>NC_060130.1:106495058-107905892 GCF_021461395.2 Schistocerca americana
ATTCCTTGTTATTAAAAGTTTGTGCGGCTTCTTTTACAATCCAAAGTAGCTGCTGCTATGTAGAATGTCCAGGCCTCAAACCAAATTGTTCTGCAGATAGGACGCCTTCTTGGTTAAGGTACCGATCCAGTCGGCTAAGGACAATCCGCTCGAAGGCCTTGCCTACTGTTGGCAGTAAGCTTACTGGCCGATAGTTCTTCAGGTCTGCCCGATTTTTGACGGGTTTGGGAACTGCGACAAGGACAGCTCGCTTCCACGCCGTGGGATAGACCCTTTGCCGCAGTTTGTTACAGAAGGTGCTGGCGAAATAATCGATGACTTCCGGGGGGAAATTCTTTAAGCATCTTAGTGTCGATTTCTCGACGGGTAGAGCTTTCATGCATTGCTGTACTTCTGGGACTGTGATGGCTGCTTCTTGGTCTGCTTCTTCTCCATCGGCAGAAAGAAAAACTCGTTCTTCGACCATTTGGACGCGAGGGCGGTTGATCGGGCCCTGCATAGGTCAGAAGTTTGCCTCAAATGCGACAGCCAGGGCATTCGCTTGTCTCTAGGTGTTTACATCTGACCAGGTGACCGAGCGAGCTGGCGCAGTGGTTAGCACACTGGGAGGACGACGTTTCAATCCCGCGTGCGGCCATCCTCATTTAGGTTTTCCGTGATTTCCCTAAATCGCTTCAGCAAATGCTTGGATGATTCCTTTGGAAGGGCACGGCTGACTTCCTTCCCTTATAGGATGGGACCGAAATCAGGCAACCCGACTATCTGGCGTTGACAATCGTGGCATTCTCGTGTTAAAGATGCGGGCGGCGTCCCACGTCGAGGCGTCGCAAGTTCATCGGACCAGCATCTGTTGTGGTGGTTGGTTAGGGCCACTTTAATCTGGCGCTGGAGGAGATTACAGCGAAAGTTCGTCTCTCGTTGTCTGGCGAGGCGCCATTGCTTGAGTAGCTGCTTTTTCCGTCGGATGATTTGTAAAATTTCCGGAGGGAATGTTTGCTGTCTTTTCCCTGCCCCGTGTTGCTGCGGTGGAGCGGCGTTGTGACTGATTCCCTGACTGTCGGTAACGCGAGTTACTGCTTTACTGACGTTCGTGTTAACGTTATTCAAGTTTACTGCGAACGTGCTGTCGGTATGTGCCCAGTTGGTCATGACAATGTTGAATTTGCGTGTGGTGGCGGTGGGCTGAAATGTCGCTGAAAAGACCACTGGCACGTGATCCGATGAGCGCGCATGAATAATCCCTGCTGAGATGAATCCTGGGATAACTTGAAAGACGCCATTGTCCTGGACATCTGCTGATCCTCTTACATGCTGGTAGGTTGTGGGTTCAAGTAGACCACACACTTGAGCATTGGCTCTTTCGTCAGATCCTAGGAGGACGGCGCCACTGCGCGTGGTCCTCCTAGAGTTCCAGATCGCGTGTTTCACGTTTAGGTCACCAGCAATAAAGCATTTGCCTCTCGGTTTAAGCAGGCGTTCAGAATCTTCATGTGTGAGATGTTCACGAGGTGGCCTGTAGACGGCGAAGAATATTAAAGGTCTTTGTGGGGTCTCCACAGTGACTGACGTCGTTTATTTGTTAATGAGAGGCGGAAACGGCGATTGGTAGCAGTGGTGCAGAATGTTCCGGAGGCAAATCGCTGAAGCTTTCCCAGCGCTGAGGCAATAATTCCGATAAAAAGGGTATTATGTAGGAATTAACCAAATTGCTTCTGATTGCTGCGATGACAGCTAGTTCGTGAGTGGGGATGGAGGAGAGTGTCGAAGAGCGTATTAGCTCCACTGTCGGAGAGATCCACGATAGCGTCCGTAATAATCTGTTGCACAGCCCGAGGCTGTAAGTTTGCGACCGTACTTCCTGGCGCAGGTCCTTGCTGATGCCCGTGACGACGTCACCCTACCGAATTCTAGCTGAACGACGTCCCGCGAGAAGTAGACGCTCTGGCTGTACTTCCCGCTATGAAGTCGCTGCCTGGCGTGCCTGTTTGTGGGGTCGCACGGTCTTCGGATCGAGATGTGGAAGGCCCCTCTGGCGTCGCGGTGCGTTTCTGCGCCCGATGTAGCCGCCGTAGCTAGCTGGGTTCTGGGCAGCACTCTACGGCAGTTTTCTTTGACTACTGCCATTCCCGACCGCCGTGGTCGCCGCTACATTTCACACACTTCGGTGGCATGGCGAGAAGCCACAGCCCCTGGCACCTGAAGCATTGCGGTTGTCCTCTGCGTGCTCTAACTTCTCAGCACCGACGGTGAGTGTGCAGAGGCGCGTCACGTCCAAGATTTTCTTGTGGTCTTCAGTGTCAGGGAGTCATACGATAGTCGACAGATGACGTGGCAAAGCCAATATCTTCATTTGCATTTGGAAAGCCCCTTATAACAGCTTTAATGATCTTCGGTTTCGTGGCAGGTAATGTGTAACACGGGATGCCTTTCGTTTCCGCCATGTTCATCACTGCTACGCAGTCGCTGGTAGTAGTGAAGAGCAAGTTCAGTCTATCACCACCTGCTTCTTTGGCAGTTAAAGGTTGTCGAAGATTCCGATTTAGCCAATCGTAAAAGTTCCTGTAATTTTCTGAGTACTGGAGAACTATAGGCGGTATCTGCTGATGGTGCTGTTGTTCTTGCTGTTGCTGCTACGTCGCTAGCTCGGCCAGAGATGCCGTCTTGCGAGGCGATGAAGTTGTTTTTCGTCTCTATTGACGATGTTCGCACAATTCTTCTCGGTGTTGCTCGCTTCTTCCGCAGCTGTTTCGTAAATGCTCCGCCGCTTGCTGTTGAAGTCTGAAGTGTGTGGCTGGTGGTAAATGCGTCACTCCGTTTCCGTCTGGAGGTCGTGGCACAGACCTCTAATTCCTCGGTTTCTTCAGCTGCATTTGAGTTGCACTCGTTGTCGAAGTCCGAGATCTTGCACCGAGTCGTCATATTCGATATGCCTTCTGCCGTTGCCAAGTTCGTCTTCCGTAGAACAGGTGATACGGCCGCCGGCGTGGCAAGCTTACGAGGCAGCTGCCTCGGCTGCCCACGTCCGTAGGCTGTTCCGTCGCGCGTTCATCTGCTTCCTGTATCTGCACGCAACTATCGCACAAAAGCAGAGCGCTGTTGTAGTCGTTCAGGCACGTTGAGAGAACTAGGAAACAAAGGTGTAGCGAAGACAGACAAGGACAGGGATAGATACTGTCCTGCAATACGAAATATTCTACTGTTCGGTAGACAGCGCCGACAACAAGCCTGCAACTAACTACATCAGACTGCAACCTAAGCAATACTGCCCAGCCGTACCGCAAAACTGCTGTTTATTGTAGCAACACTTGTCGACGGCAACGCTATTGTCACCGAATACTGCAATAAAACAGGGTTAATTCAAATCCACCATTAGGAATGGTTCAAATGGCTCTAAGCACTATGGGACTTAACATCTGAGGTCATCAGTCCCCTAGACTTAGAACTACTTAAACATGACTAACCTAAGGACATGACACACATCCATGCCCGAGGCAGGATTCGAACCTGCGGCCGTAGCCCACCATTAGGAGCTCGCAGAATGTGGTGTCGTGTGGTGTGTACGTGTGCGATTAATGCACAAAAAATTGTATTAGAGCATCCAACATCCATTGTGGATTTCATTTCATTACATTAGAAGTTGAAATGTTCAATGAACGTTATTTTATAGTTGTACAATCCCACACGCATTCAGTTACTCTACCGAGTGATAATTTATTTGCAATTACTTACTCAAAATTATCCACAAAAATTTCAAATAATATGGGGCTGAGAAATGATGTTTTCTCCGCTTTATCCATAAACAGCATTAACCGTTCCTGTATTGACCGCCCAAGTGCACTAGGCATAGAAATCCATCCCATAAACTGGCATCCGGCACCTGTGCAACACAATGCATGCACGTTTGCAGGCTTGCATGCAACATTCTGGCCGTTACACCGGTCAGTAACGCATTAAATGTTCACATTTGCTATGGCTTATCTCGCGCTTACATTAACCTGTAATCTTGCAATGTTAATCACTTCAATATGTTACCTAGACGTTTTCCCGAAATTCCATTACTCTATATTAGCTATTTTTTGTTGTTGGCATTTTTTCCGTCAGCGTAGTTAACAGCATCAATGCCAAGCTGTTAGTTACCAGAATACTTAATTTCTGGTTTTCACAACGTCTGACAACTGTCCAAGTGTACGATAATTTAAGCAGGCTTTAATTTGCACGTGTTGCAACTACAGATGTTAAGTCTTTTCTTATCGTGATCTGGCACTTATTTCAGTGGTCTGATGACCACCTTGATTGTGACAACGTAACCTTAATCAAGGGGGAAGAATGTCATGTGTGGGAACTGCGATTATCGTTAACTGCATAGTGTATTTCTTAGTGGTTAATTGTCTGTGCCCTGCGATTCTGAGGTGAAGATGGGACTCTAGCCAATCTGCTTCCCGTTTACTGAAACTGATGTAAATAGCCAAATTACAAAGCACAACCAGATCGACCCTATAAATCAATGGTCTAGATATGACACGTAAATCCTTCCCGAGTTTAATTCGATTCTCCGTCTCGCAAATTGCAGTTTTACGGAACGGTGAACAAGCTACACGTCTGTAACCCTATTGGGTATAACACATTACTGGAAAGTGAGAAACTGATAGCCTTAAGCAATTATTCCGCAGGAATAGTATTACGGATTGATCACTGTTTATCATCATAACAACAGATTTTGATGATTACACTTGAACTGAGAGTCTTTCGCAAGTCTTGTGCAACCAATTCCAAGTACAGTACAGTCTGAAAAATATGTCACATGTCATTTTAGAAATTTTGAAACATGTTGCTACAGCTTGTCAAGTAATGTCGCTAATGCGGACCAGACCATACGTCGGCCCAACACGTACCCAAATGCTTTGCTGGGTTATGCGTCTTGCGATCGTACTGGCCAAGTGTACATGAACATTTTAGAGAGCTCGTTGGGTAGAGTGAAAATTGTGTTAATTCGCATCACACTACTGGATATATTAAACCTTACTGACTTCGTGAACTCTGATGAAAAACGGACTGCCACAACTCTTACCAGCGGTACACCATCATTGGGCTATGTGCCAACCCACACTATGAATCTGTTAAGTTAGCCTCGTATGTCCGAGATACTGCAGTATTTTTCGGCTTCATGTTTGACGCCGCATTCAAAAGTGGCTATCAGTGAGGACATGCAAAATATCCTCTCATCACTAAACGTGACTTTAGGCTAATCATACCTCAGTTGTGCTTTTCGTTAGACCATCGAAGGCAGGTTATACGCTGATAAGGTGAGACAGGAAGCCAGGCAAGCAGTTTCTTGATTCGCAGCCAGTTTCTAGCCGAAGGTTGTTAATGGTCGTAACAGATACTGTGGGTGAACCATACGCTACAGTCGCACTGGGATCAACTGCAACTGCTCGCCTGCACGACTACTCACGTGTGCGTTTGTGGGTCACTGGCATCCGCAACGTCTTAGGCCCAGCGGTGCCAACAGCAACAAATACTTTGTGCTTGTCACTCTTTCTAGTAGCTTGTTTTAGTGCAAAACTGCGTTTGACGTAGTTGCACTGGGTTCCTTATCTGTCGGCAGTCTTTCCTATGCGAAACAGCTACTCTGTTTTCTGTTAGGAAATAGACTTTCGAAAAAGAGAGAAATTTTTTTATAAATTTATGGTGTGGAGAAGATAACTGAGTGAGGTAAACAAACTTCAGTCAACATTTTAGCAACTGTCCCAATTTTTCCCTTACCTTGAAGACCAAATACTTAGTTTAGTCAACTTTTGACATTCATATTAGGTAGCAATCTCTAGCCTCAGTTCCCTCTTTCATGGGCTGATGAGAGAGAGAGACAGAGAGAGAGAGAGAGAGAGAGAGAGAGAGAGAGAGAGAGAGAGACAGAGACAGAGAGAGAGAGGGGGGGGGGGGAGCAAACATATTTGAGAAGGAATTTCAGATTTAACATTCTTTCGCCGACGAGGTCATTAAAGACGAAGCGCAACGTCAGGCTAAGGAAATGGGCCATGTTCTTTTTATAGGAACGACCTCGGAATATCAATCTTAGGTGAGATTGAAGTGAGATTGATAAACGACGGAAAACCTAAAGCTGGATGGCCGGATTACGATTTGAAGAGCAGTCCTCTGGGGTACTGGTCAAGTGTCTTCCCGCTGTGCTATCTCGTTATGTTCAAACTCGTTTAGAATCGGACAACCGAGCCATCTATGGCATTACGCAGTATCGATATTCGTCAAGAGTGATTAGGTCGACTACATTTAGCGAGCTGCACTGTTGTGAAACAAGAGTAAACGCGACATACATCTGCGTCAGAGGGATATTATTACTTCTGATAGCACGTAACTAATTTTAGCGTATACCTATGTAAAATAATTCAATGTGTCCGAAACTACAGTAAAAAAGAAAAAAAATGCACCACGAAGGAATTATCCGAATGGGTCGGAAATCTGTAGCTGTGATGTACATGTACAGGACATACAAATCACCGAAATTAGGAAAAAATAAAATAAAAAATAATAAAATTGGAAGATTTTTTCAGCAGAAAGGGCTCTACGAAGTGAGCAAGTCAGTAACGCGTTGGTCCATCTCTGGCCCGTATACAATCGGTTATTCGGTTTGGCGTTGCTGGATGTCCTGAGGGATATCGTGCCGAATTCTGGCCAACTGACGCGTCAGATCGTCAAAATCCCTGAGCACGTTGGAGGGCCCTGCCCATAATGCTCCGAACATTACCAGTTGCAGAGATATCAGGTGACCTTGCTGGCCAAGGTAAGGTTTGGCAAGCACCGAGACAAGCAGTAGAAACTCCCACCGTGTGCGGGCGGGCATTATCTTGCTGAAATGTAAGCCCAGGATGGCTTGCCACGAATGGTAACATAATGGAGCGTAGAACAGTGTCGAGGCACCGCTGTGCTCTAAGGGTGCCGCGGGTGACAACTAAAGCGATCCTGCTATGAAAAGAAATTCCTAGCTGTCAGCTGTGTGGGGGGCGACGTCACGTTGCTGTCCCACCGCTGTCCGTCGGTCCTCAATCTTACTGACTGGAGTGAAACTGTTCCCAGTGATGAGTTCCGCTTCGGAAGACGAGAGGAGGACGAGCTCAGTTGGAGAAGGTTGGGCGAAAAACCCGACCCTGGCCTCATCAGAGTGACTACCCTAACATTTACCTGATGTGATTATCGCTAAACTACGGAAAACCTAAATCAGGATTACAGGACTAGTACCTTACTGAACCACAATACTTCAAAAAGCGTGTGTAGTGCCTTAACCAGAGCACCATCTCTCTTAATACGAGATTTTTGAAAAAAAAGTTATTTACTGTTCAGCCACATCACTAGAAGTAAGAAGCGCATACAGTGGCGTGATGTTGTAAAATCTCCTCGTTTTCTAAACAATTGTGAATGATGATGACATATCCAAGACTGAACTTATCTGCGATTTTATGCCGATAGTTCCGCAGTCTTCAGCTAAAATAAAACCAGCCAACAACCCCTGTTAACAATACTGTTTATTTGGAACAAATAGCGGCGTTACCAATTTCGAAGCGACAGGTTCACAAACAGATTGGTATTCATATTTAAGATTCCATAAACCTTATGCTGTACGAGTGTTGTCCGCTGATGTTCGTTATGAAGAAACTTTCTTGGGGCGGTGCTGCCGTGGAGAAAAAAAAAGAAAACTATTTTATTCTGTTTGGACCTAACAGTAAATTTCAAAATTTTCCGAAGATAAAATATATGTTTGATTATCCGTCAACGACAGATCTACGTTGTTATCATCGGGTCTTGTAACATTATTAGATGTTTATGCTTTTTACAACACTGAAGTCACGTAGTGATGTTGCGTCAAATTGTAATAAAAAGTGGTGGGGAACATCAACATGTCAGAAATAAAATACCACGCAACTAAAAGAAACATGTTGTGCTGGGACATCAGCTCAAAATGTTGTAGGTTTTAAGTGTGCGCTATTTTGTGACACGCTGGTGTTCCTTATCACTTTTTATTACGATTTGACACAGCATCACTATGTGACTTCAGTGATGTAAAAAGCATGTACAGCTAACAATGTTACAAGGTCCGATGATGGTAGCGTACATCTGTTTAAACCGGTAACAGTAATAAAAAAAATTACTAGCGATCTTGGCAAACCTGATTCTTCAGGAAATATGAACAGCCGTTTGACGGTGAAACTGACTGTTAGAAACCTGTAAGGGCACTATTTGTTCGAAATAACCATCCTCATTATTAGCAAAGGGTTGGTTGCCACTCTTCCTTTATTGTAAGAATAAAACCTCATTTTCACACAGCCATGTTCACAGCGTGTCAGTTTTCGACACAAAATCTCCGCAGCCTAATTTTTACAAGAACTGAAATCTATAAATGAACGTACCTGAAGAAAATTGCTATTTGACAATGTAGAATTTGATCCACTCAACAATCAATGTACGGATCCTTGATTTTTATATATTACTTATTTTTAAAAGCTTCTCATCATCCAAGCAACCTGCTATCACACAGTCACAGACCTCAATCGCAGTGATCGCATCCATCTCCAGAAGCTTGCGCCACGAAAGAATTTTCATGTAATCACACTGCTTTTGCCCACAGCCTTTAGCATTACATTCATGAAACTTGTATATTTTAATATTGTGTGTCTTCGTTATGTACTGTGTTGGATACTATATATCTTTTAATTTAACATAATAATTTCAGATTTTGGTGCATCACAAGAGTGATGATGCTCGATTCGATATTCTTCACCTAATCCCACGACCAAACATTGTGTGTGTTAATAGTATCTTTCTTTCTAATGCTGGGTTTCCTACGCACTAGTGTGAACGCTAGTATCTTGTTTGTTGACGATGGTCCAATAAGCCGAAAACCGCTTCAGAATAAATATTAACGGATTAGAAAAGGTACCGTGTTGGTTTCTCAGCCTCAAAAGAAAAGGTTTTCGGAAATCGTAACGGATTTAATTTGATAAAATGCTGCCAACCGTGTTGCTTTATTAGAGTGGGCGAAATCTTTTCAGAATTTTTCAAATTTCTAAAGTACGTATGGATTTAACTGCGCTTAAGATATACTTGATTCACTTTACTCGTGTCGTTTGCCACGTGCAGAGATGCTGTTCAGTTCTCGCTGCGACATTATCCGTCAACGCGCTCGCAACGTGTCCATCACAGATGACACTTCGTGGTACGAGCTGCTAAGCTCCAGCATTTTGTAGTGCTCTGAATTCCTGCCCTGTAAGTGGTTTGGTTCCATTTATAATGCAGTGATTATATGTGCTGCGCAGTGGTCCAGACGCTCGCCAGCTGCTCCGATAACCCGGCAGCGGCCGGCCGCGGCAGACCCAGCAACGCTGGTCGCCTGCAAACTATTTTCTAAACCTAACGCAAAATCGTACAGGGTCGTGCAGTTCTCATATATTCGAGCTGTACTAATTGAGAACTAAATAACTGAAAGCACTACCCTACGTTTCTACGACACACTGTGTGAATACACCATCTTCGAGGAGACACTGTGCCGTTGTTCTCCTCAGATTTGAATTTAGTAGCACAGCTTATTACCGGAAAGGTGGGGATAATTTTGGTTAACGTCGAATGCGAATCACGGTCCAGCTTCGCCTATTTCCACATACAGAATGAATTGCCTAAGACGTAAATCGCGTTAATGATTTTAGACATACACTGCGCCGACAAAGGTTATTTGATAGCGATATGCACGTTAACATACTTTGAACGCGGAATGGTAGTTGGATATTTCTGAAATCGTTAGGAAATTGAGCATTCCGAGATCCACAGTGTAAAGAGTTTGCCGAGAATACTAAATTTCAGGCATTACCTCTCATTACGGACTACGCAGTGGCCGAAGGCATCGAGAGTATTGGCGTCTGTGTAGAGTTGACAGTGCTAACGAACAAGCAACACTGTGTGAAATAATCACAGAAATCGATGTGGGACGGACGAAGAGCGTATCCGTTAGGACAGTACAGCGAAATTTGGCGTTAATGGGCTATGGCAGCAGACGACCGATGCGAGTGCCTTTGCTAACAGCACCACATCGCCTGTAGCTCCTCTGCTGAGCTCGTGACCATATCGGTTGGACTCCTATGCGACTGGTAAACCGCGGCCAGGTCAGGTGCGTCTCGATTTCAGTAGGTAAGAGCTGATGGTGGGATTCGAGTGGGGTGCAGATCCTAAGAATCCATGAGCCAAGTTGTCAACAAGTCACTATGCACGCTGGTGGTGGTCATGTTTACGTGATCAATGATTGGAAACGGTTATGTTCGCCTACTTGGAGAATATTTGCAACCATTCATTGACTTCGCGTTCCCAAAAAACAATGGAAGTTTTATTGATGACAATGGGTCATTTCGCTAGGCCACAGTTGTTCGCGATTGGTTTGAGAACTTTCCGCACAATTCGACTGAATGAGCTGGCCACCCTGATCGCCAGACACGAATCCCATCTCATATGTATGGGACATAATCGAGGGGTCAGTTCTTGCACAAAATCCTGCACCGGCAACGGTTTCGAAATTATAGATAGCTACAGAGCCAGCATGGTTCAGTATTTCTGTAGGGTAAATTCAACAACATTTTGAGTCCATCCTGCGTCGAATTGCTGTACTACGCTGGGAAAAAGCAGGTCCGACGTGATGTTAGACGCATTCCGTGAGTTTTCTGACCTCCTATGGAACTAGAGCGACTGCTATGACTTTATTATAAAAAAAACACTAACTTGCATTTATTTACTATTGTTAGTGATTTTAACGAGTGGGCTATCATCAGATTACCCTCATAGATAAAAAGGGGTCATAATACATAAAGTAAAAACATAATCAATGTGCATCACCGTGGAGACAGTGGCGTCCATCCTCATCACAGCCAATAAAACAAAGGTCTTTTGCTCTTGCCAGTATCCACTTGTAACCTCCCCACAAAAAATAAAAATGTTAAATAAAAAAGAAAATGGTGCTAAATATAAACTCCCCACAAAATATTGTTAAATGGAAATGTGCCAAGCGTAGCCTCGCCACAAAATAATAATAATTAAATGAATTTTTCTAATATTATGACCTCTGAACAAAATTGGCTCCCATTTATAGTCTGTGCGCAGAAATGCATTCACACTTAATATTCCCACAAAATTCTTTTCTCATTTAATGTCAAGTTCGAAATAGAAAATTTCCTAAACACCAAAAATAATAAAAAAGCTTTGTAACCTGATGAATTTATAAGGACAGCGGCGCTGACCTTCGGCCCTGTGTTCTGAATAACAAAAGCAAAAATTCTTACCTCAATAAAACTGCAATTATATCTGCTTTTAATTAGTCATTTTTCGACACAGCTTCGTGCAATGCTGGCGTATATTTTTTTTCATTCTTGGAAGCAATGATAATGCATTGGAAATTCTTTAAATTGAAATGAATACTTTTCTTTAAAAGAGTTGCTTTATATTATAAAATTATTATTGGGGCATTTCTTTGAACAAATTAAATTACAATTAACATACATTATTAAATATGCGCAAGGCTGCTTCCTTACCTTCTACAACAATACCCATCCTCCAGAGTCCTGACCAGAGTCGCGAGCAGAGTACACAGCCGACGCATGCCGACTCCCTCCGACTCACGCAGACTACTCCAGACTACCACTGACTCGCTACTAAAGCCGACCGACTACTACTGTCCACTCGCGCAGTCAAGCGCAGACTAGCAACAAGCAACAACTAACGATAAACTAGTCTCTGGTCAGAGATTCTGTCATGCCTCGCCCATCGCCGGCAAAGCATACGTCTTACACACTGGCTACACCATGACGGCCACTAGACAACATTTTATACGGCTGTCCCGGGAGGATTGGTCAATATTCAGGGAGATGACAGGAACGATCATTTGGAGCAAAAAACCTCATATGGACATATGCTCTATTTCGTGTGGTTTCCGAGACATAACACATTTAATGTACATTGTTACCTATTTTCTGTGTTTTTCAACACATTGTCAGATTTACACATGTATAACAGTTGGTAAACATTAGAACATGCTTTTAACAAAGTATCAAGAGGAATTCACGTATTTTTATCACAATCACTTCTGACAGTTATCATACACGTCATATTACAGCTGTTGTAAAGTTCTCTACAAATGTTCGAATTTTCGACCTTCAACTTCACTGTATTTGTGCATTCTTGGGAGAACATGTTGTGCTGCTTGTCTGGGGTGAGTGCCTCTGCAAGTTCTCTAACGATGGCGGCAGAATCCGTGATGCGACCAAGCAGTTTACCTCGCGTATTCTGTTTTCGTCTGTACAACTCAGACTTCATCCAACTCCATAAACTAAAATCTAATGGCCTAAGACCTGGTGGCTAGTTAACTGTGCTACCACGACCAATCCAGCGGTTGGGGTAAGTGCGTCACAAATGTTCCCATACACATTTGGTAAAATGTGAAAGGGCTCCGTCATGCTGGAACTACAGTACAGTCCGCCTGCCGATAGGAACGGCCTCAAGGTATTCAACAAACGAACTTCAAAAGAGGCAGGTAATTCTGTCCAGTCAGTCTCTCTTCTAAAATGATTGGGCGTATCAACATGTTACCGCCTCGCCAAACTCTGATCGAAAAACGCGCTTGGAAAATGGTTTCCACTATGGAGTGTGGATTTTTCTGCGACCATCGATGATTATCACTTGTTTGATATGTGTGGTCGGACGTGTACGAAAGAACGGATACTACACATATAAAATATAAGCACGTTGCTGCAGTCAATGATCATTCAGTGCAAATGAACTATTCGTCCGACCTCGTGCGGGAATCAGCGTGAGGGTGCAAGTAAAGAGGGTAACGGACAGGGGACGCTACGTCAGTAGGGTGCGACAAGTTCAGGGTCTGGGTTGGACGTTAGGTGTGCTGGAACAGCCGAACGGTTAAGACGAACGCTCACGCAAAGTGAGTCCCCGTCCGGCACAAATTTTCACTTGTCGCTGCTGAATTTATTTCATTGCCAGATTGCGGCTAAGGCTGCAATTTCAATTTCGTCATTGATTCCACTTCCTGTAAATGTGGCTTCATATGCGAATAGTACTATTGGGAGCAAATGACTATTGTCATTTAATCAGTGACACCTCAGGTTGCGTGAATTGTCGTCAATGCGAAGACTGTAGACACGCTGTATGTGAAATGGGTACAAGTTATACACATGTAACGTTTGCCAGACACGTGTTCGTGGACGTTGCTACGTGTGGAAAGTCGCCGTGTGCTGGTATCAGGACTGCACTGCACCATTTCAACAGGTGCGTTACTGCTCCTGCAAGGATTGCTGAGATACAAGTACAGAAGAAAAATAGGAACTGGGAAGAATATCCGTTTTACGCAATGTACTGAAATCTCTTGTAGACAGTCTAAGGTCAGAATTCGATGGGCTGGAAAGCGCTGACGGTATTGTTCGACAGCAATCCGAGCACTAACATCGCAGAAGCCGTAAACATACACCGTATCTGCGTAGTTTTCATTGGTGTCTAGTTTATCTACACACAAACACAGTTAATCGATGATTTGTCTGATTTCCTTACAGTCCGTTGCACTACTTCACTCACAACGCACCAAGGACCAACTGTGCATTCAGCGGTCTAGTTTAATGTCAGAAAGACATCCCGAGCAAAGAAGTTGAAAGCAACGAAGTGGGTTGAGCTAGAATAAAACGTCATAGAGGTTGGTGGGATAAGGCATACTAGCCCAAAAACACGCCACTAGCCCAATAACAAATGAGCATTAAATGTGTTCAATCTCGGAAACTGTTCGGAATTGGGCATATGTCCATAAGAACCATATGAAGTTTTTTTGCTTTAAATGAGCCTTCCTGTCATATTCCTGAATGCTGACCATTCCTCTCGGGACACCCCGTGTATTTGTGGCTCAGCACATATGATGCACGCCATGTAAGCAATGTTGGTGACGTTTTCATATTTTTTTTGGATGTTACAACAGTAACACCTCAAGGTCACTTATTTTTAACTTTTAAAATCGTAAAACATTTTTGGATGCTTCTTTACTCTTATTTGTAGAGGATACGTATCACTAAATTAAATTACGTACCACCTGAGGCAAAAGGGCGAAGGAGTGGGAGTGTGTGTGTGTGTGTGTGTGTGTGTGTGTGTGTGTGTGTGTGTGTGTGTGTGTTAGCCTTTATAACTGTCAGACCTTTGCGTTTACCCACTAGGCCTCTGTTTGGCATATGAATGATTACTTCGAAGGCCACATCGCCGCTGCCTCGAATGTAAGATGTATTCAACTTCATTTTTCATTTTTTATTGTAATATGCCATTGTTATGCTGTTATTTAATGTCTTATGACCTCTTTTTATTTTTAAAGGTTTTCTGATGATCGCCTACGGATCGAAAAGGCTAACAACGTTACCATTAGATAAATGCGATTGGAACCGTTTTTTAATAATAAATCACGTCAGCTGACACAAAATATTCTACGAACAAACATAATTGTATTACGATAACCAAACGAGCCCCCAAAGCTTGTATGGAAAGTATGTAGGCAACCAAAGTCCTTAGACTGTTTACTTGTCCCAGTCAGGAAAAGTAGACTGTAGCCACTGCGCCCAGGATTCGAATTTCCATTTGTTAACATGGGTAAGAGCGAATTAGAAGACCGCGTGGATGTCTACAGAACACAGATTTTATTTAAATAAAATGGTAAACATTCCTAATATTTGGTCGACACAGGCCAAAGTGAGAGATAAAAAGCTCACGTTGAGTTGTATCGCAGAATAACAACTGCATATCAGTAGATCAGTCAGCGGACAGTAGTGCACGTCCTGCATCTGTTTGCGATGTCCCCCAAGGACCTATTCAGCTCTTTACTCCTACATTGTCAATTGCAGGTCGCAAACGTCCAATTCTGGGAAGCCCAAATTGGTAGTAATGGTTTTGGATAACTCTCCCTATGCAGAGATCTGCTCGATCTCAAACATGATATTGGTTTGTTGGGAGACAGTCGTTCCAAGCAAAGAATGCGGTAAATGGAAACTAATATTCTGCTACTTGGCAACACATTCTGAGTCGACGATCACGAGACTTAACTGAGAAATGAGCTTGCTCGTCTGTTACTCTGTATACAGGGCACGCTGTAGCTCTCGTCTCCAATCGGTCGAATGACCATCTTGGCCATCTACTGCCGGCCACGTTCGTATATTTCCCTCGAAGAGTGGTATGCTTTGGTACAGCAGTTGGTATCTCCTTTCTTATTCTGTGGGGGTTTTAACGCACACAACAGACTATGGGGCTGCGCATTTAATGATAGATTGGGTGCCGGGATTCTGGAGATTCTCGAAGAGTACAATGTCATCGTCATGAAGGATTGTTCCCCTAAATTACTTCCGTTACTGGGTCAGCGATCGTCAGCCAACGACTTTACATTGTGTGTGGCGTCTATTTCCGTAATTCTTGTAAGGACTACTATTCGTTATCCTATGGGGTCTAATCACTACCCTCTTCTTATATCAACGTTCACTCAGATTCGCGTATGCCACCTCACAAACGGAACTTCATGAAGGCGGCTTGGTCCCAGTATGGCGCAATAATGGATGAACGACTTTCAACGGTCCCAACCCGACGAACCCGCAAACAAGGTATCTTATTTTTCCAAATAATCGCAATGTAGCAGCATCGCTTTCTGTCCCACAGAAGAGGAGCACCAGCATACAGTCGGTTCCCTGGTGGTACAAAGAATGTTATCGTCGGGTAGCTCAAAGAACTAGTTTGCAGTCGACTCAAACAGCATAGCACGTGGGAAAACTATATTGCTTACAAACGGACGGATGCAGCTAATAAGCACTTTATCAGGGCCTACAAAAAAGAACATTGGAGGAAATTTTATGAATGTCTCTCCACGAAAACCTCCGTTGGGTGGATCTGGGTAATGGTTTCCTCGCTCAAGCGGAGACCGGTGCCTCCCAAGTGGTTGCAGACTTGGAGAGACAAGATCCCGATATTATCGCACCACCCTCTGCACTGCCAGCACCCACTGACCTCTTCGTGACCAATACTCCTGATCACAGTCAGTACTCAAAGGAGTACTGTATACTACCAAACCCATTATTCCATGATCAGTAATTTGTCCGATAACGCAAAACACGTCCTTGTGAGCATCTTCAGTGACATTTGGAACAACAAGAACAGCTGATTGGACGACTCAAATATTGGTGCCAATATCGAAACCTCGGAAGCATTCGGATCGCCCGTGTGACCTCTCGTGATATATGTGTAAGGTATTTGATGGTCTTCTCAAGTTCCGCTTAGAGTGGTGGTTAAAAACCGAGACTTTTTCCCCCAGATGCAATATTGTTTTCATAAGGGCAGAAGCATTCTTCACAATATCACATCTCTTGCGATGGACAACGAAAAAACATTCCTGATTAACGGGCACCTGATGGTTTTATGTCTTGTGTTTTTCCAGGGCTTATGACAATATTGTGATAGCCGAGCTCATTAACAAATTCAAACTGCTACACCTCCCGGTATCGCTTTTGTGAATTATCTATGGTTTGCTCGTCTCCCATACAGTCTGTGACAGTGACCAGGATAACGTGCTACACTGGACTCGCATAGTGTCCCGTGGCCTTTCACAGGGTATGCTACTGCATCTCTCACTATACACTCTTCATGTCGCCGACCTGGTGACTGCTTTGCCCTAACGTGAAAGTTCAAGTACGGACTCACTGTGTCGTCCGAAAAATCTGCAGTGATGATTGATTTTCACCAGAAAACGACGCAATTACATCTGGTCTGAACGTCAGCTTGGCCCGCACAATCTTGCTGCTAAGCTGCTTGATGTCTCTTTGATTGCAAAGTGACGTGGACACATCGTGCTGCATATTTCTTAGACAACGTGAAACAAACTGAATATATATTCAGATACTGGTGGGAAGCGGAACCGACAGTCCTCTTAACTCTGTCTTCAATTATGGCAGCACGGTGTATGGCAACGCGACGAAATCGACTTTGCGTAAATTCTATGTTCTCCATTATTGGGCGCTTCATCTTTTTCTTGGAGCCACCAAATCAACGCTCACCAGCGCACTGTTAGTGGGATCTTCTGCAATTGGCGCTCACCATACATCGGCAGATGCTGTTCGGTAATTTTCTCTTTATTCGGTCTTCCGTATTTGATTGTGCCTGCCTCAAGGCGGTGGTTCAGCATTGGGGGCTCACGCAGGCACCTCACAGATGAAGGACGAACCAAACTCCCTCGATAATTCGAAGCTGCGAGAAATCGCGAAATCTTTTATCGCTGGTCCTACAAGACTCGAAACTCCTTTGCTTTCACTCTCTGTTTGGTACTTCTGTCACCCCAGCCCCGGTGTCGTACTTGCCATCCGATTTCAGAGCGCGAACGAACAATATTTACAACCTGGAGCACTTCCTCACCCGACATTGGCCACAGTATGCTTGAATCTATACGGATGGCTACAAAAGTGAGGCGGGTTTGGGATACGTCTTCAGTCGCTCTAGTGATACATACCAAATGTCTGCACTGCCTCCAGAATCGTCCATCTACACGGCGGAACCACTGGCCATCAGGGAGGCTATTTATTATGACACGCAGACTTTTCGGCATAGTAGATTCGCGGCCATTGGGCACTGACGTTCGCTTAGTCTGGATAAATGTACATCGAGGTATTCCCCGTAATGAAACTGTCAACCGCCTCGCTAAGCATTGTGGAAGGACAGCTCCGCTTTCATACACCAACATTTTAACGTAATCCCTGAACAAAAAGGCAAGAGGTGTGAGATCGGTAAATCGCTCTAGCCGCTGGACGGGGATTCCTCTTCCAATCCGACGACGAGGGTACGTGTTGTTTAGCTGCTCTCGGACATCAACGCCAAGTGGGCTGGTGCGATGTTGTGTTGCAACCACATCCCTTTGCCGACAGTAACTGTGGCAGCACATCTCGCAGGAACACCAGTAACGTAGACCAATCGAACAGGGAGGCAGCAAAGAGAAGACCCATTAGGTCATCTTGGACAATGCCCGCCCATACGTTGACAGAAAATCGTTGCTTGTGGTCACGGATGTGAGTGGAGAGAGCACTGTCCCCTCTCCAGCCGTGGCTGTATAAAACACCATCACGTGTGAATTAGGCCTTATCCGTGAAGAATACAAACTGTAAGAAGTTCAGCACAACAGCACTATGGTGGATAATCCAGTGACAGAAGTGAATACGTGGGTCAAAATCCGTTGGTACCAGTGCCTGCACACGTAATTTCTGTTAGGGGTGTAATACCTGTCTAAAAAAATGGTTCAAATGGCTCTGAGCACTATGGGACTTAACATCTATGGTCATCAGTCCCCTAGAACTTAGAACTACTTAAACCTAACTAACCTAAGGACATCACACAACACCCAGTCATCACGAGGCAAAGAAAATCCCTAACCCCGCTGAGAATCGAACCCGGGAACCCGGGCGCGGGAAGCGAGAACGCTACCGCACGACAACGAGCTGCGGACAATACCTGTTCCACCAGTACTTTGGAAGTGTGCATTTCACGGGCAAGTTGACGGGTGCTTATTACTGGGTGGTCGGCCACACGATCGAACGCCATCTCCTCAAAGTCTGGTGTTCGGACGTATCTTTGGCGGGAATCTTGGATGGCTCTATGTGGTGTGACCCACCCCGTCTCTCGTAAGTTGGTATCCGTGAAGATAAACTTCTTCCAATTAGGGTGACGCCTGTTGGGGAAAGCTTCTCTCTCACATTCACGCTGCTTTATGGGCACTACACATCCTGCCGCACCGTACATTAAATACGTGTCTGCCAATTCTCGTGCCCAGTAAAGTTCCATGTTTGACTGCGTGGCATGCACTGTACACTAACACATTTCACCGTGGGCGCCTCACGAGCTGTCTGATATCACGGACAACTGACACCAGTGATAGTGGTGGACGTGTGGCACAGGTCAATGCGCCGGTGCCATGCACGAGGTCGTCACATGACAAATGTGCTATTAGTTAAGTTGTGTACAGTATGTCTGTTTGGTAGTCAACAGTGAACGCTGTTTATCTCCTGCTGCCTTTTCCAGTGTACAACAGATATCCAGGATCTTGGCGACAGTGCGGCAGAACTGCATGCGCCGCTGCAATACATGCATTGAGACTGGCCGTTGTCGGTTTGAACAATTACTATGAGCAACGTTGTTGTTGAGCGGTGTACGCTTTGTCAGTCACAACACCGTTTTCTATCTCAAAATGATAGATTGTGAGCCCACTATCTCCCGTTTCAATTTGACCCGAAAGGTTTGAGAAACTCCGTATGTAAGTATTATTTGTTTGCGAACTGCTTAAAAGACGCCGGTATCCAGATCTGACCTATATGTTGTGTGGATCTTGTCCTTCCATAGAACCAGCCCGTTTCGAAAAGTATAGCTTCCGTTTGTGTTTTTACTTTGCATTAAGAACTTCTCTTCGTTGACGTTGTCGAGCTTTCAGTTATAATTTGCTTCTGGGACCAGCCCGGGTGGAACTGTGGGTCGTAATTTTGTGTGTTTTTTTAATTTATATAACGAACTTATCTTCGTAATGCACAGTCTTACCATTGTTATGTTATGAAAATTGCACTGATTTTAACCTCGCGCTGTTGTAACTTCTGCTGGCCGTACGGTGTTCGTCTTTTAGTGTTTTTATTTTACATTAAGAACCTACATATGTACCTTTAACTCTTGTTATTGTTATACTGTGGGAACAGCAATTATGTTAACATGACACTTTATTAACTACTATTAGCTGTATGGCCTTTGATGCCTGAAGCCAGAGATCAATGAATAAATAAAAGAAAGGAAAAAGACGAAGAGCAGAAATGTTAGTATTTACGAGTGCAATCTTTATCTTATAAGAAACTGAACGAATGATTGTTTCTGTATTAAGTAAGTACGTTTAGAGTAGTTAGTTCTAATTGTACTTAACTTTGTATGAACAAAACGTAAGAGCAAAAACGTAAACCTCTTGATCAGCTGAATTTACTGTTGATCCCGAAAAGAAGCTTCCAGGTAATAACAAAACGCTGACGAGAGTTGAAATGCCTGATTTTATAATGCTTATAAATGCCAGTACTCCTTATTCAACTCTTTGTACTGCTTGTTTGTAGTTACTGTTGGTATTAATAAACGCTGTTGCTTTGCAGTGACACACTAACGTCCGGGGGAAAATCTTTATATCACAAATCCGGAACATGTTTTCTTCACTTTACGAATGTTATTTCTCCTTGCGTTATTCTGGTCTGATTCCAGTCCACGACAAGAATCTGTACTTGTAAACCAGGGATGGGCATACGGCCCGCTAATGGTTTTGTGCAGCCCGCTCAGATAGAATTTTTTTTTTTTTTGGTAACAGTTTATACCTTTTCTGTAATGAAACTTAACTAATGCGTGCAGTCATTTTAAAAGGTGCGGCCCTCCGCTAACCTCTGCTTTCACAAAGTGGCATCCGAGCCAGAGCTATTGTCCACCCTGCTGTAAACTGCCGGCCGAAGTGGCCGAACGGTTAAAGGCGCTGCAATCTAGAATCGCAAGACCGCTACGGTCGCAGGTTCGAATCCTGCCTCGGGCATGGATGTTTGTGATGTCCTTAGGTTAGGTAGGTTTAACTAGTTCTAAGTTCTAGGGGACTAATGACCTCAGCAGTTGAGTCCCATAGTGCTCAGAGCCATTTGAACCATTTTTTGAACCTGCTGTAAACTGTTCATTCTTGAGCGTTATAGTATAACTTTTTAATCAGCTGTGTTAACGGTAACATTTTTTTATGGGAGACTTAACACTAAATACAGATCTCTTTATATCGTGTGTTACAAGATAGAAAATTATTGATTATTCTGCAATTCTATAGGCAAAACATGGTAACAGATATGATTTATAGCTAGAAGCTGCAATGTCATTTCCCGTTTGCTACACATGCAGTTCCACCACGGTTTTCTGTGAAGCACATAATCCACTGTGATTATGCAGCATATCACAGATCTAACTGCAGTTTTGTAAAGATACTTACCGGCTTGTCAGTGACTGAAATGCCCAGCATTAACCGACAATCTTGATTGCATCCCGAAGCCACCTTAACAGTAAATACATAGAACTCCCTGACACTTTATTAGTTGAGCAAAATCTTCATATTAAAGGTATTCGTTTTAACGTGAAGGTGTTTTCCAATCATGCGTTTTAAATTTAGAATAGCTACTTACAAGGGAACCTCCCCATCGCAACCCCATCAGATTTAGTTATAAGTTGGCACAGTGGATAGGCCTTGAAAAACTGAACACACATCAATCGAGAAAACAGGAAGAAGTTGTGTGGAACTATGAAACAATGAGCAAAATATATAAACTGTGTAGTCCATGTGCAAGATAAGCAATATCAAGGATAACAAAAACACAGGAGCGTCGTGGTCACGTAGTCAGTGTGAGTAGCTGCGGAACGAGAGGTCCTTGGTTCAAGTCTTCCCTCGAGTGAAAAGTTTAATTTTTTATTTTCAGTTTATGTGACAAACTATTATGTTTTCATCAGTGTTTTGGGAGTGATTATCACATCCACAAGAAAACCTAAATCGGGCAAGGTAGAAGAATCCTTTTACCCATTCGCCAAGTGTACAAGTTGGGTGGGTCGACAACAAATTCCTGTCATGTGACACACATGCCGTCACCAGTGTCGTATACAATATATCAGACGTGTTTTTCTGTGGAGGAATCGGTTGACCTATGACCTTGTGATCAAATGTTTTCGGTTCCCATTGGAGAGGCACGTCCTTTCGTCTACTAATCGCACGGTTTTGCGGTGCGGTCGCAAAACACAGGCACAAAACTTATTACAGTGAACAGTGAAGTCAATGAACGAACGGACAGATCATAACTTTGCGAAAATAAAGAAATAAAATTTTTAACTCGAGGGAAGACTTGAACCAAGGACTTCTTGCTCCGCAGCTACTCATGCTAACCACGGGACCACGACGCTCCTGAGGTCACATTCTCCTTGATGTTGCCTATGTTGCACATGGACTACTCTTTTTGTATATTTTGCTTATTTTTTCATAGTTCCACACAACTTCTTCCTGTTTTCTCGATTGATGTGTGTTCAGTTTTTCAAGGCCTATCCACTGTGCCAACTTATAACTAAATCTGAGGGGGGTGCGATGGGGAGGTTCCCTTGTTAGTACACTAGCTCTTACGAAGGGACAGTTTTCGTCGACCGCACAACATTCTTATCATGTGTTAGTACCGCACGGAACGGACAAGTGATATAGTTAGTGTTTGTTAACGGTTTTCATTTATAGGCGGCAAACAGAATGATTTACACCTCACCATCATACCACTTGTAGGTGACATTGAAGGAAATGAATCAGTAAGAAATCACAGCCATCTGGGAATGGAAACATTGTCTGGGACCACTATTGACGAAATAAGTGTATTTATGAAACACGAAATTGGTGACATTAACTGGAAAATTTCATCCTTTCGGTGCAATTACGAAACGTCACAGTGGTCAACAGTATTACGTACAATTTTGCGAAACACTGTTAAAATACTGCAATACTTCCTTAGAGCGTTTATTTGTGATTCTATCAACAGTTGCGGTATTTACCTTAGGAGACTAGTTTCAAACCTTATAGGTTCATTATCAAGCCTGGCCTACTGAGGCTGCACAGACAGTACCCGATCTTAACAATAAACATCAAACTGGCAACACATGCTTAATAAATGTTTGCAGAACGAATGCTACAATCCACACATGCCTCTTATCGAGCCTTTGTGTGTGCAGCCTCAGTAGGCCAGACATGTAAATGAACCTGTAAAATGGTTCAAATGGCTCTGAGCACTATGGAACTTAACATCTGAGGTTATCAGCCCCCTAAACCTAGAACTACTTAAACCTGACTAACCTAGACATCACACACAGCCATGTGCGAGGCAGGATTCGAACCTGCGACCGTAGCAGCGGCGCGGTTCCGGACTGAAGCGCCTAGAACCGCTCGGCCACAACGGCCGGCAACGAACCTGTAAAGTTCGAAGCTAGTCGCCTTACATAAATACTGCAACTGTTGAAAGAAACATTAATAAACCCTTTAAGGAATTTAAAAATATTGCTGGTCCCCTATCAACAAAATGCTGAAAATGAAGGACCGCAACACTTCGTCTAAGTAAACTGCCACCGAAAGTGGTTTTTTTTTTTTTTTTTTTTTTTTTTTTTTTTTTTTTTTTTTTTTTTTTACCAGGAGTGTGCAATTGTTACTGACCTCATTACTAATAGGTTCCGAGCAAAAGCTAATTTACAAATTAGAATCATTACCAGTTTGGTACGTAATGCACAAGAAATGTAAACGCCAGGAGCGATGCACTAAAAACTGAAACCGGCACAGAACTTACAATTCTTCGATCAGTAACTGTAGCGGTACGAAGCATCGGCAGTTGCAGTCAGATATAAAAGGGTACGATTTATACGGAGGCAGGCGGAAGCTGAATAGATGTGGCTTATTATAGTATACGAAAAATATACGAGCGATTCGGTCGATAGTGACCACTGTGTATTCTGCCAGTCTGAAGTGGCTGCCAGTCTACCGGTGGAGGGCGACGGGTACTAGCGAAGTAGGTGGCCTCAGAACAGGTAGGCCTACTCCACTTACCCGGGTGCGTCTTGGTGAACTGCGCCGAAATCGTGGGCAGCGTCAAAAGCCAGCCAGGATCCATCAGGGGTGAGTGACGCCGGCTCGGAATAGTCAGGAGAGTGACGCCGGCGGACGACTTGTCTGTCTCATCAAAACGGTCCGGAAATAGCAGCGACGACGACGGCCGAGAGGAGCACTAAAATTACATGGCCACACCTAACCGGCGGCCCGCGCCCGCTGCGCTGCCGCCGCAGCCGCAGCCGCAGCCGCAGCCTCCGCCGGCAGCACCGCCGCCACCGCGCAAAATCGAAGCGGCCGGGGATGCAGCCAGAGGGCGCTATAAACACCACCACGTGCGCAGGGTTAACGACCTCGTTTTACGGACCGAGACTCGAACCGGCGCCGAGGATAACGATCAGCGCGCCGTGGCCGCCGCGTCTCCGCGGGAAGTCGGTCAGCGCGCCACCGTAATGATCTGGGCCGGCAGTGCGCCGTCGCGCGTTCCTGACCCCACGCACGACGCGCGACGCGCGCGCCCTTTGCTACGAGCGAGCCCGCCTTCAAAGAGAGCGCCCACAGGCGGACAGTTCGCGCGCTCTCGCAACTCGACGCCGGGACGTAGCTTCTCGTCGCAACGCGAATACGAATAACTGAATTCGAATCTGCACACGCTATTTTAACGTTCGGTATCTCGACCGGTTTTACACGTCAACGCTATAGGATAATTTTGTCGTTCGTCTAACCCCTTTTTCTCGGGAACGGGTAGTGGTATCGAGTTCAAATTTGTGTCACATAGGGTACAGCGATATTATTCCACTCGTTTCAACTGTAAGCCCTATAAAATATGACACGAAACTTTTAAAAAAATTGTCAATGTGATACACTTACGGTACGTTAATTGTGAATGCATTTGAGTATATAAAATGTCGAAATTCGTTTACATGAACGAAGTATTAACCTGTTGACTTACTAGTATTTTTCTCCATAATCGACCCTATACTTGTTATTTAAATTTACCAAAGTTGGCATATTTTGTGTTACACACTTTTATCAACAGTACGTAATTTTTCTGACACGAATGCTTTATAAATCTATCGCACTATTTTTTGAAGTGATGACGAATGAAGGTAATACTGTCTTAAAAGTTTTTATTGCTGTACTGTATCCGAAAAAATACAGCCATGTGCAACGCCAGTTTTCTTCTTCCTTATTTTGCACACTACATAATTTATGTAGGATATTTTCTTGATGGAACTAGGGAGGGGGGGGGGGGGGGCTAAACCCAACAGAACCTCAAAAGGATTGCTGTAACTCGAAAAATTTCGAAAGAAATCTAGTATGTTATTCAAAATATCTCTATTTCTCAGTTCACCAATGGTATGTAACATGTCATGCCACCTATTAACGGAGAAGAAGAAACACTAAGAAGAAGCTACAGCTGCTCGGCCTGTCTCACAGCCGGCAATGTAGCGAAGGGCTTGAAACTTGCGGCCGGTCGTGAGCCGTCTGTACAAGCCAATGGATTAAACAAACATCTGAAGAAGGCAGAAATGATAATTTATAAAAATGGTGGGGCTGTTCGCTGAGCCAAGAGGCCATTCCATCCAGTGTATTTCAGCGTCAAAATCACAAGCATTTACCACTAGTAAACATGTCGCGTCCTTTTGCAGCCACACACGCTTCGTGAAGCTATGTAGCACATTGCTGACACTTGATCGCGAGGAGCTCCCTGTAACACTTGTTACTGCTTCTTTCATATCTTCCTCGGACCATGAAGCACTTGGATCTTTCCTTTTGTGAGTACAGACCGTTTCAAAAGAGACCATGAAAACGCGTTCTGTAGAATTTCGCAGTGAAACTGTTAAACTAATAATCTGACTGAGCCCCAAGTGTACGGTGAGAAATAGCGCCATGTGCAGACGTTTCGAAAGACTCGGCAGATCAGACCTTTGTGGAAAAAGCCAGCAATAATTGTTTGTACACGCGCTGCACAACCTCTGTTCTTATACAAGTAACAATAAGAGTTTAAAATCTCACGTCATTGCGCACGGTACACCTTAATTTGTTAGGTTGTATTCCTTAACTATGGCAATAATCTATCACAATTCGCTTATCTCTAGTGTTTGTTCTCCTGTCCTGTTAATAATGTAACAGGAAACACCCTTACTACAACGACATGCGGCGACGCAGAGAAACTGGCTCGCACTGAAGGCAAACCGATCTCGACTCTGTGAGGAACTAGCGCTCTGTTGCAACATACTTATTCCAGGCGGATTAGCCCCGAGAACGGAATATGTATCCTACTACGGTCTACGGTTCCTTGGCGGTGTAAATAATTTAAGCTTCTTAGTCAATGCGATCGGAAGATATTACCACATCTGTCACACATCTTGATAATCAGAAACTCATCAAAATCTACAGATAAACAATCAATATACATGTTCGGCTTGGTGGTTTGGCTTTGAAGCGCGTGCCTGGAAGCCGAGATGTCTTAGGATCGAATCTCAGTCGGACCACAAATTTTGAGTCCTCGCGAACAATTTTATAGGCAGGGCATCCACAGCTAAAACAATTATACATAATGAAAGGAACACTCAAACAAGTTAAAACTTATTGATGCGCTGAAATGCTGGTACAGTTGATTGAGAGTCCAATTTGCCGCGTTAACTCTTTTACGTACTCTCTCAGAGACTGGTAGAGTTTCGTACCATGCATGTACATCCTCAGGCATATTTCAGGTCTAATGTCCCATTTTATCTAAACGATTTAAGATCTAATGTCTCACTTTATCTAAACGGCTTATTGCATGTTCCAAGGTGGAATGAGGAGGACTAACTGCTGCAGCCACCAACGCTATTTAAAATTAATAAAGCCAGTTTGAATACCGTCGGTAGTTCCATCAGTTAGTGCTCCTCGTGGCACTTTAGAATACGCATTAAGCCTTTTAGATAAAATGGGACATTAGACTTTAAATACACTTGAGGATGTACGTGAATAGTACGAAACCGGTTGGGCCAGTCTCTGAGCTACTACGAAAGAACAGCTAACGAGGCACACTCGACTCTCAACCAATTGTATCAGTATTTCAGCGACTCAGTATATTTTAATTTGTTTAAGCGTTCCTTTCAGCATGCATCTTTCAGTCTTCTTTTTAACCTAGCCTTCATTTCTCGACGATATGAGGAGTCGCTAGAAACAACATGTGGTTCCGGATTCCACATCAAACTATACGTCCTTTTTCCCCAGTTGGAAAATTGCGACCGCGGTAGGCTAGGGTCACGCACGTCGACGAGGTGGAAGACGCGCTCTAGGCCATTGTGGTGGTGGTTGTTAGTGTTTAACGTCCCGTCGACAACGAGGTCATTAGAGACGGAGCGCAAGCTCGGGTTAGGGAAGGATTGGGAAGGAAATCGGCCGTGCCCTTTCAAAGGAACCATCCCGGCATTTGCCTGAAACGATTTAGGGAAATCACGGAAAACCTAAATCAGGATGGCCGGAGACGGGATTGAACCGTCGTCCTCCCGAATGCGAGTCCAGTAGGCCATTGTGCCACATCAAATTGTTCTTACCTTTGTACGGAACCCTCACAGCGAGAAACCCTCTCGCATTTGTCCGGTTTTTCTTTATCTGTCGTATTATTGTACAGTTTCAGTCTTGTACCATTCTCGAGTATCCTGATAAACGAAATCAACAGAATGAAATGAAATGATCGTATGGCTTCGCTGTCCAGGATGCCCCATCCGGTGAAGTTCGGCCGCCGAATGCGAGTTTTATTGCAGTCGACGCAACATTGGGCGACTCGTGTGCCGGTGATGAGGATGAAATGAAGATGAGGACAACACAACACCCAGTCCACAAGAGGAGAAAATCTCCAACGCGGCCGGGAATCGAACCCGGGCCCACTGCATGGGAGGCGAGCACTTTACCATCGAGCTAAGCAGGCGGACGAAATCAACAGAAATTCGGTGTAAGAATTACGGGGCCGCAAATGTCGGGAAATACCCCAAAGGTGGATGGCAATTGTTGAACATGTGATGTCTCCAGGTGACTTACCTCGCCGCACGTTCCTACGCGCGCGACTTAAGCACATAGTGCTTTGGACTCGAGTCTTACATGTGGCAGGCAGTATTTTTTTGCAGTGCGTCAGACGCTATGTATTTACACTGAGGTAAGATTTACTATTTACCGATCTCGCGGCCTCCACTTTTTTATTGCGAAGTACAGTACACCCAAAACCTTTGGTATTGCGTCGTAAGTAACTAAGTATACACTTCCAACGCCTGTAGCTACCTGTACGTGACGTAGGCTTTTTTTACTGAATAAAGTCAGTAAACAAAACATGAAGGGACAAACGGAAAGAAACACAAAATAAGAACAGGTTTTGCTCGGCTACACCGAGGACAATCATTTTCTAACATATATCACGTTTACAAAAAAGAAGCCTAGGGGAGCGATGCGCAGCCCTGCCCCCTATCGGCGAGGGTAGCACCGACAAGCCCAACCGCTGCACGTACGGCGATGTACGTCAGCTGGTGACGTCACACGTTCAACATTTGTCATCTACTTTATGGGTATTTCCCGACATTTGCAGCCTCATGTGTCATATAAAATCACATGTCTCAGCGTCATCTACCTCATTTCGGGACTTTTTAAACGTTAATAAGAATTAAACCGAGCGAGGTGGCGCAGTCGTTAGCATAGTGGACTCGCATTCGGGAGAACGACGGTTCAAACCGACGTCCGACCATCCTGATTTAGGTTTTCCGTGATTTTCCTAAATCGTTTCAGGCAAATGTCGGGATGGTTCCTTTGAAAGGGCACTTCCAATTTCCTTCCCCATTCTTCCCTAATCCGAGCTTGTACTCCGTCTCTATGACCCCATTGCAGACGGACGTTAAACGCTAATCTCCTCCTCCTGCATGACTACAAGAACCGTCCGTGCCACGGCTGCATTTAGTGATATTTTCGGAGTATTTTGGGATAAATGCCTCTTGGTCTCTGGTGGATCGTTACGATTACTGAATGCTTCAAAGCCTTGACATTATTACCGGCACCATTAATAAATACGTTTTTGTTTACTTTTCTGGAATTTGTGTATAAACTGCGTAATTCTAGGTTATTTATGACCCTGTTATATCAGCAGCAACGAACTATATACAAAGTGCTCCCCAATTCCCAAATGTAATGAAGCTTAATGTCCATTCCATAAAAGTAACAGTGTGTTCATTAGATTTTATTGTGGGAACAAATCTCCACCACTTCGTGATTATTATTTCCCCTTATGTCATTCTGCTCGAACCCCGTCCGTGCCTGGACTCTGTACTGTAGACAAATTCGTTAGTATAGACTTTCAAAAGTGATGTATTTGTGTGAAAGTTCGTATAAAGCATTTTTGAGTTTCGTGCTAGACCTTTTTTTTTTTAAATAATTATCTTAAGGGTAGGAAATCTTTTTTAAGATAGGGCATAGTTTTATGAGGGGCCGAAAACGAATGTGACATCTGCGTCAGACGAATTACCTTAGAGATGATTTTACATCGATTGAAGTCTGCTAAATATTCTGCAGTTAATTCGTTTTCTTACCCCTATTTTATTTTTGAATCTGTAGTACAATGAAAATATTTGTACAATAGTGCGGATATGAACGGTATGTGTTGGGCGTCTTGTTTGGAAACAAACTTGTTCGTTTCACTAGCAGCATTACCCGACCACAATGTTATTGTACTTGGCCTCCCGTGCCCGTTGTCGATAACACGTGGGCACGTTACAGCAATGAAGTATAGCGGCTACTAAGAAAAACATAACGCATTGTGAACGATTGCAAGACAGCTGTGCTAATACCAACAGATGGTTCAGCGTGTCCTCGTGAAATAATCACGATAAGCCGCCTGAAGAACCGTCTCCTCCCAGGTGCAATAATATTGTGGTCGACTAATATTTACTGTCGACAGCTGTCATGCCCACTTTTTACTCTTCGCCATTTTGCTTGCCTTCGGTACGACTTGGTTCCGTTTCGGATCCGTTTTTCCGGTAGTGTTAGTTCTACGTTAACAGTAATACGCAACAGTGCCAACAGGTTGATTTGATGAAGCGTCGGCCGATGTGAATATCTCGAGTTCACTAACGGCAGTGGGAAAGTACGATAGTGCAGTGCCTGTGTTATTGTGAATTAAAAACTCCTCCTGCACAGGCCATGAAGGCCCAAAGGTTCAGACTGGCCGCCGTGTCGTCCTCAACCCCACAAGCGTCACTGGATGCGGATATGGAGGGGCATGTGGTCAGCACACCGCTCTCCCGGCCGTAGGTCAGTTTCCCAGACAGGAGCCGCTACTTCTCAATCGAGTAGCTCCTCAGTTTGCCTCACAATGGCTGAATGCACCCCTCTTGCCAACAGCGCGCTCGGCAGACCGGATGGTCACCCATCCAAGTGCTAGCCCAGCCCGACATTGCTTAAATTCGGTGATCTGACGGGAACCGGTGTTACCACTGCGGCAAGGCCGTTGGTTGTGTTATTGTGAATTACGATGCAAAATTCCTTTGAACACGCATTCATGTCGAATGGTGTAAGTATAATACCTGACCTGTACGGGAATTTACATAATGGATGTACGAGTACAGGATGTAGACGGATGGTTGACGACTTGTCTGGCTGTGTGTCGTGCTCGGATAGCCAAATGGTAAGAAGACCGCTCGCGATAAGCGGAATATTAAAGTTGGAGTCATTTTCACTGTTGTCATTCCATTATACAGCTGATGGCTGTCTATATTTGCAATTGCGAATACATTCAATGCCGTGGAAAAGCGATTTTACTGTTCCGGCGGCGACAGAAACTACATTACAGTACCTTTGCAGCGTCAGATAGGCGCCTGCGACAAAGAGTTTTATGTTGTGCGTTTTGGTGATTGCAGATTACAGGCTTCTTCACTCTTGTGACGGAATTCTTATAGAGAGAAGGGTAATTCAGGTAACAGACGGAATAGACTCTCATTCTGAAACAATGAGAAAATTTCCCTGACACACTCCTAAATTTTGTCAGTGGATTCCGGACTCGCCCTGTAGATGATATATTGTATATTTGCAGCCAAGTAAAGAGCAGACATTTGTCACATGAATAACCGAGTTTTGTCCACTGTAGACTATGGGATTGGGTGACTGTACTGGAATGTAGGTTGTTCTGAAATCACCACAAATGGTTCAAATGGCTCTGAGCACAATGGGACTTAACAACTGAGGTCATCAGTTCCCTATAACTTAGAACTACTTAAACCTAACTAACCTAAGGACATCACACACATCCATGCCCGAGACAGGACTCGAACCTGCGACCGTAGCGGTCGCGCGATTCCTGACTGAAGCGCCGAGAATCGCTCAGCCACTTCGGCCAGCCAAATCACTACAAGCAACAAAATTTGTTTAAATCGTGACAATGTTTGGGCACTTTCCCTTCAGATTTTGATAATTTATATTCTGCGTGAAAGTTTCATTTGAATAATGTACAATTTGATTACTGTACACGCTCGTTTGTCTTGGTAAGCTGCTAGACTCAGTTATAGATGGCGCAGTTAAACACAAGCTCCACATCTCTGTAAAAGTGCAGGAGCTATATTATACTAGAGTGACGGAGTGTTTTATAATTTTATAAATGAGCAGTACAACGTATTACTTCGTAAGTGTTGCATTATAGCCTACAACGCTGTTCGACCAATAAATTTTACCTCAGAAGGAACAAAAATTTGTGCCACTTGTTCGTCACTACAATGTAATGAATAGTAGGAATAGTAGGAATTCTTACACTAATGTGATTTATACAGAAAGTCAGTTGGCCACTTTTATTCGAAACTAGTAGCTAACCACGCTAATTAACACTATTTTGGAGCCCAAGTGACATCATTCACCTGAAACATTCTCATAGGAGTTAAACTACAAAAAGACACACTGAAACCAGTTATGGTTCAAATGGCTCTGAGCACTATGGGACTCAACTGCTGAGGTCATTAGTCCCCTAGAACTTAGAACTAGTTAAACCTAACTAACCTAAGGACATCACAAACATCCATGCCCGAGGCAGGATTCGAACCTGCGACCGTAGCGGTCTTGCGGTTCCAGACTGCAGCGCCTTTAACCGCACGGCCACTTCGGCCGGCTAAACCAGTTATGGCTTAAAGTAATAAAGTCAACACAACACAAAGACTAGATGCTACTACTTCAATACAGTTTGTCGTCCATACGGGTTTCGTTTCGTTTGTTTTCGTATCCTTTTATGTGGCTTATAATATATGACTAGAACTAATGCAGACAATACATATGAAGAAAATTATCCTCTCTTTGACATTGTATTCTGCTTTTATGCTGTAAACAACCTTTGGTGAACACGTTTCGTGATTTGTTAGATCATCATCATTTTACTTGCGATGGCCTGGAATCGTTTCTTACATTTGTATTGCACTGAAACAGGCTAAACGTGTTACGGGTCATTGAGGATGCTTAGAACATAATTAAAGAATCATGAGGATAATATTCAAGTGTTTGAATTAGCCACAAAGACTGATTTCATAAAAAAGAAACTTCCCTATAGATTTTAGGATGTGCGGTACGGACAGTAAAAATACGAAATGATGTTAGGTATTCTGTTAAAATAAATAGTCATTACTCTTCCCCTTCAGGACGATGGTAATTCTTCATTTACACACCGGCTACCGAATGTTTCATGGATGGAGAATGAAATCTGCCGTGCCCTTTCAAAGGAACCATCTCCGCATTTGTTTGAAGATATTTAGTGTAATCACGGGAAACCAAAATTAGCATGTAATCGGACAGGGATCTGAACCACCGTCCTCCCGAATGCGAGTCCAGTGTCTAACCACTGCGGTGAAAGTGGAAAGAGAGGAGAGCTTGATGGGATCGATTCATTATGTCGGCCGCTGGAAAGCTGTTCTCGTTGGAATTATTATTAATCTAGGAAATTAAAGTTTCGTTTAAGAACATTAGGGGTTGTAAACGCAATGTTGTAAAACTAATATATACAGCCGCTAGCAAGTAAACTTACGGATGGGTGATAAAACAAGCAAATTAGGCAGGATTGGGGCCTTCTACCGTTTCTCTAAATAAATATTGTCCTGTTCTGCGGTTAGAATAGTGTGAGAATATTGTTGCTTTGTTATAAAGTTTGATGATTACAGAGATTTTTTCATTTACGCAAAGAAGAAAATTTCTTGGTGGTCGTAAGATGTTACTAGCTATAGACAAACTTGAATCGATCTGACGGCTGCAAGCACAATCACTTTTGCTGCCAGAAACTAACGTTATATATATACAAGTTAGCTGTAACGATAGATCGACACTGTCTGTAAATAATACAAAGTAACAAGACATTCTCGTACTTCTCTTACTATTCTGCGCAAGATTTGTGTTTAGAGTACACGTTGGAGTACTATAACCAAATAGTTTCATTCGGTTATATCCTGAGTAGATGACCCGCTGTAATTAAACATGGTTCTATTATTATTATTATTATTATTATTATTATTGTTGTTGTTGTTGTTGTTGTTACAGTGGTTATGAGTCTGACACCCTTTGCACATTATCCAGCAGACTGACTGAAGTCTACCACAGCAGCACACGAAATTTCAAGCAGTAATTTGTACCTCCGACCACGTTAAAAAAACGCAGGACCTACCACGTGAAGAAACTGCGAGCCCCTAACACTTTCCATTTGGAATTATAACATGGCACTCTGTATGCCTCTACTCGTTCATTATTTATTCTTACCACAACGTCACATAACTTACGTGGAAGATATAATAAAGCTCGAAGGGTGGATATATTGTGTCTGATAACACAGATTCTTGGAATTTTGCGAGTTACTTCCCGCGCGATGAAGGATGGGGACTGCACCTCTTTCTCTAGCCTTTGTTGAAAGTCCACGCAAACAATAATCGCGCATTAAAACCTAATTATAATGTGAGTTTCTTCTCTGAAAACCTGAATAGCTCAACAGTAATCCATAACGATCTACGCGATCGTGCATTATTAAGCAACGTCACTGCAAATAAAATCGCCCACTAACTTCTGCTCATTGGGAGTGCAGCGAGAAACGACTAAAGGTTGTTGATAAGATAGAACGTGACACACGAACTGACAGCATCAGCCATCCTATCACAACTGAAGAAATCGCGGAACCCGAGGTCTGAAAGATAGCAAAGCTGTTGGGATAGACAACGCACGTGTAGAACTGCTAAAAGGGCTTGGTGAAAGAGACATCGACTGGCTGCGCCAAACGTCCAACAATTGCCTAGAAACGTTTAACACTCCGAAGCTCTCCAGACAAGCTTAAATAACCCTTATAATAAAGCCCGGAAACTCACCAGATGATTCGAAAAATTTTCAGCCAATATTTTTGCTCTGCCCTTTATTGAAGCTGCTCTAGTGAGCCAGCCCACTCAACTCACCGAAGATAAGCCCATTAGAGAGTAAGCCGGTTTCCGACCTGGGCGATCTTGCGTAGAGCGTTTTGAATCTTACGCAGCATACTGAGGAAGGCTTCGAGAAAGGTCTCGTCATCGATGCTGCCTTTGTTGATCTGAGTGCGGTGTACGACACAATAAACATTGAGAAATTTCCCCCAAAAGCATAAAACTCTAATACAAAGAAAAAAAACAATTTTCAGTTTTTTTAATCAATACAGGGAGTGGTAGTTTGTTTAACGTCGAAGATGTCTGTCAGTATCTTTCCAAGAATTCTTTTTTTACACAAGATAGCTTTAGCACTTTATTTGCATGTCATAATGGTTATTGCTTACGCATATTAAATGCTTTAAATACTTCTTGATTATCTGTAAGTATCATTCGAATAATTCGTGCTTCCCTTGTTGTGTTAAGTATCTTGGAAGGGTTAGGGAATACTGTGTGTCGCCAACCATATTGCGACAAGAAACGGTTGTGACTGCATAATGTTAATGCCATCGATCGTTAATATTTTGAACAACACGACTTGCAAGAGCCTGAGAAGAAACATGTGGAATACAAGTTGTGAAAAATCTTTTTCTGGGTGGGAGGACGTGCGGCAGTACAAATTAAATACACCTTCAATATTACGAGAATTTCGTAGTAGTTTCCGCCAGTCGTAAAATTTATTTTCGCCATCGTCACAAAATTGCTGAACGATTGGCGTTACTTTCATGATGTTGGCTCATAAGGGACGAATACACTTCTCAAAATATTAACTGATATGTGTACACCGGAATGAATTCTAGTTCTTGGTTTGAAAGCGACGAGAGGCGCGGGAGTTACCTAACTGTGGATTTACCACCTTATATTTGCGCAGTTAGAAAACGTAAGATGCAGATAAAATGAGACTAAATCCCGCTTACTCTTTCAGAGAACAGCATATCCGTGTCATGCATCAAATTTGCAATTAACAACTTTTTAGCTACTTTCATTAACACGCGATACGTGCAATTGTTTGCGTTTACATAAAATTTCTAACGAAAGTCTTACCACCATTACCCACATCTACGACCTGAAACCTGCTTGGATTGCAGCCTACAACATTCTGATAGCACAAAACTGTGGCTGGACTGAAGTGTCGGTGCGACTGCTCCAGTTGCCAAGCTGCGTTTGTTATTGTTTGATCAGCATTGTGGTTAATGTCAGTTTTTCCCTCAAAGCTGTATTTCCGGTTGAATTGAGGTCGCTAATGGAGGGGCAAAACGTTTGGATTTAGTGAGAGTAAACAGTATTCGGCGAAGAGTATTTCAGCAACGTTTACACATGTTTGTTGTGTAGTATATGACGGATCAGATGTAAAGTAATTTGAAAGTAAGGACTGCATTCACACAGGTGAGCGTTGGGAATCACATGATAAGTACTGAAGTTTTCAGGCAAGTGTATCCGGTGCTCTCCCAGCCAAGAATATGAGCAGCCAGACTTCACAACGCCACTCACTTCAATGGTATTTTAATTTATTGGGGAATTCTAACTGTAACGGCAAACAAACCTGCTTTGATGTAACCAAGACTGCCCCTAATGCGCGTTCGAGCGATTAGAAAGTAAATAACTATCACCAACAGAATCTCAGATGCGTAAAAATAACGAATGTGAAATGAAGAAAACGTTTTCCTGTACCGTTACCATAACGTGGCTACAACTGCGAACTTTTACATCATGCGGTTCGATAACAAGGATTGACGAACGCCAAAAAATCGAGGCTCATATATTTAAAATGTTACTCATAATAGATTTTAGATTACGTTGATGTACGACAACTTACAGATGTTAAGCCGACTCTACATTCTTAAGCTATTATAGCAATATTCCATGTTCGTATGTTTTGCGTGAAACTGCATTACGAAACAGGATGTCCAGAAAGAGCTAACCATCACTCCCAAAAATATGGCATTTTTGGAAACGGCGTAAGTTTTACATTTTGCTAGTGTTTGGCGAGTGCATCGTATATCACGTGTTTCTTTGACATGTCTTGTAATATTATTAACTTCGTACCAAAGCACAGTTTGTAAATGTGCAATATGTGGCGAGTTCTTCCACGTTTCGCAATACAAGAACAGTAGTTGCCGAAGAGTTAGTAATATATAAAAAAATTCCTACTTTTAAAGAAAATTTGAATTGTATTTTCAAACTAAAACGCGCCAAGTACGAATAGCAGGATTAGTTACAGCAATATATCCCTTTGAAATCGAACATTGTAGTCCAAAGACGTCTCTAATTGGATTTTATGCGAGCACAATAATTTAAAGCGACGCCAAGCACGAGTCATATAAAAAGATGTAAATAAGCGGGAAAGCAATCTCAGGTGGCATGCTGGTTATTATGTATGTCGGAAGACTCAAAAGAAAACTAATAAAATGCTTTGCCAAGACGCATAGCGAAGTTTTACAGGTGCTGTGACGAATTAACAGATTCTCGTTACAGAGAGGCAGCGAACACAACAATTTTATTCATATTGGCTGAAGGTGTCTGCTTCGAATCGTAACAAAGAAAATAAGAACTTAAAAAAATTTACATAGCAATCTGTTAAGTTTCCTCATACGAATGACTCGTTTTGTCGTAATTATTTGCGGGCCTAGGTCCATCTTAACACAAGAGAATATATACTTTGTATCAATATTAGTCGCTCTGCCTATTCCATTGGCGTATGGGGCGACGGAAGAGTGAGTTTTTTGAATGACAATTGTCGCACTGACTATAGAAGATTGGATTAGCACATTTAAAAAAAATACGATAACCCAGAAAAAATTATTTGCGTTGCGCGCCCCGTTGCAACTAAAATATGTGGAAAATGAGTTGCGTGCCTATTAAAGCATCCAAGTCTCCCTCGTATTTCATATTTCGTGTGGGTAAGTTTCACAGCACAGGAAAAAGTACGTCAGAGATGGATGAGAAATTTACGGTCCTATCTGACGACGGACTTCAGCTCGAAATTATTTACTGCTTAATCGAACGTTCATTTCACGAAATTTGAATCGGATGTAGAATTTCGTTCCGCTTCTTCGATAGAGAAAGGAAGTGCGGCTTTTGTCGGAGCCGGTGGTCGACGGCGGTGGCGGGAAGACAGCGACCCGACGGCAACGGCCAGCGGGCAGCGGGCAGCGGGCAGCGGGCAGCGGCGCGCAGGTCACGCCGGCGCAGCGGGTGCGCGCGGCACACCTTCCTACCCTCCAGACACCGCCGTCGGAAGGGGCGCGCAGGCAGCGGGTAGCGTGCCGCCAGAAGCCGGAGGACTCACCTGGGGAATGGAAGGCGGCGTCCATGGCGGTAGCACGAGTCCGCTACTACCTCGTCTCATGTTCGTGCATGACTGGTGTTCTTTGGCGGTGGCGGAGCGCGCCGGTCGCCGGCCGGCGGGCGGCCACACCCACCGTGCGCGCGCAGCCGCCGGCCGCGCAGACGGGAGGCGCGTGGTGCGGCGCCGGGTCCGCCGCTGCCGCTGCCGCTGCCGCTGCTCCTCCGCGGCCGCCGGCCTCCTATATCGACACGCTCGCCACCCGCCACACAGATCTTACCGGGATCCCACAGGATAGCCAATGCTCCGAACGGCTCCCCCGATCGATAAGCTGACCCCCTAATGCGAGGGCAATGGAGGCGCTCCCGCGGGAATCGTCCATCTCCTGCGCCTCTGCTCCGGAGCCGAGGTACGGGACACTTCCGGAGTCAGAGTGGACAGCTAATACGAGGGCGAATTCTCAATATCTCGGCCCGCAGCTCACAAACGCGTTTTACTAAGTAGTCACCTTTTTGGTCAACATCTCAGAGTTCTTTTTTTCCCCACAGTGACGAAAGACGTAATGAGTAGCATTCCTAACAATATCAGTAGCAATCCTTCGTAACTTAGTACACAGACAAGATGTAGTACGTAGAACTTATACCGAGGAGTCAAGAATTGTGGGATATTGTGTCGGACCACCACCTGCCCAGCAACTCGACATCGCGTGGACTGCAACGAGTCAAAGTCCTCCGCAGAAATATAGATTCGTGCTGCCTCTATAGCCGTCCGTAACTGCGCGAGTCTTTCCGGTGCAGGATATTGTGCACGAACTGATTCGTGTCGGGCTATCTGGGTGGCAAAATCATTCGCTCGAACTCTCCAGAATGTTCGAGCCAATGGCGAGCAATTGAGGCTCGGTGACGTGGATCGTTTGTCATCCATAAAAATACCGTCGTCGTTTGGGAACGTGAAGTCCACGAATGGCTGCAAATGGTCAATAATCGGTTCAGTTGAACGGCTTCGTGTGGTCTGCACCACACTCGAACCCTACCGTCAGCTCTTATCAACTGACTGGAAAAAGGAGAAGGTCACTCCTTTGTATAAAAGGATAAAGAAAGGACCCCGAAAATTACAGACCAATATCCCTAACTTCAGTTTGCTGCAGAATCTTTGAATACCGGGTGATCAAAAAGTCAATATAAATTTGAAAACTGAATAAATCACAGAATAATGTAGATAGAGAGGTACAAATTGACACACATGCTTGGAATGACATGGAGTTTTATTAGAACCGAAAAAATACAAACGTTGAAAAAATGTCCGACAGATGGCGCTTCATTTGATCAGAATAGCAATAATTAGCATAACAAAGTAAGACAAAGCAAAGATGATGTTCTTTGCAGGAAATGCTCAATATGTCCACCATCATCCCTCAACAATAGCTGTAGTCGAGGAATAATGTTGTGAACAGCACTGTAAAGCAAGTCCGGAGTTATGGTGAGGCATTGGCGTCGGATATTGTCTTTCAGCATCTCAAGAGATGTCGGTCGATCACGATACACTTGCGATTTCAGGTAACACCAAAGCCAATAATCGCACGGACAGAGATGTGGGGACCTGGGAGGCCATGCATGACGAAAGTGGTGGCTGAGCACACGATCACCACCAAACGACGCGCGCAAGAGATCTTTCACGCATCTAGCAATATGGGGTGTTGTTTTTTTTTTTTGGTTCTAATAAAACCCCATGTCACTACAAGCATGTGTGTCAATTTTTACCTCTCTATCTACATTATTCCGTGGTTTATTAAGTTTTCAAATTTATACAGACTTTTTGATCACTCGGTATGTTCCCAGTTCGAATATAATAAACTTCCTAGAAACTGAGAAGCTAATGTCCACGAATCAGCACGGTTTTAGAAAGCATCTCTCGTGCGAAACTCAGCCTGCTCTTTTCTCACACGATGTACTGCAAACTATGGATGAAGGGCAACAGGCTAATTATTTCTAGATTTCCGGAAAGCATTTGACACAGCGCTCCACTGCAGGCTGTTAAGCGTATGGAGTAAGTTCACAGATATGTGAGTGGCTCGAAGACTTCTTAAATAATAAGGCCCAGTATGTTGTCCTCGACGGCGAGTGCTCATCACAGACAAGGGTATCGTCAGAAGTGTCCCAGTGAAGTGTGATAGGACCACTGTTGTTCTCTATATACGTAAATGATTTGGTGGACAGTTTGGACAGCAATCTGCGGTTATTTGCTGATGCTGTGGTACACGGTAAGGGGCCGAAGTTGAATGACTGTAGGAAGACACAAGGCGACTTAGGTAAAATTTATAGCTGGTGTGATGATTGATGAAAAACTGTAAGGTAATGCAGATGTGTAGGTAGATCAAACTTGTAATGTCCGGATGCAGTATTAGTATTGTCCTGGTTGAGACAGTCAAGTCCTTTAAATATCTGGGCACGTAAAGCAAAGCAGTCATTAGCCCAAACATTGTTATGATCACTACAGTGCATGGTTCCGTGGTTGTTCCTCTCGAACCTCCGAAGTGACTCAACCAAGTCATGAGGGATCCTACAATTTAGTGCCGACCCCAGACCAATTCCAAGGTTATCTTTTCCTTTGCACTCACAAGGCACTGTGGTCCACGCCTGTTAAGTTTACTGCCAGAAAACAGTCTAAGAATAATTGAGAATTGAAGTCTGGGCCTTTCGATTGACACCAGACACGAATACGGTCAGTCACTTATCCACCTTTCGACACATGTACGTGTAAAAAATGTTGTCGTCACATCTCCACCCGTCTGCGGCGCAACGGTGACTTCGGAAATCGTAGCTGTTAGTGGTCCGTTGAGACCTTCGTTTGCAGTCATGCGGAACCAACGGTACTTCTCGGCGTGTACTCGCAGACGAGACCGTCAAACGACTGACAGACAAAGTGGTACTTTCATATGCCACAAAATCCCAGTCTCAGTCAAAAATAGGGACTCTTTTTATATTCTTGAAGAGATCATGTATTCATGGGGTACTGAAAATCTCGTCACCAGTACTTGGCTGGAAGGATAGGAGAGATAGTCATGAACTGTTCATGATCATCAATGTATCCAGATGTTGTTGGTGAACTCTTAGATCTCCATAGTCTCTCCTGCAATGGTAGGATGTGCTGATGTTCGGCAGTTCTATTCGTGTGATCTTCAGCTTTTCCGGTGAATCAACTGTTTGTACTGGTCTTGGTACGGAGAAAGATGATTTGGGCCTCCAAAACCGGGTGTCTACCGTATTCCATGCAAATGCGGTAAGGACGCTTCGGGCAGAGAGTGCTGACAGTCGTAGAAAGTTGCCAGGAGCACAGACGACACACTTAACTCGAGCAATCTGTTGTTGCCGAACACAGCATAGCTACTCAACGAAACGTGAACAAAGGACTCATAATTCAGTTCCCAATTGTTACTAGGCTGTTTTCTGGCAGTTAAGACAGTTAGAGTAACGTTCATGCCTCGCAGTTCGTCGTGAGCACGAAGAATATACACTGAAGAGCCAAAGAAACTGGTACAACTGATTAATATCGTGCAGGGTCCCCGCCAGCACGCAGAAGTGTCGCAACACGACGCGGCATGGACTCGATTAATGTCTGAAGTAGTGCTGGAGGGAAATGACACCATGAATCCTGCACGGCCGTCCATAAATCCGTAAGAATACGAGGGGGGTTGAGATCTCTTCTGAACAGCACGTTGCAGGGCTTAACAGATATGCTAAATATTGTTCATGTCTGGGGCGTTTGGTGGCCAGAGGAAGCGTTTATACTCAGAACAACATAGTTGGAGCCACTCTGTAGCAATTCTGGACGTGTGTGGTGTCGCATCGTCCTGCTGTAATCGCACAAGTCCGTCGGAAAGTGGACATGAATGGATGCAATCTTCGCTGATCCGCTATACATGGATGCAGGTGACCAGACAGGATGCTTACGTATGTGCCACCTGCCAGAGTCGTATCTAGACGTATCAGGGGTCCCATAATATGACTTCAACTACAGACGCCCCACACCATTACAGAGCCTCCACCAGCTTGAACAGTCCCCTGCTGACAGGCAGGGTCCATGGATTCAAGAGATGGTCTCCACACCCTTACACGTCCATCCGCTCGATATAATTTGAAACGAGACTCATCCGACCAGGCAGCATGTTTCTCGTCATCAATAGTCCAATGTCGGTGTTGACGGGACCAGGTGAGGCGTAAAGCTTTGTGTCGTGCAGTCATCAAGGGTACACGAGTGGGCCTTCAGCTCCGAACGGCCATATGGATGATGTTTCGTTGAATGTTTCGCATGCTGACACTTGTTGACGGCCCAGCATTGAAATCTGCAGCAGTTTGGGGAAGGGTTGCACTTCTGCCACGTCGAACGATTCTCTTCAGTCGTCGTTGGTCCCTTTCTTGCAAGATCTTTTTCCGGTCACTGCCATGTCGGAGATTTGATGTTTTACCGGATTCCTGATATTCACGGCACACTCGTGAAATAGTCTTACGGGAAAATACCCACTTCATCGCTATCTCGGAGATGCTGTGTCCCATGGCTCGTGCGCCGACTATAACACCACGTTGAAACTCACTTAAATCTTGATAATCTGCCCTTGTATGAGCAGTAACCGATTTAACAACTGCGCCAGACACTTGTTGACTTATATACGCGTTGCAGACCGCAACGCCGTATTCTGCCTGTTTACATATCTCTGAATATGAATACGCATGCCTATACCAGTTTCTTTGCCGCTTTCGTGTAGTTACGCAATGGTCTGGATTCCGTGGTAAACTGTTGGTCCTCTCGTGACATGGTTGAGTCAGTTCAGACATTCGAGAGGAACCATCATGGAACCATGCGTAAAAAGCACGAACAGAAGGCTGAACTCGCCGTTTTGGCATTGTGTTCTAAAGGAAGCTGTCGAAATACGAGTGGCCGACGGCCTGAAAAATGAAGGTGGTGGCTTCGCTCTCAACAAAGCATGGGACCCAGCGTTCAGCAGACTGAGGGCATAACGTCGTCAGAAAGCGACTTCTTCTTCTTCTTCTTCTTCTTCTCCTTCTCCTCCTCCTCCTCTCTATATGCGAAATATAACACTTCGATCCCACAATCAACCAACGTTCAAATGCAATTTATGATTGAGTAAATCCGCTGTGTAATCTTAATTTATGTACAAAACACAGGTGGTATTACTTCCACCTATTATGTGCTCTCCCATCGTCGGAGGTTCGAGTCCTCCCTCTGGCATGGGTGTGTGTCGTCCTTAGCGTAAGTTACTTTAAGTTAGGTTAAGTAGTGTGTAAGCTTAGGGACCGATGATCTCAGCAGTTTGGTCCCATAAGACCTCACCACCAATTTCCAATTAGTATGTGCTGTTGTTCTGAAATGCTAATCTTTTACTTATAAAATATGTACCAAACTTCATGAAAATTTTCCGTCTGTTGGTTGCTATCTTCACGGTGTTGCAAGTTTAATGGTGCATTTCACGTCTCTCCATTAGAAGCAGAGCAACATGTCATTTCTACGACGACAGCATAGGAAATTACCTATAGCTCTGAAGAAGCCCTGTCATTCGCCTGAATTTATTTAGGTAATGGACGGAAACCCTACGTCAGGTTGGCCGGAAATGGATCTCAACGTCGCTGTTCCGCAGCCTGGACCACTGCTCCATCTATCTCGCAAAAACTTTCCGATAGATGCATACGTAGTGCTACTGCTTGTCTTTTTTTTTTTTTTCCTTGTTCTCCTGCCTTCGCAGAGGCTGAGAGAGACCTTTGGCGTGACACTTGTTTAGAGACGACTGGCTTATTGCGACGGGAAGCCTGGTGCGCTGCAACGGGCCGATATTCCTCTGGGCGTGCGGAGTGCTCGCTGGCGCGCGCACACAGCAGGCGCTTTCGCTCGTCGCCTCTGCCCTAAAAGCCGCTTTGCTGTCACCGTCCTGCACTTACAGCGCATTTTGCCTACGTTCCACACCCTAAGCGACCGACGGAGGAGAAAGGAAATTTCCCATAAATACCAGCCAGCGCCAGTTAAAAAGTTTCCACGTTGTCTGCCTGAAAGCATTCCCATCGTCTACTACACTACGGAAGACAAGGAATGGCGTTGTGTGGCACTACTGCGATGTAGCAGGTACAGTAATTACCTCTATAAATCGTGAGTTGCGTGGTATATGAATGAGAGACTAAAAGCACTGGAGTTTGCAAATGAAATATGGCACTGACAGTTTTGAAGAATAACTGGTAGAGGCACACCAAGTCTACACGAATCCCTTTTTCAACATTATAAACAAAGAACACAAAATAGTGACGGTATCATGCAACTTTACGAACTGAGACCTTATTCTCATCGATCCATTGAACAAATTAAATTCGAAATAAAGAGAAGTGATACAAGTTTTCAATATTCACACGGATTTACAGCGTATGTTCTACAGCACGGCCGATATCCTGCTCTAGAAAAGAAAACATCCCAAGCTGCAAGCATTTTTTCTGCGTTCTCGTCTGCTGAGCTAGCCACCGGTTAGAATATATTCCTTTTAGAGCGTACATTGTTTCTGTAAATGCCTTTTTCAAGATGTATGTCTACTACCGCACGGTCTAAAAAGCAATTCTACACATCTGTTTTATCCAGGCGAACGAACAAGAAAGTTTTATGTTCGGAGGGTTCCATATACCTTAAGCTGCATCAGGGAAGTTTTCATTTTTAACAAGCCATGTTCACTGTGTTCCATTAAGGCAATACAAATCTAACAATAAATTGAAATAACAATTAAACAATGTGTTGCTATGGTCATATAGGATATCCAACTGATAATTTCCGCTATAGTTAACAAAAAAGTAAAATTTTTAAGTATGCACCACGCCGTCGACTTATCAGCTAAGCTACAAGTCTGAGACTTGCTTAAATTTACTGCTGTCAACTTGTTAGAATGTAAAACGCACTCAGTTGATATACTATATGCGTCATAGACACCACGGAGAAGTGTATAACGCTGTATGTCAGAAGGGTAACAAACATTAAGATTGTGATTGCATATCCAATATACAAAGATTTCTTGAGCAGTGATATATCTTTTATTTATTGTTTTAAACATCTTAACTGAGAACGATACTTAAAAGTGCGATACTGTTTCTTAACTGTTAAAGTCATGACGCTATCTGCTTACACATACAGTTTTTGTTAATAACTAACTACTTTATCAAATCGCAATTGGTAATACTGTGGTGGTAGTTCAAAATTACAGTTCGCATTTTTCAGAATAAAATTTAACAAAAGGAAGGAAATGAAGATTGAGGTTTAAACTCCTTTCGGCAACGAGGTCATTAGAGACGGAGCACAAGCTCGGATTGGTTAAGGAGGGGGAAGGAAATCGGCTATTCCGTTTGAGAGGAACCATACCAGCATTTGCCTTAAGCAATTTAGGGAAATCACAGAAAACCTAAATCGGTACGGTCGGACGCGGATTTGAACCATCATCCGCCCGAATGCGAATCAAGTCTTCTGACCACTGCGCCATCTCGCTCGGTTAAGAAAAAACGTCAATATGCAACGGAAAACACAGGTTAAAAAGAGTATAGCGCTCAATCGTTAAAAAATAATTGTACGTAGTGGTAGATACTATTTTCGTAAAATCATCAGTCGCACATATAATACAGCTAAGTACAATGAAATGAAGTAGTAGTAGTAGTAGTAGTAGTAGTGGTAGTAGTAGTTTCGGCCGCATTGCAAGTCCAATTTGGCGTCTCTTTAAGTATGCCGAGTTCGGTGGGTATGGTTTCATTTCGATTGTACTCTCGATTTCAAGAGCAACTAAATAAGAACTAAACTACGTCGGAAGGCCCAACGATGCCGACCGACCGCTGCCTTCGTCCTCGGCCCATAGGCGTCACTGGGAGGGAATATGGAGGGGCATGTGGTCAGCTCATCGCTCTCCCGACAGTTGTCAGTTTTCGTGACCGGATCCGCTACTTCTCAGTCAAGTAGCTCCGCAATTTGCCTGCCGAGGGCTGAGTGCACTCCGCTTACTAACAGCGGTCGTCAGATCGGACGGTCAGCCATCCAAGTGGTAGCCAAATCCGACAGTGCCTAACTTCGGTCATCTGACGGCAACCAGTGTTACCACTGTGACAAGGCCTTTGACAAGAGCAACTAAATGCACATCCATAACTGAAAGAGGTTGTTAAGCGGCCCCCTAAATTGTCCGAGCGCACTTATATGTTGCCCATATTCACGACAGTATTGTACATTGGTTTGGGTTTGGGCGGTCATTTTAAGTATCATTCTCTATGGAATTTTGTGTTCTATAAATTCGAGCTCGATTTATATGATTCTGAATGTACTACTTATTCGTGTATAGCAACATTTTAAGTAAATCGACATATCTTTTTAAACTGTTTCACATTCGTGATCTCGTCTCTCCTTGGCTTTTTAAAACACGCACAAGAGTAAGTTGTAATACTTACCTATCTCTCCCAAACAACTCTTGTGTCACTGGGATAGCATAATTAATCTGACGTACGGTGCCCATTTACAGGCACGTGTGGAATCTATGTATTCGGAAATTTTGGAATATGATTTAGTATTTAAAGATGTTTTCTCATCTACATCTCAGAGCATGTGATGAGCAACAGTCATTTTGGATGCAAAAATAACCATTTTCCAAAGAACTCCAAATGTAATTTACAACAAGTTAGCAGTAGGAAGAGGTGCAGTTTTTGCCGTAAGGACGTAGGTCTGGTTCTACATATGCTGTCTTCATACAGTTACTATAAGATTGTGACGAATGTTAAAATATCTAATAAATGTGTTACTCTGGTGATGTGTGTTACTGAACGATACTGAAGAAAGGTAACTATCAATCATACAGAAATTTTAGAGTTTTTATTGACAAAAACTAAGAGTAGCATATACAAAAAAATAATATTTATAATAAGTTCATCGTGGTAAGCCGGCCGCGGTGGTCTAGCGGTTCTAGGCGCTCAGTCCGGAACCGCGGGACTGCTACGGTCGCAGGTTCGAATCCTGCCTCGGGCATGGATGTGTGTGATGTCCTTAGGTTAGTTAGGTTTAAGTAGTTCTAAGTTCTAGGGGACTGATGACCTCAGATGTTAAGTCCCATAGTGCTCAGAGCCATTTTTCATCGTGGTAAGATCTTAATTACAAAAAAACGGACGTGTTTACTTATGAATGTATTTTAACTACAACCCATAGACATTTTGGCATCTCTAAGACAATTTTCATTCTAGATCTGCGTATAAAATTTACGAGTAATTTCCTCTTTCTACACAGAACAATTCAATACCTACACTACAATAAAGCTAGTGAGAAATTACCGTACCAAGAGGGATAAAAGGAAGTGAATTCATTTCATGCCACTAATTACGTACTTGGCTCTACACCAATTATAAGTAGGGAACTGTACATGATTTTTGATTGTGTGAGTTCAGAAAAGGTTGAGGATTCTCGTGATGCAGTTTGAGTCTCTAAGTGTCTGGCCACGCAGTGAAGGCGTCCGCGTAGGCCCTCTACGCCGCCGACCGCCCACGTCAGCCAAATACACAGAAACAAGCTCGTGCACCGTCAGCCGCATAGCGCGTAGACGGAGATGAAAAAACTTGATTTCAGCAGAAGAATTTCACTAGCTTGGTAATAAGATTGTACAGCAGAGTATTTTGTAAATTTTCTAGTGTCTAGAGAGTTCGATACTTTTTTGTGCTGCTTTTGTGGTGTAGTGGCTATAGGGCTGTGTTTTCACTTTATTATTCACTTTCATTCGAACAGTGGGTGATCAGCTGGACCCTTCAGACCGATGTATTGGTGATAGTGTTATTTTGCTAATTTCTTTTAAATTTTAAGGGGCTCTCTTTGGATGTGAAGAACGCCTAATTGTTAGGTTCTTCTATTACGGAGCTCGGTATCCGGTGTCGCTACCACCGCTAGGTTGCGGTCCTGCGGACGTTGCTCAGTTGTTGGACGAGTCATCTGTTCGCCTCGATCCTGGCGAAGAGTCGTTCACATGTTCCTTCATTTTCTCTACAAGGAGTCTTTCTCGTCATTCTTCGTGGATCTCTCTGGTCCGCGACCATGTATTAGCGCCAACTGTCCTCTTCAGGTACTTATTCTACAGCGGTTGAGGTTTTTGGTATTGGATGCCCATGTTGTTCCCAGTAATACTGCACCATATAATATTGTGGGTTGAATTATCGCTTTGTACAGTGTTAACTTTGTGGCTCGGTTTAAATTCCTGCTGTGTGATGTCCTTAGGTTAGTTAGGTTTAAGTAGTTCTACGTTCTAGGGGACTGATTACCAAAGATGTTAAGTCCCATAGAGCTCAGAGCCATTTGAACCATTTTAAATTCCTGCTAGTGAAAAAAGGAATGAGCGCTCGTATCATTTTTGTTTTTTTTGTTTTGGTTTTGGGGCGCAAGACTGCTATGGTCATTAGCGCCTGGTCTGTGACTTAGGAAACGGTAAAAAACGAAAATGGAAACCAGCAGCAATGGGAACGAAACTCAAAAAATTGGAGAAACTAAAAGCAGAAGGAAAGCTTAAAAATCCACTACAGAAAGGGGTTGGCTGTCCCCAAAAAGAGCTTCAAATGACTGACGTCATCTCACTGGCACTAATAAACTCGAGAACGCGATCGGCCGAGCGCGTGTCATCTGCTAAAATGGACGATATATCAGGCGACAGCTGTAGACGGGCGCGTAACGGAGTAAAATAGGGGCACTCAATTAAAAGGTGTCTTACTGTCCACAGCTGAGAGCAGTGGGGACAGAGTGGGGGAGGATCGCCGCTTAAAAGATGTCGATGGCTAAGAAGACAGTGCCCTATCCGGAGTCTAGTTAAAATTACCTCCTCCCGACGACGCGTTCGGGAGGAAGAGGTCCAAGCACAGGGAAGAGCTCTCACGTCCCGCAATTTATTATGGGGAAGTGCCGACCAGTGTGCGTGCCATAAAGGAACAACACGACGACATAAAACACTCCGTAGATCGGCGAAGGGAATCGATCGAATAGCTGGCCGAAGAAGAGAGAATGCAGCCTTGGCCGCTATATCGGCCGCCTCATTTCAACAGATACCAACGTGTCCTGGGAGCCAGAGGAACGCCACCGAGACGCCCCCCAAGTGGAGCAAGTGCAGGCAGTCCTGAATCCGGTGGACCAGAGGGTGGACAGGGTAGAGAGCTTGGAGACTGAGGAGAGAGCTGAGAGAATCTGAACAGATAACATACTGTATCCGCTGATGGCGGCGGCACAGCGTAAAGCTCCGCAGTATAAACCGAACACTGGTCGGGAAGCCGAAATCGATTTGGGGTGTCGCCAAAAATATAGGCACTCCCTACACCTAACGATGTTTTCGAGCCATCAGTGTAAATAAATGTGACTTCCTTCATTTGCGCACATAGAGCAGCAAATTCCCGACGATAAACAAGTGAAGGGGTACCATCCTTGGGAAATTGACAAAGGTCACGGAGCAGGCAGATCCGGGGACGGAGCCAAGGCGGTGCTGTACCCCAAGTTTCCAAGAAGGTTTTAGGAAAGCGGAAGGAAAGAAAATGGAGCAGTTGACGGAAGCGGACTCCCGGTGGTAGTAGGGAGGAAGGGTGGCCTGCATACACTGCATCCAAGGAGGCGTCGAAAAAAATGTCATGGGCCGGATTAGCAGGCATGGAGGACAGATGACTAGCATAACGACTCAGAAGGACTGCTCGCCGATTGGACAGCGGAGGTTCAGCAGTCTCAGCATAAAGGCTTTCCACAGGGCTGGTGTAAAAAGCTCCAGACACTAAACGTAATCCACGGTGGTGGATAGAGTCGAAACGCCGAAGAATAGACGGCCGGGCAGAGGAGTAAACTATGCTTCCATAGTCCAATTTCGAGCGCACTAAGGCGCGATAGAGGCGGAGAAGGACCACTCTGCCCCCTCCCCAGGAGGTACCATTCAGGACACGGAGGGTGTTGAGGGATCGCAGACAGCGAGCCGAAAGATAGGGAACGTGGGAGGACCAGCACAGTTTTCTGTCAAACATAAGACCCAAGAATTTAGCGACGTCCGAAAACGGAAGGTTGACAGGTCCTAGATGTAAGGAAGGTGGAAGAAACTCCTTACGACGCCAAAAATTAACACAAACGGTCTTACTGGGAGAAAAGCGGAAGCCTGTTTCGATGCTCCAAGAGTGGAGGCGATCGAGACAGCCTTGAAGACGTCGTTCAAGAAGGCTGGTCCGTTGAGAGCTGTAGTAGATCGCAAAATCGTCCTCAAAGAGGGAGCCTGAGACATCGGGAAGGAGACAGTCCATAATTGGATTTATGGCAATGGCAAACAGTACAACACTTAGCACGGAGCGCTGGGGTACCCCGTTTTCTTGGGAGAAGGTACGGGAGATAGTAGTGTGCACCCGCACTCTAAATGTGCGCTCTGCCATAAATTCGCAAAGAAATAGTGGCAGCCGACCTCGAAAGCCCCAAGAGAACAGTGTGCGGAGGATGCCTGTCCTCCAACAGGTATCGTATGCTCTCTCCAGATCAAAAAATATTGCTACTGTTTGGCGTTTCCGGAGAAAATTGTTCATAATATAAGTGGAGAGAGCAACAAGATGGTCAACTGCAGAACGATGCTTTCGGAAACCGCATTGGGCAGGTGTTAAAAGACTGTGGGACTCCAGTCACCAAGCTAAACGGCAATTCACCATACGCTCCAAAACCTTGCATACACTACTCGTGAGAGGAATGGGGCTATAGCTAGAGGGGAGATGTTTGTGCTTTCCAGGTTTCGGAACAGGAACGACGATAGCTTCCCGCCATCGTCTGGGAAAAGTACTGTCAGTCCAAATTCGATTATAAAGGCGAAGGAGGTAACGCAGACTATGGGTTGATAAATGCAGCAACATTTGGATGTGGATACCATCCGGTCCTGGGGCAGAGGAGCGAGAAGAAGAGAGTGCATGTTGGAGTTCCCGCGTGGAGAAAACAGTATCATAGCTTTCGCGATTTTGAGAGGATAAAGCAAGAGGTTGCACTTCCGCTGCACGTTTCTTCGGGAGAAACGCTGGCGGGTAATTTGAAGAGCTCGAAATCTCAGCAAGATGTCGACCCAATGAGTTAGAAATTGCGACGGGGTCCACTAACGAATCATGCGCGACAGTGAGCCCAGAGACCGGGGAGAAAGTAAGCGCGCCAGATAACCGTCGAATCCGACTCCAAACTTCCGAGGAGGGAGTGAAGGTGTTAAATGAGCTAGTAAAGAATTTCCAGCTTGCCTTCTTCCTATCGCGGATGACGCGACGGCATCGCGCACGGGACTGCTTATAGCGGATACAGTTGGCCAAAGTAGGACGGTGGCGGAAAACGCGAAGAGCACGTCGCCACTCACGTATTGCGTCACGGCATGCCTCGTTCCATCAAGGAACTGGGAGGCGCCGGGGCAATTCGGAGGTGCGCGGTATTGAACGTTCCGCAGCTGTAAGAATAACGTCTGTAATACGAGTGACCTCATCGTCGACGCTAGGAAAGTGACGGTCATCGAATGTCGCTAGAGACGAAAAAAGTGTCCAATCGGCTTGGGCAAACTTCCCAGCGTCTCGGGCGCATATATGGCAGTTGTGGCTGCAATCGAAGGACACATGGAAAGTGGTCACTCGAGTTTGTATCAACAAGGGCGAACCATTCGAAGTGCCGAGCTAGCGGAACAGTACCGACCGAAAGGTCCAAATGAGAGAAATTTGGCGTGGAGGCAGACAAAAATGTAGGGTCCCCAGTGTTGAGGCAAACAAGATCCGCTTGGTGGAAGACGTCTAGCAATAGTGAGCCACGCGGACATGGATGTGGAGATCCGCGAAGCGGGTGGTGGACATTGAAGTCCCCAACCAGCAAATAGGGGGGTGGAAGCTGACCAAGAAGATGAAGGAGATCAGCTCGTGCCATTGATGTGGACGATGGAATGTATACAGTTCAAAGAGAGAAAGTGCATCCAGAAAGGGAAAGATGGACAGCGACTGCTTGGAAGGAAGTGTTTAATGGGATTGGGTGATAATGGAGAGTATTATGGAGAAGAATCATGAGTCCTCCATGTGCTGGAGTGCCTTCAACAAAGGGGAGATCAAATCGGACTGACTGAAAATGGGGGAAGACAAAGCGGTTGTGGGGATGCAGCTTTGTTTCCTGAAGACAGAAGATGACCGGCGAGTAGGATCGTAGGAGGATCGTCAATTCATCCCGATTGGCTCGAATGCCGCAGATATTCCAATGGATAATGGACATAGGGTGGACAGAAAATGGAAGAATGTGACCAAGGTTGCCGTCAACTGAACGACTGCTCAGAGCTTGCGACCGACAGCGTGGAACGGCACTCAGCCGAAGGCAAAAGATCCTGATCCATAGGTTGTTCAGGAGCAGCTCCTGCCACCAGCGATCAGCCGGTTGATCGGCCGCCAGCAGTGCGCCTCGGGGACACAGAAGACGGCTGAGGGCGGTTACTGCCAGGTGGTGCTGTAGATGAGACATGCCGTGGTGGAGAAGGAGAGGAACTGGGTTTCTTATTAGCTTTCTTGGAAACATGATGTTTAGATGAAGGAGGAACCGATGGTTGTGAAGTTGGGGTACGTGAAAAATCTTCATGAGTATGCTCTTTTTTGGAAGTACGGGTGTCTGACTTTTGGGATCGAGATTTAGCAGAACCCGATGAAGGGTGAGCCATAGATTGAGCAGGCGGAAGTGGGGAGGTTGAACGGGCGATCTTTGCTCTGGCCGATCTGACGACCGTGTCACTAAAGGTGAGATCACAAGTCTGCGTGGTCGCCTCCTCTGTTGGCCGATGAGAGGTAAGGACAGTGCTGTATTTTCCTGTCTGAGGCACAGTGGGCTTTCGACTTGCGAATAATTTTCGAGCAGCAAAGGTCGACACCTTATTCAGGAAATCAGAGTGAAGGAAGAGCTTTTCGTCTTTAAAAATAGGGCAATCTCGAGAGGAAGCAGCGTGGTCACCCATACAGTTGATGCAACGAGGGGATGGAGGTGGACAAGAACCCTCATGGGCATCCTTGCCACACGTAACACATTTGGCCGGGTTGGAACAGGACTCGCTTGTCTGATTGAACCACTGGCACCGATAGCAACGCGTAGGGTTTGGGATGTAGGGGCGAACGGAAATTATTTCGTAGCCCGCTTTTATTTTCGATGGGAGTTGAACTTTGTCAAATGTCAAGAAGACAGTACGGGTTGGAACGATGTTCGTGTCAACCCTTTTCATAACTCTATGAACAGCTGTTACGCCCTGGTCAGACAGGTAGTGCTGAGTTTCCTCGTCAGACAATCCGTCGAGGGAGCGTGTATAAACGACTCCACATGAGGAATTTAAAGTGTGGTGCGCTTCAACCCTGACAGGGAAAGTGTGGAGCAGTGAAGTACGCAGCAATTTTTGTGCCTGGAGGGCACTGACTGTTTCTAACAACAAGGTGCCATTTCGTAATCTGGAACAAGACTTCACAGGACCTGCAATTGCATCGACACCTTTCTGAATAATGAAAGGGTTGACCGTGGGGAAGTTGTGACCTTTGTCAGACCGAGAAACAACAAGGAATTGCGACAAAGATGGAAGAACTGTCTGTGGCTGAGACTCAGTGAACTTACGCTTGTGAGCAGACATAGTGGAAGATGAGGAAACCATTGCGGAAGAATCCCCCATGATTACCGGCGTCTCCGATGGCGCGCTCCTTCCTTGTGGGGGCCCTCTCTGAGGGCACTCCCGCCTTAGGTGATTGTTCACACCTCAGGTCACACCTCCCGACAAATGGACGGAGGGACCAATCGGCACTTTCGGAAGGTATCAGCTCGGGTAATCACCCCTCCCTGGGCCTGGCCGTTACCAGGGGGTACATACGTGTCCTTCCTGTCTACCTGGGCGGGGAATTACGCGTTACCCCCGTCACCGGCTACGCACGAAAATGCGTGGGTCGGCCTCCAGACACGCACACGGAGGAAGAAAGAGAAAGGGGAAAACAAAGAAAGGGAAAGGAAAGAAGAGAGGTCTCAAACGCCACAGCGGAGAAAAGGGTAAAGAGAAGAGGTAAGGAAAAGAGAAGGACAAAGGAAGGATGAAGACATACAAGCAGAGAAGGCGAAGAATGAGTTACATTTACGAGCGTCCGTCTCCGGACGTAGGCACAAACCATACTCCCAGAGGGGGAGAAGGGGAAGCAAAGAGCCAGAGGTGAGGGGAGGGGGGGGCCAAGATAGGGGAAGGATTCGGAAAAGGAAGGTTGGTTCAAATGGCTCTGAGCACTATGGGACTCAACTGCTGAAGTCATTAGTCCCCTAGAACTTAGAACTAGTTAAACCTAACTAACCTAAGGACATCACAAACATCCATGCCCGAGGCAGGATTCGAACCTGCGACCGTAGCGGTCTTGCGGTTCCAGACTGCAGCGCCTTTAACCGCACGGCCACTTCGGCCGGCAAAAGGAAGGTATGCAGCCCGGAAAGGAAGGAGGGCCACATTAGGTCGGGGTCCCATGCTCGCTGCGCACGTATCCACAAAGGAGTTGTGGACCCCCTGGGGGGTATCATTTTTGTTGTCGACGCTGTGTTCTATATCGTGCCTTGTTAAGGGGAGTCCTTTCTCCAGAGTAATTTCCAGATATTTCATTTCGGCCGATTTAAAACCAACAAGTGAGTGCGTAAAATCGGCGTTTTATTCGTGATAAGGACCTCTGCGATAATCATCGCATTCATTGTGATTTTATTATGTTTGACCCAGTTTTCTGTCACGTCGAGTTGGAGTTTAATCCTCGTGACCTACTGAGGGTTATCAAGGCCAGGAGGGAGCAATGTACTGTCATCAGCGTCTAAGCTGGCACTGGCGAGTTGGACTATTGGTACATCGGTAATATAAATGTTAAAAAGCAACGGGAAGATCACTGATCCCGAGATATTCCAGCTGTCGTGGTTTTCAGATCTAATTTTTGTCGCCTGTTCGAATGTAAAACCTTCTGCTTTGCAGAAAGATGTCGATGAATTTCGCGTAGCAGTCTTGTGTTGATGTTTGGTCCCATAGTTCGATTATTAGGTTATGCCTCCACTCCTTGTCATAGGCTTTTCCAACATTTAGGAAAACTCCAATGGTGGGTAGCTGTGGTTGAGACTGACCTGAATGTGTGCAGTCGTCCTTAGCATCTGAACTTCCTCAGACAGTTTGGACTGAAACCCAAACTGCTAGGGGCGTATTTAGTTACAGTCCACCAGGTGTAATTTTAACCTCTTCAGCAACACTCTTTCCGCAGTTTTGCCAAATCGCCGGAAATAGGCTAATCGGCCTATAATTTGTGGGCAGTATTGAGTCTCTTCGCCTCTTAAATACGAATATAGTCTAGTCAGTCTTCCACCCTCGAGGAAAGTACTCGCGGATCATGCAGCTGTCGATTATTCTCGTCAGGACGAGAGCTTTCCGTGGAAGGTGTTTGAGACCAGTACTGGTTGTGTAATCCTTTCCTGGAGCCGATGTGTTGGTCGACTTAATAATTCGCCGAACTTCGGCAGGAGTGGTGAGGAGCGATCGAGTCGTGGAACTCCTCCATTCTCAATCGAATGCGGTCCTCTTCCGCTTGGATTTCACGTTCTCTAATCTGTGGCGTAGTCATTTGTGTTTCGAATTCATTGGCATGAAGCTTTGCTTGGCCAGGGGCGTCAAATGAAAGTCCATCTTGGCCTCTGACGGTTCTTTTCGGCTGATGATGCTGCGCCGAGTCGGAAATTCGGCCAGTAATGGCGGGAATGGTTCAAACTGCAGCTCAGGTTGGAAAGTTTCAGTAGCCGCTAGTTTGGTAGCTCTTTGGATTTTATCGTTAGAATGTCGATTGCTATGTCTATGTTTTAGGTAGAATCGACGTTTTGTGTCGGATGTTTGTTGTTGCTGACTTATCTTTCAAACTGCTCCCAATTGACACTCCTTGTGCTAGATGGCGTGCTTGGGACGCCTCCATTAGTAGTTATCGCCAGTACTTGTTTGTAATCGGAAGCAGATCGTTTATTGTGCGGAGTTGTAAGTTTAGGTGGACGTTCTTAACTACCGCCATATAAACAATATCAGCTTCCTTAAGTTATAATTTAGTATCTGGGTAGTTTCCCAGGACCTATAACTGTTATGTTCAGCTCATCTTCCAGTTAAATCAATCGAATGTGGTACGTAGAACATCCGTTATCATTTCTTTTCTGGGGCTGATTAGCCAGCCACTACGGTTATGTTTCTGTTGGCTACGTGGAGCATACTTTCTGTTGCTTCCAGGATTTGCATGAGTGGCAATTCTTCACGGTGGTGGCGGAAGTTGTCTTTGCCGAGTATTACTGTTCCACCCTATCTCCGTCCTTGTATATCTGTTCTATATCGCTGCATGTTGCGTATTAGGAAAGTAGCAGAGTCCGTGAGATGCCCTTCTGTAAGGAAGACTACGTCCAGTTGGTGCCCACTGATGAATTCGTTGATTTCTGTTTTCTTTGTTCTTACGCCATTGGCGTTCCAGATGCGCATCTGGAGATGTCTGGTGCGGCGCATGTTATTCTTAGGGCGCTGTGAATGACATGATGATACTTTCTTCCAGGGTAAGTAAGCCAGTTGACGTTTGGTGTAGGTGAGTGAGGAGTGTCGTGATGTCGGAACTCGCTGGTGCCAGTGTGCCCATTATGTTTTCAGCAGTGAGGGGAGTTGGTATCGTGTTCATACGTTGTGGTGATGCAGCCTCTGCATAGGCGTCGAATGGTTCGCCTTGGGAGCTTTGGTGGTGCAGATATCTTCTCTGGGGACTGGGGAAAATACACGAAGGTGACAAAAGTCGTGGGATTGAGATATACACTTTTACAGATGGCTGTAGTATTGCCTCCACAAGAATAAAACGGCAGTGTGTTGGTGGAACTGTCATTTTTACTCACGTGATTCATGTGAAAATGTTTTCTACGTGATTATGGCCACACGACGGGAACTAACAGAGTTTGAACGTGGAATGGTAGTTGGAGCTAGACGTATGGGGCATTTCATTTCGGAAATCTTTTGGCAATTCGGTATTCAAAGATCCCCAGTGTCAAGAGTGCGCCGAGACTAGCAGATTTCAAATACTACCTCTCCACAGACAACACTGTGGCCTACGGCCTTCACTTAACGACCGAGGGCAGCGGTGTTTCCGTAGTTTTGTCAGTGTTAACAGACAAGCACTACTGCGTGAACTAACCGGAGAAATCAGTGTGGGATGTAAGGCGAACGTATACGTTAGGACAATGCACCGAAATTTTGCGTTATGGGCTATAGTAGCAAACGACCTACGTTAGTGCCTTTGCTAAACGCACGACATCGCCTGCAGAGCCTTTTCTGGGGTCTTGATCATTTTGGTTGGGCCCTAGACGACTGGAAAACCGCGGCATGGTTAGATAAGTCCCGATTTCAGCTGGTAAGAGGTGATGGTGGGGTTCGAGTGTGGCGTAGACGCATGGAGCCATGGGCCCAAGCTGTCAACCGGGCACTGTGCAAGCTGGTGTGGCTCCATAATGGTGTGAGCTGTGTTTACAGGTAATGGACTGGGTTCTCTGGTCCAACTGAATTGATAATTGACTTGATATGGTAATGTTCGGCTACTTCGAGACCATTTGCAGCCATTCGTGGACTTCATGTTTCCAATCAAGGAAGTCATGTCAAGGGGGAACAGTTGCTTCGTCGAACATTCTAGACAGTTCGACCGAATGATCTGGCAACACAAATCGCCCTACATGAATCCCATCGAACATTTATGGGAGATAATCGAGAGGTCAGTTCGTGCACAAGATCCTGCACCGGCAAAACTCAATTATGTACGACTATAGAGGCAGCCTAGCTCAATATTTCTGCAGGGGACTTCCAACGAATAGTTGAGTCCATGCCACGTCGAGTTGCTGCACTGCGCCGGCAGGTGGTAGTCCGCCGCGATATTAGGGCATATGCCATGACTTTTGTCACGATAGAGGTGGCGGTGATTCCTGTCTTGGCTTCGAAATATTTCTCGCTGTAGATCGTTGTGGCGCTGTTTTGACTCTGTACTTGTGCAGTAGTGATTGGTACACTTTGCACTCACGGACGACGGGGACATGTTCACCGTCACAGTTGGGGCGATCTGGCTTCGACGTGTTGGACTGGGGGCAATCCTTTGAAAGGTGCTTGCCACTGTATTTGACGCAGCGTGCCGGCATGTGACAGTAGTCAACAGTATGTTCGAAACACTGGCATTTGCGGCATTGGTTTGGCCAATCTTTCGGTTCATACAGCTCGATTCGGACCCTGGTGTGAAGTAAGTATTTTGCATCCCAGATTGTGTCGTCGTCCTTCGTAGGCGGCATAGTGACACCATAAAAAGGTAAACGTCTTCGATTTTTCGGCGTTAGTTTAACTCTTGTATTGACGTACTTTTGCAAAACATTTTTCTCTCAGTCAATGCGCGGGTTGTTGTTCTGGAACCGACGCAGGAAGTAATTTAATGTTAGATTTTAGGTCTTTTTGTTTCAGTGGCTGGTGAGAGAAGTTGATATGTTCCGAAGAATTTTATAGCAATATGCTGGTCTTAAAAGGTGTCGAAGTGATATTTAATCCCATCACCATGGATAAGGGCTTTCAAATTTCCGCTGATTTGTTGTTCCACAGCCCCGTTAAGCTCTCTGTATTTACCCGTACAATGAACTGTGAATGACTTCACTTTCTGACGCTTAGCCACGATTGGTTGAGCGACTTAATCTTGCTGGACCGACAGTGCCTGTGAACTGTCGGAGGTGTGAGTGGCGTAAAACGGTTTCTTTTTTCCACCGTCGCCGCGCGGGATTAGCAGAGCGGTCTAAGGCGCTGCAGTCATGGACGGTGCGGTTGGTCACGGGCATGGGTGTGTGTGTTTGTCCTTAGGATAATTTAGGTTACATAGTGTGTAAGCTTAGGGACTGATGACCTTAGCAATCAAGTCCCATAAGATTTCAAACACATTTTTCCACCGTCTCTGCTCTACGCTTAGGAAGGTGTTCTTCCATAGTTTGGCAGCATTCTTGTTGACATTTCTGACGAACAGGAATGAAAATGTCGTCTTGTGCAGTGTTGTCTTCATTACCGCCGTTCCTTGGTTGATATCGTCGTCGGAATCTTCCTGGAGTCCACGGCGTCTGTTTGAGCTTGTGGGGGTTTCCGCTGCGAATTCGTCTTCCTCTTTGTTGACGTATGTTTCCACTTTATTTGGAATTAGAGGTAAGGTGTTCTCTTTCAGTGTTGAGGGTTCAAGATATGGCACAGCCGATGTAATTGCTTCTGACTCGTCAACGCTCTGCACTGGTCGTCTGTCGTTCCTTTCTTTGATGGAATGTCTTCGATTTGGCCCGAGGTCAACCTAGCCGCGGTGTCCAACATCACCTTGTCTGTCTGTCGTGGCCGCTCGAAAACCGTGTCCGTAACTGTGGTCATCATACTGGAAGATCCCCCTGCTGGTCCACGGTCGTCACAAGCAGCATAGTCTATGGGGCCGCTGCCGGCTCCAACACGCGTTTCATATTGCGATCCCTGCTGGTTCCACACCGACGTTTTAATTAGTGAAGTTGAGACAAGAGAGCACGCACATATGGGACGCATCGTATTAAGATTATAAGAAACGAAAAATACCTTTGAAGGCACCGCAAGAGATCAGCTCAGATATAATACACAGATTTGAAGGTTTGAACGAGGCATATCAGAACAAATGTGATAATTAAACTCATATGTTCTTTGTATTTTTATTTTCTTTATACAGTATGTCCTAGGAGGAATGGTCAATACTCGGTGGTATGACAGGAACGATCATTCGAAACAAAAATATCTAGTAAACATGGGCTCTAAAGCGTATACCGTAAGAGCTATGAGCACTTGTTTTGTAGAGGATATGTGTTTCTCAGTATTGAAGATGAACAAGTGCTCACAGCTCGGAGAGTCTGCATTTCACAGCTCACGATTACTTGACTTTGGTTCGAAAGACCGTCCCTGTCATATCACAGAATACTGACCATTCCTCCTACGACCCCCTGCATAAGAAATACAAAATTAGAATTACAGAAATTTAAAAGTTCAGTTTCTGCACAGGAAAATGAATAAATATGTATAACTATTTCAAGCAACTAAAAGTTTCTGTCATTGAGAGAGTTGGCCTATGTTCAGTGAATTTTTGATTTCGGCTAGGACATATTCCTAGACCAACAAAATATTCCACGATCTGCCAGTTCAAACGCAAATTGCGACTCCCCGACCCTCCCCAGCCCAATCATTGTCGATATCGTCTTTTCAGACGTGGCAATAATTACAGGAATTAAGATGTAATACTCATAATACAAATGTACGTAAAATTGTCTAATAGCCAAACAATTAAATATAAATTCCTAAGAAAGCCTTGGAAGATTAAAAATATTATTCAAATTAATCGTGTTTCGTAAATTTATTCATATTCTTACCGTAAGGTTAGTGCTACTCGTTCTATCGGAGTAGCAGGTATCCTTTTGAGATTTAGAAGGTCAGATTGTCCCGTATTTTACCGACAAGTTCGTCAAAAGAACGAATAGACATACGAAAATAATTATAAAATCTTCTCTGTGTCGTTACGCAGTTTGGAATACAATGTGACGAGCAATCTCTTCGAAAATCTTTGTTCCACCCGAAATATTCTGTCGTGTGTGGAATTTTTCTTTTTGTATATCAGATACGCTGAAGTGACTTAACTGGAGAGAGCTCATCCCTTCGCTATATTTGTTACGAAACAGCACGATGTGCTAGAGCACAGAACTCTGCATTCGCTCGACTGCACAGGGCCCCGCACATCCGCCCGACTCTGTAAAGCATCGACGAGGGTTCGCCAACCGGGCACGGTACGCGGGGCTCGGAACATCCGCTTAGAGCTCCGATGCCACTAGACAGCGAAAGCGCGGGGGCGGAAGCGGCGGCGGCGGCGGCGGCGGCGGCGGCGGCGGCGGCAGCTGCAGCGGCAGCCGTTTTCAGAGCTTATGCGGCGGCATGCGGAACTAAGCGGCAGACTCGAGCGCCAGCCAGTGATGGACCGTCACTGAGGAAGGGATGGGGAACCACTATAGCGCGCGGCACATGTAATTAAGGTTCCTGGCACAAGGTGGAATACCAGGACACGCGTCACAAAACCGTGCGTATACGAGACTTCGCTAAAAAACTGTTTTTCCCATAATAAATCAGATTCATTTGGTTCATGTACGTAAATAAATCAACGTCAAATAAAATATTTATGTTTAAGAAAGGTACAAAATCTTGTTTAATTAGGAAGAAACTATTTTATTTACGAAATCACATTTTTTATTCGGGACAAAATTTCTATTTTTATTTATTTATTTAATCATATGTAAAATTGTGCTGGATGTTCGAAATTCTGAGAGAAATATAGTTCAAATGGCTCTGAGCACTATGGGACTTAACATCGGAGGTCATCAGTCCCCTAGAACTTAGAACTACTTAAACCTAACTAACCTAAGGACATCACACACATCCATGCCCGAGGCAAGATTCGAGCCTGCGACCGTAGCGGTCGCGCGGTTCCAGGCTGAAGCGTCTAGAACCGCTCGGCCACACTGGCCGGCCCAAGAGAAGGCTACTAGTATCGTATCAAACCTAACCTAACCCAACCCAACCAGGCCTTAATTTGCGGAAGAAATTTCGGAGAACGTACGTCTGGAGCACAGCATTGTGTGGTAGTGAAACACAGACTGTGGGTAAACCGGAACGGAAGAGAATCGAAGCATTTGACGTGTTGTGCTACAGAAGAATGCTACAAATTAGGTGGACTGATAAGGTGGGGAATGATGATGTTCTCCGCAAAATCGGCAAGGAAAGGAATATATGGGAAATACTGACAAGAAAAAGGGTATGGATGATAGGACATCCGTTAAGACGTCAGGAAATATCTTCCGTGGTATTAGAGGGAAATGTAGAGGGTAAAAACTATAGAGGAAGACTGATATTGGAATACATCCAACAAATAATGGAGGAGTTAAGTTCGAAGTGCTACTCTGAGAAAGAAAGGTTGGCACAGGAGAGGAAATCGTGGTGGACTGCATCAAACCAGTCAAAAGACAGATGACTTAAAAGAATCATATACATGACGGACAAATCACTATCCCGTGTTCCCCACAAATACTTTTCTTGCACTTGGTGCATAGGAGACTCCCGCTTAGGTTATTTTTCTATCCACAAAAAGTAACATTTTCCTGGGCTTGTCAATTTTGAAGGAGGCATTTTCGAGCATTTCCATTCCTAGGATCTTGCCTCTTTCTTCTCTCAATGTTTTGCTAATATGGGTATTTGTCATCCAGTTCTTCATGTGTGGCGTAACCAGTGCAAAAGAATGGTTCTTCAAAATCTCGGTCAATCATGGGTTGCTTTTATGTTCTTGTGGTATATGTAGCTTGTAGTTCACATAACATTTACCGCCGCTGAATGTAGAATGCCATACAAATATCGCATGGACCAGCGATATCATTTTTTCGACGGATTTGGCATGAAATAACTTATGAAAATCATCTAAGCCCCATTTAATCAAATTGTAGAGTTCAACTACGGTAGGTTTTTTACTGATATGGTCAGTTTTGCCAGTGGAATGCATGGATGACATCAGGACTACACTTTTATTTTTCTTTCGACAAAAAGAAACAATGATCTTCACATCATCATATACGATTTTTTAAGAATTTTTATTATGATCTTTGGGATTTACCATGAATGCAAAAGAATTTTTTTGGTCTTCCGGAGCGCATCGACTAAAGTGAGTTTCCTATTATTTAATTCAACTAATTCCCAAAGCCCGCCCGGGTAGCCGCGCGGTGTAGTGCGCTGCTTCCCCAGCGGGAAGGCGTGCCAGTCCCCGGTACGAATCCACTCGGCGGATTCGTGTCGAGGTCCGGTGTGCCGGCCAGCCTGTAGATGGTTTTTAAGGCGGTTTTCCATTTGCCTCGGTGAATGCGGGCTGGTTCCCTTTATTCCGCCTCAGTTACACTTCGTCGGCGATTGCGTACGTGTACATCATAATTATTCTACTACGCAAACATTTGGGGCTACACTCGTCTAGTGGAGACGTTCCCGAGGGGGCGGGGGGGTCCACGGGGAGCTGAACCGCACAATTACCCTGGGTTCGGTGTGGGGCGGTGGGGCGGCGGTGGGGTGGGAGGACTGCTGTGGCTTGTTGTGGGGTTGTGAACCACTGAGGGCAACGGCGGGACGAAGCCTCTCCATCGTTTCTAGGTCACCAGCTCAATACAATACAATACAACTGATTCCCAAGAGGAAAACTACTTGTCAGTCGTCACACTTCTGTTGGTTCGTTTCAGTAGCTCAGTAAGGTTCGGAACATACTGTGTTGGCAGGAGTATGGTAGTTTCGGGACTATTCTATCTGACAACGTAAGAAATCCCACCACAAAGTAACATGTTGTCGTATCACACATCGCAATCATCTTGAGACCGTATGTATCTGGATTTTGGGGTATATATATATATATATATATATATATATATATATATATATATATATATATATATATACGAAAAGGACATCTGCCACTAAATCTCAAAAGGGTCTCATCAGCAGTGACGTGTTCTGTAGGGCTGTAGTATTCCGAATCATACTGATTGAACAAATTTCAAAATTCCCAGAATGTGGCAAATTTATCGCTTTCTTCTCTACGATTCCTTCTAATTTTTGTATAAAAAACGTATGCACTCAGCAGAATTTCAAGTCTATTTTTTGTCATTGTGTATCGAAACAATGGTAGACCATCAATATGAGAAAACATGTCCGTTACGGTCAATTTCTTCTTTGGTGTATTTCATCAATAGATCAGTCATTCAAACAGTGATAAATAGCGAAAATATTAAGCTCGCTTTGACAAGGCTCTACTGGGGTTGACAAGGCTCTACTCATTCTGGAGGATGGGTAGCTAAATTTTTTCGTGGAATACATGAAAACGTACTTACATCACGCTTATCTGACTAAACAACTTCGAAATCTCGCCCAAGTCCTGTATTTCCCAAGTCACTCATGGAAAAATTTTCGCCTGCAGAAAAATCTGCCATAGCGTCATCAGAGACTGAAGCGGTGTCTTCGGCACCATTATCATTTTGTAAGATTACATCGCTCGTTTCGCTACACTGCCATATTAACCTGTAAAACAACGGTAAACAATCAAGAAAAACCTCATTAGACTTTTCCTACATGATGAAAAATGATAACGTAGATCACATAGGGGTGTCGCAACCGATACCGGGACAGTGTGGCCTAATAGTACCTACATTATGTGACAAACTGAAGGTCAACTACTTACCTTCCCTGCCACTGTCTAGCGAACTGCTGCCTGATGGGGTTATTCAAGGTTGCAGCCCCTCCAACACTAACGCCGTTTCATGTGCAAACGACAACAAACAAGACGTATCGTATTCGATGCCGACTTGTAATAGGAAGGTGAACTTTACCATGAATCTATAGGAAGGGAACACAAAGTTGCGTGTAGATATACCAATTTTTTTATTTTCTGTATGCTATATTCTTTCACATATTTCATTCTTCACGTGTTATTATTTCACTGTCAACAGATTTGACCAATTACCATTCATGATTGTTCTCTAGCTAATTATTAGTCGATAATGTTTCGAAAGATTGCTCCAGAATAACAGCTTGCTGTGAATGTCGTAACAGCTTTTAGTACTGCAATTTGAAGTTCCTAAATGCAGTTTACTATAATGATAGTACGTTACCTTCTATATGGTTGACATTTATTTATAACTCAAAATATCTGACAATTGATCTTTAGCATTTACTACGTTAAGATCACTTATTTCAACCACTCCACAAGTGTTAGTTATTGAAACAATCAATAAAGTAGTATTACAGTACTCAGCTTCATCACGAAACTACCATTAACTATTCACAGGAAAGACAGGCATAAAGACAAAACGCACAACTGTGGTGCCAGTTTATAGTCTACCGACACCAAAAATGATGCACAGACTGAAATAATGTACAATGAGATAAAATAAATTATTCACTTAGTTAAGGGAGGCAAACATTTAAAATGTGGTGAGAGACTGGAATTCGGAAACAGGAACAGAAAGAGAAGAAAAATCAGTAAGAGAACATGGGATCAGGGGAAGGAGTGAAAGGGGAAGCCACTTGCTAGAATTTTGCGCAGAGCATTATTTAATGATCACTAACTGTCTCGTTAAGAATCATGACAGAAGTTTGCGTATGTGGAATGAACCGGGAGGCACTAGAAGATTTCAGATAATGGTATAATGTTAAGACAGAATTTTCGAAACCAGATTTTAAATTGTAAGATACTTCCAAGTGCAAATGCAGATGTAAACTGACGCTAATTTATTAGTTATGAACTGCAGATTACAACTAAAGAGATAGGGAAAGGTAAAAAATTAGAGAGATGGAACCTGGATACGCTAAGACCCAAGATTGTCAATAATCTTAAAGGGACAATTTGGCAACGACTGACTGAAAATGAGCAAGGAATCCACTGCAAGATGAACGAGTTCCTTTGAGAGGAGAAGTGGAGGCAGCAAACACTGAAAATCGAGAAAAACTTACAGCAGAAATCGTTGGATCACACTTAGGACATTGAATTTAACTGACAACAGCGATGGATGGGTGGGTGGATGGACTGAAGGGGTTAAAGGGGCCAGACTACGAGTTTCTTCGTCACTCCATCGTTTGTGTGTCAAGCCAGGAATAATCTCCAGTGAAGAAGATCACAAAAGACAAATTCCGATTAACCCAATTGTTTTCGAGAATCTCGAAGACAAAATGTATCAACAAGCGTACGCATCTATCTTTGGGGACCATATTCACCCCTAATACACGGTTTCTCCCCCTCAACATGATGGCATCTACCAGCAGGACAATGGAACGTGTCACAATGATCGCAGTGTACGTTCGTGGTTCAAAGAGCACGAGGATGAGTTTACCCTGGCCATCAAACTCTCAGAATTTAAAACGAATCGAGAATCTGTGGGACCACTTGGATCGTCTGTTCGCACCATCGATCCTCCGGCTCTGTCGGTGTCTTCCAGAACCTTATTGACACTCTTCGTGGATGTCTCGCAGCGGTCCATGTGACTAGACAGTATAATATTTATACAGAAGGTAATTATGACGACTTAAAACAAATCCAGGCCGTTATCAAGCGAGAATACCAGGGTGCAGGATGCAAAAGATTAAAATTTTGTCGCCAAATACACCGTAAAAAAAAAAAAGACGTACCACGGAGGACTTATTTGAATAGGACGGGAATCGGTAGTTGTGATGTGCAGGGTGATTATACACTAATGGCCATTAAAATTGCTGCACCATGAAGATAACGTGCTACAGACGCGAAATTTAACCGACAGGAAGAAGATGCTGTGATATGCAAATGATTAGCTTTTCAGAGCATTCACACAATGTTGGCGCCGGTGGCGACACCTACAACGTGCTGACATGAGGAAAGTTTCAAACCGATTTCTCATACACAAACAGCAGTTGATCGGCGTTGCCTGGTGAAACGTTGTTATGATGCCTCGTGTAAGGAGGAGAAATGCGTACCATCACGTTTCCAACTTTGATAAAGGTTCAAATGGCTCTGAGCACTATGCGACTTAACTTCTGAGGTCATCAGTCGCCTAGAACTTAGAACTAATTAAAGCTAACTAACCTAAGGACATCACACACATCCATTCCCGAGGCAGGATTAGAACCTGCTACCGTAGCGGTCGCTCGGTTCCAGACTGTAGCGCCTAGAACCGCACGGCCACTCCGGCCGACCAACTTTGATAAAGGTCGGATTGTAGCCTATCGCGACTGCGGTTTATCGTATCGCGACATTGCTGCTCGCGTTGGTCGAGATCCAATGACTGTTAGCAGAATATGGAATCGGTGGGTTCAGGAGGGTAATACAGAACGCCGTGCTGGATCCCAACGGCCTCGTATCACTAGCAGTCGAGATGACAGGCATCTTATCTGCATGGCTGTAACGGATCGTGCAGCCACGTCTCGATCCCTGAGTCAACAGATGGGGACGTTTGAAAGACAACAACCATCTGCACGATCAGTTCGATGACGTTTGCAGCAGCATGGACTATCAGCTCGGAGACCGTGGCTGTGCTTACCCTTGGCGCTGCATCACAGACAGGAACCCCTGCGGTGGTGTACTCAACGGGGAACCTGGGTGCACGAATGGCGAAACGTCATTTATTCGGATGAATCCAGGTTCCGTGTACAGAATCATGGTGGTTCAAATGGCTCTGAGCACTATGGGACTCAACATCTGAGGTCATCAGTCCCCTAGAACTTAGAACTACTTAAACCTAACTAACCTAAGGACATCACACACATCCATGCCCGAGGCAAGATTCGAACCTGCGACCGTAGCGGTCACGCGGTTTCAAACTGAAGCGCCTAGAATCGCACGGCCACACCGGCCGGCATCATCATGGTGGATGCATCCATGATTGGCAACATCGCACAGAGCGCACATTGGAAGCGTGTATTCGTCATCGCCATACAGGCGTATCACCCGGCGTGACGGTATGGGGTGCCATTGGTTACACGTCTCAGTCACCTTTTGTTCGCAATGACTGCACTTTGAACAGTGGACGTTACATTTCACATGTGTTACGACCCGTCGCTCTACCCGTCATTCGATCGCTGCGAAACCCTACTTTTGAGCAGGATAATGCACGACCGCATGTTGCAGGTCCTGTACGGGCGTTTCTGGATACAGAAAATGTTCGACTGCTGCCCTGGCCAGCAAATCCTCCAGATCTCTCACCAATTGAAAACGTCTGGTCAATGGTGGCCGAGCAGTCACTACTCTTGATGGACTGTGGTATCGTGTTGGAGCTGCATGGGCAGCTGTACCTGTACACGCCATCCAAGCTCTGTTGGACTCAATGCCCAGGCGTATCAAGGCCGTTATTACAGCCAGAGGTGGTTGTTCTCAGGATCTATGCACCCAAATCGCGTAAAAACGTAATCACACGTCGGTTTTAGTATAATAAATTTGTCCAATGAATAAACGTTTATCATCTGCATTTCTTCATGGTGTAGCAATTTTAATAGCCAATAGTATAATTAATCTTTCAAAACGCTGTAGAAATAACACTAATGGTCAGAATGGCGTCAAATTGCAACGGAATGTTATCGGAGAAAGGGGAAAACGTATGGCAGAAGAAAAATAAATAGTTACAAAATGTAGCAATAGATGGCGCTGTATGACAGAATAAGTAAATGAAAATACCCGTCACGCGTACGACCCATTGAAGTCGGTGTAAAAACGCCGGGTACACAGCTTTTCCTCCTTTCGCGTCTGCGACGTTCGCCATGACTCGCGCTCTGCTTGTAAAGCTGTATTACAGGAATGATGACTGTCCACACGTCGCTCTGCAGAAGTTCCGGACACTGAAGGGTTTGAGAAAAGGCGTTGGTCCGATAACTGCAGGGGGTCTGGAGAAAATGATACGGAAATTCGAAAAGACGGGTTCTTTTGGTGTGCAATCTTGTAGAGGGAGGAAACAAATTGATTCGACATCAGTGGAGGCAGAGGCCACAGTAATGCAGGAGGAGACGAGGGGAGTTGTGCAAACGTGTAGCACACGGAAAATTGCCGGAACAGTGGACATACCCGCGAGCACGGTACGCAAAATCCTACGATACATCCTTCTTTGCTATCCATTCAAAATTACCCATGTGCACGAGTTGCTTCCTGTTGACCTGTCAGCAAGAGGGACCTTTGATTTAGAATTTCTTGCTCGCATGGAAGTGGACAATCAGTAGCCGTGGAAGATTTTGTGGACAGACGAAGCCCATTTCCATCTGACAGGATATGTCAATACACAGTACTGTCGAATATGGGCAACGGAAAATCCATACAAAAATCAACCAGTACCACTTCATCCTGTGTGGTGCGGGTTTACGGCACCATTTGTCTTAGGGCCATATTTTTTAGAAGAGACAAGTGCTTCCGGTCCTGTTGCCTGTAACCGTCACTGGTAAGCGCTATGAGTGTCTTTTGCGCAACCACGTATTTCCAGATCTTCAACAGCGTGGATGTGTGGATGGGATCATTTTTATGCAAGATGGCGCACCTTCGCACATTACAAATCCAGTTAAGCAGCTGCTGAAGTGCCATTTCGGAAATGCTAGAATTATCAGCCGCCATTTCCCTACAGCCTGGCCGTCCCGATCGCCTGATCTTACTCCGTGTGACTTCCGGCTGTGGGGTTATCTGAAAGATGTTGTGTTCAGTGTTCCGTTTGCATTGAAGGCATGAATTGCGCAAACCATTCTGAACGTGACCCCGGAAACACATCGTTCAGTTATGGAACATGCCGTTTCTCGATTTCTGATTCTTGCAGAAAACGGTGGACAGCATATTGAACATGTTTTGCGCCAGTCACAGTCACACGGAAATTAATAATCCTATTTGATTCTGATTTATGCTTTGTATGCGGTTTTTGGCCTCAGGGCAATTAAAAACCAGTTTTTTCCATGTGATATGACCTAGCCATGGTGAATGGGATTACGTAACTAACAGTATGACACATGTACACCCATGCACACTGAGTAGTACAGTTTGTTTAACGTCGAACGTACAGTCCGCAGCTCGTGGTCGTGCGGTAGCGTTGTCGCTTCCCGCGCCCGGGTTCCCTGGCTCGATTCCTGGCGGGGTCAGGGATTTTCTCTGCCTCGTGATGACTGGGTGTTGTGTGATGTTCTTAGGTTAGTTAGGTTTAAGTAGTTCTAAGTTCTAGGGGACTGATGACCATAGATGTTAAGTCCCGTAGTGCTCAGAGCCATTTTTCAAACGTACACCTTAGGCATTGTGGTTACAGCGCCATTGTGGCTTACAGCGCCATCTATTGCTACATTTTCTTCTGGCATACGTTTTCCCGATTCTCCGATAATATTCCGTTGCAATGTGACGACGTTCTGACCAGTGGTGTTATTTCTACAGCGGTTTGAAAGTTTAACTTCAATTATAATCACCCTGTACACGTAGAGACAAACAAATGGTTACAATTTGATTTTTTATTTAAGGGAAACTCCTTGACGAATTGATCAAGTCAATAACGCGTTGGTCCACCTCTGGCCCTTATGCAAGCAGTTATTCGGATTGGCACTGACTGACAGAGATGTTGGATGTCCTCCTGAGAGATATCGTGCCAAACTCTGTCGAATTGACGCTTTAGAGCGTCAAAATATCGAGATGGTTGGAGGGTCCTGCCCATAATGCTCCAAACGTTTTCAATTGGGGAGAGATCTAGCGACCTTTGTGGCTAAGGTAGGGTTTGGCAAGCAGTAAGACAAACAGCAGAAACTCTCTCCATATTTGAGTGGGCATTATCGTGCTGAAATGTAAGCCGAAGATGGTTTGCTACGAAGGGCAACATTCTGGGGCATAGAATATCGTCTACATACTGCTGTGCTGTAAAGGTGCCAATGATGACAACCGAAAGGGTCCTGCCAAGAAATGAAATGCCATCCCAGACCATGACTCCTGGTTGTTGGGCTGTATGGCAAGCGACAGTCCTGCCAAGAAATGAAATGCCATCCCAGACCATGACTCCTGGTTGTTGGGCTGTATGGCAAGCGACAGCCAGGTTGGTACCTCAATGCTGTCCAGGCTGTCTCCAGATGCGTCTCCGGTGGTCATCGGAACCCGGTTCGAAGCGGGACTCATCACCGAAGACGATTATACTCCACTCAATTAGATTCCAGGCTGAAGACGTGTCTGGAGATGCCTCGGACCGGGGTGGGTTAGCATCCAGACTGTCACCTGCCGTACGGCCCAACAGCCGGGAATGATGGTCTGGGGTGCCACTTCTCTTCGTAATAGGACCCCTTTAGCTGTCCTCCGCTGCACCCATACAGCACAGCGTTATGTGAAGGATATTCCACGCCCTGTTTCGTTGCTCTTCGTGGCAAGCAATCGTGGGCTTACATTTCAGCAAGATACTGGCCGCCTGCACACGAAGAGTGTTTCTACTGGTTGTCTTCGTGCTTGCTTGGCCAACAAGGTCGCCGGATCTCTCCCCAATGGAGAACGTTTGGAGCAATTCGGGATCTAACGCGCCAGTTGGACAGAATTTGGCACAAAATCCCTCAGGAAGACATCTATATTTACTAATCAACGCCAAGTCCAGTAGCGGCTTGTAAAACGACCAACGGTGGAAACTTCCTGGAAGATCAAAACTGTGTGCCGGACCGAGACTCGAACTCGGGACCTTTGCCTTTCGCGGGCAAGTGCTCTACCAACTGAGCTACCCAAGCACGACTCACGAATTCGTCCTCACAGTTTTAATTCTTCCAGTACATCGTCTCCAACTTTCCAAAGTTTGGAAAGCGAGGAAGGGTGAGGACGGGTCGTGGGTCGTGCTTGGGTAGCTCAGTTGGTAGATCACTTGCCCGCGAAATGCAAAGGTCCCGAGTTCGAGTCTCGCTATGGCACACGGTTTTTAATCTACCAGGAAGTTTAATATCGGCGCACACTCCACTGCAGAGTGAAAATCTCATTCTGACCAACGGTGGACCAACGTGTTATTGCCTTGCTCTGAATAAATCATCCAATTTTTTGACATTGTAATTTGTTTGTCCGTACATGTTGATCTCATTTACCGATCTGACTCCCATTCGGATAATTCCTTCGTGGTGTGTCATTATTTTTTGTTGTAGAGTGTAGTTTTCTTACAACAAGATGATTTGTTTTTCGTAGTAGTGAGCATGTCCACTCTAGCGCTTCACCGAGAATTCTCGTAGCTGGGATGGCCACACCTGACGTCATGCTCAGTGGATTCTGTGACTGACGGCTAGAACCTACCGCACGGCGCGTGGCACCGGCAGCAATTCGACGTGTGTACAAACCGCGACGCGCCGCTGCGGCCGTTTCCGTGTCATCTGCACCGCTGCTGCTAACTTTTCCCACGGCAGCCTCTTGTGGGAACTCGCGTGCCACTCCCGGCCAAACGGAGTTTTGGTAAATGCTTTGTGTTTCACACACTGTTAAATCTAATGTCGACTAATTTTGAACCACGCTGTCGAAAGACTACATAAAACCACATTGTGACAAGCCTCTAGTTTGTAACAAGAAAAATCCGAAGTTTTCTACTGGTGCTGACACTCGAGTAAACTTACCTGATCACGCTTACAAGAGAAATACATACATGTTTGCAGGGTGATTCAGCTAAGCTATTCACCTGGCTGTTTTCTGAACCGTTTAAGAGAGCCTAATTTTCAGATTGAAAGTATCGCTCTGCAAGCGGAATGTGCCCTGATATGAATCTTCCTGGCGGATTAAAACTGCATGCTACACCGAGACTCAAACTCGGAACCTATGCATGTCGCGAGAACTTGCCCGTGAAAGGCAAACATCCGAGTTCGAATCTAGGTACTGCACACAGTTTTAATCAGTCAGGAAGTTTCAGATCTTAGTTTTATATTCACCAAATGTAATTGTGAACGAGTATCACTAAATGATTTTTAGTCCCTTTTCATAGTTGTATTAATTATACAGGTATTGGAATCAACTTCGCTTTTCCATATAGAACTGTAATAATTTCTGCTGCTAGTATATTACGATATTACAGAGCCTGTGTTGTTCAGAAGCACGATGCAAAGTTCCTTCGGAAATGAATCCACGTCTGAAGGAACAGGCACAGCAGTTACTACGACCATTATGAAATACATTGAACGTATGCGCAGCTGCGAATATGGACAACCATCAGCTGTATAAAGGAATGATGTCAATGCACAGCGGCACAAATTTTCACTGTTGTTATTCCATTATAGAGCCGATGGTTGTCCATATTAGCAGCTGGGAACACTTTCATGTACAGGGCTATTCAAAAAATAGGAACAGATTTCAAATATTTATTGATTCCAAACTACAAAAGATAGAAACACAATTCCAACGTTCCTGGAAAGAGAAAAGTTCACATTTTTCGAGTTCCAGTTCGGCACAGATTTTCATAATACAGCTGATGCTCGCCATATTCGCAAATTTGAGTACATCTCACGCTATCATATAAACTGTAAAAGAGAGGAATTCAATGGTGTTGACTTTTCAAAACCCGATTAATATTTTTGGGGGAATTACAAAACTTAGAACTTAGAATTAGTCGTCCGTGGTGGCCGTGCGGTTCTAGGCGCTCCAGTCCGGAGCCGCGCTGCTGCTACGGTCGCAGGTTCGAATCCTGCTTCGGGCATGGGTGTGTGTGATGTTCTTAGGTTAGTTAGGTTTAAGTAGTTCTAAGTTCTAGGGGACTGATGAACACAGCAGTTGAGTCCCATAGTGCTCAGAACCATTCGAACCATTTGAGAACTTAGAATTTGTCTTTCTAACACGATAGTTAGTGCTGTCTGATGCAGGGTTGGCAGCGTCAGGCTGATGTGGCGCTCCAGCCAGAAGCAGCTAAGAGAGTCTGCTCACAAAAGCGAGACGTTGGAGTAAAGTTTAATTTAAAACTGATAAGATTCACGCTTGGCTACATGTAGTTGGATCGACACACCAACTGGAAGGCAAAAGCCGGGCACCTAAGAACGATTCACCAGTTAACTACTGTAATATTTCTGCTCTCGTTTCTTTTAGAGCCTAAGGCCGACCAGGGTGGCCGAGCGGTTCTAGGCGCTACAGTCTGGAACCACGCGACCGCTACGGTCGCAGGTTCGAATCCTGCCTCGGGCATGGTTGTGTGTGATGTCCTTAGGTTAGTTAGGTTTAAGTAGTTCTGAGTTCTAGGGGACTGGTGACCTCAGCAGTTGAGTCCCATAGTGCTCAGAGCCATTTTTTCGGAGCCTAAAACAGAAAGGTGCACTCCAAAAGTGGAATGGATTACAGAAACAGGGAACTGAGGTATGAGGATTGGTAAGGTATAACTTGGCATTATGAGTTTAATGTCTGATCTTACATGGCAAAATTATGTCGGCACCGGGAATAAAAAATAAATCACTAAAGAATGACGTCATAAACACTTTTTTGAAATTTCAGTTCGGTCATCGAGTGATCGAAATGCGCACAGTCCACTGGAACACACATTTGCAGTCACTGGTGCTAGGACAGTTTACTTCCCTAACATTGCACGTGCTACAACATCGCGATGTTTTAAATCCTCTTGGGTTGTCGGAACGTGTGTATAGGCCTCGTCTCTGAGAAAGAAAGTGCTGCCGTAAAATCTGACAAATGTGAAGGTCAACTCTTATAGTTTTCCATGATTTGTAAAGTTAGCTTCATAGTTAAAGAGTATTCTTTGAAGAAAGAACCTACGGCCCTGATGTGATATCACAACTGGGAGACAGAAGTCCATTAGTCTTCTGAGGCATTGATGGTTAACCTGAAGATAAAGCTGCACATGAGACGGGTGGAAGCTGTTGAAGCGCGAAATGCGGATAACGCTGGTCGATGTATTCCTACAGGCGCTGGCAACTTCTAAAAATTGTATTATCAGTAACAGTTGCCAAAACGTCTATTTCGTTAACTCCGTTCGTTGCAGTCTTGATCCATACTCTGTGCGTAGTACTGCAGAGACCTATCAAGAACAATTCTTTGCATATTCGCCAATTGTCATTCTTGTTGGACTCAGTCTGACGGAATACCTTTATGCGTACAGCGCAACTGTTCCCTTTGGGTTCCTTCTGTATTCTTCCTAAAGTAGGAGAAATTTAGCTTCTCTTGGGTTCTGAAAGATTTTGTATTTTTTCAAACTAACCGGCACTCGACACAGGTTAACGACACAGACAGACTGAAAACTACATTTCCTCTGTGACCGTTTTAAACCGGCATCGCGGTTGCGCTATATTGTATTTTCTCGTTATCCGACGTGACGCATTCCCTTATTTGGGCAGTAAACACGAACTTTCGCATAAGATTGCAATCGGTTTCATGTCCTAACAGATGAACGCTGATTCCTGAACATAATATTTACAGTAATCGGACTTTGAAAGGTGACACACAGTTCAGTTCATCTCTTTCAGTCTACTATAGCAAGAGCATAAATTACTACAGTTCTAGTTGCAAAACCGAAGTTTGTACCGATGTCTCTGTAATTAATATAACTATGAAAAGAGACTATTCATCATTTAGTGACAACTTTTTCACAATTAAACTTGGTAAATATTTGTACAGAACTACTGCAAAAAAAAAAAAAAAAAAAAAAAAAGATTCAAATGGCTCTGAGCACTATGGGACTTAACATCTGAGGTCATCAGTCCCCTAGGACTTAGAACTACTTAAATCTAAGGACATCACACACATCCACGCCCGAGGCATGATTAGAACCTGCGACTGTAGCGATCGCGCGGTTCCAGACTGAAGCGCCTAGAGCCGTTCGGCCACAGCGGCCGGCTTCAGGCAGTTCAAATTTAGTATTGCTCCCAACGGTAGATGCAGGCCAGGGAACTGCTAGTGCACACTTTGGGGCAGTAACATCAACTCCTGAGTACAATTCAATACCAGATTTTCGAATCTCTGTCTGACCACGATGTAATGTAGTTGGAATATTCGACTGTCTTCAAGCCTTTCCTTGTTATCTCTCCTCCTCTTGTGATTTCTGGACCGTGTATTCAATATTACTAGGTGAAATTTACTGCAGAACTCTATTAGTCTCTCATATCTCTTTCCTACTACCGAGCCCATATTCTCCTGTAATTGTTCCTTCTATTCCTTCCCCAATGCCAGCGTTACAAGCTCATGCTTATTACACTCTTATTTCTCTGTCCTCACTGTATTACACGTTCATTAAGTTCTGGTCTTACGTTACATCAGTAAGTGGATCGAAACAACATATCCAGACACTCTGGGATGATAATGGCATTGAAACAGAGGATGACACGCGAAAAGCTGAAATACTAAACACCTTTTTCCAAAGCTGTTTCACAGAGGAAGACCGCACTGCAGTTCCTTCTCTAAATCCTCGCACGAACGAAAAAATGGCTGACATCGAAAGAAGTGTCCAAGGAATAGAAAAGCAACTGAAATCACTCAACAGAGGAAAGTCCACTGGACCTGACGGGATACCAATTCGATTCTACACAGAGTACGCGAAAGAACTTGCCCCCCTTCTAACAGCCGTGTACAGCAAGTCTCTAGAGGAACGGAAGGTTCCAAATGATTGGAAAAGAGCACAGGTAGTTCCACTTTTCAAGAAGGGTCGTCGAGCAGATGCGCAAAACAATAGGCCTATATCTCTGATATCGATCTGTTGTAGAATTTTAGAACATGATTTTTGCTCGCGTATCATGTCATTTCTGGAAACCCAGAATCTACTCTGTAGGAATCAACATGGATTCTGGAAACAGCGATCGTGTGAGACCCAACTCGCTTTATTTATTCATGAGACCCAGAAAATATTAGATACAGGCTCCCAGGTAGATGCTATTTTCCTTCACTTCCGGAAGGCGTTCGATACAGTTCCGCACTGTCGCCTGATAAACAAAGTAAGAGCCTACGGAATATCAGACCAGCTGGATTGAAGAGTTTTTAGCAAACAGAACATAGCATGTTGTTCTCAATGGAGAGGCGTCTACAGACGTTAAAGTAACCCCTGGCGTGCCACAGGGGAGTGTTATGGGATCATTGCTTTTCACAATATATATATAAATGACCTAGTAGATAATGTCAGAAGTTCCATGCTACTTTTCGAGGATGATGCTGTAGTATACAGAGAAGTTGCAGCATTAGAAAATTGCAGAGAAATGCAGGAAGATCTGCAGCGGATAGGCACTTGGTGCAGGGAGTGGCTACTGACCCTTAACATAGACAAATGTAATGTATTGCGAATACATAGAAAGAAGGACCCTTTATTGTATGATTATATGATAGCGGAACAAACACTGGTAGCAGTTACTTCTGTAAAATATCTGGGAGTATGGGTACGGAACGATCTGAATTGTAATGATCATATAAAATTAACTCTTGGTAAGGCGGGTGCCAGGTTGGGATTCATTGGGAGAGTCCTTAGAAAATGTAACCCATCAACAAAGGATGTGGCTTACAAAACACTCGTTGGACCTATACTTGAGCATTGCTCATCAATATGGGATCCGTACCAGGTCGATTTGACGTAGGAGATAGAGGAGATCCAAAGAAGAGCGGCGCGTTTCGTCACAGCGTTATCTGGTAACCGTGATAGCGTTACGGAGATGTTTAGCAAACTCTAGTGGCAGACTGCAAGAGAGGCGCTCTGCATCGCGGTGTAGCTTGCCGTCCAGGTTTCGAGAGGGTGCTTCCCCTTACTTATACCTTCTGAGGAGATCACGAATGTAAAATTAGAGAGATTCGAGCACGCACGGAGACTTTCCGGCAGTCGTTCTTCCCGCGAACCACACGCGCCTGGAACAGGAAAGGGAGGTAATGACAGTGGCACGTAAAGTGCCCTCCGCCACACAAAGTGGGGTGGCTTGCGGAGTATAAATGTAGATGTAGACTAGAATACTTCTGTTAGTGAACTGTTCACAATAAATAGCTCTCTCCCACACGTTGCTATTCGTGACGGATTCTACTCCAATGACATCGTTTTCTGCTGCTATTGATATTCTTCCTTCCATTTCACTTCACTGATCCTCACTACATTTGCCGTGAGCATTTACATTCAAAATTTCTAACTTCCCTGCAATCTTCAGGCTTCTGAGATTCCACGCTCCAACTACTAGAATGTTACCCTTTTGTTGTTATTTCAATCTATTTCTCAAGATGACCACCTCATTGGTAGTACCCTCCCGGGGATTCAAATGAGAGTCTAATCCGGAATATTCTGTCAATTGAGAGACCATTGATGACAATTTTTCAGTTACAGGCCACTGTCCTGTGGAGACATATTAAATGTCGTTCGCGCAGTGGTTTCAATTGCTTTCCGATTCTTCATGTCGTTGCTCATTGCTAATTCTTCTGCCTTGTAGGGTAGTTTCCCAACCCCACCTCTGTGCGCTTCTCCGTCTTCTATGACAAGGCCGATGAGAGAACGAGGGTACTCCTCATGCTGGATATCTTCAGCCACCAGTGATCATTATTGTTTTTATTCACAATTTAAGCAGTGACTGGGATCGAAACTGGGGCCGAGGACGTTGCCGTAAGTCAAATACGCTATCCCTGTACCATAGGCCACGGCTTTACCTATAATATAAAGGAAGGAATTCAACAGCGGAAGTCATGAAAGTAATTTTTAAGAGTCCCTTTTATTACATCATGTTTGTTACCTATTCACTGGACAATAAATGCCCGGAAAGTTGTAATGCTCATTTTAGAATATTCACGTAATATCTCCTACAAGTACTAAGAAGCCGTGGCAAATGTGTTACAGAGTTTAAGGGCCATATATATTTGATTGGTGAGTACGTACACATGACATGGAACGTTGAGTTCGAGCCTTATTATGGTTAGACGTACACCGAATTGCGCGAGTCTTTATTGTATTACAATTTATGTTAATTACAACGTAGATTTAGTATTATTTGTGAATGAGGAATTCATCGCAATTGATACTGACTGGAAGAAACTGATAATGTACTATATCTAATGGTGTAAAGCTTACAAACTGTATTTGTGAATCAGGCTTCTTCTAACCTATGTAATTCTGAACAGTGTATACCGTATTTTTTCGTAGGCAGATACAAGAGACCAATGTGTTAGATGAACAAAAGTCACTAAATGTGTTCAGAATTACATCGGATACAACATTATATACCATTCAGGAACAGTCATTTCTAAAGCTTCAACAATAAAGCGTGTTTAAAAAAAATCGAGTTCGCAAAACAGTATCTTATACGTGAATGAAGACAGAAACTTTGGGTGAATTTTAATTTAAGCGTCGAAGCTAAAAGTTTGTGGTGGCGCCAGTTCTAAGTTGCCGATTCACAGAGCTACTCGCAGGGGCCTCCGTTGGGCAGATAGCTCGTTCGCTCGCTTGCTAGTTCACTAACTAATATGTGTCGTGTCGAGATAGGAGATAACATGTCAATACAAGGCGTTTTGTACTCTCCGTGTCAACAGGTGCAACTCAGTTAAAAGCGTCTGGCGAGAGTGCGGCGCTGCACCACTTACAGCTCAAATCATTTGACGATTGCACCGGTTTAGAGACACTGGTTGTCTGGTTGTTTATGTAAGGGGAAATCCACAGGTGTCCCCCCCCTCCCTCCTCCTCCTCACAAGGGAACCTCCCCATCGCACCCCCCTCAGATTTAGTTATAAGTTGGCACAGTGGATAGGCCTTGAAAAACTGAACACAGATCAATCGAGAAAACAAGAAGAAGTTGTGTGGAACTATGAAAAAAGTACGCAAAATATACAAAATTAGTAGTCCATGTGCAAGATAGGCAACATCAAGGGCTGTTTGAGCGTAAGAACGCCGTGCTCGGCACGGTAGCTCAGCGTGTTCGGTCAGAGGGTTAGCTGCCCTCTGTAATAAAAAAAACTGGGTTAATAGATCAACAACGAACTTAAAAGGGTGTCTTAGGACATCCGCTCCGATCGGATTCAACGAAAAAAAAAAAAAAAAAAAAAAAAAAAAAAAAAAAAAAAAAAAAAAAAAAAATAAAGCCGGCACGGTAGCTCAGCGTGTTCGGTTAGAGGGTTAGCTGCCCTTTGTAATAAAAAAACTGAGTTAATCGATCAACAACGAACTTAAACGGATACCTTACGACGTCCGCCCCGAGCAGATGCAACGAACAAACACGAACAAAATGAGATTAAAAAAAAAAAAAAATGGTCAGCGTGATCCGCTGTGGAACTAGAGCTCCTTGGTTCAAGTCTTCCCTCGAGTGAAAATTTTACTTTCTTTATTTTCGCAAAGTTATGATCTGTCCGTTCGTTCACTGACGTCTCTGTTCACTGTAATAAGTTTAGCGCCTGTGTTTTGCGACCGCACCGCAAAACCGTGCGATTGTTATTGAAGGCCCGAGCTATATTTGCTGGATTTATAGCCCACGGAATACATCTCGCGTATTTAATGCACTCTCGTCCGAAGTAGTGAACTGTCAACTGCCAGCCAGGGAGCCTCGTTAGCAGGAATACTCTCTCTTCCGTGCGCTGTAGTCGACTGACGTCGTGTGTTTCGATGTTTGTTTAGGTGTGGCGTCCCCACACTACGGCGCAGTTACCTTGCATCGGCCGGACTGACGGACAGATAATAATTGTCTGAAAAAAAAAAAGAAAATAACCTTTCAGTCGATGGACGACTTGAACCAAGGACTTCTCTTTCCGCAGCCGCTCACGCTAACCACGGGACCACGGCGCTCTTGTGATCTTATTCTCCTTGATGTTGCATATGTTGCCCATTGACTACTCAGTTTGTATATTTTGCTTATTTTTTCATAGTTCCACACAACTTCTTCCTGTTTTCTCGATTGATCTGGATCCAGTTTTTCAAGGCCTATACATGGTGCCAACTTATAACTAAATCTGAGGGGGGTGCGATGGGGAGGTTCCCTTGTCAGCATGCTCGATGAAGGAAGAGAGCCTTCAACACAAGTTCGCACGTAGCTTACAGAGGTTCACTCGTCGTACCAGAGGGGAATTAGCCATTCCTCGTGTGTGTGTGTGTGTGTGTGTGTGTGTGTGTGTGTGTGTGTGTGTGGGCGCGCGCGCGTTCGTGTCTGTCGTGTTTTGCGGTGAAGTTTGTATTTCAATTCACACAGGATTTGGTTGCGAAAAGACCTTCATGGTGTTGATTAAATAAAATTCGTGTAGAGTTTTGTGAATTCATTCAGGGCCTGGATATGGAAGAAGACAGTTAATGGATATGTTGGAGAATTGGAGTTTTTAACGGGACGAAGTCACTGCATGTAGGAGCGTTACTTAGAAATATGCTGCTTCAAAAATAGATCAGCCGTTAAGTGTGTACGGATCTCGTAATACACCATTCGCCTCCAAGATCGGCTCTTCGACTTTTTTTTGTGGTTTCTAAAAGACTGTCTCTGGGTTCCCCTTCCAAAACTCTGGGTGCCACCGCGAGGCCGCGTAGCAACAAGTCAACGCAGCAACTCCAGAAATGCAAAAGTATGGGACGAGTTTCGCTACAGTCTGCATGTTTGTCAAGCGGCCGGTGGAGAGTTCACTGAATATTTGTGAAAGGTCAACGAAAACTTTGAACCTAAATGTAACTGTAAAAAGTATCCCAAGATACTTGAATGCGTGTAAAAATTAAAGCCTTTTAAAAGGGGACGGTTGCATGGAATTACAAATTTTTTAGTCCTGTGTGTAAGTCAAAGTCTACAACAAGTTTCTATATGAATTCAAGCTGACGTTGTAGTCTGAAAAAATCGGAAGAATCTTTTTTTGGAATATCTTGTTTGCATCCAACTTTTGCGCAAGCACGTCAGTTACTTTTTTCATTTTTTTCTTCACAAATATCACATCGTCGAGTGCATAAAGTTTTGACTCCCTTCACTATCACAGACCACTGCTGGCCAACGACTCCTGCTAAACACGTAAAATGTGCAAATCGAGAAATACCACCGCGGTTCGGACTCTCTCATAAATAGCTAAGACAGCTGGTACACACGTCTTTGACTAACAACGGCGAAGCACTTCCAAATACGACCGTGGGTAGTAACACACTGACAAGGGGACCGCGCCTACTCGTCATCACAGACTTCGTCCAAATTTGTTGTACATGCAGGGCTTGGCCAGAATTGAAAGTGACAGAAGTGTGAGCTACAGATGGTAAAGCGCTTGGAAAAAAAGCCTTTCTGGCTCGGTTAGGGTGAATCGTGAGCCACTAATGTTACTAGTTTCCAGAAAGCGGATGGCGCAGCGGAAATAGTACAGAACGGTAATCCATAGGTCGTAGGGTCGAGTCTCAATACGGAAACGTCTTCTTAATTTTCAATTTTTACGTTGCACTGCAAACAAACCGAAATAATACTCAGTAGATTGTATTTATTAATATTTTCATAGATCCAGGAAAAGGTAAGACAAAGGAAAATTTGGGATTTCAAATAAATTTCCAAGAACTGACTGTTCAAATGGTTCAAATTGCTCTGAGCACTATGGGACTTAACTTCTGAGGTCATCAGTCCCCTAGAACTTAGAACTACTAAAACCTAACTAACCTAAGGACAGCACAATCATCCATGCACGAGGCAGAATTTGAACCTGCGCCGTAGCGGTCGCACGGTTCCAGACTGTAGCGCCTAGAACCGCTCGGCCACTCCGGCCGGCCAAGAACGGACTGTACTTGCGAGGGAATGGTCCAATATGTCATGGCGAAACCCACCATGAAATTTTTCACACAGGAAGAATATTCCGAAAGAAGTTCACTGTCAAAATTTTATCTGATAAGGCGCAAGTATTTTTAAAAAAATGTTAAAAGTTACTCATTTTTGCCGCACGAAGAACCGCTTATAACAACCGTTTGTAAAGCTCTTCCTGAGCAGCGCGCTAATGAGCGAATAAGCAGACCCAGGCGTGTAGGGCAAAGTCCAAAGTGCACACATGCTAATTTTAAGCACTTAAACCATACCGAAAATGTCCCAAATCATTAATTTTGCAGAACTTGCAGTTCATATCGACAGCTAAACAGTTGCACATGTAATCGTTACTCAAGTGATTAGCAGAGGAATGAAAATCAAGACCATGTATGAATTTACATTACGGACGACTTCCATCAATCGAGACTTTAATTTGTTGATATTAAAAATTTTATAACTATTTCTTTAGCACAGTTCTTATGATAGTTTTTGAATAATGTATGTTTTACTAACAACGAATCACTTTCGTGTTTGTTCTCCGTAGTGGTCACAAAAATGTGAACCGTCTATTGGGTGATGAAAATAAACATTTTCCTTATACCAGACACGCCAGATAAAAGAAAATTAATGCATTCAGACACTTAGCAGTAATTATTAGTTTTATTTAGGCAGTACTGCGATGGGCTAAGAAATGGTCCTGTGCATTGTTTTGGACATTTTGCTCCATACCTGCCATACTTCACCAAATTCGTAAAACGTGGTGATGCAAATTGACAACGCATAAATAACAGAAGTTTACTAATTCTATTCCGCAGGTAAGCTTGAAATGACAACGAGTTATTCGGAACCACACTGCAGGAGAATTTTTTGAAAAATGCTTTACACTGTCGAAATTTTCGTTTATTGACAGGCTCGCTGGAATCCTAATTGTGTGAACAGTCTTTTAGTCGCCGTCATAAGACAGAGGTGTCGTTACGTCCAGGCCAAGAGTCCAACGAAAGCAATGAATTATTTTCTTCATATAGTAAGAAGACGTTTCGGATGTAATTACGAAAATTATTCTCTCTTATTTTCAGATTTCGTTTTGTCGGTTATAATACTTTTGCAACTAACAGTCCTATTTTTAATTTTTTGTTCTAATGAACCTTGAGGTTAGGGAAGAAAGACAGTTACGGAAAGAGTTATCCACTGATTCTTCTCACAGGCATTGTTGTATACGACTGTGTCACAACATTCATCGACTGCTCAAGCGGATTTGTTTTTCTTTCGCTCGAAATGATAAAGTGCAGTTTGTAAGCAGTTCTTTCACGAAACCTGACTGACTGGATTTATACACAGCATTTCAGGGGCTAACAAAAAGCTTCGTCTCCACGAAAGCTATGAATTTCATCTACAGTATTATGTACTGGTGACATATTCTCTACACGTTTAGTTGGAGTAAGCTTCACAATTTTGCGACTTCCTTCTATGTATAATTTCCTGAATCTGGTTAACCAGATCGAAGCAGCCTGGAAATCAATAATGTTCATCTCACTTGCGATTTAGCGCGCCTAGTGTCTAAGATTTCCTTTTCTTTAACGATGCACTGACTCTCATGAGCAGTTATAAATCTTTCGAATTGATTTTCTTTCACATTTTTGCGACTGACATTATGGAGCATATTCCATATTTCCTGCAAATCTTTCTTCCATTTATGCAGCTCACTTTCAGATCATGATGAATCTGACTTTGCCCACTGCTTAACTTCGAGCGTTTTCTCCCTCCTTCATGTAAACAAAAAATTTACAATGATTTCTCTGTACTGAAAGCTATCACTGTACATGTTTTCTTTGCGCTAGGATGGTCCCGTATTTTTGTACTGGTCTTTCATTAGTACAACAATCGTCGTTCGAACAGCAGTTCACATAATCGTCCGAGTTATTTCCTGTCTCTTCTAGTGTTCCCACAATTTCTAACGAAATGTCGATATTTATTCGTATGAATGTCCAAGAAATTAACAAGTAAATAGCATATATGTATGTCTTGAGGAATAGTAGAGGATTTCGATTGCATACCGGTGCTACGTTCTTCATATTTCAACTTTGCAAGGTTAAGAACATTAATGCGATTCCACATACTGTGAACCTCTGGAACCTGCTCAAAGACAGATGCTATTAACAAGCATACACGAAGAAACAACAAATAAAATTATATTGTCACCCGATGTCGTAGCTCTAAGCTTTCGAAACCGGCAGTGCAATAGAAAAGAGAAATTACAACTGAAACATATTTTTATTCCATTAAAATTAATTCGCTTTTAAATCCATTATTAACACTTAACGATTCCAGAAAGGGAACTACTAATTATTATGGATGTTCCATGAATTGAACATTCGAGCGAATTGTAACTGCGACCAACTGCGTCAGAGAAATTGTCAACGGAAACTGAAGTTCGCTTTACAAATTACAACCGCCTTGTGGTTTACCGATGTAACGCCAACCGAGGATATACCGCTGCCATGTTGACACTGAGCTGTCTGCTATAGCTGCAGTAGGGTAGTACAGTGTTCCAGCCAACAGGCGAGCTACGAATTCTGCAGTTTTCAACGTATTTTTAAAATTACTTGCTATATGTCTTGGCAGCAAAAATTTTGCCATTGTCTTTCTTTCGAAGTATTCTTCTCGTATAAAAAATTTCAGGTCAGGTTCCGACATGCCGGATTGGACCAATCCCGTGTTACAGTATGCACGAGGACTCTCGAAATAACTTTCCTAGCTTTCCAAGAAGGGGCTGTAATTAAAGCGTTCAGGACTCCGTATTCCGTTAGTTTCATTTTGACCTTCGATCAGCCCTCAACAGTTGAGAACAACGCTAGAATTCATTCGGTTGCTGGCGCTCGACGACTGACGAATTTTTTCGAGATTATTAAACACAGTGGGAATATTCCTTTCCTATAGAAACTTTAAAACAACCATGAAATTGTAAAAATTCTACGTTTATAACGCCTGTAAGATGGCGAGAAAATAACTAATCATCACACAGAAGTGTGCGATTTTGAATTAATACAGAAAAATAACTCACGTTTAATTATTACTGTATACAGATGGCCACTGAGAAATTTTTGAACTGTTTGTGACGAATCTAGATTCCCTACTATAATGTTTTCTTTGGCGATGCTACTGTTTGCCCAGTAAGTAATGCTCTTTCTGATCATGATTCGCAGTTAGGGTAAATAAGATAGTGACTTACAGTAGCCGGCCGGTGTGGCCGAGCGGTTCTAGGCGCTTCAGTCTAGAACTGCGCGACCGCTACGGTCGCAGGTTCGAATCCTGCCTCGGGCATGCATGTGTGTGATGTCCTTAGGTAAGTTAAGTTTAAGTAGTTCTGAGTTCTAGGGGACTGATGACCTCAGATGTTAAGCCCCATAGTGCTCAGAGCCATTTGAACCATTTTTTGACTCACAGTACGGATACTCCCCAGTGGAAATCTGGTAGTATAATTAATGACTGCAGGAGAAATGTTTTTTAACATAGTTTACAAGAGATGACACGGGTTGAAATTTATAATGAAACAAATGATAAAATTCAATTTATTTCATTATAAGTTCGTATCATTATTTGAAAACAGCTTTCCGCCAAAGCTAATGAGAACGGACATTCAACAGGCATGTAAAAAAACTATAGATCGCTAGAGGAATTAAAGTATCTTGTGAAAGGAAAAGGGAAATGTATCTTTTGGAAAGAACAAGCAGAGGTTCTGCAGTAGTTGCACACTACAAAAACTACTCACAGTTACTAAGAAAAGTTATTAAAAATTAAGGAACATGTACATTATGTCAGAAAGTAGTAATTCCGACAGTCAGCTTAAACATAGATGGAATGTAGTTCAGCGAGAGACAGCAAAACCAGCCACAGAACAGGATAACCGACTTGAAGCGTTACAAATGGTAACTCACAGGTAGGAAATATATTGAGTAACAATTTCTTAAATATAATAGAGAGTATAGGGACAAACAGTTAGAGACAAAATTACAGCAGTATGTCGAAAAAGGAACTCTCCTGAAATTCAGTCATACGAATGTGTCACAAACTTCTCCTACTGAAATTAAGAAAATAATATATTCTCTCAAAAGTAAAAGCTCATGTGGTTTTGATTATGTTTCCAACAGAATATCAAAGATATGTTCCCATATAATAAGCCTGTCTTATCTGAAACATATAATGTATCGCTAACTCGGCATTTTTCCAAAGAGACAAATATACGTTCTCAAATCCCTGTTTAAGAAAATTGATAGGAGACATGTCAATAATTAGTAACGCCCCATTGCTGACATTTTCCAAAAATTTTGAGAAAGTAATGTGTTCTGGGATACCATCTCACCTGAGCGACAATAATATCTTCAGAAATCACAGTTTGGATTTCCGAAGAGTTGCTGTAGTGAGAACGCCATTTAAATGTTCACTCACTAAATTTTTGAACCATTAAATAACAAAACAGGGCCGGTTTCTATTTTCTGCGACCTGTCTAAGGCATTTGATTGTGTGGCTAACAAATTCTCCTTGATTAATCGAAGTTTTATGGGATTGATGGTACAGCCAATCAATGGACGTCATATCCAACCAAAAGAATGCAGAAAGTTGTACTTAGTAATTCACCCAATGTAGTACGGGGCCATTATTCTTACCGGGGAGAAATCACGTGTGGGTTCCACAAGGCAAATCTCAGGTCCGCTATTGCTCCTCACTTATAGATAAACGATCTTCCGTCTCGGATATAACAAGCAAAATTACTTCTCCTTGCAGATGACACTAGTATTGTAATCATTCCAAGCATACATATAGAAACAGAAGAAATGGTAAACACTGCTCCTAAAAGTATCATTGACTGGTTTTTCTCGAATGGTTTCACCCTCAGTTTTAAAGAGACACGACATATTCAGTTCTGCTCATCTAGGGGTACTACACAGAAGATAAGTGTAACACATGGCGAGGAAATAATAAATAGAGCGGAAACTTCAAGATTCTTAGGTGTCCATCCATACCGATGGGAATTTAATCTGAAAAAAAAACACATTTTGGAACTCCTAAAACAATTTAGTTCAGCCATTATTGCACTTAGAATCATTGTAAATCTTGGAGAGAGAAATAAATTAGTAAGCTGACATATTTTGTATATTTTCATTCAATAACATCATATGTAAAAAATTTCGGGGGAACTCATCTTTAAAAAAAGAAAGCGTTCATTGCTCAAAAACGTGCTTTAAGAGTAAAATGTGGTGCATACCCACGATCATCTTGTAGTCATCTGCCGGCCGAAGTGGCCGTGCGGTTAAAGGCGCTGCAGTCTGGAACCGCAAGACCGCATCGGTCGCAGGTTCGAATCCTGCCTCGGGCATGTCCTTAGGTTAGTTAGGTTTAGCTAGTTCTAAGTTCTAGGGGACTAATGACCTCAGCAGTTGAGTCCCATAGTGCTCAGAGCCATTTGAACCATTTTGTAGTCATCTATTTACGGAGTTGGGCATTCTGAGTATTGTTTCGCAGTATATGTATTTACTCCCTCTTGTAGTTTGTTGTAAATAATCCACAGCAGTTCAAAAGGAACAATGATGTACATAATTACAATACCAGAAGGCAAAATGACATTCATTACTCTACATTAAAGTTGACTTTAGCACAAAAAATGGTGCACAATGGTGCAACTAAAATTTTTGGTAACTTACCCTGTGATATAAAATGTCTGATAGACAGCAAAGTAAAATATGAAAACGTTTCTCCTCGACAACTCCTTTTAATTCTGTTGAAGCATTTCTGTTGTTGTAATGTGTAAAAAGTGGGGAGGGGGTAAGAATTATTAACTCACGTCTGCTTACTTAATAATAAAACAAGAAAACTTATAAATGTTCAGCATGTAGCCGTATTTGTAAATTAGTTCGCAAAGTGAATGTAAAACGACTCGTTCCACATCATTACGATCTGTCGTGAAAATAATCCATAAAACATAACTAATTGACTGACTAACTAAGTCCAAGCCCAGCCTATACTGTTAACTTGGACTAAATCTGTGATTAATGGTAGGTACGGTCCCCTTGTAAGTTGTTTTAAACTATCTAGGAGTCGACTGCAATTGTAAGTTATATTCGCAATAAGTATACGTTAAGTAGGATTCTACAGAAACTATACAAATACTTGGGAATTGTACTGGAATTTCTGTGGTGTTTTTTTGAAGGATTCATTCTCTGAAAAATTATTGAAAGAATATATTCAAAGTACACACTAATAACACACGTTTTATTGTGTATATGTATAACACGAAGAGCCACTATGTACTTCTTTTACAGTTGTGATCGTAGACAGCTTAACAATAACAACAACAACCGCTGCTGTCAGTACAATATTTAGAGGAAGAATAGAGCTAATATCTGAGGCAGATAAAAATAAATAATATGGAGACAAAAAATTAGAATTTTGTTAATTGTCCTATTTCTGCCCTTGACTGCTATCTCTGTTTGTTACTCTTCAAGCTCGAAACGGAAGCAAGTAACCTCTGACGAAAGATAGTACTTTGCGAAGACGCCACCTGTATGCGATGACTGACTTCCGATAATACGTTCTTGCCCGAACCTTATGGTATATTTGCGTCATCACGACGCTATGCAGACTAAACTGTGGTGGAACAACACAGTACCAAGTGGACTACGGGGAATGGACAAGAACACAACACATTACACGTGCTTAATACGATGTAGGAAAACCGTTGGCATTCGAAACAGCTTCCAGACGTTTAGGAATGTATAAATACAAGTCCTGTGTGGTTCTAAAGGCAATCTTATGCCATTCTTCCTTCAAATAGTGGCTAATCAGGTAACGATGATTGAGGTGGATAGCGATGACGCATCCTTCTTTACAAAGTAGACCACAAAGGCTCAATAATGTTGAGATTTTGTGACGGTGGTGATGCGTGCTCACAAAACCAGTCTTTGGCAATGCGAATTGTGTGAACAGGTGCTCTGTCGTCTTGTACACAGCACCACCATTGGCAACAACCAGATCAGCCAAAATGGTAACACACTCCTCGGCAGTAATACGACCTTGCACGGTACCGTTGGGCCCTTGGAATATCACGACATGGCTGCGCAAATCATCACAGAACCCTTGCCATCTTTCACTCTTGGGACGTAGACTCTGCCAGAAGTTGGAAACAATGTGAAATATGACTCATCCAACGAAGTGACATTCTTTCGTTGCACCACAGTCAAGGTTTTATGGTTACGGCATCAAGAATTTATCTTAAGGGCATTTGCATCACTGATAAGTGGTTTTGGAATTCCACTTTGTCCTGCAATTACCTGCTTCTTGAGCTCCCTTCGCGTTATTTTGATGCTGAGAAGGTTCGCAAGTGCGACATTCTGTTCTGCAGTGACTTTTGCACTTGTCGTCCTGTTATTTCTCGTCACTATCCTGTTCGACAATCGTCCATTACGATCACTCAACACAAAGTTTAATTCGTTTTCCCTATGTAAGGTATAAATCTTCGATACGGTGCCCGTTGAAACACCAAGCATTTTTTCGGCTACCTTGGTTACCGAAGCACCCATCATACAAGCATCAACAATTTTCCCACGTTCGAATTCCCTTAACTCCGAGATAATTCGCTCACATCTACAAGGGACGCTGTTCCGACTACGGCTGACACTTGCAACGTATTGAGGACATTGTATTTGTGGTCAAATACAACACCCCAACATACAGGCTTCAAAAAATGGCTCTGAGCACTATGGGACTCAACTGCTGAGGTCATTAGTCCCCTAGAACTTAGAACTAGTTAAACCTAACTAACCTAAGGACATCACAAACATCCATGCCCGAGGCAGGATTCGAACCTGCGACCGTAGCGGTCTTGCGGTTCCAGACTGCAGCGCCTTTAACCGCACGGCCACTTCGGCCGGCATACAGGCTTCGCTGGCCTTTACATTTATGTCCAGTCAGATGTTTCTCGTGTTGTTTACATATTTTTGTCCAACCCCTGTACATGGCACACCAGTACGGAACCGCAACAATGCCGGCCGGAGTGGCCGAGCGGTTCTAGGCGCTACAGTCTGGAACCGCGCGACCGCTACGGTCGTAGGTTCGAATCCTGCCTCGGGCATGGGTGTGTGTGATGTCCTTAGGTTCGTTAGGTTTAAGAAGTTCTAAGTTCTAGGGGGCTGATGACCTCAGAAGTTAAGTCCCATAGTGCTCAGAGCCAGGTTTTTGAACCGCAACAGTCCGTGTCGAGATACAGTGGATTGGACTACCTACTGTCCGAGGTTTGCAATTAGTATCCCAGTTTTAAGGAAGCAGTTTTAAGGAAGCGGTACAGAGGACATATTTGTGTGGGACTAAGTAATGATCGTTGAACTGCTATAACCGATATTATTACATGGCTGTAGAGATTATTCCAGGAAGGCTGAAACATTCAAAAGCGATGTAGTCAAGAAGTACTACGCCCTACATCTGAGCCCCATGATCTTTATCTTGCTGTAATTATCCGGAGATACCCAACTAACCTACGACTTGACTTGTCTAGAGTCCTCGAGGCAGCCTCTGGGTAACTAATGTTCCTTCTGACTGAATAGTTGAGTTTATCTCATGAAATGACTACGAGAATATGTTTTCCACTGTATGTGTACGCAGCAACACTGGTGTCGTGTCCTGCTCTTGGATAATTTACAGATTGGTACGCAGAGTAATTTGCCATCCGTCCCTCTCATATACCAGTGAAACGCGTTACGATCAAGCCTGGATTGAGGAAAGAGGTCGATATGGCGGCGTCACTGTTCTTGTCTTGAGTGGAATAATGTTAGCACGGCGTATGTCACTGCATGCATTTCCTAATGATACTTTCACATCTATGGTCTACAATGTGACATTCCGCAACGACATGTGCAACAGTTTCGTGGAGCATATGGAGCTCGGCTCCATTTGACGGGTGATAATGCAGCAAAGCACATAGTTGAATGGAGCACCAGTGCTTGCTACATGAGAACGTCAGGAACGTACACTGACCAACCTGCTTCCCAAATTTGTATCCGATTGAACATGCCTGGGACACTGCCACCACAGACCATTTCTCGTCTCCAGAGGTCTCTTGTCTGTTTAAGGGAGGCATTACTCTTAGTGACACTACATGACAGAATTACGCTATCCTTTATCTACCTGCCAGGATGTCGCAATTAGTGTTGACTGTCTACATTCCACTGGCGACGTGACATCAGTCATACATGGCCAGTTTTCTAGTATGTGTCCTATTGTGTCACGTTTCACGATCTTGCTAATATATATAATAGACCCTATAGTTTCATTGTGTATGTTGTTCGTGCGCATCGTGCGGGCACATAAATGCGGTAAAGCGGTATATATATATAATAGACCCCAAAGTTTCATTGTGTATGTTGTTCGTGCGCATCATGCGGGCACATAAATGCGGTAAAGCGGTAAATGTGCTTTACTTCCTGAACAGTCGAAAGGCATTCTTGATAACGTCTTTGTGGACGAAAATGACACAGAGAATGCGAACTAGAATTAGGTACAGTAACGAGTGTCACGATTTAATTTATTTTCAGGAGATCCTTCAGCCCATTTGCTATTCTGCAGCTCTCCATGCTACTCTATCCTGTGCAAGCTTCTTCATCTCCCAATACATACTGCAGCCTACATCCTTCTGAATCTGTTTAGTGTATTCATCTCTTGGTCTCCCTCTACGATTTTTACCCTCCACGCTGCCCTCCAATATTAAATTGGTGATCCCTTGATGCCTCAGAACATGTCCTACCAACCGATCACTTCTTGTCAAGTTGTGCCACAAACTCCTCTTCTCCACAATCCTATTCAATACTTCCTCATTAGTTACGTGATCTACCCAACTAATCTTCAGCATTCTTCTGTAGCACTACATTTCAAAGGCTTCTATTCTCTTCTTGTCCAAACTATTTGTCGTCCATGTTTCACTTCCATACATGACTACACTCGATACAAATACTTTCAGAAACGACTTCCTGACATTGAAATCTATACCCGATGTTAACAAATTTCTCTTCTTCAGAAACGCTTTTCTTGCTATTGCCAGTCTACATTTTATATCCTCTCTACCTCGACCATCATCAGTTATTTTGCTCCCCAAATAGCAAAACTCCTTTACTGCTTTAAGTGTCTCATTTCCTAATCCCCTCAGCATCGCCCGACTTAATTCGACTACATTCCATTATCCTCGTTTTGCTTTTGTTGATGTTCATCTTATATCCTCCCTTCAAGACACTGTCCATTCCGTTCAACTGCTCTTCCAAGTCCTTTGCTGTCTCTGACAGAATTACAATGTCATCGGCGAACCTCAAAGTTTTCGTTTCTTCTCCATGGATTTTAATACCTACTCCGAATCTTTCTTTTGTTTCCGTTTCTGCTTGCTCAATATACAGATTGAATAACTTCTGGGAGAGGCTACAACCCTGTCTCACTCCCTTCCCAACCACTCCTTTCCCTTCATGTTCCTTGACTCTTATAACTGCCATCTGGTTTCTGTACAAATTGTAAATAGCCTTTCGCTCCCTGTATTTTACCCCTGCCACCTTCAGAATTTGAAAGAGATTATTCCAGTCAACATTGTCAAAAGCTTTCTCTAAGTCTACAAATGCTAGAAACGTAGGTTTGCCTTTTCTTAATCTAGCTTCTAAGGTAAGTCGTAGGGTCAGTATTGCCTCTACGTGTTCCCATATTTCTACGGAATCCAAACTGATCTTCCCCGAGGTCGGCTTCTACCACTTTTTCCATTCGTCTGTACAGAATTCGCGTTAGTATGTTGCAGCCGTGACTTATTAAACTGATAGTTCGGTAATTTTCACATCTATCAACGCCTGCTTTCTTTGGGATTGGAATTATTATATTCGTCTTGAAATCTGAGGGTATTTCGCCTGTCTCATACATTTTGCTCACCAGATGGTAGAGTTTTGTCAGGACTGGCTCTCCCAAGGCTGTCAGTAGTTCTAATGGAATGTTGTCTACTCCCGGGGCCTTGTTTCGACTTAGGTCTTTCAGTGCTCTATCAAATTCTTCACGCACTATCATATCTCCCATTTCATCTTCATCTAATCTACATCCTCTTCCATGTCCATAATATTGTCCTCAAGAACATCGCCCTTGTATAGTCCCTCTATATACTCCTTCCACCTTTCTGCTTTCCCTTCTTTGCTTAAAACTGGGTTTCCATCTGAGCCCTTGATATTCATACAAGTGGTTCTCTTTTCTCCAAAGGTCTCTTTAATTTTCCTGTAGGCAGTATTTATCTTACCCCTAGTGAGGTAAGCCTCTACATCCTTACATTTGTCCTCTAGCCATGCCTGCTTAGCCATTTTGCACTTCCTGTCGATCTCATTTTTGAGACGTTTGTATTCCTTTTTGCCTGCTTCATTTACTGCATTTTTATATTTTCTCCTTCCATCAATTAGATTGAGTATTTCTTCTGTCACCCAAGGATTTCTACTAGCCCTCGTCTTTTTACCTACTTGATCCTCTGCTGCCATCACCACTTCATCCCTCAAAGCTATAGATTCTTCTTCTACTGTATTTCTTTCCCCCATTCTTGTCAATTGTTCCTATATGCTCTTCCTGGAACTCTCTACAACCTCTGGTTATTTCAGTTTATCCAGGTCCCATCTTCGTAGATTCCCACCTTTTTGCAGTTTCTTCAGTTTTAATCTACAGTTCATGACCAATAGATTGTGGTCAAAGTCCACATCTGCCCCTGGAAATGTCTTACAATTTAAAATCTGGTTCCTAAATCTCTGTCTTACCATTATATAATCTATCTGAAACCTGTCAGTATCTCCAGGCTTCTTCCATCTATACAACCTCCTTTTATGATTCTTGAACCAAGTCTTAGCTACGATTAAGTTGTGCTCTGTGCAAAACTCCACCAGGCGGCTTCCTCTTTCATTTCTTACCCCCAATCCATATTCACCTACTACGTTTCCTTCTCTTCCTTTTCCTACTATCGAATTCCAGTCACCCATGACTATTAAATTTTCGTCTCCCTTCACTATCTGAATAATTTCTTTTATCTCATCATACATTTCTTCAATTTCTTCGTCATCTGCAGAGCTAGTTGGCATATAGACTTGTACTACTGTTGTAGGCGTGCGCTTCGTGTCTATCTTGGCCACAATAATGCGTTCACTATGTTGTTTGTAGGAGCTTACCCGAACTCCTATTTTTTTATTCATTATTAAACCTACTCCTGCATTACCCCTATTTGATTTTGTATTTATAACCCTGTATTCACCTGACCAAAAGTCTTGTTCCTCCTTCCACCGAAGTTCGCTAATTCCTACTATATATAACTTTAACCTATCCATTTTCCTTTTTAAATTTTCTAACCTACCTGCCCTATTTAGGGATCTGACATTCCACGCTCCGATCCGTAGAATGCCAGTTTTCTGTCTCCTGATAACGACGTCCTCCTGAGTAGTCCCCGCCCGGAGATCCGAATGGGGGACTATTTTACCTCCGAAATATTTTACCCAAGAGGACGTCATCATCATTTATCCATACAGCCAAGCTGCATGCCCTCGGGAAAAATTACGGCCGTAGTTTCCCCTTGCTTTCAGCCGTTCGCAGTACCAGCACAGCAAGGCCGTTTTGGTTAATGTTACAAGGCCAGATCAGTCAATCATCAAGACTGTTGCCGCTGCAACTACTGAAAAGGCTGCTGCCCCTCTTCAGGAACCATACGTTTGTCTGGCCTCTCAACAGATACCCCTCCGTTGTGGTTGCACCTACGGTACGGCTATCCGTGTCGCTGAGGCACGCAAGCCTCTCCACCAACGGCAAGGTCTATGGTTCATGGGGTAGTATTTATCCATAATGTGTTTCAGAAGGCTACTACAGTTCTCGGGTATATTTGTCGTTCCAGGTATTTCGGTATCGAAACGTGAACTATGCTATGACTAAACAAGGGCATGTTCATATGTAGTGGACTGACGTTCATCATTGCTATCGTATTTAGTAGTAATACGACGGTGTATAAAATGTATCAGTATATGCTGTTTTAACTACGAAACGGGTACTAGCGTATATTAACCTTTTCTATTATTAGAGCTTGGTCTTTAACAGTTACATAATTCGAACTGTTAAAGTGTGATTTGCTGCTTAGAAGGATCTTTCTAAGCACGGTATTTCGGTGCGTAAGCAGATGAGTTCCTATGGTGGCGTGCAGTACCGAGATGTCCTACAGTGTCCAGCAAAAACTGAATTTGATTTCAAAAAGTATCAGGTGTTCAGACTTTGTTGCTTTGCCTCTACTGGATGTAAAAGATGGTATTTTAGTTACCCTGATACCTAGTCGAATACTCAGGTGATACTTGCTTTTATCATCACGTTCCTATTTCAGCTGTAAGACTACGCAACTCAGTCCTCTCATGTTTTCTAAAGCTCCCTTTTGGTCCCACTCGCCACCCTCGTTTCCCAATACAGAAAGTGATCCAGTTTCGTATTCGTTCTTCGGCGTTCCACATTCCAACCCAACACTGCCTGACAATGGTTTGGAATTACTGGATTGCAGACATATATTTGGGTGAATTAACTCGTGCAGAGTAGTGGGAAACTGCCCGTCCCAGCTGTATAAACAAAAGCAGCAGCGGAGGGCTCGCTCATCAGCCAAATCCTGCAGCAATCATTGCGCAGGCCACGACCTGTGCAACGTGGAAGTAATTAGCTGTATTGCAATACGGCCGGGTAAAGTCAACATTCCAGTTGTAGGACGGCTACTACATGAGACATACGTAATGTTTATCGTAGCAGGATTCGTATGGTAAGCTTATAATTCAGTAAAATATTCTGGGCTAATATGCCGTGGTCGGATGGATTTTACATTAAAACTGAACGTTTGGTCCCCATCTACGGAGGACATTTTAAAGCGGGATCGTAGCTTCTTTGAATGTTCGATTTACGTTCTGGCTCACTACTGACTGCATTTGCGCGTACTCCCACGCACTGGCGTGACGTCACGTGCTTTGAATATCCTGGCGCAATTGGCCGTTGGCGGTTGCCGTCGTCCACCCGCAACAAAAGCGAGGCATTATGAAAACGTTGGCGGATAGAGCAAGGGACATTTGTGAACCAGAGCTGCTTGACGCGGAATTAAAACACCTAAGCAATGCATTGATTAACAATGGTTATTCGGTCGCTGAAGTAAAAAGTGCGCTAAAACCACTGTGAGAAAAATCATAGCGATGCACAAGCGCCGGTGAAATCCAAAGTTTCCCTTCCTTTCGTTAACGACGTTACCTACTGCACAGGAAAAATTTTGGCAAAACGGAACATCGCAGTGTTCCACAAACCCACCCGGAAGATACAGGATCACCTAAAATTGGCCAAGGATTCTAGAAAACCTGTGGAAAAAGGAGGAAACTGTAAGATTCCATGTAGTTGTGCGGTGGTGTATGCGGATATTACAAAAAGAATCGTCAAAAAACGACTAGAAGAGCACAAACGCAACTGTAGGATGGGAGAGTGACAGATCAGCTGTTGCGGAACATTCCTTGCAGCCAGCAGACCACGACATTCATTTTTATAGTACTCAAGTACTGATAGCCACAAGCGGATACCGTGAAATGCTATACAGTGAGGTCATAGAGATTGTTAAACACTCCAGGAATTTCAAGAGGAAGGAGGAGGGCGTGAAATTGAATGACATCTGGATCCCGATGCTAGAGAACATGTGTACGGATCTTCCTCCGTGGGGTGATAGCAACAGTGGACGACAGCAACTGACAACGGCCAGTTGCGCCCTGTTATTCAAAGCGTGTGAAGTTACGCCACTGCATGGGAGCACTGGCAAACGGAATTTTGTTGCAGTCAGTAGCGAGCCAGAGTGCGAAGCCGACATTTAAGGAAGCTACGATCCAGCTTCAAAATGTCCTCCGCAGATGAGGACGAAGCGTTGGGTTTTGACGGAAAATCCATGTGACCACGGAGTAATATCCCGGAATATTTTACTAACTGTGACATTTCCAGCCGCGAAAGCTTACATTTTACAACTTGTCACTATCACTGAGAGCTATGCTAGTGGCAAAACGTGTGATCTCAAGACTGAAGTAAGTTTTTGGTGATCAGAGCAACAGATACGTGTCGTGGAAACAGTGGAAATTAAAGAAGAAAGGGTAATGCTTTACTAGCTTTTAAGGACGAGGTCATTAGGGACTGAGGACAAGCCGCATTTTGAGACCGAAATTCGTGGTGTCTTTTTCAGGGTAGCCATTGCGACATTTTTCTCATTCTCGTAAATTCGGATGACTGACTGCGTCGTTCTCCCTAATACGAACTTCCGTAGGTCAACAGATCTGATACAATTCCAGAAATTGCTTCACAGCTTGACAGTGCTTAAATAGTACATAACTATTACGGTGTGTGACTGAATACTAGGAAACCTATGCTGTGCGCTCAAGCTAATTTCATTCAACGCTGTGCCTCTCATTTCAATTTTAAGACTGCGAGACTCAGTCCTCCCACGTTTTCTAAAGTTTCCTTTCGACCCCACTCACACCTTTCGATTCACAAAACAAAAAGTGATCCAGTTTCATACTCGGTTACCGAGTGAGGTGGCGGACTGGTTAGCACACTGGTCCCACATTCGGGAGGACGACGGTTCAAATCCGCGTCGGGCCATCCAAATTTAGGATTTCTGTGCTTTCCCTAAATCGCTTGATGTAAATGCCGGGACAGTTCCTTTGAAAGGAATCGGAAGGTTTCCTTCCCCATCCTTCCCTCAACCGATGGGACCGACGACCTAGCTGTTTGGTCCTTCCCCCAAATCAACAAATCAATCACATTCGGTTCTTCGGCGTTCCACATTACAATCCAACACTGCTTAACAATGGTCTGGAATCAGTCGGATTTACAAATACATTACTGGGTTGCAGAGATGTATTTTAGTGAATCTACTCGTTCAGAGCATAGGGAAGTTGTCCGTCCCAGCCGTAGGAACAAAAGCGCTAGCGGACAGCTCGTTCCAAGGAACGTTTTAGTTGAGAGTAAGAACGGATTTGTCTCAGAATGCAATTAAATAATCAACAGATTGTAACAATCGGTTTCGAGGCTACCTGTCTCATCTTGAGAGATGTTCCTGATACATATACATCAAATCGACATGTTTGTTGCTCTTAGGACCACGTTTTGCTGACGTCAATCGTCCAACAGTAACGTGGAGTGCCAAACCAGGGCCCACAGCACAACTTACGAAATGTGGCCGGCCACGACGAAAAGACAGGATCGTAATAATAATATACATATACATATACATCCTATAGATGTGTTGCATCAGGTTCATCTGATTATAAGGCTAGTAGCCTTGAAATCTACCATGTTACAATAACATTTAAGTTCATGTACTTGCAGTCCGAGGTAAATTCATTCGTACTTTCAATTTATCGTACGAATGCGTTCTCACGCTCAACGTTGGAAAGTTTAAATAACGTTGTGATTGTTTACACTAACATTAGGCAATACCGAATATTCAAGCTATGTACAAGTTTTGTATAACGACTGTCTTTTTTGTTCTTTTTTACACCATCTGATATGGCGAGTAAAAGGGCAACAGTATTATGCCGTAACCATTCTAGAACGTGACAGTGTGACATAGTGCGGTTCGGTATCACCAGCGTTTTTTTTTACTGCAGTGTCTGTTTCAAGGAAATGGCACTGGACGCCTCTATTAGGGGTTCCTAAAAGGCATTTCCCACGAGAGTATTAACATCTCGAATCTCACAAAGCTGGACGATGAATGGGATAACGATCGGGCAATATGGTGCTACACAACTTGGCTGGCACATCTTTCAACATTCACTTTGACAATTCTGTACATCAGTGTATTATAACGCCTTAACAATAGTAACGCAGTGCGGATTGTAAGTTCGTGTTTCAAATCAGACGAGAAGACATTTACGATATCACACCCAAGTACACCAGACTATAATTTCTTACTCCCTCAGCACTTACTATAAAAAGAAATAAATTTATTTCGCGCGACTAGTCATCGTTATTATTCTTTGAGAACTGTCATACAGACCCGACACACAGTAAAATCATCACAGTTAGGTGTTAAAATGGATGCAAAAAATAACTACTAAAAGACCTCATAAAGACGATGAACTGAGCATTGTTTCTAAGAGTAGACAAACTCTTATCACCAAAACATTTGACAAATGGATGAAAATAATTTGAATTCCAAAGAAATTTTAGTATCATGGAATACTCAAAAGAAAGAGAACTGATGGACTCGAGAAGCCAAGAGTTCTTATCCGTGACGGTGACGTAACACCCACAATCGTAGCTAAATAGAAATAGAAAAAAAACCTAAATTTGGATAAATGTACAATATCTGAAAATGTGATAGGTGGATCCAATTTGATAACCCAGATGACCAATCATTTGCAAAAATTTCCATCAGGTTCGTATCTTATGTTTTACGAGCCAGGCAACAAACAAAAGGAGACTATTTAGAGTAGCATTATGTCCTTAGACCAATTTTTGTTGAATATCGCAGTTAAAACTAGTATTGCAATCTTAGAAACACAATAAACAAGGAAATGTTCACTATTTTGATGTTGATAGTGGATAAGGAGGTCCGACTCTGTGATTCTACAAGGATTTTTTATGGTAATTGAATTCTGTAGACCGTGAATCAGTTCTGAGACCACAGCCTACGTACAAGGCACGTTACACAGTTTTTCAGTTTATGGTTGTCATAATCTCAGCGTGAACTGCCGCCATATAAATCATTTTTGTATCATCATGAGCTATGAAACACCCAGTTATGTTCTTACTTTGCTCTAAATGATTAAATGATATCACAGTGCTATGGTGAAAGAGCTGTGTCCAGTGAAGAGTCTTTTTTGTGACTTAACCACTCTTTTTACGAATCATCGATTCATGATTCATCTTCACAATGCAGTTCTTTCCTAGACGTTTAGTTTTTGTTTAATATTAGCAAACTGTTTCACCACAGACGTCGTAAACAAAATGTGGACGTCGCTGGACGATAGAACGTGACAAGGCTCTGGGCTATGCGTGAAAACGCGTGTGCGGCAAGGGTATGTGGCAGCGAACTCCAGCGCCTGACAGCCTCATGCACTGCAGGCAACAGGTCTGGCAAAACTAACGGTCGGACTGACTAAACAACTTTTGTAACTAGATACAGCACTTATTTGAAGATATAAATCAACAAAATGAAACAAAAACGACGAATGCACAGGGAATTTCGGGAGTATCCTAAGGGTGTGTTATATAGTTGCTACTACCTACAATTTACACAAAGATGACAAAAGTCACGGGATAGCGATACGCACATATACAGGTGGAAGTACCGTAGTATCGCGTACACAACGCATAAAAGGGCGGTGCATTGGCGGAACAGTCATTTGTGCTTAGGTCATTCGTGTGAAGAGCTTTCCGACGTGATTATGGCCGCACGACGGGAATTGAACAGATTTTGAACGCAGAACGGTAGTTGGAGCTACAAGTATGGGACATTCCATTTCAGAAATCGTTATACAATTCAGTATTCCGGGATCCACCGTCTCAAGAGTGTGCCTAGAATGCCACATTTCAGTATCACTTCTCACCACGCACAACGCTGGGGTCGACGGCCTTCACACAGAAAGCAGCGGCGTTTGCGTAGCGCTGTCAGTGCTAACAGAAAAGCAACAACACTGCGTGAAGTAACCGCAGAAATCAATATGGGAAGTACGAATAAAGCATCCTTTAAGACAGTGCGACGAAATTTGGCGTTAATTGGCTATGGCAGCAGACGACCGACGCGAGTGCTTCTGCCAACAGCGCGGCATCTCCTGCAGCACCTTTCCTGGGCTCGTGACCAAATCGGTAGGACCCCAGACGACTGGGAAATCGTTGCCTGATCAAACGAGTCCCAATTGCAGTTGGTAGGAGCTGATGGTAGGGTTCGAGTGTGGCACAGACCTCACGAAGCCACGGATCCAAGTTGTCAACAAGGCACTGTGCAATCTAGGTGTGGCTCCATAATGGTGTGGGCTGCATTTACATGGAACGGGCTGTGTCTTCTGGTCCTACTGAACCGATCATTGACTTTAAATGGTTACGTTCGACTACTCTGAGACAATTTGTAGTCATTCATGGACTTCATGTTCCCAAACAACGATGTCATGTCACTGGGCCACAATTGTAGGCGAATGGTTTGAAGAATATTCTGGACAATTCGAACCAATCATTTGCCCACCAATCCAACATTTATTGTACATAATGGAGAGTTCAGTTTGAGCACAAAATCCTGCACGGGGAACATTTTCGCAATTATGGAGGTTTGTAGATGCAGCATGGCTCAATATATCTGTTGGGGACTTCCAACGACTTTTTTGGCTCATGCCACGTCGAGATGCTGCATTACCCCGGGCAAAATGATGTCCGACACGACATTAGGGCATATCCCATGGCTTTGGTCACCTCTGTGAATGTTAATGATCAAGCGAGTAACGTTGGGGTCTCCGTAAAGCTATTCGCGGTCGATGCTGTTACCAGTAGGAGCGTTACAATGCCGGAAGACTGTAATGAAATGCGGGAAAAACTGCAGAGGGTCGACAATTGAGTCATGGCCTCGGTGCAGATCAGAAAAGTAAATAAATGTCATACACTGCGCATAAATAGGTGAATAGCTCCACTGCTGTTCGATTACAACCGCCCTGGTCGTCAATCTGCCAGGAGGAGTCAGTGCGAGTCTAGCACCCCCCACCCCCACCCCCCCGTCTGGCACCCCGCTCCCCGCCCCCACCCCCGACTTCCGGAAGCAGCGTGCTAACGCGCGCGGTTATCTGGGCAGGCATACCACTAGAGACGTAATTACCGTAAAATACCTAGTACTAGCCGTCCTGAATGACCCCAAACGGAACGGCTGCATAAAGCAAATTGTAGGAAAAGCAGACTCAAGGTTCAGTCTCATTGGGAGAATGTTACGGAAATGTAATTCAACAAAGGAGGAAGTAACTTACGAAACCCCCGTTCGTCTGGTACTTGATTTCTATTCATCAATATGGGACTCGTACCGCGTAGTATTAACAGGAGAGAGAGAGAGAGAGAGAGAGAGAGAGAGAGAAGGTCCAACGAATAGCGGCGCATTTCGTGACGGGATCGTTTACTCGGCGGGAGACCGTTACGGAATTTATCAACAAACTCCAGTAGCAGACACTGCAAAAGAGGTGTTGTACAGACCAGAGAGGTTTGCTTTTCAAATTTCGAGAGATTCCGATCCAAGAAAAATCAGACAACTTACTTCCTCCCACATATGTCTCGCGAAATGATCACGACGCGGGAAACAGAGTAATTTGCTGTCGTACGGAGCTTTAACGGCAGTCCTTTTTTCCACGAGTGCCTTGGCACTCTATGCAAAAGTACTCTCTACCACACACCGTGAGATGGACTGTGGAGCACATGTGTAGATGTAATACACGAGGAGGTGGTAAGCTTCAGTCAGATGTGAGCGACACAGGGTAAGTGTTTTCCCCTGGAGTGGTACGGGAGTATTGAGAAAGCACAAGTCACACGATAGAAGTATACGAACCTACACAGTAACAATGTTGCAGACAGGCAAAAAGAATGACACTATGAAATAAATAACAGCGTTCTTATAGAGAACCAAAAAGAAGAAAAATTGTAAACTTTGCGATGTATTGTCCAGATAATATGGCACTGGCCTACAACAGCTGCCTAAGAAAGTTGCTGGCTGCTCTTTTCGTAGGTATGCCCCCAGGTGCAAGTGACACTCAGGGCATTTCACTCAGCCATAATTCTATATCACAGGAGTAAAAACTCTGGACGCAGTGGATGTCTTTCTGCAGTGAGGAGCGTGGGAGAGGTTCCAGACCAACCCACAGATTGTACGAGTGCATGCTCTCACGGAGATATCCATTAATAAAATACTCTCGGGTTTCAAGCCACATCAAGTGGTTAACAGCCCACGAGCTTTCGACAGTGATCTCCTCTGCCATTGTCAAGTGGTTGATTGTCACCCGAATGGAGCTGCCGTGCTTATATAGCCTCGCCGCCGCAAGTGAAGTCACTGGCAGCGGTGTGGCTACACACGCAGAGCAGCTGAATTCAGACGACAATGGCAGAGGGGATCTCTGCTGAAAGCTCGTGGGAAGTTAACCACTTGATGCGGATTGAAACCCGAGAGTATTTCATTAACTCACACATTGTCAATGTGGCGGAATCAAGACATTATCAGGCATAGGTGCGGTGGAGAAAACTGGGTGAATCTGCTAGATGTGGGATGTCTCTGTTAAATGAACGCCATGCAGTTAGCCAGGTGATGGGATACCTGTAAGAAATACCCTTTTAAGTGTATGCACATGCTCTCCTGCTGATATAATTGTTTGAACGATCGTACACCCAACACATTGTCAAGCTGAAGTGACAAATGGATGGGTCGAAAGGGCACAGGACATGCCTTCTTAAATGACAACGTGCAGTTTGACATATGAGAGGAATGTTGGCTACAATATCGTGCATGTGGTCGTCCAACTGTGGGAGGTAAACAACGTTTGACAACGATAGTTTTATTCATTTCGGGCGCCACAGCCACAAATTTATTGAAGGGAGTTCCATTTGTTAACTTGGCTGTTATACAGGGTGTTACCAAAAGGTACGGCCAAACTTTCAGGAAACATTCTTCACACACAAATAAAGAAAAGATGTTATGTGGACATGTGTCCGGAAACGCTTAATTTCCATGTTAGAGCTCATTTTAGTTTCGTCCTCCTACGCTCAATGGAGCACGTTATCATGATTTCATACGGGATACTGTACCTGTGCTGCTACAACATGTGCCTTTACAAGTACTACACAACATGTGGTTCATGCAAGATGGAGCTGCTGCACATTTCCGTCGAAGTGTTCGTACGCTTCTCAACAACAGATTCGGTGACCGATGGATTGGTAGAGGCGGACCAATTCCATGGCCTCCACGCTCTCCTGACCTCAACCCTGTTGACTTTCATTTATGGGGGCATTTGAAAGCTCTTGTCTACGCAACCCGGTACCAAATGTAGAAACTCTTCGTGCTCGTATTGTGGACGGCTGTGATACAATACGCCATTCTCCAGGGCTGCATCAGCGCATCAGGGATTCCGTGCGACGGAGGGTGGATGCATGTATCCTCACTAACGGAGGACATTTTGAACGTTTCCTGTAACAAAGTGTTTGAGGTCACGCTGGTACGTTCTGTTGCTGTGTGTTTCCATTCCACGATTAATGTGATTTGAAGAGATGTAATAAAATGAGCTCTAACATGGAAAGTAAGCGTTTCCGGACATATATCCACATAACATATTTTCTTTCTTTGTGTGTGAGGAATGTTTCCTGAAAGTTTGGCCGTACCTTTTTGTAACACCCTGTATAATCAGTGTCATTTACATCACTGTCAGCTGATTTCTGCTGTTAGCCATTTTCAAGTGAATACACCTACACTCTTAAAGACCCATATGATAACAATGCTCTGTGCTTGTCAACACTTTAAAGTAACTACCGCTGCAGTGGCACACGTACAAAAAAATTAAAACTCACAACACCATTCGCATATAACATCGTCCTCCCTCGGTTGTTTCGACACTGGCCATTTACTAGTAAACACAGTCATCATTGCCTACCTGATCACACCTATTGATATGTGCTGCTGACATGATGCTGCGCTATTATATCTTTTGTTGATGTGTTTAGAATTATTGTGTGGATGCGTTCCACTTCGTATGTAGAAATATGTTCAAGCTTATGCCTTGTTTTATATCAATTCATCACAAAACGCAGCCAAAATTTATAATCGATATTATCAAGCTGTGAATTTTAAACACTATCACGCCAACGAAATTGTAAACTGTCATACGAAAGGCCTGTAGTAATTACAAACTGTCTGGGCACTATATGGAACCTTCACACCGCTCTAGCCCATTATCAGCTGATAGTGATCAAATAACAGTGATTTTATAGGAGCCAAGGTGAAAAACGGAATCTCCCTTTAACAAGGATATTGATAATTTGATGGCTATAAGAATAATATGATGTGTCCCACCAGCCTTGTAAGAAGGCGTGCCTGCGTGGCGCAGTCAGCACGTCGATGAGACTGGTTTGAGATCTTCTAATTTCCCTTCAACGGAGTGAGAGGGAGGAACTCGCCTAGGACGTTTAGCAGAGACGATGTTGGAACGGAGAGGAGAGGTTTTGAGGAAGTGACTAGGGTTGCAAACACTCCCAAATACAATTTAAGAACACTTTAGTTTTTTCAGTAACTAAACCGTGGTCAGAGAGGGGTCTTGCATTGGCTTTTTATCCCTCAGTGATTACACTCTACCACTCTAGAAACCCCAGTTCCTGCGTACTACCTTTTACTGTCACAGGCGAGTGCTTTGCTAGCAACACCTTCCAATGATACCATCAAACACTCGAATCAAGGAAAGAGGCTAGAACGAGACAGCGCTCGTTCCCTCCTATACACAGAGAACTACCAATTATTCCTCGTTGCAAACAATGCAACTTGACACTGGGAGACAAGTGTACTGCTGTTCCCCTGTTTCTGTATATTCGGGCACACTATTCCCCTTTGCTACTACTAGAGACAAACTAAAGATCTTGTTCTTTACTAATTCACTGCAAGAACTTGGCCGGATACTTATCAGAAGCCGGCCGGAGTGGCCTAGGCGCTAGAGTCTGGAACCGCGCGACCGCTACGGTCGCAGGTTCGAATCCTGCCTCAGGTGTGGATGTGTGTGATGTTAGGTTCAAGTAGTTGTAAGTTCTAGGGGACTGATGACCTCAGAAGTTAAGTCCCATAGAGCTCAGAGCCATTTGAACTTATCAGAAAAACAGCGCCTCCCTCAAATGAGTACAGCCTTCTGGTACTTCACTTTACAGTGACGGTTTCTGACAACTCAGCTGCTCCCCGTCGACATCAGCGGCTCCGATCGTGTGACACTCTAGCTAACTCTTTCACTGCTTAACTCATCTGCTACTCCCAGAGACTGCCTCTGGCAGCTGTTAATATACTGCTTTTTCAGGGTCTCGGTCTTGGTGGAGTTTCCCCTGGTGGCATTGTTTTCCACCACTTCACTTCCTTGAACAGTCTAGAACCGCTCCACGTGGCTCACCACTTCCTTGTTTTGCTCTAAAGTGGCTGTGGCTATTTCCATTGCCTACAGCACGTTGTCGCCCCAGCAGTGACCACCACTGAGGCGGAGTACCATTTCTTGCCTGGAGTGTGTTAACCGTGGTGCTTGCGTGCTCTACTTCCTGCTGGGCGTATGCGGTATATCTCCCCAGCGCCGTGCCAGCGCCTTACCATTTAATAAAGTTGCTATTCTTTTCCTAGCGTCCATAACACTTCTCATATCAACAACATTTGACCACTTATATTAACAAATGAGCTAGCCAATCGGGTAATTGGTCACTTCCGCGGAGAGAGCTCTGGAGAACGCGCAGCGATCGCCTGGTGGGACACTGGTAATCGAGACGGCAAAGGTCACTTCCTGGCAAGAGTCGAGAAAGCATATTTGGCTTCTGAGCGTCTTCCGCGCCTCCGCGAATGCGGAACATCCAGCTCTGGCCGCCGTGTGACACGCCTCGATCACGGGCTCCACGCCACGAGGCACATGCTGGCATTAGCCCGAGCATCGCCCGCTGATTGTCCGTCACCTCTCTCATCCATGTTTACCATCATGTTCAGTCAGTCTCATAGCGACCATAGATCCTGCCAATCTTGTTACTGAAATCGAGCAAATTATTATTTTTGTTTCACTCATAATAATAATTTGTAAAATGTCTTTCTGGAGTCGTGGTCCAAATGCACTTATTTTTATAAAAAAAATAAAAAAATCTCCTCACGTTCTTGCCACTGGCGCCCCTAATTCTGCTAAAACCTCGACACTACAACTTAGAAAATTGGCAACTTAGTGCACAAAAGCAGCACAACATGAACAATAGGTCTTTTACAACATAATATAACGTAGCTTATGAGTCAGTCTCACAATTCCAGAATATTATACATTTTTAAGCACTATAGCGAATTTCTTGTATTTTGGTAATTGTTTAACGATTAATATTTCACATAAGAATTAACATACAAAATCTCGATACAGTATACGAAACTGAAGTGATTCACCGCATTTTTCTGCCATGGTAAAGACTACTCTCAGGAATTACTGTAAGGATGTTTATACGACTACGAGTAATAGATAGGATCACGAAGAAGATTTTTGTATTTGATTTATCACCGCTACGCCAGAGAAATCGTCCGGCTGTATTATTTGTAGTATACGACCGAAGTCCGGGTGGGTCGGTAGTAAACAGATGCAGTGATATGCTAAACAGTATAGTACACATCAACTGTAACTAAAAATCGGAACTATGCAGGCATAAAATAGCATGATCGTAATTTCGACCGCTGAAAATAGTACAGAGAAGTAGAACTGAGTTCCACTGCAATACATCCCATAGAAGCTAGTGATCTGCCTTTTAATGTGACCTAATAATGTTATGGTCTTAAGAAGAAAATAAGTATTAATTCTTTGTCAATACCTTAATAGCTCAGAAAAGTCATTTAATTTATATTAAGATCATGTAAGTACTATTTCTTGGATCAAAATTCTGGATATGTTTCCGGATGCGTGGAGAATAGACACATCAATTCTCAGGTAACATGAACATGTAATGGGTGATAAATTTAAATGAACGACGAAAATCTGATTTTGATGGCCAGTAACGACGACATTCGCGCGGACTTTGCTGTGTAAGGGTAACGGCGAGCGAACGCGGGGTCAGTGTTTTCCGTGACGACCTAGCGAACGGTTCGTCGGCATTCGCGGCTCCAAAGTCTTACAGTTTGAACGTTTTGGAATAGTGCACAGTACAAGATCCTGTTATTTTGGGGATATTAGCGATATAAGGACTACCCATTTTCATCAAGACACTTCGATGAATTAATACACAGTTACTTTACATACGAGGTCAACAAAACCTGTGGACAGGCTAACAGTAAATGTCTGTCTGGACTTCCCAGACGCGTACATATAGCACCAATAACGCAAGTTCTCGTAGGTCCCTTTTGTATTCCGTTTAGAATTTCACTGACACTGTTTTTCCCTGCGGCTGTCACACAAATAAAATAGTGTGCTATTTTCATAGAGCAACGTATTATCCTCATACTGCCTAACTATGCCAGTTTTCAATTTGATATTCGTTGTTTGTAGGACATAGTAACATACACTGAAGAGCCATACTGGTACACATGTCTAATATCGTGTAGAGCCCCCACGAGCACCGAACTGCCGCAACACGACGTGGCATGGACTCGAATAACGTCTGAAATAGTGGTGGAGGAAATTGACGCCATGAATCCTGCAGGGCTCTCCATAAATCCGTAGGAGAACGAGGGGGTGGATATCTGTTCTGAACAGGACGTTGCAAGGCATCCCAGATACGCTCAATAATGTTCATGTCTGCGCAGTTTGGTGGTCAGCGGAAGTGTTTAAAACTCAGAAGAGTGTTCCTGCACGTGTGGGCTTTCGCATTGTCCTGCTGGAATTGCTCAAGTCTTTCGGAATGTACAATGGATGTGAATAGATGCAGGTAATCAGACTTTTGCTTACGTGCGTATCACCTGTCAGATTCGTATCTGGGTGCATCAGGGGTCCCATACCACTCCAACTGCACACGCCCCACTCCATTAGAGAGCCTCCACCAACTTGCACAGTCCCCTGCTGACATGCAGAGTCCATGGATTCATGAGGATGTCTCCATACCTGTACACGTCCATTCGCTCGATACAATCTGAAACGAGACTCGTCCGACCAGGCAACATGCTTCCAGTCATCAACAGTCCAATGTCGGTGTTGACGGGCCCAGGCTAGGCGTAAAGCTTTGCGTCGTGCAGTCGTCAAGGATACACTGGTGGGCCCTCGGCTCAGAAAGCCCATATCAATGATGTTTCGTTGAATGGTTCGCACGCTGATACTTATTGATAGCCCAGCACTGAACTCTGCAGCAACTTGCGGAAGGGTAGCACTTCTGTCACGTTGACAGTCGTCATTGGTCCCGTTCTTTCACCATCTTTTTCCGGCCGCAGCGATGTCGGAGAGTTGATGTTTTACCGGATTCCTGATATTCACGGTGCACTAGTGAAATGGTCTTACGGGAAAATCCACACTTCATCGCTACTTCGGAGATGTTCTGTTCCATCGCTCGTGCGCCGACTATAGCACCACGTTCAAACTCTCTTAAATCTTGATAGCCTGGCATTGTAGCAGCAGTAACCGATCTAACAACTGCGCCAAACACTTGTTGTCTTATATAGGCGTTGCCGACAGCAGCGCAGTATTCTGCTCGTTTACATACCTCTGTATTTTAATACCAGTTTCTTTGGCGCTTCAGTGTATTTCTGCGTCTGTTCACTCGCGAGTGCATTCGGCGACAATCACTTCTTTAGAGAATGACCATGAGTCTCGCCCAGTCACCAACAAAAAAGCAATGATGGGATTTAGTGTAAGATGTGTGTTCCATTTGACTTGGAAAATATACCAGTGAAACTGCAGGTTACGGGCGAGTGCTACGTCCATCTAACGCAGGAATGAAGTATCCGTGCCACCTGCGGATCTTAGAGGTATTTTGTAATAACATGCATCTACCAGCTTGCAGCCGAATCCAAACACGTCAACTAACGTTAGAAACTTCTTAAGAGTGTATTTTTCACGTTCAGTAAAAAAAAAAAAATAATAATAATAATACAGAGACAGTAATATTGTAAGATATGCTTAATTGTAACTGATGTTCATTCATTCGGTCATGAGTTGAGTAAAGTGGGCCGCTTACCTCAGGGTAGCACAGCTCCTGCGGGATTAGAGGGTGTGAGAGAGAGGGTATGTTTTATTGTTTGTCTTCCAGTACTGACGACTCGAGGGCGTGTGCCAACGTACCAAGCAGATGCTATGGTATAAATTTTGACGTGGAAGTAACATGGATTCGTCAATGTACATTATAGAGACGATCACCTTCAAATGCGTTTTATATTTGCAGCAAGAAACATGAAAATAAATTAAAGCTGATGTAATACTGTGCAATGAGTAGAAGAAATATTTAATAACCATTTGCAATCGTGTCTCATACTGCATAAGGTATTTAAATATAGCACATTTACTGTTATTTATCAATTAATCGTTCGCTCACACAGACAGCACAACAACAATTCGTCACTGTCACAGCTTTGGGGTCGCTGGGAGTCGCATCAATACGAAAGAGAGAACAGTCGACACGAAGTGTTTCGAACGGTGTCGACTTAACGATCAGTACTGAGATGCCGGTGGCCAACTTACCGTGCCCTTGCTGTAGCTCATCTATTGGCGGCTTATAAGATACTAATTTATGTAGGTTACCAATCAATAACTAGATCGGTGCATATGATTCCGGTCGTATCGGCTCACAATGTCAGTATTGGGTCTGTTGCAAAAATGGTTGACGACCACTCGCCTGTACTAATACGCACTAGTGTATGGAGAATTTTACATTTGAGATCACCGTAACCGTACCAACCCCAAAGAGTTAAATGTAAACCGGACTTTGGTTCTATATCGATTTTTTATCAGCGCGTGCAGAGCTTAAAAGTAACATTCTGTACCGACATACGGGGATTCACACAAGAACGTATTTTTTATTTTCATAATACACATGTGTGGAGAGAAGTTCGCTCGCTGTTCATGAGCCATCACATGAGCAACGCTTCCTGTGTGTCTTTTGGGGTATAAGCAATCGTATCATTCCTCCAAGACGTTTTATGGACTGGTAGCGGATGCTCGCCTTGAGCAACGTACCTGCATGTTTGGGAAGCTGCACGTTTCGGCCGGCCGGAGTGGCCATGCGGTTCTGGGCGCTACAGTCTGGAGCCGAGCGACCGCTACGGTCGCAGGTTCGAATCCTGCCTCGGGCATGGATGTGTGTGATGTCCTTAGGTTAGTTAGGTTTAATTAGTTGTAAGTTCTAGGGGACTGATGACCTCAGATGTTAAGTCCCACAGTGCTCAGAGCTGTTTGAACCACTTTTTTCGACCACTGAAAATTTTTAAACAAAGGAGCATCTTCTACTAGCATTTCCGTAGAGCGTAAAATACATAAAGAGGAAAAACAATCTGTAGCGCCTGAGACTGGTAATTGCTGATTCGAGTCTTTTTTTCGTGTCGTTCCGTTGACTTCTAATACTTACTTCATTTGAATATAAATTCATTAAATGTTTGCTAATTAACACATACATAAATGTCGTGATATAAAAAGTGCAAGTTTTCTGATTTCTAATCGTGTATCGCACAGAAAACTCCAGATTGCATTGCAAAATATAAATTCTTAATTACTGGGCTTTTACACTGAGGAAGAAATAGCGAAACACCAAAAAATAATTTATGTAGAGTAACGAAATTTCGGGAATATGTATGTCTAGGTAACATATTTAAGTGATTAACATTGTAAGATCACAGGTTAACGCAAGTGAGAGATAAACCGTTGGAAATGTGAAATGCTGGTACATTAATAACCGGTGTAACCGCCACAACTCTGAATGCAATCACGTAAACGTGCATGTATTGTGTTGTACAGGTAACGGACTTCAGTTTGTGGGGTGGAGGTTTATGCCTGTTGCACTTGGTCGGTCAATACAGGTACTGTTAATGCTGGTTGTGGATGACGCTAGAGTTATCGTCCGATGATTTCCCAAATGTGCTCGATCGGAGACAGATCTGATGATGGAGCAGCCCAAGGAAACATGCCGAAACTGAGTAGAGCATGTTGGGTTATAACAGCGGTATGTGGGCGGACGTTATCCGGTTGGAAAACACACACTGGAATGCTATTCGTGAATGGCAGCACAACACGTTGAATTTCCATATTGACGTACAAATATGCAGTCACGGTGCGTGGGATAACAACGAGAGTGCTCCTTCTGTTATACGAAATAGCACCACAGACCACAACTTCAGGTGTAGGTCCAGTGTGTCTAGCATACAGACAGGTTGGCTGCAGGTCTTCAGCTGGCCTCCTTCAAATCAACACACAGTCATCACTGGCATCGGAGCAGAACCAGCTTTCATCAGAAAACACAACAGACCTCCATCCTGTCCTCCAATGCGCTCTCGCTTGACGCCACTGAAGTCGCGAATGGCTGTGGTTTGGGATCAGTGGAATGCACGCTACAGGGCGTCTGGCTCGGAGCTGTCCTTGAAGTAACCGATTTGTAACAGTTAGTTGTGTCACTCTGATGCTAATTGCTGCTGAAATTGCTGCTGCAGACGCAGTACGATACGCCAGAGCCATACTCCGAACACGATGGTCTTGCCTCTCGTAGTGGCACGTCTCCCTACAGAGCTCGGTATTTTTGCGACCGTACATTCTCGTGACCACCGCTGCCAGCAATTATGTACAGTGGCTACATTCCTGCCAAGTACTTCTGCGGCGTCGCTTCTCTTAGCCATATTACACAACCTCGTTTCAGCTCAGTGAGGTGCCAATAATGGCGTCTTTATCGACAGGCATTCTTTAGTAACGTTAACTCACCCCTTCCAGTCTGAAAGTTAACTTACGCTCACGTCCATTACAGCGTGTATTTTAAGCAAACCTGATCTCATAGTAGCGCTACCAGCACCACACTTATGCGGCTGACGCGAAATTTGAATAGACATCATCTTTCAGATGTGGAACACGCCTACCAAACTTTCGTTTATGTCGCACAACATCCGTTTGGTTTTACAATTTTTTCCCGACCGTCTATATGATAATTAACACGTATTTAATTGCCATGTGTTTGAAAAGAGCACGTCTTCTGATTTCTAATTACGCAGACAAAACTCCAGTTTCCATTGCAAACATAAATTTTATATACCTATTCTATAAAAGACTTAATAGAGATCATTTAAATTCAAGTAAAAAATTAGATATTAAATCTATTTTCATGCTTTCTTTTTTTTATTTTTCATGAAAATGCGTTTAGAACACGCACCTTTGATTAAAAGTTTACCGCAGCCAAAAAACAGACTTTACTTAATCGTATTAAAGACGCAAGGAAAACTTCAAGATCGATTTGGAAAAATTTAGAAGTTTGTGGTAACTTCTATGGGACCAAACTGCTGGGGTCATCGGTCCCTAGGCTTACACACTACTTAATCTAACTAGGGAGGACTCGGACCTCAGACGGGAGGGAGGGGGGGGGGGGGGGAACCGCGCGAACCGTGGCAAGGTGCATAAGACCACACAGCTACCCCGCGCTGCAATTTTATCGAGAATTCTTTTAGAGTTGCACCGGCATGCTTTGTCCGATTGACATTTGTATTCTGTACTGCACGTGCCGTACATATAAGGAATTACAAAAGTCCAATTTCTATGTGGTATCCTTGTGAGTCGAGCATGAGAAGATATTATTTGTGGTGAAACAAATCAGGAATACGTGCAAACACCTCAGCTCTGGTGGCAACTGAACTAATACGCACAGCAATGGGTCTAATAATGAATAAGAAAATAGAAATGCGGGTAAACTGCTATAAACAATATAGTGAACGAATTATCGTAGCCAAAATAGAGAGGAATGAAACACTTACACAGTCTGAAAGACGTCATATTTTGCCGCCAAGAAGTGCTGATAAATTTTTTTATTGAACAACCACTTCAGTCCAAGAACCATCCTCTGGTTACTAAAATATTTACAACATTACACTAGGTGATATAACATCAGTGGTGTCAAACAATAAAATCCATGAATTCGTCACTGTAGTCGAACAGTAATATAAATTACATCGGAAGTCATAAAAATGTACCAAACAGTGCACTCTTTCATGTTATATAAACTGTCAGAATTAACGATACGAACGCAGGTATTCTGCATACTGCAATATTGACGAATTAATGGATTTTATTATTTGACGCAACTGGTCATCAGGATGGTCAAATGTCACGAGTTTTGTGTACCTTCCAACGCTAAGCTGTTACTGCGACGAGATATGCACTCATACTATCAAGTACTCTCCTTATTTTGGAGCGTTTATTTTGGAAATAGTTTAAGACCATTTTAGTCTATAGCTGTTCTGTTCCTAGAACGATTGAGTGGCAGATTGTTTGGCCTTCATTGCCTCCCAATTAGGCCATCAGAAATATCATATCGTATAACGTATTTACCTAGCAGCCTGACGCGTCGAACCGCTGCGAATTCAATTACTTTGTGTGACGCCACAGCAAGAGCGTTTTCCCAGCAAATGAGATATCGCATAATTTATGGCTATTTTAGGAAAGGTCGACGTTTTAAAATAGTAGCCTGGGGTGTTTAAATACGACCGCTGCCCCGCTAAGATGAACACGAAAAGCAGCGCCGCCGGATGAAGGAAAGTATGAATACACACGCCGCCCTACGGCGAGAAAAAATATTTATCAGCACCTGCGTGAACGTGTTAAATGTGAGTACAAGTACTGTTATTAATTAGTTAATCATCTGCTCTTACAGAGGACAGAGCAATACTTCGTCAGGAAATTCACAATTTTGCGTCGCTGACTGTGACAGCAATCTAAAACAGTGAACAGTTGAGGAGAAGTGTTCATAATAGTGCTGAGTTTTAACGACCAGAATTGGGGGGGGGGGGGGCGTCCAACCTATTGCGTCAATATTATAGCTAGTTTACTGGTTGGGAGGGGGGGGACTCATAACATAACATACTAATTAGGTAGTGTGCCAAAGGTTGTCACCATCGTGCAATAGGATCGCTGAAGCAGAGGGGTGGAGTGTGTCATGTGACTGGAGTGTGTGTGTGTGTGTGTGTGTGTGTGTGTGTGTGTAAAGGAAAATTAATTACTTCTAGGCAGTCGCATGCTACGGTTCTCTCTCTGTTACGGTGGCTGAATAGTGGTGTATAGGTCGCCTGTGTTCGAAATTTTCTGAACGGGACAGAGTGCTAAGCCATTAAAATGGTGTACAAAAAGGACTCGAAGTGGAAAATTCTACTGCAATTGTTTGTAGTGGTTCATTTAACTTTTTGGAGGCGCTGAACATTAATCTGAAGTTGTCCAACAAAAGGTCTTCCCACAAGTATGAGAACTCATAAAAAACTACACTAACGTAACGTTTTTAGTGGATTTCAGCTTATAACTTGTAAGGCAAGTTATTTACACGATAAGAAGTCCCGTGGCAATGTAAAGAGGGGAAAAGTATCTACCATTTTCGTCTGTAACATTGTTTTGTACGTCGTTCTGTTTCCACGCAAACGTGTGGTTCAAATGATTCAAATGGCTCTGAGCACTATGGGACTTAACATCTGTGGTCATCAGTCCCCTAGAACTTAGAACTACTTAAACCTAACTAACCTAAGAATATCACATACATCCATGCCCGAGGCAGGATTCGAACCTGCGACCGTAGCAGTCGCGCGGTTCCGGACTGAGCGCCTTGAACCGCTAGACCACCGCGGCCGACGCAAAAGTGTGTTGAAACATCGGGGAAACAAGTAATTTTTTAAAACAGCAAAAAAAAGTAAATTGGTAAATTGTAATTTTCGCTTCAAGTGAATTATTTCATCTTCAGTTCTTTGCCTTTCAACGTGGTTATCTGCAAAACCACAGAAGAAGTCCTTCTGTACGTCCTTTGTGAGCTCGAACTCCCCCTTTACTACATTACAGTGGGAGGGGGCGGGGGTGTGGCGGAGGTCTTCGTACCTAAACGCCAAACGGTCCTCAGTTCCCCAGTTCGTTTGGGTTCAGTGCCGCGGTCGTGTCATTTTTCTGTCTCTGCAACGGCGTGAAGTTAATTTCGTTTATGAATGGTTTCGTTGAGATGCAATGCAACAAGTCGGTCACAATGTAGTAAAAAAGAAATGATAGGAACTGAGCGTTTTCCTCCACTCACTCCCCCCCCCCCCACCACCACCACCATCCCATCTCTATTTTGCTACCCACCTCCCTCTCACCCTCCATCCCCCACCCTCCAACCATATCCCACTTCTGCCTCATGCTAACAAGGTTTCAAAGTTTATTATTTGTGTTGATGTTTTGTTTATTTCGACATGGCCCATATGTGATCTCAATAGCTCGATAGTTGCTTGCTTTGTTTTAAAAATAATTAAAAATGCATGTTATCTTCCTTTATAATGATAGCCTTCACATTGCTGTTTCTCGATGGAATATTTGGGCATTGTGCCTACTGTGCTGTGTATTCTTTGTATATGTCTCATATAGGTTTTATTCATAATGCATGGTACATTGTTATATTTTTTCATTGACGATATGACGTTGATTGTAAAAAAAATAGATGGTAAGGGATATTTACAGAATTTTTTATATTGTATCCCTGTTTCAGATCAACGCTATCTGGCGCCAGGCTGAAGTAGCACGGGCCTCGAACCTAGAGTCTAGTCCCACCAGTCTGGCATACGACGTATTTTGAAAACGGCAATTGAACATGAGAGTGTGCATTTTTCTTGTACTGATCACTTGTTCAAGCATTCCTAAGCATATTGTAACTACTTATACTAAGTGTGTACCTTCGTTCCTGACGTTATATTGGCCTTGTAGAATTTATAGGTTTTTCTAATTTTGTCTTTTGGCTACATTTACCTGGTGATGATTACTCGAAATGCGTCACAAATAAAGTATTTAGCAATCAAGACGTTTCCAACGAATTACTACATGTAAAGTCTGAATTAGAGTGTACCTTAACAATGGAAGCAGCCTGTTTGCTCTTGAGTGGAACCTTGGGAGCCTCAAGGGTGTGTTCAGCGACATACGACGTGCGTAGCTTGCCCCAAACGCTCGTTATTAGTGCATTCAACGCGACTCCGTATTTTCATGTTACGCTCTGTATGACGAGTATTGGTGGCATCGTCATGATTTTTAAGGTAATTGTTTTATTACCTTTCTGGCTTTGTTCTCGTAATGGCGAGCAGTTAGTGGGGTCTGAAATTTGTTGAAGATATCTACTGCGAAAGATGTACTGTGTCTGTCTACAAACCAGTTGTTTGAATTGTTTCTAAATTCGTAGTGTTTCAGGGAATACTCTGAACTTCAGTAATAAAAAAATTTAAGTGGCGTGTTCATTGGCCCGATTTCTTGTTGGTGTGAATAACTGAAGGTAACACGCTCCAACCCGTTCAGCACCCAAAGCAAAAAATCCGAGCAACTTCAGTAAGAGGCAGCTAATACGGACTGAATATACACTGAAGAGTCAAAGAAATGGGTACACCTATCTAATATCGTGTAGGGCCCCCGCGAGCACGCAAAAGTGTCGCAAGACGACGTGGCATGGACTCGAGTAATGTCTGAAGTAGTGCTGGAGGGAATTGACACCATGAATCCTGCAGGGCTATCCATAAATCCGTAAGACTACGAGGGGGTGGAGGTCTCTTCTGAACAGCACGTTGCAAGGCATCCCAGGTATTCTCAATAATGTTCATGTCCGCGGACTTTGGTGGATAGCGGAAGAGTTTAAACTCAGAAGAGTGTTTCTGGAGCCACTCTGTAGAAACTGTGGATCTGTAGGGTGTGCCGGCCGGAGTGGCCGAGCGGTTCTAGGCGCTGGAACCGCGTGACCGCTACGGTCGCAGGTTAGAAAACTGCCTCGGGAATGGATTTGTGTGATGTCCTTAGGTTAGTTAGGTTTCTAGGGGACTGATGACCTCAGAAGTTAAGTCCCATAGTGCTCAGAGCCATTTGAACCATTTTTTTGTGTGTAGGGTGTCGCATTGTCCTGCTGGAATTGTCCAAGTCCGTCGTGATGCAAAATGGACATGAATGGATGCAGATGATCAGACAGGATGCTTACGTACGTGTCACCTGTCAGAGTAGCACGCCCACGAAATGGTCGTACGGGAAAATCACCACTTCGTCACAACTTCGGAGATGTGTGTCCCATTGCTCGTGCGCCGACAATAGCACCACGTTCAAACTTACTTAAATCTTGATAACCCGCCACTGTGGCAGCAGTGACCTAGTTAACAATTGCGCCAGACGCTTGTTGTCTTATACAGGGTGTTACAAAAAGGTACCGCCAAACTTTCAGGAATCATTCCTCACACACAAAGAAAGAAAATATGTTATGTGGACATGTTTCCGGAAACGCTTACTTTCCATGTTAGAGCTCATTTTATTACTTCTCTTCAAATCACATTAATCATGGAATGGAAACACACAGCAACGGAATGTACCAGCGTGACTTCAAACACTTTGTTACAGGAAATGTTCAAAATGTCCTCCGTTAGCGAGGATACATGCATCCACCCTCCGTCGCATGGAATCCCTGATGCGCTTATGCCGCCCTGGAGAATGGCGTATTGTATCACAGCCGTCCACAATACGAGCACGAAGAGTCTCTACATTTGGTACCGGGGTTGCGTAGGCAAGAGCTTTCAAATGCCCCCATAAATGAAAGTCAGCAGGGTTGAGGTCAGGAGAGAGTGGAGGCCATGGAATTGGCCCGCCTCTGCCGATCCATCGGTCACCGAATCTATTGTTGAGAAGCGTACGAACACTTCGACTGAAATGTGCTGGAGCTCCATCGTGCATGAACCACATGTTGTGTCGTACGTGTAAAGGCACATGTTCTAGCAATACAGGTAGAGTATCTCGTATGAAATCATGATGACGTGTTCCATTGAGCGTAGGCGGAAGAACATGGGGCCCAATCAAGACATCACCAACAATGCCTGCCCAAACGTTAACAGAAAATCTGTGTTGACGACGTGATTGCACAATTGCGTGCGGATTCTCGTCAGCCCACACATGTTGATTGTGAAAATTTGCAATTTGATCACGTTGGAATGAAACCTCATCCGTAAAGAGAACATTTGCACTGAAATGAGGATTGACACATTGTTGAATGAACCATTCGCAGAAGTGTACCCGTGGAGGCCAATCAGCTGCTGATAGTGCCTGCACACGCTGTACATGGTACGGAAACAACTTGTTCTCCCGTAGCACTCTCCATACAGTGACGTGGTTAACTTTACCTTGTGCAGCAGCAACTTCTCTGACGCTGACATTAGGGTTATCGTCAACTGCACGAAGAACTGCCTAGTCCTTTGCAGGTGTCCTCGTCGTTCTAGGTCTTCCCCAGTCGCGAATCATAGGCTGGAATGTTCCGTGCTCCCTAAGAGGTCGATCAATCGCTTCGAACGTCTTCCTGTCGGGACACCTTCCTTCTGGAAATCTGTCTCGATACAAACGTACCGCGCCACGGCTATTGCCCCGTGCTAATCCGTACATCAAATGGGCATCTGCCAACTCCGCATTTGTAAACATTGCACTGACTGCAAAACCACGTTTGTGATGAACACTAACCTGTTGATGCTACGTACTGATGTGCTTGATGCTAGTACTGTAGAGCAACGAGTCGCATGTCAACACAAGCACCGAAGTCAACATTACCTTCCTTCAATTGGACCAACGGGCGATGAATCGAGGAAGTACAGTACATACTGACGAAACTAAAATGAGTTATAACATGGAAATTAAGCGTTTCCGGACACATGTCCACATAACATCTTTACTTTATTTGTGTGTGAGGAATGTTTCCTGAAAGTTTGGCCGTACCTTTTTGTAACACCCTGTATAGGCGTTGCCGACCGCAGCGCCGTATCATGACTGTATACGTATCTCTGTATTTGGGGGTGAATACGCATGCCTATACCAGTTTCTTTGGCGCTTCAGTGTAGATGTGGTTTAGTTATTTATGTATTGTGTTTTAAATATTGTGATCTATTTTCCTTTGGAGAGTTAAGTTTTAATTAAAGATTTTAATTAAAAGTCTTTGGTTAGTATATGTATCTTTCTTGTAAAGATTAAGTAGTGTGACCTCAGCAATTTGGTCCCATAGAACTTACCACAAATTTACAAAATTTTCTTCTTTTTCTTTTTAAAGTAAATCACAACTGCTGATGATAAAAGTATTCCGGGTTAACGTATCAGGTTAGATTTCAGCAGTTTCTGGTTCCTCAAAACTTAATTCTAGTAAATTTTTGAAGTAATACGGTAAATTCTGCAGGTGGTGTATTCCAAGGAAAGAGCAAATAGTTTTACTGTTTTTAAAAATAAACTGTAGGAATCTTGGTTGTGCGTCTGTCCTTTTCCCTAATCAGCGACTGCCACTAAAGTTTGGTCCCAGTATCGCCACAGTAGGTTACCGATTAATAACACGATCCGTACATACGCGGCCCGAAATGCCTTCCCACAGTGTCAGTATTGGCTCTTGAGTAAAAATGTTTGCCGACCACTGATCTAGAGGCAACCGAACAGGTGCGTATCGAATTGAGGTTCGAAATATGGGATAGCGAAGTAAGTGATTTATTCAACTGTTTTTACGATATCAATAATTTTTCCAAGTTAAAATAAATCACCTTGAAGCAATATGGGATTATAGACTCTTTGTGGATGAGCGCCACAGTGTCGATAAATTTGAAGTACGACATCGGTTCCACTATGCTATTGTTTCAAAATACTATTTTATTAAGCATTACAAGCTAATTTAAAGGTATGCCTATTGTCAAGCCCATCTTTAAACACAATAATCCACCAAATTAGCATTACTTCCATTTAATTTTGGTATGTTGTGTTTATAGATGTATTTGAAATGAGAAGAGCTCAAAACTAGCTAAAAATATCACTCTCATGACAACAACGTTATTCTTCACTATGGGTCGTATCTTCAAAATTTTTAAAAGTAACACGAATGTCAAACCAACATGCACCCAAATATACTTCCCAGTGCTACATTCGACTGCTGAAAATACGAACATATTTTTAGAGAGGAGGGATGGTTCAAATGGCTCTAAGCACAATGGGACTTAGCATCTGAGGTCATCAGCCCCCTAGACCAAGAACTACTTAAACCTAACTAACCTGACATCAAACACATCCATGCCCGAGGCAGGATTCGAACCTGCGACCGTTGCAGCCGCTTGGTTCCGGACTGAAGTGCCTAGAACAGCTCGACTACAGCGGCCGACGATGGAATTGTTAGTCGGTCTATGGAGGAAGGTGTCAGTGATATAGATCAGGAAACAAACGAAAAAGACGCAGATTTTAGATTAGCCAGTGAACACAGTTCTGCTATGGAACAAGAGTATCATTCAGAGGAAGAACTTCAGGAAAGTTGTGATGAAGATCTGTCTGCTTCTTCAATGAAATAGTTAATGTGTTTGTTAATATCGAATATGTTCTGAGTGGTGACAAGAAAAATTTAGTTCCCAGCAATCAATGTGAATTTGACAGCGTTTCTTTTTGTAGCTATCGGGTGGAATCTTTATGCTCAAATTTGGACCCTGGAATTTAGATCTATATGGAAATTTATTTGCTACAGAGATTGTATAACTTTATGCGATTTTGTTATATGATGACATGGTTGGAGACCGAGGCTGTTATTTGAAGACAAATGTTGATGGTGTTGAGACAGCAACCAGCTGCTGCTACATTAGCAGCAGATCTAAGCAAAATGCACAAAAATATTAAATTCACAGTTGAACATGAAACTAATAAAAGCATTAACTTTCTTGGCCTGGAGATTTGTAATAGTAACCACAAACAAAAATTTAATATTTACAGAAAACCTACCACCACAGATGTCAGTATTGACAACTCATCGTGCCATCCTCACTAACAAAAAATGGAGTATTTCAGGGCCACGGTACATCTAATTAAAAAAGTACCAATGAGTGACACAGACCAACAAAATGAAATCAATATAAGTGAAACAGTTGCTCATAATAATGGATATAAACCCACAATAATAGAAAAACTCCACAACAAAACAGCAATCCGCACAACATGCACTCCAAGCCAAATCAGTGTGCTACAGAAGCCAAACCTAAATATGCTGCCCTCCCATACATAGGCCCACTATCATTATAAATAGCAACCTTAGTTAAAAAGAAAAATATCATAATCAGCTTTTCCACAAACAATAAATTACAACAAAAAGTAATCCATAATGTAAACTACTCTAAGAGCCCCTACAGTAAATCAGAAATATACAAGCTCAAATGTGATACATGCCCAATATCCTACATTGGACAGACAGGCAGAAATTTTGAAGTTAGATACGAAGAGCACATTGTAACTTTAAGGCTTGGCAACTTGAAAAAATCTGCATTTGCAGCCTATATTGCTGAAGATAACCATTCAGTGAGAAACATTGAGAACTACTTAAAAATTTTATGTCTAGCAGAAAAGGGAGCCACTATGAATGTATTGTAAGAAATAGAAATACACACACACACACACACACACACACACACACACACACACACACACACACACAAAAAAAAAAGCACCCCAGACTATATCCTTAATGAACAAACTGAGATGGCTAACACGCCTTTCCTGAAAAATTTCCAGGAATTAATTTCCACCCTCCAAAATAAATAGTATTCCTAAACCTATCTGCAGATCAAGTAGCAAATTTATCTGTTACTACAATTCTCATGATACTGAATGTAAATGAATAATGTACTGTCTTACCCATATAAAAAAATTAAAAAACCTCTTTGACATGGAACATCTTTATGATTAGTGTAGCAGTATTCGCTCTAATATTCACAAAATCAATATCTCTCTATACAGGTGTAAAAGGCGTTTCAGTTTCATAAGTGAATATATGATTTTTTCCAAACATGTAGCATCTTTGTAATATTACAATATATCATAGCATCTTTGACACTCATATGTTTGTAAGCACTACGTATCTATCAAAACATGCGGTGCATGTTAGAAGTCTGTTCTGTGACTAAGCTGAAGTGCTCAGTGATATACATTTTCGTGTGCAACGATAGAAATGTGGTGGAAATGCATTCAGTGACAAATCTGAAGCGCTCAATTATGCAACTTTATGTGTGCAATGATGTGAATATGGCGAAAACTACAAACGTTGTCTGCTGGACGAAAACTGTGAAAACAAGTACTCCAAACCGACATTTCACGTGAGTCACATCTCAATGCAAATCTTTAACTCAACCACCTTTGTGACGTACTTATAATTATGTATTATTTATATTTTAGGGTAAGAAATCAATAAAAAACGTAGCACATGTTGTAATGAAAGCATGAATGCCGTCTGACGATGAATCGTAATGATTCGAAACCGGTAACGGTACCCTTTGAATAAAGGAACTTAAATATGTGGCTGCTTGCTGTCTCAACATCATCAACATTTGTATAACTTTTCAGAATATAGAATTCAGTACTGTAACAGTCCATTTATGTGTAGTATTTAAAATAACCACACAAAATTATGTGCTTTTGTGTGATGAATAGTAAAATGCTGCAGGCTTTGTTTAGTGCAATAAAATAAAATAAAACTTAAATAATTGTGAAAATAAATGTTATACAGCATAAATTGAAAATTTCATATGATTTTTGCCTTAAATATCGATTTAAACATAGGGGTCTCAGAGACTCCACTCGCGAGATGACTTTTCTATAACGTATACCACGAGGTGAAGGGTAAATGTTAAATGGACTTCCTACGAGATTTATCGATGTAACTATTTTCAACAAAGTCTTCTTGCTGGAATATTTGTTCTTACATGTAGTAATATGGTTACTGGGTGACAACTTTCCTGTAATTATTTATATGTCCTCGATCGCTGATCTTTCATCATGGATTGTGTCTGGTATCGTCGAGCTTCACACAAACACTTAAACAGAACTATCGCACTGGTAGCAATGACAAGGGGCTACACCTACTGCTCATCCCCGATTTCGTCCAAATTTATGGTACCTGCAGAACTTTGGCAGAAATAGAAGTGATAGAAGTTGGAGCTCCCAATGGGCAAATGTTTGAAAAAAAAATAACATTTTTGACGAGGATTCGGTAAGGCATGATCCATTTATGTGAGCGTAGTTTCCAGAGGCCAGTTAGCGCACATGAAAGAGTATTGGAGAGTACTCCTAAGGTCGTGGGTCCTAGTTTCCATGCGGAAACTTACTTTATTTCCAATTTTTACGTTACTTACACTGCCAATGAACTGAAATAAGGCTCTTGTATTTATTAATATTTTCACAAAAGCCTTGAAAAGAAAAGGAAAAAAATGGGATTGCAACTAATTTCCAAGAAAGGACTACGTACAGTGTCCACGAGGACTCGACAAATTTCCAAGAAAGGATTGTAATAAGGTGTACAGGACTTCATATTCCGGTAGATTCATTTTCACCTTCGAGCAGCCGTCGGCAGCTGCACACAAACAATAAGTTCCCCAGCAAAATGATAAAGGGACCACATTTTCTGTCATAAATTTTCGTGTACGCCTTAATACCACCTTCTTGGAAATTAATTTGCAATCCCAGCTTTTCCTTTGTCTTTGCTTTTCGTGCTTTTAATGAAAATATTAATACATGCAATATATTGAAAGTCATTTCGGTTCAGTATCAGTGTAAGTAACATAAGAATTGAAAATAAAATAAAAAATGATTCCCAAACGGAATACCGGTCTGAAGTGTATCCGCTGTGTCAACCACTTCCTGGAAACTACGCTAACATAAACGGCTCATTTCTCGCCCGGCCCACCCCAAAAATGCTATATTTAGGGTTCCATGCCTCAATCGGCAAAAACGGGACGCTTATAGGATCGCTCTTTAGTCCGTCTGACTACTCGACTGTTAAAAATTCTTGTTATCAAGAACGGGTCGACGTAGACGTAGCAAGTTGAAACTTATGCTGTCTGTGGCCCTTGTGGTGTAAAGTCCAAAGATATGGCCGTTTATGTCACATTTTCACTCTCGCAAACTCACTCATCAAAACCTAGAGGTTACTTGCCGTTGACCTAGAAACATGGAATTTGGCAAAAAGGAAAGTTTCACAGTACAATAAAGAAAAATACAAAAATTGTTAATCTTGCAATTATATCACATGTAAAAATATTTTCATTTGTCGTTTGTTACTCGATGTCAAGCATGAACTTAAAACAATGAGTAGTTCTGAATCCAGGCTTGCAGGGTCGCAATGGTAAAACTGAAACACCAGGCAAGGAAGGACCGTATTGCTCGTACGGCGCGTTCCGGAATTTATCCATTATCAGATATCCAGGAACGATTAATGGACGTAGACATGGTGTTTCAAGTTGTATATGAAACGAATACTCGCAGACTAGTCTGCCATATCGACGTGCAGTAGTCGCTCCTGGATATCCGCTGATAGGTAAATTCCGAAAAGCGTCATATGAGCAATAAAGTCACTCCATGGAGAACTTTTGATTATTATAAAAATGGTCGCCTGCCTCCTGCATGACCTTGTCACATTTATATTATTGAAATGAAAACGTTCTCGAATATCTTGGAATCCCTGGGACCGATATCTTGCCAATATCAATAACAGGCAAAAATGATCGAGATTCTCGATTCTCAGAATGAATGAACTGTCTGTGTAAATAATTTAGTTTGTACGGAACAGTCAGTGTGCGAGCCTACTCATTCACACCTGGCCAGTTCTTTTTTTCTAAACGCATGGCCATCTGGAGCTCCCATTTCTATCACTTTCAACTCTGCCCATTTCCTGCATATACTGGAGGAAATCGGTGATGACGATTGCTCGCGGGTCCCTTTTAAGTATCTACGGCAAGACGAGTTGTCTGGCGCGGCTGTAATAAAAGTATGTACAAAAACCTTCCTCGCAAATCAGCCTATCTATTAAAAAAAACGTATCAGAATACCACCAGCAGTTCCTCAGATTAACCTTCGCATATAGACAGAAAACGCGGCAGGGGACTTCAGCTTGGTAATGTGTATCGATATAGATATACAGACTTAGTTTACAGTCGGATTATCCATATGATACCGCAGTTTCAAGGAGCGATACTAGGTGATTCGGTGGGTAGTCTAGCTCATCAGGAGATGCTGATTGTGGTTGCAATCGGCTCTGTAGCAGTATTGTTTAGATGAAAGGAATTCACGTCTGTTTGCTGGTATGTGCTCTTACGGCTTACATCGCCATTTTACAATAGAAGCAAAAGCGTAAAAGATTAGAGTTTGGTGTCCCGTCGACGGCTGGGTCATTAACGAGAGGCAAAGCACTAGTGTTAAGGCGTAAAGTCAAGGGCCGGCACGACAGTCAGGAACGACAGGGAAGAGAAGTCTGTGAGAAGAAGTCAGCCAATTGCACGCTGACCGGACCTCCCTCCAGCACGACAACGCGACAGCAGCGGTCCCTATGTGAAGAAGACATAAGCGCGGCGACCGACTAGTGACGGCCCAGTTCAATAGCAGCGTCAACTCTAGTTACTTCGCTTGTACTCCCTATGTAGCGCAGACTTGGATCAGTTTGTACTGAAGAAGATTGATTATTTCGTATGTCGCCCTTTGCTTGCGCAACATCGGTGCAATTGCAAAAGTTAAGTATTGTAATTTTCTTTTTGTAATAAAACTCATTAATACGATTTGTTTGAATGTCTGTCTAGCGAACCGAGTATGGAGGCTTCCTAGACACCACAACTAGCACTAGGTGAAACGTAAGAAACATCCCACCATTCACCTGAAGTCCTACTCCTCCTCCACTTATCTATCCCTTTCCAAGACTCCTAGTTCACCTTCCTGTTATGCCAGTACTATTATGCGACCAGTGACACCCTTTCCTTCTGTTCAAGTCACATTTTATTTCCTTACTTTCCAGTATAACCATTTTGTATCCCGTCTGCAGATATCATGTAGCATTCAGTGACTAAAGTACGACAGAACGCAGACAGTGGGGAGTAAGATAGCAGTTCCTGCCTGTGGCGTTGCCAGGGACGCTGGTGTGAGGTGCTGTCGCTAGGCGTGAGAACGCCCGTTACGTCAGCTGCGAAGTACGCACGTAAATCGAGTAATTTTGCTTAATAAATATTTGATAATAAAAGTCGCTTTTTCAAATACAGATATTAGGTGAAGCCTACATGTCTTAAGTACTTTCTTACAACACAATTACAACGCCTGTAATTACTTTGCAATTCACATGTAAGTGCTTGGCAGAGGATTCATCGAACCACAATCATACTATCTCTCTTACTATCTCTCTACCATTCCGCTCCCTAACAGCGCGCGGGAAAAACGAACACCTAAACCTTTCTGTTCGAGCTCTGATTTCTCTTATTTTATTTTGATGATCATTCCTACCTATGTAGGTTGGGCTCGACAAAATATTTTCGCATTCGGAAGAGGAAGTTGGTGACTGAAATTTCGTAAATAGATCTCATCGCGACGAAAAACGTCATTGCTTTAATTACTTCCATCCCAACTCGCGTATCATATCTGCCACACTCTCTCCCCTATTACGTGATAATACAAAACGAGCTGCCCTTTTTTGCACCCTTTCGATGCCCTCCGTCAATCCCACCTGGTAAGGATCCCACACCGCGCAGCAATATTCTAACAGACGACGAACGAGAGCCCGCATCTCGTGGTCGTGCGGTAGCGTTCTCGCTTCCCACGTCCGGGTTCCCGGGTTCGATTCCCGGCGGGGTCAGGGATTTTCTCTGCCTCGTGATGGCTGGGTGTTGTGTGCTGTCCTTAGGTTAGTTAGGTTTAAGTAGTTCTAAGTTCTAGGGGACTTATGACCACAGCAGTTGAGTCCCATAGTGCTCAGAGCCATTTTTGAACGACGAACGAGTGTAGTGTAAGCAGTCTCTTTAGTGGACTTGTTGCATCTTGTAAGTGTCCTGCCAATGAAACGCAACCTTTGGCTCGCCTTCGCTACTGCATCTTAATAAATGTTTAAGCTAACGAAAAAGTACGAAATATCATTAGTGTAATAAGTATGAGGGACAGGTTGCGCCCCATAGATGTCAGTCGCTGATAGGATGCCTTGTGATCTAGATCTGTCGTAAGACCATGCTCTCAGGAAATTGTTAGTTTTCACTTAATCATTACTAAATTGTTGATATTATCAGTTTATGGTGTTTAGTAAATAAATACATAATAACGGCATCCCTTTCGAATTATGGCTTCGCTTTTGAACGTTATCCCGAGTACTATAGCTTCCCGCTATATCATTTATAAACTTCGAGACCTTCTCGGCAAAACAGGATAATAGAATCCTACAAGGCGACTCTGGACGGATTGTCTTAATTTCCGCAAAGCACGGTAGTACGCCTTTTGTACCACTCTCTACGGACTCACTGGCTAAACTGAGACATTTCTGAAGGTTTTGTACAAGTAGGGGGTTCTTGCACTGTGTCATCCTTCGTGTTCTCGTCTGTTGCAACCAGTGCTGTCTATATTTATCTTTTGATTAACTGTTTCTTTATATTCTAGTCCACGTTTCTGCTTTCTGTATCAGTGTGAACAATCATTGACTGCTCTCATAAACCTCGTTCAGAAGCTTTAATTCTTTCTAAAAATCTATGACTCATTACCACCTAACTGCCATGATGTTGTCTCCAGTCCACAGACTTTTTTGATGCAGCTCTCGACGCTACTTTAACGTGTGCAAGCCTCTTGATCTCCACGTACCTATTGCAGACTAGATCCTTTTGAAACTGTCTATTGTAATCGAATCTTACTCTCGTTCTACCATTTTTACACCTCATCCCGCCTCCTTCCCAAAACACACCGCCGGCCGGTGTGGCCGAGCGGTTCTAGGCGCTTCAGTCTGGATCCGCGCCACCGCTACGGTCGCAGGTTCGAATCCTGCCTCGGGCATGGATGTGTATGATGTCCTTAGGTTAGTTAGGTTTAAGTAATTCTAAGTTCTAGGGGACTGATGATCTCAAAAGTGCTCAGAGCCATTTGAACCATTTTTGAACCGGAACACGCCCACTTCCCTCGCCTACAAAACTGACGATTCTTTGGTGCCACAGGAACAGCCCTATCATCAGATCTTTTCGTTCAGACAAGTTATTTTCTCGACACTTCGATTCAGTATCTCCTCATTAGTTTCCCGATCTACTCAGGTAAACTTCTGTATTATTCTGAAGCACCACATTTCAAAAGCTTCTATTATATTCTACTAACATATATATCTTTCACGTTTAATTTGTGTGTAAGTCTGCACTTCAGACAAATACATTCAGAGAAAACTTCCTAAGATTTAAATTTATATTCGATGTTAACAAATTTCCCCTTTTTCCAGAATCGTTTTTCTTGTTGCTTTCATTCTGCATTTTATACGCTGTTGGCCCAGGCCGTTATTTATTTTGCTGTCCGTATAGCTAAACTCATAGACAACTTCCAGTCTCTCATTTACTAACCCAGTTCTATCGGCTTCATATGATTTAATTCAGATACATTCTTTTTCCGCCGTTTTAGTTTTGCTGATATCTATACGCTTATTACCAAATTAAAGTCCCCCAGGTTTTTTTTGTCTATCTGTATGTGAAAACTTCACTCACGAACTACTTTATGAATTTTCATACAAATACACTGACGAAAAGAAAAACAGCATCTCCAAAAAATAATTAATGTAGAGTAACGGAATTTCGGAAATACATTATCTAGATAACATATTTAACATTGAAAGAACGCAGGTTAATGTAACCGCGAGATAAGCCATTGCAAATGTGAAAAACTGGTACGCTAATAACCGGTGTAACCGCCAGAATGTTGGATGCAAGCGTGCATGCATTGTGTTGTACAGGTGCCTGGTGTTCAGTTTGTGGGATGGAGTTCCATGCCAGTTGCACTGGGTCGGTCGATGCAGGAACAGTTAATCATTGTTGTGGATGACGCCAGAGTTGTCGTCTAATGATGTCCCAAATGTGCTCGATCGGAGACAGATCTGACGATCGAGCAGGCAAAGGCAACAAGTCGACACTCTGCAGAGCATGTTGGGTCACAACAACGGTATGTGGGCGACCGTTATCCTGTTGGAAAACATCCCTGGAATGATGTTCATTAACGGCAGCATGCCAGGTCGAACCATCAGACTGACGTACAAATTTGCAGTCAGTGTGGTTGGGAGAGTGCTCCTGCTGTAATACGAAATCGCACTCCAGATGCAGTCCCGGTGTGTCTAGCACGCGGACAAGTTAGTTGCAGGCCCTCAACAGGCGTCCTCCTAACGAACACACGCCCATCATTGGCACCGAGATAGAGCCAGCTTTCATCAGAAAGTACAACAGCCCTCCACCTTGCCCTCGGGTGACGCCACTGTCGCAAATGGCGGAGGTTTGGGGTCAATGAAATGCACGCTACAGGACGTCTGGTTCGGAGCTATCCTTGAAGTAACAGATTGTAACAGTCAGTTGTGTCACTGTAATGCCAACTGCTTGTCACATTGCTACTGCAGGTGCTGTACGAGGCGCCAGAGGCATTCACAAAACATGATGATCTTCCTGTGGCCGTTCGGAGCGCGGTCTCCTTGCGGCTGCACCTTCCCGTGACCACCGCTTCAGTGATAGCTGTCATGTACAGTGGCCACATTACTGCCAAGTGTTTCCACAGTATCGCAGAAGGAACATCCAGCTTCTCGTAGCCCAATTACACAATCTCGTTCAAACACTGAGGTGTTGGTGATGGCGTCTTTGTCACCTTGGAGGCATTCTTGCCTAACATCAACTAGCCACGTCCAATCTCAAAGGTAACTAACACGACCGTTACAGAGTTTATTTCAAGAAAACCTGATGTGCATCCTCTTAGTGGCGCTAATAGCGCCATTCTTATGCGACTGACCGAAATTTGAATACACACGTCTTTCAGATGTAGAACCACCCCTTTCTCCAGCTTTCTTTTATGTCGCACAACTCCTTCTTGGTGTTGTGATCTTTTTCCATCAGTGTAGAAAGACAGGTTAGCGAGGAATGTTTATACCTACAAATTACTAGTGAACCCGGCAACGCTTCGTAGTTGCTAGTATATATATTCTAAACTCCTGCCCTCCTCTCTCTGCCCATCTCCTGTTCCTCTCCCTCACAGTGTGCAGTGCATCACCTCCTCTCTCTTTCTGTCCATCTCCTCCCCCCCCCCCCCTGTCCTCTTACCCGTCGCCCTGACCTTGAGCCTTGTTTATTGTTATTGCAAACGATACCATAGTTGGTAGCTGAGCTCGCTTAAAATGAGTGGATAAATCGGTTGGGATCACTGATGTGCGGTGTATGAGAGAGAGATCTCTGCTGGATATGTAAGGATTATAGCTTCAGTGATAGTATCTCGTATTGTTTTTATCAGCGAGTCTGTAGGAGTAAAACTTTTCGGACGATTCATATTCCGTAGTAGTATTCTAAACATAAGCCAAAGGTTTTGTCGCTTTGATAAGTGTCGTCGGGCATTTGGACGGGTGACCGTCCCGGTCTGCCGAGTGCTGTTGGCAAGCGGTGTGCTCTCAGCCCTTGTGAGGCCAATAGAGGAGCCTACTTGACTGAGAAGTAGCGGCTCCGGTCACGAAAACTTATAACAGCCGGAAGAGCGGTGTGCTAACCACATGCCCTTCCATATCCGCATCCAGTGACGCCTTTCGGATGAGGATGACACGGCGGTCTGTCGGTACTGTTGGGCCTTTCAAGGCCTGTTGGGACGGGGTTTGAGTATGTATTCTAATCATAAGCCGGTAAGCTATAAATACACCTTTTCTGTTTCCTGTAACACCGACGGCAAAGAAGGAAAAAACCACACGTTGTTGTGTACACAATTTTTGTTTGAAATTATACACGCGGAGAAAGAATATATAAGTGAGAAATAGTTTGATACTATACATGCCTTGCAACCGTATTTCGAACCGAATGCAAGAAAGAAAAGGAAACCGCATGTTTTCAAACAACAGGATTTTCTTTCTCACGGTTGGTTTTAAGAGAAAACTTGTACAATGCCGTTTAAAAATAGGCCTACATAGCCTGTATCAGTCTAAATGCTTATTAGTGCATCGTGTAAAAATCTTTTGTAGGTCGATCACGAACTTCTCGAGATTTTTGCTAACAACATTTCCCCTTTCTGTATTGAACAGCCGGCCGCTGTGGCCGAGCGGTTCTTGGCGCTTCAGTCTGGAACCGCGCGACCGCTACGGTCGCAGGATCGAATCCTGCCTCAGGCATGGATGTGTGTGATGTCCTTAGGTTAGTTAGGTTTAAGTAGTTCTAAGTTCTAGGGGACTGATGACATCAGATGTTGAGTCCCATAGTGCTCAGAGCCATTTCAACCGTTTGTATTGAACAAAAACTAGTGTACCCGAGCAAATAATTCGTATTCTATTCTGATCAGTCGCTAATAGCTAAAACAGTAATGGAAAAATGAGTAAATGCAAATATTTATTAACAGAACGTTTTACATTTCCAACAGCAGTACCAAATATTAGTCGCATTGCAAAAAATAGATGTCATTATGATGAATTGTTAAACATAAACATCAAATATTGCCTTTGTCAGATTAAATTTATTTTTTAAAACTCCTTTATTTTAAAAAAAAAGTTGTATGAAAATTATGTTAGCAGTTACAGTGTGATCGTTATTTATTTTTTCGCTGTGGCCGGCCGCGGTGGTCTAGCGGTTCTAGGTGCGCAACCGGAACCGCGCGACTGCTACGGTCGCAGGTTCGAATCCTGCCTCGGGCATGGATGTGTGTGGTGTCCTTAGGTTAGTTAGGTTTAAGTAGTTCTAAGTTCTAGGGGACTGATGACGACAGATGTTAACTCCCATAGTGCTCAGAGCCATTTGAACCATTTTTTTTTTTCGCTGTGTGTGTATTTTTTGCATACGACTGAATGTGCGAACTCGGAAAAAAGCCACGAGTAACTAGCCACGTGGAAAAAAGTTCTGGAAAATACAATCCTGCTGTTTTAAGCATCTCATCTTTTCTTTATTTTTGTCATAGTGAAGGCCACTTTTATTGGGAATTGATTTCGTGTCATTTGGAAAACCAAGATTCGATCAGAACGTGTGAGGTTGATGCGGGCTACGCGTACAGTTTCATCGGAGCCGATGGATTTAGCAGTGATTACGTACTCTCCCAAGGGAGCAGTTACGACCAATCTTGCACCATTAATTGTTCCCTGATTAGCGTTAACATTTATAATTAATATAACAATAACATTTTTCTCTAAAACCAACCGATTAGGTGGTAAACCTGACGGATTTAAGGAGTCCAAGAATTTTACGGGGTACAACTGAACGTTGTTTATTTCTTCAGGTTGGACAAATTCAGAATTTCGTAAATCTTTGCCTCTGCAGGTAACACCCTGGAAATGACATATTCATTAACTGCCCTGCAATCACTATTTTCTGAACATAAAATTACCGTTGAAAAGAATGACGAAACATTTTGTTCATTGATTTCTCTGGATTGAGTATGGTGAAAATAAAACTATCGTTATCACAATAACAATGTTTAGGAATTTTTATTACTTCGTTGAAGTAATCTGTTTAATTTTATAAACCATCGTCACCCAGTTTAAGTAACCATTTGGTCTCATATTTTGAGTCAACTTACGAATGTTAACATGAGACCTTAAGAGTGGTCGTTTAACCGTAGTTTCGACAATGGCGCTTTTTTTTTTATGGGACTTAACTTCTGAGGTCATCAGTCCCCTAGAACTTAGAACTAATTAAACCTAACTAACCTAAGGACATCACACACACCCATGCCCGAGGCAGGATTCGAACCTGCAACCGTAGCGGTCGCGCGGTTCCAGATTGTAGCGCCTAGAACCGCTCGGCCATCCCGGCCGGCAATGGCGCTTCTATTGGCATGCCTAACGACGGGTAATACTTGACGGAAATTTCAAACAGAACTATTTTGCCTCCATAAGGATGATTATTATTCATGGAGCCCCTTGAAAGTCGATCAACAACACTTAGCGCGTCCCTGAAAGTAAACTCCAACCGCTGTTGTGCCATATAGTAAAATTAAACTGTCAATAGACGGCGCCTTCTAAATTCTTGACATCTACGTGTTGGAACGAATTCGTGTAACAGAGTACTCTTGGGCAAAGAATCTAAACAACTGTAATAGCTGTCGAGCATGTTAGTTAATAGGTGGCACCTTCTACATTGTTTTTGTAAAATAATTTTTTTTAACGCAAACAATAACTTTAAACTATATATGTATTTTTCGTCATCGGTGGTGAACGAAATCTTGAAAATGATGTCTCAATCATTAAATTTGATTAAGTAAATGGGGATTTGGCGTAACGTATGATTTATATATTATATATATTAAAATATGTAGCCTATGGCCGACCGAATGTTTATTAGAGTATCGCATACAAATCTGAAATAAATTTACGCCGGCCGCGGTGGCCGAGCGGGTCTAGGCGCTTCAGTCCGGAACCTCGCGACTGCTACGGTCGCAGGTTCGAATCCTGCCTCGGGCATGGGTGTGAGTGATGACTTTAGATTAGTTAGGTTTAAGTAGTTCTAAGTTCTAGGGGACTGATGACCTCCGATGTTAAATCCCATAGTGCTCAGAGCCATTTGAACCATTTGAAGTAAATCGGCAAAGTACTTTTCGAGATTTTTGCTAACAACGTTGAACAGCGACTGTCTTTATTTATAGCTGCGGAAGACAAGTGATCCATCCGTAGACAGTTAGTGCTACCCGTGCGGGGTGCGTCGCTACTATCTTTCCAAGATACTTACTCGTTCCATTCAACTGATGTTCAAAGTCCTTTGCCACTTCTGGCAGAATTTCAACGCCATCAGCACAGCACTAAGTTTCTATTTCTTCTCCCCGAACTTTAATTCCCTTTAGAAATTCGTCCTTGGTTCCCTTCACTGCTTGCTCGATGTATAGATTGGACAACATTACTATTGCTTTCCTACCATATTCTTCGACTGCAGTCTGGTTTCTACAGAAGTTGTAAATCACCTTTCGTCCCCAGTGTTTTATCGTTGCTACATTCAAAGAGTGTAGTCCAGTCAAAATTATCAAACGCTTTCTCTAAATCTACAAACGCTATAAACGTCGGTTTTCTTTCCTTCAACCTGTCTTCTAACACAAGTCGTAGGGTCAGCACTGCCTCACTTGTTCCTGCGTTTCTCTGGAATCCAAAATGATCTTCCCCAATGTCAGCTTCTATAGGTCATTCCATTCTTCTGTAAATATATCGTGTTAGTATTTTGCAACCTAAACCTATTACTGATCATTCTGTAATATTCTCACCTGTCAGCACCTGCCGTGCGCCGTACAATAAACCTGTCAGAAGTGTAACATCATACAATTTTAAGACGATATTCTTAAGAGTAATATTGTTACATTTTGTTATTATACTCACATATATTGTTTAAAATATACGATTTTTTGAACTGCTTCACTATCCTTTGCACGAGTTTGCTTGAAGCGATGTATTGAAAGAGCGGAAAACCTCGACATGAATGGCCGAACAGAGATGTGAACTCTTTCATTTAGAGTCTAGACCCTAGAATGTGTGTCCACCGTCCTAAGCAAAGAGAGGTCTCTATGTGTAACCAGCTGGAAATGAGATTTCCTGCATTTGACAACTGGGGACAAATTAACCGCGTTAGTACAAATTGAACCATCAAAACGAAGCTACACAGTTTACAGAAAAAGTAACAATAGATTTTATAGTCATTTGGAGAAATTGGCTAATATGAGAAGAAAATGAAGGAAGAAAGGAACAATTTACTCAGAACGTAAAAAACCGACGAGGTGTAACGAAGTGGCCTTGTTCGGACTTGAATGCTTATAGATCTATATTAATACAGTCAATGTGTCGCTTCTGTTTACTACTTAACTACAGCCGTGTAAAGAAAAGTTGACATACTACGAATAACATATCGAAATGGAGTCTCACTGTCACTGAAACTGCTGATAACGTCAAAAGAGATCAGTTTACGACCAGAGAGACGAAATCGCCACCAACCAATCATGTTTTCTGACTCAGTCTCTCATGATCGATAGATATTTGGTGGTTTTCCTGATGAGTCGAAGAACCTCGTTATTGCTTACTTACATTGCACCCCGACTGGTCTACTGCTGCATCTCTACACGCAAGTGCTGAACAAAATAAATGCGGCACACACTACTTCCAGGGTATGCTTTCTGGGTGAGATCTGCGTAGAATTGTGCTGACTTTCCGTCCACAGTACCTGACAGACTCGCAGTGAGGTCAAATTGTTGCTGCCTACGTAATTATTGCGTTTATGAAAAATGACAAATCTGATAGAGATTGGGTATGTAGAGTCTCGAAGCTGTACAGAGTTCCTGTGAAATCTTCGCCTACTAATCATAATGATGCACGTCACCCTATCTGTAAAGCGAGTTGTTAGTTTAGTTATTTGTATCTTCCGTGGACCATAATTGCAAACTCTCGCTATTACTTGGAACGAGACAGATTTCTCAGAAAAAACTGGGAACATCCTGACCATTTACAGGTCTGTTACTAATTTTTAACAGTGACTTACACCTTACTAGCTCCAACATCTCGATTAACTTCTTTACTTCACTACGCTGGGGGTCAAAGGTTTTTATGGCTGAATACTTAACTTCTTTCTGTACACAATAAGACTGAATGACGGACACTGTATGTCATTTCTACCTATAGTATTATATTTACTAACATTGCTGTTGTTTCGACCTGTGATTGAATGTTGCCAACGAAGTTTTTAAGAAAGTAAATGTACTGTGAGACTATTGTCGGTATGCCAAATTGTTTAAAGAACTGTTTGCATGAGGTTCTAGAGTAGACACGACGTATTATCCTTATTAGACGATTATATGCAACAAACATATATTTCAAGACAGGAAGAAATTAATGACGTGAGCTGCCAGTGGGCATTGATTTAAATCAATGTGGAAATTTTAAAATCTGTGCCGGGCCAGGATTCGAACCTGCGTCTTCTGCTTACTAGGTGGTGGTGGTGGTTAGTGTTTAACATCCCGTCGACAACGAGGTCATTAGAGACGGAGCGCAAGCTCGGGTTAGGGAAGGATTGGGAAGGAAATCGGCCGTGCCCTTTCAAAGGAACCATCCCGGCATTTGCCTGAAACGATTTAGGGAAATCACGGAAAACCTAAATCAGGATGGCCGGAGACGGGATTGAACCGTCGTCCTCCCGAATGCGAGTCCAGTGTGCTAACCACTGCGCCAGCTTACTAGGTAAATGTGCTGACCACGGCAGCATCCGGACACAGTTGTCATCGTAGCTGCACGCACTACCCTAGCACGCCTCCCGGCAGGCCCAAATTCCCAACTTCCACACACTATTCATTGGGTATGCCTTGCCCATTACCCTCATTAATCGCCGCATGTCGCCGGTTCCCATGAGAGTTCGAATGTGGGGTGCATCCGCACTGAAGTGAACATTACCTGTTTCGCCTTAATTAGATATGTTCTCTTGAACATGCCCGAAAGAACAGACGCCACATATATACCCACATATTTCCTCGACGACGAGTCACCCGAGACTATGATTCCCGTAAGATGTTAGTGAATGAAAATAGGAAGAGTAAGTCAAAATATTGATGGTTTCATCTCTAAAATATTATACTACGCTTTATACAAATGTTACAGAACTTAGGTGTTTACGAAGATCTGTAGCAAGTGACATCTGACTGACGTTATTAACATAAACACACAATTATTGATAATATTCTATATCATTTATTGATTTACGCTCGTGCACTATTTGTAATTGTGTGGTCAGGCCTTTTGCAGCACAGACCTGGAAAAATTGTGTTTTATCTAAATCCTGTGACAGTCTATTGGTAGAGAATCAGTTAACAATGTTCAAGAAAATTTTACTTGCATTTTCAAATGTTGAAGTTTCTCCCTTAGGATCGATTGCAGTACTTCGATTGTCAATACAGTGAACGATTCTGCTTCTTGGATATACCCCAAGAGATCATTTGTTTGTAACAAGAACATGAGCATTACATCTCGTACGAAGACCTTTGCCACAAAAGTGACAACGAAACTGTATGGGCGTCTATTGAATACTGTGACAATAAAAACAGTAAGACGGAACATTCATCCCAGTGTTTGTGTTACCAAACCACTTTTAAGTCATGAGTGTAAAAGGAGCAAATTACAATCGTGAGAAGAACAGAGAAATTGGATGATGTAGGGAAGAACTCCGCTTACAGCTGGTAAAGCTTTAAGCGGAGCCGGCCGTTGTTGCCGAGCGGTTCTAAGCGCTTCAGTTTGGAACCGCGTGACCGCTACGGTCGCAAATGGTTCAAATGGTTCTGAGCACTATGGGACTCAACTTCTGAGGTCATTAGTCCCCTAGAACTTAGAACTAGTTAAACCTAACTAACCTAAGGAAATCACAAACATCCATGCCCGAGGCAGGATTCGAACCTGCGACCGTACGTTCCAGACTGCAGCGCCTTTAACCACACGGCCACTTCGGCCGGCCGCTACGGTCGCAGGTTCGTATCCTGCCTCGGGCATGGATGTGTGTGATGTCCTTAGGTTAATTAGGTTTAAGTAGTTCTAAGTTCTAGGGGACTGATGACCACAGCTGTTAAGTCTCATAGTGTTCAGAGCCATTTGAGCCATTTTCAATTGTTACCGGATTTGAATATTACCGAGCCAAATAAATTAAGGACCCGATATCTTCTTCCAGCATGTCAAGGTACTGATTTCTTGCAGGGAGTGGTACGTACAGGCCTTACATTCATTGATCACAATGTTTTGATACCAGAGGTGTAGAGCAGATATGTCTGGCAAAATAATAGCTCAAGAGATATGCCTTTCCTATTGTGGTGTGAAGAAAAAACTCATCGTCTGATGACGAAAGTTATTTATCATTCATTGTAATTATGGTCAAATATACATTACGTGATGGATCTGTATATTAGACGAATGGCAGTTGCAAAGTTGATGTGTGCCGTCAGCAGTCTGACGTGACCATACTTCAGAAGTGGTCCGCCTCGGTAGCTGCACGGTGAGCGCTACAGAACGCTAACCGAAGGGCCCCGGGTTCGATTCCTAGCCGTGTCGGCGATTTTCCCCGCTCGGAGACTGGGTGTTGTGTTGTCCCTACGTTCTTGTTGTCGCAGTTGACATTCCACTGTTAAGATGACTGTATGGGCAAATACCGAAAGCCAATAAATTGAAGAAAAAAAATCTTCAGTAGTGCTGGAGTAAACGTTCCCCACATGATCGGATTAAACGAAGACATTGAAGCGTTTAAGACCGTGCTGCTGGATTTTAACCCGGCCTTCAATCTGTAGGATAGTGTCACGGAAATGCTCCTTGAGGTTAGACGGAAATCCTTGGAAGGAAGAAGACGACCTTTCCGCGAAACGCTATTCAGCTACTTTAGCGAACCAGCATTTACGATAGGCTACGCAGCGATTGTACTGCCTCTTACGTTTGTCTCGCGCAAGGAAAAAATAATGGAGAGTGGGGCACGTACAGAGGCACTGAGCAAATCAGTTTTCTCTCGCTCTATTTGCAAGCGAAACAGGAAAAGGAATGTCTAGCAGTGTTACAGAGAAGCCTCGGTATGCTTGTAACTGTAGATTTACGGTGGACATCCGAAAATTCACAAGCACGGAAATTCTCTCTATTTATTGAATTTTCTACTAAATTATCCTGTACTTGACAACTTTTCAGTGTCAACCGCTCGCAGTATCACGAATTGCCGCAAAATGTTCCACAGTGAGAGGGGGGGGGATCCGCTCTATACGCTTTATGCCTGATATTGACAGCTTCTGGTTCTGCATTTGTTCGTGACACGTATTTTATCGCTATCTCTGCACCTGTAGTGGACACACGGCTCCGTGACGATATCGGCGTGCAGCAAGCGTCCGTTGTCCGCTTATACAGGCGAGTGGTCAGCCCGGCAGAATGCTGTGCGACGGGTTCGGGTTCGATGGGTATTGTGTTGTCTTCATCGTCATTTCATCCTCACAGACGTGCAAGTCGCCGAACTGGCGTCAACTAAAAAGACTTGCACCTCGTTGCTAAAAATGTAAGTCAGGGAGATTGTCTGAATGTCTTCAATATGTTAGCAAATTAAAATTGCATTCTTTGGACGCTTCTATTTTCCGAGAGTTCTGTCAAGAACATTACAGAAAAGAATTCTAACGTCTCCTCCTACATCATGAGGTGGGGCACCTTCAACACGAAAGCGTTTGTGGCGTTTCAACGAACTTTTTGGTACAGTGGTCGAGTTTCTTCAGTCACTTGACTCAAACCCTTTTGATCCGATCTATTTACGATCGACACAACCTGTCTAACAGTTATATTTGATAAATTCAATAATGTCAAGAAAAAGCTGCAGGAGGACAAGGTGTAATAATGACTTAATTCACTGCCAAAACTGAACTTCACACCATAACATGAGCCAAGCGAACTGCGTCATTTCCCACATTTTCAAGGAATCGTGTGCAAAGACGGAGACACTTAAATTATTTTTACTTATATCCCAAGGGAGCTAAATGCGATATTAGAAGTGGCTCTTATTACCGGTGTGACTTTAAAATTCCAATATGAGTACGCAATTAATTTTTTTAAGCATGAAGGTGTATGTAATGAGATATTCCGAGAGGAGTAAGATTGATTCGAAACAGGGCAGAGAAGCCCAGGCACTTTTACAGCAATATGACATGTTTAATGCCCAGAACTTTTTCAACACGGACTTTTACGATTTTCACTTATGTCATTTCTTAGTGACCACAGGCAAGGACTGTCACAGCAATCTGTAATTTCAGTTACGAAAGGAGAATTTTTTTCAGTGGGTCGACAATGACCCCATGGGCACGTCAGATCATACACTTCTGTGGAACAGAATAATGAAAATGAATCATATTTTACGCTCTTCATTGTTTATTATTAGGAAGTTGATAATCAGTCTCTATTGTTCAACTTACGAGGTACTAAGTAATCTTATTAAATAGGTAAAAAACATAGAACACAGTATCATTATATATGAAGCTCTGCAAATCTTTTGTCATGCAAAGCTGTGTTACATTTGCGGCACATTTTGAGAGTTAAATCATTACAAAGCACACATATTCTTCTGACCTGACCAGTGAAAATAATTTGGTGACCTTGTCGGGTCGCAGCAAGGTCGTTATCGACCCAGTGGGCATATGTGTGTTAAAGGGAAGACCTTCTATCCACGTTTGTGACAGAGGTTAAGCTGCTCATTATAGATTTTGCGTCTACATGCTTAAGGAGAGGGACTTCAGCGCAACAGATCCTGGAAAAAGCGAGAAACGAAGTGCATATGCGTGAGAAAGGGCGACCCGAGACTCCGAGGTATATCGCGATGTTGGCATCATCTCGTTAGCCACTAATGATATGGATTCATGTGATTATTGGAACATACATCACATCACCATCATCGGAATATTTATTTAAATCCAATTTTTCTTGCATTTTATATAGCCGTTTTCACCATTAAAGATTAGTACACACTCTATTTCTTTTTTAGATTTTACGTTCCTACGAAATAGTAATTAAAGTTTGAACTATTTATTCTTTCCCAAAAAACTGTTGTCCAATAGCACTTAATAATTACTGTATCCATAATTTACATATTTTCAACTTACAACTGATTAAAACAATCTTTGATCATTTTCAAAAAAATGTTCAAATGTGTGTGAAATCTTATGGGACTTAACTGCTAGGGTCATCAGTCCCTGAGCTTACACACTACTTAACCTAAATTATCCTAAGGACAAACACACACACCCATGCCCGAGGGAGGACTCGAAACTCCGCCGGGACCAGCCGCACAGCCCATGATCGCAGCGCCTCAGACCGCTCGGCTAATCACGCGGCGATCATTTTCACTTTAAATTATTATCTCCCCCGTATCATGTAATATGCTTTAATTTTAAAGAGATCAACACTGAAAAATTCGTTGAAATTATAAAAATAAATTTATTCTACTAGAAAATTATGTACAAACACCTTCCACATTTTCCAGTTCTGATTAAGGCAATGCCAAGAACATAGTAAGCTTTGCGTTTTACAACTCTTACGCGAATCTCTTCGTTTCTGTACAATTTCACTGTTATGTTTCGTCATTTATGAGAGCCACATTTGTTTTAGTAAGGTACGTGGATTTTAAACGTCATTGATATTTAGCTATAATGTGCTGTTTATTACGCTATCGATTTCTATTTTAGGTGCTTTGGGGCAATGCGAAAGTACGAGGTGGCATCTGAAAGTTCCCGAAATTTGAAATTTGCGCGTAAGTAGTTGTGAGTGCACAGTGATTCACGAAAGATGTAGGGGGAGACACAAAGCGGTATTAGTGTGGCAAGTGGCTTCGTGCCGAGTAGTTTGATTAGCAGTTGATGAGCGTATATCCATTGTCTGGCTTCCGTTAGTTTACGATATTGTGATGGCTTACCTGAAAGAGCGACTATCTGTATAAATGTTAAAACTGGGAAACTCCGCTGCAGAAATGCACGAATCGTTGCAGAATGCTTTTGGAGACAACGCTTTACCTCAAAAACAGAATTACGACTGATATAAACATTTCAGAAGCGGACAAACATCAGTTGATGACGATGATCGGCCTGGTCGGGCGAAATGTTCAGGAAGTGAGAGATCTGATTCCACAGTATCGTAGGTAGGCCATCCGAGACATCAGGAACCCATTGGTAACATGTTATGGCACTTACGAACATGTTCCATCAATTGATTGAAGACAGTCGGAAGCAACATGAAGTGGAACTCTTCAGGTAGCATAAGCAATTACTTCCAGGGGATCCAAAGTGTCTCTCAAAGTTTGTCACTGGTGAAGAAAGTTGGGTTTATCGCTGTAGCCCTGAAACTCCTTTATCTCGACCAAAAACGTTCGACAAGTCACGAATACTAATAACTCGCTGTTGATATGTTTTGTACGTCCCTCCTGGTCAGCCACTCAGAAAGAGCACTACCGCGATGTTATACGACGCTTGATGCCGAGTAAAGGTACAAAGGCGTGTCCTACGGACGATTAGGTGCTAAACGGTGACAATACGCAATCGCACACGGGCTTATCCAGGATAGTAACTCCCTCTCCCGCCCCCCCCCCCCCCTCCCCCGCGGTAAGCATCACATTTAGCTCCATTTGACTTCTCGTTCTTCACTAAGATGAAAAGGAAATTGAAAGGGCGAAGATTTGACACAGCGGAGGAGATTCAAGTGAAATGGTAAACGGGACAAAATCCTAACAAAGACTTCCAGTAGCCCAGTCAATGAAGACCAAAGAAAGTCTGATAGGGGAAAAATTCGTGTAGTTGCAAATTTTTGTACAGTGGTAGGAGAGAGCACCATGAGCAACGTACTAAAAATCGTGACCAGTGTGGAATTAGTGTGGGGATTAGCGTTTAATGGTCACTTTATAAACTCAAAAACCACAGAGCACAAAATTAAACTAAATTTTCTGCAAAAAAGGTACCATTTATTTTTCTATAGGACTAATAGTTTCCATGTTGTAGAGGAACTAACAATCGCAGATCATTAATAATAGTGTTTTAGTGGTATAAAATAAATGTTTATGGGTAAATTAAGTGCGTTACTAACAAATATTACATGTGAGTACCACATCTAAGCGCAGTGGAGCCGTATTAAGGGACAACATGCGTTTAGGGTTGTGACGCACTAGAGGGGAGGGTGGAGGAATGGGGGGAGACTCGTGAGGGGAGGCAGGTCTTCAGGTTGTGGTCTCGTACATCACTTCTTCGTAACTCTGCAAACGGAAGAGCGAGCAGGGGATTCCCGACTCTCTCCACCCCTGTATATCACAAGAAGCAACTAGAGGGTATTCCAGAAAGTTATACTGGCCCTTCCACAGCTCACCTTATGACTCTCCGACGACGCAGCGTGCAGACGCACTCAGGGGATGTTTCATTTCCACAAAGTTCGCTAACACTAGATGGAATTAGATACGAGGTACTAACAATGCTAACGCAAGAAAAGCGTGTTGACAGGTTCTAAGTAAATCCCAGTACACTGCTCTAACATTGCTAGAGGGGAAATTGATTCTTAGTCATCTTGTACAGAAACTGTAGTGTTCTTTCGAGAAAGGTGACTTCACCCATCTAGTAACCATTTTTCCCATACTGTCCCATAACTGATGTAAAACTCGAAAAAAGACAAATCAAATCAGAATAAATTAATCCCCATCTATAAATGAAATATTAATCACTACCAGTGACTGCCAGTACTTAACTACGCAGATTACAGTTTCCTAGAATGAATTGCATTGCACCTGAATAAGAAACCTTCCCGAAAGCATACTGTACGTGGCTGTAGGCGAGGGGAGCGTCGTGGGGAAACAGCTCTGGCAGAAACTTCCTGGCAGATTAAAACTGTGTGCCGAACTGAAACTCGAACTCGGGACCTTTGCCTTTCGCGGGAAAGTGCTCTACCAACTGAGCTACCCAAGCACGACTCACGCCCCGTCCTCACAGCTTTACGTCTGCCAGTATCTCGTCTCCTACCTTCCAAACTTTACAGAAGCTCTCCTGCTTTACAGAAGCTCTTGCCCGCGAAAGGCAAAGGTCCAGAGTTCGAGTCTCGGTCCGGCACACAGTTTTAATCTGCCAGGAAGTTTCATATCAGCGCACACTCATTTAATTTGATTGAATTTAATATAGTTTAATTTTTTATGGGGAACATTTTCGATAGAAAGTGTGATTATCGAGTTACTCGACAAAAACAGTTACTTTTCAATGTTTCCGCCACCCCCAGCTTACATCCCACCAGTTAAGATTATTATCATGTTGTTCATGATACTCGCTCCTACCACTGTGCGAAATTTTGTAAATACACAATTTTTCCTTAATTTTCCTTCGGTGACTGGACTTACAGGAAGCATAGAAAAGCTCGAATCAGTGTCTTGGCTTCCAACGTTGGAAATTATGTTGCAGAATAAAAGGTAGATAAGATGTAATAATTTCAATTAATATATTTCGAGAACTTTTGGCTAACACGTCGTATAAACAATTAGAATCGTCTGAAGTGTTTCGATATGCAGATCGCCACAGCGACAGGCAGACAGTTGCACCGAAACGACAGGCATTGGGTGAGTGGAGTGTCGCGTGGTGGGCACGGAGAAGAGGTCACGACCAACACCTTGACCAGCCTCAGGCTAAGGCCACGCTCGGGGTCGCGGCACATACGCACGCACGCACGCACGCACACGCACGCACACACACACTCACGCACACACACACACACACACACACACACACACACACACACACACAGACACTCACTCTCCGCAGTTATTGTTTACTGCAGTCGGCAGCCAGCAGTAGTCCCGGAGCAACAGTCGCGTGCCGCGCTAGCGGTGCACGTGTTTGGCCGGTCATTGCCCTCGCGGGTCAATGCAGGCCGGCGCACGCACCCCGCCTTACCTTACGCACTGCGACGACGCAGCCCGGCCTAAACCGCCACTCTAAGCTTCTAGCGGGTGTTCTGCAAAGAGCTTACTTCAAAGCCTCGCGGAATATCACTGGTCCGGAGATGAGATCGTTACCATCAAACGCTGGCATAGGTGAACTGGGCAGTGATGAAAAATGGCTCTGAGCACTATGCGACTTAACTTCTGAGGTCACCAGTCGCCTAGAACTTAGAACTAATTAAACCTAACTAACCTAAGGACATCACAAACATCCATGCCCGAGGCAGGATTCGAACCTGTGACCGTAGCAGTCGCGCGGTTCCGGACTGAGCGCCTAGAACCGCGAGACTTCTGTAAAATATCTGGGAGTATGCGTGCGGAACGATTTGAAGTGGAATGATCATATAAAATTAATTGTTGGTAAGGCGGGTACCAGGTTGAGATTCATTGGGAGAGTGCTTAGAAAATGTAGTCCATCAACAAAGGAGGTGGCTTACAAAACACTCGTTCGAACTATACTTGAGTATTGCTCATCAGTGTGGGATCCGTACCAGATCGGTCTGACGGAGGAGATAGAGAAGATCCAAAGAAGAGCGGCGCGTTTCGTCACAGGGTTATTTGGTAACCGTGATAGCGTTACGGAGATGTTTAATAAACTCAAGTGGCAGACTCTGCAAGAGAGGCGCTCTGCATCGCGGTGTAGCTTGCTCGCCAGGTTTCGAGAGGGTGCGTTTCTGGATGAGGTATCGAATATATTGCTTCCCCCTTCTTATACCTCCCGAGGAGATCACGAATGTAAAATTAGAGAGATTAGAGCGCGCACGGAGGCTTTCAGACAGTCGTTCTTCCCGCGAACCATACGCGACTGGAACAGGAAAGGGAGGTAATGACAGTGGCACGTAAAGTGCCCTCCGCCACACACCGTTGGGTGGCTTGCGGAGTATCAATGTAGATGTAGATGTAGACCACCGCGGCCGGCTGGGCAGTGATGAACACAGGTTATCGTCTACGATGATAACTTTAGTTCTCGTGTTTAATATACAAACTATCTACACTATTTTCCCGTGACATCGTGTCTTACAATATTACAAGCCAGCTGTATCGGACGAGGACAAGTAAAACATGAATATTCGATAGTGTGATAGACGTTTCGATGAATGTCCTAGACACATAACTAGAAAATATACTGCGTGAACCTAGCCACAACGTCGCATAGCAGCAAAATTTTACTTGCTTGTTAATTTCGGATATATTTACGTTGCGAAACTCGCAGTGTAAATTGCATTCTTTTTCTTCCGTATACTTATTCTTGCGATAATAATGTGTTCTCAGACGTTCAAATGTGTTTGAATTCCTAAGGGACCAAACTATTGAGGTCATCAGTCCCTAGACTTAACACACTAACATGCTAAGATCATCACACACACACACACACACACACACACACACACACACTTAAACATGCCCGAGGGAGGACTCGAACCTCCGGTGGGAGGGGCCACGCTATCCGTGGCACGGCGCCCCTAACCGCGCGGCCGCTCAGCGCGGCAATTTGGGCTCATTTTATCTTCTTTAACTTTACATGGTGTTTATCAAAAATATTAATCCTTTTCATAAAATTATGTATTATACGTGAGTTAAGGTAGAAACTAGCGTCAAATTTTAACTTGAGGAGAGACTCTAAGATTTTAGCTCTGTGCCATTTGCAGGTTGACAGTTCATGTGCCTCCCGGCAGAGGTCTGCACGGTGCAGGTCGTTCGTTCGTTCACTACCCAATGAACAATGAGTCGAATAGGTATAACGCGGCAACGAAAGTTGTTTTGTATTCTCCTTTTGAACATACCGAGTGAGGTAGCGAAGTAGTTAGCACTCTGGACTCGCATTCGGGAGGACGACGGTTCAAACCCGCGCCCGGCGATCCTGATTTCGGTTTCTCGTGACCTCCCTAAAATCGCTTCAGGCAAATGCCGGGATGGTTCCTTTGAAAGGGCATGGCCGACTACCTTCGCCATCCTTCCCTGATCCGATTGCACTGATGACCTCGCTGTTTGGTCCTCTCCCCCAAATCAACCAACCAACCAATCAGTGCAATTCAGCTGCAACTGTGCTGCGAGACTTTCGTCGAGAGCATTTTAATGCATATACTACGGCTCAGATCATTCGCCGACGACACCAACAGTTCCAAGACACTGGTTGCTCATGTAACGGGAAACACACAGTATGCCCCCCGCCACATACCACTCCTCCCCCCTGGTTTGCTTGGTAAAGCGCATTCAACAAAGTTCTGCACATAGTCCACCCATGTCTACTCGTCGTGCCAGCCGAATGCCACGAATAACTCTCACGTCTCTCTGTTGTCTTTTTCGGCGACGTTTGTGTTTCAAACCCTACAGGATTCGATTGTTACAGTCCGTTCACGTTGATGGCATAACAACGTCTAGTGATTTGCGAATTCTGGGAGTGAAGATCGACAATAATTTCCTTTTCTCCAAATTTCAGTGTTTTGCTCCGTTTTCCGAGAAAAGAAGTACGACCAGCCCTTTCTGCCAAAAAAAAAAAAAAAAAAATATTTACAGAAATCTCATACTTAGACATATTACGGATTTGGATATTTCCACAATTGAGAGAACACGCTGAAAATTTCTTTTTTTCAACAGACTGGAGTACCTCCGCACTGGAACCTGCTTGTAAGAGCATTTGCTACCAATGATGCGTCGGCTGTAGGGGTGCATAGATCTCACTACGCAACGGTGGTCTCCAAGGTTGCCTCATCTCGAGGCAATTTTCTTCTTATGGGGGTTTGTGAAAGCCTTCGTCTATGTGTCTCCCCTTCCAACAAGTCTTAGTGAAATACGACGTCGCATAGCAGTGGCAGTGTATTGACTAACTCCAGACTTACTAGCAAAAGTATGGACGGATTTTTACTGTTGTCTGGATGTTCGTCTCACTGTCTGGTTAAGGGAACCTTTAACTCTTCACAAAAGTAAATGAATACTCTGATACAATAAGCCTATGGATGTAGTTGGATGCATGTAAAAAGCACGCCATCATAAAATCGAATGGCTCGTTTCAAACAGCTTAAAATTTACAAATTTCTATCTTCATTTATGTAGAAGATTGGTCTTGTGGAACGGAATTAATCTTTTGAAACAGTCTGTACTTTGTGCAGCGAGACGCCACGTGTGTGTAGAGAGAAAACCTCGTGTAACGCCAAGGATCTACGAAATTGGTAGCTCTGTTGTGCCTCATATATTCACATGTTCCATTTCTTGCGTATTGGGAAACAGTCACACTCCCGTTTCCCGCCGCCAGTACCGCGGTAGATATGATTCAGCTCGGGCTAGCTTCCCTGTTTCGTCTCTAAAATTACGAACGACCAAATCGCTAGTTACCCTTCTAAATCTGCGATTTGGCAAGAATGTGGAAGGAAAAAAACTTTGGCCTTTACAAAGGATACAGGTAGGTATTCCTTTTAATATAACTGCAGACTCCAAGTTTGTGATTTTTCTCTTAAAAGGAGCCCTGAGATATTCGAAATTATTCCTTAATTACTGGACTATGGTTTCGATATATTGATTTCGGCATTCGATTTCGTTATTTTAAACAAGATGGTAACCACAGCCGTTAAAGCCACTCCTCGTATCGTGACATCCCAGTCAATAGTTTGCAGGCACCTTTTCCATAGATTTTTCATTCCAAGGAGAGTCAGGAGGTCGAAACTTTCCACTCCTTATTTTAAAAAAAGCTGGGGTTCTAGAGTGTGGGGTATTTCCCTCTTACGACGAAATTCTGGCGTGAGATGCTATCGTCCTTCTTTGCGTGTTTGCTTTTTTTACGTGTTCTATTCTTCTTTCTGGTAATAAGGCCAGATGTAAGGAGTAATGACTGTCATTATTTTTAAGATTGAATAACAAGTCCACTGTTTTCGTTCTACTGATATTTCTTTATTTCTAAGAAGTTTTCTGCTTATTGGACCATATTCAGCAAACAACGGACTAGCATCTGCAAGGGACACAAGTTCTTAGGTAATAAAACATTATGAGCAAAGATACAGTCCAGCTGCACAGAATGTTGTGCACCAAACTTGTTTTTTTAACGTTGAAATTACACTTTACGCAATGGACAATATTAAGCGCTATAAATAATTGAACTATACAGTATTACAGATTATATGGTTATAATGCTGAAGTTTGGAAGGTCTTGGAGTTGGCGGAGAACGGTGTAATTCGTAATGTTAAAATAACATGTTTGATGCGCAACATAAATGAAGACTGCTCAGTTTAAGTTTCTCAAATTGGTTAAAATGGCTCTAAGCACTATGGGACTTAACATCTGAGGTCATCAGTCCCCTAGACTTAGAACTACGTAAACCTAACTAACCTAAGGACGTCACACACATCCATGTCCGAGGCAGGATTCGAACCTGCGACCGTAGCAGCCGTTAAGTTTCTCACCCGGCGTCAAAACCTTACAGACTTCAGCATTATAAGCATGTAGTCTGTAATACTGTAATATTGTGTAGTTTAATTATTTATTGCACTTAATATTGTCCAGTGCTTAACGTTAAAAAAAAAAGCAAGTCTTGTGCACAAAATCCTGTGCAAGCGGATTGTGTCTTTACTTATTATTTTTGATTACCTAAGAACTAGAGTACCTTGCAGATGTTGATTGTTTCCTAAAGATGGCCCAACAAATATTTGTAGACGACAAACAGTGTTTTTGTTAGTCAACCGTAAATGTGGAATTGTTCTAAAAAATAAATGAAGAATCCACAAAAAACATAATTTTTTATGATTAACTGAAGTGGCTATTTCGCTGTCGTTCATGAGGTCTTGCTGTGTTACCTCTTTGCGCAAAACTGTCAATATACCATACACACATACAAGAAATTGATTACAAAATAATTATTTAGCTGTTGTGTCTAGATTACCCTTGGACTGCCTATATTCCAGCTATGCGATAATAAGGGCATTAAATGAGATAGATATTGCGCCAGTTGGTGGGCCAGAATGTCTGTCGCTGGGAACAAGCCATCAAGTCAGTCAATCAGTCAACAACTTAACTTCTGACTTTATCAACTCGAGCTCCAACCTCCAGTTCAACTGGCTATCACATTAAGGAACAGGCCAGTTGTAAGACTCACAACGGGTACCTTAATAACTTCGATTGCGCCGTCTGACTCGTTCTGTCAGCTACGCTTTACAAAAATCCAGCAGCTCCTACGTAATTGCCAAACCTGCTGACCACAGGAGATAAGGAACTTACCTACATACAATAACGACAAAAATTCTTCTCTTTGACAGAATATACTGCAATTCACATAGCTTTATTGTCCAGCCGTCTTTCACGTATTATGATTTGAAATAAGGTACGTTAATATTAAAAACATCGCCGTGTACATGGATGCCACCCAAAGCATCTATTCCACGGATTCGCTAGATGGCAAAAACGCACTAGTTAAGTAAATTACGCAGATACAATTACTATTCGATGTCTTACCAAATTAGATTGAAAGAACGAATTAGAGTGCTGTAAATCGAAAACTGCAACAAGAAGATAAATCAACTTGAGAGTGACTAAATGACGTTTGTTAACCGAATTAAACTTTATCAAGTGCTCATTCTGTAGTATTAGTCATGCCTTTCTACGCAAAATAATTGTTACTCAGCTTAGCAGAAGGGACGCATCGAAAAAATTACTGAGATGTAACTAATAAAAATGTAATCGTACTTTTAAAACGATGCGTACTCGTCAAATTATAAGCTATTGTTTGTTTTTTTCACTGGAAACAAACAATTACAAAAGTGGTAATTGTGCTCTGTGCTTTACGAGGGACCAGATATTGGAATCCAATACTATGAAGGATTAGCTCTATATGACAGTCAACAAGAGGAATTTAACGGTGTTGCGACCCAGCGGATCCCGCGAGAGGGGGACGGCACCGGAAATTCTATTTTCACGTGTGACTCGTCCTTTGGAATTACGTGACGCTGGCGCCGCGACAATTCGCTTGTGTCGCTCGCGCGAAATATTACACCTCCTGCGCGGGGAGCTCCACAGACCTCATTACGCATGGACCAAGCGAAAATAAAGTTTAGAGGCACGATGAATTTGTCGTCTTTACGTTTTATTCGAGCATTGAATCTTCATATACATTTGTAACGTTTACTATATCAGCGTAAACGCAATTTCACAAAAAAAAAGATTCATTTTAATGATGGAAAAACTTCAGAATGTCATATTTAAGTTGACAGTCACATATTGTATCATATCCCTCAATACAACGTCCGAATTGCTCGAAATGTAACACTAGCTCCTAATCGAGGAAACATACGCGCTTTATAGAAATGTATCAAACATGTACCGGTATTCTTCTTTAATCCACTGGTCCTTATCAATCGAGGCTAGTACCAAATAGTAATTTAAAATTGTCTTCACGAGTTACTGTATTTATTTTACTAACATTATTCATTGTATTAACCCTTTTTCCATGAAGGAATCAGATTCCGATTTTTTGTTAAATTTGTTAAAGTTAATTACTCTTAAAAGTACGACTATATTAGCTTCTAAAGTAATCAATTTATTTACACGTTGATCGATTCTGATAGCAATAATTGTGATTACTTCATAGTAGCTGTAACTGGGCTAACTAGTTGTGCAGGTGGCTCCCTGTCGCTGACGTTCTTTCGGAAAAAGCAGGTAAGTCGCTAATTCGCTGTGTTACGTATACAAATGCAGGCAAGGTTTGTCATAAAACTGTTGCTAGAACCATCAATAATGTTTAAAATCCCCAAAAAGCAACTTAAAGTGCTCGCAATTAAGAGTAGTTTTTGCTGGAACCACCGTGAACAGCTTTCTTTCGTTTGAGATCTTAATTTGTCTCCTAGAATCAAAATCGTTTGGTTCCTTAGAACACGAAGTCAGTACGAAGACGACTACAGCCACGACGATGATAATGAAGACGAAGACGACGACTGTTGAGCTCATAAGGCCCTCCAACTTCTGCAGATGATGACAGTGTCACTGATGAGAAATTACCACCCATATCTGTATCAGGGTAGTTGCATGACCATTTAATCCAACAAGTGAAATGGGCAAAATGACAAGCGGTCAGTGCCATCCAGTCAGTATATCGTTCCTTGTGTTCCTCCTAGAGGGGTATACTGAGGGAACTGTTTGGGATTTACTGTAAGGGAGAATAAAATGAGGTGTTTAGTAATGGCTAGTTGTACTAGTAAAAACATAGAGATTTGTGCAAGTGAAAGTTAAGTATTAGAAATAGTAGAAGTGTTTGTTTGGGATGTTTGTGCTGGGGAAGATCTGGCTGGAGGCGCCTCCAGATCCATGCAACAAGGAGATGGTCTACATCCACATCCACTTAGACGTAGAACTACCAGGGTCAACAAATGTTATAGTAAAATCCAGTTTTCTTCAGAATGTCTGCAGTTCCTCTGACTTCTGTTTTGAAGGTTGTAAGTAAGATCACTGGACAAAATATTAGTCATCTCCCTTAAACCGACATACGGTGGCTTTGGTGCGCTGTAGATGGAGATGAACTGCTGCCAGGCGGTCATGGGCTCCTCCACCAATCGTGTAGGTCACGACAGTCATGTGATAGGTATGTGACAGACGCTCGATTGGAATCAGCGCAGTAACGCGGCGGAGATGTGAAAATGTCAGGAAGCAGCTATCGTGTTTGGACATGACCACGACTACCCTGAAAATGTCAGGAAGCAGCTATCGTGTTTGGACATGCCCACGACTACCCTGAAAATGAAGTCGCCCGATTTATTGGTCAAATGTGTCTACAGGGATTGGTGTACCACCTGCAACATTTCAGCATGGCGTAAAGAAAAAAGTAAAAAGGAAAGTGGTTGTACAAAAATCGTAAATGACACAGAGGGAAGATGAGTGTCATCCCCTGTCAATGAAAATCGATAATTTTGTGTACAACTTGGCACACAGCGATAACGAGTGGTGGGCTACAGCTGGACAGGGAAGGCGCTCTTAGTCCAGAGCCACGGGAGGTGTGGCGCAGAGGGGAACTTGGCATTGGCGCCCGTGGGGTGGCATTGATATCAAACGTGGCACAAACTGCTCAAGGTCGATCGCAAATAGTCTCCGAGGGGACATGGTGATGGGAAATGTATTCGGTAGACATTCAAAAAGACTGTTGTTGTCAGCGTCACTTAAATTTGTGCACGGTCAATGAAAGAAAAGACAAAAACTGGACACTAGCTGGCTGGAGGTGTGTAATGTGACCCGGCGAGTCACGACTTTGCCTCTTTTCAAATGATGCAAGGCATCCGAGTGCACCGACAGTCCAACAAGGTATTTAACCCACAATATGGATGGTGTAGTTCAGGCCAGGAGGGGTTCCGTGGTGTTTTGCGACTGACTGTCGTTATATGACTTGGGGCCAATAATTGAGATTATCGTTTAAATGGACGAGGACATTTATTTCGACATTCTCGGTGACCGAGTGTTGCCCTTTCTCCACATCTTCAGCACGAATACCAAGATTTTAACTTAATCACCATAATTTGTGACCCAAAAATTCGCCATCATCACTCTCTGAGTAACCGAAGCTATATTTATACAAATTTAATCTCAATTACCGTAATTTACGACACAAAAAATGGCCATGACCCCTCCTCAACTCCTGTAGGTCAATTGGGTCACATAAAAATGTCAGGTCGGGCTGAGTTAAAATAATTTATAACCCAAAAATGATGTCAGACACTATGACACTACAGTTGATGTTTGGTATTTGCAATTTCATTTGCAAATTGAGACAGAGCGTTTTGCCCATTGGTAATTTCTGCAAGCACTCAGATGGAAGACCACCTGCCATCGCAATTTACAAATCTGGTGCTGTTTGTTATAACTTTGCCGGTTTTCCTCCGTATTCCAAATACTCACGTTTCAAAAAGTCACACACGTATATAGGACTTTAAATCTTTAACAATTACCACCAGTGTGTGTTACTGAAATAAATATATTGATATCCCAATAGTTTAATGTTCAGTATTTAGCACAGTGCAACAAATATGCCCTTGCTACATGCCAAGACTATGTTTCACTGTAAAAACCTGGAAGTCAGTAATTATAATCAATAATCACGTAGATCTCCCTCAGCAACGGTGGACTGGGTCTTGCGATCAGAAAAATCTTTCGAATAGCTTCTCTTTCACGATTTTGAGAATTTTGTTTTAACGTATATTTCGTACTTCGTGTAAATCTTTGTTCCAGTTGTACAATTCATCTTCAGATTTTAGTAGACGGAACCGGATTTGCACACTGTTTAACTTTAAGCATTTTCTCGCTCCTTCATTTAACCAAAAAATTTACAGCCCTTTCTTTGTCACTGACAGCTATTACTGCTAATTCTTTCTTTGGGCTTGGAAGGTACTGTGTTTTCGTTCTGGTCTTCAATTAGCACAAAATCACCGATCGACTACGGTTCACGGAATCGTGCGAGTTATTTCCTGTTTCTTGTAATGTTCCACAATTTCCAACGAAATATCGACATCTTTCAAATGAATCTCCAAGGAACTAACAATTAAATAACATATATGTAAGTCAAGAGATGTAGATGATTTCGATTACATCCCGCATTCTTCATATTGCATATTCGTATGATTGAAAACATTAACTGAATTCCACATTACTGTGAAACTCTGGAACGTGCGCAAAGGCAAATGCTATTAGCTAGTGTCACGAAAAAACGCAAAGAAAATCGAGTTTTACCTCTATTGCTAACACTTAGCGATACCGCAAAGTCAACTGATAATTACACTAATGGCCATTAAAATTGCTACACCACGAAGATGACGTGCTACAGAAGCGAAATTTAACCGACAGGAAGATGATGCTGTGATATGCAAATGATTAGCTTTTCAGAGCATTCACATAAGGCTGGCGCCGGTGGCGATACCTACAACGTGCTGACATAAGGAAAGTTTCCAACCGATTTCTCATACACAAACAGCAGTTGACCGGCGTTGCCAGGTGAAACGTTGTTGTGATGCCTCGTGTAAGGAGGAGAAATGCGTGCCATCACGTTTCCGACTTTGATAAAGGTCGGATTGTAGCCTATCGCGGTTGCGGTTTATCGTATCGCGACATTGCTGCTCGCATTGGTCGACATTCAACGACTGTTAGCAGAATATGGGATCGGTAGGTTCAGGAAGGTAATACGGAACGCCGTGCTGGATCCCAACGGCCTCGTATCACTAGCAGTCGAGATGGCAGGCATCTTATCCGCATGGCTGTAACGCATCGTGCAGCCACGTCTCGAACCCTGAATCAACAGATGGTTTTTTTGGGGGGGAGGGGGTTTAGGGCGCACAACTTCAACGGTCATTAGCGCCCAGACAACGTTAGGAATGCACCACGAGTCACAAATTTAAACAGCAACGAAAAGGGAAAACACGATAAAAGACAGACTGACAGGCATAGGATTAAAAAAATAGCATCATCAAATGTCGTTAGAGAGGTTTGTCAAGTTGATAAAACGAAGAACGCGAGCAGCTGCTCGTGGGTCATCCGCTAAAATGGCATCTAAAGTATATGGCAGGCCAAGATCAAGACGCAGTGTGTTAAAATCCGGGCAGGACGTTAAAATGTGGCGGACCGTCAGCAATTGCCCACATGGGCAGAACGGCGCCGGCGCAGCCGTCAGCAGATGGCGATGGCTGAACCGGCAGTGTCCAATTCGTAACCGGGCCAAAACGATCTCCTCCCGTCGAGAAGGGCGGGAGGAGGATGTCCAAGCCGCGGGAACAGGTTTCAAGGCCCGAAGCTTGTTGTCCGTAGGTGCAGCCCAATCGGCATGCCACAGCGATAAAATGCGCCGACAAATGACCCTGCTACAATCTGACGAAGGGACACAACAAGAAGCTGTCCGAGGCTGGAGGACCGCAGCCTTGGCCGCGGCATCTGCAGCTTCGTTCCCAGGGATACCGACATGGCCAGGAACCCACAGAAAGCTAACCGGAGAACCGACGTCCACCAGCTGCTGAAGAGAGCGTTGGATCCGGTGCACGAAAGGGTGAACCGGATACGGATCACTGAGGCTCTGGATGGCGCTCAGGGAATCGGAGCAGATGACATAAGCAGAATGTCGGTGGCGGCAGATGTAAAGAACAGCCTGGTTGAGGGCAAAGAGCTCAGCTGTGAAGACCGAACAATGGCCATGGAGCCGGTATTTGAAACTTTGTGCCCCGGCAATAAAAGAACACCCGACCCCGTCATTGGTCTTAGAGCCATCTGTATAAATGAAGGTCATATTAATGAACTTCGAACGAAGTTCGACAAAACGGGAGTGGTAGACCGAACCGGGGGTAACCTCCTTTGGGAGCGAGCTGAGGTCAAGGTGAATGCGAACCTGAGCCTGGACCCAAGGTGGCGTGTGGCTCTCGCCCACTCGAAAGGTTGCAGGGAGTGAAAAAGTAAAGTGTTGAACGAGGCGACGAAAGCGAACTCCATGGGCTAGCAGGGCAGAGACATACAATCCGTATTGATGGTCGAGAGATTCGTCAAGAAAGGAACGATAAGACGGGTGGTCAGGCATTAACAGTAGCCAACAGGCATACCGACAAAGCGGTATATCGCGGCGGTAGGTGAGTGGCAATTCACCAGCGTCAGCATGAAGACTCTCGACAGGACTAGTATAAAACGCTCCGATCGCAAGTCGTAAACCCCGATGTTGTGTGGAGTTGAGGCAGCGTAAGATGGATGGCCGTGCAGAGGAGTATACGAAGCTCCCATAATCCAGCTTGGAACGGACGATCGACCGATATAGACGAAGTAGGACGGTTCGATCCGCTCCCCACGACATACCACTGAGAACACGGAGGACATTTAGAGAACGGGTACAACGGGCAGCCAAATATGACACATGTGGAGACCAGCTAAGTTTCCTGTCAAATGTAAGACCTATAAATTTTGTTGTCTCTACGAATGGGAGAGCAACGGGACCGAGTCGTAAGGACGGTGGGAGAAACTCTTTGTAGCGCCAGAAGTTAATACAGACCGTCTTCTCGGCAGAAAAACGGAAGCCATTGGTTACACTCCAGGAGTAAAGACGGTCAAGAGAACGCTGAAGACAGCGCTCCAGGAAACATGTACGCTGCGCGCTGCAATAGATGGTAAAATCGTCCACGAAAAGGGAGCCTGATACATCAGCTGGGAGGCAATCCATTATTGGATTGATCGCTATGGCGAAGAGAACGACGCTCAAAACTGAGCCCTGTGGCACCCCATTCTCCTGGCGAAAGGTGTCTGACAGGACAGAACCTACACGTACCCTGAACTGTAGATCCATTAGAAAGGAACGAATAAAAAGAGGGAGGCGACCGCGAAGGCCCCATGTATGCATGGTGCGGAGAATGCCCGCCCTCCAACAGGTGTCGTAAGCCTTCTCCAAATCAAAGAACACAGCCTCGGTCGGGCGCTTCCGCAAGAAGTTATTCATAATGAAGGTCGACAAGGTAACCAGATGGTCAACAGCAGAGCGGCGCCTACGAACTCCACATTGTACATTGGTAAGTAGGCGTCGAGACTCGAGCAGCCAAACCAAACGAGAGTTAACCATTCGCTCCATCACTTTACAGACACAGCTGGTAAGCGAGATGGGTCGATAACTCGAAGGCAAGTGCTTGTCCTTCCCCGGCTTAGGAATCGGGACAACAATAGACTCGCGCCAGCATGCGGGAACATGTCCCTCAATCCAGATGCGGTTAAAAGTACGAAGAAGGAAACCTTTACCCGCAGGAGAAAGGTTCTTCAGCATCTGAATATGAATAGAATCAGGCCCTGGAGCGGAGGACCGTGACCGGGCAAGTGCGTTTTCGAGTTCCCGCATGGTGAATGGGGCATTACAACTTTCAAGATTCGAGGAGCGGAAGTTAGGTGGCCTAGCCGCCTCTGCCTGTTTGCGGGGGAGGAAGGCAGGGTGATAATGAGCGGAGCTCGAAACCTCTGCGAAAAAGCGGCCGAAGGCATTGGAGACATCCTCAGGGGCCACAAGGACGTCATTCGCGACCGTCAAGCCAGAAACTGGTGAGTGGACCTTAGTGCCAGTTAGCCGGCGCAGGCTACCCCAGACAACAGAAGAAGGAGTAAAACTGTTGAAGGTGCTTGTGAAAGCAGCCCAGCTGGCTTTCTTGCTTTCTTTAACAATAAGTCGACACTGTGCACGTAATCGTTTATAATTGATACAATTCGCCACTGTAGGGTGACGTTTAAAGGTGCGTAAAGCACGTCGACGAGCACGTAAAGCGTCTCTACATGCTGCGGTCCACCAGGGGACCGGTACGCGACTTGGAGAAGAAGTAGGGTGAGGGATGGAATATTCAGCAGCAGTGAGAATGACTTCCGTGAGGTGTGCGACCTGACGATCGCAGCTTGTGAAGGTTTGATCCTGAAAGGTTGCCCTGGAAGAGAAGAGCCCCCAGTCTGCTTTGGAGATGGTCCAACTAGATGAGCACGGAGAGGGGGTATGCTGCAGGAGATGGATAACACACGGGATGTGGTCGCTCGAATATGTATCAGAAAGTGCATACCACTCAAACCGGCGTGCAAGTTGGGTAGTACATATAGAGAGGTCTAAATGGGAATAGGTGTGAGATGTGTCCGAAAGAAAAGTAGGGGCGCCAGTATTGAGGCAGACAAGATTGAGCTGGTTGAAAAGGTCTGCTAACAGGGAGCCCCTCGGGCAGGATGCTGAAGAGCCCCAAAGGGGATGGTGGGCATTGAAGTCTCCAGTTAACAAAAATGGTGCAGGTAGCTGAGCAATAAGATGCATCATGTCTGCCCTGGTAATGGCAGACGACGATGGAGTGTAAACGGTACAAATGGAAAATGTAAAAGTGGGGAGAGTAATTCGGATGGCAACTGCCTGCAGGCCGGTGTGCAACGTGATGGGATCGTAGTAAATATCATCCCGGACCAGCAACATAGCCCCTCCATGAGCCGGAATACCTACCACAGGGGGTAGGTCAAAACGCACAGAGGTGTAGTGTGCCAAGGCAATTTGATCGCACAGGTGTAGCTTTGTTTCCTGGAGGGCTACGACGAGCGGACGGTGCAAGCGGAGCAGAAACTTCAAGTCCTCTCGGTTAGAGCGAATGCTGCGAATATTCCAGTGAATAAGTGCCATCGTAAGAAGAAAAGGAAGATGAAAGAAGGGGTCACCTCTAAGGCCGCTGAGGGCCTGGCTTCGAGCGAGCACTGCCGCCGCTATCAGTAGGCGGACAGTCATCGTCCATTGGTTCTATAGGTTCATCGGCCATCTTGGTAAGATGGCCGGGAGGGGGAGCGTCCTCCGCCGGTGAACGGCCAGATGTTCGGCTACCAGCGGTGCGGCCAGGCGAAACGGATGACGGCCTGGGGCGGCAACCGCTGGGTGGCGCAGGAGAAGAAATGCGCCGTGGCGGAGAAGGAGAACTGTGCTTCCTATGAGCCTTCTTGGAAGGTCGTTTTCTGGAAGTACTGGTCGATGGCTGGGAGGTCGAGGCACGTAGGAAGTCTGCACGGGACGGTTCCTTCTTGAAGGCCCGTGCATCTGACTTCTGGGTCTTCGTCTTAGCAGAAGCTGATGAAGGGGCTTGTGTCTGTGGGGTGATGGGAGGAAGAGGAGACGTCGACCGCGCGATCTTAGCACTGGCCGAACGGACGACCGTGGTGCTGAAGGTCAGGTCGCATGTCTGGGTTGCCACCTCCCTGGTAGTCCGAGGAGAGGCGAGGACAGTACTGTATTTCCCCGCTGGGAGCAGCGTGGGCTTCCTACTAGCTAATAGCTTGCGAGCAGCCGAGGTTGACACTTTCTCTTTGACCCGAATTTCTTGGATACAGCGTTCTTCCTTATAGACGGGACAGTCGCGGGAGGACGCTGCATGGTCACCCTGACAGTTCACACAACGAGGAGACGGAGGTGGACAGTCACCCTCATGGGAATCCCTGCCACAAGTGACACATTTAGCAGCATTGGAACAAGACTGGCGAGTGTGATTAAAACGCTGACACTGGTAGCAGCGCGTAGGTGTCGGGACATAGGGGCGAACAGAAATAACCTCGTAGCCCGCTTTGATGCGCGACGGCAGCTTAACACTATCAAAGGTCAAGAAAAGTGTCCGGGTCGGTAGAAGGTCATTGTTGACCTTTTTCATGACCCTATGGACACCCGTCACGCCCTGCTCAGCGAGAAAAGACTGAATCTCCCCGTCAGTCAATCCGTCGAGGGATCTAGTATAGGCCTCACCACGAGACGAATTCAAAGTTCTGTGAGCCTCCACCCGGACAGGGAACGTGTACAGGAGTGTGGCTCGAAGCAGTTTCTGTGCCTGAAAGGCGCTCTCAGTTTCTAGTAACAAGGTACCATTACGCAACCTTGTACAAGACTTAACAGTACCGGCTATGGCACCTACGCCCTTCTGGATAACGAAAGGGTTGGCAGAGGAAAAATCCTTTCCGTCCTCAGATCGAGAAACGACGAGGAACTGCGGGGCAGGCGGTAGTACTTTTTGTCACTGGTGGCTGGTCATGTTTCCGTTTGTGGGCAGAAGTCGAGAGAGATGGAGTGAAATCTATTGCGGAGGAATCACCCATGATTGCCACCGTCTCCGATGGCGCGCTCCTTCTGTTGTGGACTGGCAAGACAGCCAATCCACAGTGACGGGTAACCGAAAGGCACGCGCTTAATCTCACGCAGGCTGGCGTGAGGTCTGAAACAGGATACGTAATGAATGCTATAAAGAAAAGTACGTAGCTGCAGGAATACTTAACTTTAATCCACAATTGGTGAACATTGGTCTTGTTACTGTGCATGCTTCATTAGATACATAGCACGGGATAAATGGCGCCTTGCTAGGTCGTAGCAATTGACTTAGCTGAAGGATATGCTAACTATCGTCTCGGCAATTGAGAGCGTAATTCTCAGTGAACCTTTCCTAGCAAAGTCGGCTGTACAACTGGGGCGAGTGCCAGTACGTCTCTCTAGACCTGCCGTGTGGTGGCGCTCGGTCTGCAATTACTGACAGTTGCGACACGCGGGTCCGACGTATACTAACGGACTGCGGCCGATTTACAGGCTACCACCTAGCAAGTGTGGTGTCTGGCGCTGACATCACACCTTCCTTATGGGGACCCTCTCAGAGGGCACTCCCGCCTTAGGTGAATGTTTACACCTCAGGTCACACCTCCCGAGAAACAGACGGAGGGACCAATCGGCATGGTCAGAAGGTATCAGCTCAGGCAATCACCCCTCCCTGGGCCTGGCCTTTACCAGGGGGTACGTGCGTGCCTTACTTGTCTACCCAGGACGGGGAATTACGCGTTACCCCATCACCGGCTACGGGTGCGAACGCATGGGTCGGCCTTCAGGCGCGCACAGGGAGGAAGGAAGAAGAGGAAAAGGAAGAGAGAGAGAACAGACTGTCTCAAACGCCGAGGCGGAGACCAGAGAAGGCAAGGAGAAGAAGGCAAGGAGAAGAAGGCAAGGAGATGAAGGCAAGGGAAAGAGTAAGAAAGACAGTGAGATGGAGAAGAACAAAGAAAGGAACCAACCAAAGGAAGGAAGAAACGAGAAGTGAAAAACCAAAAAGACCACAAATATAGGTCGTGGAACCGTCCGTCTCCGGACGCAGGCGCTAACTACCCCCTTGAGGGGGATGGACTCCTTTTAGTCGCCTCTTACGACAGGCAGGAATACCTCGGGCCTATTCTAACCCCTGGACCCGCAGGGGGATCAACAGATGGGGACGTTTGCAAGACAACAACCATCTGCACGAACAGTTCGACGACGTTTGCAGCAGCATGGACTATCAGCTCGGAGACCATGGCTGTGGTTACCCTTGACGCTGCATCACAGACAGGAGCGCCTGCGATGGTGTACTCAACGACGAACCTGGGTGCACGAATGGAAAAACGTCATTTTTTTCGGATGAATCCAGGTTCTGTTTACAGCATCATGATGGTCGCATCCGTGTTTGGCAACATTGCGATGAACGCACATTGGAAGCGTGCATTTGTCATCGCCATACTGGTGTATCACCTGGCGTAATGGTATGGGGTGCCATTGGTTACACGTCTTGATCACCTCTTATTCGCATTGACGGCACTTTGAACAGTGTACGTTACATCTCAGATGTGTTACGACCCGTGGCTCTACCTTTCATTCGATCCGTGCGAAACCGTACATTTCAGCAGGATAAAGCACGACCGCATGTCGCAGGTCCTGTACGGGCCTTTGTGGATACAGAAAATGTTCGAGTGCTGCCCTGGCCAGCACATTCTCCAGATCTCTCACCAATTGAAAACTTCTGGTCAATGGTGGCCGAGCAACTGGCTCGTAACAATATGCCAGTAACTACTCTTGATGAACTGTGGTATCGTGTTGAAGCTGCATGGGCAGCTGTACCTGTACATGTCATCCAAGCTCTGTTTGACTCAATGCCCAGGCGTATCAAAGCCGTTATTACGGCCAGAGGTGGCTGTTCTGGGTACTGATTTCTCAGGATCTATGCAGCCAAACTGCGTGAAAACCCGTTTATCATCTTTATTTCTTCTTGGTGTAGCAATTTTAATGGCCAATAGTGTATTATGGTTATTAAATGAGTTGCAAATTCAAGTTAATAGTAACTGCGAACAACTGCGGCAGAGAAACTAGAAATGGAAACTGAAATTCACTTTACGAAATGCGATCGCGTTGTACCGTGTTATCTGTTGTGCGTTTGTTGTCTGCTGCAGCTACGGTGGGGGTGAACGTTCCTCCAGCCACCTGGGGAGATAGGTATCTGGCAATTATCAACATTTCTTTAAAAATTCTTCGAGTGAGTTCTAGGAGCTAAAATTTTGATACTGAGTGTCTTTCGGTGTATTCTTCCGGCAAAAAAAATAAAAAAATAAAAATAAAAAAAATAAAAAAAATAAAAAATTAAAAAATAAAATAAAAAATCAATACGGGTTTCCACGTGTTGGACTGGACAGTTTCCTTGTAAGATAATATGGAGACGATTACGTCTTTATTTCAAAATGCGCCAAATGGGGAACGTCTCATCAGCGATCCACGCGAAGCACCCAGTACACTCGGTCGGGTTTGCCCAGTCTCTGAGCTTCAGGCGTCACAGAGCATGGCTTCTGCCATTGCGGCTCCCGCACTGAGAGGACAGAAGTAATTAATAGAGTGGCATGCGGATCGCGCGAGGTATGTCAACCTTCCCCGTCCCTCTGGGTAACTACAACCAGAGACGTGGTGGTCGCTCCACCCGACTCGTATCGCACGATACACGGGGAGAGAAATTTCAGTTCATGCGATATGCTCCCAAAAAATTGTTTTATGTAGATAAACTAAAGCTACATGTCTGTAGTTGGCTGCTCTGTAAATCTTTTACTTTTCACGTAAAAAAATGAAAACCATTGTTTTGGGATTCGCACGTGTTCCCTGCTATGCTCTTTCTCATTCGATGTTGAGGAAAGTATTCGGTAAAAAATAAAATATTTTTTCCGTACTTTACAGCCACGCATCACATCTTGGTAATAAACTTGTTTTCTTTTCGTTATTGCCTATAGTTACTGTGATACGTCAAAGTGAAGTACAGTACCGCATATTTTGGAAAGTTTGCGGTGAAAACTGTAGTCGCTTGCCAGTTTACGTTTGGTGGCATAAATACAGCTGACATATCGGAATTGTTTTTAACGGTGGAAGGAGAGTCATACTTCTTCCCACTCTCGAGTAAATACGTGAGATACGTGGGAGATTGTTGGCAGCGAGTTCACACCTAGGCGCCATACGTTCGCTTACTACCATCTGCTATGCGGAATGTGGATGTGCTTCGTGTTTCTTTTCTTCGTATGCTGCCAATACAAGCCGAAGATGGAAATGAAAAGAAAGAAAAGAAATTAATTAAATGGAAAGACACTGGGAATCATCAGCTCATGACGCTCACTGTATGATTTCCTCAATCTATGCTATCTGGTTTCAATGTTTCTTATATTATTGTGTTCACAACGTTCGTCTTCATCTACATCCACATACCGCGTAAGCACATGTACGGTGCATGGCGAAGCGTAATACATATCAATACTGGTCACTTCCACTCTCAAATAGAACGAGGGGAAAACTAGTGCCTATAAGCGTCTGTACGAGTCCTAATTTCGTCTTGACGGCAGTAAATTCGATCTATAGTCGGCCTCAAACGCCGGTTCTTGTAAATACCCGCAATAGTACCTCGCGGAAAGAGCGTAGCCTTCCCTCCAAGGATTCCCATTTGACTTCAAGAAGCATCACCGTAATACTCGGGTGCTGATCGAACCTAGTGGTAAAAAATCTAACAGCACACCTCTGATTTGCTTCGATGTCTTCCTTTACTCCGACCTATGGGGATCCCAAACACTTGCGTAGTACTCAAGAATGGGACACACTAGCATTCTATATGCCGTCTCCTTTATAAATGAGCTACACTTTCCCAAAATTCTCCCAAATTTGCCTTCCCTATTACCAACCTGACGTGCTCATTCTATTTCTTAAGCCTTTGCAACGTTACGTCCAGATATTTAATTGGGGTGATTGAGTCAATCAGCACACTACTGATACTGTATTCGAACGTTACACTATTGTTTTTACTACTCATCTACATTAACTTCCATTTTTCTATATCTGAAGCAAGCTGCCACCCGCTACATAAAATAGAAATCCTAAATCATTCTGTATCAATGTAGTGTCACCCAACGTCGATACTTTCCCGTACGCTACAGTATCATCAGCAAACAGTCGCAGATTTCTGCACACCACTCGCCGTCCAGGTACATGTAATGGGTTCTAATATTTAAGAGGTCTTTAAGGCACACGCAGATTTGGGAATCTAATCCGTATGCTCGGACCTTCAGCAGTCTGCAGTGGAGCACCGCTTCGAAAGCTTTCCGCAAATCTAGGAATATGGAACCTCCCAGTTATCTTTCATCCATGGTTTGTAGCATATCGTGTGAGAAAAGGGCAAGCTAAATTTCTCTGAGCGATGTTTTCCAAACCATGCTGATTTATGAACAAAAGTTTTTCTATCTCAAGGGAATTTATTATAAAGGAACAGGTCCAAATATGGGCATTGATATAATATGCGTTATGAGGCCTGGGTGCCCAGTACGTGCAGCCACCTGCCCCGGGAATGTGGAAGTCAACTCCCCAAAACCTCCGAGGATTGCTGTAAGCAACTGATTGTTTGAACTTACGTTTTTAGGGCGCAGTGAATTTTTACGCGCAAACAACTCGCGTCTCCGGACTGTCGAGAGGTATATACTTAAGCGTTCACTTAAGATTTTGACTTAATACTGCATGCATTTCATTTGTAGATAGTTTTTCCTAACGTATTAAACTAGCTGTTCCCAAGTTTCCATACTTTTATCTACTTTTCGTAACGATCAGTGTGGCTAGTTTGTGGGAATCACAGCGTGCGTCAACATGAGAGATCTAATTATGGGCTAGCGCATATTTGGACCAGTTTGTATTTTTATAATTTTAGTTGAAAGGTAAACTAATTTTGCTGTTTCATGCCACGTAACAAGCCTAAATGCCAATTCGAGGGCAAAAGAAAGGCGTGGGACATTTTTAAGAGGGCTGAAGCCATCACTGCTGTTAGGGCGAAGAATATGGAAATCTAAATGCAACAAATTGTATAACGTACTGTACCTCGCTCTACCCTGACAAACCAGTTAATGAAACCAGTCCCTCCTGGATGTATCGGCCGAGCTCACCCATCTGTTTGGGTTCAAAATCATTTGCTTACAGAGTCATTTGACCACTTCATCGAAACGGTAAAGTCAACTGAAGATTCATCCATTCTCTTAGTTTTAGAGGGGCATTACAGCTATGTTCGCAACCATGAAGTGATTTTTAAAGTCAGGATGTACCACATCAGCATAATTTCATCGCCATCTCTTTCAACATACAAGCTCCCGCCCCTAGATAAAACTTTCATGGGACAGTTTATCTGAATGTTAAAACTGGTCAGAGTGCAGTAAGTGGCTTTAAGGTGACAGTGATTTGTCCTCTCAACAAGTGCCTCATCGCTGACGTCGCTTTTCTAGGTGCTCAGCGGGAAACTCAAAAAATCTGTAAAAACATATCACCACATTTTCTATTCAGGTGCTAACAGACGCTGCTGACAGCCGTTAGTGGCACAAGCGTCTCTTGCCTCATCCAATCCTCAGGCAGAACTGTTATGGATGGACGTGCAGCAGGACCGCCGTGTTCACGGTTACCTCTCCCCGACCACGAAAGTCTTCAGAAGTTCCTCTGCTCACCCTTCTCTCATCAAAAGCCCACCCCCCCTGACATTTCCCCCCACCCACAATTGGAAAGAAAACGTGTAACAGATGTTGCTTGATTACAGGAGCGCGCACAGTCATTGGAAAGGACCGTGAAGAGGAAGAAAAGTCTACTTTTCTCTCATCCAAAAATGAAACAGAACGAAAATTCAAATAAAGAAAATAACATACATAAAGAAATTTACGGAAAAAGAAGAAAGTATCTTCATCTGACAAATCGTGTAACGACGACGAAAGCGATTTTGAGTTTTGTGAAGATCGCACGCCTTCTGCTAATCATTACCAGAAAAGTTTTATTGTTAAAAGTGAACGGTAGCCCATATTTGAACCTTCTCCTCTCTTCGAAGTCAAAATGTGTAACAAGAATTCTGCAGAAAATCGATGTTAAGGTATTGGTCTGGAATTTTGCAGGTCTGTGCTTTAACCTTTCTTATATACATGACTCACCTGCGATTTTTTCCGTCGCTTGGGACATCGTGCTGGGCGAGAAATATGGGATAAATTCAAGCTAAATGCCACAGAGCACTCTCTGTAAAACCAACTTGGATTCCATCTGGGCCTGCTTCTCTACGCCACAGATGCCTATTTCTATGACCTCCGCGTGGGAGTCTGTGTGACAGTCAAACGACAGTACGTCGGTGCGATTGCTGTTGTGCACGACTTTGTACACGACGGCAAGGAAAGATGCAGCAACTGTCGTTGTAGGTAAGTTGGACAGGAGGAGAAATGATTAGCAAACAAGTTCACACCACGAACAGAAGATTTACTTAACTTGTATTTCTCCAAGATCGTGAAAACTCTTTACAAAAAATGCAGCAAGAAACAGAGTCCAGCTATCTCAATGTCAACAAAGATGAAGCGCGAACGAAGGTGTCGTAGTGTAGTGACCCCGAGTGCAAGCGTGCTGAGGAGCTGCCGCTGGCCACCCAGCGGGCGCTCGTAGTACAAAGCTGTCGGACGTGTGGCTCAGCGGACACGCACCATTGGGTCCGCCAGATCCCATGCGACCGCTGCCGGCGTCACACACAACTTGCCATTTCGGTACCAACCGTTATATACTGTGGGGTGGTATCGATCGGTGATACCACAGTACCCCCTGTGTGAATGATTTCTTAATTGTGAAATTTAAAACTACAGCTTTTCTTTTGATATCGTCTACTGCCACACCAAACTAGTAGACGAGCGACCAGATAGGAGCCTTCGACCCCATTTCACGGCCAGAATTTCCTCGGGTTCTCGGCAAGATCTTTTGCTAACGTATGACGATAGAAGTAGTTGTATGCTTCAGACACTGATCTTCTTAAAGGTGCACGAATTTCTATTAACTCTTGCCTGCCGACATTGGATTCACTCATTTACGTAATTAAATTGAAAATAAACGAATCTGAAGCTAACCTGATAGAAAGGCGAGATCAGAGAGTGTGTAAGCAAGCATTGGAAAGAAAACAGCAGCGATAGTGGAGCTGCGCTACGAGCGGCAGGTAGGCACATGCCCTCCGGTTCTTCGTCACCGAGAAGTCCCCTCTACTTACTCCTATGCTCTTTTCTCCCGGACGACGTGGACCCGGGCGCCGCCACTGCTACTGTGGCAGTCAGCTGTCACCGCAGCCTCCCGAGGGGCAGGAGATGCAGTGTAAAACGATCCTCTCGATAACACGTCCAGCAGCAACAACAACATGATGCGACGGTGGGGGCTAATGGCTAGAGGCTAGCACCGGACACACGTTCACAAACAAGAGGTGGTGTAAACAGATACCCCTTTGTTCCAGAACCCGCACCAGCAGCTGCAGCGACTAGCAGTCCTATATAGATAATACTGAGAGCGAAATTATTTTTATATATATATATATATATATATATATATATATATATCAACCATAGCGCCATCTGGTTTCCCCCTTCAAGCTAGACGAGTTTCGTTCTTTGAATTTTTTTCGTTTGATGCTTATTTCGTGAGATATTTGACCTGGTCACTATCAATGGACCACTATATATATATATATATATATATATATATATATATATATATATATATATATATATATATATTATTTCGGTCTGTGGAATCGGTTCGTCAGTATTTTTGATGTGGTTTACGAAATATATCCATCGGTAACGTTAGGTGACTCACCCTATATATATATATATATATATATATATATATATATATATTCCACAGACCGAACGTGAGGAGAGTGGCTGTGTAATTGTTTAATACAAACCATACAAAAATGCACGGAAGTATGTTTTTTAACACAAACCTACGTTTTTTTAAATGGAACCACGTTAGTTTTGTTAGCACATCTGAACATATAAACAAATACGTAATCAGTGCCGCTTGTTGCATTGTAAAATGTTAGTTACATCCGGAGATATTGTAACCTAAAGTTGACGCTTGAAACCTCCGACGTTCAGTTGCGTGTTGTAACAAACACGGGCCACCGTCGGCGAGCAGCATCTGCAGGGACATGTTTACGATGACGACCGTGTTTACAAGTGTGGCTGTAGTGCACTGTTGTGGTTTGGTCTAGCTGTCCCAGTGTCCGCATTTAGCGCTTGCTGCTATTGTTATTCTGCATTCGTCTCCGCACGCAGACCAACTGTAGTACACCGTGTTACCAGACGTCTGTGATAGCGTAGTGTTGCAGGAACTGTGACCATGGTGTATTCGAACTCTGAAAAGGCGGAGATGATACTCATCTATGGCGAGTGTCGACGAAATGCAGCTGAAGCCTGCAGGGTGTATGCAGAACGGTACCCGGACAGAGAGCATCCAACGTGCCGCACATTGCAAAACATCTACCGCCAACTGTATGCAACAGGTATGGTCGTACCACGCAAACGGGTCCGTAACAGGCCCGTCACAGGAGAAGCGGGTGCAGTTGGTGTGTTAGCTGCTGTTGCCATGAACCCACACATGAGTACACGGGACATTGCGAGAGCCGGTGGACTGAGTCAAAGTAGTGTCATGCGCATACTGCATCGTCACCGCTTTCACCCGTTTCATGTGTCGCTACATCAGCAGTTACATGGTGATGACTTTAATGATCCAGTGCAATTCGGTCAATGGGCATTAACAGAGAATGCGTTGCAGTTCTACCTGTTTACCGATGAAGCGGGTTTCACAAACCACGGGGCAGTGAATCTCCGGAACATGCATTACTGGTCCGTGGACAATCCTCGCTGGCTCAGACAGGTAGAGCGACAGCGACCGTGGACTGTAAATGTATGGTGCGGAATCATTGGCGACCACCTCATTGGTCCTCACTTCACTGCAGGGGCCCAAACAGCTGCAACATACATCGCGTTTCTACAGAATGATCTGCCAACGTTGCTCGAAAATGTCCCACTGGAAACGCGTCGACGTATGTGGTATCAGCATGATGGTGCACCTGCACATTCCACAATTAACACTAGGCTGATCCTTGACAGGATGTTCGACGGGCGTTTCATAGGACGTGGAGGACGCATAAATTGGTCAGCCCGTTCTCCTGATCTTACACCTCTGGACTTCTTTCTGTGGGGTACGTTAAAGGAGAATGTGTACCGTGATGTGCCTACAACCCCAGAGGATATGAAACAACGTATTGTGGCAGCCTGCGGCGACATTACACCAGATGCACTGCGGCGTGTACGACATTCATTACGCCAGAGATTGCAATTGTGTGCAGCAAATGATGGCCACCACATTGAGCATCTATTGGCCTGACATATCGGGACACAAACTATTCCACTCCGTAATTGAAAACGGAAACCACGTGTGTACGTGTACCTCACCCCTCATGGTAATGTACATGTGCTTCAGTGAAACAGACCAATAAAAAGGTGTTAGCATGTGGACGTAATGTGCTGTTCCAGTCTCTTCTGTACCTAAAGTCCATCACCGTTCCCTTTGGATCCCTACGTAATTCGGTGCTCTCCGATACACACGATCGAACAGCGGAGGAGTGGTACTCAAGCGTCAACTTTAGGTTACAATATCTCCGGATGTAATTAACATTTTACAATGCAACAAACGATTCTGATTACGTATTTGTTTATATGTTCAGATGTGCTAACAAAACTAACGGGGTTCCATTTAAAAAAACGTAGGTTTGTGTTAAAAAACATACTTCCGTACATTTTTTTTATGGTTTGTATTAACCAATTACACTAGCCCCTCTCCTCACGTTCGGTCTGTGGAATCGATTCGTTAGTATTTGATGTGGTTAACGAAATATATCCAGCGGTAATGTTAGGTGACTCACCCTATATATATATATATATATATATATATATATATATATATTGTGTGTGTGTGTGTGTGTCTATCAAAACCACATTTAATTACAAGACTCATTTGAGCAGAGCACGTGTGAATTTGCTACACTCTTACTGATATCAATCTGCATACACTATCTACTATTATAGGGATCTGAGATACAGGTCCCTCCTCCTAAGAGCCCCTGAATTTTTAGGTATGTATTTACAATATCGTTTTTGCAATTTGTAGCTGGAGTTTACTCAAACAAATATTGCTCGCTGTGTCTTTACTGCGACAGCCAGTGTCTACTGAAAGCGGCAGTTCGTTTCTCATTACGTGATAATTTGATAGAGTGGTCACAAATTTACCTAGTTCACTATTTGTTTAAATTATATGTATTAACAGAAACATTAAAATCGATACCAAGCTTCTTCCTCCACACACGGTGGTCTGCGGTAGATATGGAACGAAAATACTTCAAGGGGTGCATTGATCAATAATACACTCCTGGAAATTGAAATAAGAACACCGTGAATTCATTGTCCCAGGAAGGGGAAACTTTATTGACACATTCCTGGGGTCAGATACATCACATGATCACACTGACAGAACCACAGGCACATAGACACAGGCAACAGAGCATGCACAATGTCGGCACTAGTACAGTGTATATCCACCTTTCGCAGCAATGCAGGCTGCTATTCTCCCATGGAGACGATCGTAGAGATGCTGGATGTAGTCCTGTGGAACGGCTTGCCATGCCATTTCCACCTGGCGCCTCAGTTGGACCAGCGTTCGTGCTGGACGTGCAGACCGCGTGAGACGACGCTTCATCCAGTCCCAAACATGCTCAATGGGGGACAGATCCAGAGATCTTGCTGGCCAGGGTAGTTGACTTACACCTTCTAGAGCACGTTGGGTGGCACGGGATACATGCGGACGTGCATTGTCCTGTTGGAACAGCAAGTTCCCTTGCCGGTCTAGGAATGGTAGAACGATGGGTTCGATGACGGTTTGGATGTACCGTGCACTATTCAGTGTCCCCTCGACGATCACCAGTGGTGTACGGCCAGTGTAGGAGATCGCTCCCCACACCATGATGCCGGGTGTTGGCCCTGTGTGCCTCGGTCGTATGCAGTCCTGATTGTGGCGCTCACCTGCACGGCGCCAAACACGCATACGACCATCACTGGCACCAAGGCAGAAGCGACTCTCATCGCTGAAGACGACACGTCTCCATTCGTCCCTCCATTCACGCCTGTCGCGACACCACTGGAGGCGGGCTGCACGATGTTGGGGCGTGAGCGGAAGACGGCCTAACGGTGTGCGGGACCGTGGCCCAGCTTCATGGAGACGGTTGCGAATGGTCCTCGCCGATACCCCAGGAGCAACAGTGTCCCTAATTTGCTGGGAAGTGGCGGTAAGGTCCCCTACGGCAATGCGTAGGATCCTACGGTCTTGGCGTGCATCCGTGCGTCGCTGCGGTCCGGTCCCAGGTCGACGGGCACGTGCACCTTCCGCCGACCACTGGCGACAACATCGATGTACTGTGGAGACCTCACGCCCCACGTGTTGAGCAATTCGGCGGTACGTCCACCCGGCCTCCCCCATGCCCACTATACGCCCTCGCTCAAAGTCCGTCAACTGCACATACGGTTCACGTCCACGCTGTCGCGGCATGCTACCAGTGTTAAAGACTGCGATGGAGCTCCGTATGCCACGGTAAACTGGCTGACACTGACGGCGGCGGTGCACAAATGCTGCGCAGCTAGCGCCATTCGACGGCCAACACCGCGGTTCCTGGTGTGTCCGCTGTGCCGTGCGTGTGATCATTGCTTGTACAGCCCTCTCGCAGTGTCCGGAGCAAGTATGGTGGGTCTGACACACCGGTGTCAATGCGTTCTTTTTTCCATTTCCAGGAGTGTATTATACACAGAATAGTGAAATATGTGAAGATATAGTGCATTGTTCATTTTTCCCACGTGCTATTCAATAGTAGAGTAACTCTGATATACACTATGTGATCAGAAGTATCCGAACACCTGCCTGAAAATGACTTACACGTTCGTGGCGCCCTCCATCGGTAACGCTGAAATTCAGTATTGTGTTGGCCCACACTTAGCCTTGATGACACCTTCCACTCTCGCAAGCATAGTTCAATCAGGTGCTGGATGGTTTCTTGGAGAATGGCAGCCCATTCTTCACGGAGTGCTGCACTGCGGAGAGGTATCGACGTCGGTCGGTGAGGCCTGGCACGAAGTCGGAGTTCCAAAACATCCCAAAGGCGTCCTATAGGATTCAGGTCAGGACTCTGTGCAGACCAGTCTATTACACAAATGTTATTGTAGTGTAACCACTCCGCCACAGGCCTTGCATTATGAACAGTTGTTCGATCGTGTTGAAAGATGCAATCGTCATGTCCGAATTGCTCTTCAACAGTGGGAAGCAAGCTGCTACTTAAAACATCAATGTAGGCCTGTGCTGTGATAGTACCACGCAAAACAACAAGGGGTGCAAGTCCCCTCCATGAAAAACACGACCACAACACCACCGACTCCGAATTTAACTGTTGGCACTACACACGCTGGCAGATGGCGTTCACCGGGCATTCGCCAATCCCACGCCCTGCCATCGGATCGCCACATTGTGTACCGCGATCCGTCACTCCACACAACGTTTTTCCACCGTTCGGTCACCGAGCGAGGTGGCGCAGTGGTTAGCACACTGGACTCGCATTCGGGAGGACGACGATTCAATCCCACGTCCGGCCATCCTGATTTAGGTTTTCCGTGATTTCCCTAAATCGCTCCAGGCAAATGCCGCGATGGTTCCTTTGAAAGGGCACGGCCGACTTCCTTCCCCGTCCTTCCCTAATCCGATGAGACCGATGACCTCGCTGTTTGGTCTCTTCCCCCAAACAACCCAACCCACTGTTCAGTTGTTTAATGTTTGCGCTCCTTACACCAAGCGAATCGTTGTTTGGTATTTACCGGCGTGATGTGTGGCTTATGAACAGCCGCTCGACCACTAAATCCAAGTTTTCTCACATCTCGCCTAACTGTCATAGTACTTGCAGTGGATTCTGATGCAGTTTGGAATTCCTGTGTGATGGTCTGGACAGATGTCTGCCTATTACACAAGTCGATATCTGTAAGTCAACAGACGTGGTCGGCTTGTGCGCTTTTGTGCTGTATGTGTCCCTTCACGTTTCCACTTCACTTTCACATCGGAAACAGTGGGCCTAGGGATGTTTAGGAGTGTGGAAATCTCGTGTACAGGCGTATGACACAAGTGACACCCAATCACCTGACCACATTCGAGGGACGTGAGTTCCGCGGAGCGCCCCATTCTGCTCTCTCACTATGTCTAACGATTACCGAGATCGCTGATATGGAGTACCTGGCAGTAGGTGGCAGCACAATGCACCTAATATGAAAAACGTATGTTTTTGGGGGTGTACGGATACTTTTGATCACATAGTGTTGAATGTAGTGTAGAGTAGTGGATATCTCATCGATCTGTTGCAAGAACCTACAATTTCTTTAATAAAGATCTACTTAAGTATATTACTCGTAGATACACTGCCTGATTTCCGTAAGTCCTGTGGGAACAATAACAGTTTATGGTGCTTTTATCTTAAGACCTGTGGAATAACAAGATGCACATTTAGATACACTGTAACCACCCTCATTAAACAGATGCAAATAGGTGTTTTGTAATATTCGTGACAGCAAATCTATTCTAATACAGATGGTTTAGAGTATTGCTGCGTGATACCACTTTTCCCTATATTTTCGGCATTAACAAATATTCCATTAAAACTAGATTCTTCAACGTATAGCATATGTATCTTCATCTCCCGTCTTCTTGATTTTGAAATGCAACGTGCTTATTGTCAGCAGCACTCTTCTTCCCGGAATTCTTAATCACAATTTGGAGATCATCAAGTAGTGTAATAATCTATTGTCATTTTGTATATCGTGGTGAACTCACTCGTCAACTACAGATTGGCAGTTCGTCTGACTTCTGTATGCCAGCAAAAACCGGTATATATAATAAAAGTTCATTCTCATTTAGTGGTAGCACCCAAGGTCAGGTACCTCCGATAGCAGAATTGGGTGTAGGATGGTGTGTATCTTCTTTCACATAGGCAGTGCACATGTGCGTAGTGATAATTATTTTAGCAACAATATACTTCTTTGATAGATCGAGCCGGCCAGTGTGGCCGAGCGGTTCTAGGCGCTTCACTTTGGAACCGCGCGACCGCTACAGTCGCAGGTTCGAATCCTGCCTTGGGCATGGACGTGTGTGATGTCCTTAGGTTAGTCAGGTTTAAGTAGTTCTAAGTTCTAGGGGGCTGATGACCTCAGATGTTAAGTCCCATAGTGCTCAGAGCCATTTTTTTGATAGATCGAAGAGAATTGTAGTTTACAACCTTTAAGTGGATGGGATTTACGTGGTAAATAAATCGAACGTCAATGTATGGAAGTCCATGTGAGTCTTAGTTGAATGCAATTTCTTTAAATTTACCCAATAGTGTTTCATGAGAAATACACTCGTCTTTCTTCGAATGGTGTTCATGAACACAATACGATCCTAGCAGTGTCATAGAGCTTCCAACACTATCCAATGGTTCATTTACACTGGTGTGGCTGTTTCTAAGCCACAAACCATCATGAAACGCGATTTTATCAGTAGTTGTGTTTTGTAAATCAGTTCCTTCTTGGATTTCCTTTACAATTCTCTTGAACTGCCATCTGCTACTGCGTTATGTGCCCATTCCACTTTAGGTCGGTCAGTCCTTGGTTTTTTTTTTTTTTTTTTTTTTTTTACCGTAGCTACTATTTCCAGCGATAGTGTAGTAGGAAAAAACTGTATTTCTTCCCCTACGTATGTACAATATACTACATCCAGTGTCAGCTTCAAGTCTCTCTGCAGCAATCGTTTATCCTCTACAGTTCGCTACAGTCCACCAGCACTGCTATAGTATTCTCATAAGCAACCACATCATCTGCGATCAGCCCTTACGTATTATGATAGAGAATGTATACTGTAAAATGCTCTTTCCTTAAAAGAATCTAAGAAAACCTCATCCATTTTATTATTTACGTTCCACTGTTTCCCTCCCACTCTCTCCCCCTTGCTTATAGAAGCAGTTCATGACCTACTCTAAATCCCATTCTTTGCCTGTGAACTACGTTTTTCCCCGCAAAGGACCTACATACAGGAAATTCAAAACAGTACCCCTCCACACCACTCCATCCAATTTCTTCACCCTTGACCGACGGGTTTCAACTTGGTAACCCTCCCCACCACTCTAGACATATTTAGTATCATGTTTCTTAGACATAAACAGGTGGGGGGTATATAAGCCCATCATTCTCAATTGGGAAGAGAGCCGGCGACCTTGATGGCCAAGGTAGGGTTTGGCAAGCACGGACACAAACAATAAAAACTCTCGCCGTGTGCAAGCTGGCATTGTCTTGCTGAAATGTAAGTCCAGAAAGGCTTGCAAGAAGGGCAACGAAAACGGAGTGTGGAATATCGTCGACGTACCGTTGTAGTGTAAGGGTGGCGTGGATGACAACCGAAGGGGTCCTGCTATTGAAGGAAATGGCACCCAGACTAACACACCCGGTTATCGGGCCGTGTGGTGGACCAGAGTCATGAATTGTATTCCACCACTGTCTGGGGCGCCTACAGACACGTCTTTGGCCTGGAATCTCACTGACTGGAGTAATTTTCCTGATCATGTCATTGTAATAGGCGGTGACTTAAACTTGCCACGTATAGATTATGAGAGTCTTGCTATAAAAACTGGTGCCAGAGACAGGGATTCATGTGACATTATTCTTAATGTCTTGTCCAAAACTTTTGCGGATTACGGTGACATCATGTTATTGTGCGCGAAGTTCGTGCAATGGGATGGGTGCTCGTCAGTCGTAGGCGGAGGGTTGTCCACGCCGCCAGACACCTTTGCTCTCCCTCTTTGCTACGGCGACCCAGCTGACCTCTAAGACGGATACATTCACCACCAGCATGGTCCACTGTGGTGATTCGTGGCGGTCCCACACACTCGAGTTTGAAGAGGCTGTACTCGGTGCAGTGGAAGAGGACGCGATGACGAGTACCAGAAACATAGCAGGCAGACATAATATGGACCACCAAACTATCTGGCGTGTTTTGCGTAAGGAGCAGCTACATCCATACCATCCCCAGACCGTACAGGCAGTGCAGCCTCAATATTTCGCGTCAAGAGCCCACTTCTGCAGGTGGTTCTTGCGGCGTTGTGTGGATGAGTCCCACTTCTCACGACGGAGCCTTTTCACCGATGGAACCAAGTTCAGTAGGGAAGGTGTTGTCAATACCCGCAACACATGTGGGGGCTGATGAAAACCAACATTATCCTCAGAGAGTGTGGGTTGTCGTTGTCCTTATGGAATTAGAAACATTGTCTGGTGTGAGCTTTTCTTTAATGAATAGTAAATTAATTCTCGGCGCATCATAATTTTCTTTTGCACATTTTTAGTGGGCTCGCTGATTAATCGTCTAGTGGGTAGATTCGTTTGCCAGTGTGCTTAATCGGTCTTACTCAGATGCGGTATTCAAAATACAATATAAGTTAATGAGCTTAAGTGCTTCAGCATCAATGTTAATCAGTTACATTTAAAAATTCATTATTAGTCAGATGTGCTTGTATGTTCAGAACCAGGCAGCCAACATTCAACTTTTAGCTCTCAGCTATCATCATATAATAGTGCGCACCACATATCATCATAACTTTCCCAGTTACATTTTTGACCTACTGGTGCCTCGTAATTTGAGTCAATAGCTTCTGTTGTGGCGTACTACAGTTCACATTAACTATAACAACAAGTTCTTTTTCTTTATTTTGACGGTCGTCACTCAGTCATATGAACAGTCGAAAGACAAGATACTGGATTTAATAATTTTTTTTTGTTATTTCTTACACACAACTGACCAGAAGCATGGTCAACAATATCGGTCAACGATTTTACAACAAAAACTAGCTTTTTAACCAGAAGTCTGAAACCTGATGTCTTTAGATTATTGACGCCCGTTGATGTCAGAAAATTTAAAATAAATGGAGCAAAAAGAACATTTCTTGCCAAACGTCGATTGAGATGATGTGCATCAACTATGAGAAATGCAGCACGTACTGAGGCGAACTGATAGTCTTTATTCCCAAAAACATATCGTGAATGGAACAGGAAAAAGAAGGGCAACGTGACAGCGATACGCAGTGCCCTTCGCATTCGGCAAGAAGTCTTGCAGCTGAGGTCTCCTATTGTGCGTCATTGTCAGTCTATGAAGGACTTACCACTCACGCAGCGAGGGAATAACGCTGTCTCTTAATAGCACTTCTAGCAACTTTACGGAAACAGACTGAGATGCACTGCTGCAAACTGTTCAAAGGAAAAATGCCCACTAACAGAACAAGCAATGCAGCCATATTGCACTGTCAGGCAACTCTGACAATAGTTGGTATTCACACATTAATCAAATATAAAGTCCATCTAGTCTGCTTTTCAGTCAGTCTGCGTTAAATATCACAAAAGATAAATGTGAAAATTCTTGCCGTCTCGGGATATCTACTGACTTCAGTAGCGAATTTGTTGGATTTTGGCCGGCCGCTGTAACCGAGGGGTTCTAGGCGCTTCAGTCCGGAACCGCGCTGCTGCTACGGTCGCAAGTTTGAATCGTGCCTCGGGCGTGGATGTGTGTGATGTCCTTAGGTTAGTTAGGTCTAAGTAGTTCTAAGTCTAGGGGACTGATGACCTCAGAGGCCGGCCGGAGTGGCCGAGCGGTTCTAGGCGCTACAAAAATGGCTCTCAGCACCATGGGACTCAACTGCTGAGGTCATTAGTCCCCTAGAACTTAGAACTAGTTAAACCTAACTAACCTAATGACATCACAAACATCCATGCCCGAGGCAGGATTCAAACCTGCGACCGTAGCGGTCTTGCGGTTCCAGACTGCAGCGCCTTTAACCGCACGGCTACTTCGGCCGGCTCTTGGCGCTACAGTCCGGAACCGCGCGACCGCTACGGTCGCAGGTTCGAATCCTGCCTCGGGCACGGATGTTTGTGATGTCCTTAGGTTAGTTAGGTTTAAGTAGTTCGAAGTTCTAGAGGACTGATGACCTCAGAAGTTAAGTCCCATAGTGCTCAGAGCCATTTGAACCATTTTTTTATGACCTCAGATGTTAAGTCCCACAGTACTTAGAGCCATCTGAACCATCTGTTGGATTTTGTAATGATACTCCCCCCTGAGGATTATTCCAATTAATCAGTGCGCAGTCGCTTACAAAGTTCGACTCAAAACTTGATGTGCACTGTGTTATCCAAACGCGAAAGCTGATGCTTATGTATATTCTTTGTGTTAGACCTCAAACACTTCTAATGTGTGTTTGGCGTCTAATGATTGTTGCACGTGCTTCAAACATGTGCCACTTATAAAAGTTTATAACTTCCTTATCATACCGAAAAATAAATAAGACTACCGTTGCAAATCAAGCTTCGGTGGTATTGTGTTAGCAACACTTCATTATTTAATATTGTAAACATAGTAGTTAACAGAATTCGTAAGTCCTGTGTTAAACATTAAATGCAGAAATTTTGACTTCTTTTTCACTAAAACACAAATTTTGAGCAAGGTCTGTCACTGACAGAACAACGAACAACGAAAGAAAAGCTCTCTAAACAACTTCGGGTAACTGCTCCAGGATAATGGGGTAGCCCCTTTTCGATTATTATGTGACTTACGTTCAAATGGCTCTGAGCACTATGGGACTTAACGTTTGAGGTCATCAGTCCCCTAGAACTTAGAACTACTTCAACCTAACTAACCTAAGGACATCACACACATCCATGCCCGAGGCCGGATTCGAACCTGCAACCGCAGCGGTTGCGCGGTTCCAGACTGAAGCGCCTAGAACCGCTCGGCCACACCGGCCGACATGTGACTTACGTCAAAATTTTTTCATTATTAGAAGAAATCCAGCCTATTTATATGCGTTTCTATGCAAATCCCATGTGTCAAAATTTTGTGATTTGCACATTTCTCCGCTAATTTGTTGCTTTTGGATGCCCCGCTACCTTAACGGGAGTATTTCTGAGGGAATTGTGTTTAGATGGCTCAGACGAAATCAGTACATCTGACATCAAGCTGTACCGTTTAAAATACACAAAAGAAGTTACGTTTCCGTAACTGGAAATAATAAGTTGGTGCTGATAACAAACCACAAGACTTTTCATAATACACTATTCGTTAAAGTTGCACCTGGTCTCTCTCAGTAGAAAGGTTATCAATTTCCAATTGGCAGACTAGTAAAAGTATTTGGTCACTTAAAAATTTTATTGCCTAATAAAATCACACTTCTGTGTGTCGAAAGATTTTCTGTTAGTAACAGATAACGTTAGTACCAGTACAAAGACTAGTTTTAGCGGAAAGTGATTCTCGTTAGGGGTATGCGTAAGTGCACTCCGCGTGTTATGGTGCGTGAAAGTTCAAGAGAACGAATTAACGTCGGCGGAACGAGACTAAATGCACGTGAACGTAATGAAAGCAGGCTATTAAAGTTAGAGTGGGTCATCGAGTGTGTTACGTAGTAAGGGGTTTACTTGGTGTCAATTTTAGTGGTAGAGTATACTCTGCCTCACAAAAAAAAGAACAAATATGAAGCACCCAGAAGACATGCTCGGAGGCCAGTGTAAGCTCGTACTTGCACAATAATCTGCGGGCATGTGAATGATTTGAGCTGCAATTCTCTTAGACAGATAGAACGGCCACTCGAGTCCATTACTGTTGATCGTGTTGAACGCTGCTACTAGGCCTAGTAGGGTAGGTGAACGGCTTCAGATGTTAAGTGGTCCCCGTGAACGACGCGGAAATGCAGTGTACACGTGTCAATCAGGTCATTAGCACGTAGCAAAGTTTCAAAGGGGCCTCATTCTGGGTCTCCATTCGGCCCGCTGGTCGAATCGTGCAATATCCAGATTTGTGGGGCATTGGATGTGCCAATGACAATGTTGGAAATTACGAGAACATGAGAGGAAGCATATTCGTCTTCATGCTTCCAGTCGAACACGTCTGACAACAAGCACATCGTAACCCCTTCAAACCTAAGCTCGGCATCCGAGAAGAAGTAATGGACTCCCTGCGACGTTGTATGTCATCTCGTACCATTGGTCCAAGACCAGCAGCATCCGCACTAGGGAGTTAACAGCCCGATGCGTATGCTGCCATTAACACCACTCGACGGAAGGAACCGGGGAGCACGGCCTGCCGGTAAGTGGCGTCGCATTGTGTTCGGCGACGAATCGCGGTTCTGAACTACTTGGCGAGAAGTCCATTCTTCCAATATTTTGGAGAGGCACAGCGGTGTACGCCTGGCGTCATTATGCAGGGAGTCATCAAGTATGGCTGGTAGGCATTCGACGTTGCAGACATCCTGCGTTGTCAGGTGTTACCACCGTGTCATTCGCCAACTGGGCCATGCTCGAACACGCATGTCACGTCTGTCTATCAACTGTCTCCCTAATGTTGAGGTATTCCCGCGGCCGACGCGATCCCTAGGTGTGTCCCTGACAGAACACGTGCGGGTCCAGTTCCAACACCAACTCCGTCCCTGTGTCTGTATCAAAGATGTAAATGAGCAGTCATGGGTCAGAAGAGGGCACAACCACCTTAGGACACCGTTCCCAATAGGATCAGTGCACGCAGACAAGAGGGGGTGCAACGTTATACTGCTAAGCTGGCTCATACTGCTAAGTTATTTATATATTTGATTCGATTTTGGAATACTGAAATAACTCTACACGCTCTCTCGACCAATGAAGTTACATTTCGTTTCTTACTCCTCTTCCTGGTGCTTTATTCTTTTGTTCAAATGGCTCTAAGCACTATGGGACTTAACATCTGAGGTTATCAGTTCCCTAGACATAGAACTACTTATACCTAACTAACCTAAGGACATCACACACATCCATCCCTGGGCAGGATTCGAACCTGCGACCGTAGCAGCCACGTGGTTCCGGACTGAAGCGCCTAGAATCCCTCGGCCACCGCGGCCGGCTTTAATCTTTTGTCACGCGGTATATGTTAAAATAAGAGTATTCCCTCGTCTAACTGAGAGCTAATGGTGTTGACTACTCTGTTTGGAACATAATTCAGTAGGAATACTATCAATGGAATAGTGCACTGTATGGACGCCATCTATAAAAACGTGCCATACTCCAGACGAGTGCGAAAGAATGTCAGAAATCGCGTGTCTGTGCCTAATACCTTCTGCATTCAGGAAGTTAAAAACTAGTTAGAGCACCAATTGAGTTATACATTTATGGATATGAATACTTTGCACAGAGAGTGCTCTGCTAGGGACAGCGCATTTTTTTAAAAGTGTGGTTTAATGTCTCCTGGAAAATGATAGTAGATGAAGGTATAGATATGTAAATATGCAGATAAAAATGAACCAATCTAAAACTTAATTTTATTGTTCATACATTGAAGAAGTACCCTCTTTGTAGGACCACGTCCTCTAATTAATTTGCTGTTGTGGATGCTTCGTAAAAATGTATGAAAATATAGGTTAAATATTTATACTGAGATATCGAAATATAGAACATCTTACAAAATAAATGGTGAGATTCTAATTTGCTGAGATCGTCTTACTTTTTCACATCTGGCGTTACAGCTTTTCGTTTAGTTGAGGTATATTGGCTTACCCTCTTCTCTTCATCCCTGAGCGTATCCAGAATCACTTACCTAGAAAGAAAATATTAAATTAGTATTTCTGTTACATACAAAAACTGTACAAGAGCAATTTGTGTATGAAAACGGATGCTTAGAAAAATCTTTCACACACAGTTGTGGAAAACTTATGAAGTTTATGGCTTTTGACATAATTTAGAACTAGGAGGCATACACTGCACGCAAAAAAGAAAAAAAAATGAAAAGCAAGCATGCAAGAATGTTCACAGACACGTTTAGCTAGCGATACAGTACCTTCGAAATATTGGGAAATCTGAACTGCAAAGCCGGCCGCGGTGGTCTAGCGGTTCTAGGCGCTCAGTCCGGAACCGCGCGACTGCTACGGTCGCAGGTTCGAATCCTGCCTCGGGCGTGGATGTGTGTGATGTCCTTAGGTTAGTTAGGTTTAAGTAGTTCTAAGTTCTAGGGGACTAATGACCACAGATGTTAAGTCCCATAGTACTCAGAGCCATTTGAACCATTTTTTTGAACTACAAACCGTCGACGAAATCAGTTGTGAAAATCTACTTCCGAAGTTTGAAGAAATGGTTTTCAGAAATGGTCTCGAAAATACTCTCCAACTTCCTGCTCTTTCCTTGGTGCCCATTGACATCATCGCAACCGCACTGGTTTTGTTTCCAAAAAAATCGACAGCTTTTTATTACTTCTGGCAGCTATGTTATTCCTGCGGATTAATGTCTCTAAAGAGTCAGCCTATAATTTAAGTTTCTCACCCTATAGCCAGTTAAGATAACTGCTTCTTCGGTGATTCATTGAAATATGGCTTAATTTATCGTCTGAATCGACGAAGAACTTACTGTTAATTTAACGATAGTACACACACATCTCCAGAATAAATGCTGCGCTAAAACACACTACACGTCCTGGCTCGATCTGCACAAACATCATGTGACCACAGGACTGTAAATAGTATTCAGGTTCGCCGGCCGAAGTGGCCGTGCGGTTAAAGGCGCTGCAGTCTGGAACCGCAAGACCGCTACGGTCGCAGGTTCGAATCCTGCCTCGGGCATGGATGTTTGTGATGTCCTTAGGTTAGTTAGGTTTAACTAGTTCTAAGTTCTAGGGGACTAATGACCTCAGCAGTTGAGTCCCATAGTGCTCAGAGCCATTTGAACCATTTAGTATTCAGGTTCCTGTTTTTCCTCCTTTCAAGAGTACAATTCTGCGGCTGAGGGCAGCTATTATTTGGCAGCAGCACCTCGGTATGCTTCCTTCGGTGCGCAACGACCGCATTCTGCGGGTGAGGCAACTGTTGCCTGAAGTCTGGATGTGATTCATATTGCGGTCAGACTACTCCCTGGCACTGCGATAAGAGCGGGAGACGAGAACATGGCAAAAATTCTGATGTGCATTAAATATTCCATAGCAAACTCACTGGACAAAAATACGCTCTGCTAAGGTACATATGACCACCATATGCTCACAATGGAATGGTCCAATCCGACATGTCGAAACCTACCCGGAAATTATTCGTACGGGAAGGATACACTGAAAGAGGAATGCTGTCAAAATTTTATCTGATAAGGCACAATGCAACAATTTTTAAAAAATGTTCAAGTTACTAATTTTTGCCACACTAAGAACCGCTTATGATGGCGGTTTGTACAGCCCTTCCTGCCTAGCGCGCGATCGGCGAACAAATAGACGCAGCAGTGACACGAGAATGTAGGGCCAAGTCTAAAGTGCACACAAGGGACTTTCAAGCACATAAACCATACCAAATATGTCTCAAATCATTAATGTTTTTTAATAACTTCCACTTCACATCGACATCTAAACTGTTGCAGATTTATTTGTTACACAAGCGACCAGCAGAGGAAAGAAAACCAGTGCAGTCTACGATGCTACATTGCAGAAGTCTACCAACAGTCAGGACTTCAGTTCGTTGACATGAAACATTTCTTTGGCACAGCACTTATTATAGGTTTGAGTAATGTATATTTTACCAAAAATGAAACAGTTCGTTGGTTATTCCCCGCAACAGCCACAAAAATGCGAAGTGTTTACTGGATCTCGAAAACAGACATTTTCCTTACACCAGGCACACCAGACAAAATATTATTGCATTCAGGCACTTCAAAATAATTACTAGTTTTATTTAAACATAACTGCCATGGAATAAGACACGGTCGCAGCCGTTGTTCTGCATATTGTACTGCTTAGTAGGCTTAAGATTTGGTTCGTAGGACATCCGCAACAGAGAGGTATGATAATTATCATGAATTATAATTCACGTGGTTGACGTTCCTACCGTGCGGCTGCCCGGTGCAGACAATTTCCGCCAACACGCAGTGAGTGCAACTGGCTCGATCGCTTTGTTATGTGGTACCAAATCCAATAATTTCATACATTGGAAGGTGCCACTTCAAAATCTCGATCGTGGTTTGAATAAATAATTAGTACAACTGAAGTGGATCTTGTGGTGTCACCGCCGGACACCACACTTGCTAGGTGGTAGCTTTAAATCGGCCGCGGTCCATTAGTACATGTCGGACCCGCGTGTCGCCACTGTGTGATCGCAGACCGAGCGCCACCACAAGGCAGGTCTCGAGATACGGGATAGCACTCGCCCCAGTTGTACGGACGACTTTGCTAGCGACTACATGGACGAAGCATTGCTCATTAGCCGAGCCAATAGTTAGAATAGCCTTCAGCTAAGTCAATGGCTACGACCTAGCAAGGCGCCATTAGTAACATTGCATGTATCTAAAGATTCTCACTTGTATCGCCACAATCTCCAGATGTACCAAAAGGATGGATTAAAGTTAAGTATTCCAGAAGCTACGTACTTTTCTTTATAGCATTCATTACGTATCCTGTTTCAGACCTCACGCCATCCTGCTTTAACTTAGCGCGTGCCTTTCGGCTTCGTCTCATTGTGTCTAGGCTGTCTTGTCTAGACACAACAGATCTCTCTAAATTAATTACCACGCATAAATGATGAATTTTGTAAAATTGGTGATGCAAACTGACAAAGCAGAAATGACCGAAGTTTAACAATATTGTTCCGCTGATAAACTTAAAATAATAAAGAACTACCGGAAATTATATGTCCTGATAATTTTCTGAAAAATGCTTTACATTGTAGAAAAATATTTGTATCCAGAACCTGAATCACACTATTAGTTCCGAGTGGAATCCGAATTATATTAATAGTATTTTTTTAGTCCTCCTAAAGATAGAGGTACCTTTATGTCCAGATCAAGAATACAACAACAGCAATGAACTATTTTCCTAAAATAGTATGAGGACGTTTCGAATGTAACACTGAAAATTATTCTCTCTCATTTTTCCAGGTTTTGCTATGTAGATCACAAGATTTTTGTAAGTAAATAGTTTTTTTTTTTTTAATTTTTGTTCAAATTTGATTTTATATTCCCGAAGACAGATATAAAGGTGCGGAAACAGTAATCTACTGATATCTCCCTGGCGTTCTCGTTTACGCATGTCTCCTACCATTCGTCGACTGCCCTAGCGACTCGGTCTTCTTTCCTCTCGAAATGATAAAGTGCGGTCTTGCACGAAACCTCGCTGGTTGGCTTTATATACAGTGTTTTAGGGCAAACAATAAGCTTCAGCTACGAATTTCTCTATAGAAATATTAATTACATCTCCTGTAGCCTACACGTTTATTTGACGTAAACTTCATAATTTTGCCACTTTCTTTTCCATATGATTTTCCGAATCTGTTTAACCAGGTCGAAGAAGCCTGAAAATCAGTGATCTTCATCTCACTTACCATTCAAGAGCGCCCATTCCCGTAGTTTTCCCTTGCTAACGGTGCACTGACTCATGAGAAGTTCTAATTCTTTCGAATAATGTTTTTCACACTTTTGCGAGTTTCATTTTGCGCGTATTTCGTATCTCGGTAAATTTTTGTTCTCTTTATAAAATTCAAGTTCAGATTTTACGAGAGAAATCGACTTTGCACACTGCTTCAGTTTAAGTGTTTTCTCCCCACTTCGTTTAACCAAAAAATTTACTGAGAGCTCTTAATGCACGTGTTTTCTTTGGGCTTGGAAGGTAGTTTATTTTTCTTCAGGACTTTAATTGGCACAACAGTCATCTTTCATACTACAGTTCACGGAATCGTCCGAGTTATTTCCTACTTCTTCTAATTCTCGGATTTCCATAATTTCTAACAAAATTCTGACATTATTCCAACGAATACCCAAGAAATAACCTAGTAAATAACACCTATTACGTCTTCAGGAGAAGCAGGTAATTTCGGTTGTACACCGCGTTTTTCATATTTCATCTGTGGAAGGTTGAAAAACACCAATTCGATTCCAAATTACTGTGAAACTATGAAAACAGCGCAAAGACAGATACTATCAGCACCCACTGCTAATTTATTATGGATATTAAATGAGCCGCATATTCGAGCGAATATGAACAACTGTGCCAGGGAAGCTATCAACGGAAAGTGAAATTCGCTTTACAAGTTACGTTCGCAGTGTGCCCTGTTGTCTGTTTTCCGATGTGCCGTCAACCGAGGATATTTTCCAGGCGTGTCGCGTATGCGCTGTCTGCTACAGCTACGGCAGGGGTATACATTTCCCCAGCCACCTGGCGAGGTACGAATTTGGCAAATTTCAACATTTTTTAAAACTACCTGCAGAGTGTCTTAGAAGCTAAAATTTTGAGACTGTGTGTCTTTTGGCGTGTTCTTCCTGTGGTATCAGAGATCGATACTACGCCGCTGGCCTCCAACAATTGGTAACGGCACGGAAGTTTCCGTCAGACGCCGATAACTGTGGTGCGGGATCTGACGAACCCAATGCAGACACGCCTCAAGTGGCTCTATACGACGAGACGCCGCGGTATGGTATGGTCGGCGGTAACCGTACAGCCTATTAGCAATGAGACGCGGCCCAGTTTCAAGAGGGTCACCACCGTGATTCGCGCCCTCTCACTGTTGCACGTGGCTTTGTTAAAGAGCCGCACCCTAAGATGCTCTTGTTGCTATGGCATCTCCTTGACGTTACAGCTGTATGTTTATTTGTAAATAGGCTTCTTACGCTTGACGAAAGCTACAAGTTAAGTAAAGCTTCTGCGTACTTATCTATTTGTTTGCTAATCATTTCTGTTGCTGTCCAGCTTTCCTACGACTCTGTAGCTCACCTCTCCTTACCGTTGTTTACGAAGTAGTACACAATTTCTGTATAAAAAATTTCAGTGCAAGTTCCGCCATATCAAATTGGACCATTCCCTATCAGCCGAGACTGCACGGAGCAGGGCTTCGCCTTTGTCATCTACGACTCAGTGACACCAAACTACTTTGTGAAAACATCTACCACCCACTTACTGCTATACTATTGGATTTGTACAAAATTACAGTGAAGATATGAGAAAGAGTACCACCACAGCTGTATCTTGAGAATGTCGTTATTCTATCACACGGCTAGTTTCGGCGGCACATTACGCCATCCTCAGGCGCCACCATTGCCAAAGAGTATTTGATTTCCTTGCCGGCAATGAAATCAAATACTCGTTTGGCAATAACTTGCCGCCAGAACTAGTGGTTTGACAGAACAAAGACATTCTCGAGATACAGCTGTGGTGGTACTTTTTCTCGTAAATACCATCAGCTGAAGACCCTTGTCCACACAGTAAGGCCGGCCGGAGTTGGCCGAGTGGTTCTAGGCGCTACAATCTGGAATCGCGTGACCGCTACGGTCGCTGGTTCGAATCCTGCCTCGGGCATGGATGTGTGTGATGTCCTTAGGTTAGTTAGCCTTAAGTAGTTCTAAGTTCTAGGGGACTGATGACCTCAGACGTTAAGTCCCATAGTGCTCTGAGCCATTTGAACCACACAATAAGATGGACATCCATATAGAGTGAAGAGTTTGAATACTGCACCGCTGTCTTTTCTACAGATGCATGCAATACTACCGAGGCTTATATATTTGAGAGACTTCTGTGACGTAATTTAAATTAATACTTTATATGTAGTGTCTCATCCTCGCAGACGCTATGAATCAAGACACAAAGGAATTAAAGACATTCGCTGCTGGTGGGCATTCATTTAAATCGATGTAGAAAGTTGAAAATCTGTGCCAACCGTGATTCTAACACGTGTCTCCTGCTTACTAAGCAGATGCCCTGACCGCTGCACCATCCGAACACAGGGGTCATCACAAGTGCACAGAATACCCTATCACACCTCGGGCAGACCCAAATTCTTAACTTATCCACACACTACTGATGTAGTGCCCCTTACTCATTATCCTCGTTACTCGCGGCATTTTGTAATCCCTGTAAAAGTTCTAGATTAGCGTGAATCTGCACTGCACACGTTTATAATTAAGGAGCGGATAGCCAGTGATCACTTCAGTGGAGATGCACACTAAGTTCGAACTCTTACGTGAATTGGTGAAATTCCACGTATAATGAGGATAATGGGCAAGCAGCACTACATCATAAGGTGTGGATAGCTTTCAAAAATGGTTCAAATGGCTCTGAACACTATGGGACTTAACATCTGAGATCATCAGTCCCCTAGAACTTAGAACTACTTAAACCTAACTAACCTAAGGACATCACGCACATCCATGCCCGAGGCAGGATTCGAACCTGCGACCGTAGCGGTCACGCGATTCCAGACTGTAGCGCCTAGAACCGCTCAGCCACACCGGCCGGCGGATAACTTTCCCCATCGATTTAAATCAGTGCCCACTGGCAGTTACTATCTTTATTTCTTCTATGTCTCGATAAAATAACGCTGTCAACTTTCGGTAAGGGATTGCAGTTTGCAAGCCCGAAAGATCAGATGGAAATTTCTTCTTCGTTATGACAAATCGAGGTGTTAAATGACATATTTACGGAGGGCCTCTGGAGGTCAGAAAGCGACTGCCGAATACGAGATGAGATACCGTATCGTGACGTTGCGCGTGACGGGACGCATATTGATCTCAAGTAAACAGCCGGCCTGCCCTGATGAGAGTTGGCGCCGCTTTGCGTGCCGCGCGGGCCCAATAACAGGAGTGCACTCCGGCGCTCGCCTCTAATCACTTTTACATAATGCGCAGCCGGCTCGCTTACTGCAGTCGCAGGCGACGAGCGCCTGAGGAGGCGCGGGGGATTCACACCAGCGTCGCAGAAAGCGACGCGCCGCTGCTGGCCGCTAAAACTTACAACGTCAGGAAGGATGGCAAATAACGAAGCGACAGTTAAGTAGAAAAAATACGTCATTACATTTGTACGCATACGCGAAGCGAAATTAAGTACACAGAGCTGTAATCTCTGGCAGCAACAATGGCTCTAAAGGCCAATCCACACTGACCGTGACACACAGTCACGTCACGTCACGTCAGGATGTATTCACAATGGAAGTCACGTCAAGTCAATTGAAGTCACGTGATCTCAGCTCTCACGGCTGGCTGTCAACTGGTTTTTCGCGGGGATTGCGGTTTCGCAACATGATTCTCAACTGTTTTCATGGCGAAGAGCTCATCCACAATGCAACAGCGTATATGCACTGACATGATAAAAGTCGTGGGATAGCGATATGCACAGGTAGAGATGGCGGCAGTATCATGTACACAAGATAGAACAGGCCAGTGCATTGGCGGACACTTCATTTCTACTCAGGTGATTCACACGGAAAGGTGTGAGAGGTGACCGTGGCTGCACACTGTGAATTAACAAATTTCGAACGCAGAATGGGAGTCGGAGCTAGACGCATGGCACATTCCATATCGGAATTCAGCATTCCGAGATCCACAGTGCCAAGAATGTGCAGAGAATACCAAATTTCGGTCATTACTTGTCACTTCAGACAACGCAGTGGGCGACGGACTTCACGTAGCGACCGAGAGCAGGGGCATTTGCGTAGGATTTTCAGTGTTAGCAGACTAGCTACACTGTGCGGAATAACCGTAGAATGTGGGCCGTACGACGAACGTATCGGTTAGGACAGTGCTGTGGCAGCAGAAGATCGACGCGAGTGCCTTTGCTAACAGCTCGATATCGCCTGCAGCGCCTTTCCTGGGCTCATAACCATATCGGTTTGACCCTGGACTACTGTAAAACCGTGGCCTGATCAGATAAGTTCCAATATCAGTAGGTAAGAGCTGACGGTAGGGTTCGAGTGTGGTGCAGACTCCATGAAGCCAAGCTGGTTGTGGCTCCATAATGTTGTGGGCTATGTTTACAGAAAATGGACTGGGTCCGCTGGTCCAAATGAGTCATCAATAATTGACTGGAAATGGTAAAGTTCGGCGACTTGAAGACCATTTGCAGCCACTCATAGACTTTATATTTCCACAGCCCCACATCTACAATATTTCCGAACCGGGACCAAATCTCGATTGCTGCACCCCCTGCCCCCCCCCCCCCCTCCCCACCCAGGGCCTTTCAGATAGGACGCCAAAAATTTTAAAAAATCTATTTTTCAGAAGTATGTTCATTTTGTAGAACACATCTTGCTGAAGAGTTAGATATATAAAACATATATGTTCAAGGAAATGGGAGACATGTTATGCCGAGCCTCTTTACACAGCATTATTCTATTGCACGTCATTGTATTCCCCAAACTGGAACTGAAACGTGTATATTTTGTAATGGAAGCCATCAAACCTATATTCAGGACAGTGGAAATTAAAATGTCCTGTGGTGCATCTCCTGTTCTCAGTCAGCCGGTTTGACACCCTACACTAAAAAACAATTAATACTGGATGGGATTATTTGTGACGCGGAGAAGGGGAGAATACGAAATCTTCAGAAAAGTTGCACTCTTCGTTGCCTATTAGCTAATAACTCTCTTTTGAGGGACATAAAATTAAATCTAGGAGACATAAAACCAATAAAGACAAGAGATAAAGAAGACAGTACATTTATCAATCCTTAAGTCCCAGCGTTGCTAAGACGCACTTCAAGTATTTTTTAAACGTTGAAATAACTCATTTTTACTGCACGAAGAGCCGCTTATTACAGCGGTTTGTACCCGTCAGCCGAGCGCGCGATTCGGCGAATGAGAAGCAGCAGCTGTGACAAGAGCGCAGCGCGCCGCGTAGCGTCAATTTCCGGAGTGCAAATACGCCAGTTTTAAGCACCTAAAGCCTGGTTCACACCGGAGGGAACGGAAGCGAACACAAGCGAATGAGCACTCGCAGAAAATTCGCCAGTGTTCACTACTATTGACCGATATCTGGGGGTACAAGCGTTTAAACTAGAGAGAACGGAAAACAACACGAGATAACGAACATTGCGTATGAACGTCTCGTTATTGTTTTTGTAACTAATAATCAGCGTACAGGATACAGCAATATATTGTTAGAGCCACAATGCGGAACTTTGGTATTCAAAGACGATTATATTGCATGACGAGCGTACTGTTCGTGACGAAGTAATCAAAATGTCTCAGTTGACAACGAATTTAGATGTACCAGTTTCTACGAAAGCGTGAAATGCGTGGAGATAGTGCTGTACATAACACTGAATTGCATCTCCAGCTTTCCTTAGCATTAATCCATAATTTTGCACGGATATCGGCTGATGTTTTTCTCTGGCTTCTCGTTGCAACTGAGGGGGAAATTTATAAATATAACAGTAATTACCGACGGTCAACATAACCTGAAGCAATGCTGGCGTTTACACACTGCTTGTCGGACCTCGTAGTCTAAAGGTAAAGCTATTCCTGAAAACCGGAAGGTCGCGAGATGGAACCCGGTCGGACCATTCATTTTTCATTCTACTTTTTAACATAGCCTTCGCCTCTCAAAGATGTGATGAATCACCAAGACGCGAACTTCCTAGGATGGCTCGCTGAAAGACCGACGACTACTGAAACACAAGCGTATGTAAATCGAACACAACGTAAGTTCACTCGCGTTCGCTGGCATTGACGTCAGAGAGAATTCTCGTTCGCTGATATCTGTTTGGTTGTGTTCGTTCTGGTGTAAATCAGTCTTGAATTATATAAAAAAATATCATTTCATTTATTTATTGAATAACTTCCAGTTCAAATCGACAGCTAAATTGTGGCAGATGTAATTGTTACAGAGGTGACTAGCAGAGGAAAAAATATCATTCCGGTGTTTGATATCACATTACAGACGACTTCCATCAATCGCGAATTTAATTTGTTGAAAAGAAATATTTCTTGCACATGCCTCATTTTATAACCATTGCTGTAGCAGAATTCTTCTGATAATTTATGAATATTTTACATGTGACCAACAATGAAACGATTCCTTATTTATTCCCTGTAGTCGACACACAAATGCGAAGTGTCTATTGAACGACATACATTTTCCTTACAACAGGCACATTGGAAAAAAGAAAAATTAATGCATTCAGGCACTTCACAGTAATTATAAGTTCTATTTAGACAGAATTGGGATGGAGCAAGAAACGGCCTCGGCCGTTGTTCCAAATATTGCACTGCGTACCAGGCATACTTGATCAAATTCGTAAAACGTAGCGATGCAAACTGATAATGCACAAATGACTGAACCTTAAGAATACTTACTGTTCCGCTGATAAATCAGAAATGACAAACAGCTGTCGGAAACTATACTGTCCGACAGTTTCCTCCAAAACGCTTTCCACTGTCGAAACAATTCTTTATCGAGAGGTTGAATCACACCAGCTGTTCAGGGTGGAATCCGCGTCATATCAACAGTCTTTTTGTCATCCACCTCTAGTACAGAGGTGTCGTTATGCCCAGGCCAAGAATCCATCAAAAGCTATGAATCATTTGCGGCATCTGGTAGGAAGACGTTCCGAATGGATAGTTTAAAGTTATTCGTTTTCCAGGTCTTGATACGTCGAGTACAAGACTTTTGCAATTAAAGTCTCACTTTTAAAATTTTTGGTCCTAAGTTGCCCTGATGTTCCTGAAGACAGATATAAAGCTGCGGAAACAGTAATTCCCTCATAACTGGCATTGTTACATACGAATGTGTCATAGCATTCATCAGTTGCACAACTAACTCCGTCTTTTTTTCATCCCGAAATGAGAAAGTGCGGTGTGCACCCAATTCTTCCGCGAAGCCGGACTAATCAGCGTTATACACTGCAGTTAAGGGGATAGCAGCAAGCTTCCTCCTAACGCCAGAAATGAATATATCTATAATATTGCCTATTAATGGCAGCTGCTCTATATGTTTACTTGATGTAACCTTTGTAATTTTACGACTTCCTATCCCGTAAGATTTCTTGAACCCACATATGGGGGTCGAAGAAGCCTGGAAATCAGCAAAGTTCATAGCACTTGTTATTTGAAGGGCCCAGTCTCTTAGATCTCTTTCAGTAACGGTGCACTGTTTCTCACAAGCAGTTTTACATGTTTCAAATAGTTTTTCGTGTCTCTTTCTTTCATTTATCCAGTTCGCTTTCTGATTTTACGAAACGGAAGCACCTTTGCACAATGCTTAACTTGAAGCTTTACCTCCATCCTTCGTTTAACCAAAATTCACAGCCTTTTCTTTGTCACTGAAAGCTATTGAAGTACGTGTTTTCTTTGAGCTAGGAAGGTATTCCCGTTCCGGACTCTTGTTGGCACAATTGTCGACATTTGAATCACTGTTCACGGCGGAGTTAGTTCCTATTTCTTCAACAGTTTCCACAAATTCAAATGGCTCTGAGCACTATGGGACTCAACATCTGTGGTCATCAGTGCCCTAGAACTTAGAACTACTTAAACCTAACTAACCTAAGGACATCACATACATCCATGCCCGAGGCAGGATTCGAACATGCGAGCGTAGCAGCCGCGCGGTTCCGGACTGAGCGCCTAGAACCGCTAGACCACTGCGGCCGGCGACAATTTCCACAGATTTTGACAAAATGTGGACGTCATTCGTATAAATGTCCAATAAATTAACTACTGAATAACAAATATGTAGGTCTTCAGGAGAAGTAAGTGATTTAGATTGGAAACCGGGTTCTTTCACGTTTCATCTATGCAAGATTGAGATTTTAAATTGTTTTCAACATCACTGTGCAATTCTGGTACATAAAAAAGACAGATGCGATTAGCACGCTTATATTACGACAACACAATGAATATAACTTCAGCTTTTTCTCTATTGTCAACGCTTACATACACCGTACTGCAAAAAGCAACTGACAATTTTTATTTCCAGAGAATAGTAACTGTTCACAATAGTGTTGGAGAAACTATCAGCGCGAATTCGCTTTACAAATTACGATCGAGTTGTATCGTGTTTCCTGTTTGCAAAAGTACCGTGACAATGCTATGCGTCACGCTGATTGCGCAAGCGCGGCTGCTAGAGCTCCAATAGGGGTGTCCATTTATCCTTCCGCCTGGCCGGCTACGTATTTGGCAATTTCCATTTTTTAAAAATGTTTACAGTATGTATTAGCAGCTAAAATTTTGACAGTACGTTTCTTTAGGGCTATTCTTTCTGAATAAAAAAAATTCAAGGTAAGTTTGAACAGGTCGAATTGGACCTTTGCCTTGAGGGCATGGCATTCCAGGTCCTATTTATTCCAGATTCGAATGGAATGGTAACCAAGAGGAACAGCAATATTGTGGAGGATAAACCACAGTCTCGATAGGACATGATTCCACCGCAGTTCGAACACTGACGGCTTCGGACGGACGTTTCTTCTTCTTATACGAGCATATACAAAGTATGACACGAATATCTTTTATTACACAGTAAGGTGGCGTAAGTGATGGGATAGCGACACGACGTACATAGATGGCGTTGGCATCGCGTACAATACGTATAAAAGAGATGTGCATTGACGGAGCTGTCATTTGTACTCAGGTGACTCGTGTGAGAGAGTTTCCGACGTGATTATGGCAGCAAGGCAGAAACAGACTTTGAACGCGGAGTGGTAGTGGAGCTAGACGTGTGGGGCATTCCATTTCGTGCATTAACTCTCACCACTCAACGGCCGCATGCAGTAGCTCTTGCGTAGCGTTGTCAGTATTAACAGACGAGCAGCACTGCGTGAAATAACGCATAAATCAATGTGGGAAGTAGGACAAACGTATCTGCTGAGGCAGGGCGGTGAAACTTGGCGTTAATGGTCTATGGCAGCAGACGACCGATGGGAGTGCCTCTCTTAACAGCACGACATCGGCTGCAGCGCCTCTCCTGAGATCGTGACCATATCGGTTGGACCCCAGACGGCTGGAAAACCGTGGCCTGATACTTGAGATGAATCCTAATTTCAGATGGTAAGAACTGATGGTAGGGTTCGAGTGCGGCGCAGACCCCTTGAGAAAGCTGGTGGTGGTTCCATAATGGTATGGGCAGTGTTTACCTGGAATGGACTCGGTCCTATGGTTATGTTCGGCTATGTTCCCATGGCAACGCGTCCTGTCACCAGGCGAGAGTTGTTTGCGACTGGTTTGCCGACCATTCTGGAAAATTCGAGCGAATTATTTGGCCACCCAGATCGCCCAACATGAATCCCATCTAAGATTTATGGGACATAATCGGGACGTCAGTTCTTGCACAAAATCCTGCACCGGCAACACTTTCGCAATTATGGACGGCTATAGAGACAGCACGGTTCAGTATTTCTGCAGGAGTCTCCCAACGATTCGTTGAGTCCATGCCACGTCGATTTGCTGCACTACGGCTTGCAAAAGGAAGTCCGATGCGGTATTAGGAAGTATCCCATGACTTTTGTCAACTCAGTATATACAGAACGCAGATGGCGTTACTCTTACCTACCTGATGTGATTGTTCTGAAATGCTAATTATGTGTAAATAAAAGTATGTACTACACTTCATGCCATCTTGACGCCGCCTTCGTGGTGTTGCTATTTCAATAGTAAGCAATATAGTTTGCCACGGAAATAACAGGTCTAACGTGTCTGACTTTGCAGTGACGAAATCTGTCTTGCATCAAGTTATATTCATATAACATTTCCTGTGATAATTTTTTTTTTAATTCTCTTCCACAGAAGCGTGCTACCTTATACGTAGTTATACACTGATACGAGATAATGGGTTTCAGGTTTGAAGTAATAATCCAGTATAGAAAGAAAATTCGTAGGTTGGAACTTAAATAGTGGCAACACTGCTGTGGAGACACTATGCATTGGAATCTACTATTGTTGCTGATAGTACACGTTGTTGACATACCTACCTTACCTCCGAGCAGCGCACAGTCACTTGTGAGGGTGTGGTGTCACTGTTTTCGAAACAGGAACAGCGGCGTTGGATCAAGATTTAATGTGCCAGAGGTCTTACAGCACGACAGTACCATCAAGGTCTTCAAGAGGCGTGCGAGGAATCAGCATTGCCGTACAGAACAGTGGCACGTTTGCTAAAAGCCTTCAACGAAGGTCGGTAAACCGTGGCTGACATACATCGAGCAGCGTCTCTGAAATAGAAGTGCATGCTGGTGCCGCGTTAGTGGACAGTGATCGACGCCATTCGATTTGTAAGCTCGCCCACGAAACCGGATTAGCGCATACGCCTGTGATTCGCATCCTGAAGGAACGCCTGGGCATGCGAAAAATTGCACCACAAAGGGTTCCGTATGACTTGACAGTGCAGAAATTGATGCGTTACGACGCTGCTCAGACGCACTTGGAGTGCTATGAGCGTGAAGGAGAGGCTTTCTTACGCCTGGATGAGACATGGGCCATATCGTACGAGCCAAAACTGAAACGCCAATCCAACTAATGGCGTCATTATGGGTCGCCGCGAAAGTCGAAAGTGCTTCAGAGCCCCAGTATGGTGAAAGTTATGGTGATTCTCTTGTACGACCCATCATTTTGCACAACAATGCGCGGGCGCATACAGCACAAGCTGTGGCTGCTCTGTTCGGTCGATGGGACTGGGAAGTACTGTACCATCCACCATACTCTCCGGACTTGAGTCATTGTGACTTTTATTTGATTCCCAAAATGAAGGAACCAATTCGTGACATTCACTTCCGAACTGTTCCAGAGATTCGACAGGCAGTAGACCGCTCCATTCGCACCATCAACAGAACAGGTTCTGCTAACGGTATACTTCGCCTTCCACATCGCTGGCAACGAGTTCTGCACAACGCTGGCGACTACTTTGAAAGACAGTAACAGGTGCAAACATGTAACTCTTTTATATCGCTTGTAAATAAATAGTTATCACTGTTTAAGTTCCAACCGTCGTAGAACACCTCTAGAAGGGCGATTCAGAAACACCAAGTTTACATGGGTGCCCTGATGGTAATCAAGATTCATAACTAAAGGCAGTCTCTTTTCAGATGGATAAAGCGCCTTGTACTGAGATCCCAAAGTGTATTTGACATTGTCGTGGAATGGAGTGTTGTTTCAAGAACCTTACAGAATGAACAGTGTAGCAAGGAAAGACATTACCTACGAGCACAATGCGACGCTGGAGAGTTCTCCCGGTGAACCGTGCAGCAGGCTGGACGTTTCAGCTGTGTATCAGTGTTACAGCCAGTGGTACAAGAAAACTGAATGGCCTTGTATTCAACGGTCGCAGCGGCTTATAGTTCAGTGACAAATGAGAATCTGTATCACACCGAGACTAAAAACGTACATTTCTTGCTTTTCGTGAGCGGTTGCTTTAGTAGTTGCTTGAGCACTGCTCCTACGTGTTATATGTGAAATATCACCAGGGAAACGGATGATCTGAAGGAAAGTGGCTTTCCCTTTGACTGAGATTTACGTCAACTGAACCAAGGTCACCCACAAATGGATTAATGAGGATGAAATCAATGAAGATGACATCACGTGAACTGGCTGAAAAATGTTTGAAATGCGATGAAATAGAAATTTGTGACTATATGGTAAAAGAGTTTGATTGGGAAAAGCAGAAAATTCGGATTAGAGTCCAGGTTTTGCACAAAATTACATTTCTCGCGATGTATTCTTTACATGGCGGGTTCATGATTTCTGGACAATTTCCACTGATATCGCTACGTCTTCATTTGTTTCGTAATAATTATATCCAATTATTTCATTTCAGTGAATGTATACCAACCGATATATACAGGGTGTAATACACTGAAGAGCCAAAGAAACTGGTACACCTACCTAATATCGTGTAGAGCCCCTGCGAGCACACAGAAGTGCCGCAACACGACGTGGCATGGACTCGACTAATGTACGAAGTAGTGCTGTAGGGAATTGACACTGTGTATCCTGCAGGGCTGTCCATAAATCCGTAAGAGAAAGAGGGGGTGGAGATCTCTTCTAAACAGCATGCAGCAAGGCATCCCAGATATGCTCAATAATGTTCATGTCTGGGGAGTCTGGTGGCCAGCGGAAGTGTTGAAACTCAGAAGAGTGTTCCTCGAGCCACTCTGTAGCAATTCTGGACGTGTGGGATGACGCACTGTCCTGCTGGAATTGCCCAAGTCCGTCGGAATGTACAATACACATGAATGAATGCAGGTGATGTGACAGGATGCTTACGTACGTGTCACCTGTCAGAGTCGTATCTAGGAGTGATACGGGATCCCTGATACGTCAACTGCACACGCCCCACACCATTACAGAGCCCCCATCAGCTAGAATAGTCCCCTGCTTTCACGCAAGGTCCACGGATTCACGAGGTTGTCTCCATACCTGTACACGTCTATCCACTCGATACAATTTGAAACGAGACTCATCCGACCACGCAACATGTTTCCAGTCATCAATACTCCAATGTCAGTGTTGACGGTCCCAGACGAGGCGAAACGCTTTGCGTCGTGCAGTCATCAGGGGTACACGAGTGGGCCTTCAGCTTCAAAAACCCTTATCGACGATGTTTCGTTGAATGGTTTGCACGCTGACACTTGTTGATGCTCCAGCATTGAAATCGGCAGCAATTTGCAGAAGAGTAGCACTTCTATCACGTTGAACGATTCACTTCAGTCGTCGTTGGTACCGTTCTTGCAGGATCTTTTCCGACCGCAGCGATGTCGGAGATTTGGTGTTTTACCGGATTCCTGATATTCACGGTACACTCGTGAAATGATGGTACGGGAAAATCCCCATTTTATCGTTACCTTGGAGATGCTGTGTCCCATCACTCGTGCGCCGACTATAACACCACTTAAATCTTGATAACCGGCAATTGTAGCAGCAGTAACCGATCTAACAACTGCGCCAGACACTTGTTGTCTTACATAGGCATTGCCGACCGCAGTGCCGCATTCTGCCTGTTTACAAATCTCTGTATTTGAATACGCATGCCTATACTAGTTTCTTTGACGCCTCGGTATATACAATAATACACTGCCTGACAAAGAAGTTAAGCTCCCAGAAGTGGAGGAGGAAATGAAAAGAAGCTCCACGGATTACGGTTTATTTGATGCTATAGCAATGATTTCAAAATCGAGTCAGATTGACAAATAAACGGCAGCACAGCCCACTTATCAGTATGAAGTTGCACTCCCTCTGTTTTGGATGCATGAACTAATTGGATGTGAGGAGTATCATGAAGACGATGGATCTTCTTCTGAGGTAATATGGTCCATAATTGTCTGTATCCCCGTGATGGTCCTGTGTCGGAGCTGAGGTCCATGCGGGTCCCACACATGATCCATCGCTGACAGATCGGAGAGCGTACTGACCACGGGAGTGACTTAACATAACGCAGACATATAGAAGTGTTCCATGTGTGAATGAGCATTGTACTGTTGAAAAATGGCACCTGAAGTCATACTTGATTCTTCCCCAGGATCTCACAGCCATGCTCGCTGGTCCTCTAGGGAAATGCAGAACCGTGATTCATCGTTGAACACAATGCCCTGTCATTCAGCAGCAGTCCGTGTTTCCTGTTCACACCACTACGAACTTTACCGCTTTTGTTGCGATTTTGTTCGTATCGTACGCATGTGACAGTAATTCCCTAGACTGACTGCTGTTAGTATATGACCATTAGTGCGGGATGGCACGGCATGTCGCAGGGAACCCATTACTTGCTCCCTCACGGCAGGTACGACTTGAAGGGTCTAGGATGTGTTTGGTGCACAATACGGCGATCCTCCCTTGTGGTGAGACACGATTGACCAGTACCTCGATGACGAGTGTGCTTATTCTCATGTTCCCATGCACCCGAAAAATGACCACTGTTACATCCGAATGCCTCAGAGATTAGGCTACTGCACGATTCGACTATCTGGCCAAATGCCCCTTTCAAACCCTTTCAGATGCCGCTATTGCTGTCTCACAAGAATTTGCGGCATGCCCGTGTCCTCCACAGAGACCACTGACTTCTTAAGTAATAGAACCCAGTACGTTGTCCTTGCTGGTGAGTGTTCATCGGAGGTGAGAGTATCATCTGGAGTGGCCCAGGGAAGTGTGGTAGGTCCGCTGTTGTTTTCTATCTACATAAATGATCTTTTGAATAGGGTGGATAGCGATGTGCGGCTGTTTGCTGATGATGCTGTGGTGTACGGGAAGGTGTCGTCGTTGAGTGACTGTAGGAGGATACAAGATGACTTGGACAGGATTTGTGATTGGTGTAAAGAATGGCAGCTAACTCTAAATATAGATAAATGTAAATTAATGCAGATGAACAGGAAAAAGAATCCTGTAATGTTTGAATACTCCATTAGTAGTGTAGAGCTTGACACAGTCACGTCGATTAAATATTTGGGCGTAACATTGCAGAGTGATATGAAGTGGGACAAGCATGTAATGGCAGTTGTGGGGAAGGCGGATAGTCGTCTTCGGTTCATTGGTAGAATTTTGGGAAGATGTGGTTCATCTATAAAGGAGACCGCTTATAGAACACTGGTGCGACCTATTTTTGAGTACTGCTCGAGCGTTTGGGATCCCTATCAGGTCGGATTGAGGGAGGACATAGAAGCAATTCAGAGGCGGGCTGCTAGATTTGTTACTGGTAGGTTTGATCATCACACGTGTGGTGTCACCGCCAGACACCACACTTGCTAGGTGGTAGCCTTTAAATCGGCCGCGGTCCGGTAGTATACGTCGGACCCGCGTGTCGCCACTATCAGTGATTGCAGACCGAGCGCCGCCACACGGCAGATCTAGAGAGACTTCCTAGCACTCGCCCCAGTTGTGCAGCCGACTTTGCTAGCGATGGTTCACTGACAAGTTACGCTCTCCTTTGCCGAGACGATAGTTAGCATAGCCTTCAGCTACGTCATTTGCTACGACCTAGCAAGGCGCCATTATCAATTGCTATTTATCTTGTGATGCATGTACCGTCAGACCGATGTTCACCAATTATGGATTAAAGTTAAGTATTCCAGCAGCTACGTACTTTTATTGCTAGTATAATTACTTTACCTGTTCCAGACCTCACGCCAGCCTGCGTGAGCTTAAACGCGTGCCTTTCGGCTTCCTCCTAGTGGCTTGGCTGTCTTGCCAAGTCACAACAATACGAGTGTTACGGAAATGCTTCAGGAACTCGGGTGGGAGTCTCTAGAGGAAAGGACACATTCTTTTTGTGAATCGCTACTGAGGAAATGTAGAGAACCAGCATTTGAGGCTGACTGCACTACAATTTTGCTGCCGCCAACTTACATTTCGGGAAAAGACCACAAAGATGAGATAAGAGAGATTAGGGCTCGTACAGAGGCATATAGGCAGTCTTTTTCCCTCGTTCTATTTGGGAGTGGAACAGGGAGAGAAAATGCTAGTTGTGGTACGAGGTACCCTCCGCCACGCACCGTATGGTGGATTGCGGAGTATGTATGTAGATGTAGAACAATTCGAGTTGTTCACACCCCTTATATACAATAACAGGCCTGGTAACAACAGTAAACACTGTTGCGATCGTTCTACCTGTCACAGAGAACTGTAACTCTAAATTATTTACATGTGCGGATGTTTCGTATGCGTACAAAGTTATGTACATTGACATCGATCATGTCTGTTGGCCGCTTTACTTTTCTGTTGGGTATGTTTTGAAGCAAAAACGATCCAGTAAACGTAGTCCGCTAACGAGCCATTTACTTAATAATTACAAATATCTGATTAAAAGCTGTCAGCGACTTTTAAGTAGGAGATAATGTCATAGTACAAATGTAATTTTTGGATGTAAGACAAGTCACTGACGGAGTCATTATATACTGCCGTTAGACGAAGGTGTGCTGCAGCATCAGAGTGGCTCCTGGTCAGAGCAGCACTGTGGACAATGAACGGAATAACAGCGCAATGAAGAATAAGGGAGACAGACCTGTTGATGGGATGAGGTCAAGAAAATTACTGACTACATCTACATCTACATCTATACTCCGCGAGCCACCTTACGGTGCGTGGCGGAGGGTACTTATTGTACCACTATCTGATCCCCCCTTCCCTGTTCCATTCACGAATTGTGCGTGGGAAGAACGACTGCTTGTAAGTCTCCGTATTTGCTCTAATTTCTCGGATCTTTTCGTTGTGATCATTACGCGAGATATATGTGGGCGGTAGTAATATGTTGCCCATCTCTTCCCGGAATGTGCTCTCTCGTAATTTCGATAATAAACCTCTCCGTATTGCGTAACGCCTTTCTTGAAGTGTCCGCCACTGGAGCTTGTTCAGCATCTCCGTAACGCTCTCGCGCTGACTAAATGTCCCCATGACGAATCGCGCTGCTTTTCGCTGGATCATGTCTATCTCTTCTATTAATCCAACCTGGTAAGGGTCCCATACTGATGAGCAATACTCAAGAATCGGACGAACAAGCGTTTTGTAAGCTACTTCTTTCGTCGATGAGTCACATTTTCTTAGAATTCTTCCTATGAATCTCAACCTGGCGCCTGCTTTTCCCACTATTTGTTTTATGTGATCATTCCACTTCAGATCGCTCCGGATAGTAACTCCTAAGTATTTTACGGTCGTTACCGCTTCCAATGATTTACCACCTATGGCATAATCGTACTGGAATGGATTTCTGCCCCTATGTATGCGCATTATATTACATTTATCTACGTTTAGGGAAAGCTGCCAGCTGTCGCACCATGCATTAATCCTCTGCAGGTCCTCCTGGAGTACGTACGAGTCTTCTGATGTTGCTACTTTCTTGTAGACAACCGTGTCATCTGCAAATAGCCTCACGGAGCTACCGATGTTGTCAACTAAGTCATTTATGTATATTGTAAACAATAAAGGTCCTATCACGCTTCCCTGCGGTACTCCCGAAATTACCTCTACATCTGCAGATTTTGAACCGTTAAGAATGACATGTTGTGTTCTTTCTTCTAGGAAATCCTGAATCCAATCACAAACCTGGTCCGACATTCCGTAAGCTCGTATTTTTTTCACTAAACGTAAGTGCGGAACCGTATCAAATGTCTTCCTGAAGTCCAGGAATACGGCATCAATCTGCTCGCCAGTGTCTACGGCACTGTGAATTTCTTGGGCAAATAGGGCGAGCTGAGTTTCACATGATCTCTGTTTGCGGAATCCATGTTGGTTATGATGAAGGAGATTTGTATTATCTAAGAACGTCATAATACGAGAACACAAAACATGTTCCATTATTCTACAACAGATTGACGTAAGCGAAATAGGCCTATAATTATTCGCATCTGATTTATGACCCTTCTTGAAAATGGGAACGACCTGCGCTTTCTTCCAGTCGCTAGGTACTTTACGTTCTTCCAGCGATCTACGATAAATTGCTGATAGAAAGGGGGCAAGTTCTTTAGCATAATCACTGTAGAATCTTAAGGGTATCTCGTCTGGTCCGGATGCTTTTCCGCTACTAAGTGATAGCAGTTGTTTTTCAATTCCGATATCGTTTATTTCAATATTTTCCATTTTGGCGTCCGTGCGACGGCTGAAGTCAGGGACCGTGTTACGATTTTCCGCAGTGAAACAGTTTCGGAACACTGAATTCAGTATTTCTGCCTTTCTTCGGTCGTCCTCTGTTTCGGTGCCATCGTGGTCAACGAGTGACTGAATAGGGGATTTAGATCCGCTTACCGATTTTACATATGACCAAAACTTTTTAGGGTTCTTGTTTAGATTGTTTGCCAATGTTTTATGTTCGAATTCGTTGAATGCTTCTCTCATTGCTCTCTTTACGCTCTTTTTCGCTTCGTTCAGCTTTTCCTTATCAGCTATGATTCGACTACTCTTAAACCTATGATGAAGCTTTCTTTGTTTCCGTAGTACCTTTCGTACATGATTGTTATACCACGGTGGATCGTTCCCCTCGCTTTGGACCTTAGTCGGTACGAACTTATCTAAGGCGTACTGGACGATGTTTCTGAATTTTTTCCATTTTTGTTCCACATCCTCTTCCTCAGAAATGAACGTTTGATGGTGGTCACTCAGATATTCTGCGATTTGTGCCCTATCACTCTTGTTAAGCAAATATATTTTCCTTCCTTTCTTGGCATTTCTTATTACACTTGTAGTCATTGATGCAACCACTGACTTATGATCACTGATACCCTCTTCTACATTCACGGAGTCGAAAAGTTCCGGTCTATTTGTTGCTATGAGGTCTAAAACGTTAGCTTCACGAGTTGGTTCTCTAACTATCTGCTCGAAGTAATTCTCGGACAAGGCAGTCAGGATAATGTCACAAGAGTCTCTGTCCCTGGCTCCAGTTCTGATTGTGTGACTATCCCATTCTATACCTGGTAGATTGAAGTCTCCCCCTATTACAATAGTATGATCACGAAACTTCTTCACGACGTTCTGCAGGTTCTCTCTGAGGCGCTCAACTACTACGGTTGCTGATGCAGGTGGTCTATAGAAGCATCCGACTATCATATCTGACCCACCTTTGATACTTAACTTAACCCAGATTATTTCACATTCGCATTCGCTAATAACTTCACTGGATATTATTGAATTCTTTACTGCTATAAATACTCCTCCACCATTGGCGTTTATCCTATCCTTGCGGTATATATTCCATTCTGTGTCTAGGATTTCGTTACTGTTCACTTCCGGTTTTAACCAACTTTCCGTTCCTAATACTATATGCGCACTATTTCCTTCAATAAGAGATACTAATTCAGGAACCTTGCCCTGGATACTCCTGCAGTTTACCAATATTACGTTAACTTTTCCTGTTTTTGGTCTCTGAGGACGGACGTTCTTTATCAACGATGATAATGTCCTCTCTGGTAAGCCGTCAGGTATTTTATCGTTTCGCCCAAGGGGGGGTCCCTCTAACCTAAAAAACCCCCGTGTGCACGCCACACGTACTCTGCTACCCTAGTAGCTGCTTCCGGTGTGTAGTGCACGCCTGACCTGTCTAGGGGGGCCCTACAGTTCTCCACCCAATAACGGAGGTCGATGAATTTGCAACCATTATAGTCGCAGAGTCGTCTGAGCCTCTGGTTTAGACCCTCCACACGGCTCCAAACCAGTTTGTGTGTGTGTGTGTGTGTGTGTGTGTGTGTGTGTGTGTGATTGTTGATGATAGTTTACTGATTCATTTCCGCATAAAAGATTTTTACATTTGCCTTCAGTATTACCACCATACACGTCATAACTAAAGTCGAACCACACAGCGCCGAGCAGGATGTGAGGGATGTACGTAAAATTGAGATCGATCATGTAATTTATGAACACAAGCTTCCGTTCCATATTAGAAAGCAGATGTAAAATTATTATAAACTACAATACGATTAATTCGAAGAGAAGAAACAAAAACTTCGAGGTTTGCCAGTAACAATGTAATTCTGCAAAAGATGGCAAAAGACTTCGCAAAGCACTTGACTGGAATTGATAATGTCTTGAAAAGTAATTGCAAGATGAACATCAACAAAGGTAATGGAATGTAGTCGCATTAAACCGAACGATACTGAGTAGATTACAACAGGAAATGAGAAACAAAGTAGTAGTTTCGTTAAGTGGGCAGCAAAATAACAGTCGATGGCTGAAATAGAGAATACAAAATGAAGCTCCGGCCACTGTGGCCGAGCGGTTCTAGGCGCTTCAATCCGGGACCACGCTGCTGCTACGGTCGCAGGTTCGAATCCTGCCTCGGGCATGGATGTGTGTGATATCCTTAGGTTAGTTAGGTTTAACTAGTTCTAAGTCTAGGGGACTGATGGCCTCAGATGTTAAGTCCCATAGTGCTTAGAACCATTTGAACCATTTGAGCAAAATGAAGCCCGCCAATAGCAAGAAAATCATTCTTCATGAGGAGGAATATTTTGACTTCGAATATACTGTTAAATGTAAGAAAGCCTTCTAGGAAGGAATTTGACTGTAACGTAGCCTGGTACGGAAGTGAAACAGATTAGACAAGAAGAGAATAGAAACTTCTGATATGTGCTGCTACAGAATAATGTTGAGAATTGGATGGGTAGATCGAATCTGATGGTGGAGAAAAATAAATTGTGGCAGAAATGGGTCTAAAAAGGAGGAATTAAGAAATCGTACATTCGGTAATGAAGGGATGTGTGGGGTGTGAAAATTGTAGAGAGAGACGAAGGCTCGAACACAATAAGCAGCTCCAAATGATGATAGTTGCTGTAGTTATGCCGAGTTGGGGCGGCTTGAGAAGGACTAAGTGGCGTTGAGAGTTGCGTCCTACCAGACAACAACAATACACAATTCTGTTGCAAAGAAAGTAACAGTTTAGTTTCCCGCGAAGTGGTATCGACGACTACAGTCCGAAATTACGATTTTTTTTTTTTTGCATTTAAATAAATCGATGAAAGGTATGAATTCAGTGAAGACGTAATGACACGGAAAGACGGCAGCGATAAACTTCGGTCATGCTGAATCCACAATGTAATGAACATAGGATGACCAATAATGAAAATCTGAGCCAGACCTGGACTAGAATCCTGATGTTCCGCATTCCGCGAGGAGCCTTCTCAGCCACTTTTGCACTAATTTTCTTTTCATTTCACTTCAAATGTAGCGTTTCTGACCTGTTGACACTTACAAGATTTCATGGCATGGGATCTTCAATGATACCATCCGCACTAAATTCACTTAAGTGAAATGTGTGGAGTCAATGAGGGTGATATCAATGAAGATGCCATGACACGAAGTCATATATGCAGGGTGGTCTGAAGCAGTCTGAAAGGCTTGTAATGGTGTTGCAGGGTAGGTGGAGCTGAGAAATAATTGTTAAGAAAAAAATTCTATACGTTGCGCCGTTTCCGACTTAATTAGCATTGAAGTCAGTCAATCAAGCCGTTGCTAGCGCAAATTCAAGCGGCTCGCCGGATACAATTAGTGTCAGTTCTCATAGTGTAGATAATAGCAGACGATACTGCTCAGCCTTTGGCTCGCTTTCAACTCTTACTTGTGTAACATGTTCACTTTTTGTCTCGCTCTCTAGCTCAGTTTTAGAAAACCAGATGAAGAACACGTTTGGCGACACCGCCTCTGGCGGGCCGCTTGAATTTACGAGCGCAACTGTCTTAGTGATTACTTTCAATGTGAATTAACTCTGAAACGGTACAACGTATCGCATTTTTTCTTACGAATTGTTTCTCATCACAACCTACCCTGCAACACCTTAAGTTCTACAGACCGTTTCTATCCACCCAGCATATATCGCTGTGGGAGAGTAAGCCACAGTCCTCCATCAGACCCGTTCCCCAAGTGGTCCTACTCCCAGAAACAGCAGTAATGTTCGGAAACAACAGGAGGAAACATCAGTGACAATAAAAATTCGTCACTGCCAGAGGCGTGCAGACTGCTACATATTAATGTTTAAGACGATGGAAGGTGGAAAAGCAGGAAATGCGAGCTCTGGCGTTGCTTTTCATTAGTCCCCACATATTCACAAGTACTGCTTGACAGCACACCAGCAAATATAAGAGAAAATTTATCAGTGATACGATATAGTTATACGTAAAGCTAATCTCTTAGGTATTTATTTAAGCAGCTAGAAATGCTGACATATGTTTTAATATGAAAGTTTCTGAATGTGGTATTTCTTTCGCAAGCCGCTCCAATTTTAAATTTAAAATGTAACTGCAGACACCTTTGGTGAAGACAGGAACTATTTACGTTATTACAAAATAACACATTGAGCTAACCTATCAAAACTTGCTGTATAGAACTGTTTAAGAAATAAATTCGTGTAATTCATTTACGAAAACATCTCTGCTCACAAACTTGAAATAACCTTAATATGGAGTCGGAAGAGGTGGGTAATCACAGTCATTTTTAACGTGCATGTAATTATGTGTTATGCACTCAGTTACAAATAGTCGACATGAATACCTTTGTACTTGAGAGGCAAGTATCAGTTCCTTCTGCACGCTCCAGGTAATGATGATAGATCTATTCCATTATCCATGAGACAAGAGATTTGTAATAATAGCAGCAACCGACATCTACATGAAGTTATCTGAAAGCATTATTCATATTCCGTATTTTCCAACCGTGATTCCTAATGCGAGAACTGAAAAACCCTTAGTCTCTTTATTCCTTTTGTCGCACTTTCGCAATCGTTTCCAAGACAAAGTTTTAGGCGGGTCATTTGGAATGCGTCAGCAGCAAGGTTAAGCGATGGAAATTCAGAAACGACGGTCTTAGTTTTCGATCTACATGGAGAGTTGCACGGCAGTTGCAAAGTTCGCGACTGTGTCACTAACGAACAACGCAGTTTTTACGCTTGAAGAAATCCTCAGTCGCTGGGTAACCTCGAATTTATTGGTTAACTTGGCCACAGACAGAGGCACTGACGAGCTATTTAGCATCATCTGAAAGATATTTTCCCACTGCCTTGGCCTTTCTATTTTTCCCCCTCTGATTATCAACAGTTTACCATATTTTGTTATGACGTTCATTCTGAATTCGAAAAATGAAGGAAGATTATGGTATAACGTCCTGTGGACAAGAAAGTCATTAGTGATGCAGCCCTAGTTCGGACTTTGAAGGATGGGCAGGGAATTCGAGTTTTGCTCTAGTCTATATATTTCGATATTGCCGGGAACTTTCCCTTCGGCACTTTGAACAATGAAAGTAGTATTAATCGTTTTTCGATAGCAGCGTCTTTAATTTCTGACATTTTTCATGAATATTCAAGATGTAACATAAAATTTGGGATGACCAAAAGCGAATTCGTAATCTCTCGTAATTACATAAAAATGAGTTAAAATAGTACAGTATCGTTGAAAACCGCCTCTTATAAATGTATTTTAAACCTGAGTTGGAGATAAAACTTTTGATTTACTGGTTAAGTAAGGAAAGAGGTAGGCGTAAGTTTTTCAGGCCGTCGGAATCAGCGTTATGAGATACGGAGCTCTGGCAAGGAAGCTGCGGTGGCACTTTCCAGGAATTAACTCTCAGTAATGCAGAAAATTTAATTATTTCATTTACTTACTTTTTTGCTCCTAGACCTGTTGTACATGTGTAGTACTTGTTGCATAATGTAAGTAAAATTAAAATTCTATTCCACAGCATTAGGTTACTTGAGCAAATGAAGTTTACAAAATTTACAATTTGCTTCATCTACTGGAAAGCAAAGATAAGGACGGAAAGAAAACAGAATAATATGTGAAAATATATGACGCAGAAAAAATTAAAGGTAACTGACGATAAACATTTAAGATTTATCATTGAACTGCGTTGTTACATTCATATACATAATGAATATTAGACAGTGTTACGAAGACAGAAAAAGGCTTCACCTTCCATGGTTTATACTCTCATCATCATAGCACTGCACCTCTAATATACCCATCACAGCGTCGTAAAGGCAGAATGACGAAACCTTGCCTCAAACTATATTCGCATGAACAACTTATTAAACTTAACGACCACTGAGGACAGACAGATCAAGATCGGTAAGAAGCTGGGCAATCAGAAATCCCCTACCAGACGAAGTGGTGCGCGACATCACACGAATTGGTTCACACTGAAATCCCTAAGCGGGAGAAAAGGGCGGAGGAACCGTTGGATTAAGGTAGTCATCTCAAGGTTATTAAGTGCTTTGTCCCGAGGTAAATACTCATTACAAATGGTGATCGCTGGAGCCGTTTCAGTCACACTGCTATTACCTCCAATGTGGCATGTACAGGAATCCATTCAATGACAACGAATGTACAAAACTATGTACAGATCCCCCCAGATGCTCTTTCATTACGGTTCAGACAGAATGTGCAGTAACTTCAGAGCGTTGGGAAATGGTTCATTAGTGAAGTGCCTTTCTTGGAATGCAACACAGATCGCATGAAAAGAGCAACTTAGCTACTGTAATTCCGGGGGTGACAGTAATATCCATTAATATTCCACTGGATATTCACATTGAGGATGTCCTGGATACATGTGAACCGGCTAGGAGAACGGGTTATGCGCCCAAATCATAGTCTGCCGCCAGTGAGGATGGAACAACATCAATGAACATTGGTTTGGAGTCTGACGGTATGGGGGAATCTGACACCTCCACAGTCACTGGAGTAGCCCAGATTTCTTTTTCCTCTTTTTTAGAACCTTTGGTGGTAGACAGTCTTGTGTGGGTTTAGGTGTAGGACCAGAAGAAGAGTAGCCAGCCCTGGAGCTCATAGCCCGTGGCCCATTCTGGTGCTGACTGATGTTAGTCCTTTGGCTGGTTCAAATGGCTCTGAGCACTATGGGACTTAACTTCTGAGGTCATCAGTCCCCTAGAACTTAGAACTACTTAAACCTAACTAACCTAAGGACATCACACACACACCAAGCCCGAGGCAGGATTCGAACCTGCGACCGTAGCGGTCGCGCGGTTCCAGAATGTAGCGCCTAGAACCGGTCGGCCACTCAGGTCGGCTGTTAGTCCTCTGATTTGTGGTTTTCTGGGGACCAGGTTTGAGAGAGGGATTCCTGTCAGCTGCAGGTGCTGGAGGAGGAAGTTACTTCTCTGGCCGGGTGTGGGAAATGGTTCACGAAGATAGTGCCACAGGATCCAAAACGAGGAGGACTTATAGTCCCCAGATTCATGTTTTTTCATGCAACTACCAGACCTTGACGGCTAGGGAGTAAATACGCCAGGTATCTCTGACGACCTGGGCACAGTATTGGAAAAGGTCTGTATCACTGAGGTTGTATAAAAACGATCTTAGTTTTTCCAAGTTTCAAAATATGAGAGGCTATCTGTGATCTTCAGTTCCTGGATTATGCATTCCTTGTTTAGGGCAGCAGACTTCGATGATCAAGGAGGGTATTGGTTCCCACGACTGACACAGACAGGTGGCAGTGTACATGATTGTACATGATTGATAACAGTCTCCATAAACTGAATGTTGTGTACGCTGGGAGGCCATATGCCCATAGCACTGGCATTTATAACGACACATTTGGTTTGGGAAATAGAGCTTCACATAACAACAGTAAAAATGATTTTCACCTCATCTGGAAGTTAGTCCCCCTAAAAAGCGAAGTTAGATGCGCTGGTGTCAGTCTGGTTTTGCTGGCCTCAACATAAGCAATATATGAAATGGAACCTTCATCTCTCCGAGTTTTCGCATAGTTCGTCACGTTAGGTCCCACTGAAAAATTAATTCCTGTAAGATGTTGAGGTTCTTACGGATTCGTACAGAAACAGGTACGTCACCAAGAGTAATTCACGAGATTGGATAGGATTTGCATTTTAAGATGGAACCACTTCGTAATTTATTAAGGGAACGGAGAGCGCCAAATAAGTTTTCAATATTCTCCACAAAACATTGGTTTAGTAGATAGAAAGGATCTTCAATTTGTTCAAGTTTAAACCAGGAACAGATGGGAAGTCGGAAATCATTTGGTTTCGTTTTCCTCCTATGGTTTAGGCAAGGTGGAAAGTTCCTAGGGTCGGAACAATCGACACTGAATTGTGGTTTGTCTGAGAAGACTGCCGGGGTCTCGCAGCCACCAGCTGATAAGTTTGGCCATATCATGGCACCAAATAGCCACCTTGATGCCGCCCACTCCAAACAAGGGCTCTCTGATAGGCGCCACCCAGCCAGGGTAAAGGCCAGCTGGCATGTTGGTCACTGTCCGATGTCCCGGTGCCGCCAAACTGACAGGTAGCTACTCCTCTGAATGCGTGGGGAGGTGACACATCGGGCATCGACAGTGCGATCGTTGCATAACCACAGAGTTACCACTGTACGGCTACCTGACTACTCCCCCAGATCGACTGGCTACTATGTTGGCTAGTAGGCGACCTTCCCCCACACAGCCTACATAATCTTAAAAGTTTTTGAAAATGTTGGAGGTATAGTCAGAGAGCAAAATTGCAACACTGCAAAGGAAGAAGAACTGCTATGGCTAGTATGACTCCGTCCCATACTACGTATACACGAATTCACAAGAGGGTTGTGTGCCCTCTGGTGGATACCAGTGTGTGGAGCACCCTACTGATTACGAGAGGAAAATGTTTTGAACCTGCAAAGCATGTCTCACTACAGTCGCAGAGGGATCTTCTTGGTACAGTTAGAGTATTGCTCAAGTGTTCATCCTGAAATAGGGTCAATATCTGATAAACTGGCGTCTTATTTTCAGGGTTAAGTGCATCTTTGTTTTCGGATTTTGTTATTACTGCATCTTTCGTTAACTTACAGCTTGTAATCACACAGGCTTATATTAATGAATCAGTGAGCATGCTGACTAATTTTTCTCCATTATTTTTGTGAGAAGGTCGATGTTAATTTCGTTTGGTTTTTGGGCGTTTCCGTTTCTCATTCCTGACAGTGCCAAGTCAGCTTGTAACCACACAGGCTTATGTTAACAAATCAGTGAGCATTCTGACTAATTTTTCTCCATTTCGTTTGGTTTTTTGGCCATTCCGTTTCTCAATCCTGACAGTGCCAAGTCAGGTCGCCTTCGGCAAGCGGCGTAGTACCGAGATAATAGGGTATTCCATGTTGTGCGTATGTGAGCAGTTTGTGTTGTTTGAGACACGCGACAAGTTTGTTAACCTGCTTGCCGCGTCCCTCTAAGGATCGTCACTTTTCGTTGAGGGTAGAACTACTGGAGTTTTTATTTAATACATGTGCCTCGAAGGTCCCTGTAAGACGAGTAGAAAGTTTGAATCACCTCGGAAAAAAAGTTGCTAATAGTACTTTTTGTTTGTTGGCAGGCAAATATATGACGCGAGGATTTAAATATTTACCAAGAATTCACTGTACCGTTGTACGCCACTAGAGGACAAGAAATTTGCGCAGCTAATTGCCAAAATGGGTTATAGTTAGACAATTCGATTGGGAAGCAGTGGAAATGTTGCAATCATGTCAGGCCAATCCAGATGATTTCTTCAGCCTTTGTATTGGCCTAAGACGGCAGCAACATTTCCATTGCTGTCGAAAACGAATTTTATCTCACGATACTCTATTTTACGAACGTAATAATTACCCAAAGAAAGCAGTTGCTGGCAGGTGTGAAAACTGTTTCATAAGTCATGGTTGCAAAATACTAACTCGAATTCTTTACAGAAGGATGGAAAAACTTGTAGATCATTTTAGTTACCGGAGAAATATAGGAACACGCGAGGCAATACTGACCCTACGACTTCTCCGAGAACATAGGTTAAGGAAAGACAAACCTACGTTTGTAACATTTATAGACTCAGAGAAAGCTTTTGACGATGTTGACTGGAATACTCTTTCAAACGGAGAATGTGACAGAGTAAAAGACAGGGAGTGAAAGGCTATTTACAACTTCCGCAAAAACCAGACGGCAGTTGTAAGAGTCGATAGCATGAAAAGTAGGCGATGTTTGAGAATGGAGTGAGACACGGTTGTAGTGTATGTTATTCAATGAGTAGTCTAATCAAGGAGTAAAGGAAACCAAAGAAAAATATCGAATAGGAATTAAAGTTCAAGGGAAAGGAAAACTTTGAGGTTTGTCCACGACATCATAATTCTGTTAGAGACAGCAAAGAACTTGGAAGAGCAGCTGAATGGAATACAAATTGCCTTCAGTAGAGGATATAAGATTAATATCAACAAAAGCAAAACAAGGATAATGGAATGTAGTGGAATTGAATCAAGCGATGCTAGGGGAATTAGATTAGGAAACGAGACATTTAGAGTAGTAGATGAGTATTGTTATTTGGACAGCAACATAACTAATGATGGCGGAAGTAGAAAGGATATAAAATGAAGATTGGCAATGTCAAGGAAAGCATTTCTGAAAAAGAGAAATTTGTTAAAGTGGTATATAAATTTAAGACTTGAGAAATCTTTTATGAAGGTATTGGACTTGAGTGTAGCCTTGTATGAAAGTGAAACGTGGACAGTAAACAGATCAAACCAGAAGAGATTAAAGCTTTTGAAATGTGGTGATATACAAGAATACTGAGGACGAAATGGGTGGCTCGAGTAACTAATGAGGAGGTACTGAGCAGAACTGAGGACAAAAGAAATTTGTGTCACAACTTGAATACAAGAAGGGATAGGGTGATAGGACACATTCAGAGACGTGAAGTGATCACCAGTTTAGTACCGCAGGAAAGTGTGTGTGTGTGTGTGTGTGTGTGTGTGTGTGTGTGTGTGTGTGTGTGTGTGTGAGGGGGGGGGGGGTAAAAATTAAGATCAGCACCACGATAACAACCGCAATAATAATAACACATAAATTACACTACTGGCCATTAAAATTGCTACACAACGAAGATGTCGTGCTATAGACGCGAAATTTAACCAACTGGAAGAAGATGCTGTGATATGCAAATGATTAGCTTTTCAGAGCATTCACACAAGGTTGGCGCCGGTGGCGACACCTAAAACGTGCTGACATGAGGAAAGTTTCCAACCGATTTCTCATACTCAAACAGCAGTTGAGGGCGTTGCCTGATGAAACGTTGTTGTGATGCCTCGTGTAAGGAGGAGAAATGCGTACCATCACTTTTCAGATATTGATAAAGGTCAGATTGTAGCCTATCGCGACATTGCTGCTCGCGTTGGTCGAGATACAATGACTGTTAGCAGAACATGGAATCGGTGGTTTCATGAGGGTAATACGGGACGCCGTGCTGGATCCCAACGGCCTCGTATCACTAGCAGTCGAGATGACTGGCATCTTATCCGCATGGCTGTAACGGATCGTGCAGCCACGTCTCGATCCCTGAGTCAACCGATGGGGACGTTTGCAAGACAACAACCATCTGCACGAACAGTTCTACGACGTTTGCAGCAGCATGGGCTATCAGCTCGGAGACCATGGCTGCGGTTGCCCTTGACGCTGCATCACAGACAGGAGCGCCTGCGGTAGTGTACTCAACGACCAACCTGGGTACACGAATGGAAAAATGTCATTTTTTTGGATGAATCCAGATTCTGTTTACAGTATCATGATGGTCGTATCCATGTTTGGCAACATCGCGGTGAACACACATTGGAAGCATATATTCGTCATCGCCATGATGGCGTATCACCCGGCGTGATGGTATGGGGTACCATTGGTTACACGTCTCGGTCACCTCTTGTTCGCATTGACGGCACTTTGAACAGTGGACGTTACATTTCAGATGTGTTACAACCCGTGGCTCTACCCTTCAATCGGTCCCTGCGAAACCCTACATTTCAGCAGGATAATGCACGACCGCATGTTGCAGGTCCTGTACGGGCGTTTCTGGATACAGAAAATGTTCGACTGCTGTCCAGGCCAGCACATTCTCCAGATCTCTCACCAATTGAAAACGTCTGGTCAATGGTGGCCGAGCAACTGGCTCCTCACAATACGCCTGTCACTACTCTTGATGAACTGTGGTATCGTGTTGAAGCTGCATGGGCAGCTGTACCTGTACACGCCATCGAAGCTCTGTTTGACTCAATGCCCAGGCGTATCAAGGCCGTTATTATGGCCAGAGGTGGTTGTTCTGGGTACTGATTTCTCAGGATCTATGCATCAAATTGCGTGAAAATGTAACCACATGTCAGTTCTAGTATAATATATTTGTCTAATGAATACCCGTTTATCATCTGCATTTCTTCTTGGTGTAGCAATTTTAATGGCCAGTAGTGTAATAAATAACTGTGAAAAACAAAAGAAAAATACTCAATACTACTATAGGATGGTAATGTGCCCCACACCCGAAGATTGTTATCGACAATTATGTTTATTCAAATCAAATTAAAATCTTTTTTTAGTGATGTACTCAAAAAGGTAGTTGGTGAACACAATACTAATATAAACGCAAACTGTTTGACTGTACAGTCCAAGTGTTTATATCAATGGGTGGCACCATTTTGCTTTGGCTATCTACGACATTTTGGCGAGGTGATTTCAATGTGTACCGGAACTGCAGGCATGTCCCAGCAAACGAAAAATTACCCAAGTAAATTTGTTTCTAACGATTATAATTGAATCTAGCGAACTTGGATATTCTTGTTCGAGGAACTTAAGTTCCTGTATTTTACCAGTTGGGACATGTCTTCGGCCTGGACTCTCACTGGTTAGAGTAAATGTGTGTAGAGTGTTGAGTCCCGCTTCGAACTGGGCCCCGATGACCAGTGAAGACGTGTCTGGAGGCGCCCCGGACAGTGATGGGAAACCAACCTCACTGTGGCCCGGCAGCCAGGAGTGATGTCTGGGATGCCACTTCTTTTCACAGCAGGACCCCTTTTGTTGCCATCCGCGGCGCCCTTACAGCACAGCGGTACGTCGACAATATTGTACGCTCCATTTTGTTGTTCTTCGTGGCAAGCTATCCTGCTGTCACATTTCAGCAAGATTATCTTGCAACCTTGGTCAGCAAGATCTCTCCCCACGTTTGGAGCATTATAGGCAGGGCCCTTCAACCAGCTCTGGATTTTGACAATCTCTCCCTTGGCCAGAAATGTCACCGGATCTCTCTCCGACTGAGAACGTTTGGAGCATTATCCAACCAGCCTGGGATTTTGACGATCTGATGCGTCAGTTGGACATATTTTGGCACGATATCCTTCAGGAGGATATCCAACAACGCTATCAATCAATGTCAAGCCGAATAACTGTTTGAAAAACGGACAGAGGTGGACGAACGTGTTATTGACTTGCTCAATTTGTGAAGCTCTTTCTCTTGAATAGATCATCCAATTCTTCTGAAACTGTAGTCATTTGTTTACTTGTACATGAGCGTCACATTTGCCGACTTCCATCCCTTTTGGATGATTCCTACGTGGTGTATTTTTTTTTTTTTCTGCTTAGAGTGTATGCTGGCCAGTATCCATTAGTTCAGGTGTCCACGTTTACTCTTTAAAGCTTCTATAACGATTCTGGGTATATACTCTTGCTGCGTGTTTTATGTAACGTATTATATGTGTACTACTTGCTGTCTGAATTTTCTCATTTTCAGAAATTGGAAGGAACGATCTATGTTCTACCTGGGAACAAAACTTTCAATAGCCATTATCGCGTAAATTAGTCTTTATTGTTGTCAACCGTTTTCGGCAGTTCTATTTGTCATCTTCCGGCCTTCAAAAACATTTTTTATAAAACGTGTTCCATTGTCAGCTTGTACCTCGTGCCATGTTGTCATTATAGCGGATAAAGTACAACACATAATACATAGGTCTGTGATAAATAAAACCATTTACAGTTGAAAAGCACTTTGTGCATATAGGCATGTTCGCATTCCGAGCACTCAAAGAGGCTTGTTACTTCTTAAACGCACGATATATAGTAAGATGCATATTTGTACATCTGTTTACGTTTGTGTGACATGTTACATATATCGTGATTCCACCTTAGCCGAAGTACACGGTGCTGTATTTTATCCACCGTAATGGCATCATGGAATGAGGTACAAGGTCACAATGGGACACGTTTTAGGAAAAAAAATTTGAAGACCAAAAGATGACAGTTACAACTGTTGAGACAAGGTTGCCAACAATAAAGACTAATTTATGCCATCTTGGCTATTGAAAGTTTTTTCCCCACTACTGGTTGTGCTATTTACATGGGATACTTGTTAATACAACGTGTTCTATAACGTGTTACACATAGCTATTTTATGTTCGATTTTCAAAGATTCAGAAAAATCGAGCAAATTCTAGCGAGGAAAGCTGGACGGGGTCGTTGACACCAGCCCACGCAAACAGCTTACCCTCGTCGTTACTACTGCGCATCTCACTCGCTGTACACGTTGTTTCTAAGTTTCATGGCGTATTTTGAAGGAAGGAAGGAAGGAAGGAAGGAAAGATTATTGGGATTTAACTTCCCGTGGGCGGCGATGTCATTAGGGATGATGTACAAGGTCAGACTGGGGAAGGAAACCGGCCATGTCCTTTTGAAAGGAACTATTCCGGCTTTTGCCTTAAGCGATGTGGGGAAACGATGGAAAACCTGACTCAGTAACGGTGAGCGCCGATCTGAACCACCGTTGTCCGGAATGCGGATCTATTTCCGGGATGGGTTTAAATACAAAGTAAGTCAGGTGTCCATGAAGTACAGGAGGACGGCATTAGTATGTTGCCTAATAATCGATTAACGTGAAAATGTCTTCATTTGTACGCACTGGGTAAGCGTAGGAGCTTCGGCGTGCTAAGGCGACCGGCCGTGGCCGCGGCGGACGAGATGCTCCCCTTTAATGTGGCGTCACCTCCCACCTCCCCCGCACCGCATTTCGGCTGGAGGTGCCACGATCGATTCTCATTCCCGACAGCGTGACAAGGTTGCAACCCTTTTTCTCTTCTGAATATAGGCGCAACCCGTCTCTGAACTTAGGACAAATGCAGAAGCTGTAGTCGTTCTAAAAATGGAAAAATAAATTTAGTACCAACACCAGACATTTCGACACAGATCCTGCACATACACTTTCTTTGAAACAGACTGATTTCGTTGAAAGGAAACAGGAAAACTTTAACGCAACTGTTAACAACTTTCCTTCAGCCTCTGCCTGTCTCTGCGGTACGTCGATTTTCTCATGGGACATGGCTTTATCAGTACGTATACAACCGCTATTACTGCTAGTCATTCTAAAAATAATAAAATACTCTGTAATACCTGCAAGAAATTTTCAGAGAAATAAAATCGACCACAGTTCGTGAAGAGGAGGAGGAGATTACTGTTTAACGTCCCGTCGACAACGAGGTCATTAGAAACGGAGCACAAGCTCGGATTAGGGAAGGATGCGGAAGGAAATCGGCCGTGCCCTTTCCAAGGAACCATCCCGGCATTTGCCTGAAGCGATTTAGGGAAATCACGGAAAACCTAAATCAGGATGACTGGACGCGGGATTGAACCGTCGTCCTCCCGAATGCGAGTCCAGTGTGCTAACCACTGCGCCACCTCGCTCGGTAGTTCGTGAAGAGATTCCGTCTCTACAAGAAGACAAAAAACCGTCAATCTAATCAAAAATTTTAAAAACGCTCATTAAATGGGAAGAACAAAGAAAGACGCAAACAGAGAAAGAAAAATTTCTTGTGATACTTTGAATGGTATACTGTCTACGAATAGCTGTACGGTACGCTATTTCCCTCGAGATCTAGAAGGCTGTAGATAACGAAGGTCATACCGCTGATGTGTTTATTGACATCTGTAAAGCATTCGAAGAAGAGAGGATAATGATACGGGGTTCAACGTCCCGGCGCCGATCGAGGTCATTATGTGAACTCTACCGTGTACTTTAGAAGGGAACCAAATCGGCGCTTGTCTTAAGGTCTTTATGGAAATCACGGAAAACCTAAATGTGGAAGGCTGCACGAAGATCTGAAGTGCCGTCTTCCGAATGCGAGTCCGGTGTGCGAACCACGCTGGAACTTCATTTTTTACTGCTGTGGTTTCTCTCATATTACTGTAACAGGCTTTTCTCGTTGTGACGGCAATGTAAGTAGTTGTTTAAATACTTTGAGCCAAAAAATACACCATTTTATCGATTTCGGTAGTCATCGTCCATATTCAAAAAGAACTTAAAATATAAATACAAACATTAGCGTACACATATTTAAAATGTAATAGTACGTTTCAGTATATGGGAGTTTATCTACTGACAAAAAAAGTAAAACAGTGAGAATATATGGACTGATATCAATGTAACTTTTAGCGTATACATGTCATCAGTAGATGTGTAAATTTTTAGATTTGCAATTCTCGTTGAAAGGTAGAAAGGCCAGCAGAGAGCATAACCGTTTTGTGTGTTTAGTGTTGTTATTAGGTCTGGTGAGGTGTCTAAGGGGGGTGTGAACAGCGTAAGTTGTGAAAGCATCGTTCTGATTGACATGGAGATGCCTTGTACTCGTGCGAGACAGCGTTATCAACGTCTGACAGTGTTTGAAAGGGGCATCATTGTGGGTCTCCATTTGGCCGGATGGTCGAATCTTGATTTATGGGACATTCGGACGTGAAAGTGGGCCGACGTTGGACTGCATGGGAACGTGATGGTGGGAATACTCGTCGTCAAGGTTCCAGTACACCACATCTGACTAACACGAGGGAGATCGCCATATTCTGCACCAAGCATATCGTAATCCCTTCAAATCTGCACCTACCGTCCAAGAACAACTAATGTGCTCCCTACAACATCCCATGTTATCCTGCACAATTTACCAGAGACCAGCAGCACCGAGCAAGGTGGCGCAGTGATTAGCACACTGGACTCGCTTTCGTAAGGACGACGGTTCAACCCAACCTCCGGCCATCCTGATTCAGGATTTCCGTGATGTCCCTAAATCGGTTCAGGTAAATTCCAGGATGGCTCCTTTGGAACGGTACCGCCGACTTCCTTCCCCATTCTTCCATAACCCAGTGGGACCGATGACCTCACTGTTTGGTCTCCTCCCACAAGTCAATCAAGCAACCAGCAGCAGCCAGACTAAAGAATTACCGACCCATGCCTAGGTTGCCGTTAACACCGCAACACAAACGGTTGCGTTTGGAGTGGTTCCACGACCGGTGTGCTTAGACTGAAGATGACTGGCGCCACATTGTGTTCAGTGATGAAACACGGTTCTTCACTACCCCGTATAACCATTTTGAGTCAGTATAGCGGCAACCTTGGAACAGATCCCGTTACTCCCATGTTGAGGAGAGGCATAGCTGTGTTACACCTGGCGTCGAGGTGTGGTGGGCCACTGGGTATGACTTCAGGTAATGGTTCGTAGTGACTGAATAGACGCTGACTGTACAATAGTATGTCACGGACATCTTGTGTTACCTCTCAGGCAACAGTATCACGCCGGTCGCGGTGGTCTAGGTCTAGTGGTTCTAGGCGCGCAGTCCGGAACCGCGGGCCTGCTACGGTCGCAGGTTCGAATCCTGCCTCGGGCATGGATGTGTGTGATGTCCTTAGGTTAGTTAGGTTTAAGTAGTTCTAAGTTCTAGTGGACTGATGACCACAGAAGTTGAGTCCCATAGTGCTCAGAGCCATTTGAACCATTTGAACAGTATCACGATGTAGTTTTTCAGTGATCGTCCACAAATAGCACATGTTTCTATGAAGTGTCTGCATGGTGTAGAGGTACTCCTACTGGGGACATATCTGGGGCTCTAGCCAGCTGTGGAACGTGTGGGGTCAGCTCGGACGCCAACTCCATCCCAGTGCCAGCATCCAGGATACCAAGCAACTGTTACAAATGTAGTGGGGCGGTTTGACTCATGAGAGGATACAATGGTTTTATAACACACTTCTTAACTGTATCAGAGTATACATCTGGACCAAAGGAGGAGCAATGTCATACTGGTAAGGGGGCACATACTGCCAAGTTCTTCGCAAATTTGACTTGATTTTGTAATCACTGAAACAACATCACATGCATATCAAACCCCCCCCCCCCCCCACTGACCTCCCTCCCCGTCTTCTGAGTTCTTTACTTTATCAGACACTATATACGCACAGGCAAAATTTGTACAATGGCGAAATTTTGATTAGATAGCATAATGGACACAGATTCCAAAGAGTCAGGGGCAAGTTTGGACCTCATGGTGAATACGAGATTGGACCCACCCTGATATATATTAAGTGAGGTGGTTGGAAATGATGTACAGTGAGTTTTCAATAATGAGTTTTTGAGTTGGGGCAGAAATTTTCTGAGTTTGCATACAACTTTTGCTATGATTACTGCATGGTCTTACAGTTCGATTTCTTGCTTGAACATCACACTAGAATCGACCAACATTGGCGCATTGTAGGACTCTACTAGTTATCGTAAATCTAGGAGAAATTGCCGATAGTGCCACACTGCAGCAAAGTTCACCCTTGGCTCAAGGGGAACCCCAGGCACCAAAGAGATGAATTGGTGCAATAATGTACAGCAAGGTGCGGGAATACTATTGTGGGTGAGTGTAGGAACTAATATGCCAGCACACCTACTGTATGTGGCAGAGCCACTAGAAGGGAGAAATTGGATCAAGCACTGTGTTTCATACTCAGGAGTTTTGTATGTATACAGTTGTTGGATGGTGAGCAAGTAATGTTCTTCAGGATAGATTATTTTGGGACCATGGCCATGGAATTATTCAAAGTGTTGACAGTCGAGAGTTTGTAAATCTTGCAGGAAGATGATTTAGACAGTGGGAGGGTGTATTTAGTAGGAAGGGCCAAAAAGAGGGGGCAGTCCAACAAAATGATCACTGTGAAGGGGCCCTGCGGCTAGGAAAGGGGGTATCTCATTACAGAGTAAAAAACCATGGGTGAACTTTGTATGGCCGATATGAAGACAGCACAGCATGGTAGGTTCCCACTGGGAGAGGTGAAAGGAAGAATGACATATGGTGGGAGTCTTCTTAATCACACAGAGATTATTAGACCAGGGGAGGGGTGGATCCCCATGGTTCAACCCATCCTGAGCAGAAAGGAATTTGAGGTGAAGCCACAAATTCGCCCCCAGAAGGGTTTCAGAGAACAGAGGTTAGGTCGCTGTCTCGCCCCCAGCCAGAAAATCAGCAAGCTCATTGCCCGGAATACCAATATAGCCAGGAGCCGAAAAGAAATCAACTGAGCAAGCAACGTGGTCAAGGCTGCCGAGAAGGTCATCGATGGCAGTCACAAGGGGTGGCAATGAAAACACCAGGTGATATAGCCTGTAGGCCAATCAGCGAGCCCATACATAAAAAAATCGTGTGGGGGGGGGGGGGGGGGGGGAGGGGGGGAGAACCATTTAATAAAGCGTAGGGCCTGGTAAATGGGAATTAGTCCTCCAATGGACACCCCATGCTTGATAGGCAGAAGATTGTGTTGTTCCGTGCCAACAGAAGACGTGGAAGCATAGCCCATGTATCTGTGGATTCGGAGTCATCAGTGTAAAAAATAATAGCATCCTGAAATGCCTGTAAGAGCAGCTAGAACAAACAACAGAATTCCACCGGAGAAATGGAGGCTTTCGGATCCTGGGAGAGATTCAACTGAATCTGGAGCTTGAGAACTACCCAAGGAGTGGTGTTTGAGAGAGAACGAGGGAAACAGGACAAAAAGGGAAGATGGAAATTGCAGCAAGGTGAAGCAAGGCGCAGTCCACCTGTAAACGCACCCAAGGGTTGACAGCAGGTGGGCAAAGTCCCGAAGCCATGAAAAGAATAGAATAGGAGGGGTGACAAGACATAGAGCAGACAGCGATGACACAGGTAACCATGAGGTGGGACTGCCAAACCAAAAGGGAGAGGGGAATATTCCAGTGTCAACCAGAAGACTATTGACAGGGCTATTGCGAAAGGCACCAGTGGTCAAATGGATATCACAATGGCGGACAAGGTACAAGACAAGGAGTGTGGAGAGGGTAGCTGAGCTGTAAACTTGACAACCATAGCCCAGACACGACAGAAGTAAGGCCTGATAAAAGCATAGAAGTGTCTAATGATCTGTGCCCCAAGAGGTGTGTGCAAGGAAGGGGAGGACATTGAGTTTACAAAAACAGCCAGTCTTCAGAAGGTAGATATGGAGCACACTGGATAGAACACTGGATAGAACACTGGAGCTGTCGCTACACAGAGGCCACCAAGTGGGAACTAGCCCAGATACAGAAATCATCCACATACAGAACCCTATGGGAAGCAATTGTCTTGGGTCTGTAGGGAGTTGAAAACAGTGCCAACCCAAACTCTGAACGACCAGTGGGATAGATACTGGTGAGTAAAATTCAGGAGGGAGCCGGCCGGGATGGCCGAGCGGTTCTAGGCGCCACAGTCTGGAACTGCTCGACCGCTACGGCCGCAGGTTCGAATCCTGCCTCGGGCATGGATGTGTGTGATGTCCTTAGGTTAGTTAGGTTTAAGTAGTTCTAAGTTCTAGGGGACTGATGATCTCAGAAATTAAGTCCCATAGTGCTCAGGGCCATTTGAACCATGCAGTGTAAGAGAAATGTGATGGCGCCAAGCCGTCGTAGGCGTTACAAAAATCGAAGAAAACTGCAACAAGGCTGTTACACTCAGAGAAAGGCTTACCAAATTGAGGTTTCCAACTGAAAGAGATGACCCTTCACAGACCATCGCTCCTGCAAGCTGAAGCTTGACTTGTAGGGAGACAAAAGGGCCCAAGGTTCGAGGACCCAATAGAGTTGAGAAGTCACCATCAGTTTAAATAGCTTGTAGGGGGCATTGGTCTGACTGACTGGCTGGTAAAGGTCGAGGGACGATCGATCCTTACTGGGCTTAAGTACAGGTACCAGATTACTGGTCCTCAACTGTGAGGGAAAACACCTTCACGCCAAATAAGGATAAATGTGCAGAGGAGATAATGTCGTTGTGGAGGACTGAGGTGCTGCAGCAATTGTTTATGGATGGATTTGTTGCCAGGAGCTGAATCACGTAAAGAGAAGAGAACCAGAAGAAGTTCGTATTAAGTAAGAGGTTCATCGTAGTGTTCTGCCTGACGAGGGGTAAAACTTAAGTGAGAAGTTGTTTCCAGACGAGGAAAGCGATAGGAGGTTGACGGTGATGCTGTCACAAAATTGGTCACAAAGTGTTTTGCGAGAACCTTTGGATCTGTGTAAGGACTTTCCAGGACGGAAGATCAGAGTGCGGAGCATAGCCTGTACCTGTGACGAATGTACAGCAGAACATGTGGAGGAAACAAAGCATTCCCAACACGCCTGCATGCACTGTTTGATTAAGTAATGGACTCTGGCGTGAAGGCGCTTAAAGGTAATAAGACTGGCATAGGACGTGTGCTGCTTAAGGTGCTACAAGGCCTGACAGCGATCATGAATGGCGATAGCAATGGCCGTGCACCACCACACCACCAGCGGCATGCTCGTCGAGCAAAGAGAGCTCCACTCCAAGTTTAAACGCAGCCAAAACCTCTCAGACAAACAGAAGCTAAACGATGTCAAAGTCAGCGTAAGGAGGGCTATGCGTGAAGCGTTCAGTGAATTCGAAAGTAAAATTCTATGTACCGACTTGACAGAAAATCCTAGGAAGTTCTGGTCTTACGTTAACTCAGTAAGTGGCTCGAAACAGCATATCCAGACACTACGGGATGATGATGGCATTGAAATAGAGGATGACACGCGTAAAGCTTAAATGCTAAACACCTTTTTCCAAAGCTGTTTCACAGAGGAAGACTGCACTGCAGTTCCTTCTCTAAATCCTCGCACAAACGAAAAAATGGCTGACATCGAAATAAGTGTCCAAGGAACAGAAAAGCAACTGGAATCACTCAATAGAGGAAAGTCCACTGGACCTGACGGGATACCAATTCGATTCTACAGAGTGTACGCGAAAGAACTTGCCCCCCCCCCCCCCTTCTAACAGCCGTGTACCGCAAGTCTCTAGAGGAACGGAGGGTTCCAAATGATTGGAAAAGAGCACAGATAGTCCCAGTCTTCAAGAAGGGTCGTCGAGCAGATGCGCAAAACTATAGACCTATATCTCTTACGTCGATCTCTTGTAGAATTTTAGAACATGTTTTTTGCTCGCGTATCATGTCATTTCTGGAAACCAAGAATCTACTATGTAGGAATCAACATGGATTCCGGAAACAGCGATCGTGTGAGACCCAACTCGCCTTATTTGTTCATGAGACCCAGAAAATATTAGATACAGGCTCCCAGGTAGATGCTATTTTTCTTGACTTCCGGAAGGCGTTCGATGCAGTTCCGCACTGTCGCCTGATAAACAAAGTAAGAGCCTACGGAATATCAGACCAGCTGTGTGGCTGGATTGAAGAGTTTTTAGCAAACAGAACACAGCATGTTGTTATCAATGGCTCTGGCTCTGAGCACTATGGGACTTAACATCTATGGTCATCAGTCCCCTAGAACTTAGAACTACTTAAACCTAACTAACCTAAGGACAGCACACAACACCCAGCCATCACGAGGCAGAGAAAATTCCTGACCCCGCCGGGAATCGAACCCGGGAACCCGGGCGTGGGAAGCGAGAACGCTACCGCACGACCACGAGATGCGGGCTGTTATCAATGGAGAGGCGTCTAGAGACGTTAAAGTAACCTCTGGCGTGCCACAGGGGAGTGTTATGGGACCATTGCTTTTCACAGTATATATAAATAACACAGCATGTTGTTATCAATGGAGAGGCGTCTAGAGACGTTAAAGTAACCTCTGGCGTGCCACAGGGGAGTGTTATGGGACCATTGCTTTTCACAGTATATATAAATGACTTAGTAGATAGTGTCGGAAGTTCCATGCGGCTTTTCGCTGATGATGCTGTAGTATACAGAGAAGTTGCAGCATTAGAAAATTGTAGCGAAATGCAGGAAGATCTGCAGCGGATAGGCACTTGGTGCAGGGAGTGGCAACTGACCCTTAACATAGACAAATGTAATGTATTGCGAATACATAGAAAGAAGGATCCTTTATTGTATGATTATATAATAGCGGAACAAACACTGGTAGCAGTTACGTCTGTAAAATATCTGGGAGTATGCGTGCGGAACGATTTGAAGTGGAATGATCATACAAAATTAATTGTTGGTAAGGCGGGTACCAGGTTGAGATTCATTGGGAGAGTGCTTAGAAAATGTAGTCCATCAACAAAGGAGGTGGCTTACAAAACACTCGTTCGACCTATACTTGAGTATTGCTCATCAGTGTGGGATCCGTACCAGGTCGGGTTGACGGAGGAGATAGAGAAGATCCAAATAAGAGCGGCGCGTTTCGTCACCGGGTTATTTGGTAACTGTGATAGCGTTACGGAGATGTTTAATAAACTCAAGTGGCAGATTTTGCAAGAGAGGCGCTCTGCATCGCGGTGTAGCTTGCTCGCCAGGTTTCGAGAGGGTGCGTTTCTGGATGAGGTATTGAATATATTGCTTCCCCCTACTTATACCTCCCGAGGAGATCACGAATGTAAAATTAGAGAGATTAGAGCGCGCACGGAAGCTTTCAGACAGTCGTTCTTCCCGCGAACCATACGCGACTGGAACAGGAAAGGGAGGTAATGACAGTGGCACGTAAAGTGCCCTCCGCCAAACACCGTTGGGTGGCTTGCGGAGTATCAATGTAGATGTAGGTAGATGTAGACCAGAGGACGGCAATGGTGGCGGTGCGAATAATCATACTGGACATGTCACAGAGGACTTGATGAATACAACCTGACAAAGAGGGGTAAACACGACTGAAACGTATATGGAGGCCAATATGCACGACATAAAGCCCACCATGGTAACATGACCATTGGGAGGTGGGAACGACAGAATCAATGAGAAGTAATTGCTATCGCAGAGGTCCTGCGACGACGTATGTAATGAAGGGGGAATGGTAGAGGAAGTGAGTGAAAGATCAATGACAGAGAAAGTACCGTAAGCAGTACTAAAATGGGTAGGGAAATCATCACTAACAAGTCACAGGTCGTGGTCTGCGAGAATCTGTTCTATGGGGAGACCCCAACTAGACGAGAAAGCACTGGTCCACGAGGGGTGATGGGATTACAACCTCCCAGGAAGGGGAAGGGATGGGGGAGTTGCTGAAGGAGGGCAGGTGGAGCAGTAGGCATGACTGGCCTATCAGGAGGGAGATAGGGATTGCAGACTGTGACTGCAGAGTCGAAGTGGACGCAGAGGGCAACTGCTTCAATCATGGTATGAAGGGGGATCCACATTCTAACAATACAGACCAATGTGTAAACGCCACCAGAAGCCCTCAAATGGCTGATCCAGTTGTGGGAGAAGCAGCGAAGTCATAAAGGGTCGATAAATGAGCACAGGTAAAATGAGAATCCTGCAGAACGACACATTCTGCAGAATAAAAGGAAATAACACATTACAACTCCAGAAGGTGACAATATTATCCGTTAAAGTTCCAATGAATAAGTATGTAATGGGGATTCAAACTGGAGGAAATGGGCTGAAGCCAGTAACTCTGGCAGGCTACCATCTGTCATCAACAAGGCTGGGGTGACATCCATAAACAAGAAGCCATACACAGGTTGCGAGGGGGTGTCAGAACCTCTTAGGGCCGGGAGGGGCCTTGTCACTGGACCTATATGTCTTCTTCTTCTCTTTCGTCGATCAAAGAGGGCAGAGCTAAAAGAGAGAGAGAGAGAGAGAGAGAGAGAGAGAGAGCAGGCGTCAGTGAGATCTGGAATTGGGAGAGAGCAGGTGATCTTGGGGCACTTGGACTGTGGATCCTGTGGCTGACTTATGGCAGCAGGTCTCCAGTGTGGGAGACGCCAGGGAGAAGGGTCGTGGGAGGGGGCTCCTTTATGGGTAGCAGGACACTTCTGGAGAGAGTGTGGGAATTGCAGTGGAGGGAAATAAAAGAAAAATAACAATACACAATGACTGAACTGCTCCCATGCAGTCTGCGCGTACCTCGCCGTATACACTACGTGAAGTGGTAGACTGACGTAGAGAAAGGAGGAGAGTGAGTGGAGTAGCAGGCACTGATGGCAGGTACGAATGCTATGTGGTATTATGAAACAGTGGGATTCTGCCAAACGGTATTCAGTGCGACACCTCTGGGTTAATTCCTTGGCTGCCGTTGACGATGACAGTAAGAGCTCTGAATCTAATGTATTCTCTGCAGCATCTACTGAATAATCCTTCAGCAATCCTGCCACTGAAGAACCTAACCTTTGTGAATGCTATCCTTGATCCCAACGTACTTAGCTTCCTTGACAAGCTGTTAGCAGCACCGGATGGGCGCATTAGTTCACAGCAGTTGTTCCAGAGTCACCAGCAATACCACAGTGGGTACCAGCTCAGGAACTTTCTGAACGCTGGTCGTCGCTTATGGGGCGTACATCCATCATCGGCGACCACCGGATCTACCAGTCCATTACCTACCAACCTCGTTGATCCAACAGAAGGTTTTACGGAGATAAATTTACATTCTGTGAGTAACAGTCGTGTGGGGAAGAACAGGCAATGTGCAAATTGTGAATGATGTGGGAAATAGTGTCCTGCAAGGGCGTAGACGCAGTAGCACCATGATGTTTCAGTAGTTCACACGTTCAGCAGCAGCCTGAAATTTTAACGGAAGAGGATTGATGCGACCTCAACTTAAGGCAGGACATTGTAACCTGCCAAAGGATATGTGGGCCAGCCACCTATGTAATTCACCACCTGGGCACAGCAATAACACTGGTGCAGCGCTCTGCAGTGTGGCATTCTGGTGTCAGTGGCTGACTTTGTATGCACTGTGGTATCTTACAGGGACCGCAATGCCACAACAAAGTTAGCAACGTGAATTGGTACCACACACATTAGCGCGGGCTCTCTGCAATGACATATGGGACGCGCTGCTGAAGACAACGCCTCGACTCACAGCATAACAACGCCCTCACATAGTGTCGAGCTAGCAAAAGCTCTGCCCCAGTTCGAGAATTCAACTAGAGCAGTCAGCATCATTGTCTAGGATCAATGAGTAGTTAAAGTTTCAGATGAGCTTGTGGTGTTGTCAGTGTTGAACATTGTACCTCAAGAAAATAATTTATTAATTAGCGCATCAAGTGATGCTTTGCTAATCCATGACATATGTAAATTATAAAGTACTCTTGTGGCACAGAAGTGTGTCAAAATTAAGTATATATTTTATTCATTCATGTAATAAAGTGAACTAATAGTTCATGTCTTCTAGTTTGATGTGTATCCTAACTGAGCAATCATGCAAGCCACAGTTGGGGCCGGACGAAAGTACACTCCTGGAAATGGAAAAAAGAACACATTGACACCGGTGTGTCAGACCCACCATACTTGCTCCGGACACTGCGAGAGGGCTGTACAAGCAATGATCACATGCACGGCACAGCGGACACACCAGGAACCGCGGTGTTGGCCGTCGAATGGCGCTAGCTGGGCAGCATTTGTGCACCGCCGCCGTCAGTGTCAGCCAGTTTGCCGTGGCATACGGAGCTCCATCGCAGTCTTTAACACTGGTAGCATGCCGCGACAGCGTGGACGTGAACCGTATGTGCAGTTGACGGACTTTGAGCGAGGGCGTATAGTGGGCATGCGGGAGGCCGGGTGGACGTACCGCCGAATTGCTCAACACGTGGGGCGTGAGGTCTCCACAGTACATCGATGTTGTCGCCAGTGGTCGGCGGAAGGTGCACGTGCCCGTCGACCTGGGACCGGACCGCAGCGGCGCACGGATGCACGCCAAGACCGTAGGATCCTACGCAGTGCCGTAGGGGACCGCACCGCCACTTCCCAGCAAATTAGGGACAGTGTTGCCCCTGGGGTATCGGCGAGGACCATTCGCAACCGTCTCCATGAAGCTGGGCTACGGTCCCGCACACCGTTAGGCCGTCTTCCGCTCACGCCCCAACATCGTGCAGCCCGCCTCCAGTGGTGTCGCGACAGGCGTGAATGGAGGGACGAATGGAGGCGTGAATGGAGGGACGAATGGAGACGTGTCGTCTTCAGCGATGAGAGTCGCTTCTGCCTTGGTGCCAATGATGGTCGTATGCGTGTTTGGCGCCGTGCAGGTGAGCGCCACAATCAGGACTGCATACGACCGAGGCTCACAGGGCCAACACCCGGCATCATGGTGTGGGGAGCGATCTCCTACACTGGCCGTACACCACTGGTGATCGTCGAGGGGACACTGAATAGTGCACGGTACATCCAAACCGTCATCGAACCCATCGTTCTACCATTCCTAGACCGGCAAGGGAACTTGCTGTTCCAACAGGACAATGCACGTCCGCATGTATCCCGTGCCACCCAACGTGCTCTAGAAGGTGTAAGTCAACTACCCTGGCCAGCAAGATCTCCGGATCTGTCCCCCATTGAGCATGTTTGGGACTGGATGAAGCGTCGTCTCACGCGGTCTGCACGTCCAGCACGAACGCTGGTCCAACTGAGGCGCCAGGTGGAAATGGCATGGCAAGCCGTTCCACAGGACTACATCCAGCATCTCTACGATCGTCTCCATGGGAGAATAGCAGCCTGCATTGCTGCGAAAGGTGGATATACACTGTACTAGTGCCGACATTGTGCATGCTCTGTTGCCTGTGTCTATGTGCCTGTGGTTCTGTCAGTGTGATCATGTGATGTATCTGACCCCAGGAATGTGTCAATAAAGTTTCCCCTTCCTGGGACAATGAATTCACGGTGTTCTTATTTCAATTTCCAGGAGTGTAGTTTCACCTTGTCACAACACACATGGTGTAACACAATGCAGCATTTTTCCACAGCCACGTAAATGACAGGAGCCTACCATCTACCATAACGTACCCAGCTGGACGCAGTATAAACGCTCCCAGCTCAGCCAGTAATGAAGGCATCAAATAATAAAGAATGTTCCTGATGAGTAAACATTCTTGACTCTGCAGTCTATGCGGCATTGCAGAACCCACATCAGTACTTCCTACACACGCAACTCTGCAGCCAAAATTAACCAGACTGTAACAGAGAAAATACGAGCAATCTAGTCAGCGTTGTTCTACAAACACATGTAATGCTCAAATTTTGTACGCCCTTGGGCTCGTCGGAAGCCCTGTGTTAGTTTTTATAGTTCCTCGTTCTCAGTAGTTCTCCATTTGGCAGTATGTTAAACTTTTTTGCTCTGATACCGTCATTGCTTTCATAGTAGGTGATTACTGAAATTTGCCTACATTTTTTTCTATTTTCGTATTTCAATTTCCAACTGCTAGTATTTGCTGATTGTTTTGAGGGAATGCAAAATTTGGTGCCTTTCGTATCGTGAATATGGTTCAGATGTGGCTCTAGACAAAACCCCAAAATCTCTGGACCTCACTGAGAGTGTATGAAAAATCTCTAGTGGCTCTCGACACTATTTTCGTACTAGGACATTATAATTTTACCTTTACTTTTGCAGCAACAACGATAGCTGTTACAGGCACACTGGGCTAATCTATCTGATTTAGCGTATTGAGGAGCTCAATAAAATATATGGAGAATCCTACCTACGTCGGTCATTCTGCTTGAGAAGTACAGAGTGGGACAAGAACACGCCAACACCAAAAACGCAACACGTTACATGCCCATTGCTGAATAGGAAACCCGTTGACATTCAAAAGAGCTTCCAGTCATCTTCGAATGGATAAATACAGTTTATATGTGGTTTCGAAGGCAATCTTATAACATACTTCCAGCTAAATAGTGTCAAGTTAAGGTAAAGAGTTATATGTGGATGGCAGTAGTAGAGCAATGTTCATGTCACCCCACATTCCATTGTTGCCAGATGTATCAAAGATGGCGTCGTGTAGACTTGGCAACACCGCATGAAGTCATCCAAGATGGCGGATTTTGGAGAGAAGTTTGAATTTTGGCAGGAAGATAGGTCAACTGGGTTACCTCCACTAACGTAACCCACCAAAAAAAATTGGTGGGAAATTCAAATTAGAGCAGGATAATGTGTCACACCATGAAAATGGCGGGAAAATAGACCAATTGGGCTACATCCACTAACCTGACCCCCAACCCCCTAGAAAATGGCGGCAAGTTCAAATTCCAACAGGATAATGCACCACATCGCTCTTATCTCTACAAGGCAAAGACAATTTCAGGAAAATAGCTCACTTGGCCTACCTCCACTAACCCAAGTCACGCGACCACCAGGTCTTCCTACAAACTGGCACCAGCTTTTAATTTTTGCTGTAAACAAAATTCAATTCCCATATGTCTACTAAGCTAACAAAATGGCGCGAAAGAAAAGACACTCTACTAACCTCAAGTCGCCAAACTGCCACCACCACCTAAGGATTCATGGGAAAAGGACTTGTACATAATACTTTATTTAAACAATTCTATGCATGTGTGTTCACCACAAGGTCAGGACTCCAACTGACTTAATACACATCGCCACCACCAGAGGGCGATCTCATATGTGACGTAATCCAAGATGGCGACACCCAATGTATTCACCACGAGGTCTGCACTCCAACTGAGTTAGTACATATCGTCGCCAACGTGACGTCATCCAAGATGGCGACCATGACGTCAATTAAGATGGCTGCACCTAGTGTATGCACCACGTGGTATAAGATTGTACACTTGTCCTACCACCACTAACCTAACCCCTTCCCCAAGAAAAATGGCGGGAAGTTCAACTTCCAGCACGATAATGGCGGGGAAACGGGACTTGTTCTTCATTGTTATTTAAACAATATCATGCAGGTGTGTTCACCACGAGGTCCGAAGTCCAACTGGCTTAGTACACACAGCCACCAGCAGAGGACGTCATTCAAGATGTCGAATTTTGGCGCGAAGTTTGAATTTTGGCGGAAAGATAGGCCAATTGGGCTACGTCCACTAACCTAACCCTCCATAAAAAAAATTGGTCACATGTTCGAATTGCAACATGATAATCGGTCACACCTACGACAAAATGGTCTGAAATAGGACAATTGGGTCACATCCACTAACCTAAGTCCACTAGCCAAGTTTGAATTGTGGCGGTCACTTATGTTTTCGCTGCTAAGCTATGAAAATCGCGTCAAAGAAAGTACACTTTGATCACATGCACGAAGCTGTAGAAATGGAAGCAGTTGCAAGATGAGTAGGGACTGACTAAGAACATGTTGGATTTTTACTGTAGCAGATAGGTTCGAGAAAGGTGAATCGTTAGGAGATATGAGCGCGCCAGAGATATGATTCACTTGTGGCTGTGATCCGGCGCGTGTATGTGGCTAAATGGGAGGACCTGATTCCAAATCATAGACATCATTTCTAGCGGATAGCGTAACACTAGAGGTGTGAAAAGCTAGTGTACGTTTCTTACGATGTCAATAAGCATACGATTTAGTACTATTTTCGATCATTGTCGATCAGTCATCCCCTTGAACTCAGTGGATATATAACGGAGCCTCTGGCATGGTATCTAGAAAGAATATCTTACACATACTGGATAAATATCTAGCAGTGTGAGGGGGTTGCAAATACCGGTCACATACCGCATTCGTTAACCGAATGACTTTCAAAATTCACCGACTTTATATCGAGGTTGGATTGCCTCTTTGTTTCTAGTTATTGAGCTGTCTAGAGCAGGCTGCTCCACTTAGCTAAAGTTCCGTTTTAGTAAAGAAATAATTCACAGTCTATATGTTCAAAATTATGTTGGGTGAGTGATCGGTAGGAAGCTGCCTGGTGCTTGATATCGAAAAGTACAGCTAAAATGGTATAATATTATAGCGAAAATATGGGTGTTCTTGTAATCGACTAGTCTGGAGATGCCTGTAGAAATGCGGGAATGAAAGCGGAAACCGTAACGCGTTTGTGCCGCGGGGGACGCCCCTCTCCTTGCGCATCAGTTCTGAGAGTGACTTCGGTTCACTGATTTAAAGGGTGTGATTTGGTATGGTGAGGTTTATGAATTGCATGTTTCCTAGATCGAGACGGTACTCAGTGATACATTCCCTGGTTGGAGATCAGTTTGAGGTTCCAGTATTCCTGCGAGTCTGGAATGTATTTGATGACCTGTAGACAACATTGCGATGTTCAGTTGTCAGTGCAAAATGGTGATCAGTGTAAGATAGTCTATCAGTGTTGAGTGCAGCGTCTGCAGAAAGAAAGAACAGGATGGCAGTGCTTCCCCAGGACTGGGGGGGGGGGGGGGGGGGGGGCGCTATCTTGACACATCGGCCGTGTGCGTGTGGGCGTAAGATAATTTTTTCGTGTGCTGTACAGAAATAAAAGGTAACTGCGCTGTTTGTGTAGAATCGTACGTGGATAATGGTGAGCGATGTTATATGTGGAAAATTATATGGGCTATAGATAGAGAGGCGCAGTCGTCAAGTAGAGACATTAACTGTACATTTTCCGGTGTCAGAATGTAGCAGCAATAGTAATATTTAATTTTAATTGCACTGGTAATTGTCGTCCTCTCTTCCAACATTCTTGTGAATCTGGTATGTATTTGATAATGTGTAGGCAATTTTGCGTGTTGAACTGTCAGTTCAAATTAGCGATCTGTGCGAAATAAGCACAGAATGCCTCGGAAAGAAAAAAGTGGATCGTGCTTCAATACCGGCTGCATCACTGATTCGGTGGGTAAATTCGATAAGAGCGAATCAGAATGCTCGACTGATTGTGGTGGGATATAGGCGGGAACGTTTGCGTATGTTGAGAGCTGGAGGGGTACTACGTTAGGGGCGTTGGGATGAGTGGATTCGATGTTATTCTCGTAAACAGGTTCTGTTATGGGAAGAATTTCCGTGCACACAACCTGAGACACATAGAAAGTGAGCGATAACTATTTATGGGGTATTATAGAAGTTCCGAGAGTTTGACCTGGGTGTTATTTTTTTGAAGAGTGATGTGATGTAAGAATAATATTGAGAACGTTTTAGATGGCGAGTCGTCAAGTAGACGTTTCGTAGTGAAGCGAGAGCCGTGCTGGGTAGTTAAGTATCGTTAAACGTGCGCGCGCGCGCGCCTGTGTGTGTGTGTGTGTGTGTGTGTGTTTGTGTGTGTGTGTGTGGGGGGGGGGCAACACGCCCTGTCTTCAATGATAGAGACAAGTGGCACCTGGAGATGCCTGGCATACGAGACTGGCGTGAGCGATGCTTGGAGTGCAACTTTCACCGGTGTTCGAGGACACGCGCGGAACCCGAGATGTAGCTGCCTCACTTTGCGGTAGAATGTAGCTAAGCGCAGTGAAGCGTGAGTCAAACGTGACGTAGAGTCCGTTGGAATCGCAGGTTCTGCTATTGAACGGAATTCTGCAGGGTCTTCGCCGGACAGCAGTTAGAGTGAGGGTATAGAGGGACGCCGAAAGCGCGCGGCTCTGCTTGGAGTGCGCGCTCTGTAAATAAACGACCAGTCATTAACAGCCCCTGCGTTCGGCTGCAGCTCTCGGTTGCGCTCCCGCCCGATCACATCAGCTTGTGTGTGTACGTGAACACGTATTTGGATACGAATTTCTCAGGTCTTACGTATGAATGGGAGGTGCGGCCACCTCATGCTTGCGGAAGCCGAGCAGGGGCTGTGCGCAGTTTGACATCTGAGGGGTAGCTAACTCCTGTGTACTCAATGGACAGAGGGGCTGTGGACTGTGCTTGCAAGCGTTGATTGCAATATTTCGGGAGCTGGTGTGTAGGCCTTGATAGGCACCATTTCAATAGTTTACGAGTACTTAGCACGTCTACACATCACTGTGCTGTATTATTTAGGAGCAGTTTGCAGGTCTGTACTGAAATTATCTTGGAAGATTAGGAGTTGTTTGGCTATTTGGACGTGAATGTTTTGCATTATTTACGAACGGTTCGCATGTATGTAGGCTGCGCGATGCATTATTATTGACAGTTTACAATTAGCAAGCGTGTGTGTAGAACATTATAAATGGCTTATGTAGGAGTCATTTGCAGGTCTGCATACTGTGGGACATGTCAGTGCGTGTGTTCTGTGATACATATACTCCATCCCTAAATAAAGTACATTCGTTCCTCCATCCTAGGAAAAGTTTGCGTCCTGGAGGCTTAGGTTACTGCTGGTAAGCTTCGTTTGCAACAATTTTCTTAGGTTGGTGGCGGAAGGGCAAGTGAACTTTCTTTACTGGCTGAATTCAAACTTGGCGCTGGTTCCTAGGAGGAAGTGGCGGTCGGGTGGCTGAGGTTAGTACAAGTGTCCTTACTTTACAACAATTTTCTTATGTTGGTAGAGAAAGCACAAGTGACCTTTCTTTGCTGCCACAATTTAAACTCGACACTAGTTCCTTGGAAGAGGTGGTGGTCTGGACTTTGAAAAGTAGTTCATATTAGATAGTCGAACGCCTTTTCATACTTATATGAAATTGTAAATTGAATTATTCGATATGATTGACATTGAAAAGCAATTAAGTACTTAGGTAATTGATAGCTTAGATGTGCGATGTGGGTGTTAACATATTTACAGAAGACTATGCAGGCGCGTATATGGAGGTGGCGGCCGAGGGTGTGTGACGTAAGCGGTGGGACGCCCGCGGGGTGGCGGCACGGTGCGTGTCCAGTTGTAACACGCGCGCTCGCGCGCGCCAGTTAACTTAACGAGAGCGTTCTTTGCCAAGCAAACCACGTGGTGGACCGGCGGTTGTGTGACGTCATGGTAGATTCCACTCTCCCGAAAACAACTTTGGTGCTGTCCTACCGAGGGCTGTGATGTGAGCGGCCGCTGGACCAGGGGCGTGCGAGTGGGCTACCACTGACCGGTGGCGCTAGGGGTAGCCTCCTCTGTCGGCGATGATTTAAACTAAGTCAGTTGGAGTCTGGACCTAGTGGCGAGCGCACTGGATGTCGCCATCACGAAGATGTGCACTAAGTCTGTTGGAGCATAAGTGATGACCGTACTGTTTGAAATAAAGACTTCAGTCCTTTTCTCACCAATTGACAGGACGTGACTTAGGTTTGTACAAATTTACATTATTTGACGCGATTTTCATAGCTTAGCAGCGAAAATATAAGTGATCGCCACAATTCAAACTTGGCGAGAATTCGTAGGATGAAGTGGAATTAGGTTAGTGGATGTGACCCTATTGTCCTATTTCAGACCATTTTTTCGTAGGTGTGACCGATTATCATGTTGCAATTCGAACATGTGACCAATTTTTTTTATGGAGGGTTAGGTTAGTGGACGTAGCCCAATTGGCCTATCTTTCCGCCAAAATTCAAACTTCGCGCCAAAATTCGACATCTTGAATGACGTCCTCTGCTGGTGGCTGTGTGTACTAAGCCAATTGGACTTCGGACCTCATGGCGAACGCAACTGCATGATATTGTTTAAATAATAATGAAGAGCAAGTCCCGATTTCCCGCCATTATCGTGCTGGAATTTGAACTTCCCGCCATTTTTCTTGGGGAAGGGATTATGTTAGTGGAGGTAGGCCGAGTGTACAATCTTATACCACGTGGTGGATAAAACTGGGTGCAGCCATCTTGATTAACGCCACAGCCGTCATCCAAGATGACGTTACGGTGGCGACGATATGTACTAAGACATTTGGAGTTCAGACCCTGTGGTGAATACACTGGGTATCGCCATCTTTGATTACGTCACATATGAGAACGCCCTCTGGTGGTGGCGATGTGTATTAAGTCAGTTGGAGTCCTGACATTGTGGTGAACACACATGCATGGAATTGTTTAAATAAAGTATTATGTCCAAGTCCTTTTCCCACAAATCGTTAGGAGGTGGTGGCAGTCCGGCTACTGAGGTTAGTAAAGTGTATTTTCTTTCGCACCATTTTGTTAGCTTAGTAGACATATGAGAATTGAATTTTGTTTACGGCTAAAATTAAAAGTTGGTGCCATTTCGTAGGAAGAGGTGGTGGTCAGGTGACTTAGCTTAGTGGATGTTGGCCAAGTGAGCTATTATCCTGCGATTTTCTTTGCTTTGTAGAGATAAGAGCGATGTGGTGCATTATCCTTTTGGAATTTGAACTTGCTGCCATTTTCTAGGGTGCTGGGGGTTAGGTTAGTGGATGTAGCCCAATTGGTCTATTTTCCCACCATTTTCGTGGTGTGATGCATTATCTAGCTGGAATTTGAATTTCCCACCAATTTTTTCTGGAGGGTTGGGTTAGTGGAGGTAGCCCAATTGAGCTATTTTCCTGCCAAAATTCAAACTTCCCGCCAAAATCCGCCATCTTGGATGACGTCATGTGCTGTTGCCAAGTCTACACGACGCCATCTTGGATGAAGTCATCGCCGCCATCTTGGATACATCTGTCAACCATGGAATGTGAGGTGACACGAACATAGCTCTACTACTGATGGCGATCACACAAATGTATATCGAAAGTAGACCACAAAGGCTCAATAACATTAACATATGGTGACTGTGGTGGGGAGAGGAGATATGAAAATTCATCCTGGTGCCCACATAACCAGTCTGTTGTGTGAACATAGCTGCTGTCGTCTTGGAACACTCCACCCCCATTGGGAAAGACTCATCATACCATGGGATGAACCTGATCAGTCAAAGAGGTCACGTAATCCTTGGTAGGAATGTGACCTTGCTGAGTAACCGTGGGATCCACAGAATACGACGATGCAGCTGTTCGAACTATCACAGAACCACTGGCATGCTTCAATGTTACGATGTTAACTCGGGCAGATGACTTCTTTCCAATGCTCCATAGTCCAGATTTTATGGCTTTGGCGCCACGTTTCCCTGTTATGGGCATTTGTGTCAGTGAGGAGTGGTTTCGAAATTTCATGGGCGAGTGGTTCTAGGCGCTACAGTCTGGAACCGCGCGACCGCTACAGCCGCAGGTTTGAATCCTGCCTCAGGCATGGATGTGTGTGATGTCCTTAGGTTAGTTAGGTTTACGTAGTTCTAAGTTCTAGGGGACTGATGACCTTAGAATTTAAGTCCCATAGTGCTCAGAGCCATTTGAACCATTTGAAATTCCAGCTCGTCCTGCAATTCCCTGCTTCTGGAGTTCCCTTCGTGCTGCTCTGGCGCTGACGGGGTTCGCGAGTGCGACATCGATTCTGCAGTGGCTTTTGCAGCTGTCGTCGTCCTAGTTTTCGACACAATCCTCTTCAATAACCGTCCGTCAAAATCACTCGACACATTTTCGTCCCCGTTGTGACTTAGGGGATGAAGTTTTGACATTTTTATGCTTTCCCTGTATGCCGTATAAATCTCCGATACTGTCGCTCTCGAAACACGAAACAATTCGGTTCCTTTGGAAGCACTCACCAAACGAGCATCAGGCTCGAATTCGCTTAGCCCTAACTGCAAAGAACACTTCTGACCAAGAGTGGCCCTTGCAGCGTACTGAGGACACTACACAGATGCCATTCGTACTCAAACACAGCAACACAACCTACAGGCTTGCCTAGCATCTGCATTTATGCTCAAGGTTACATTTCTCATGGTGTTGCCATACTTTTGTCCAGTCACAGAATTTCTCGTGTGAGATTTTGACTACACGTAGTGCACAAGCAGTTGTATCCATCTTCGTGACAGTTCAAATGGCTCTGAGCACTATGGGACTCAACTGCTGAGGTCATTAGTCCCCTAGAACTTAGAACTACTTAAACCTAACTAACCTAAGGACATCACAAACATCCATGCCCGAGGCAGGATTCGAACCTGCGACCGTAGCGGTCTTGCGGTTCCAGACTGCAGCGCCTTCGTGACAGTTCTCGGCCGCACTCTACAGGGGCAATGAGGACGCCCCTGCAGCGTTTCCGATGGGAGGTGTTTGATCGCTCTCCATACAGCCCGGAATTTGGTACTCTGATTTTCACCTCCGCTGACATGAACCGCTGGCTATGATGTCAACGTTTTTGCACTGACAACGAGTTGCAGATAAGCTCAGATAATCGTCGAAAAGTGCAGGCGGCTGCCTTCTATGACGAGGGTATTGGAAAGTTGGTTCAACGCTACGACAAATGTCTCAGACAGAGCGGCGACTATGTACAGACGTTGCTGGAAGGTGTGGCTAAGTATTGCAAATAAGACACTTGTGATTTTCACTGTGGTTTCCATCTCGCGACAGATCAGACCTTACTCTCGGAGTACGCCTCGCATGTAGCTGTCTGTTATCCCCCAGGCGTCTGAATCGTGCAGTAAGATTTTGCCTCTCCGATGTTTGTCTTTTCCTTTCTATTCTCCGTCACAGCCCACTGTTGCTTACGGAACGCAAATATAGCTGCAGGTGTAATCAGACAGCTTCTTAGAAAGACACCAGCGAACTGGAGCGACTCCAGGTTATTTGCTATGTGTGATATCTGATCGTGTAGGAGAAATAGGTCGGACGAGGATTTGAACCATCGATCACCCGAATGCCAGTGCAGTGTCTTACGAATGCTCCATCTCCCTTAAGCTAATTCTCCCTCCAACATTCTAGTCTACGAGCATTATCTAGCGATAGATATCAAATGGCTCATCAAATAAGGTGGTGCTGAAGTGCATGAATGCCGTAAAAGTAGCCCATAAGGGTAGCAACCAAACTTGATTGTCGACATCTCCAGTTGTTCAAAAATGGTTCAAATGGCTCTGAGCACTATGGGGCTTAACATCTATGGTCATCAGTCCCCTAGAACTTAGAACTACTTAAATCTAACGAACCTAAGCACATCACGCAACACCCAGTCATCACGAGGCAGAGAAAATCCCTGACCCCGCCGGGAATCGAACCTGGGAACCCTGGAACCCGGGCGCGGGAAGCGAGAACGCTACCGCACGACCACGAGCTGCGGACATCATCTCCAGTTGTAATTGATTGTATAAATTATGGTTTATCATTATGAAGCGCTAGTTTTAATACACTGATGCCCAATCCAGCAACATAGCTTCCATGGACGTTCGTCTTTCAATACTTCTTGGATGTAGTCGGTATGACAGAGCAGCGAAGGGGACTGGTAACTAGCAATGAACGCAGTCAATGAAAATATTACTAGCTTGTATCGCAAGAAAAGAGGCAAACTTAATCACCACCGCCACTATCATCGTGATCATCAGAGGATATTAGCACATATAAGTAATTAATTATTAGGTTTGTGTTAGTCGGCGTCAAAGGATATCAAAATGGTTGTAAGCCCTATGGGACTTAGCATCTGTCAACAGTCCCCTAGACATAGAACTACTTAAACCTAACTAACCTAAGGACATCACACACAGCCATTCCCGAGGCAGGATTCGAACCTGCGACCGTAGCAGCAGTGCGGTTCCGGACTGAAGCGCCAAGAACCGCTCGTGCACAGCGGCCGGCCAAAGGATATCATTCATATAGGGGTAACGCGTACATGGATAGTTCATTAATCTATTAAATAATTAAATGAAACTGTTTTTGTATCGTGCGTCTCCTCTTCCACACTGACACGCCCCTAGGAAAATGCATACAGTGTATAACTTCGGTTTGCTACAACGGCTAGGAGGCGACTTATCTTTATGTGGAGTCGGTGCGATTTCTTTGTACATTTCTGAAGCTACAAAGCACGTTCTAATAACTTCTGGCGTATAAGTTTTAGCGTAAACAGATTATTATGTAAGGAACTCAGTGACCAATAATTTGAGTGGAGAATCCGCAGTTTCAGTTTCTTAATCAGTTACCGGGCCGGCCGGGGTAGCCGAGCGGTTCTAGGCGCTACAATCTGGAACCGCGTGACCATTACGGTCGCCGGTTCGAATCCTGCCTCGGGGCATGGATGTGTGTTATGTCCTTAGGTTAGTTAGGTTTAAGTAGTTCTAAGTTCTAGGAGACTGATGACCTCAGAAGTTAAGTCCCATAGTGCTCAGAGCCATTTTAACCATTTTTTTTTTCAGTTGCTGGACTTAATTTTCTGATCGTGCACTATGTACATCAAATTTAAACAAAAATGAGGAGTCTTTATTTTAGATATTGCAATCCAGAGCAGAAGCCGAATTGAAACGAATGTAGCGATGAGGTCTGCCTACGCAGAACGTGATGGCACGCTTCCAAGACGCGGTTCGGCTCTGAAGGCCACCCGCACAACAGGTGCGGACTTCAAGGAACCGACAGCCAAACAGAAATACTGCCTCCAGACATTACGGAAATACAGAGCTGTTCAATGTACGATGACACCCATAAACAATGAAAAAATCATTAGACAACATTACATCTACACCTACAACGCGGGCATACATTAGACTTAGTGGGAAAATTGAGTATGTTACTATAACAGCGCCACGAAGAACAACGGAGCGCAAACTAGCTACGCTGCAACCTGGTTTCATTATCCGCATGTAGAAAATTGCATGTAGTCCAAGCATTATGGGGAAGTGATTGCAAAAATTACTACCTGAAAACAAAAAATGAGCGTATTGGAAATTGTTTTACTAGCGATGTTTTTAGGCACAAAGACGGGTTCAGACAGTGCAGGTAAACACAGAACGCGTGTAGGCCTAGGAAACACTGGTATTCTAGATGTAAGCTGTCGTAGCTGTGTCCGAAAAGAGAGCTCCAAGCCCTTACAGGAAGCGCTGAAGCAGAAATCGTTACAAATCCTGAAAGCTGAGTAGAGCTGGAGTTAAGTTCAGCCGAAATTTTGACAAAAGACCGAACTGTGTTCAAAAAGGAAAGAGTGAATTAAGATCATTGTCGCGTGTTAGTTGCTGTTAGAACAGTTTATCTTGTAGTGAAAGTGAAGTAGTTGTTGCGCGTTAATATAATTAGAGACTATACTCGACAAACAGAATTAGTAATTGGTTCCTTTTACCGACCGCCCGACGCAGATGGTATAGTTGCTGAAGGGTTCGAGGAAAATTTGAGTTTGATTTCGAATAGGCATTCCACTCATTCAATTACTGGTGGCTTAAATCTACCTTCAATATGTTGGTGAAAATACTATTCAAAGTCGGGGGCAGGCATAAAAAGTCGTCCGAAATTCCAGAATGAAATTTTCATTCCTCAGCGGAGTGTGCTCTGATATGAAACTTCCTGCCGACACTCGACCGGAACCTTGGCCTTTCGCGGGCAACTGCTCTCCCGACAGAGCAACCCAAGCACGACTCACGATCCGTCCTTACATCTTTACTCCCGCCAGTACCTCGTCTCCTACCTTCCACAGCTGCTTGGGTAGCTCTGTCGGAAGAGCATTTGCCCGTGAAAGGGAAGGTCCCGAGTTCGAGTCTCGGTCTAGCTCCCTGTTTTAATCTGCCATTAAGTTTCGTCCGAATTTGTACAACATGCTTTCTATGAAAATTTCTTTGAGTACATGGTTAAGAAGCCTTCACGAATTATAAGTATCTATTAAAAAAAACCACATACAAAAGTTTGCTTGACGCCTCTCTATAAGCCAGTCTCCACTGCTCCAAATTAACTATGTAAGCCGAGACATGCCAGGTTTAAAAACATGAAAAAGATCCAAGATTGATGTCGAAGTTCAAAATTTATGACAAACTTCAAAGTGAGATACTTTTGAAAGTTTCCAGAACGAAACTGTCTCGAAATCTGGCAGAAAATAAAAAGATATTCCTCTTGTATGTTAAGTACACCAGTGGCAAGACGCATAATACCCTCACTGAACGATAGCAATGGCACTATTACTGACTACAGTAGCATTAAAGCGGCGTTACTAAACTCAGTTTTCCAAAATTCTTCTCCCAAAGAAGACGAAACAAATATTCCTTAATTCGTATCAAGAGAAGTTGCCTACGAGAGTAATTTAGAAGTTGATATCCTCGTTGTGCCGAAGTAATTTAAACCATTTACCAAAAAAAAAAAAAAAAAAAAAGTCTTCCGGTCCATATTGTACAACAGTTAGGTTTCTTTTGAAGTATGCTGTTGAAGTAGCTCAATGTTTGGAAAGCATATACTACTGGCCATTAAAATTGCTACACCACGAAGATGACGTGCTACAGATCCGAAATTTAACCGGCAGGAAGAAGCTGCTGTGATATGCAAATGATTAGCTTTTCAGAGCATTCACACAAGGTTGGCGCCGGTGGCGACACCTACAACGTGCTGACATGAGGAAAGTTCCCAACCGATTTCTCATACACAAACAGCAGTTGACCGGCGTTGCTTGGTGAAACGTTGTTGTGATGCCTCGTCTAAGGAGGAGAAATGCGTACCATCACTTTTCAGACTTTGATAAAGGTCGGATTGTAGCCTATCGCGATTGCGGTTTATCGTATCGCGACATTGCTGCTCGCGTTGGTCGAGATCCAATGACTGTTAGCAGAACATGGAATCCGTGGGTTCGTGAGGGTAATACGGGACGCCGTGCTGGATCCCAACGGCCTCGTATCACTAGCAGTCGAGATGACAGGCATCTTATCCGCATTGTTGTAACGGATCGTGCAGCCACGTCTCGATCCCTGAATCAACAGATGGGGATGTTTGCAAGACAATAACCATCTGCACGAACAGTTCGACGACGTTTTCAGCAGCATGGACTATCAGCTCGGAGACCATGGCTCTGGTTACCCTTGACGCTGCATCACAGACAGGGGCGCCTGCGGTGATGTACTCAACGACGGACCTGGGTGCACAAATGGCAAAACGTCATTTTTGCGGATGAATCCAGGCTCTGTTTACAGCATCATGATGGTCATATCCGTATTTGGCGACGTCGCAGTGAACACACATTGGAAGCGTGTATTCGTCATCGCCATACTGGCGTATCACCTGGCGTGATGGTATGGGGTGCCATTGGTTACACGTCTCGGTCACCTCTTGTTCACATTGACGGTACTTTGAACAGTGGACGTTACATTTCAGATGTGTTACGACCCGTGGCTCTAACCTTCATTCGGTCCCTGCGAAACCCTACATTTCAGCAGGATAATGCACGACCGCATGTTGCAGGTCCTGTACGGGCCTTTCTGGATACAGAAAATGTTCTACTGCTGCCCTGGCCTGGCCTGGCCTGGCCTGGCCTGGCCTGGACATTCTCCAGATCTCTCACCAATTGAAAGCGTCTGGTCAATGGTGGCGAGCAACTGGCTCGTCACAATAAGCCAGTCACCACTCTTGATGAACTGTGGTATCGTGTTAAAGCTGCATGGGCAGCTGTACCTGTACACGCCATCGAAGCTCTGTTTGACTCAATGCCCAGGCATATCAAGGCCGTTATTACGGCCAGAGGTGGTTGTTCTGGGTACTGATTTCTCAGTGTCTATGCACCCAAATTGCGTGAAAATGTAATCACATGTCAGTTCTAGTATAATATATTTGTCCAATGAATACCCGTTTATCGTCTGCATTTCTTCTTGGTGTAGCAATTTTAATGGCCAGTAATGTGCATTTGATGATATAGTCGTTTTGCGGTGATATTGATCGTAAAAACAAGGGAAGCAGTAATTTCCTCGGAATATTGCAGACGTTGCAAACACCTCATTTTTACAATAACATTGTTATTTTATTGTTTATATAGAAAAACAGACTTAGTTATTATTAAAAGAAGTTTCTGTCTCACCATACGGTTTGGTGAAAATCTGAGATATGCGTGGTTTGCTGCCAATTATTGGCGAGAATAGTTGGTGATGTACAACTGAATGTACTTTGATGCTGTCTTCTTGGGATGTGATTTTGTTTTTCTCTGCATAAGATAAGGGCGGTTTTAAAGATTTCTGATCAAAATCTATATCTGACGTTAAAAATGGAAATTTCAGGGTTGCATCGGCTGCCGTATGCTCCTCGAATGCCCGCATCTCGTGGTCGTGCGGTAGCGTTCTCGCTTCCCACGCCCGGGTTCCCGGGTTCGATTCCCGGCGGGGTCAGGGATTTTCTCTGCCTCGTGATGGCTGGGTGTTGTGTGATGTCCTTAGGTTAGTTAGGTTTAAGTAGTTCTAAGTTCTAGGGGACTGATGACCATAGATGTTAAGTCCCATAGTGCTCAGAGCCATTTGAACCATGCTCCTCGAATGTCAAAATGTATTTAAAGAAATACGAAGTCAAATACGCTTTAATTACAAACACGTCTTTGTAGGTATTTGTAGAGATCTCGTGGACGCTGTAAGTAAAATCCTTTCTTTGAAATTTATTTGCAATCCAAAATTTTCATCTGCCTTTCCTTTATAGGATTTCAATCGAAATGAAATGCAATATACTGAGTATTATTTTTATTTATTTGGAGCGTAAGTAACGTAAAAATTAAAAAGAAACAACAAAAAAACAAACGTTTCTCCACATGGACTCGACTCCACAACCCTCAAATTATCTTTCTGTTCTCCTGCTTCGCCAACTGCTGCCTGAAAATTGCATTAACATTAATGGCTCATGCGTCAGCTGATCCTAGCCAAAAATGCATTTTTTTTTTCTAAACGCTCGGCAACCCGGAGCTTCCACTTCCGTATTCAGTTTTGGCCTAGTCCTGCATACATTACAAATTTGGACGAAACCGGTGCTGGAGAAGAGGCTAGGTGCTCTTGTAAGTCAGCATTTTTATGAGAAGAAAGCGATCACTTCTTATGGAGCTCATAGTCGTTACCATTATAAGCATCATACATAGCAGTATCGGCTGCATTGGTGATGTAGGGTAGCTCATTTCATATTGATGTTTTTCCTGCACTGACCTAAGGTTTGTTGGTTGGTTGGTTGGTTGGTTCGTTGATTTGGGGGTGGGGGCGAGGTGGGACTGAACAGCGATGTCATCGGTACGACGATCCAAGGTGGCAGAAATTAAGGGAGGAACGACACCAACATCACTGTCCAGTCGATGAGACAGGAAAACGGGCAAGCAAAGAGGCAGAAGGAATATAGGGTGGAAGGAAGAGTAAAGAACAGGTGCGGGTGGGGGAGGGGGAGGGTTGAGAGCAGGGGGCGGTTTAGGGGCGTTACGCGCGACGGGGCGCCGTCACCGCCGCCGTCGCCCCATCCCGATCCACACACCATACCACGATTACGGCACTATGGGGACAACAACAGGGGAAGAAGACACAAAAAAGAGAAAACAAAATGGCACAAAATACCAGACAAAACGTAGGGAAAAAAGGGGAGCGACCTTGCAGGCGTGGAGGCAAGGCCGAAGACTTCCAAAACCAATGCCATCGCTGATCGAGGGACTCCAATTCCGGGAAGAAATTCAGGTACTTAAGTCTGGGAGGACAAACCATTTCCGTGAACAAAACTGAGAACGGTTGTAGCCATGGGACGATCGTCCGCTGAAAACCGTGACAGGGAACGACGGGCGGCATATTTAGTGCCAAGGGGCAAAAGGCGAGGGCAGTCCAGCAAAATATGGATAACAGTGAGGGTGGCCTGCAAGTACAAAGTGGGAAGAAGGAGCACCTCATTGTGGAGTAAAAAACCATGGTTAAATCTGGTATGGCCGATAGGAAGAAGGCAGAGGATGGTACATTCCCGGCGGGAGAGGCGGGAGGAAGAACGCCACGTGACAGTAGTCCCCTTAATCGCACGAAATTCATTAGAAAGAAGGCTCACCCATGTGAAGCTGCAAATCCGCCCCCAGAGGACTCACGGAAAACGGGGGTCGTTGGCTGCCCCACCAGCCAGACGATCGGCAAGCTCATTACCCGGGATACCCGGGATACCCACGTGGCCGGGAACCCAAAGGAAATCAACTGGACAAGCAGCACAGTCAAGATCGGCGTAGCGGTCCTGGATGGCAGAGACCAGAGAGCGGAAGGAAAAACACCACACGGTAGCCTGACAAAACTAGGGTGAGGTAGGATATGTGCCGAATTAAGACACTTACTTTATACATTTGAAACATAGCCTAAATTAAAGCATAAATTCTTTATTTTTGTAACAGTGTATTAGTGTTCTTACGCTACGTCATACATTCTATACTGTGGCTAAATTTCCTTACAAAACACCGTCAAGCTACTGGAATTATTTTTGTCTTTTTCTTGATTTATGGAAACTGAGGTATTTATAGCGGAAAGGTAGTGTGCTGAAAAATATCGCGAGGTTCATTTAAATGCTGGCGCAGGGAGGAGCACGGTGAATTCTGGCAACTGCAGCATCAGCTTATAGCCAAGCAATGAAACACCACATGCCGGCCTTTGCATCACTGCAGTATCCGTAAAGCTCCCACATTTACAACAACATTCGTTAATTGACCAACTTTTCGCAAATAATCGTTGAAGGTTTTTTATTAGAATGCCACTGCTGTATGATATGTCCATTTACACCATAAGACTACTAGCATTTTTATTAACATTTAAAAGCTGTAAACCAGTGGCTTTTCAGTATATTCTCCGCTAGTCAACTCTTTTCCTCTCATCTACGTAGCCATTCAGCAGCGTAAGGTGTAAGCGGAACGTAGTGCGCAAAACATACTTGTTCGTGACAGTCCCGCTTGACAGTATGATTGATCTTAGGCTTAAGGTGCGTGACGGAGTATCCATAAGCACCCGAGGTAAATTAATATACAGTGTAGTAAATAAGATTTTATCATAAAGAGCAAACAAATTAGAAAGAAAAAATAAATAATAAATACTTAATGAATGCAAAAAGTTTACAGATCTTCAAATGGGAAGGATTTCTTAGTCGAAATCAGATTGACTGCAAACATTTGACAACAAACACTGAAGAAATAAACAAATTTTGTGTGGTTTCGTGACACTTCTATTTTCATCATCTGAATAAGGGGAAAAATCGTCATCCGCATTATGGACTGTTCTTACCCTTGAAATTTCTACCCATTCTTAAAAATGTAGCGCAAATCTATTTGTTGCCACAACCACGGCACACTGGTAGGCTTTCTAGCTTCAGCATTTGCCCAACTGAGTTATGGAAACCAGGGAAAAACTGAATCTGTAAGCAGTTATGGAAAGTTACCGAAACTGAATCATTACTGCAGAAAAGAGACGTTAAGCTGGATTCTCCAGCTTACGTAGCAACTTTAAACTATTGCGTTGCTCTTTTTTGGCTAAGCACTTCTGTACAGCAGTGGGATAGCAAAAATAGGGCGCAATTTCGAACGCTCTAGGGAAGTAAATACGCCAGACAACAACAGATCTCAGTAGCAACCGAGGAAAATTTTACGAAATGAAAATCAACAGAACGGAACGAAGTCGCAGCGGCACTGATTGCAAGATGCATATTCCGTGCTGTTGATTTCCTCACAATAGAATGCGACAATTCTTTGCTTTATTATATTATCAAACTGTGGATGCTACATACAGACCACACTGAAGCCAAAAACTAAGTAAATGTTGATTGTTATAAGAACAGACATGGTCTCAACTTTGTTTACATTTTTACGTAGACACTGTGTAATTTAAGTGGAAAATGTCCACAATACATTATCAGGAGATGTTATCAAATATTTTGCTTTTCCTCCTGAATGAGCAGCCACTTTGTAAAAGGTTTAGAAAAAAGTCTTTACTAAGATTATAAACTGTTGGATTATAGATGAACGTTCATTGGAATTTGGATGAAGACCTCGATCCTACGCATTACAATTCTTTTTATGAAATAATGGAGATCATGTAATGGATAACTAATTTTTCATCATGCTCCACAGATATTTTCTGCTAACTCTGCCAAAAGCTTTTATAAAATCTATGAATGCGAAGTGAGTTTCTCTGCTACATTCTCTTCGCTTTTCACTTATTTAACATACGTACTGTGTGTGATGTAGATCTCACTATTCTAAAACGCAGTTTTTCTTCCCATAAAGACATCCAGGTGTGATGCTCAGCGCCGGACGGGGTGGCCGAGCGGTTCTAGGCGCTATAGTCTGGAACCGCGAGACCGCTACGGTCGCAGGTTCGAATCCTGCCTCGGGCATGGATGTGTGTGATGTCCTTAGGTTGGTTAGGTGTAAGTAGTTCTAAGTTCTAGGGGACTGATGACCTTAGAAGTTAAGTCCCATAGTGCTCAGAGCCATTTTTTGTGATGCTCAGTCTATTATTTGCATACAAGGTCCATCCCCCAACACTGTTCACAATTATTCCTATCTCCCTGTTTGAACAGCGAGATTACTTTTCTCCATCTTTAGTTATACCGTCGTGCACTAGTGTCTTTCCACAGAGTCAAATAGCTGTAATACGTCAAAGGCAAACCGACATACCTTAAAATGTTATTATTTATACCACTTTACTTTGCCTTTTTGTTTGTTAAGCCTTGTGTAGGTAGAACATTCGTACGGAAATTCCGACTATCGACCCACACTCCACTCAACCGGATACTAGATGTGACTGCAGGTATCGGAAAAGCATAGTAGTACATCTTTTTGAATGTTCCCAATTCACTCAAGATTTAGTATTGCAACAGTGCATATGGAGCACACGAATTCATTACATTTACAGATCAATAGCAGAAGCGTTTCTGAGGTACAACGTATCGAGCCGTGCTGAACCACCCATAGTAGTAGGTGGTGAAGCCTCCATTGGCAGGTGCAGACTCGGGCATCCAGTCGATCGTACAGACGGCGAATACCGTCCTGGGATACATTATGCCAAGTCTTATCGAGCTGTTGACGTAGTTCTGTAGGAGCGTTGGCTGTCGAGTCGCACTAGTCACTTCTCGTCCCACGGTTCTAACAACATTCTGCCCGCAGCGCCTCCTCCAGAAACACCCCGGATCATAAGGCCTGCGGTGGGGTCAGTGCGTCTTGCACGAATGCGCTCACTAGGACTGTGTCGTACGCGCAAGTGACCGTCACTTGGGTGCAGGTAGAATCTGGCAAGTGATCCTCTGATGGCACCAGTCGACCCGTGCACGTCAATGCTGTGGTATATGCGGAAGAAGGGACAGAGGTGACCGTACATAACCGGTTCGTGATGACACGTCTGTGCTCACAAGCCTTCTTATCTGTGCTGTGGTAGCTGTACGATCTGCCACTGCTGCCCTTACAATACGACGCTGCTCCTGGCGGGCGCCTATGCTGTGTGGGCGTCCAGAACCTCGTCTACGTGTGTGAGAATGTTGACGTGACCACTAATGCCTGCATCGTTGCACAGCTGTCAGAGCACGTCCAACTTGTGTGCCAATTCTCCGAAAAGACCACTCTGCCACTCGGAAGGCCACAATTTGAATCCTTTCAAACTCGCTCAGTTGGCTGTAGGAAGCACGAGTGCGCCTCCGTGGCATAGTTACCTGCTTGCATCACACGCTTCCACCTCCCTGAGCCTTCTGGCAGTGAGCATTTCCTATTAAAGGGTAGACACAGGTGGTGCTCTGATAGCTATGGGAGCACGCTGTCAGTTGGTGGACGACGGTGATCAGTACATTTAAAATCCTCCAGGCGGCATATGCCGTCACCGGATCAAAATCGACATAGTCTTTCCAGGTGTAGTAATTTTTTCCGGCAGTTTATTTAGTTGCGTCATCTCTACTTCTTGGTTCAAATGCTTCTGAGCACTATGCGACTTAACTTCTGAGGTCATCAGTCGCCTAGAACTTAGAGCTAATTAAACCTAACTAACCTAAGGGCATCACACACATCCATGCCCGAGGCAGGATTCGAACCTGCGACCGTAGCGGTCGCTCGGTGCCAGACTGTAGCGCCTAGAACCGCACGGCCACTCCAACCGGCCTACTTCTTGACTTACGGCACAATATACAGTCTGTTCTCTACCTTGAAAAGTGTTCCAACGACGACTATGTCCAAGCAGTACATTAAAATGGGGAAACACTTTACAGGCACAGTGCCTGTACCATGAAAGCTATCCAATACAGACGAAAAGTGGCATCTGTTGTGTCCAGGAGTGTCGAGCGAGATGTTTATCACTGAGAAGGCGACTGCCCACTAGAGATAGGTGATCGCAGTCAGGGGGCTACAATCTATTTCGGTGCATTAGCGTATGATGCGAGAGGGAGAGGGACTGCTTTAATGCCTCTGTAATTGGTCTTATCCTGTCTTCTTAGCTCCTATTGCGGTCAAACTTACGAGGCTGTAGCATATCCCTTCATTTATCACTTAATAATCGTTCATGAAACTTTGTTAGTAGGTTTTGACCTAAGAGTTGATGAAACTTCCTGTTAGATTAAAACTGTGTTCCGGACCGAGAATATAACTTGGGACCTTTGCCTCTCTTTTGTAAGTGCTCTACCAACTGAACTACCCAAGTTCAACTCACGACCCGTCCTCACAGCTTCGTTTTAATTTGCCAGGAAGTTTCATAGCAGCACATACTCCGCTCAATGTGAAAATTTCATTCAGTGAGGGTTGATGTCTATTTTATAATGTCTGCCAGTTCAAATTTTGCATTTCCGTCGAAGAAATCTGTGACGAATCGTGCTACCATTTTTTGTATACTCAAATACCCCCTGTTAGTCCTATTTGACAGCTGCTCCACACACTCCAGCAATTTTATACGTGGGTCGCACCGGTATTTTGTGTCTAATGTCATTTGTAGAGTAACTGCATATTTCCAGTATCCTGTCAATGAACCGCATGTCTCCATCCTCATTTGCTTGCGACTGTACCTATGTATTAATTCTATTTCATATCCCCAAAACTGTGACACCCACACGTTCGCTACTGTTCCACACAACCTTCACACTAGCACCCAGGCACTAGAACAGGAGAGCCAATCGTCTGTTACGACGATGTTACACTCCTCTGGCTCACTTGTCTTACCCAGGAACACACCACAGGTTCCTCGGTCATGATTCGGGGGCATTCTTTCGATGGATCTCACACAATGTAGACATTAGTACTAACATTATAGCACAGTTCTTATTTCTGAAGAATCGAGGTTTCAAAATAAAGACAACGTTATTCGGCACGGTATGTGCCATTCGATGGTGAATAAACCAAACTGGTACATCAGACTGATTTTCAGATGTAGTAAGGGGATGGGGAAGGGGGTGAGCAAGATGTTCGCTGACGTGGATCTTTGATGGACATCTAACTTCCGCACACTATTTGCGGTTACTCCTAGATGTCTTTACTGAACCGCTGCAATAAGTTGTTTTATTATCACTCGGTGGTTTTCGTACGAAGCAGTTTCGACACTACGTAGACTGATAACTAGGTAAGAAGAAAACTTGTCCGTTGACTTGCCAGGTCCTCCATCTGAAGTTGACAGACATTTTCCCAGTGGCTCATGATGATTTATGTATACAAAGAAGCCGCCGGATTCTGATCCTTCGACAGCTCATCTCCCAGACCTTTCCACTTGACTAACGGAAATGTTGCCACATGGCAGACGGGCAACACAATGTCACGAGTACCTCTGTATTGACCACTAATGCCACTGGAGCAATAAACCAAGTTTCTTAAAAACTGAACTGAATATTCTAGTCCTTATCCACTCCATTTCGATAATCTATGATATGGCAAAAGCGGTTTTTTTTTTTTTCAGTATCAAAGAGACAGCAGTTTTTGATAACTAGAGGAAGACCTTACTGCAGAAAAGGTAACTGGCGAGAGTAATGAAACGAAAGACAGTTAATTAGACCCACTCGAATCCCCCTGCACCGCAACTCCGACCACTACAGTGGCACCTGCTAAATGAACAGTTGCGAAACCTATCTCCGACTTCTTCAAGCTCGTATCGTCGTATTACTTTTTACCAGCGGGAGAGTAAGATAGTTTCAGTCTGACTCTAAGCAGCAGGTTGCATTAAATTAGAATGAGAAGGGAAGGAAGAAAAAAACAAAAACATGAAATATTCTCCTATATGTTTCTTCCCCTGCAGTTTCATCTTAGTTTCACTATGTCAATATTTTTCACTGTCTTTTTTTATTTTTCTTCTTTATTTTGTACATAATTCATAGTCAGGCAACTATAAAATGGAGAATATAGGATACTGGTAACGATTGTGACGACACACACACACACACACACACACACACACACACACACACACACACACACACAGAGAGAGAGAGAGAGAGAGAGAGAGAGAGAGAGAGAGAGAGAGGGAGGGAGGGAGGGAGAGAGGGACGGAGGAGGGACGGAGGAGGGAGGGGGGGAGGGAGGGGAAGATTAATAGAAGAAGAATTCTCGCAAAGGGAAATAAAAAAGGAATTGTATCAAAAAAGACCGCACGGCAACTAAAATGGTAATATGATATTTTAAAAACGTGAGATAAATCAAAGGATCGTCATCATGAATACTTATAACCAAATTTTTCGTTAACATACTAAGGAAAAGGTAACTGGGTTGGGGTTGGGTTGATTAGGGAAGCATGGGGAAGGAAGTCGGTCGTACCCTTTCAAACGAACCATCGCGGCATTTGCCTGGAGCGATTTAGGGAAATCACTGAAAACCTAAATCAGGATAGCCGGACGCGGGATTGAGACGTCGTCCTCCCGAATGCGAGTCCAGTGAAAGGTAACTGGAACACAGGTCACGAAACAGTGAATTTGAGATTGCAAATGTAGGAGGCCAGCGAAAATAACAGGCTCAGTATGTTAGAATAAGAGAGAACACAACCACAAACACGGATGCCAGCAAAACACAAGAGCAATGTAGTTCAAGTGGCTCTAAGCGCTATGGAGAACAGTGTAGTAGTGGGACATCTAGGCACTGACTCGCTTGACAAGTATCCAGTAATGCAGCAGCAGTGCTAAAAATTTGTCGCATTCACCGGCGGCTCGTGGGCGAATAAGCGCGGCATGCTGGCCTATTACTGTAATCCACTCGTAGGCTGTTGCATTCCCGGGACAAACTGTCGCGTGCCTGTATGGTATCGATTATATTTCAGCCTGGCATGTGGTGTGGATTTGCACTACAGCGCAGTAACGCCTCTAAGCGCGCGAAGAGCACTCACAGTTTCATGGAACACCTCTTACCGCCGATTTCGAGTATCCAGTAGAGGAATCCCTTTTGAATGATAGTTCCATACTCATCTCAATTACCTGGGGTTGGAGCGCTTTTGCCTGCAAAACGTAGCGGATGTTAATCGAGTAGGTAAAGCCAGCAACAGTGGAACGACACTTCATACTGAAATATATATGTACCACCTATGAAACATGGATCTTGCCCGGGCAGGATGGCTCACGAGCCTCAAGGATACAGATAGCTTTACCCTAAGCGCAACCACAATGGAAGGTGTCTTTGGAGAGGTCAGACTAATCCGTGATTGATTTTACGGTTTGGGAATCCACAGCTTAGATACACAATAGATATATTTAATTTTTTTTAAACTATTCAAATCTTCTAAAAATTTTTGGCAACAGCATTAGCTGTTTGTAGCTCCTTTAGTACACAACAGGTTTCGCGATCATCGGGTGTATACATCGACGAAAAAATATAATCTGAATTAGGAGGTATAATAACGGTAGAAAAAACACAAGCAGCCAGAAGGACAGAGAAACAAATACCGACATAACAAATGTAACATTGGTTCGGTAAAAATATGCAGTCCCCCAACTTTCGCATGGCGTTCGCATTGTCGGAATCACTTAAACTGGATGGTTACTAGATGAAACGTCAAAAATTCCAATGGATAGTAGGCGCAGACAGTGTGCATGTCCACTTGGCAGATGGGGTGGGAGTTTATGAACGTGAAAAAGGAGTTGAAATAAGACCCTGGAAGAAAACTATATGGAATGAAGCCCTGTTCGGATAGAAGAATACAAAGCTTCACCACTGATGAAAATTAGACAAATTCCCCCAAAAGCCACATGCCTGAAGCGGGGAGGCCGGGCCGCCAAAGCCAAACAGGCTAGCTCATCCAGAATGAAATTTTCACTCTGCAGCGGAGTGTGCGCTGATCTGAAACTTCCTGGCAGATTAAAACTGTGTGCCGGGCCGAGACTCGAACTCGGGACCTTTGCCTTTCGCGGGCAAGTGAGCTACCCAAGCACGACTCACGCCCAGTACTCACAGCTTTACTGCTGCCAGTATCTCGTCTCCTACCTTCCAAACTTTACAAAAGCTCTCCTGCGAACCTTGCAGAACTAGCACTCCTGAAAGGAAGGATATTGCTGAGACATGGCTTAGCGCACACTCCACTGCAGAGTGAAAATCTCATTCTGGAAACATCCCAGGATGATCACTTTGGGTACCGGAGAAATGTAGGAACAGACGAGGAAATACTGACTATACGACACATCCTGGAAGACTGGTTTAATAAAGAGAAACCTACTTTTAGAAATTTTGAAGGTACCAGGAGTAAAAAACAGGAGGAGAAAGGTTAATTACAACTTGTACAGAAACAAGACTGCATCTTGGACCTACTGATAACAAACAGACCCAAACTTTTCGACTCTGCAAGTGCAGAACAGGGAATTAGTGATCATAAGGCCATTGCAGCATCCCTGAATATGGAAGTTAATAGGAATATAAAAAAAGGGAGGTAGGTTTATCTGTTTAGCAAGAGTATTAGAAGGTAGATTTCAGACTACCTAACAGATCAAAACGAAAATATCTGTTCCGACACTGACAATGTTGAGTGTTTACGGAAAAAGATCAAGGCAATCCTAAAATGCGTTTTAGACACGTACGTGCCGAGTAAAACTGTGAGGGACGGGAAAAACCCACCGTGGTTCAACAACGAAGTTAGGAAACTGCTGCGAAAGCAAAGAGAGCTTCACCCCAAGTTTAACGCAGCCAAAACATTTCAGACAAACAGAAGCTAAACGATGTCAAAGTTAGCGTAAGGAGGGCTATGCGTGAAGCGTTCAGTGAATTCGAAAATAAAATTCTTTTTACCGACTTGACACAAGAAAATCCTAGGAAGTTCTGGTCTTACGTTAAATCAGTAAGTGGCTCGAAACAGCATATCCAGACACTCCGGGATGATGATGGAATTGAAACAGAGGATGACACGCGTAAAGCTGAAATACTAAACACCTTTTCCCAAAGCTGTTTCACAGAGGAAGACCGCACTGCAGTTCCTTCTCTAAATCCTCGCACAAACGAAAAAATGGCAGACATTGAAATAAGTGTCCAAGGAATAGAAAAGCAACTGGAATCACTCAACAGAGGAAAGTCCACTGGACCTGACGGGATACCAATTCGATTGTACAGAGTGTACGCGAAAGAACTTGCCCCCCCCCCCCCTTTCTAACAGCCGTGTACCGCAAGTCTCTAGAGGAACGGAAGGTTCCAAATGATTGGAAAAGAGCACAGGTAGTCCCAGTCTTCAAGAAGGGTCGTCGAGCAGATGCGCAAAACTATAGACCTATATCTCTTACGTCGATCTCTTGTAGAATTTTAGAACATGTTTTTTGCTCGAGTATCATGTCGTTTTTGGAAGCCCAGAATCTACTCTGTAGCAATCAACATGGATTCCGGAAATAGCGATCGTGTAAGACCCAACTCGCTTTATTTGTTCATGAGACCCAGAAAATATTAGATACAGGCTCCCAGGTAGATGCTATTTTCCTTGACTTCCGGAAGGCGTTCGATACAGTTCCGCACTATCGCCTGATAAACAAAGTAAGAGCCTACGGAATATCAGACCAGCAGTGTGGCTGGATTGGAGAGTTTTTAGCAAACTCAACACAGCATGTTGTTATCAATGGAGAGACATCTACAGACGTTAAAGTAACCTCTGCCGTGCCACAGGGGAGTGTTATGGGTCCATTGCTTTTCACAATATATATAAATGACCTAGTATATAGTGTCAGGAGTTCCATGCTACTTTTCGAGGATGATGCTGTAGTATACAGAGAAGTTGCAGCATTAGAAAATTGTAGCGAAATGCAGGAAGATCTGCAGCGGATAGGCACTTGGTGCAGGGAGTGGCAACTGACCTTTAACATAGACAAATGTAATGTATTGCGAATACATAGAAAGAAGGATCCTTTATTGTATGATTATATGATAGCGGAACAAACACAGGTAGCAGTTACTTCTGTAAAATATCTGGGAGTATGCGTGCGGAACGATTTGAAGTGGAATGATCATATAAAATTAATTGTTGGTAAGGCGAGTACCAGGTTGAGATTCATTGGGAAAGGCGCTCTGCATCGCGGTGTAGCTTGCTCGCCAGGTTTCGGAAGGGTGCGTTGTAAGTAGGCTGTTTATGTTTTCTTATTGGCAACGTTACGTAGCGCTCTGTATGAAAATCACTGGCTGTGCTGTGTGCAGTCTGTGGTTAGTTTGAATTGTTGTCTGCCATTGTAGTGTTGGGCAGCTGGATGTGAACAGCGCGTAGCGTTGCGCAGTTGGAGGTGAGCCGCCAGCAGTGGTGGATGTGGGGAGAGAGATGGCGGAGTTTTGAAATTTGTAAGACTGGATGTCATGAACTGCTATGTATATTATGAGTTTTCAACACTATTAAGGTAAATACACTCCTGGAAATTGAAATAAGAACACCGTGAATTCATTGTCCCAGGAAGGGGAAACTTTATTGACACATTCCTGGGGTCAGATACATCACATGATCACACTGACAGAACCACAGGCACATAGACACAGGCAACAGAGCATGCACAATGTCGGCACTAGTACAGTGTATATCCACCTTTCGCAGCAATGCAGGCTGCTATTCTCCCATGGAGACGATCGTAGAGATGCTGGATGTAGTCCTGTGGAACGGCTTGCCATGCCATTTCCACCTGGCGCCTCAGTTGGACCAGCGTTCGTGCTGGACGTGCAGACCGCGTGAGACGACGCTTCATCCAGTCCCAAACATGCTCAATGGGGGACAGATCCGGAGATCTTGCTGGCCAGGGTAGTTGACTTACACCTTCTAGAGCACGTTGGCTGGCACGGGATACATGCGGACGTTCATTGTCCTGTTGGAACAGCAAGTTCCGCTGCCGGTCTAGGAATGGTAGAACGATGGGTTCGATGTCGGTTTGGATGTACCGTGCACTATTCAGTGTCCCCTCGACGATCACCAGTGGTGTACGGCCAGTGTAGGAGATCGCTCCCCACACCATGATGCCGGGTGTTGGCCCTGTGTGCCTCGGTCGTATGCAGTCCTGATTGTGGCGCTCACCTGCACGGCGCCAAACACGCATACGACCATCATTGGCACCAAGGCAGAAGCGACTCTCATCGCTGAAGACGACACGTCTCCATTCGTCCCTCCATTCACGCCTGTCGCGACACCACTGGAGGCGGGCTGCACGATGTTGGGGCGTGAGCGGAAGACGGCCTAACGGTGTGCGGGACCGTAGCCCAGCTTCATGGAGACGGTTGCGAATGGTCCTCGCCGATACCCCAGGAGCAACAGTGTCCCTAATTTGCTGGGAAGTGGCGGTGCGGTCCCCTACGGCACTGCGTAGGATCCTACGGTCTTGGCGTGCATCCGTGCGTCGCTGCGGTCCGGTCCCAGGTCGACGGGCACGTGCACCTTCCGCCGACCACTGGCGACAACACCGATGTACTGTGGAGACCTCACGCCCCACGTGTTGAGCAATTCGGCGGTACGTCCACCCGGCCTCCCGCATGCCCACTATACGCCCTCGCTCAAAGTCCGTCAACTGCACATACGGTTCACGTCCACGCTGTCGCGGCATGCTACCAGTGTTAAAGATTGCGATGGAGCTCCGTATGCCACGGCAAACTGGCTGACACTGACGGCGGCGGTGCACAAATGCTGCGCAGCTAGCGCCATTCGACGGCCAACACTGCGGTTCCTGGTGTGTCCGCTGTGCCGTGCGTGTGATCATTGCTTGTACAGCCCTCTCGCAGTGTCCGGAGCAAGTATGGTGGGTCTGACACACCGGTGTCAATGTGTTCTTTTTTCCATTTCCAGGAGTGTACACTGTTTGTTCTCTATTAAAATCTTTCATTTGCTAACTATGCCTATCAGTAGTTAGTGCCTTCTGTAGTTTGAATCTTTTATTTAGCTGGCAGTAGTGGCGCTCGCTTTATTGCACTAGTTCGAGTAACGAAGATTTTTGTGAGGTAAGTGATTTGTGAAAGGTATAGGTTAATGTTAGTCAGGGCCATTCTTTTGTAGGGATTATTGAAAGTCAGATTGCGTTGCGCTAAAAATATTGTGTGTCAGTTTAAGCACAGTCATGTATAATTGTTCTAAGTAAGGGGACGTTTCATATGTCGACCCTTAGCCTAGGATACTTCACTGGAATCTTCTGATTTTTTTCTTGTAGTTTGTGTAATTAGTGTAGCTATTGTTTATTGCTAGCGCGTAATTATAGAGAGAATTTCCTTTGTAGTTGCAGTCTTTCATTGTTGTACAGTAAAACAGTTGTGGCATGCATGTATATTTGCACTAAGTATTTCGCAGCTGCAATTAACTAGATATTATTTTCAGTGCTATGTTAATGTGTTCTCTTATTTTTGCTCTTCAAATTGTGCTTTTCTGTGTTGTCGTGCGAAATATTGTGACAATAATGGCGTGTTAAAAACGTAATACTAGGCTCCAAAGTAAACTGAGAAATGACAGTGAAGACGAAAGCAGTGTGTTAGCGCCACCATGTAATGAATTAACTAATATTCAAAGTAGTAATTTGGTAACTGTCCAATATGGTGTAGACAGTGAAAGAGGTAGTGAACAGGGAAGCATTATCGATCGATCGGTCGGCAACAGCTCGCCTCAGGAATCGGGAATGACAGAACACAATATTGCGAATACTGTAGACTCAGGTTTTGGGTTCTCACCGTTTTCTCAAATGAGTCAAGACACATTTTCCGCTTGTCAAAATGTGAATGTTGCCGGTGCAAATTCAATGCCGAAAAGCACTGAGGAACATGTTTCAGACACCAGTGCATTGTTATTACAATTAATGCAACAAATGGGACAAAAGCTTCAAAAGTGAGACAACAATATAAGCTAACCACAGACTGCACACAGCACAGCCAGTGATTTTCATACAGAGCGCTACGTAACGTTGCCAATTAGAAAACAGAAACAGCCTACTTACAGCGTTTCTGGATGAGGTATCGAATATATTGCTTCCCCCTACTTATACCTCCCGAGGAGATCACGAATGTAAAATTAGAGAGATTCGAGCGCGCACGGAGGCTTTCAGACAGTCGTTCTTCCCGCGAACCATATGCGACTGGAACAGAAAAGGGAGGTAATGACAGTGGCACGTAAAGTGTCCTCCGCCACACACCGTTGGGTGGCTTGCGGAGTATAAATGTAGATGTAGATGTCTTAACAGTCGAAGGGTATATACGGAAGTTGTAGTTGAGACGGAAAGGAGACAATTTTATAGCCTATTCCCAGTGTTTTTCAGTCTGAACACTAACCAGCTGTAAATGAACCCAAGGAGGAATCTGAAAAGAGCAGAAATAAAAACTTTGAAGTTCGCCGTTGGCATTGTAATTCTGTCAGAGCCGGCAAACGACGTGGCAGTGATGTTCAATGGAATAGATACTGTCTTCAACCTCAACTGAAAAAAAAAAGGACATTGGAATGTTGTCGAATTGAATCAAGCTATGGCGAAGGAATTAGATTAGGAAATGAGACATTAAGAATATTAGGTGAATTTTTGCTGTTTGTTAGTAAAATATCTGATGATAGCTGAAGTGGAGGGACTTTTCAGGAAAAGAGGAATTTGTTCAAATCAGCCGGCCGAAGTGGCCGTGCGGTTAGAGGCGCTGCAGTCTGGAACCGCAAGACCGCTACGGTCGCAGGTTCGAATCCTTTTTTTGTTCAAATCAAATGGCTCTGCGCACTATGGGACTTAACATCTATGGTCATCAGTCCCCTAGAACTTAGACCTACTTAAACCTAACTAACCTAAGGACATCACACACATCCATGCCCGAGGCAGGATTCGAACCTACGACCGTAGCAGTCCCGCGGTTCCGGACTGCAGTGCCTAGAACCGCACGGCCACCGCGGCCGGCAAGGAATTTGTTAACATCTAATATAAATTTAAGTGTCACGAGGTCTCCTCTGAAAATATTTGTCTGGGTTGTATCCTTGTACGGAAGTGAAACATGGACGATACACAGTTCAGGCAAGAACAAAATAGAAATTGAAATGTGGTGCTACAGAAGATTGTTAATGGTTAGATGGTAGACCGAGTAACTAATGAGGAGGTATTTCATAATCCGAGAGAACAGTAATTTATGTCACAACTTGAACAAAGTAAGGGATCGGTTGGGAGGACCTACCCTGAGTCATCAAAGAATTGTCAATTTCATAATCGAAGAAAGCGTGGGAGAGCAAAAATAGTAAAAGAAGACCAAGGTTTGAATACAGTATGCAGGTTCAAATGGATGTACGTTGTGGTAGTTATCCAGAGATGTTGAGGATTTTACAGGATAGACAGACAGTGGGAGCTGCAACAAACCAGTGTGACGACGACGACGACGCAGAATATTTCTTGTTGCTCTATCGTCCCAGTTTGCTGTAGAATGCATGTAATAATTCATAAAAATTTAAACTCTGTATATTTTGCGAAAGCTTTGTAAACTGGAATTCAGTTACTTCCGTTCAATTGGCTCTGAGCACTACGGGACTTAACGTCTGAGGTCGTCAGTCCCCTAGAACTTAGAACTACTTAAACAGAACTAACCTAAGGACATCACACACATCCATGCCCGAGGCAGGATTCGAACCTGCGACCGTAGAGGTCGCGCGGTTCCAGACCGAAGCGTCTAGAACCGATCGGCCACACTGGTCGGCTCAGTTACTTTCTCTTGTACGACTTTTTGATATGATGTTTGGTCATAGTGGTAAAGCGTCGTGTCGGAGACGTTCTAGAACGCTGTCAACTCAACTCATGCTTTCAGAGTTCTGACTGTAAGCAGATGATAACTTTTGTTTGGAACACCTTTACTTTTTTTTACTATGAATGTTAAGGCGAAGTAGCTTGGGAATAACGGGTCCCAGATACACTTTTTTATCTTTTACCTTTTCAGTGTTACGACAGGTTGCATCATGATATCATTACCGATTAGACCGAGAATGCAGCTGCTAAACCTGAAGTAGTAGTTAATAAAGAAGTATGAGAAAGCAGCTATGCTAATGTTATTTTCAGAGAAAATTATGCATTGCACATGATAAACGCCTTAAAATGCCTTACAAAGGTACCAACATAGTCCTGTATTTACTATGTTACCGCTGCCTATAATGAGGAGAAAAGGATCAACAGATTATGTAGACATCACTCTGTCTGGATGGTAGTCGTAGATTGTACAAGGTTGTATAACAAATGTGACGCTTTCCTGCACTACGAAGTGCCTAGTGCTGGAAATAGTTCGTTTTATTTAAAATGTGGCGTGTTTTTCGCAACAACAAACTTTGTGTAAATACTTCATTTATTGGTCTCATGGTTCAGTTCAATTCTAAATGCTGATGTCGAGTTACATTGTTGACTTTCCGTCCCACGTTTTCCTTCCATTAAAGAAAAAGTTACGTCACTAACGTCGTAATTTACGAAATTATATTCGAGGTTCTACTCCAGCTTTCACGATATTTAACATACTTTATACTTCAGTGCTGAAACCAAATTCACTACTTCTGCTTGATTTTTTTGGATTGTTTGGGGGAGGAGACCAGACAGCGAGGTCATCGGTCTCATCGGATTAGGGAGGGACGGGGAAGGAAGTCGGCCGTGCCCTTTCAGAGGAACCATCCCGGCATTTACCTGGAGCGATTTAGGGAAATCACGGAAAACCTAAATCAGGATGGCCGGACGCGGGACTGAACAGTCGTCCTCCCGAATGCACTTCTGCTTGAACTGGTACCTTTACAAACAAATTATTACATTCCGTAACACAATCTCAGTTGCTACCACGGATACCTCTGGGTCCGCAAGCTGTAAGTCTTCATTCTAAAACATAACTCAGTTAAATACTTCAGAATAAAAGAGGTCTACACGTTTCCTCACACTCGCATATTCGACATTGACCGACAATACGGGACTCTGCTGCTGTCGCTTGCCAGCGACACTTGACCTACCCAAAAACTTTTCAGGAAATCACTGACACGAAACAAGCGATCTAACTCTAGTAAGAGTCTGCAAATTTATGCAGGTAGTCTGGTAAGTAATCACACTATTTTAGTACCTCTCTCGTACGCAAATGATGCTGCACTTTCAATAAAAGAAAGAATGATCTAGAAAAAAAAATCTAGTTGTTGGTCACAGCATGTGAAGAATATAATCTAAACGTGTCAACAGGAACACACAAAACATAGGAAAAATACTGAATTACGACCAATATTGTTGTAAGTAATGACAGATTAAGTATAATATTTTTTACTATCTCGGTTTTGATGTTGCGAAGGAATAACGTAAGGACGCATGGAAGAAACCAACAAAGCTTTTGTGTAATTGAATAGAGTAGAATTCCAGCAGCCGAAACGAGATATTTCAGGGTGATGAAGTGCTATAGTATATGACAAGAAATTACGAATGACGGCTTTAAGACGAAAATGGAAATATATACATCAATCACTGAATATAATGGAAGCAATAATAATAACAGGATAATTAGTCCAAGGTCCTCTCTCAATATAACAAGATATGAAACTGAAGTGTCATGACAAGAAATTCCGAATAAAAAATAAATATCGGAACAAGCTAATACCTAATGTGAAGAGAAGTAGGAATATAAGCGACCGCAATGCATTCCTAACGTCACATCACTCTAACGGTAGATGGGAGACGAACTCAAATGTCATCTGTCTGCGAAATTTGTATATTTTGTGGAGTTTGTGCTTGTCGTCTTTTAATTATTTGTAGTGTTGTGTTTCTGAGGCGGAAATGGTAAGCGAGTCCGTCATTTGTCAACAAGGGCGTGGAAAACAATTCAGGCTGATCGCACTAACAGGCTAGCGTAGCGGTAATTACTTGCCGGAAGGGTTCGATCCGTATCTGGCAGCTGTAACTTCCATACAGGTACATTTATATCAACACTCACAAACCGTATCGCTGTGGGGATTGTTATGTTTTTAAAATGTTTAGAGGAGAGACGTTATAGCAATTCTGGAAGCAACGCTTCACAGCACGACGCTGTCCTATCTGATCTGTGTGTCTCGTAAGTACCGCTCCCGTAGGTCGCATCTTTTCCTTTTACTCTCTTCGGTGATTCAGACTCCATAAAGATATTCAGCTTTCGAGCAGTATTGGAATACTGTTCATCTAACTGTGTGTAGTCTTTCACAAAAAAGTCATCAATCTTTGAACTGATGTGGCCCCTACGACACAATCGATTACTGTGGCGTCCTAGAAAATGGTACACAGAGAAATAAACACAGGTACTTGACCTGACACTAAATTCCTGTGAGAGGTGCACTGCCGATATATCCATCCTACAGAGAACTATTCTGGTTACGTATCACCGAAGGAAAAGAAGGTTGCGGTTTATCTCTTGAAAGAATGTTAGCTCCTCATTTCAGTTCGTATTGGGTTTAATATATACCAAAATCAGTAGTCTGGATATTATTACCCAAAATCTTTCTCCTTACACTCTGTTCTGTAAGGGACAGCAAATGAAACCGTGACAGGTGGAAAAAAGTAAGTAAACTGTTTAACATTTCAAGAGTAGTCGCCATAATTATTAATACATTTATCCAATCGTGAAACAACACGGTCAATGCCTTCGTGGAAAAAATGTTTTCGGTCATCTACGGAAGCATGATTGTACGCGGGCGTGCACCTCGTTGTCCGAAGCAAATCGGCGGCCACAAATGTCTTGTTTCAGGGCTCCAAAAATATGGAGATCGAATGGGGAGAGAAGAGACTGTATGGAGGAAGTCTAAGGGCTTCGGTCTTTGGCGTCTTGTCACGGTTCGCGCGGCTCCCCCCGTCGGAGGTTCGAGTCCTCCCTCGGGAATGTGTGTGTGTGTGTGTGTGTGTGTGTGTGTGTGATGTGTTTTGTCCTCCTTAGTATAATTTAGTTTAGGTTACATTAAGTAGTGTGAAAGTCTCGGGACCGATGACCTTAGCAATTTGGTCCCACAGAAGCTTACCACTAACTTCCAAAAATATTTCTAAGCGCTTCGCAGGGAAACTTTTGCAGCGTCGTCGAAACTACAGGCACGCCAGCCCCGGAAAAGGCACGAAGACCATTTTCTTTGACTTCAAGGGCCTGCTGCTTATTAATTTTCTGGAACACGGCGCTCAACTAAGGTACAGCAGTACGTGGCCACTTTGCAAAAACCGAAGCGCCCTATCAAGTCCAAACGCGCAGCAATGTTGACAGACGGTATCATTCTATTTTAGGATGATGTCCGCCCACGTGTTGCCAAGGTTGTTTCGACTAAGCTACAGAAGTTTAGGTCGGAAGCCCTTATACACACAGTCCCGATCTCTCCCCATGCCATTTCCATGTTTTTGGATTTTTGGATTTCTGAAGAAACACATTCATGGCCGTCGATTTGCTTCGGACGCAGAGGCGCACGCCTGGGTATGATCATGGTTCCTTAGGCAACCTCAAACATTTTTTCGTGAAGCCATAAACCGTCTTGTATCACAGTGGAGGAAATGTATTAACAGTTATGGCGATTATTTTTAAAATAATACAGTTTGCTGACTTTTTTCCGCAAGGCTCGGTTTCATTTTGGCCGCGCCTCATATTATCATTTCTCTCTTATTTTGTATTTACAGATTTTTGAATTTGTATTGTAATTGTTATAAATCTTTTAAACTCAGCTTTACCCGTTCTAAGTGATGACAAAGGAGTAGGAATAACAATAACAACCTCGTTTCCTTAAACCATGATTCACCTGACCCATGTTATATAACACTGTGCGAACCTCTTGCTATGGTGACGGCGAAGACATCGACGGTAGTGAAGATGGAAAGAATGCATCTCGGTAGGGTGGAACAAGCAGAATATGTGTCTCATTTAAAAGCCCATTTTGCGTCTGACTTGGATCGAGCGGCATTGTCGTCTGCATCTGTTCAGCAGAAGAGCGGCGGAAACTTAAAATTATGATTCTAATCCATCCAGTCTTAACCAATGAGTTTTTTTTAAATTAAAAACTCTATCATTAATCACAAAATATAACATTGGTGTGTTTTTAGCAATCTCAAAATTATCCCAAGTGGCAACAAACGCTTCGCCATCAATAGTGAAACTACTCTATCGGATAGTGAGGGATTGGTTTGACACACTATATCCCAAATCAGAAGAAATCTGGGACCTCTGGTCATCTGACGCCCGAAATAAAAACTTAGATACAATCAATATTAATGCAGTCCGGAATCCAGAAAACCTCTACAAATTAGGGGAAACACTTAAAAAGTAAAAATTTTAATTTTTATCTCTGCAAGAAACAAGACTGCCACATGAGAACACGATGGATTTTAAAATTACAGACTGTAAAAAAAATTCTTAAAAATAAGCCCTAGTGGGGGTTGTTTCGCTCGAGATCATAGTTTCATAATCGAAATATTGCCTTGGAATAAGAGACAAATGAAAATTTCCTTGAAACGTGCAAATAATATGTACACAGCAATTAATGCAAGTATAGCGGCCAACCAAGAAAAACAGTAAACGTAAATGAGTCGTGGGAGGTGATAAGAAATACTATCTCCAAAATTCCACAAAACCATGGGAAGAATATTACGCGTGACTTTAATGCATTTTAGGAATGCGAAAAAATTCAGGAAAATGGTTTATCACTTTCCTGCACACAAATGGAGCAGTTGAAATGGAAAGAGATTTGCAGGACTGTGTAGAAACATTAACCTCAAAATTATGTCATACCATTTTAAGAGAAAAACTTCAAAATTATGTCATACCATTTTAAGCAATAACCTCAAAACAAAAAATATGGCGCTCAACGAAGAAGCTATACAGGGTGGACAGAAACAATCTAAAAAGTTTGTAAGGGTGTTGCAGGGTAGGTTGTACTGGGAAATAACTGTTCAGAAAAAATCTGATACATTGCGCCCTTTCCGATTTAACTAGCACTCAAGTTAGCCCGTCAGGCGATTGCACGCGGTAATTCAAGCAGTCTGTCAAAGACGGTGTCACTCATCGTTTTCTTCATTTGGGTTCCTAGAACTGAACATGGCGGCGATACAAAAATTGGATACGCGAGACGGAAGTATGGATCATACCCGAGGCAAGGCTGTGCAAACTCGTGCGCTATCATCTTTCTACGCTATGAGAACTGACACTAACTGTATCTGGCGCGCAGCTAGAATTATGCCCATAATGGCCTGATTGGCTAACATGAATGCTAACTAACCCGTAAACGGCGCAACGTGTCGAATTTTTTTTCTTTACAATTATTTCTCAACACAATCTACCATGCAATACCCTTACAAGCTTTTAGAACTGTTTGTAACCAACCTGTATAGGTGAATTCCAATCGGATCAAACGGCAATGTCGTAGATAGATCACAAGGAGATCTTAAAAGTTTAAGTAAGGACAGGAGCCAAAATTGACACAGACAACTACCTAGACGTGCCCCAAAATTTCAGTAAAAGGACGTCAGTGATTCATAACTTAGATACTAGTGAAATCCAACTACTTCCAAACAAACTGTACAAAACGAAAGCACTAAATTGGGAACAACTCAAACACAAGTTTATCAAAACTGCCCGAAAACCAGATTACTTGAAAGGGGGAAAACTCCCTCGGTGGAATGAAGACCGAATAGAAACTCTACGTAGAAAGGAAAAGGGACAATTGGCACTAAATAACCAAGAAAGCAGCAGAGAATTAGGCGAAAATTGTTAAAAAGCTCATAATTTTTTTTGAGGCAACAGAAATATTTCCACAAAAAATATCGCAAAAAATTGAAGGTTCACGAAACACCAAATGAAGAGGAAATTGGCAGATAAATTCAAAGGTTGAACAATAACGAAGCACCTTCAGAAGCCGTGTTTGTTGCAGAACCACACAGATCAGCTGACAAAAAAAATTAAAAGAAATTACACTGACCACGCAAAACATTTGGCAAGCTGAGAAGTTTCCTGATGATTGTAAAATTGCATTAGTACAGCCACACCCACTAAATAAGAACTGATTATTTAACTTCAGTCCATTCTACTTTCTTCCTGTCTCATGTAAAATTGTATCTCAGCATGTCTCCTGAACCGAGCACAACAACAACTTAAACTCAAAACTTGCGAATATCAAGCAGGCTTCAGACCAAATAGATCTTGCCCAGAACAGGTCATGAAAGGACTATTTCTGGACCTAAAAATCACTCAAATTATTAGTGAAACACTAAATGTTACAAAATCGGATGTAAGAATCAGGACAAATTTCGGAATATTTGAAACTGAACAGGAGTCAGAAAAAGTGATAAAATCCTTCCGTTACATTTCAATTGTATATTGGGGAAAGATAATCCGAGAGTGGCAAAAACTGAAATCGGAACATAAAATTTACGAATAAATGAAGTTGTGAAGAACCAAAATTACGATATTACTGCTTAGCTCTTGCAGACGAGCTGGCGGTTCTATGTCAGGATATTCAAAGAGCAAAAACACAGATGAAAATTCTTAAAGAAACACTAGCTCTAAATTTCGTTCGAAAAAATAAAATACATGACCAGCAACAACTTTGTACACACAATTCTAAAAACTAAATACGGGAAAACCGAGCGAGTACCTCAGTTCAAAAATTTAGGAGACACCATTTAGCAAACTGGCCTGGAAACATAGTTTACGAAATTCAGTGTCACAAAATGGAAACCGCTTTCAGGCTCACGAGAGATATCAATAGCGAAAAATACATTTCAAAATACATAAAACTCAGACACTATACTGTAGTCATCGAACCAGAGTGTCTTTATGGGGCTGAAACACTCATTTTAAATAGAAAGTTAGATAGAACTTTTTCCAGTACATAGCGAGATGATACAGAAACCAGTGATAAATATTGTGAAGAGAAACTGTCTTCTAAGTAGGCTGTTTAGGTTTTTATGTTGGTAACACAACGTAGCGCTCTGTACGAAAATCACAGACTGTGCTGTGTGCAGTCTGTGCCTGGTTGTCATTGTTGGAATATTCGCTATTATAGTGTTGGGTAGTTGGATGTGAACAGCGCGTTTCGTTGTGCAGTTGGAGGTGAGCCGCTAACAGTGGTCGATATGGGGAAGGAGGGAGAGAGAGAGAGAGAGAGAGAGAGAGAGAGAGAGAGAGAGAGAGAGAGAGAGAGGTTACTATAAGCGGACGATCTGGACGTGTGTCCGCCAGAAAAAGGAAATTTGTAAAGATGGTTGTCATGAATTGGTAGATATATATGATGACTTTTGAACATTGTTAAGGTAAATACATTGTTTGTTCTCTATCAAAATCTTTCATTTGCTAACTATGCCTATCAGTAGTTAGTGCCTTCAGTAGTTAGAATCTTTTATTTAGCTGGTAGTATTGGCGCTCGCTGTATTGCACTAGTTCGAGAAACTAAGATTTTTGTAAAGTAGGTGATTCATGAAAGGTATAGGTTATGGTTAGTCAGGGCCATTATTTTGAAGGGATTATTGAAAGTCAGATTGCGTTGCGCTAAAAATATTGTGTGTCAGTTTAGTGATGATCAGAACAAGTAAAGAGAAAACTGTTTGAGTACGTTGAGTTTTGCTCAGCTGTTTGAAAATCAAGTAACGTAGAAGTTTACCTGCACAGTCATTCTTAATTTTTTAAGGGGACGTTTCAGTCTTAGCTGAAAAACAGGCTTAATTATTTTATATTTTGGCAATAACGCTTTTCGCCTTGTTTAAGGCATCTTTAGATTGGCTGCCGCAGCAGTTGTTAACACATAGGCTGGGCTGGTGTCCATGGAAATGACTGCGCAGGCAAACAGCATTATCAGTATTTTAAGAACATTGCGTGGCGCCCTGGTATAAAATAGTGTTGAATACACGAGAGGTCACGTTTCAAACTTTCACGGCCAGAACATGTACCACAGCATTCCTTACATGTTTACATTTTGTGATGCGTTTCTGTAGACATTATGCAGTTTTTGGCATCTTTTGGACTGTGCTATATACTCTACAAGGGCACTGAGCAACGATAATAACATAACACCTCTCACTGACTGTGTTGTCAGAAGTGTCTGCTCAGATCACATTTCACCACATTTTGTGTAGGTGCATGTGAGGTGAAATAGTGAGCGGAAATTTGTGAAACACTGAGCGAAAACAATGCACTGAATAGCAGTTGATTGAGACACCAACCACGTACACGAAACGGAACGACAAATGTAAGTACAGAAACGTACATAACCTCCACTATCGAAACAGCTCTCCACAAATACGCAATAATTTTCTTCGTGGCTAGTTTGCAGACGACATGCTGCAAAAAAAAACGAGCACTAAAATCGACGTATAATAATACAGTTCTGTTAGCGATGTAATTTTTAAGGTGAGTGTCTAAACCAAACGCAGCAAATTGCAAGTATTGTATTTCTTAGACCTACAGCAGTTAAATTATAACAAATGTGATATTATACTTTACAGAAATAAAAATTTGATCCACAGAAGATGACACATTGGTGCTGAAACATGTCTGGGTAAATATAAAAATTAAGTAATTGTGTTTGCATAAGGCTGATTTCCAGAACAACCCAGAGTATTAAAACGTTACAGTCGTTGGTGGGACACAATATTGAGGGAGCCTGAACCTTCCGAAATACGCAGCTGACAAAAGGAAAAACAGAACAGCTAAAAGAACTCCCAAGACGATTTCGATGAGTAAAAGCAATATTCTGTTAAAAGGACCGGAAGACATGCATTTATTGAGATCAGTGACAGATACAAAAGAAAATTATTTTAAAGTTGTAGATGGTATCTCAATTGTGCAGGAAAGATGAATTCAGGGAGTTTTCGCAAGTGACGCTTCTATGTCCTCCTTGGAACAGTAACAATTCATTGTAGACTCTGGTCGACAGGCACTATCCCAATATCACGCTCAGAGTCCCTAACTCGACACAAGATACAGCTGAAAGATTCTTCAAAATTTCTTGATTTTGTGGTCTTTATAACATTGGAGTATATTTAACTCACTTTTTCTCAACGAGGGTGTGGCCATTTTATCAAACTGAAATGGATATATAGAAAGTGGTCCAGCAACTTCCGTTCTAGTTTGCCTGCAATAAAGACGACTGTCTATAATATACGTTTTGTGTTTGCTGATAAGAAAATATTTGATACAGAAATAAATAACATTTACAGTCTAGCTAGTGTGAGCGGCTTACGCAGAAGCGGCGACCACCTAAAACTGTAGCGCGCGGAGTTCGGTTATCGAGTGTTTCTCGTTCCGATGACAGGACTTATTAATAGACTTTTTATCCAATACTTTTTCCCCATTTCGGGCAGTCGCGTTACGCTCTAAGTTGTGGCTCCGGAGCTGCGGGAGGGTAACAGCTTAATAAAGTAAATGAAGTCAGGCAAACAAGAGCGGGGGACCGCGATTATTGATCCCGATCCGTGCGCGCTGTGGCTGTGGACAAAGTGGGGCGGACAGGGGAAGAGTGCTCATTCATCTGAGTGTTAATCCCACGTCAGCGTCTGCCTTCTGCCCTTTGCACTGCCTATGCCCTTCCCAGCCGCTTCTGCTCAACTCGAGACCTAACCTTTCATTTCCCTCATGTGTTCATAGTTGTGGTTACTACAGTTAAGGGTAGTATAATATTTCTGCTAGAAACACTGTATAAATAGTTGTTAGTATCCCATTTAGACAGTGAATGAGCATCATTTAGTTCCATTATGTTGGACGTAGAGGAATTATGGGCGAAGTTTAACAGAGTGTACATCGCGCCCTAGAGAAATATGTGCCTAGGAAGTGAATTAAGGAGGGAAAAGTCCTACCGTGGTTTAATAACAATATTCGTAAAATACCGAGGAGTATTGCAGTCTCGAATCGAAAGAGAAGGCGCAAATGACGACAGGCAAACAATCGTTCACGCGATAGGATCGTACAACTTACCGACGTTTGACCGCTGCACAGACTCCAGTATGGAGAACATAGTAATAGGCATCCCTGACGTTGAGAAGCGACTGGCACAGTTGAAAACAAATAATTCAGCAGGTCCAGATGGAGTCCGAATTCGGTTTTACAAAGAGTGCCATATGGCAGTGACTCCTCACTTAGCTCGAATTTATCGGGAATCTCTGGACCAGCGCAAAGTTCCAAGCGACTGGGAGAAAGCTCAAGTGACTAGTATATATAAGGAGGGTAAAAAAAGGGGGCAGATTCGCAAAATTACAGACCAAACTCTTAACACCGGTGTGCTGCAGAATTCTTGAACGTATTCTCAGTTCGAATTTAATATTTCTTTTGAGGCGGTAAAGCTTCTGTCCACAAAAATCTGCACTGTTTTAGAAAACACCGCTGGTGCGAAACTCAGCTTTCCCTTTTCTCATATGACATCCTGCAAATCATGGATGAAGGGCAATAGGCAGGTTCCATATTCCTAGATTTCTGTAGGAGCATTTGACACGGTGCCCCACTGCAGTCTGCTACGGACATACAGATTAGATTCGCAGATATGTGAGCGGGTCGACGACTTCGTAAGTAGTACCTTGTCGTCAACAGTAATTCTTCATGAGACATAAGGGTGTTCCCAAGAGTGCCCCTGTGAAATGTGACATGACCGATATTATTTTATATATACATAAATGTTCTGACCGACAGGGTGAGCAGCAATCTGCAGCTGTTTGCTGATGATGCTGTGGTGTAGTCGCGGAATGAGTGAGTGTAAGATGATACAAGATGACTTGGACCAAATTTCCAGTTGTATTACATGTATTCGCAATTGCGAATACGGACAAACGTCAGCTGTGGAATGGAATGACGACAGTGAAAATTTGTGCTGAACTGGGACTCGGACCCGAATTTCCCGCTTATCGCGAGCGGTCGCCTTACCATTTGGCTATCCGAGTACGACTCACGGAAAAGACCCAAACTGCCATATATCGTAAACCATGAACTCGTGAGTAGGAAAAGCAACCCCAGAATGTTCGAATACAGTGTACTGCTTGACGTACTCAAGTCGATTAAATATCTAGGCGTATCGTTGCAAAGCGATACGAAATAGAGCGAGCGTGTAAGGATTCTAGTAGGGAAGGTGAATGATCGAGTTTGGTTTACTAGGAGAATTACAAAAAAGTCTACTTCATCCGTAAAGGAGACTGGATATAGAGAAATAGCGTGACCCATTCTTGAGCACTGCTCGAGTGTTTGGAATCCCCACCAGGTCGGATTAAAGGAAGACATCGAAGCAATTCAGACGAGTGCTGCTAGCTTTGTTATCGGAACGTTCGATCAGCACGCAACTAATACGGAGATGTTTCGGGAGCTCAAATGGGAATCCCTGGAGATAAGGAGCCATTCTTTTCGAGGATCACTATTGAGACTGTTTAGAGAAGGGGCATTTGCGACAGACTGAAGAACTATCGTACTGCCATCAAAAGCGAGTACAAGATAAATCATGGCTCGTACGAAATCATATAGAGAGTAGTTTTTTCGTCCGTCTATTTCATGTGTAACAGAAAAGGAAACGACTAGCAGTGGTACCTCCACCACGAACCATACAGTGCCTTGTGGATGCAACGGTTTCCTGACGAATTCTGCTGGGTCGGGTACACTCTTATCAAGCAACTGGTGAATCATCAAGTTTCATTTGGAAGGAGCAGCCATCAGAATTTTGATTTTCCATCTTTTCCCTAAATCGAATACAGTGGCTGAAGAAGCGGTACATTTGACAAGCACCGTCTACTTCCTACCCAAACTTCCTCCTATTCGGGCTTGTGCTTAGTCCTCAGCGAAGTCGTTACCGATGGGACGTTAGGTCTGTATTTTTCGCTCTACTGTTGCCGCGTCAAGTTCGTTGTTCCACATATCTTTGGGCCTGAATTACGATCCATTAAAATATGTGGAATGTTCATAGTTGGATATGACGAAAAAATCCCAAAATATTGTTGGCAGTTGGGAGGTCCACAGTGAACTCACTCAGGAAGATAAGGAGTTTAACAGTCCGTCAACAAAGAAGTCTTTTCAGACAGATGGAGGGAGGGAGGGAGAGAGGTATCCATATTCTTACTGAAGGGCGCACACTGATGTTTCTCATGAACTTTTTTAGGCAAACTCAGAAAATGGTAATCTCTGTGCCTGGACACGGATTTAAACGCCGCTGCGCTGAAAGACAAGATGTCTGATTTAACAGATGCACTATGACTGTATCTGCCACTTCCTCTCCTGCATCTTGCTACACAGGAAGGTCTTTTCAAAAGTCAACGAGTTCAGACGTTTAACAAAGCCGTTTTTCGAAATCTTCGAAATTTTTGTGATAAATCTAATTCTTTGTTACAGGGACTACTCTTCAGCATTGGCCATTTGACTTGCATCTATCGCGAATCTCTGTACTAGCGCCAAGTCCCAAACGACTGGAGAAAAGCTCAGATAACTCCCGTACATAAGAAAGGAAAAAAAAGGACTCGCAAAATCACGGAGCAATATCCTCAACATCGGTTTTCTGAAATCAACACAGAATTGGAGAGCATCGCTCGTGCTAAACTCGGCTTGCTCTTTTCTCATACGGTATACTGCGACCCCATGGATGAAGAGTAACAGGCAGATTACATATTCCGAGATTTCCGGAAAGCGTTCGACACGATGCTCCACTGCAGACCGTTAATAAAAGTCCCTAATACTGATCAGGTTCCCAGATATGTAAATGGCAAGAAGACTTTTTAAGTATTAGAACCTAGTAAGTTTACCTGAACGGCGAGTGTTCATCAGAGACAAGGGTATCGTCAGGAGAGCACCAGGGAAATGTGATATGACCGCTCTTATGCTATATATATACGTAAATGATTTGGCGAATTGAGTGAGCAGAAATCTACGACTGTTTGCTGATGACACTGTACTGCACGGGGAAGCGTCGACGTTGAGTGAATCTGGAATGATACAGAATACCTCGGATTTTTACCTGGTGTGGTGAGTGGCAGCTTGCCGTCGGGTTCGAATAAAGTACTACTGGTGTGGTACTTGGCACAGTCACGTTGATTAACTATCTAGGCGTAATGTTGCAGAGTGATATGAAGCGGAACGAGCACATCAGATTGGTAGCAGGGATGGCGAATGGTGGGCTTCGGTTTATTGGGAGAATTTTGGGAAATTGGGGCTTATATGTAAAGGAGATTGTGTACAGAACACTTAGGCGATAAATTTTTCTAGGCGCTACAGTCTGGAACCGCGGGACCGCTACGGTCGCAGGTTCGAATCCTGCCTTGGGCATGGATGTGTGTGACGTCCTTAGGTTAGTTAGGTTTAAGTAGTTCTAAGCTCTAGGGGACTGATGACCTCAGATGTTAAGTCCCATAGTGCTCAGAGCCATTTGAACCATTTTTTGATACATTCCTGACTACTGCTCTAGTGTTTTGGAAGACACTGAAAACAATTCAGAGGCGTACTGCTGTATTTGATACCGATGGGTTCCATCACACGCGAGTAGTAAAGATATGTTTCGTGAACACAGTTGAGTATTCCTGAAGGGGAAACCTGAGTCCGTTTCGTGTAACACTATTGAGGAAACTTAGAGAACCGGCATTTGCAGATGATTGCAGGACGGGGGGAGGGGGGGAGAGGGGGGGGAGAGGGGGTCCACTGGGGGCCGAACCGCACAGTAACCCTTGTGTGGGTTGGGTGTGGGACGCCGGTGGGGTGGGTGGACTGCTGTGGCCTGTTGTTGGGTTGTGAACTACTGAGAGCTACGGCGGGACGAAGCCTCTCCGTCGTTTCTAGGTGCCCGGTTTAAATACACACTACACAAGGGCTGCTTAAGAACATAGAACTGATCAGTCGAGTGTCTACAACAATTATCAGGTTTCACTAACGACATTGTCTCATAAAATAATTTGTACTTTTCTACAGCATGGGCTTTCGCACAGTACTCAAAAATGTTTAACCGTTTCAGTTCATACAGCTAGTGACTATTAGTTTCGCGATAGATAGTTACAGCAATTTCAGCCTCAAAAACAGCGAAATTCACAGTATGCTTCTTACGCACATCATAAAGCTGATCAGAAGGAAAACTTACTGATGTGATTCCCCTCTGGAGAACTTGGAGCTTGTGTGAACCTGCTCTCTTACTCAAAATCTCTCTGATTCTGCCAGATTCTCGTCAACCAACTGCGGTAGACTTTCCAAGTTCCGACCAATGACAAATTTCTAACATTAGTAACAATCTCCCTCCTCCAAAGGAATCTGCTGTGATTAACCAGTAATACACGTCTCTACCTTATAGCGGGGCAGAAAGTATAACCCCTCTCCCACCATAATAGCAGTTTCACGTATCACCCAATGATAAAGGCTGCACATATGCACTCGCGAGTCTTCCTCCCCGCTACGAGAATAATTATGGTGAGCCAATCTGGGACTTCCTTACAAAATTTAAACGTCTATGAGGGCGTACAATAATTAATGCAACATATTTTGTTTCTTGGCAAATTTCGGTTGAAAAACTGCTGCATTTGTTGTGAGACGTCATGGAATATTCCCGCATCAGCCTCTGTAGTTTCATGAAGTTCCGATAGCTAGCGGGGCTGTATGTAGACTTCAAAATAGCGTTCCAAGCTGGAAGCTGTCATCGAGTTTCTTTTGGCGGAAAGCCAGAGGATCGCAGATATTCATAGGCGCTTGCAGAATATCTAAGGAGACCTGGCAGTGAACGAAAGCAAGGTGAATCGTTGGGCGCATCGTCTGTCATCATCGCAACAAGGTCGCGCTAACCCGTCCGATCTCCCTCGTGCCGGCAGGACGCACACAGCTGTGACTCCTGCAATGTTGGAAAGTGCGGACACCCAATCGGACTGATCGACGGATCACCATCAAATACCTCGCTACACAACTGGACCTCTCTGTTGGCAGTGCTGACACAGTCGTCCACAAGCTGGGCTACCCAAAGGTGTATTCCCGCTGGGTTCCTCGCCGCCTAACAGAAAACCATTTACTGATCCAGCAAGACGCTGGCTCAGACGTCGATCAGCATAGTGACACCATGCGGGCTTACAGCAAGGTGACGTTAGGTCGTCACACTGAACGGAGATTATGTTGAAAATCAGGGTTTTGTAGCCAAATAATATGGCGTATTCTAATCCTGCATAAAATCAACCTGCTTTCAGAAAAAAAAATGTTGAACGCCTCTTGTACTACAAATGAACTAATCTGAGACCACAGCTTCTTCTCGTTCCGAGTGCATCACGTTTCTTATCCCCCTGCAGAGAGAATTCTCTATGCTGCTCCGCATAATGGAAGTTTACAAGCTGTCAGATGCCTTCTTCAGCCGTCTGGGCGGCTCTTCTCGGAACGGACGCTGTCTCTGACAGCTCCCGTCCGTCTACTGTACCTGAATCGGGCCTCGGCTTTCTAGTTAAGAAAAGTTTTACGACTTGTTTGCCTGTGTAACCCTGCGTCCTTCACTACACCACAGTCTGTCAGCAGACCTAGCTTACAGAAATACTTAACTCATCTCCTACACCGAAGAAATGAAATTGGAAGTGCGACGGGCGTTCAGTAAGTCATGAAATACATTCTTTTCTGAAAGGAGGTTGGTTTTATTCAGGATTCCAATACACCATATTATTTCCCACTCCGTTTAATGCGACGACCTTACGCCACCTTACTGGGAGGGCCCATATACTTACATAGTGCCACTCTACTGGTTGACGTCCGAGCCAACGCCATTTTGCATTGATAACCTCCCCATCAATCACGCACTGCTTCTCGCGGAGTGCATCCTTCATTGCTCTTAACAATCTCCTGTTAGGCTGAGAGGAACGCACCGGGCCTACAACTTTGTGTACCGCAACTGCTGGGTGAGTGTACCAGCACTGCCAACAGACTCCAGTTGTGCAGCGAGGTGTCTGCTTGTGGTCCGTCGATCACCTAGAATGAGAGTGTCCGCACGTTCCAATATTTCAGGAGTCACGGCTGTCTGCGGGCTGCGCGCACGTGGGAGATCGGTCAGGTTATCGCGACCTTTGTTGTGATCTGACAGATGCTTCGCCCAACGACTCACTGCGTTTTTATTCCCTTCCAGGTCTCCGTAGATATTCTGTTAGCGCCTACGAATATCTGCGATGCTCTGGTTTTCCGCCAAGAGCAACTCAATGACGCGCTCTGCTTGGAACGCAACTCCGTTAACAGACGCCATTTTGGAGGCTAAGCATAGCACCGCCACCAACTGGAACCTCATGAAATGATTAGAGGATGAAGCGGGAATATTCTGTTGTGTTCCACAAAAAGTTCAGCAATTTTCCCTCCGAACTCGACCGAGAAACAAAATGTATTGCATTACTTATTGAACGTCCCTCGTACCAATTAGATTCGAAATCATCGGCGTTTGATTCAGTTATAGCCACACTGCCACTAGTAATTTGAATTAATTTAGGTAGTTTAATTTGGATACTCAGTTATTAACTGCGTTATGAAGTAGTTTAGGGAAAAACTGTCCCGTAACAGGTGCTAAAACTAGATTTGCGAAACAAGTCAAGGCCGTAATATTGCTATCACGTGCTAATACAGCCTGGCAACAGCTCACATGAAGATAATCGTCGTGAAGTTATTTATGTACCATTATCTCGTTCCGTTCCTGCTTGTGCGCGCCAGTACCATTACAAATGCTACAGTGGTTTCTGAAGTGAACTCTACAGTCCACAATCGTTTTCGTTTTATACATTTTGGGACTGCTGTTTAAAAATTTCCAGCGTCGAACTTTATCGGCAATATCCTATTATAAAACGTAGTAGTAGAAAGACTGTGTGCAAATTCGGTCGTCGGTGAATGTCTGGCACTTACGAAACGAATGTAGGATAACTACCGCTTGCGATACATAAGGGTAGCGAATGTAACGCAACGCTGAATCGTGAAACAATAAACTTCTTTGCTGAATTATGGCTTTGTGGTATGAGAAACTACTCTAATTAAACTTAAACAGCTCCGTTACTACATGCACGAGAAAGTGAGCTTTAAGGAAATGAACGGTGGTCGTAGGAGGGTAAAGAGAGGGAAACGAAGCTTAGCCTTGCTTACCAGGAATCTGAGCGCATTCAACTGCTCTAACGCACTGGTAAGACGTTTTAAGTCGTTCTGCTGTACTCGTTCTCCTAGGTGGTGATCCGAAATTATTGATTGTAATTTCCTAAATGGTTAAAATGGCTCTCAGCACTATGGGACTTAACTTCTGAGGTCATCAGTCCCCTAAAACTTAGAACTACTTAAACCTAACTAACCTAAGTACATCACACACATCCATGCCGGAGATAGGTTCAAATGGCTCTGAGCACTATGCGACTTGACTTCTGAGGTCATCAGTCGCCTAAAACTTAGAACTAATTAAACCTAACTAACCTAAGGACATCACACACATCCATGCCCGAGGCAGGATTCGAACCTGTGACCGTAGCGGTCGCTCGGTTCCAGACTGTAGCGCCTAGAACCACACGGCCACTCCGGCCGGCCCCGAGGCAGGATTCGAACCTGCGACTGTAGCGGTCGCGCGGTTCCAGACTGAAACGCCTAGAACCGTTCGGCCACTTCGGCCGGCGAAATTTCCTAATATAGATGATAGTCTCCTTATTGTCTGATCAAAAAATTTCTCAATGCTTAAGAGCGCATGCATCTAAGCTGTTGACACGGATAATATACAGAAGACTGGGAAAGAACATGACGATGAGTTTGGCTTTAGGAAATATTTGTATCAGAGAGGCAGTTCTGACGTGTACTTGATAACGGAAGCAAGACTAAGGAAAAATCGAGACAGTCTCACAGGATTTATCAACCTAGAAAAAGCGTTAGACAGTGTAAAGTGATGCAACATGTTCGAAATTCTGACAAAAATAGGAGTAAAGTATAGGGAAAATGGGTAATGCACAATATGCGGAAGAACCAAGAGAGAACAGTAACACTGGGAGAGAAAGAATGAAGTGCGCGGATTAAAAAGGGTGTAAGGGAAGTATTTCGCCCCTGCTATTCAACCTTCAATTTCAAGAAGCAATAATGGAAATAAAAGAATGGTTCAAGACTGTAATTAAAATTTCGGGTGAAAGGATATCAGTAATAAGATGCTCTGATGACATTGCTATCCTATGTGATGGTGAAGAACAATTACAGGATTTCTACGGGGTATAGCGTGTATCATTCCTGTCCAGTGTGGACACTCTTTACATCGCCTGCCACTGACTACATAAACGTGTGGCTTCAGCCATTGTACCCCCGTCTCATTAACTCCCTAGTCACTATCATTTGGCCAGCAGAACTGCTCGCAACTCACGAGTGAATTTTTGAGCTGACCATCAGTACATGAGGCCTGTGTGGTCTTGGTTTAGCAGTGGTTGTTTCTACTTCACAGTCACATCAATAATCGACTCAGGCAGCTTTAGAAGCACTGAAACGTCCCTGTTGGATTTGTTAGTCAGGTGAAATCGAATGATTAGTTTCCATTCTAAGTGTCTGAGCACTCGTGACCGACCCATTCTGCCGTTACTGCTCGTGTACTGACAACACAATACTCCCCACCTCTTTTACCACCGGCAGGACCGCCTCTCGTGACATATAGCTGGCAGTTCCCCATTACAAAGAGGAGTCCGAATAACTTTGATCAGATGGGGCAATGTCATATTTCGAAGGAATATGCCAGATGAAGCGCAAAAAGAAACTGGCGTAGGCATGCGTATTCAAATATATACAGGCAGAATACGGCGCTGCGGTCGGCCACTCCTATACAAGACAACGTCTGGCGCAGTCGTTAGATCGGTTACTGCTACTATAGTGGCAATATATCAAGATTTAAGTTAGTCTGAACGTGGTGTTAAGGTCGGCGGACGAGCGATGGGACACAGCATCTCCGAGGTAGCGATGAAGTGGGGATTTTCCCGTCCGACCATTTCACGATTGTACCGTGAATATCAGGAATCTGGTAAAACATCAAACCTCCGACATCGCTGCGGCCGGAAAAAGATCCTACAAGAACGCGATTAATTTACATCTACATCTACATTTATATTCCGCAAGCCACCCAACGGTGTGTGGCGGAGGGCACTTTACGTGCCACTGTCATTACCTCCCTTTTCTGTTCCAGCCGCGTATGGTTCGCGGGAAGAACGACTGTCTGAAAGCCTCCGTGCGCGCTCTAATCTCTTTAATTTTACATTCGTGATCTCCTCGGGAGGTATAAGTAGGGGGAAGCAATATATTCGATACCTCATCCAGAGACGCACCCTCCCGAAACCTGGCGAGCAAGCTACACCGCGATGCAGAGCGCCTCTCCCAATGAATCTCAACCTGGTACTCGCCTTACCAACAATTAATTTTATATGATCATTCCACTTCAAATCGTTCCGCACGCATACTCCCAGATATTTTACAGAAGTAACTGCTACCTGTGTTTGTTCCGCTATCATATATTCATACAATAAAGGATCCTTCTTTCTATGTATTCGCAATACATTACATTTGTCTGTGTTAAGGGTCAGTTGCCACTCCCTGCACCAAGTGCCTATCCGCTGCAGATCTTCCTGCATTTCGCTACAATTTTCTAATGCTGCAACTTCTCTGTATACTACAGCATCATCCTCGAAAAGTAGCATGGAACTTCTGACACTATGTACTAGGTCATTTATATATATTGTGAAAAGCAATGGTCCCATAACACTCCCCTGTGGCACGGCAGAGGTTACTTTAACGTCTGTAGATGTCTCTCCATTGATAACAACATGCTGTGTTCTGTTTGCTAAAAACTCTTCAATCCAGCCACACAGCTGGTCTGATATTCCGTAGGCTCTTACTTTGTTTATCAGGCGACAGTGCGGAACTGTATCGAACGCCTTCCGGAAGTCAAGGAAAATAGCATCTACCTGGGAGCCTGTATCTAATATTTTCTGGGTCTCATGAACAAATAAAGCGAGTTGGGTCTTACACGATCGCTATTTCCGGAATCCATGTTGATTGCTACAGAGTAGATTCTGGGTTTCCAAAAACGAGCAAAAAACATGTTCTAAAATTCTACAACAGATCGACGTCAGAGATATAGGTCTATAGTTTTGCGCATCTGCTCGACGACCCTTCTTGAAGACTGGGACTACCTGTGCTATTTTCCAATCATTTGGAACCTTCCGTTCCTCTAGAGACTTGCGGTACACGGCTGTTAGAAGGGGGGGGGGGGGGGGGGGCAAGTTCTTTCGCGTACACTCTGTAGAATCGAATTGGTATCCCGTCAGGTCCAGTGGACTTTCCTCTGTTGAGTGATTCCAGTTGCTTTTCTATTCCTTGGACACTTATTTCGATGTCAGCCATTTTTTAGTTTGTGCGAGGATTCAGAGAAGGAACTGCAGTGCGGTCTTCCTCTGTGAAACAGCTTTGGAAAAAGGTATTTAGTATTTCAGCTTTACGCGTGTCATTCTCTGTTTCAATGCCATCATCATCCCGTAGTGTCTGGATATGCTGTTTCGAGCTACTTACTGATTTAACGTAAGACCAGAACTTCCTAGGATTTTCTGTCAAGTCGGTAATGACGACTGAACAGAAACGTTCAACGTGACAGAAGTGCAATCCATCTGCAAATTGCTGCAGATTTCAATGCTAGGCCATCAACAACTGTCAGCGTGCGAACCATTCAACGAAACACCATCGGTCTGTGCTTTTGGAAGCCTCTCGTGTACCCTTGATGACTGCACAATGTTGTGTCTAGACAAGACAGCCTAGACACTATGAGAGGAAGCTGAAAGGCACGCGCTTAAACTCACGCAGGCTGGCGTGAGATCTGAAACAGGATACGTAATGAATGCTATAAAGAAAAGTACGTAGCTTCTGGAATACTTAACTTTAATCCACATTTGTAGAACATCGCTCTTGATGATACATGCTTCAATATTAATTATCAATTGAATACGGCGCCTTGCTAGGTCGTAGCAAATGTAGCTGAAGGCTATGCTAACTATCGTCTCGGCAAATGAGAGCGTATTTGTCAGTGAACCATTGCTATGAACGTCGGCTGTACAACTGGGGCGAGTGCTAGTAAGTCTCTCTAGACCTGCCGTGTGGTGGCGCTCGGTCTGCTATCACTGACAGTGGCGACACGCGGGTCCGCCGTATACTAATGGACCGCGGCCGATTTAAAGGCTACCACCTAGCAAGTGTGGTGTCTGGCGGTGACACCACACACGACACACTGCTTTACGCCTCGCCTGGGCCCGTCAACACCAACATTGGACTGTTTGTGACTGGAGTCATGTTGCCTTGTCGGACGAGTCTCGTTTCAAACTGTATCGGGTGGATGGTCGTGTACGGGTATGGAGACAGCATCATGAACCCATGGACGCTGCATGCCAGCAGGGGACTGTTCAAGCTGGTAGAGGCTATGTAATGTTGTGGAGCGAGTGCGGTTGGAGTGATATGAGACCCTGATACATCTAGACACGATTCTGACAGGTGACACGTACGTGAACATCCTGTCTGATCACTTGCCTCCATTCATGTTCATTGTGCATTCCGATGGACTTGGGAAATTCCAGCACGAGAATGCGACACCCCACACGTCCATAATTGCTACAGAGTGACTCCAAGAACACTCTTCTGAGTTTAAATGCTTCCGCTGGCTACCAAACCCCCCAGACATGAACATTATTGAGCTTATCTGGGATGCCTTGCAATTGGGCTGTTCAGAAGAGATTTCCACCCCCTCGTACTCCTACGGATTTATGGCAGCCCTGCAGGATTCATATTGTCAATTCCCTCCAGCACTACTTAAGAAAGATTTATTGTAAAGGATAGCAAGGATAAATATGATGTATATTTTGAAACGCGAAATAAATGTTGATTAATGTTGTATTTGTTGTATAGCTAGATAAGGCCGAAATGCACGCGTTAAACTCACGCAGGCTGGCATGAGGTCTGAAACAGGATACGTAATGAATGCTATAAAGAAAAGTACGTAGCTGCTGGAATACTTAACTTTAATCCATCATTGGTGTACATCGCTCTGGGCGATACAAGTTAGACTCTTTAGATACATGCAATATACTGTTAATGGCGCCTTGCTAGGTCGTAGCCATTGCCTTGCTGAAGGCTATTCTAACTATCTTCCTTGCAAATAAGCGAGGCTTCGTCAGTGTTGCATCGCTAGCTAAGTCGTCCGTACAACTGGGGCGAGTGCTAGTACGTCTCTCTAGACCTGCCGTGTGGCGGCGCTCGGTCTGCAATTACTGACAGTGGCGACATGCGGGTCCGTCGTATACTACCGGACCGCGGCCGATTTAAAAGCTACCACATAGCAAGTGTGGTGTCTGGCGGTGACACCACAGTATTTTTTGTAGAGAAGAAGTTTGAGGTAAGACTGCAGCACTGCGCAGCTAGTTTGTCGAAAGATTATTGTCAGCTACTTAACTTTGTCCACTAGCACAGAGCTGAGAGAAAGCCAATCCCACTTCCCTGAGTCACGCATTAACGTATCAACAGATTAAGCTGTTTGGATTTTTAGAAATTCTCTGTCACCATTATACCATTTTTAAACTATTTTTCACTTTGTTAAGTACAGTACTATTTAGACCAATGTTACGTGCGAAGATTACGCGAAATCTTACCCTGTCGTTTTGAATACATACTTCATTCTAGAATCGTTGTCTCTTTGAAGAAGCCTGTTCAAAGAAGGTTTTCATTATGAATTAACACATTTCACCGTACGGTATGCGACAGTTTGAATATAGTTTGTAAAGTTTTTACATAAACAGAAATCTAGCTTAGCCTCTGCCTGCTTGCTGTTGTCCTTTCGAGAAACCTGCAACAATGTTGTCAAGAAGTGGTTTTAGTGGAAAATTTCATTAGAGCCAGATAATTGTTTCACTTCAGTTGCGCATTTAATATAAAGACTAGTTGTATTCAGAGCAGTTACATTTCTAACTAAGTTCTGTTTAGCCATAGGTCAGTAGACGAGTTTAAGATGGATAACAGTTTGTGGGTACATAGTTTAGGTAATACGTAGACTTTTATTAGAGTGGGAGGTATATTTGGGCTACATTTCATACAGAAGCACATAATATCTTGCATTTTCAGCACCACGCCGTATCGCTCTGCTGCAGGCTCTTCGGCCGACGTAACAGAGATGAAGCAGAGAACGTCTTATACCTGCACGGTATTGGCGCATTTGATGGCTACGAGGAGAGAGCATTCTACCTCCTAACACCAAATTAATTGCGCGCCCAGCTGTGAATCCATATCGGATTACAGCTACCACCACCAGCGCCCTCGCTCCGGTTGGTAGCACTGCAGCTTCTCTAATGAGATTACAGAAATCTCAAGCGGTTGGGAGACAATATCAGAGTTTGTGCCACTGAATTCTGCCGGGTTGTTATAATTAAAGTGCAGCTACTTTCGGAGGTCCAGTGTGGGCTAAAATTATTGCACGGCAGCGAAACTTGGTAGATTTGCTAGTGCGTTAATGCGAAACTGGTTAACGCTGGAAAACAAATTAGTTCCAGTTGTGGCCACCAGGTGCAAATCTGGCGCTATACACTGTTAATATGAAGGTATGACAACCACATGGTCATCTGAAAAGCAATGACGCGAGTGAACAGTATGGCTATCGAGAGAAGAGAGTGTGAGCTGCTGGTGAACGGCAGCAATTACACGCTGCGTTAAAAGAGTATCGCCGATTGGAATGTCTGAGGCGAGGCTCGATGTCATTAAATGGTTTAAAGCAGATGATGATAACATCTGAAAACACGTGTGAGCTTGCTGTGGTACCTGGAAAAGGAAGGCGCCCTATCCTGTTGGAAGTTACTGACGAAGTTCTTGTTGTTGTAACTGTCCATGCAGTACGTTCCCGGGTTGTGATATTGCTCCTGGAGTGTCACGAGAACGGTCCATCCCATGGTCAACAGTACGGCAGGTTTTACGGTTTATTTCAAACTGGTCCCCGTACAAATCCAGACGGTTCAGCAACTGAAAACTCATGATCGGCAGCAACGTTCTGGATTTACTCTTCCATTTCTGGCATGGACCGAGGTTGACGAGATGTGGCTGGGCAATATTCTGTGGAATGAAGAGGCACATTTTACACTACAGGCTGTAGTCAATACACATGACTGTCGAATTTGCGACACTGATTAACCGTGTGTTGTCTATGAAGAACCCCTGCAGAATACGTATTTGACTCTGTCGTGTGGGTTCATAGGTGTACTGTCTAGGAATCCTGCATACTCCGTTCGCTAGACAAACAATCAAAGAAGTCGCATTAATCAGTTTTATTACAATAAGAAAATTACAATACTTAACTTTGGCAATCACACAGACGTGTCGCGAACAAAGGGCGACATACGAAATAATCAATCTTCTTTAGTATAGACAATCCCAAGTCCATGTTACATAGAGAGTACAAGAGAAGTGATCTAGCGTCGATGCTGCGATCTGAGTCACTAATCTTGAAGCTGCTACGGCCAGCTGACTTCTTCTGACAGCCTTTTCTTTCCTGTCGTTCTCGACTGGCGTGCCAGTGCTTGACTTTACGCGATAACAACAGGCACCTTTAGTCTCGGTCCGTTCTTCTCTGAAGAGAGTACACCCAGAAGGGTGGTCTGGTTTACTGTGACTTCGGCACGTTATGGTGACCTTTTTTTACAGCATGTGATTCTAGATTTAGAAAAGCGCAACTGTGTAGATACCGCTGATTTCATGCAAGATGGGGAAACACCTCATGTCACTCACTCAGTGAAAGATCTACTTCATTCATCACATTCCGCAAACATGTTATCTCCAGAGGTTTTCTAGATGCATGGCTTGCAAGATCACTTGATCTGAATAATGTGTGTGTGTGTGGGGGGGGGGGGGGGGGGAAGGGGGGGGGGGTTACGGGCGCTCAAAGCGAGGTTATCAGCGCCTTTACAAATCTGCTCTGAATTCATGTGATTTATCTCTGGATATCTAAAGTAACGCATTTACCAGGGTCACATTCGGTCTCTACCTGATCTGAAGACCAATATACAATAACATGTTGCTCAAATTCCATCGGAACTGCTGCGAACAACTGCTGATTGCGTCATTTTACGGATGCATCATCTTGACGACGTCTGCGAAGCTCGCCTGAACAAACTATGTATGTGGCGGTTAATAATAAAATCAACATTATGCCTTTATCACTTGTTTGATCTTTCTGACCACGTCCCGTTCCTAATCGATTAAATACGGAAATATTTCTATACCTCTTTCTCACATTCACAGCGTTAGATTTGCACCTTTCATAAATCTCTTGCCCATTAACGCAGTAAAATATCTAGCAAGTTTCGCTGCTATACGATGATTACAGCCCCCACTGGACCTCTGTGAGCAGCTGCATTTTAATACAACCAGTTGGTACATCATGTTCGTAAGTCATTTGACGTAGCGACGTGGAATATGGTTTTAGATTGTTATACAATGAAGGCTTTCACGACTGGATGTCTTAGCTGATGATGAATCTTGCGTGTTGTATGCTCGTGGTCTACTGAATGTTTCCGTTCCTGTCGTTTCGTCCAGAGCGGCGCTTATCTTCGGAGGTGCTCCCCACACCACTGAGTCTTGTCGACTGACAGATCTGATGTCGGAGAGCGACACAAATATTGTGAAAAGGAGACTTTGTAGAAGTTTACACGTGATCAGCAGAGACAATCCTTGTCAAAGCTACAACTCAACTATCCAACCAACCGTCGTCTGTCAAAGATAAAACTTATCTATCGAGTCTGTAGAGCTAGTGTCCATATACCAATAATTTCAAGGGTTTTCTGCTAAAATTACCCCTTGTTTACATAGGGTATAACCGCGGGTAACAGATCGTCATGTTCGATGCTTTCCTATCCTCTACTGCTCATTTTTCTACTTTCTCTGTTCGGCAAAGCCGGCCGGTGTGGCCGAGCGGTTCTACGCGCTTCAGTCTGGAACCGCGCGACCGCTACTGTCGCAGGTTCGAATCCTGCCTCGGGCATGAATGTGTGTGATGCCCTTAGGTTAGTGAGGTTTAAGTAGTTCGAAGTTCTAGGGGACTGATGACCTCAGACGTTAAGTCCCATAGTGCTCAGAGCCATTTTTTGAAAGATCGATTTAGCTGGGGCAGAGGACCCGGTATATTCCATGTAAACACCAATATATTCGAAAAAATAGATGCCATCCATTCAATAATTGATTCGCCTCGATGGGGAATTAATCCACCACGGATTCCGGCTTCCAGCGGGAATTCAAAATTAGCGAGCATAGAGGACATGGACGAAGACTGCGGGTAGGTGGTGCTAGATGAGAGAGTGGGTCGTCTTGGCAGCGTGCATTTGCGGTAAACAGTGTCCGGATGGCGTAGGAGTTCACATAACTAACTAGTAAGCAGGAGATCCCGGGTTCGAGTCCCTGCCCGACACACATTTTTCACTCGTCGTAGTCAATTCCGCAGGAACTCCCGATGCAGCTGTTATCACCGTTCCTTTCCCTTCTTGCCGTTTGCTTTCTCCCCTCTCCCTCCCCCACCCCTCCACCTTAAAGTTACATCATAATAATAAGAACAATAATAATTATAAGGGAAACACAGATGTTTAAGATTTTTTAGTTTTTATTTCTGCAGTGGTCACTGAGCTTCAGAGACACGCCTAAAGCAAAATCATAATTTTCTTGCGGCACTATTTAAGTCCGCTGCTCGGAATGGACTATCGTTTCCTCGAGGCCGCCGAACGAAGAGGAGTGCAATGAGCGTCATTTGCCAAGGCGCACGTTTCTGGTGAAAATCCAGGAGAGCGGCCCCTGCCGTCGCCATCTCCTGCCACTGCCTTCATCGAAGAAAAAACTCTATCCTACTCTGGAGAGTTCAGTTATTACGTTTACCAGGTGCGCACTGCGCGTCACTAATTTCTGAAACATCCCATTCGTTCAACTTATGCAGCTTCACGAACACATTTTCCGCATTCTTGAAACATTTTGATATCTTATTAACAGTAGTTGCATTACAAAATCTGAACCCATGAACGCCACATGTAGATATGAATAGGTTACTTTATATAACCGTAAAAAAAAGGTAAAGGAGAAAGTGAAGCCAGTTAGGGGTTCTTCAGCAATCGCTGCGGTTATTTATACAAACGGTGTAACAGAGTGCCAAGATAGTTGCCGAGCTATCGTCACTACTTCCTTAATGTATTTCATCGCCAGGGAACGTAATATATTTCAGTTCTCAGAATGGAAGCTGACGCGCAGCATGAGATCAATAGCACTGTGGACAATGGGGTTCGGATAGATACCGTGTTCCTTGACTTCAGGAAGGCATTTGACACCGGCCCGCACTGCTGTTTAGTGAAAAAAAAATCGAGCTTACCGACTATCGGACCAGATTTACGTCTGGATTGAAGACTTCGTTAGAGACAGAACTCAATACATCGCTCGCAGAACAAAATCGACAGATGTAAAGGTAATTTACGGAGTACCTCTAGGACGTGTGATAGGACCGTCACTGCTTTCGTTGTACATAAATGTTGTAGTAGCAAACGTCGGAAGCTTTTAAAGACTGTTCGCAGATGATATGGTTGTCAATAAGAAAGTAGCAAGCAATTCCAGAAGAAAATATCGATTTGCAGAATGACCTGCAGAGGATTGGTGATTGGTGCAGGCTATGGCAGTGGACCGTGAAGGAAATAAACGTAACACATTGCGCATACCACTATAGAATTACACTATTCATGACAAATTGCTGGTAACAGTACCTACCGTAAAAATCTAGGAGTAACTATCCAGAGCGACCTTAAGTAAAATTATCACATAAAACTCATAGCAGGAAAAGAAGATGCCAGACTGATTCATAGGAATAATTTTAACAAAATGTAACTCATCCACGAAGGAAGTGGCTTACAAGGCGTGTGTTCGATCGATTCTTGAGTACTGTTGGTACATATGGGATCGTTACCAAAAGAGAGAGAGAGTTATCTCTACTAACCTAAGAAAAATCGCAGGAAGATAAGTCACTTTGACTAGCCTCAGTAACCTGACTGCCACTTCTTCCTAGGAACCAGTGAAAACTTTGAATTTTGGCAGTAAAGAATAATCAATTCACATATCTCTACTGAGCTAAGAAAATGGCGTGAAATAAAGATTACCTCCACTAACCTCAGTAACACGACCATCACATCCTCCTACAGATTCGTGAGAAAAGGACTCGACCAGTGCTGAACATAAGTCCTTATTTAAACAATTTCATGCAGTATGGCCATCCAGTGTGTTCACCATGAGGTCCAGGCTCCATTTGACATAGTACATAGTACATAGTACACAGTACCATCACCAGAGGGCACTCTCATTTGCGACGTAATCCGAGATAGTGGGGAACAATGTGTTCACCACGAGGCCTAGTACACATTGACACCACCAGAGAGTATTACCATGGACTTGGAATCAATTTTCACGAATACCATGCCCATTTGGACTCGGAAGGAGAAAGTCTCCACCACGATCCTCAACTGACTGCCACGTCCCCTTACCAACCCATGTTGTCTCACTAACGTGTACTAACGTGCACAATGCATGACGTGATCCAAGAGGGCGGCTGTAATGTCAGTTGATGACCCAAGTGCCACAACCCCTGGCTGGAAGTATGAATTTTGGCGGAAAATAGGTCAATTGGGCTCCATCCACTAACCCAGCCCCCCCTCCCCCGGAAATGGCGGGAAGTTCAAATCCCAACACGATAATGCATCACACCACAGTTATCTCTACTAACCTAAGAAAATCGCGGGAAAGTATGTTACTTGGGATCACGCCACTAGCCTAAGTCAACCGACTGCCACCTCATCCTACGAACTGACACAGAGTTTGAATTTTGGCTGTAAATAAAGTTTCTCTATCAACCTAAGAAGATTGCAGGAAACAAAGCTCACCTCCACGAACCTAAGTCACCCAATCTCCACCTCTTCCTAGGGATTGGTGGGAAAATGACTCAGCCTCCACTGAGCTGCTGGAGAGAGGAAGGAGTGTGCTTTATTTATTTTGGAACAATTTATTTATGGATGGAGTATATTTATCACACTGACACAAAAACACTCGCCCTGATGTGCTTGGGGTCACAATAAACAGTCTGCAGACATGCATACTACTCGTAAATAATGCAACAGACATGCTTGCTAATTGTAGACTGTCCAAGCAATTTATTCCACAGCCTACACTAATGCAAACTACTACACCAAAATAACTTCAGTACAGACCTGAAAACACCTCCTAAATAATGCAGCACAGTGATGAGCAGACACGAAATCGTAAACTGTCCAAATAACACATAGCACAGCCTACACATCTGCTCTCAAAATAATGCAACACACACACAATCACCGTGTGCAAGCTACCTCAGCCACTCCCTGTCCACTAGAACGAACATGAGGTTAACAGCAGCCCCCACAATGTGATGCAACGGTCAGCTGTCAAATCACTCAAAGACGCCCGTTAAGGTAACGCACACATGAGGCAGTGGCGCCCCTTTCATACTTGACACCTGTGAAATTCCTCGTGAAATACGTGATCACCGTCACATTCGCGAGACGCCGCTGGATGCAGGTGAAAGTTGCCTTTACTTTTGCATATACAGTCACTGTTATACTGACGTCACAGAACTTCAAGGCGCACTCACGCAGCCCCCACATGTGAGACACCTCCAGGCAGCATGTGTCTTTACCGTTGATGAAAGAGTAGCTACAAACCTTCGCAAACACAATTAGCAACGTTCTCAATCTTGAACTATACATGACTATGTAATAAATAAGAACTGAGTCGACCTTGTGGAAATTGTGTAGTGTCCCAGAAATAGTTAAAGCTCCCTTTCTTGAGGTCTCAACTTGTATGCACGAATCTTCTTGCCCTAACAGAACCTGTTTCCGAAAATAATGCACAATAACGTCGAATGCAGTGTTCCTCGCGGACCTAACCTGGTACCCACTCCATCACATGGTACCCTTCCAGCTTCAACACACACAAACGTTCCCTCTGCTATGTAGAGGCTACTATATCCCAGCACAAAGGAAGTGAATGAATCGAACATTATGATTGGCTCTTACCGAATTTACCCACCGAATTACTGATGCCGCCGGTATCGAAGCATCTTCCACCTTTTTTTTCTTTCTGCAGACGGGACTTTCAGCGGTAAAATAATTTTGCACAGATCGCTGAATTGCACTAACAGTTAAACCCAAAAAGTTGTCTACACATCATCAAATACATACGAGACTCACAAGAATAATTGAAGCTAGGAACATATTTACCAGTCTAACTACAATTAAATACTATTACGATTGCCGCAACAGTCTGACACCGGCCGATGTACACGTAATTTCTGCTCTTGACGGTTGTACCTCTGGAACGAATTTCGGTATCTATGGAGCACATGATTTGCCATGTAAAAAATCTCTTTCATACCCTCGCGTTTTTAGATGTGCTGATGTACACGTCCCTCACGATAGAAAATACAGCCATTCTCTCAAGTCATACCAGCAGTAGCCGACGGAGACAGACGCAGCAACAGGGAAGTGACCGCTTTTGTGTCATTTACGAGTTCCTAACCAGGAGCGAATTTTACTGTAAAATCTGCGTGCTTTAATAGTTTACTTTCTTGAGTTTCTGCGTGTAAATTTAATTCCTAATAGCCACAGTTGTCACGTTTTCGTTCGCGTCGGAAAGTAAACCGATTTTGTGACGTATTACAAGATCCTAATCAGGGGCCAATTATTTAGTTTCACCTGAGGGCTTCAGTAGTTAGGTTTTCGAATATCTGCGTATTACTAGACACAGTTCGTGTGTTTCCGTCGGGGTCTAGAGTAGAGTTGCACAGTACGTGCCGATAGTCCATTTATCTGCATGGTTTAGTTTTCCACGGTCTTTAGTAGGGACAAGGACTGTGATTGTTGTGTGCGGATGCCAGCCGAGTTGGTGACACTTCGCTCTCAGCTTCAGGCTGTGATGGTTTCGGTTACACAGCTTGAGGCTGCAGTGGATGGGCACCACTGTTGTGGACCGGCCGTGGGGATCCAACGGACGTCCAGCACGTCACAGTCCTCCGATCGGTCCTCACCAGTGGCCAACCCAGTTACTGCTCACACTGAGGCTGACCCTTCACCTGTGGTCGAGTGGGAGGTCGCCCCGGGGCGAGGAGCCAGATGCTGCCGCCTGTCCTGTTTCAGAGGAAACCACTCAGCCTGCAAGATCCGGGCAGAGGGTGGGATTATTGGTAGTGGGAGCTCCAACGCTAGGCCCCTTAGGGACTTGGCTGACAAGAAGGGTAAGAAAATCAATGTCCACTCCATGTGCATCGGGTGGAGTCATTTCAGATGTGGAAAGGGTCCTACCGGATGCCATGAAGAGCACAGGGTGCAGCCAATTGCAGCTGGTTGCTCACGTCGGTACCAATAATGTGTGTCACTTCGGATCAGAAGAGGTTCTCTCTGGTTTCGAGCGGCTAACAGAAGTGGTAAAGGCTGCCAGGATGAAAGCAGAGCTGACTATTTGCAGCCTAGTAGACAGGACCGATTGCGGACCTCTGGTACAGAGCCGAATGGAGTGTCTGAATCAGAGGCTCAGATGGTTCTGCGACCGTGTAGGCTGCAGATTCCTCGACTTGAGCCAAAGGGTGGTTGGGTTTCGGCTTCCATTGAACAGGTCAGGTGTCCACTATACGCAGGAGGCGGCTACACGGGTAGCAGGGGCTGTGTGGCGTGGACTGGGCAGTTTTTTAGGTTACTGGGTGCAGGCTGAACACAGGAAGAACGTAGATACGGGAACCATAAGTATAACAGTTGTAAATTGTCGTAGCTGTGTTGCGAAAGTACCAGAGCTCCAAGCGGTAATAGAAAGCACTGATGCTCAAATCGTTATAGGCACTGATAGCAGGATAAAGCCGGATACAAGCTCAGCCGAAATTTTTGCGAAGAACCTAACGATGTTCCGAAAGGATAGGCTTAACACAGTTGGCGGTGGCGTATTTGTTGCTGTCAGAAGTAGTTTAACTTGCCGCGAAACTGAAGTAGAAATCTCCTGTGAGTTAGTATGGGCAGAGGTCATTGTCGGCAACCGGAATAAAATAATAATTGTATCATTTTATCGACCTCCCAATTCAGATAATACAGTTGCTGAAAGGTTCAAAGAAAACTTGAGCTTGATTTCAAACACTTACCCGACTCATACGATAATAAGTGGTGGTGACTTTAATTTACCCTCGATATGTTGGCAAAAATACATGTTTAATTCCCGAGGTACGCATAAAATATCATCCGAAATTGTGCTAAACGCATTCTCTGAAAATTATTTCGAGCAGTTACTTTATGAGCCCACGCGAATAGTAAACGGTTGTGAAAACACACTTGACCTCTTAGCAACAAATAATCCTGAGTTAATAACGAGCATCAAAACCGATTCAGGGATTAGTGAACACAGAGTTGTCCTAGCGAGATTGTATATTGTAATCCCCAAATCCTAGAAAAATAAGTGAAAAATATACCTATTCAAAAAGCAGATAAAAATTCACTTGACGCCTTCCTAAGAAAGAATTTCCACTCATTCCAAATTACACAAATTACACAATAAGTGTAGATCAGATGTGGCTTGAATTCAAAGAAATAGTATCGGCAGCAATTGAGATATCTACACCAAATAAATTAACAAACGATGGAACTGATACACAAAACGGGTTAGAACACTGTTGCAGAGACAACGAAACAAACATGCCAAATTTAAAAAGACGGAAAATTCCCAAGATTGGCAATCTTTTACAGAAGCTCGAAATTTAGCGTGGACTTCAATGCGAGATGCTTATAACAGTTTCCCCAACGAAACTTTGTCTCGAAACCTGGCAGAAAATCCAAACAGATTCTCTGGTCGTATGGGAAGTATATTAGCGGCAAGAAACAATCAATGCCTTCTCTGCACGATAGCAATGGAGATACTATCGAAAACAGCGCTGCCAAAGCAGAGTTACTAAACACAGCCTTCCGAAATACCTTCACAAACAAGACGAAGTAAATATTTCAGAATTCCAATCGAGAACAGCTTCCAACATGAGTAACGTAGAAGCAAAAATCCTCGGAGTAGTGAAGCAACTCAAATCACTTAATAAAAGCAAGTCTTCTGGTCCAGACTGTATACCAATTAAGTTCCTTTCGGAGTGTGCTGATGCATACTTCACAATCATATACAACCGTTCGCTCGACGATAGACCCGTACCCAAAGACAGGAAAGTTGAACAGGTCACACCAATATTCAAGAAAGGTGGTAGGAGTAATCCACTAAATTACAGGCCCATATCGTTAACGTCGATATGCAGCAGGATTTTAGAACAAATATTGTGTTCGAACATTATGAATTACCTCGAAGAAAACGGTCTATTGACACAGAGTCATCATGGGTTTAGAAAACATCCTTCCTGTGAAACACAACTAGCTCTTTATTCGCATGAAGTGTTGAGTGCTATTGACAAGGTATTTCAGATCGATTCCGTATTTCTGGATTTCTGACACTGTACCATACAAGCGGCTCGTAGCGAAATTGCGTGCTTATTGAATATAGTCTCAGTTGTGAGACTGGATTTCAGATTTCCTGTCAGAGGGGCCACAGTTCGCAGTAATTGGCGCAAAATCATCGACTGAAACACAAGTGATTTCTGGCCTTCCCCAAGGTAGTGTTGTAGGCCCTTTGCTGTTCCCTATCCATATAAACGATTTTGGAGACAATCTGAGCAGACGTCTTCGGTTGTTTGCAGATGACGCTGTCGTTTATCGACTAATAAAGTCATCAGAAGATCAAAACAAACTGCAAAACGATTTAGAAAAAATATCTGAATAGTGTGAAAAGTGGCAGTTGACCCAAAATAAAGAAAAGTGTGAGGCCATCCACATGACTGTTAAAAGGAACTCAAACTTCGGTTACACGATAAATCAGTCTAATCTAAAAGCCGTAAATTCAACTATATACCTAGGTATTACAATTATGAACAACTTAAATTGAAAGGAGCACATAGGAAATGTTGTGGGGAAGGCTAACCAAACACTGCATTTTATTGGCAGGACACTTAGAAAATGTAACCAGACCTACGAAGGAGAGTGTCTGCACTACGCTTGTCCGTCCTCTTTTAGAATACTGCTGCACTGTGTGGGATCCTTACCAGATAGGATTGACGGAGTACATAGAAAAAGTTCAAAGAAAGGCAGCACGTTTTGTATTATCGCGAAATATGGGAGAGAGTGTCACAGAAATGAAACAGGATATGGGCTGGGAATCATTAAAAGAAAGCCGTATTTCATTGTGATGGAATCTTCTCACGAAATTCCAATCACCAACTTTCTCCTCTGAATGCGAAAATATTTTGTTGACGCCGACCTACATAGGGAGGAACGATCACCACGATAAAATAAGGGAAACTAGAGCATGTACCGAAAGATATAGGTTTTCATTCTTTCAACACGGTATACGAAATTGGAATAATAGAGAATTGTGAAGGTGGTTTGATGAACCCTCTGCCAGGCACTTGAATGTGATTTGCGGAGTACCGATGTAGATGTACCACAACATAAGGCATAGGAACTTTACAATGCAATATATACACACATTTTTACACAACGTAAGCAACAATAAGTTTACAATACAATATATACACATTTTACACAAACAGTGCAGTTATCATTATATCTCTACAGCATCCGAAAAATTATTGTATGCTTACACTCACTGCAGGCCAGGGTCTCCGAGCGGTTCTAGGCACTACAGCCTGGAACCGTGGGACAGCTACGGTCGCAGGTTCGAATCCTGCCTCGGGCATGGATGTGTGTGATGTCCTTAGGTTAGTTAGGTGTAAGTAGTTTTAAGTTCTAGGCGAGTGAAGACCTCAGAAGTTAAGTCCCATAGTGCTCAGGGCCATTTGAACCATTTTTTTTACACTCACACTGGCTATAAGTCATGATACTCCTCAGTCCTAGGGAAGCACTGTAAGCATTTTCTTTCTTTCTATGGACGTGACTATCAGTGTCAATAATCTATTTTACACTGATCACAATATTGCACTGACAAATATGGAATGACTCTTACTGAATTACAATGCTCTTCCACTGAGGACAGGAGACTGAATATTAGAGCAAGAAACTGATATCCAACTCAGCAATATGTCACCGCATACCGTGTCGATGTAGTAAATATAGAAGTCATATCCTCCATCATTACATCAGAGCTCCCTCAGCAGACCGAAGTCGCTCTCAGAACCGCACTACAAATTCGGGATCGTTTGCCTCGGCACAAACGCATTACTGTTTCTGCTCTGAACCTGCTTCTTGCTTGCTCGCTGTTCTATGCACATGTCCAGATTCGGGGATTACAAGAACACATGTATTTTCTTATGGTTCACCATAATATCAGACCATTTTCGCGGTACTTCTCGATATCAAGCAGTAGGCAGCATCCTACCAATCGCTAGCGCAACATAATTCCCAAGATATAGACTGGAAATTATTTCTATGCAAACCCCAAATTTTAGTGAGGTGCAGCACGCTGTAAACCACTGAGTAACTAAAACAAATAGAGGAAATCGATATTTCCACTCTCGAATACCGATGTTGAAGTTGTAACAGATTCCAAATCATCCCTATAATTTACAAGCCAACTAAGGTCTTTCCTATGTCTAGAGAACCGGCAAATGTGTCTTCCACATGCTAGATGCACACACCACAATCGATCTTCTCTTCACTAAATAAAGGTGCAAAATGTGTAGACACAGTCAACCGAACAATTTACATGGGAGGGAATAATGGTCCAGAGCAAACACACCTCCATACATAATCTTCTCAAATTTCCACTTGATCACGAATGTCACTCAAGACATACAAAGTATTAGTTCGCTATTCGGTCGTCTAGACGAGCGCAAAGTTAACTCAGATACATTCCTACTCTCCAACAGGCCTCAGAATTCAGACGGCTGCGCCGTTAATGGGAAACGTGAATCATTTCCACCACAGGCATACATGGAATCAGTCTAGAAAACAGGTCACATATATGTTTTATCATTATACTTACAATTATATGTTACGATCGTGGTCTCAATGGAACGGCATTCGACAATGAGCAAGGTATTGGAAATACACCCTGCTGAAGGCTGTGGCTCTGGAAATGGAAATATCTGTACCTTTCTTATGACTGAACACAATCATCTCCTTTACACATATCGCCGGCCGAAGTGGCCGTGCGGTTAAAGGCGCTGCAGTCCGGAACCGCAAGACCGCTACGGTCGCAGGTTCGAATCCTGCCTCGGGCATGGATGTTTGTGATGTCCTTAGGTTAGTTAGGTTTAACTAGTTCTAAGTTCTAGGGGACTAATGACCTCAGCAGTTGAGTCCCATAGTGCTCAGAGCCATTTACACATATCGGAACACATACATTATAAGCCTGATGCTCAAATGCGAACATATCACGCACCCCCCCGCCCCACTAAGTGCTACTAAGTAGAATACTTCACCAATAAATGATTCCACACGATGCAAAATAATGCTGACCGAAAATCAACGAAGGATGGGCATGTCTCTTAGTTTTTTCTTGTGAGGGCTACCACTGTGTCTTGGAAAGAGATATGTAATCGGTTAAATGTTAAAAAAAAAACGATCGCAATAACTACTGTATGTTACCGTCACAAGCGGTCTTGGTTCTACAGCTGCACACAAGTATCCATGTTGAAAGCTATACCCACTTTCCAAAGCGAGGTATGACATTACCTCTGAATGAAGTGGGTTTTTCTAGACAAATACCGTGACGGTGATCATAGGCATGTGTATTATCAGACCAACACGTAGCGCACGATGCAACCTCGTGATAAAATTAACGCATTTTGAAAGTGATGTGGCTAAGGAACGTGGTATGTAAGCGGTATTTGCGACTCCCTCACATCGCCCCAAATAGATAATTCTATAGTATTTGTAGTGCATTCTGTCTCGATACCATATCAGAGGTTCGTGATATATCCACTGAGTTAAATGAGATTACTGATTGAGAAGGAACACAAACAAATGATGTGCTGATTGAGGTTGTAAGAAAATGTACACTAGCTTCTCAGATCTCTAATGCTACGCTATCTGCTAGAAATGATGTCAATTATTTCGAATCAGAGTCTTTCCATTCAAGCACATACCTGCGTCAGATCACACCCACAAGTGAATCATATTTCTGGCACTCGCATGTCTCGTAATGAGTCGCCTTCATCGAACCTGTCTGCTACAGTAAAATTACAACCTGGTTTTAGCCGGTCCCTACGCATCTTGCAGCTGCGCCCAATTTCTACAGCTTCGCGCATGTGATCATTCCATTTTAAGTCAGAACTGAGCAGATGTCGGAGAAAACAATACCCACCACCTTCTGCAACCTGTGTAGGAACAGAGCGACCTGAGTTAATGCAACAGGAGCATGTTTTGACCATTCGATGGAAATGCACACATCGCATTGTAGTGCGTCTCCAAACTACATACATGTACTACAGATCTGCGTCCATTCAAATCTATCACCCCCAACATGCTATCATTGTTATTCTCTACCCCCAAACAGAGAAAAATTAAGAACTATAGAAGCTCCACTAACCTCATCTGATATAGAAGTTACCTAGGCGCCATTGCTCGCGCGATGACACATAGCTGCGCTCTGGCTCCAGTGCGGAGAGGGAGATTTCGCAATGCTTCCCCAGAATAGCGAAGCATGCAGCCCTCCAAGCATTTCTAACGGTATACCCAGTTCCTCACCAAATTTACACCTCAAACCGCTGCTGCTACTACTGTCTGTGTGGCACGATCATATTACATACACAGGCACTGCAGAGGCCACTTTGACCACGTATACTCTAGGCGAATGATCGTATCCCACAGACTATACTAAATCGCATGATACGCTCATTCTGGTCCTGTTTAGTTGTTTGAAACACTGTTTTCTAACACGATTTTGTACAATGCCTAACATTTCATTTTTCTTCCACGACTTCAAGGCCTGCGTCTGGTTCGAAACTGACATTAAGAAGTTCTGATCCACATACAACACAAGGAAACCGGACGAGTTTTATGGTGTTGGTGTAGGTTTCCAAGCTACAGTCCGAAGGTGATTAATGAGCTCAACAGTTAGACTCATCTCTAACACTGACTGAATAGCTAATGGTTCTGTGTTCCCTTTCGACTAATTCCTCGTAATGCACTCACGTATGCGATCTGTGTTTTGGTGCTATCCACCCCATAAGGTGCTGTCCACCGAGCAAAACTCTTTCCTGAACTCAAACAAGCGATATCAGTGAATTATTATGTGGTAACCAACAGCATGCCAGTGCACGAATGGGATGGAAAAGACACCATTGATATACTCTAATAATAAGCATCACAGCTGATAACTGTAAAATTGCGAAATTTTTCATGCTAACTTCAACACAGGCCAATGATGTGACAGCATGTTTTCCCAATTTAAGTATCATAGCTAAACCACTCCTCCTCCACTCAGCGAGTATCATTGGGATCACAGATGTATGACTGTGCAGTACGTCCATTCCGAGTCCTCACCCATTTCGAGATATGCCCATGTCGGAGTTCTGTGATGTCAGTATAACAGTGACTGTATACGCGAAAATAAAGGCAACTTCTAACTACATCTGGCAGCGGATTGCGATTGTGACGGTGGCTACGTGATCATGTATTTCGCGAGGAATTTCTCAGATGTGAAGTATGAAAGGGGCACCACAGCCTCATACGTGCAGTACCTTAGCGGGTGTCTGTGTGTGGTTTGACAGATGATGGTTGCGTCACTTCACAGGGGCTGCCGTTAACGTCCTGTGCGATCTAGTGGCTGAGGGTCCTCTCACACATTGATTGCGTGTCTGTTTCATTATTTTGTGAGCAGATCTGTAGGGTACGCTATGTGTTATTTGGACAGTTTATGATTTCATGTCTGCACATCACTGTGCTGCATTATTTAGGAGAAGTTTGCAGTTCTGCACTGAAATTATTTCTGTGTAGTAGTTCACATGTGTGTAGGTCGTGGAATGAATTATGTCAACAGTCTACAATTAACAAGCATGTCTCTTGCATTGTTTACGAGTAGTTTGCATGTCTGCAGACTGTGTATTGTGACCCCAAGCACATCAGGGCGAGTGTTTTTGTGAGAGTGTGATAAATATACTCCATCCGTAAATAAATTGTTCCAAAATAAATAAAGCACACTCCTTCCTCTCTCCAGCAGCTCAGTGCAGGCTGAGTAATTTTCCCACCAATCCCTATGAAGACGTGGCGATTGGATGACTTAGGTTAGTGGAGGTAAGCTTTCTTTCTCGCAATCTTCTTAGGTTGATAGAGAAACTCCAAGTGACCTTTCATTACAGCCAAAATTCAAACTCTGCTTCAGTTCCTAGGATGAGGTGGCAGTCGGGAGACTTAGGTTAGTGGTAGTAGCCCAAATGACGTATTTTCCCGCGATTTTCTTAGGTTAGTAGAAATAACCATGGTGTGATGCATTGTCCCGCCATTTTTCTGGGGGAGGGGGGCTAGGTTAGTGGATGTATCCCAATTAACCATCTTCAGCCAAAATTCAAACTTCCAGCCATTGGGTGTGGCAGTTGCGTCATCAACTGAAGTCACAGCCGCCATCTTGGATGACATCATGGTCTATGCTGATTAGTACACGTTAGTGAACGTTAGCTTGACAACATGGTTTGGTAAGGGGACATGGCGGTCGGTTGAGGTTCCTGATGGAGATGTTAACTATTTCCTCCCAAGTCCAGGTGGGTGTGGAATTCGCGAAAATTCATTCCAAGTCCATGGTAGCACTCTCTGGTGGTATCAATATGTAGTAGGCCTCATAGTGAACACACTCTTTGACACCATCTTGGATAACGGCACCTGATGTAATGGCCGCCATCTTGGACCACAGCAACCTCTGGTTGTGGCGCTGTGTACTAAGTCAGTTGGAGTCCGGACCCCATGGTGAATACACTGTTTCCCACCATCTTGATTTACATCACAGATGAGAGTGCCCTCTGGTGGTGGTACTGAGTACTAAGTTATTTGGAGAACGGACCTCGTGGTGAACACACTGGATAGCCCTACTGAATGAAATTGCTTAAATAAAGACTCATGTCCAGCACTGGTCGAGACCTTTTCCCCACGAATCTTAGGAGAAGGTGGCGATCGGGTGACTGAGGTTAGTGAAGGTAACCTTTCTTTTGCGCCATTTTTCTAGTTTAGTAGAGATACGTGAAGTGACCTTTCTTTACTGCTAGAATTCAAACTTGGCGCCAGTTCCTAGGACGAAGTGGCAGTCGGGTGACTTAGGTTAGTCCAAGTGACCTACCTTCCCGACATTTTTCTTAGGTTAGTAGAGATAACTGTGGTGTGATGCCATTATCCTGATAGAATTTGAACTTCCCGCCATTTTTCTGGTGGAGGGGGGCATGCCACTTTCCCGCCAAAAGCTGCCATCTTGGATAACAGTACTTGCGTCGTCAGATGATGTCATGGCAGCCATCTCGGATGATGTCATGGCAGCCACCTTGGATGATGTCATGCACTGTTGCCAAGTCTACACGCCGCTATCTTGGATGACGTATCGCCGCCATCTTGCCATACATCTGGCAACAATGCAGAGTGGCACATATCAGGGTTTGTCCCAATACTTATGTCAATGTAGAATGCATAGGACACTTCCCTGACCCGTGCCACTTCCTCTTGCGACTATGTGGGAGCTAAATTGTGGATCAACTGCAACAGCAGCAAAAACATTAATTTTCCCCTCTTCTGGCGTCACTTGTTTCCACCTGTTACACTGTGTAGCTATTACACTACCACTTTCACGTAACTGGATGATGAGGTTAATAAATAATTGTCGATACGGCCGATGTCTTTTGGGATATCTTGCCGCATACAGCATACAACAATGATCTGCATTCCTCCTACACTCTTCATACAGAATGAGCATGTCGCCTTTTTCTGCATTGGTAAATCCCATCGTCCACTCACGACCTACTGCTTGGACTGTCACACACTAACTGACCATGAAGTCGCAACTCACTCAAGGACCAAACAAGCACACTGTGAGCAAACATAACGACATCGTGCCTAGCAACTACGCAGGCTGAATGGCACAAACAAGTACCGGTGCGGAACCTTTTCAAAATACGATATATCGTAAACGACTCTCACAAGACACCTGGTTGGTTGGTTGGTTGGTTTGTTTGGGGGAAGGGACCAGACATCGAGGTCATCGGTTACATTGGGTTAGGGAAGGATGAGGAAGAAAGTCGGCCGAACACTTTCAAAGGAATCATCCTGGTATTTGCCTGAAGCGATTTAGGGAAGTCACAGAAAACCTAAATCAGGATAGCCTGACGCAGGAATGAACCGCCGTCCCACCGAATGCGAGTCCAGTGTGCTAACCACTGCGTCACCTCGCTCGGTATAGAATTACGCAACTTGTGGTGCAAGTTTTAGGTGATTAATTCTGCGTAAATTGAAGTCGCCTTCTAGTTTCCGTCTGTAAGCACAGGCTATTATCAGGAACTGCTGTAAGGATTTTGATCTGGTTTTCATTAACAGATACACTGAGCCATGTGGAAGGTTTTCTTTATATAAACACTTACAAATTATCTGCATTACAGGTTGTGAAACAATGTCACTACCACATACCGAACAGTGGCTATAACTCGAGAGAGCGGCAGTGCCTTGAGTTTGCACCTGGTTTGATGGTCTAGTGAGGCTGACACGGTAGCTCAGCGTGTTCGGTCAGTCGATTATCTGCCCTCTGTAATAAAAAATAAAAACTGAGTGAATGGATCAACGATGAACTTCAACGGGTGTCATGGGCGTCCGCCCCGGGCAAATGCAACATCAATAACGAAGAAAATGAGAGGAAGAAAAGTGGCAGAGCGGTTGGCGAACAACTAAAAGGTTGCAGGATCGAATCACGTCGGTCAGTTTATTTTCACTCTGCCATTTAACCTTTAACGTTTTAACGTAACATTCGCTACTTCACAACTGGCACAGACAGAGGTGAATAAAATGAATAGGGAAGTGACTGCGGATTTGCATAAACGAGCATTAGGTGATAACATTAATAATAAACAGAGATGTGACTTATGAGAAATACGTGTAATTTAAATGCAAAAAAAGTGCAAAATACCTATTTTTATTTTGCATTTGAAATACTTTATTAAAAAGTCATTTTGTATTTGATATATAAAATGCAAAATGATTCTCTTGAATAGTTTTATTTCATACTTAGTAGTTTTCATTCATTCAATGAACAATTTGTTTAAACAAAACTAGTTCCATGGCTGCTACAGATGGCGCAATAAATGGTAAAGGTACATCCGTTAAGTGAATATGACCATGACCCTAATTATTAGAAAAGGCAGTACGATTTGAGTACACATTATATGTTTACCACTGTTGTTTGTTTAATGTAAAATATACTGAAACTATCTGTTTACGCCAAAGGAATTAAATGAAGAAGGGAGTGAGATCCCACACATTTCATAGGTTCAAGAGGTACGTCCTCGCGTAAGGCCAGATCTCAAAGTAATTCATACAGAAACGTTTATGATGCAGCATTTTGGAAACTGTGTGCAAGGTCTCCTAAAGCTTGTGAAAAGTATTTAGATAATCAACTGGAAAATCTCCTGCTTATACATGGCCAACATGATTGAATTCATACTGTAATTCTATTCAATATTTACTTACAGACAGCGATATTCTAAATGAAACTTTAAGAAAACTCGAACTAACAGCTATTAAATACACTGAAAAACAATTTCTTAATGAATACATAATCTGCTCAAAGCTTATTGTTAACTGAATGAGGAGTCTAGACAGGGACAAATGTGCCTACTATGGATGTCTTCTGCCAGAACTAATGAGAATGCAAAGAACGCTAAGCACCTTGTAAAAATTCAAATGGCTCTGAGAACTATGGGACTTAACATCTGAGGTCATCAGTCCCCTAGAACTTAGAACTACTTAAACCTAACTAACCTAAGGACATCACACACATCCATGCCCGAGGCAGGATTCGAAACTGCGACCGTAGCGGTTATGCGGTTCCAGACTGAAGCGCCTAGAACCGCACGGCCACTAGCGGCCGGCTAAGCACCTTGCAAATAGGTAAACCCATGTACTACGGTGTTTTGATAGAAGTTACTAAAGGAAGTCTTAATAAGCGTTTTGAGAGATTCTGTAAATTAGAGGAAACAAAAGCAAAGGATGGCATATGAGCATCCATATCTTACTATTATTTCAAACTGAAATGGGTACCAAATGGTAACAGAGAATTCATTGAACAATTGCTTGTCTCAGAAGTTCAGAAGATGAAACAAGAAGAAGAGATGGGAAGAACTTGCAATAATCTGATTTTTTAAAAAAAAAAAAAAGAAAAAGAAAACAGACTAGGCTTTTTATATGTTTCTTGGGGACTCTAATTCTTTGTAGCCAGCGATACTGACAACACTACAATAGATCTGGAAACACTACTATATTAAGAAGATAACGACAGTATTTTAGATTGCTGGAACAAACATCCAACTGTAATACTTTGTTCCAAAAATATATTACTTGTTTATGAAGTTCGGCTCCTGTTGAACGACTTTTTTCCTTCATAATAACTGTGCTCTTGAATGAATAGAGATGTGTTGTGATGTAAACTAATTTGTGCTGTTCATTGTTGACAGAGAAACATTTTTGACCATAGATGGCAGGGACGCCTAATATTTAGAACTATTGCTAGGAGAGAATGATTTACAGATACCAATGAAGTTCTGAAGAGATGGTGTAATGTCGGTCACGAGAGCCTGTCTTCATAGAAATTGCTAACAGGTAATAGTATATCAACGAAAAAAGTGCCAAGGACGGTAGGTGTGGGTAAGTAATGATGACGTTAATTTATTCTGATTTTGCTTGTACTGAAGCTGGTAAATAATTCAGATAAAATCTTGCTTTTTCTTGAAATGATATGTCTCATTCCTCTTCGTCAGTGACTTACCTTGGTTCACATTATGAAAGCGATAACGTATTTCAAGAGCAGTTGTTGTGAATCTTGTAAATAGTCTGAGCTGCGCAAACTGATGTCTTGTATCATGTAAATAATCAACAGAATGTATTAGTCTACTCACCGAATGCTTGTGCAGATAATCACCTTCGTGTAATCAGTATTGTTAAGACAACCTAAGATCGAAAGGTAGGTAGGTAGGTAGGTAGGTAGGTAGGTAGGTTGGTTGGTTGGTTGGTTGGTTGGTTCGAAGGAGGGGACCAAACAGTGAGGTCATCGGTCTCATCGGATTAGGGAAGGATGGGGAAGGAAGTCGGCCGTGCCCTTTCAAAGGAACCATCCCGGCATTTGCCTGAAACGATTTAGGGAAGCCACGGACAGCCTAAATCAGGATGGCCGGAGGCGGGTTTGAACCGTCGTCCTCCCGAATGCGAGTCCAGTGTGTGTTAACTACTGCGCCACCTCGCTCGGGTTTGAAAGGTAATACGTGCAGGAGATGTTCGTCGTAAGTCTGAAAAAAGGTTATGACTGAAGGATAGTGGTAGCGTAGTGGTTTACAATACCCCGTATCCCCCTCCATCTCACATTCAACGTTGAACGAAGTAACGTAAACCACGTCAGTCTGCAAGTGGCTTGGGCACAGAGTTATGCGTTTTTGTGACCATTAATTATATTGTACGAATGGGCATTATGAATTAGTTATTTGCACCACAGAACTAACGTAAAGCCTTTACGTGTGGTACCAGAAACTTTGATTAACCGAAAGAGGCATGGATGCATGTGTGTTTAGTATTAGCGTTTAGTTAGTATTAAGCCAGCCCTCCACTGATTTCCGATGTCTGAAAGCGGTAACCTTATAGGGGCTTGTAACTATAAGGAAACTGCTTATAATTATCTCTGAATATTTTCCTGATGCTGTAGACCATTTAAAGAGTCTCAGATGAGAATGCGTTCTATGTATGATTGTATGTAAACTGAGTAGCTGAGTGAAAAGCACGAACGGTTACTCTAACCAAGCTTCGTTACTGATGCAGTTCCTTTTGTATATGTTATAAGAGAATGCAGGAGCGAAGTCGGAGGAGAAGCGAGGATGATGGTGATGGCTAAGAGTGGACGAGCTGTACAGTGAACGCTTTCCAACTAGCTTCTTCAGGATAGTGCAGCCCACGAGAAAGACGGGCCGCGGCGCACAACACGTGACTCTGCAGGTCTTACGAGTGCCAGCAGCCATCCCTGGCTGGGTGCGAGTGTCTGTATTTCAGGTGAGTTCAATAATTTTTGACTGCCTGCTTAAATGAATACCAGCTCTCGATAGCACACAACAGAATTAACGCATTTACAGGGACCTTTACAATTAAATTTTGAATTCCCAAGGACCCAGCACGGGGCCGAGTGTTCGCGAAGTATGGAGAACAAGTCGACTAGCGTGACGTCGGAAGTTCACTGCAGGGTCCGTGTATCTCGCTGGCTCCGTGAAGTCACGCACGACGTCATTATGATTGACTTTTATTTAAGGCGAAAATTGCCGCCAAGAAGCAGCTTGGCACAGATTCCACGTTAAACTTCACACACGTAGGGACTTACCGTCAGAAGAAATGATTCAATTGTTAAAATTAAAGGCTGAAGTGTATAACGCCAATGCCATTTTGACAGATACCCTCTGTATTGGCGACCAGTTGCACATATCGCATTAACAAAGTGCAAAGTTTTGACAGCATTACTCATCACAATCCTAAATCTTAGGGCATGACTAATGACAGTGAATGTAAGAAAAGCAGTCAGCACTGACACACGAAACACAGATGTAGAAGGGCATAGCATGCCATAGATTATTTTTCCAGGCAGTTTAGTACATTCGTCCATTTTAGTCGAAAACAGAATTCTTCAATCCAGTGCTCACCGCCATTTAGAAACTGCAACGAAAGTACTGTTGTAAATTTTAAAATGTGTTGAAACAAGTGTCAGATGAGTAACGTTAACAAAACTTTGCATTTTACTGATATAAAGAACCATTTGCAAATACTATCAGCTCAGTACAATCACCTGAAACTCGTATTTGAGAAAAAAGCTCTTCGGTCACCCATTTTCACCAAAAATGTTGTACCTATCACGTACACAGAACCGAAATGAGATGTTCAATTTAGCATTGGACGTGACTAATTACTTCCCTGCTGTCTCACGACAAATAAGTCCAGACTGGCACCTGTCTTTAACGTGGTGAGATTGAACATCACGAAAGAGTGTTGGGAGGGCAGATTCAACAATCCTTACTAATAAACTACCAGTCCTAGGGCAACTTTAGACACACGGATGCAGTTCAGTTATGTGTGCAATTGCTTGACAATACGGACGATATCTGTAAAATTATTTACTGGGGATACACATTCCAGTCTTCAAATTAACAGCTAAATCATTTCTGAAGGAAATTCCCTACTTGCATCGAGTTTAATGTGGGCTTCGTACTACGCTACTAGTTGAAGGCACTTTTCGCATTTAAAAAACACACCACTGGCAGTCGAACACGGCATCTATCGCCCCATAATTGCAGTTTAACTGACTGAGCAACGGTGACGTTGCTTCTCAACCTTCCAAATTTGCTATTTCGGTATCATATTGTGCGGACATTTTTTGAAAAGTTGGCAGGTTTATATTTCCAAAGAAAATAAAGATATAAATAGCTTCCAAAACTGCAGTGAATATGCCAACTGAAGTTACAACGAAGCGCCAAAGAAACTTGTATAGGCAAGCGTGTTCAAATATAGAGGTATGTAAACAGGCAGAATATGGCGCTCCAGTCGGAAACGCCTATATAAGACATCAACTGTCTGACGCAATTGCTATATCGGTTACTGCTACTACAGTGGCAGGTTATCAAGATTTAAGTGAGTTTGAACGTGGTGCTACTGTCGGCACACGAGCGATGGGACACAGTATCTCCGAGGTAACGATGAAGTGGGGATTTTCACGTAGAACCATTTACGAGTGTAACGTGAATATCAGGGATCCGGTAAAACACAAAACTTCCGATTTCGCTGCGGCCGGAAAAAGATCCTGGAACAACAGGACCAACGACGACTGGAGAGAATCGTTCAACGTGACAGAAGTGCAACCCTCCGCAAGTTGTTGCAGATTTCAATGCTGGGCCATCAACAAGAGTCAGCGTGCGAACCATTCAACGAAATATCATCGATATGGGCTTTCGGAGCCGAAGGCCCACTCATGTAACCTTGATGACTGCAAGACACAAAGCTTTACGCCTCGCCTTGGCCAGTCAACACCTAAATTCGATGACTGGAAAGATGTTGCCTGATCGGGCAAGTCTCGTTTCAAACTGTATCTAGCGGATGGACGTGTACGGGTATGGAGACAACCTCGTGAATCCATGGACCCTCATGTCAGCAGGGGGCTGTTCAGGCTGGTGGAGACTCTGTAATGGTGTGCGGCGTGTGCTGTTGGAGTGATACGAGACCCTTTATACGTCTAGATACGACTCTGACAGGTGACACATACGTAAGCATCCTGTCTGATCACCTGCATCCATTCATGTCCATTGTGCATTCCGACGAACTTGGGCAATTCCAGCAGGACAATGCGACACCCCACACGTCCATAAGTGCTACAGAGAGGCTCCAGGAACACTCATCGTACTCTTACGGATTTATGGACAGCTCTGCAGGATTCATTGTGTCAATTCCCCCCATCACTACTTCAGACATCACTCGCGTCCATGCCACGTCGTTTTTCGGCGCTTCTGCGTGTTCGCGGAGACCCTACAAGATGTTAGGCAGGTTTGTCAGTTTCCTTGCATCTTCATTGTATAATGAACAGCTCATTTACTTCGAGTGCAGAAATGGCTGCCACAGTATTGCGTCTCGAACGATCAGAAAATTCGATACACGGTTTCTGTGGTCTTCGTTACTGTGTGTACACGTCAATAATGACATCACCCGTGCTCTTACCTGCGTGCAACCAGTAACCTGCAGTAGAACGGCAGCAAGCTACGGCTAGCCACCCCCCCCCCCCCCCCTCCCCCCTCTCAATCTGCCCCTTCTGTAATGGGACTGCGACTTGGCAGCGAGGCGAACAGCGGCGCACCGCGCCAAAGGCACAGCTGGGTGCTTTGAAATCAGGGTGAGCGGATCATCCTGAGCGCACTAGGAACCTCGGCACACCCGCAACCCAGACCTGTTGTGCTGGCACCGGAGCGAGCGCGCCAGGACGAGTAAGCCACGCCCCACACCAGTCCTCGAGCCAGGTCAAAACTAGTTGGAGACGCGCGATGTCAGTTGCCTATCTGCAGAAGACAAACCCTACGCCAGTACCCCAAAAGGAAAGAGGTTAGAATATCGCAACAAGAGTGTGACCTAAAAGAATAATACCGACGTCCACTAGAAACTTCTTTGGCATGCAAGTATGCCATGTTGAGCTGTGGTGTACTCGTACATTGCACAGAACAAGTTACATGGCTATGAACTGGTGTAACAATTTGTGGGACTGTTAATAGCTACTATTTACTGGCAGCAGAGGATGTGAACATTGAGTGACGAGGGGAGCATGGGGGTTGCAGATCTAGAGAGTCAGATGCAAGTCATCAGAAGAAACGTTAACTTCGAGCGCTTCAAATCAAGTTGGACTCCACGTTACTTAGCAAGAATGCCGTCCGATGATGTCCCTAGGCAGAGATTAATTTAATCAGTGAATTTTGTGTGACAGTTTGTAGTCAGGAAATGCGTCACATCTGTTTCTCTTGAGTAAAACGATCTCCATTGCTTTGTGTACGACGTTTCTGTCATGATTTAATGTTAATTTGTTTGGAAAGTATACAAGAGTAACTGCATTTCCAGGGAAAGACCCTAAAGCTTTGTGTTATTAGACGTTTAACAATTTCATTTATTAGATTTAGGAACCAGGTTTTAAACTGTAAGACCTTTCCAGGGCCAGATGTGCACTCTGACCACAATTTATTGGTTATTAGCTGTAGATTAAAACTGAAGAAACTGCAAAAAGGTAGGAATTAAAGAAGATGAGATCTGGATAAACTGAAAGAATCAGAGGTTGTAGAGAGTTTCAGAGAGAGCATTAGGGAACGATTGACAAGAATGGGGGAAAGAAATACAGTAGAAGAAGAATGGGTAGCTTTGAGGTATGAAATGGCGAAGACAGCAGAGGATTAAGTAGGTAACAAGATGAGGGCCAGTAGAAATCCTTGGGTAACAGAAGACAGATTAAATTTAATTGGTGAAAGGAGAAAATAGAAAAATGCAGTAAATGAATCAGGCGAAAAGGAACACAAACATTTCAAAAATGAGGTCGACTGGAAATACAAAATGGCTAAATGGGATGGATAGAGAACAAATGTATGGATGTAGAAGTATGTACCACTAGGGGTAATACAGACACAGCCCACAGGAAAATCGAAGAGGCCTCCGAAAAAAAAAGAGAACCACCTGTATGAATATCAAGAGCTCAGATGGAAAACCAGTCCTAAGCAAAGAAGGGAAAGCAGAAAGTTGGAAGGAGTATATAGAGGGTCTATACAAGGGCGATGTTCTTGAGGGCAATATTATGGAAATGGAAGAGGATGTAGATAAAGATGAAATGGGAGATAAGATACTGCGTGAAGAATTTGACAAAGCACTGAAAGACGTAAGTCGAAACAAGGCCCGGGTGTAGACAACATTCCATTAGAACTAATGATAACCTTGGGTGAGCTAGCCGTGACAAAACTCTTCCATCTGGCGAGCAAGATATATGAGACAGGCGAAATATCCTCAGACTTCAAGAAGAATACATTAATTCCTATTCCAAAGAAAGCAGATGTTGACAGGTGTGAAAATTACAGAACTATAAGTTTGATAAGTCACGGTTGGCAAACTACTAAAACGAATTCTTTGCAGACGAATGGAAAAACTGGTAGAAGCCGACCTCGGGGAAGATGAGTTTGGATTCCGTAGGAATGTTGAATAAAGCGAGGTAATACCGACCTTACGAATTATCTTAGAAGATAGGTTAAGGAAAGGCAAACCTACGTTACTAGCATTTAGGCTTAGAGAAATCTTTAGTCAGTGTTGACTGGAAGACACTCTTTCAAATTTCGAAGGTCAAATACAGGGATCGAAATGCTATTTACAATTTTTACAGAAGCCAGATTGCAGTCATTAGAGTGGGGGATCACGAAAGGGAAGCAGTGATTGAGAAGGGAGTGAGGCAGGGTTGTAGCCTATCCCCGATGTTATTCAATCTGTACATTGAAAGAAAAGAAAAATTTGGAGTAGAAATTAAAATTATATAAAAAACTTTGAAGTTTGCCGATGACATTGTAATTTTGTCAGACAGCAAAGGACATGGAAGAGCAGTTGAACGGAATGGACAGCGTCTTGAAAGGAGGATATAAGATGAACATCAACAAAAGCAAAACGAGGATAATGGAATGTAGTCGAATTAAATCGGCGATGCTGAGGGAATTAGATTAGGAAATGAGACACTTAAAGTAATAGATGAGTTTTGCTATTTGAGGAGCAAAATAACTGATGATGGTCGAAGTAGAGAGGATATAAAATGTAGACTGGCGATGGCAAGGAAAGCATTTCTGAAGAAGAGAAATTTAACATCGAGTATAGAAAGTGTCAGGAAGTCTTTTCAGAAAGTGTTTGTACGGAGCGTAGCTATGCATGGAAGTGAAACACGGACGATAACTAGCTTAGACAAGAAGAGAATAGAAGCTTTCAAAACGTGGTGATACAGAAGAATGCTGAAGATCAGATGGGAAGTTCACGTAACTAATGAGGAGGCACTAAATAGAATTGGGGAGAAAAGGAATTTGTGGCACAACCTGACTAGAAGCAGGGATCGGCTAGCAGGACACGTTCTGAAGCATCATGGGATCACCAATTTAGTAATGGAGGGAAGCGTGGAGCGTAAAAATCGTAGAGGGAGACCGAGAGATGAATACATTAAGCAGATTCAGAAGGATGTAGGTTGCAATAGTTACTCGGAGATGAAGAGTCTTGCAAATGATACTGTAGCATGGAGAGTTGCATCAAACCAGTGTCTGGATTGAAGACCGCAACAACAATAATTTAATATTTGTTTTCATATTTGTGTGTTTTTTGTCGTTGTTTTTCGATGGTCGTAATTCTTTTTTTTTTTTTTTTTTTTTTGTAGTCCTTAGTGTCCATTTCAGCCTATAGGTTGACACACTTTTTTTCCTTCAATTCAACATTAGTATATGTTGATTAAACTTGGTGCACTATACTGTCCTAATGATGTTGCTGATTAAACTTTGTGCAGTGAACTGACATTATTTGTAGAATTTGGAATGTTTCACTCGTTTCGTGTGTGTTTGCTAGACTTACTTGACTTAGAATTTTCCACCTGAGTAATTTATAATCAGAGATTATCATTTCATGTCATCAAAGAGATCTAGTGCTAACAAAGCCGCTGTTCGTACACTGCAAAATTTGGTACAACAGAATACAGTGCTAACTTTGGCATAAATGGTAATCACTCTCGTTAGCAGAGAGTAAATGGACAATTCGAATTCGCTTAGAAGACAACTAGTAAACTTACGCTTACTTAAAGAATCGAACTCTTGTATATAAAACAGATTCTAACGTCTGACTACTTTCCGAATGGGATAATGTGTTAAATATTAGACGTTAAGCATCGAAGCGAGGTAATTTTAGACACGGTTTGAAGTCGGTTAGGAGCCTCCAAGTACCCTCATTTTTCAATACTGGATAAGTCTGGGTAAATTGCGCATTATGAATTACACTACCTCAACGCATACACATTATTTCTAATTATAGTACTTTCCTTACTGCGTTAAAGCTTTAATGTAAGGTTATACCTCTTAATGAGCAGATTCTGACAGTATTTTAAATTTTTAATTTAGGTCAATATTTGTATGAAATATGGAAAATCAAGGTTTTGTTGCCCCTGCAAGATGTTGGGTAGGCAACTTGTAATTCCCCCGGGTCACCCGAGTCCGCGTTTGCCGTTTAGTGTAAGGAGCAGTCAAATAAAAGCCAGACAAATGGAAAATGTAAGTCAACTGTTAATTCTTTCAAACGCTATCACCAAAAATGTTAATAAATTTATCCGACTTTAAGACAAGACGATCAGTGCCTCCTTGAAAAAATGTTTGCAGTTTGTTACGGAAACATAATAGTATCCAGGTGTGCACGTCTTCCTCCGAAGCAAATCGACGGCCACGAATGCCTTCTTTCAGGTCTCCAAAAATATGGAAATCGCGTGGCAGATATCAAGATGTGGAAGAGCTTCCCAGTGAACCAGCGAAACCTCTGCAGCTTAGGCAACGTATGCGCCCGGCCCACGTTTTGCCAAGACTGTTTCGAATACACTTTAAGACTTATGCACTTTCCATTGACTTACAAGATCTTTAAGCCCCCCCCCCTCACCACCCTCTCTGCACACTATTTGATAGGCGATGAAAGCTTATCTTCATCTTTACTAAGAAACTACCCGAACGCATTCTGTGTTTATCTGCTTAGCGATTAACGACCATTCCCAATTCACTGAAAGCATCTCTTTCTATCTACCAATCACCGATACGCGTTCCATTAAATCCTATTTCTGTTATTAATGCCACGGGTTTATTTTCTTGTGCAATTTTGTTCTCTCTCTCTTGTTCTCTTTCTTTATTTCCTTTTTTAAACTAAAAACTAAAAGTGCAGTTGTTGATCAAAGAAACAATTCTTTATATTTCAATTCGCCTAAGATGATAGTTGCTAAACAACGTTTCTCTACAATCCTGTAATTAAATTTGACAATCTCCTTTGTGGATTTCTAAAGTATATCTTTCGTAAGACCAGTTATGAGCATCATGATTTAATTTCTATGTGGTTTCCTTAAGGCACTCCACTTGAATTGTATTACGCTTCGTTCAGTAAATTCGTGGCGGTTTATCACATCAACTTTCCCCATTCAACTGACGATGAAATCAATACGACGTTAAACTCTTAAGATACCTTCTTTCAACTTCCGTTATTATTACACCATTTCGTCTCCTTTAGTTTCGAAATTTCTTAAGTGCCATTTAGTTTTTTAAAATGTTTAGCACTTACTTTCATCTTATATGTGTTCTATCTAGATGAAAAGTGTGCTGTTGTATTTCTGTTACTTGATTTGTTTATCGTCCTTAACGCAAGCAGAAATATATGAAGGCAGTTTAGAAAAAGTTATCTTGCATTTAGTATTTATGACCTTGACAGTAGTAGCCTTTTCCAGAAACTATTCTTTGTTTCAGATTTATAGTCAAAACGTTTGAGCTGGTAGTGTTGTTATTTTTTGTTGTTGTTATCTTCAGTCCGAAGACTGGTCTGGTGCTACTCTATCCTGTGCTAGCCTCTTCATCTCCGAGTGCCCACTGAAACCTACATCCTCCTGAATCTGCTTACCTTATTCATTTCTTGGTCTCCCTCTACGATCCCCCCCCCCCCCCCCCGCCTCTCCCCCACGCTTCCCTGCGTTATTAAACTGGTGATACCTTGATGTCTCAGGATTTGTCCTACCAACCGATCCCTTCTTCTAGTTACGTTGTACCTCAAACTTCTTTACTCCCCAATTCTATTCAAACATGGTTCAAATGGCTCTGAGCACTATGGGACTCAACTGCTGTGGTCATCAGTCCCCTAGAACTTAGAACTACTTAAACCTAACTAACCTAAGGACATCACATACGCCCATGCCCGAGACAGGATTCGAACCTGCGACCGTAGCAACAGCGCGGCTCCGGACTGGAGCGCCTAGAACCGCACGGCCACCGCGGCCGGCCCCAATTCTATTCATTGCCTCCTTAAGAGTTACGTGATCTACCCATCTAACATTCAGCATTCTTCTCTAGCACCGCATTTGAAAAGCTTCTATTCTATTTTTGTCTATACTGCTTATCGTACATGTTTCACTTCCATACATGGCTACACTCCAGGCAAATACTTTCAGGAAAGACTTCCTAACACTTCAATCTATAGTCGATGTTAACAAATTTCTCTTCTTCGTAAATGCATCTCTTTCCATTTCCAGTCTACATTTTCTATCCCCTTTACGTCGGCCATCATCAGTTACTTTGCTGCTTAAGTAGCAAAACTCATTTACTAATTTAAGTGTCTGATTTCCTAATCTAATTCCCCCAGATCACCTGATTTAATTCGACTCCATTCCGTTATTCTCGTTTTGCTTTTGTTGATCATCTTACACGCGCCTTTCAGGACACTGTCCAATCGGTTGCTTTGCTGTCTCTGATACCATAGCAATGTCATCGGTAAACCTCAAGGGTTTTCTATTTCTTCTCCATGAATTTTAATTCCTATTCAAAATTATTCTTTGGTTTTCTTTTTTCCTTGTTCAATGTACAGATTGAATAAAATCGGGGATAGGCTAAAGCCCTGTCTCATTCCCTTCTCAACCACTGCTTCCCTTTCGTGTCATCTCGTACCTGTACAAACTGTAAACAGCTTTTCGCTCCCTGTATTTTATCCTGCCAACTTTAGAATTTGAAAGTGTGTCTTCCAGTCAACATTGTCAAAAGCTTTATGTAAGTCTATAAATGCTATAAACGTAAGTTTGCCTTCCATTAATCTATCTTCTATGAGAAGTCGTAGGGTCAGTGTTGCCTCGCGTTTCCTATATTTCTACAGAATCCAAACTGATCTTACTTGAGGTCGGCTTCTAGCAGTTTTTCCGTTCTTCCGTATATAATTCGTATTAGTATTTTGCAACCATTACTTATTAAACTGATAGTTCGGTAATTTTCACATCTGTCAGCAACTGCTTTCTTTGGAATTGGAAATATTATTCTTGAAATCTAAGGGAATTTCGCCTGTCTCATACGTTTTGCTCACCAGGTGGATGAGTTTTGTTATGGGTGACTCTTCTAAGGCTATCAGTAGCTCTAACGAAATATTGTTTAGTCCCGGGGCCTTGTTTCGACTTGTGTCTTTCAGTGCTCTTTCAAATTCTTCACAGAGTGTCTTATCTCCCATCTCATCTCCATCTAAGTTCTCTTCCATTCCTATAATATTACCCTCAGGTACATAATCATTGTATAGACCCTCTATACACCTTCAAGATTCCCCTTCTTTTCTTAGGGCTGGTTTCCCATCTGAGCTCTTGATATTCATAGAGGCGGTTTTCTTTTCTCCACAGCTCTCTTTAATTTTCCGATCTATCCGCTAGTGATGTATGCTTCTAAATCCTGCCATTTGTCCTCTAGCCATTCCTGCCTAGTCATTTTGCATTTCCTTTCAGTCTCACTTTTTTAGACGTTTGTATTCCATTTTGCCTGCTTCATGTACTCTTCGTACATCACCATAACGTACGCTTATAAGCAACGTCGGCACTCTAGCCCTGGATGCCGCTGGAGCGTTATTTTGATGGCTGGAAGGGGTTTATATGATACACAAGTCCAAATTTTCCCCCTTGAGAAGCTTATTTAAGAGGAGGAAATAGAGATCAGAATCGCTGTTATAAAACTTAACATTTCCGCGTTGAAGACCAGCTCACGATTTATGGGAAATCACCAAAAAATTCGGTTTGCCGCACGCTAATTAGAAATCGTTCAACTAAATTCTGGAAATAGTTTATCACGCAGGTGGAATCCTGCACTAGACACCATAGCTTAACAACACGTCACTAAATTGTCTCTGATGAATAAGACTAATCTATTACAACTTTTTCAGAGCACAAAAAGTGCTGCACGTGTGCAAATGACGTTGGCAATACACAGGGCTGTCACCAGTGGATATTGGAATATTAACATCTGTCACAGATATATCACGCTCGCGTAAAGTTCGTTTGAAGAGTCATTGCCCTGAGGCCGCGAGGGCGCCGGCGTTTATTGATACGGGGTTGGTACGGCCATCGAGGGAGACATTTGCCGAAAAGAGAAAAAGAGGGAGGTGCAGATACTCACTGTTTTAAAACTTTATTGAAACAGTTTGAAAAATCAGCATTTATATTTTACGTTTGTAACTCGGAACTACCATTAGATTGTAATCTAACTACCATCTGCAGATGGTATCTGCTACTCTAGGCAACTAATCCCCACAGTTATTTTCCATTTGAGGGTATCGTAGTTTGTATGTAGACGTGCCACTGGCAATGACTCATCTGTTGAATATGGGTACCAAATGTGACTTTATGTAAAAATGCAAGTTCCCATGCTTGAGAAATGCTAAAAATTACTGAAGGTGACAGTATTATCGAAAAAAGGAAGGAAATTTCTTTTTGTTATATCAAATAAGTAAAGCGTTAACAGCCTTCCTGATCAATGATACCATTCTAATGACCACTTGTCAACACGACGTTAAACCATCCTACCTCCCTCTCCCTCATATTAATATTTCATCTCGCCTATGGAAATATCTACTAGTCAATATTTGGCTGTCAAGGAGAGGAAGCCCAGTGGTGTAGAAGCTTTAATCAATATTCCTCTGTTGGTTAAATTTCTAAACCCACCCGCAAAGCCTCTTACAATAATACTCTGTTCAAAAGAATTAGGGGAAAACGTGTCTCTACGTCCGGTATGTTACATCTATTTCAATACAGACGGTACCTGTGGTCTTACTGCACGGTTTGAGATGCAGACAACAATTAAAACCATTCGCCATCTATTGGCTGTGTTATGCTTTTGGGTGTAGGGTGACCCCTCAGAAGGAAGTGAGTACCGGTGTCCCAGTGTTTTCTAGATAGCAGTTGTCATTTGCGCTGGCCGATGTTGCCGAGCGGTTCTAGGCGCTTCTGTCTGGAACCGCGCGACCGCTACGGTCGCAGGTTCGACTCCTACCTCGGGCATGGATGTGTGTGATGTCCTTAGGTTAGTTAGGTTTAAGTAGTTCTAAGTTCTAGGTGACTGATGACCTCAGATGTTAAGTCCCATAGTGTTCAGAGCCATTTGAACCACTTCTTGTCATTTGCGGAAGTTGTATTCAACTAAGCACATGCAATGCGACATCTTAATGCTGTGGAAATTGCAAAGGCGGTCCCTCTGATGCAAAAAGGGTGGACTTTCGGTCGTGTTGCAACAGATACCAGTGCCCCCAATGTGTCACCCATACGTTGTGGACACCCTACAGGGAGACAGGTCAGTACACAAGGAAAATTGGACAAAGTCGCCGACTCATTACAACGACACGTGAAGGCCGGCATCTGGACATCTCTGCGTTGCCACATCCCACAGCTACCGCCAAAGCACTACAAGACGATCTCAGAAGGATCACTTGAGCCTCTGTGTGTAATTAGACTGTAGTGAACAGGTTACGAGAAAGGACATTACGACCCAGGCGTACCCCGCTGTTCCAGTACCCCGCTTGACACGACATCTTGCAGCTCGCCTTTGGTTCTGTCGGTCCCATGTCAACTGGCAATTTCGTCACTGGCGAAATGTGTTATGCACCCACGAGTCCAAATATCCTCTGGTGCAAGGTGACGGCCGTGCTTGTGTGCGGAGACATATGGTGAGCGGTACATGCGAGATGATGTGGGGAGGCTTCAGTGTTGGCAGCCAAATAGATCGTGTCGTTTCCCACGGTCGCCTTACCTCCAGGCAGTACAGCGAACAGATCCGGCTGGACTATGTGGTGGTTGTTGCAGATGGTGGTGGCCCTAAAAGCCTTCTAATGTCAGCACTTATGTGGCGGGCGTCAGCATGGATGTCTCGCTAAGCCTGGGCACCGAAGTAACGGAATGGCAGGTGGTGAGTCCCGATGTAACCCCTGTCGTGCTTATGTGCGACATGCTTGAAAGACGTGTTCGTGGTAGTCCCGTTCCACAACAGTCTCTCCAAGAACTCTCGTGGGCTCTCACCGAAGAATGGCAACGGATACCACAGGCTGACCTCCACAGACTTATGTGGAGCATGCCACGTAGGTGTCAGGCAGTAAATGCTCACTGAGGGCATATACGTTATTGAAGCTCTCAAAGTCCAATGATAAGCAACAAGATGACAGGATGAATGAATGTTTCCACTTTAATTTAGGCACCTGTTGGACATTTCATTTATTCTTATGTAAACGGTCGAGGATGTAATAGTGTTTTGTTGCGGACTTAATTTGTGAAAGATAAAGGTATAATTTGGCAACGTACTCAGTCCTCAGTGGAGTATGGCAGACGCCCAAAGTCATGTTCCCCTAATTATTTTGAGCAGTGCAGTAAGAGAAACTAGACGGCGATCGGGCCGTGGACCGGAGATGCGAAGCTCAGCGGTCCTCTTGGAGCTGCTGCAGAAACCTAATCTTTTAATTGATTACACATCTAAAATGACACAAACTTTTCACGAGAAGTCTCCCGCGAGACATGAACACACGTCTGACAGTAAAGTTAGAAAACTAAACACTACCTCCAGCGCGATTTTGCCTAGGCAGCTATGCGGGATTCTTGCAAGGTTTCAGTTCTCTTTGACTAACGTGCGGATCATGTTAATTTTGCTCATTCGGATTCGGCTATTGCCTTTGAATAAAGCGATACGGAATAGCTTATTATACCCGCATTACGACATTACGAATGGCGTCTACCTTTAACATTATATGTCTGTTTACTATCTCCTTTGAGATACCCAGTAGTAATATTTTCTAGAAAACTTTTTTAAGTGCAGCCATTGTAAATTTCCCGTCAGGATTAAAACTGACTTCGCGCGGACGTAACACTCCCACCGACACGAATTGCCAAATTGACGGCAGCGCGAAACAGTGAAACGTAAAGCTGAAGTTATAGGAAAACGCGCAGAGTTCTATTAAAACACACCGCAGGCTGGGTGAGGGGTCCAGGCGAGGCAAAGCACGGCGGACGGTACGAAATGGCCCGTTGTGAAGGCGCGGTTATTTTTACAGCGGCGACGTGGCACACGTGCTGCGCGCTGCGGCGTGCGCTATCTGACGGCCGCGCCGCGTACTCGCTACTGCTGCTCCGCAACGAACTTCTTTTTGCATTTAAGTACGGAGTACGGAAAGGATGAATCACTGTTTGCATACAGAGTCGATTCCAGGATTCTGATCTGGGACGGGAGGGGGTGGATGGTCTGATCTCTCAGAAATTTTCTGTCTCCGAAGATTCTAGGGCAAACGAAGGTGCGAAAATTTTCGAGACTGTTATTCTGAAAGCTATGTGGCAAGGAAACTTCACTCTCTTCCCCCCCCCCCCTTTCTCCTCTTTTTCTAAGGAGGAAACACGTGTAGTTCTCATAGAGTAAATATCTCTGGAGTGAGCATTGCGTTCTGCGCATGTTGTCAACATTAAACCAGGATTGTCACGTGTTTTCCGGACTTTGCTGTGCATGTGCGCTTTCTGCAGCGTTTGAAGTTTATAATATCAAGAGTTTTTGTTGTGTTTCACCGTTTGTTGATAGTGTAATAGCGAAGGCGAATTACTGTTGTTGCTACGGATGCAAAGAAAAATATGTGAAAGGAGGGATAGTAACTTTTCATGGGTACATACCATGTACCTCTAATTATAGTTATGATATTAGTGAGAGACACTGTATATTTTTAAAAATTTCGAGACGCATTATAATTAAGGCTTGATTCTGTAGACCTATTTTTCAACGATTTTATGACTATATAATAGATATTACGGCTCGTACAAAAGCTTACAAACAATCGCTTCCTCTCGTAAATTTGCTAGTGGATCAGGAAAGGGAATGGTTAGTTGTTTCAGCAAATACTATCCTCCATGCATTTATCAGTGACTTGTCGATTATGTATATAGATTACTCAGTTTACTATTTATTTAATAAACTGAGAGCAAGTACGTAAAATGCTTTAAATAAATACTTCAAAGTGTCACCAGTAAGAAAAATTGTGCTTTAGGTCGCAAAAACGACAAAATAAATACGCAGAAATAGCAGAAAAAAGGAACGAATTAGCAGGGATATAATCGCTAATGTGTGGCAAATTCGGTGTTTTTCGGACACTTGCAAAAGTACTCGCGTACTGTCAAGTCGTTTTGCAAGACTATCACTGCAAAATTGTACGTCAGGCTCTGTAACACTATGAAGTGCCGTATCATACCGAAAACTACCAAAAATCGAGTGCATCTGAACTGTGACACCTATCGCAAAGAAGCTGGATGTAATATGACTTACCATTAAAAGTTACGTAGCTGGTTTATTCCCGGTATCAAATGGATTCTGTTAAAATGTCTACGCAACATATATAAGTAATCCAGGACACGTACGAAAAGAATCCGTCTGTACTAGGGATGTAGTGACAATCTAAGTATACAGGGCGCTATGCGGACAAACAAACGACGTCCCGAGAACACATGACCAGGCCGGCAATGTATGTTGACAACACAAAATCTGTTCTGCGCATGTGAATGCTCACTCCAGAGATATTTACTCTATGGTAGTTCTGAGGGATCCTGCAGCCCCATTGCCCTCCTATACCTCTGTTCCGACTATTATTTAAACAATTTTATCTTAACAACCTCTTCGGAAGCGGTAGCGGCGAGTTGTCGTGTATCCGCAGATTTTGTTCTTAACACCGGTTCTGGCTATTTTCTAAGTAGGTTTTTTTGCAAAATACTGGACTTTTTTCAGAAGACTGTCAATAGACCATCAACTGCCACTAGGCACATAACAATAGAGGGGGGCGTCTTCACTAAGTTACTATTCATATTGCTTTTCTTTTTGTCAGGGACAAGCCACGAAATTTACTCGCGAAACATACTTTCATAGTGCAACAGAGCTGACTGTGACCGGAATGTAATTCAGAAACGCCTTACATATGAGTACATCTTTCAGTTGCGTGAATATTTATAGAAGTAGAACTGGAAATCTTGTTTCAAACATTACGAAGCTCATTGTCAGCGTGACACTACTATTAAATTTAAAACAAACGTTTTGTAAGTAGTTACGAGTTTTGCACCTGTCTTATAATACGTTGGAATTTGACCCTACATTGTGACGTTATCACAGCTGCTCTTGGGACACTCTGAGGACCCGCCTCCCCCCCCCCCCCCATTTCTTAGGGAGAAGTTTTGAAATGCAGCTCTACATCTGTAATAGTGTGTGGAAGGAGTGACGAAGTTTGCTTCCCCCATCTGAAGAACGTTAACGATGTCGAAGCTGTCATTTCTTGAAACACTGTGCAGATGTCTGGACTTTAGACCAGGACAACAGCTCAAGTTCTGTGCCCTTTCGTCCTTTCGTCCATGGAAGAAACTTGTACCACTACGATTGCAGCCGACTACATGTTACTAGACAGCCGGTGCCATCTCGTGCGCCAATAAAAATCTACGTGTATGCTCCGCAACCACCTTACTGTCTATAAACTTCCGTACGAGCTCCAATTTTCCATCATCAGTCAGCGAGTCATGTTGGCAGGAAATAATAAGTTACTTGACTATTCTTCGAATGTACGTTCTCGGAATTTTTACAGTAAATCACTCCGTGACACACAGCATCTTCCTTAGAAATTGTTACAGAAGTTCGTTGAGCATTGTTGTAACGCAGACGCTCCGACTACTAGATGATCGCAAGACGAAACGTGTCGCTCTTCATCGGATCTTTCCCATCTCCATTGTTAATCCTACTCGGTAACAGTTTTAGACTGACGAACAATACTCAAGAATCGATCAGAAAGGTGTTCTGTAAGTGGCTTATTTCTTGAATGAATTAAGATGCTTGAATCTAGAATTTACGTAGTCATTCCACTTTCTTTCGCTCCAGTTGGTTACTCCCAGGTATTTTACGGTATCTTCTGTTTCCAGCGATCTGTCATCGATAGTACAATCGTACAGTAGTGGAGTTTACCCATTCTATCAGCTACATTGAGTGACACATTCGTGGAGCACCAAGTTCATTTAATTGCCTTATATCTTACTGCACGTCGTTGGTTTAAGGTCAGTGAATTTGATTAAAGTTAAAATAATTTCACTTATGTGTTTACTTTGGTCGTAGGCATGGGTCGAAGAATTGACAGACGACTTAAACTCAAATTACTTTAAGATTCGCCACGGCCTCTTACTGCATGCTCTGTTCTGCTGTTCTATTGTCGTGACACTCGGACGAAAGCTAACTCTACGCTCAAACGCAGTCTCTGACATAGTAGCTTAATACAAACTGGTGTTCACTGGCATACAGAAACAAGTAACAGACACAAAGGAAATTAGTATATATCTTAATAGAACAGCAACGCTCAATAAAATTCAAGACACTTTTACATTTTCTGTACGTTTAATTTAAACAAAGTGACGACGTGTGTGTCGTCTAAGTATTTTTCCTTTCTCGTGCTAAATGCATCAGCTTGTGCAGCCGAGGCCGCAAACGCCTGTCACAGCTACGATACCTCACCTAAAGATGTTATTCCCCGTTTTGGAAGGCATACACCGTAAGAAAGAAAAAAAGAAATGGACGCACAGCGGACGAATTATCCGAATAGGTCGGTAATAAGTAGATGAGACGTACATGTACAGCAAAAGAAATGATTACAGTTTCAAAAAAACTGGATAATTTATTCAAGAGAAAGAGCTTCACAAATTGAGTAAGTCAATAACGCTTTGATCCATCCCTGACCCTTGTGCAAGCAGCTGTTCGGCTTGGGATTGATTGATGGAGCTGTTGGGTGTCGAACTGGGGGATAACGTGCCACATCCTGTCCAGATGGCGCGCTACATTGTCAAACTCTAGAGCTGATCGGAGGGTCCTGCCCATAACGCTCCAAACATTCTCAGTTGGGGAGAGTTCCGGCGACCTTGCTAGCCAAGGTAGGGTTTGGCAAGCACGAAGACAATTAGAAGAAACGCGCTGTGTGCGGAAGGGAAATGTCTAGCTGAAGTGGAAGCCCAGGACTGCCTGCCATGAAGGGCAACAAAACTGGGCGTAGAATATCGTCGATGTACAGCTGTGCTGCAAGAGTGACAACCGTAAGGGTCCTGCTATGAAACGAAATCACACCGACCTTTACGTCGTCTATGTTCTAAGTCCCGTTTTGTTGCCTTCACATCGAGGTTATACATTTCAGCAAGATAATGCCCGCCTGCTCATGGCAAGTTTCTACTGCTCGTCTTCGTGCTTGCCAAACCCTACCTTGACCAGCAAGCTCCTCGGATCTCACGTTTGAAGCGTTATGGGCAGGAACCTCGAACCAGCGCGGGATATTGACCACCTAACGCACCAGTTGGACAGAATTTGGCACGATAACTACTGATTACCGTCCCACTCGGATAATTCCTCCTCGGTGAGCCTTGTCTTTTGTCTTAGAGTGTATTTAGCAACAGTATTAGCCAGGAGGAGAAGTAGACATAGTGTCGTAACCTGAATACCTCATCATGCACCAATCGCTTATGTTAAATACCAAACGTCTTCTAGTAGTGTTCGTGACACCCTATAAGCACGGTGGCTTTCTCAGTGATTGAGAGGACTATGCTGTGTGCCAGGTCTGGTCTCTGGCTTCACCTTCTCTCATGAGGACACTGGCTCTCGTCAGATAACGTCGGGCGTGGGCAGTACTTGGATTGGAAGCCGCCGGGAACGCCACGCGCTGTTGGCTACTTTCCTTTCACTTTATGGCGAAGGAGGGATGGTGGGGTAAGGTTACTGATCAGTGGTCTTCGCGCTGCTCTGGATCGAATTCCAAACCTCTCATCAGTCTCTCATGAAATGAGGACGTGTATCACTGTTGATAGTCACACGTCCGTCGTATTGGGACGTAAAGGTCGGCGACCTTCTTGGTCCTATTCGAAAGATTTGCTTCTTTTGTTTTAGGATGCAAAAACAGCTAGGGTCATACGGGCCCATGTCAGAACTGTAGAACACGAAGACTAAGATAGAAGTTAAAAACGACTGCACGTTAATCCCAATCGACGGAAGAGAAGACAGCTAAAAACAGGGACGTGGAGAAATGTATATAAATTACGCCATAGGGAAACGGAGAAGCTGAACTAAAGATTAAATGTCCTTCGCCATACTGCTGCAACGGATAAAAAGTAAATCGCGGTCCACAGCCGTCAAAGATTGAGCGCTCTGAGTGCAAAGTGCTGGGGGGACACCACTAAACAAATTGCAATGGCTAAAAAGACAGTGCCCTATACGAAATCTAACTAAAATGGTCTCCTCACGGGGCGAGGCCCGAGAGGAGGTCGTCCAAGCTGCTGGGAGAGGCTTAATAACCCGGAGCTTGTTCCCGTGAAGGGAGGACCAGTGGTGATGCCGAAGTGACACCACCTGCTGACAGAGGTCATTGGAGGGAATGGAAGAACTAGCGGGCTGAGGTACGAGGGCTGCAGTATTGGCAGCAGCCTCAGTGGCCTCGTTCCCTGTCAGACCGACCTGACCAGGAGCCCACATAAACATCACAGTGGTTCCAGCAAGAGTGAACAAGTGACAGCATTCCTGGACCCGTTGCACTAAGGGATGGACGTCGTACAGCACACAGATGCTTTGAAGGGCACTGAGAGAGTGGGAGCAGATGATTCAATTGAAAAGCCTGTGTCGCCGGATGTACTGCGTGGCCTGATACAGGGCGAAGAGCTCTGCTGTAAAAGCTGAGGAGCGTTCCGGAAGCCGATACCGAAAAAGTCGGTGCCAATGACAAAGGCACACCCGACACCGCGGTCAGTCTGGGGGCCATCGGTGTACACAAAGGTACTATCGCGACATTCCGTGTGAAGGTCGTGAAAAATGGTTCAAATGGCTCTAAGCTCTATGGAACTTACCATCTGAGGTCATCAGTCCCCTAGACTTAGAACTACTTAAACCTAACTAACCTAAGGACATCACACACATCCGTGCCCGAGGCAGGATTGGAACCTGCGACCGTAGCAGCAGCGCGGTTCCGTACTGAAGCGCCTAGAACCGATCGGCCACAACGGCCGGCAAAGGTCGTGAAACTGAAGGGGACAGAGAGGCTGGAGTAGTGTCCTTAGGTAGCGAATGAATGCCGTGGCGAACACGGGCCGCCGCACGAAGCCAATGTGGTGAAGGGTTCACCCCATCGGCAAAGTGGCAGGTAGCGTGAAGTGAAGCCGCAGGAGCAAGAGCAGAAAACGAACTCCAGGGACGCGCCCCATACTGGCGGTCAAAGGAGTCCTCGAAGGATGGGTTGTCACGCATGGCACCAGCTGAAAAAGTCACGGCGGTAGGACAGCGGTAGTTTGGCAAATTCTGTGTATACAGACGAATGCCACGATGGTGGATAGTATAGAGACGGTGTAAAAGGGTCGGACATGCAGATGCATAAACGAAACACTCATAGTCTAGTTTCAAATGGGCCAGGGACTAGTACATACAGAGGAGGGTGGTCCGATCTGCTCCCCAGGAATTACCACTACAGACACGTAGGACACCGAGGGACCGCATAAAGCGGGCTACCAGTTAACACACGTGGGAGGACCGAGAAAGTTTCCTATCGAGTATGAGCCCCAGGAATTTCGCAGTTTCAACGAACGAAAGAGAAATAAGCCCAAGATGTAAAGACGGTGGTACAAACCAATTGCGCCGCCAGAAATTCGTACAAACAGTTTTGTCAGTGGAAGAACGAGAGCCATTGTCGATGCTCGACGAGTAAAGACGATCGAGACATCGATGACAGCGCCAGTCAATGGGACAAGTCCGTGGAGAACTACAATAGATGGCAAAATCGTCAACGAAAAGGGAGCCGGATATGCCCGGCTATTCGAAAGGTGTGCCAACAGCGGATTTCACCCTTTCCTCCCATCATCCACCACAAACATGGCACCAGACTAGAGATACCAGTTACAGCCATCTACACTTATCAGTTACACTCAAACACACGACTCTGTCACTTCGCGAAGGAAAGGTGAAATTGTGTCCGAAGGTCAGAGGAAGCTTTCCAATTAGTCAGTTGAACCTGCCGTTCGGGATGTCCCAGACAACAATGCGATACGACTTTCCTTTCTTACGTTCTCCCAACCTTCTCATCTGTAACAAAATAAGAAACGCAATACTAAGCACTTACACAGGGGATACTTCACAACAGTTCGGCGGAAGTCTCGGCGAAAGCAGTGTGGGAGTCCATCACTGTCCCTAATTTCTGGATTTGGGAGCAATTGATCTTTACCTACCAAAAGCTCTAATGCTTCGGGAGAACTAGTCCACGGCTACTATATTTTAGAAACAATTTTACTGGGGTAGACCATGGTGACACTATTTTGGAACCGATATTCACGCTTTTTCTAAGTCTAACGTAGCACGTACGGACATTTTTAAAATATGGCTTTTGACTGGTGGCACTCTGAATTAAAAGTCAATTTGTTCGACAAAGAAGTCGTTATAAAAAGTGCTCCAAAATTCGAAATTGGAATGGATCGCAAAACCCGTAAGTACTACAGAAGGAAAAACGTCAACTCAGAAGTTACAAAAAGACATAATGTGATTGCATGTGTATTTCATAAGTTACAGCTCCCGCCAACTTGAAAAATGTTCTTTTGAGAAAGAAAAGCGATTAAAGTTTGAATTGGTGTTTTTTTAATACTGATATTAAACTTTTAATCGGTGATGCCAACACCTTACAATTGGCCTTTTTTCGCCAATATCGAAATACACTCATTTTGACGAAATTATATCGATCACCTAGCTTCTGCATACCAATCGAAGCGTTTTTTGCACAATTGGGATTACTCTTCGAAGGTATTTTGTACGCATAAATATGTTTGCTTGCCTTTTTCAAGCACACACGTTTTACTTCCTTTAAAGCCAAGCGTAAAGACAAGTTAAGCAGACATGAGATAAGCTCGTGCTTTCAGACTGTTTACTACACTCCTGGAAATGGAAAAAAGAACACATTGACTCCGGTGTGTCAGACCCACCATACTTGCTCCGGACCCTGCGAGAGGGCTGTACAAGCAATGATCACACGCACGGCACAGCGGACACACCAGGAACCGCGGTGTTGGCCGTCGAATGGCGCTAGCTGCGCAGCATTTGTGCACCGCCGCCGTCAGTGTCAGCCAGTTTGCCGTGGCATACGGAGCTCCATCGCAGTCTTTAACACTGGTAGCATGCCGCGACAGCGTGGACGTGAACCGTATGTGCAGTTGACGGACTTTGAGCGAGGGCGTATAGTGGGAGTGCGGGAGGCCGGGTGGACGTACCGCCGAATTGCTCAACACGTGGGGCGTGAGGTCTCCACAGTACATCGATGTTGTCGCCAGTGGTCGGCGGAAGGTGCACGTGCCCGTCGACCTGGGACCGGACCGCAGCGACGCACGGATGCACGCCAAGACCGTAGGATCCTACGCAGTGCCGTAGGGGACCGCACCGCCACTTCCCAGCAAATTAGGGACACTGTTGCTCCTGGGGTATCGGCGAGGAGCATTCGCAACCGTCTCCATGAAGCTGGGCTACGGTCCCGCACACCGTTAGGCCGTCTTCCGCTCACGCCCCAACATCGTGCAGCCCGCCTCCAGTGGTGTCGCGACAGGCGTGAATGGAGGGACGAATGGAGACGTGTCGTCTTCAGCGATGAGAGTCGCTTCTGCCTTGGTGCCAATGATGGTCGTATGCGTGTTTGGCGCCGTGCAGGTGAGCGCCACAATCAGGACTGCATACGACCGAGGCACACAGGGCCAACACCTGGCATCATGGTGTGGGGAGCGATCTCCTACACTGGCCGTACACCACTGGTGATCGTCGAGGGGACACTGAATAGTGCACGGTAAATCCAAACCGTCATCGAACCCATCGTTCTACCATTCCTAGACCGGCAAGGGAACTTGCTGTTCCAACAGGACAATGCACGTCCGCATGTATCCCGTGCCACCCAACATGCTCTAGAAGGTGTAAGTCAACTACCCTGGCCAGCAAGATCTCCGGATCTGTCCCCCATTGAGCATGTTTGGGACTGGATGAAGCGTCGTCTCACGCGGTCTGCACGTCCAGCACGAACGCTGGTCCAACTGAGGCGCCAGGTGGAAATGGCATGGCAAGCCGTTCCACAGGACTACATCCAGCATCTCTACGATCGTCTCCATGGGAGAATAGCAGCCTGCATTGCTGCGAAAGGTGGATATACACTGTACTAGTGCCGACATTGTGCATGCTCTGTGGCCTGTGTCTATGTGCCTGTGGTTCTGTCAGTGTGATCATGTGATGTATCTGACCCCAGGAATGTGTCAATAAAGTTTCCCATTCCTGGGACAATGAATTCACGGTGTTCTTATTTCAATTTCCAGGAGTGTATAAATGACTCACGTTACGGCCGGCCGAAGTGGCCGTGCGGTTAAGGGCGCTGCAGCCTGGAACCGCAAGACCGCTACGGTCGCAGGTTCGAATCCTGCCTCGGGCATGGATGTTTGTGATGTCCTTAGGTTAGTTAGGTTTAACTAGTTCTAAGTTCTAGGGGAGTAATGACCTCAGCAGTTGAGTCTCATAGTGCTCAGAGCCATTTGAACTCACGTTACGAGGAGAAATACCGTGACAATAATATTTTATTCGCCACTAACGCCCTTTCCGATAATATCCGAAACTAACAGAATCCGTATTCCGCCGGTGAATGTTCTAGTACTACACCGGTTGCATTCGAGCGCTCGGATGCTCCAAACTCCCTTGCAGTAAATCGCGGTTTTATCGTATTTTAGCGTTTATGGCACACTTTATACGAATATACCTTATAAATAAACTCTCTAAGGAGCATTTTAAGCCAGTAAAAAATTAGGCTACAAATTTTTTTTTCTCTGGTCTATCCCTTTAAACGAGTGTGGTTTTGGAACAAGTGTAAATTTAACGACTGACTGGCATAGAAGCAGTATTCCTTTGTCCCGCATCGGAGCGGAGTCGACAGGCTTAATAACGGATTTGGCACTGCTAATTTAAGAGGTGGCCGGATGCCTTCCTTTCCTCACGCGCCTTCCCGCCCCCCCCCCCTCCCCACTCGCCCTCCCCCCCCCCACACCCCACCCCCCCACCCATCGCTCAGCCCTTTCCACGAAGCGGAATGTGTGTATCCCAGCTGACTGCGTGTTCTGCTATTCATTTGAAATTTGGAAGTGAGCGAAGATTTAGAAATTTGTGCTAATAGCGTACCTGGGATGGGAATACGTACCAGCCCAGTATTCAGCTAGTGGGATGCGGGAAACAGCCTAAAAACCACATCCATGCTAGCAGGCGCGCCGATCCTCGTCATTACTCAACCCGATTGATTCAATCCGGGATCAGTAGATCTTCCCACCCCGGAAGTGGCACTTTAAAATGGTTCAAATGGCTGTGAGCACTATCGGACTCATCTTCTGAGGTCATCAGTCTCCTAGAACTTAGAACTACTTAAACCTAACTAACCTAAGGACAACACACACATCCATGCCCGCGGCAGGATTCGAACCTGCGACCGTAGCGGTCTCGCGGTTCCAGACTGTAGCGCCTAGAGCCGCACGGCCACTGCGCCCGGCGCGGCTCTTTAACACGCACAACTATGCGGACGGGTATAATCAGTACAATATCACCTCTTTGGAATTTCCCATTAGCTGTAATGTTACGTAGCACTTTTATGTAACTGCTGCTTTTGGTAAACTACACTAGAACTCGTCGTCGTAATACGTCCACAAGAGAACGTAGAATTCATGGAAGCAGCTACCAATTTTTCGACGTAATCATGTCGGTAGCTAGAATACAAAGCATTATTCAGTCCTAATTCATGAAGCAGTGGCATTTTCGTTATGTTTTCTGATCAGTTTTGCATACATATGCAGGTGGATGGTGCGCTTGACTGCCTACAGCTTCTGTTATTCTGATGGGGGTGAGAGGCAGAGTGGGGGTGGATCGCACGCGCGCGCGTACACGTATACACACACACACACACACACACACACACACACACACACACACACACACACTGTGATTTACTTGTCAGCAACGTTTACGGTGGTAACATTTTCCATAACGATAGCCGGCTGATTATGGCTTGCAATAAAATTCCAGTAACAGGTAAAACGTTTTCTCAGAAATTTGTTAACGAAATGGTTGCTGGTTCCTTAGAGCCAGATATCCTCAGATTTAAGCTGTTCGCGTGGTAACAAGCGGCCTGAAGGAGAAGCTTCAAACAGGTGTACAATTTATGAAGAAAAAAAATGCAAGGTGTGCTTGTTTCATTAAACGTTAAACAAACAATACTCCATTTACAGTTCGCGTTTGTTATTTGTAGACCGACAGCTTTACGCGATAAATGATTTTCACGAAAACAAGCTGATGAGTTCAACGACAGTCCTGGAATACCTACGTTCATAAAGGAAGACGCAGCGACCGATTACATATATTGCCATGTTTAAGAATAGCGCTAGACTCTTCGAGAGAAAGCAGATTAGAATGCAAATAGTGTTATGAAAGATGAATCTTTCTGGATACTTTTCCAACTGTGCGAAGGAGACTAACAGTGATGCAATTAACCCACAGTTCGCTGGTTTAAGCACTTTAATATCTTGTCAGCTTAGTTGTTGCCCCGGATCACGTTAAAGACGAGAAACGGCGACAGATTCTTACGTGAAGGCATAATGTACTTATTTAAAAGGCTAGGAAACTGTAGTCTGTGTTAGGGTTGCCAACTATCCCGTATATCCCAGGAAATCCCGTACTTTCATTTAATTTGGACAAAAGTCCCGGGTCCCATGTTTTTTCAAACTATGTCCAGTATTTTCAGAATTTCCGTCATTCATTCTTTTAAATCACGTAATGATTGCTTTGATGCTCTCTACCACTTTTTTTTATTTTTCTCCCCCCTCCTATCGCTGAATTTAGGTCATCAGGATGACTTCCGCTCGGTGTTGCATTGGCCCGATATATATCGATGCTTGATGAGGTATTCCTCTTTCACATTATAATCATGTTCTGAGAGGACAACGTGTACCAGATACGCACTGAAATATTTTGTAAATAGTTAAAGATGAGTGATGCTGATGTGTATAGTGGAGAAGAAAATTCACTAAGGAAGAAAATAAAAGTTACGTGTGTATCTCACTAATTACGACCGCCTGGTTGGCCGTGCGGTCTTACGCACGGCTTTCCTGACGGAAAGGAGCGCCTGGTCCCCGGAACGAATCCGCCCGGCGGATTTGTGTCGAGGCCCGACGAACCGGCCAGTCTGTGGATGGTTTTTAGGCGGTTTTCCATCTGCTTCGGCGAATGCGGGCTGGTTCCTCTTATTTCGCCTCAGTTACACTATGTCGGCGATTGCTGCGCAAACAAGTTCTCCACGTACGCGTACACCACCATTACTCTACCGCGCAAACATAGGGGTTACACTCGTCTGGTGTGAGACGTTCCCTGGGTGGGGGGGGGGGGTCCACCGGGAGCCGAACCGCACAATAACCCTGGGTTCGGTGTGGGGTGGCGGAGGGGTGACGTGGACTGCGGTAGTCGTCGTGGGGTTGTGGACCACTGTGGCTGCGGCGGAGACGGAGCCTCTCCGTCGTTTCTAGGTCTCCGGTTAACATACAATACAATCTCACTAATTGGAAAGAAAGATGGTTGGATTTGTTTTCTGTGTGCCTGGATCAAATGCAGGTACAGAAAGAATTTTTTCGTTAAGGAATAATAGATGGAGTGCCACACGAAACAAAAGTAGTGTAGGTTTAATCGTAAGTAGGCTGTTTAGGTTTTCTTAGCGCTCTGTATGAAAATCACTGGCTGTGCTGTGTGCAGTCTGTGGCTGGTTGGCATTGTTGTAATACTCGCCATTGTAGCGTTGGGCAGCTGGATGTCAACAGCGCGTAGCGTTGCGCAGTTGGAGGTGAGCCGCCAGCAGTGGTGGATGTGGGGAGAGAGATGGCGGAGTTTTGAAATTTGTAAGACTGGATGTCATTAACTGCTATGTATATTATGAGTTTTCAACTCTATTAAGGTAAATACATTGTTTGTTCTCTATCAAAATCTTTCATTTGCTAACTATGCCTATTAGTAGTTAGTGCCTTCAGTAGTTTGAATCTTTTATTTAGCTGGCAGTAGTGGCGCTCGCTGTATTGCAGTAGTTCGAGTAACCAAGATTTTTGTGAGGTAAGTGATTTGTGAAACGTATAGGTTAATGTTAGTCAGGGCCATTCTTTTGTAGGGATTTTTGAAAGTCAGATTGCGTTGCGCTAAAAATATTGTGTGTCAGTTTAAGCACAGTCATGTATAATTGTTCTAAGGGGACGTTTCATATGTCGACCCTTAGCCTAGGATACATCACTGGAATCTTCTGATTTTTTTCTTGTAGTTTGTGCAATTAGTGCAGCCTTTGTTTATTGCTAGCACGTAATTGTAGAGAGAATTTCCTTTGTAGTTGTAGTTTTTCATTCTTGTACAGTAAAACAGTTGTGGCATGCATGTAGATTTGCAACAAGTATTTCGCAGCTGCGCTTGCAATTAACGAGATATTATTTTCAATGCTATGTTAATGTGTTTTCTTATTTTGCTCTTCAAATTGTGCTTTTCTGTGTTGTCGGGTGAAATATTGTGACAATAATAGCGTGTGAAAAACGTAATACTAGGCTCCAAAGTAAACTGAGAAATGACAGTGAAGACGAGAGCAGTGTGTTAGCGCCACAGTGTAATGAATTAACTAATGTTCAAAGTAGCAATTTGGTAATTGTGCATAGGGAAATGGAGCGGGTTGCAAATAATGGTGTAGGCAGTGAAACAATTAGCGAACAGGGAAGCATTATCGATCGATCGGTCGGCAACAGCTTGCCTCAGGAATCCGAAATGACAGGACACAATCCTGCAAATACTGTAGATTCAGGTTTTGCGTCCTCGCCGTTTTCTCAAATAAGTAAAGACACATTTCCTGCTTTTCAAAATGCGAATATTGCCGGTTCAAATGCATTGTCGAATAGCAATGAGGAACATGTTTCAGACACCAGTGCATTGTTATTACAATTAATGCAACAAATGGGACAAAAGCTTCAAAAGTTAGACACAATGGAACAAAATCTTCGGAAGTTAGACACCACGCTTGAACAAACACGTGAAGATTTAACTACTGAGTTACATAACATTGAATCGTAATGTCAAAAAGTCTGTAATGACGTAAAAACACAAATTTGTGAGCATTTTCAACCTATTTTTTCGCGGCATGAAAATGCATTACAGAATCACGAAGCAGCCATAAAAGAACTGCAAACTATTGTTCATGAAAATCATGAGACCTTGCAAGCTAAAATTGACTCAGTTGCATCTACCGATTCGGTTACGCAACTTGCAAAAACTCAGGAAAACTTAAAGGACACAGTAGATACTCTGAAAATTGGTTCAGAAAGACACATGGAGGAAATTAGTTCATTATCAGAGAAAGTAGTTGAACTTTCGGATCAGCTAAATAATTTATGTACGAAGGTAGATGATAATCTGAATGACACAAAACCGGTAGTCTTTACTGACACAGAAGAGTGCGAACAAATTAGGAAATTCAAACAAAATCAGAATCAAATTAATACGCAACACCAAAGAGAAATCCGGTAAGTACAAGATCAGCTGACACAGGTAATACAAGAATTACGTATTTCAGAGGACACTCGCCCCCCAATACGGGAAGAGGGACATAGAAATACGGAACAGCCACAAAATAACAACACAGCGCATTTCGGAAATTCTGAAAGAAATTGGCAAGGTACACCGAATTTTGAAATCGAACCGCCGAAACGACGTAACAATGACCGATATGCGACTCGCCGACATGATGACTTTGACTATAAGCTGTTCGTTACTACATGTAAATTCAAAACATTTAAGAATTCTGGCAACGACATTCAGCCACAAGCATGGCTCCATCAATTCTCTCATTGTTTTCCTCCCAACTGGTCACTGGAGCACCGGTTAGAATTTATGTGTGGCTACTTAGAGAATGAACCAGCTGTAAGAATGCGATCGCTCATTCACGATTGTCACAGTGAAGGAGAATTTTATCATGCCTCCTTCTCAACATATTGGTCTCCAGCTACACAAGACCGAGGAAAACATAGCATCATAATGATGAAACATTTCGAACAATCTGAATTTTCCAGTCTTGTGAAATATTTTGAAGACAAGTTGCACAAGAATCAGTATCTGTCAAACGCATACAGCCCCTCAGAACGTATTCGCATTTGCTTAATCAAATTACCTGAACATTTACGACATTATTTTGGCAGGACGTCGCAAAGACGACATTGAAGCTTTTCAGGGACTGTTACAAGAACTGAAAATTCACACTGACAATTGCGGAACGCGAAAACAGGAGCATAACAATTACAGGTCACATCTGTCACAATTCCGCGATGACGGAAATAATACACGACAAGGCTATTCTTACAACGTAAATCGTGACCAAAACAGACACCACAAGTATGACAACCGTTGGCAGAGTAGTAATAATTACAGGGAAAGATCACCTCTCCGCGGTAATGACTATCACAGAAACAATCAGAGAAACAGACAATATGGGAACCAAAATAATTATTATCAAGGGAGACAGAATAACTTCAGATGCAACGGTCCAGCGCGCAGTTACGATTCAGGGAGAAATTCTCCACCACGTGACCGACAAGAAAGAAACTATGGAATCTACCGACATGACGACAGACGATACGATCGTAACGACAGACCTGAATTGCATCAGAACTGGCGGGATTCAAACAGAGCAGCGCCCTCTCGACAAGGTGAATTTGTAGAAGTTAGGTCTCCAAATCCCAATAACGACGCGCGCCAACAAAGACACAATAGGCAATGACTCATACCGCTGGCAGCCACAAAACGTACTTCTGAAACTGACGACGCAGCTGCCATAGCTAGTAATTACGTAAAAATGGAAGGCATTAGGGACATCTTACTCCAGGAACACGACGTAAAACATAACTACATTGCATATCCTGTGATTCACATTACTGTAAATGGCGTGAAATTTACGGCAGTACTTGACTCTGGCAGTCCCATTTCAGTAATTAGTGAAACAGCTTTTAGCAAATGCAACAAATCGAACGATTGCCCCACACTTCCGTTACGTAAGATTAAATTACAAGGTGCAATCATTGGAAAAAGTGTAGATGTACGCCAACAAACCAACTTAGAATTCTTTTGTCAAAGCTACAGCTTCTCTATGAACTTTCTTATTGTTCCATTCTTGTCGACGGAAATTATACTGGGAGTAGACTTTTTGAATGAATACAAAGCAATCTTAAGCTTTCACGATGCTGAAATAAGTTTAGAGAAAGAAGGTAAGTCAATAGCTTTGAAATTTGAAGATTGGCTCTCAAACCATGACGAGGAAATTAATCGGCTTTACCTTCTGTTGGACAACAGTTCGGAATTTTCTACGGAACTAGACACTAACAATCACTCTGCAAGTACTGACAGGCTGGGCTTGAGAAAAGTAATACAGAAGGCAACCTCGAGAAAAATTTCAGTATTCTTTACATTCAGAAAGTCGCCTTTGAAAATGTCATCACCACATCTTTAAAGGACATTGCTCATGAACAAGATAAAGATCCGATTTGGAAGGACATCAAAAGTAAATGGCATGAAAAGACACACACTCAGATTCGGCATTATTACCTGCTTAGAAACAACATACTCTTCAAACGCTGCACTGTTGATGACAACCTATGGGTACTTTGCATTCCAGACGATTTTGTTAATAAGCTCATTTGGTACATTCATTTCAGCTACGCACATTTTAGTCCACGAAAATGTTATCATATTCTTCGAACGACTTGTTATTTTAACAATATGGAAAACAGAATTTGAAGAGTCTTGTCTATTTGTAAACTTTGTCAAAAGGCGAAACCATCTACTATCTCACATCGTGCTCCGTTGTTTCCTATTATTCCTTCTAAATTAAAAGAATTTGTTGCTGTTGATCTCTTGGGACCAATTGTCAGAACATCGAATGGATTTTCGTACGTTCTAGTCGCTGTTGAACTTACTTCGAACTTTGTTTCTTTCACTCCGTTACGTAAAGCCACTGAACGGTCTGTATCCAACGCCTTTGTTAAAAATTTCTTACGTGAAGTTGGACACGTTAGTAAAGTCATTTCAGATAACGGACCGCAATTCAGATCTGCTGTTTGGTCACGCATGCTTCGGAATCATAAAATCAAACCTGTTTTTATTTCATTGTACTCACCACATTGCAACCCCTCCGAACGGATTATGAAAGAAATCAATAAGCTTTGTAGACTTTATTGTCACAGAAAGCATCAGCATTGGGACAGATATTTACACTTATTTCAAAACGTGCTGAATGAAATGCCTCATGACTCCACTGCTTTACCACCTACTCTTGTACTGAAGAATGAAGAACCACCGAACATAATCAGAGAGCTTGTACCTTTCACGAATACACGTAAACTTCGACACAATGACATAACTGATTTGGCTCTTAAAAATATAAAATCTGCAGCAGACAAAAGGAGAAAACAGCACGGTAAAGCAAATGCAAAGAAATTATATATTGGTCAGAAAGTTCTCATTAAAGCTCATTCATTGTCACATAAAAAGGATCACTTGAGTCACAAATTCTTTCTAGCTTACAATGGACCTTACAGAATCCGACGTTTACCACATGATAATTGCGTTGAAGTTGAAACTCTGCGTACTAGGAAGAGTAAAGGTTTACACCACATTTCACATGTAAAACCGTTTATTGAAACATAATCTGCTTTTTAAATTTGTCTTTGCCATAAAACTTTTCACTTCACATTTCTAGTATGCATTGTCAGACTTAGAAACTGTTACCATGCAACAATCTTTGAAGTTAAATATCCAATCAAGAACCAAGAGAACTTATTTAAACAGAAATTACGAATGCATTGTTATAGTGAACAGACGTCACAGTGTTATTGTGTGTGTACATTCTTGCTTGTTAGTTGCACGATTACGTAACGACTATAAGGCTTACATACTTAGAACATATACTGGTACTGCTAATGAGATTTTAATGCAACATTTTGGTTTACTTGAAAATACATTCTGGATTTAAAGTACTTTCAGTGAGATACCAGATGACACAGTGGTTAGTTTATGTGACAGCTACACGATTTTATCACGATGCTACTAATGAGTAACAATATACAATGTTGCTTTTTCAGTGTTTCTGTTTTATATCTGCACAGTTTTTCTGTATTATTCTGGAAAGTAATACATGTTTTAGTAGTAACTTTTGTGGTATAGCTACAATGAGACTGCTTTTTCCGTAGCACAACAATATGTTACAGCACAGTACTGTCATCATCAAGGCAATAAGCGTAATAACTAAGATATCCATACGCAAAGCATTTCACTTTTGTTTATCATGAGGTAAGTACATTGGCTTCTGCAGAACTTAGCTTTCGGAGGACGATAACTACGACACTTCCACAGAGATTATCTTACAACAAGACGCACAGTTTAGCACTACAGTACACTTATTTGAGTGATTAATTTTGTACTTAAATCATTTATTTTTAAAGATATTTGAAGTACAACGATACAAAGGTTTTTCTGTGATACATTTCATTCCATTGCTGTAATCTGTAACACCTGAGGGTATAATTACATTAATCCACAGGGGAGTACACCCTTACTTTGTGTACCACGTGTTTGGCAAGCACAAGGAGCCCTAGCTAATATGGTATATGCTTATACAACTTTACACATCGGTACCATATTTCTGTAACACAGAATTACACAGCTATCTGATCATTTAACTGGGAGAGAGAAACATTTATTTTACTACATCAGTGACAGATGTTTACGTAATTACACAGTTGAGTAACTTCACACTTATGAAACTGTATTTTGTCTGTACTTTGTGAACTGTTCATATTTTTTCGGAACCATTGTGATACTATGAGAGCTTTGAATGATGTTTTTGGTATGGGACCATGATTTTTAAAGTATGTTTGAGGTGGATGACACTACTGAAATGAGCAGAGAATTCTTTTTAGGTTTTGAAATTATTGCAGAAAGCTACAACAATTTTGAGATTTGACTGAGGTGTTATGATATTATTATGACAACGATGTGTATTATGCTGTTGAGGTATGTTTATGATCAATAAGCTGATGTTATATGAGCAATTTGATTATGCTATGTATTCATTATGATGAAATATTGAAGACATGTTGATGAATATGAATATGTACATGTGTAATAAGGTAAGGAACAAGGAGTAGTAGTTAGGGACTCTGGTTTGTGAAAAAGGATGTTGGAAACCAAGAATCGTACTTTAAGAGTTATCAAATGTGTGTAAATGCGTGAATGCATCACAATGCCAGCGAAAAATTTTTGAACACTGTTATATTTACAGGATTTTGTTTCTACACATTTGTAAAGCAAATTGTCGACCTGTGAAATTTTTATATGAGACTGTCACTGTAGCGGAAACTGCTGTCGTAAATATTTCGGTAAGAAAGGTAAGTGACCATGACGTAATGCGTTGTGAGCGGCCAGGTGTGCCAGCCGCCTTGAGAAAAAGCTATTAGGATGAGAAGGAAGACGGCATTATCCTCGCTATTGACATCTCTTTGTAGAAAGCATCGCAATTACGACACGCTCAAACTTGAAAACATATAATTACACTGTGGAGCTCGTAATTTATGATATTTACTAAAATGCCTAATGAAATGAAGAGAAACATTTTACATCTATTGTCTTTCTAGTTGAGAGATTTGCTCATTTTGTTGAATATCTAGTTTCTAGCTGCACTGTAGCATTGGTTAAAATAGAATTTTATAGATGTACTAATATAAATATTTTCTGTCTATAGATCCAGTAAATACTAATTTTGTAATACACTTCCCAAAAAATGAGGGAGCACAAAGACATTTCCCTTCACAGGAACTGCATACATAATTTACTTTTCAAGTACTTGGTAATTTCTTTTGTAGAATAAGTTGTGGTGCACCACTTTAATTACATAGACATTAAGATGTGAATAGACATTTCCCTTATCTGCATTGTTGTCTTTAGTGTAATATTTTTTCTGCTTGAGCTATGTCATATTTAGGTATAAGTTATTGCATTTGCTGCTGCTGTTTGCCAGGCATAGTGTTACTGAATTTCACTTTGTATTACTCTGTTAAGCCAATTTTACTACTGATTTATTTTTCTTGTTGCTGCACATTGGCTCATATTAGTTGTAATGTTGCATTTGCTCTGTTAATTTAGATTCACTGATGCTTGCTTTGCCAATTTGCATTTTTTAATCTTTGCTGTTTGTGTTAATTGTTTTGCACTGCTGCATTGCCTCGTCCCTTAGTTTAGCATCTGAGCTCAGTAGATTTAAGTTAGCTTAAGAGGGGGTAGAATATATAAGATAAAGAGTTGCAATGAATTGGAAGAAATGCATTGAGAAGTTATACGAAAAAAAGTACAGAAAGCAGGTATAAGTAGGATTTTCTTGGAAATAAATGATGAGGTAAGATAATGGAAAATAAATAATGAGATAAGAAGTATGTGTACATATAAATACAGAAAGCATGCTTGGATAGGATTTTTTTTTTTTTGGTGGAAACAAATGTTGAAATAAGACGAAAGATCTATGGAATGAAGTTTTGGGTTGGACTGCAGTACCAAATGTTACACTGAGAACAAACCCTGTCCTTTCCTTTTGTGTTATCCCACTATGTGTTTGTGTATCCTTGTGTATTTGTTTTCTTCCTGTCTCTGTGTACTGTTTCATAGAATTTTTTCTCTTCTAATACTAAATTACATTCACTATGATGAGGAATAATGTTATCCTCAAATATAATTTGTATTAAAAATATGTTATTTACTTTGTAAAGATGTTTAGACATTATTTATTCTGTTTTGTTTTAATGCTCATGTGTGAAATTGATGTTTCAAAAGTTATTCTGATCTTTTATGTATTTGCTTATGTCATATTTCTTGTAACACTGATGTATATGTTATTTCGATTCTTTTGTAAAGCCCGTATTACTACAAATGTTATCTGTATTGTTATGTTCTTTAATGATGTATTTTGTACCTTTCTGATTGTATTCTTATGTTATAAAATTGTAATTGACACCAGTTCATCAAATTAAGTAACTTGTAAGTTACATTTCACTGCCCACGTTTCTGTTGATCATAGTATATGGACAATATGTGAGAAGTGGGGACTGTTTGTGCTTGCACGTGTGTTAATAATTCAGCAAGGGACTGGTTAACAGCATTGCTGGTTCTAAGGACAATTCTAAAACTTTGTGAGTACACAAGTGGTGGTTTATGGACTTGCTATATTCTCCGCAAGACTCTTCGATGGTGATTGTGCACCTGCACAGTCGCAACAGCTGGCTGTTGGCCGTCTCTACAACGTCTACAGTGGGTCTGCACCTTTGATGACCCACCAATACCATTATTTCTACAAAGACTGCAGTGGGTCTACATCTCTGGTGGCCCAACAATACCATAGTCTCTACCAGGGCTACAGTGGGTCTGCTCTGTGATGACCTACCTACCAATATTCTTCAAAACTTCGACTGACTCTGCTGTGAGTTTGCTCTGTTGTGGCCCATTACCTGCCTGCATTTCAAGAGTCAGTACTGTCTTTCCATTAGAAGGACAACACTACTTCTTCAAGACTGCATGGAAATCCACTACTTCTGTGTGCATTTTCTTTTAGTGTTCAGACTTTGAGAAAAACACTGCGATTTTACTGTGATGAACGATCAGGACTGTCTTTATGGACTGTGAGAAAATTTTAGCTTTTGACCAACATTGTATCAATACGTGTGTGCATTTGATTTCTTTGTTATTGTAATTGTGAAAAAATTTTAACAAATATGTATTGGCCAGTGCCCAAAACATTTTGTAAAATTTTTTGTGGGGAGCATGGGGGCTATGTAAGTAGGCTGTTTATGTTTTCTTAGCTCTCTGTATGAAAATCACTGGCTGTGATGTGTGCAGTCTGTGGCTGCTTTGCATTGTTGTAATCCTCGCCATTGTAGCGTTGGGCAGCTGGATGTTAACAGCGTGTAGCGTTGCGCAGTTGGAGGTGAGCCGCCAGCAGTGGTGGATGTGGGGAGAGAAATGACGGAATTTTGAGATTTGTAAGACTGGATGTCATGAACTGCTATATGTATTATGACTTTTGAACACTATTAAGGTAAATACACTGTTTGTTCTCTATAAAAATCTTTCATTTTCTAACTATGCCTATCAGTAGATAGTGCCTTCCGTAGTTTGAATCTTTTGTTTAGCTGGCAGTAGTGGCGCTCGCTGTATTGCAGTAGTTCGAGTAACCAAGATTTTTGTGAGGTAAGTGATTTGTGAAACGTATAGGTTAATGTTAGTCAGGGCCATTCTTTTGTAGGGATTTTTGAAAGTCAGATTGCGTTGCGCTAAAAATATTGTGTGTCAGTTTAAGCACAGTCATGTATAATTGTTCTAAGGGGACGTTTCATAATAAATGCAGCTCTTCTTCACGTTCGTGTAAATTTTGAACGTAGTTGTAAGGAAGTTCTCATTTTTGTAAAAAGTTGCACGCTTTTTCAGAAAGAGGCACGGTCTGTTGCCAAATACCACAAATACCATCAATAATTAAAACATACGATTTTGAATCACTGTAAGTGAAATCCGACAAGTGTTGAACCTCTATTCTGGTGTGTTTTTTGTTTCTTTCTTTTTGTATTTGCTGTAATGTTGGTAATTTGTATTACCGATGTGGTGATGTATTTTTTTAAAATAGAGAATAATAATATAATTATTTTCCCTTTATCATCCTGTGTGAGTGGTCAACTTAGGTCTTTTATTTTTGGGATTTATCCCTTTTTCCCTTCTGTTATACACTTTTATCCCTTATCTCCACTTTAAACAGTTGGAACACCTACATGTGTATTACGTGAGAGGCTTGTACACCTTTTTTGACAATCCTCTCTTCTCTCTCTCTGTAAATACACGCATTAAAGTTAATACTTAGGTAAATGAATAAAGACTCCTGAACCTTTCAGTGACTAGTTGAGCATGGAACAACGTGTGAGAGGTACTGCTAGAAAGTATATGACAAAAGCATTAGCTGACGAACAACTTCCAGGGAGCTGCCTGTGTAAGAAAGACGCTCGTACTACAGCTTACACAATGCTGAAGGAAATTTTTCTTTGCTTGTAACTAATTCCTGTAGAATATATATTTCGAAAGTAAAAAATTTATGGACGTTTCTAAAACGCAGTTCTCTAATAACGCACGGAGATCAATACTACATGGTAAGGCAAGCTTTGCTCTGTGGACAGATTGGTGTGTCCAGCATATCTGCAGAAAGGATCTAAATTTTTCAAATAATGCCAGTGGTAGTAAGCGACATTGTACTGATGCTGTTTTTCAGATGCTACGTACAGTGGATAGACAGTGTGACGTATGGCGTAGATGATGGAAGAAAGGGATTTCGTTGTACCACTAAAACTTCGCTATGTTTGGTTCGACAACTGCATCGTTCTAAGTCGAATTAGATTGTGCTAAATCGATCTCTATCTTATTTTTAAGCCGATTCCTTTTGAGAAAAATAGGTTAAACGCTGTCGCGAAAGCACAGATTTAGAGATGGTTCAAAATGGTTCAAATGGCTCTGAGCACTATGGGACTTAACATCTGAGGTCATCAGTCCCCTAGAACTTAGAACTACTGAAACCTAACTAACCTAAGGACATCACACACATCCATGACCGAGGCAGGTTTCGAACCTGCAACCATAGCAGCAGCGTGGTTCCGTACTGTAGCGCCTAGAACCGCTCGGCCACAACGGCCGGCATTTAGAGATGAACTGAGTCCAGTCTGCTAAGGTCATCACGCAGAAAATCGTTGAAGTTGATAAGGTGGTAATGGAAGATAGAAAAATGAATGTGCGAAGAATAGCTAATAATTTAAGTGTGTAGACTGAGCGAATTAACTACTTCATTCAGGAAAAAAGGTAGCCACGAAAAGCTCTGTTTGTTCGAGGTGCCACAATTAACGACTTCCGCGAAAGAAAGAGGGGACAGAACACTTACACGCTACACGCGGAACACAGAACTAATTTGAGAGGAAACTGTAAGATTTATGATTACACAGAAGTTGGGTCGATCCATACACTCCTTGGTCCAAGCAACAATCAAAACACTGAAACTGGCGTCAGCGTGTACGAATTAACAGAAGAGAGGTTGTTTTGTTCGGTGCAAAAATTCTGATTACAATTTTTTGCGCTTCTGGACGTTTAATTCTGATAATTACTCGAAAAATGATAAATTAACAACTGGCACCTACTGTAGATCATTGCTGGGTCACTGGAAACGGGAATTGAATGAAAAACGATAAAAAAGGGATATAAGAAAGTGTTTTTTTACTACAACAGCTTAGTGAAAGGTACAAGCATTGGAATTCAAAACTGTTATTTGCTTATTTTGGTATTTCCTTTAGATGTACATTACTTTTTCTTGAAAATTGTATTTATTAGGAGGAAATTCTCATTTAGCGGCGGCGTATTGGTCGGTGAATGCACTTTGCGCGGTTGGATAGCATCTTGTTTTTCATGATGACGAAAAAAGTTCTCAAATCGAAGCAGACACTGCTTATAACTAATTCAAATAAAGTAAAACAATTTTTCAAGGCACTTTTTACACATTTATCAAATCTGTATGGTATATTTATCATCTTAAAAAAGTTTTTAATGATATTTGTTTGAATATAAGAAGCCTCAGTTTGTGTATGATCCCTAGCGTGGATTGGATCTTCATATCTTCATTCGGAGTAGTGGTAAGGCACGTTTGTGGTGCTGTGTGGCTCACCCGATTTTATGTGTATGCCACCCCGAACTCGTCAAATCAAAATAGGTCAGTTTTCCTTACATTTAAATGGCAGCCACGTATATTTATAGTTTAAGCTTATCGATTTCAGTAATGAGCGCACGTGCACGCACGCACATGCACGCGCACACAGTGCTCGCGGCGTTTATCTTTCCAAATGAGGTTCTGCTGACTTAGTCATCCTTCATTTAGGCGGGGAAGACCAATCTATCGATCTTTCTTTATCGCTGTTCCATGGAGATAATTTTTTATCAAAGTTAACAGCTGCTGTCCCACGCTTGCTACGTGAGATAGAAACTGCAATGAACACCGTACTGACATTTATTCATGAGCGAATGGAATGCATTAGGAAAGGGGGCAGAAGGAAGCTAAGTAAGAGATTTACGCCGTATCAGCAGTTAGGAACAGGGAAATTTTGCACGGATGAATGAGGGAGTGGCCATTCTGGCATTCGCTTCAAGTGATTTAAAGAAACCGCGATAAATCTACCAACGTTCAGAGAGTGGATACCAACAGTTCTATACGAGCCCCGTAGGGTAATAAAAGTGAAAAAAGGGTGAATCTTCACAAGACGTCGGAGAGAGCACTTGCTTTCCTCATGTCTAGCGGCATAAGGCTTCTCGCTTTAAAATAATATCATTATTGAGCCGTATTTAAAAGAACGAGTGGTTTGCCACTCAGCATGCACCTAACCTTGTGAAAGATCCTTCCATGACAAGCTCCCCACTCAATGAAGGAAGCCTTTTAATTTTACAAGTAATTTACGGAAACCTCATACGTAATATTAATCTCTCGACTGAGTACCGCGCGAGGTGGCCCAGTGGTTAGCAGCGTCCCACCATCCAGATTTAGGTTTTCTGTGAGTTTCCGTATCACTTCAGACGAATGTCGGAGTGGTTCCTTTGAAAGAGAGCTTGTGCACAATGTCTAATGACGTTGTTCAAAAATGGTTCAAATGGCTCTGAGCACTATGGGACTCAACTGCTGTGGTCATCAGTCCCATAGAACTTAGAACTACTTAAACCTAACTAACCTAAGGACATCACACACACTCATGCCCGAGGCAAGATTCGAACCTGCGACCGTAGCAGCAGCGCGGCTCCGGACTGGAGCGCCTAGAACCGCACGGCCACCGCGGCCGGCAATGACGTTGTCGAAGAGACGTTAAACCCTAATCTTCTTTCCTTCTTTCCCAGCTTAGCTCCAGATTGCAATCTTTCTTTAAACAAGGGAAGCAGGCACACAGGAAGTTTCTTCTTGCTCACAAGACTCTGTGTTGGATCCATCATCATTAGCACGACAAGAAAGTGACATTCAGTTGATAAGTCTGAGGATGTTGAAGATACGGTTGATGTTGTTGATTTTTTTTTTTTTTGGGGGGGGGGGGGGGGGGGGGAGCGGATCGAACAGTGAGATCATCGGTCTCATCGGATTAGTGAAGGATGGGGAGGGAAGTCGGACGTGACCTTTCAAAGGAACAAGCTCGACATTTGCCTGGAGCGATTTAGGGAAATTACAGAAACCTTAATCAGGATTGCCGGTCGCGGGCTTGAACCGTCGTCCTCCCGAATGCGAACCAGTGTGTTAACCACTGCGCCACCTCACTCTGTTTGAAGAGCTTAATTATTTGAGAGTATCAATTGCAATTAAACTACAAAGGCGGTGCTTAGGTGCGCCAAACGAAAAGAACGTAAACACAAATATTTCGTTCTATATTTGTTGTCACACTGACAGTCTAGGCCACGACAAAATAAATATTTAGATTTGTTGCCTGTATTAGGTCTGCCGTCTCAACATTTATGACTGCACAACAAAACTAATATTACAAACCGTTTATTTCGGAAAAGAAGGGCTTAAAGCATTTCGATAGCTAAAGGTAGGAAATGAGACAGGTGTTACGTATCATCGACAGCAGAATGAGCATAAGCTCAGACAGATCAACGCTAGGGAAGGAAATCTACCGTTTTCTCTAAGGAGCCATCCCATCATTAAGTTCAAAAATGGTTCAAATGGCTCTGAGCACTATGGGACTAAACTTCTGAGGTCATCAGTCCCCTAGAACTTGGAACTAATTAAACCTAACTAACCTAAGGACATCACACACATCCATACCCGAGGCAGGATTCGAACCTGCGGCCGTAGCAGTCCCGCAGCATTAAGTGATTTAGTGAAACTACAGACATATCTTGGGGAATTTGAAGCTTGCTTGAACCCAGTAGAAGTCCAGTTCCTTAACCACCGATTTTACGAAATAGTTTCTAGTGCTTCAGTCATTTTCTCTGGTATATATTAGCATGACGCATTTCGGCAGCATGTTGCCATCATCGGGGGCATTACAGTTACATGTACATTAATGTGAAGAGCGGTGAGGATTAGATTCTAGGTGTGCCAGTGAGATTATGCACCAAAATTTAATCCTAAACAGAAATATATACATCTCTTTTTGCGTGCGGACAGTCACAGACCTCAGTTATTTCCATACAACATGCACTTTGTCGACGTTCTGATACGTTTGCCATAGGCTACCTCGTTAGTCAAAGTAATGCGATATGCGGTCAGAAAGTATTATTCTAGCTGTTGCGCTGACGTGTGTGTAGTGTGGTATATAATAAGTATCGGAGGAAGCTACATAAAAATGGGGGATATACCAAAAGGGAATTGCGTATCAACCATCATTTCTAAAGTAATATCCAAAATAGTTATGATATTTATTCCACTGGGGACAAGGCCCATAATTAATGGGACGGAGTCAGTCCGAGGCCATTATTCGCCTTCTCTACATCAGTATTATGAGGGTCCTGGATGATTAGTGACACCCTGTCTTCCCCATCCCCCTCTTCATCTTGATCAATTGGTTAACATATAAATGACGTGTTGTTATTTGGGTTACTGACCTTGAAAGTAAAGACTCTTTCCACTTCCACTTTCTCCCTCCCCATTCCTTCTCTGCCAACTCTCTAGGACGATTGGGCTGTTTTCCAGTGTTTATTTAGGATCAAATTTATTACCCAAGTAATTATTCTTATCACTGATATTTATCACAAAACTAGTCTAAGTTATGATCCAAGATTATGTCGAAGATGGCCGACACTATGGTGTCACAAGAAAACATGGCTGCTCCAGATGGCACAAGGTGAAACGGTCACCAAGTTGGCACAAGGTGAAATGGTCACCAAGATGGCAGATACATAAACTAATCGCCAGACAAAAATAATTGTCCCTATTTCCACAATGCTACTGTTGGCTACCTCACCACCTATCCATAGTGTCTGGGATTCCTAGCCATCATGCGTGTACACCATGATGAAACATCGATTATCATTGAGGAAGGTTTTTGGGACTCTCCAAAAAATCTATGTACCAGTATAAGATTACAAAACACGTTTCAGCTCACACAAGACACCACCAGCACAGTGCTATATCAAGAATGTAAAATTAGAAATGAAAGTAACATTCCTTGATTGACAATTGTATATTGCAAGGGCAATTTCTTTTAAAACATTTGGGAATGTTTTGGTGCGGCTCGCCCTGTCGGAGGTTCGAGTCCTCCCTCGGGCATGGGTGTGCATGTTGTCCTTAGCGTAAGTTATTTTAACTTAAATTATGTAGTGTGTAGGCCTAGAGAACGAATACCTCAGCTGTTTGGTCCCATAGGAACTTACCACAAATTTCCAAAATGTTTTGGTACAATGTAAAACATCACACGTTTTAAGGATATGCGTGTAGCTGTCTTTTTAAAAAGAATACACTCTTGCTACAAAAGAGTAGCACTAAGACCTTCGTGCACAAGTGACGTAAAGGAAGGCAAGTGGTGTACGATATTTTCATGTAGACTTCTGTAACTCATCCTAAAATTCGTTTCCTCTTTTACCCATTGCAAATAGTTCCTAATTTGGTCTATAGGTTACTACCTTGTAAACTCTCCGTGCTCTGGAATGAAACAGGATTTAAAATTTTAGTAAATGACTCTCCAGGCGCTCATAGCTAGACTAACAGTTGCATCTTGTAAGTCGAAAACCAGAAAGAAACCTAGGAGAGCATTCAGTGACTATATTTTTTAAATTCTCAAATCAAACGTATTTCCGAATGTTACCGTGTCTGGACTACGTCAGCTCACGACTGAGTGATTACTGGTGTCCTTGTGAACAGCCAACTGTGCCGGCGGCGTGTTGCCTAAGAATAGCCGAGCGTACAGCGTCGGCGGCGGCATCTGGCGACCACTCATATCGTTTTAGATGACGTCAGAGTCGGCCGCGCGCCGCCTGCCACCTACAGTCTCTCCTGCGAAGCAAATTCGCCCCATCATTAAGTGTAGAGTCTGGTGTCCCTGAACTGTGGATTAAGGGACGCACCTTTCTACTCACTACAACTATGCCGACCCGGCAAAACCTTTGCTTTTTCGGTATTACATGTATCACTCCATTCCGGTAGCTACCTTTTCCGTCTTCTTCCTTCCATTCGCGAATGGTGCGTGGGAAGAATGGCTGTCAGCAAAGGTCCGGGTATGCTCCAATTACTCCGATTTTATCGTTGTGGTACTTCGCGCCACGTGTGTCGGAGAAAGTAATAGGCTTTCCACCTCTCCTTAGAACAGTGGTTCACAACCTTTCATAGACCATTACTCCTGAGTGCAATTAGACAGTAGCTAGCACCCCCGTCCTCCCCTCTCTAACGACATCATCAACAACTTTAGCGCCTAACTAAACTGAGGAACGAAAGACTTTTATTGGATCACTTTTATTTTTAAAGTCATGAAAGAGCAATGATATCTAGTGTGTGTGTGTATGTGTATGTGTGTGTGTGTGTGTGTGTGTGTGTGTGTGTGTGTGTAACATACTTTTCCTGCATTATTCCTCTCCATTGCGATACTCGCTTGACCTACACACTGCAACCTCATTTACAATTGAACAAGTTCAGCTTTGAGCACTAAACTTACTGTTTGTGACTCACTTGATTGCCGGGCTCCATGCTTCTGCAGTGGCGCAAGTTGGCCGACTTCAGGCTGTTAATGCTTTGTGTCTAACCAATCTAATAATAATACGACGTACAACTTTATATAGTTATGGATGTGATGTGCTGTCAATTAATTGATTTATTTGTTTCGATGCGAGTAATGAAGCAATTTCTGGACAACTGCAGGTACTATCAACAACTTGACATATTTAGCATTTACGTATTTGCTTCACTTTTATCATCAGCAATCTTCAGGACAAAGCGCAATATATGTGAGTGTACTGGGTGGACTATGTATCTCTATCGGATTAATGCTTCTAATTAAGAAAAGTAATTATTGATAGCTTATATAATCAATATTAGAGTCTTACACAGTTGGGATAAACAGAAATGATCTTTTGAAAATAATTCAGTTTTGTGACTATTAGAGAATCGAATCGTTTAGTTTTTATCTCTCAGAAAATTTAGTTTTTCCCCTCAGGGGGTACTTACCCCATGTTAGGAACCACTGCCCTAGAATGTAGGGGCAAGGAATTTCACCAGGAACACCTCTCCGTGATGCACGGTGTCTCTATCGCAGCGTCCGCCATTGAAGTTTTCTAAGCAGTTTCGTAACGCTCTCTCGTCGACTAAAGGATCCCGTTCTCCGTTGGATTGTCTCATTCTTTTGTATTAATCCAACTTAGTATGGCTCCCACTCTGATGAGAAGACGTCACGAATCGAACGAAGAAGTGTTTTGTAAACCAATTTCATGTGAATGAATTACATTTCCTGATTATGCTCCCAATAAATGTCAGCATGACATCTGCTTTTTACACAATTTTTACGTACACTATGTGATCAAAAGTATTAGCGACGGAGCCAAACCTCAGATGAAGAAAGGAAATCGGCCGTCCCTTTCCAAGGAACCATCCCAGCATCTGCCTCAAGTGATTTAAGGAAATAATTGAAGTTCTAAAACCTGGATGCCTTGACAGCGATTTCAACTACTGTAGTCCCCAATAAGGGTCCAGTGTTTCATCACTGCCTCACCTCGCTCGGTAATAATGAGAACAAAAAGAACTATGAGCTCGTGTAACAGTTACAAGAGACATTTTAACTTTTTTCCCTTCCTGTTTCAGTTGACACCTCTGGACGTCTTCAAAATTGTTTAGATAACTCCTAATGGCATACCTTTCACGTGGGTTATACTGATCTAATTCGAGATCAGAGTGGTTTAATTTGAACACAGGCTCTGTACTAAAGATATGCATTATGTGTAAATGTTAACTGTGGTGTCTGCCAGTGTAGCAGCACAATGATACTTGTATTCGAGAAAAGCTAATAAAAAAATGGTTCAAATGGCTCTGAGCGGTATGGGACTTAACATCTGAGGTCATCAGTCCCCTAGAACTTAGAACTACTTAAACCTAACTAACGTAAGGACATTACACACGTCCATGCCCGAGGCAGGATTCGGACCTGCGATCGTAGCGGTGTCGCGGTTCCAGGCTGAAGCGTCTAGAACCGCTCGGCCACAATAGCCGGCAGAAAAGCTAATAGTTAAAGCTGCCGTAGATACAGTCTCGTATGACTACAAGTAGAGCACTGTCACTAGCAATACGAGTAGATAATCATCGAAGTGAATGCCAAGTTGTTCAGGAAATTTCATTGTCAGTAACTGTATTTCTACGGCGTTTCTCGTCATGTGTTTTCTGAGGATATCTTATACCGATTCTGTCGCGAATTATCATGGCGTCTTTTTGCTAGCATGCGTGCAGTCTGATATTTTATTTTCTGTCGTCTAGTAATGATAAGACGTACAAAAAGTCCCCGGACTACGCTTCCTATATGCCGCAGCGGCGCGCGACTCTTTACACATCCCGACGTACAGAATCCGTGGCTGCTGCTGACGTGCGGCGCCGCAGATGGATTACCCCTCGTATTTTACAGCCGGGTAGCAAGAAAACGTTAACCAGAGGACTTTACTCTCTCATTCGCGCTACTAAAATATAAAACAAAAAGCTCTTAACGAGGTTGTCCGTCGCAATTTGAACATCGAGAGAAGGTTAAAATGATCATTACCTCAATGCGAATTGCAAGTGTTCTTTTTCACTCTAGAATATTCCAAAAATCCCGCCAATAGACTCGAAAACGTACTGCACGGACAGTCAGTTCACCGCCACCAACTCGTTCTTTGCGACTTTTGCACAAATCTTCAGGAAAGTAAAATGGGACCACAGTTCAAAGCTACGTATGTCGAGAGTCCGAGAGTCACAATGAAAACACTTCGTCGTTCCACGGAAACAAACGCAGTTTTAATTACAACGCCAAACCCGTTGCTTCCATCAAACACCACCAACAGCTAGCTAAGAACTCCACGGTCTAATACGACTCCTCCACCTACCAGTTAAAATCACATGCACTAAGGCGCAACTCCAACATTCTCCTATACCTACTGATTGGAATTCTCGGTCGTGCACGGGAACAGACTTGTGAATCAAAACGAGCCATCCATACTGAAAGACTAACTTTGCTGGTTAGTGTGAACATTCAAGCGCGGGTGTCTGTTGCGACGCACTAACAGAACGTAAAATCCGTGCCTCAGTTAAATGATAGATGGGGTAATTGCTTCTCCAGACACTCGCCTCTACATGCTCGGAGTTTGTGTTTTACACAAAGACATACCACTGTTTTCCAATTATCTAGAGCAACAGCGCGTTTTAATTTAGATCTCAAAAGAAATTCCTGGGTGTTTGTTTTGCTGCTTCGCCTTTTGCACTTTGCAGACTTGTTGAGACCAGTACCTTCTCTGTCTGTTGTGAAGATAGCAATAATTATGAGAGATGTTTTACCTTCTGCCTTTACTTTTGCTTCATTCACTCTGTACATATATCTTTGATGGTTTTGAAATATTCTTTCCTTTATTCTGCGGCATGAAATATCACTGTTTTCTTCATTAGTTATATTGCTACATGAATCACTTATTAACTCGGTATGCAAAATTACCCCTGTAAAACCAAATGTAATATGCAGCACTGTTGTATGAATTGTGATGCGAGAGCGCTATCTATGGCTGGCAGTCGAACAGTATCGCAGTAGTGTGCAGCGACGTGATGGTTACGTTATGTAATCGTGCGAGGCAGAAAGACAGGAAAATTTATGGCCGCGTTCTTATTTTCCAGTCACGGTCTAAAGTAAATTTCTACGCGGATGTTACGAAACAAAATGATAGACTGTGTGAATCCTTGTGAGCTACGTGGAATACGATAAAGAGCAATGACGCTGTACATGTGAATGGACAGTTACTGTGGTTACCAAAACCGAACTGGATTGTATATAACTCAGTTGCATAACAATGTACATTAAAAGTTATTATCTTGTTTGCAACGTAATGGACTCACTCCCGAGCACGTTAAAACATTAATTCTCGTCGTGGAGACTTTTAAACTGTTTATGACGTGTCGTATAGTCGCCGCCAGAACTGTAGATTAGCGATCACGATTACTAAAAGCGTAGGGACTGTAATTTCGCGATCGGTAAGTCAAAGTGAATATTGTACTGTTTTAAAAATATGTGTCGGACGCGATAACGGAATAGCATGTATGAGAGGCGGTATTGTCGCGCACCATACGAAACAGGAGCTACACAGCAACGATTACGTACGACCAGCTTATGACGAAGGTAATGCAACGGAGGAAATTATTACCGCCTGGAGGAGCCTATGTTGAATAACAGGATGTATCCATGGAAATTTAATTACGCCAACAGCATCAAAGAGCTGCCGCTGACGTCGCAACGCATCGGCTACAAAAATGCAGGCTGCGATGCAAAGCTCTCTCCCCTGTAAACACTCTAAGCATTTCATACGATTTCAAATGTAATTTCTTTTTCTTTCGTGACAAACATTTCTTAATGCCTGCGTTCTTTAAAAATACGTGTAATTTCAGTGACGTTTTTTACAGCCCGTATTGAAACCGTAGACCTACCAATATTTGCGACCTCTATCTTTCTCTCTTGTTTTATTGTCGTTATTGCACGTGTTTTAAAGTGTCTTTGCGAGGTATGCGTTTTTATTAATGTGTGTAGTGTTTTATCAGGCGCATTTACTTTTTTTGTGATATGTGGCAGCACGCGTAAGCTGTGGCGTCTGACATTAGATTCTGTGCGCCGACCAATCATAGCAAAGCTGCTTGCTCACTCGCTATTGGCAGATGGCAGGCTGCCGGCGGAAAGTTCGAATTTGACAGGTGACAGCTACGTGAACTACGTTTACATTCAGTAAGGTGTCATGTCACCGCATACTCATCAGTAAATGCGATTTTCTTTGGCTGTTTATTTATAATTGAAGCAAATTACAGCATATTTCATCTCTTTGCGAAATTATTTGCGGCATTTTTTGTGTATTTTCCGTTCTTTTGAAGTTTGACGCCATACTTGACGTAGTGACTTTAGTTCACTTTGGAAGTAAAGCGTTTTCTTTTGAATCAAAATTTACGGTCAAAATCACGCAAAGCAAATCTCTGAGGACCGTTCTCTTCGCATACGCCCCAGTTCGTGACAATACTTAACAACACATTAGGTTATGGCCGTTGTGACTAAATTTCGTGACTTGAAAGACACTGTACATCCATCTACTCCTAACAGTTGTCTCAATGAACACGTATTAAGATTGTCCTTCCCCTTCCCATTACCCTCCTCCTCCTTCTCCTTCTCCTCCTCCTCCTTCTTCTTCTTCTTCTTCTTCTTCTTCTTCTTCTTCTTCACCACTCAGCATCACGTTTTATCTAACTTTCCGTAATTTACACAGTTTATAACACCTAAGAAACAAATGTGCTTCTTAGGTGTTATAAACTGCGTAAATTACGTTTTTAATCATTAATGTACCTTCTCTTCTAACAGGCATAATCACAACAAAATTAATAGTGAGACCTCACAACCACCTATATAGTGTTAGTTACCACATTCAGTGCATAAACCCGAGCCTTTTCCGCAATGAATCACCTACATTCTGGAGAGACCTTGGTGGCCATATCGTCCAGTCCCTTACAAAGGAAGTGTTGGGTCTTTGGGTCTTGCCCACTCGTCTCGTATAGGGAACCTAAGGGATGCTGCGTTCTCGGAATGCTATACAACAATGAAGCAAATAACATTAGTAGTTTTATTTCTATAAAGCAGATTTAACAGTACTTAACTTTGAAGTCAGATCGGTGTCGCAAGTAACATGCAACCATTAATATTCTTCGCTATAGACAAAGTTCCTGCAAGTTGACACACTGCTCTGTGAATCCTGTCCACTAATGTCGGCATACTGAGCCGATGCTGGCAAGGGCGGCGCTTATATTCACTTCGGCTTGAGGGCGCTCCTGTCGTGGTGCAGCGCAGCATTGGCCAACGTCGTTTCAACGCCTTCTCTGATCCTGCGTTTTTCGTCTTCGTCCTGCGCTTGCGGTTGCGTCAGAACAGGAAGCGTACTTCATTATTTGCTAATAATATTTCCAAATACGGGTTCATATTGGAGGCAGGACTACAAATCCAATGAAAGTAATAACAGGCCGATAGGGTGAATATTTAAGAAGTCGCAAAATTACATAGGCAAATTTCAGTTATAGTACCGATTTTCCTCTACCTTGTGGTCCCATCGACGTGTTGCCCACCGAGTGGCAGGGAGCGAAACAATTTTAGCTTTTAATATCAGCCGGACAAAAAACAGTTTGAAAAAGTCACAAGATAGCGTAAATCGATGAATTACAGGCCCTTTGCGTTCACACTGCAGACACAGATGTGCCGGCGTGGAAGGACACGGTTTTTTCGTGATAGTCCACCCTCTTAGTGCTACTGCAGAATGACCAACCAGGGAGTCCTCCCTCGTCGTTGCCGTCAAGAACCACTGTAACGGTTATCACCGTCCCCTGTCCCACGACGAGAACTGTTGTTTCTGCCAAGACAACAGGACCACAGAGACCTACTCCCTGTTTCACATTCCAGAAAGAGCCCATTTGGACGGAGGTGTGCGATGTTGTTTAATCGATGTCACCGCCATCTGAAGTTAACACGAACTGGCTTCCACTTCTATAGAATCAGTCATAAGTAAAACCATATCGATAGAAATGCACTCGCGCCGCAACAGTATGCGTGCACTTACCTCGACGGCTGTAATTAAGTGCTCTTACAACTCGATTCGCGAGCTGTCTGCACGCCACTCACCGATCTTCGTGGCATAAAATCGGCTGTACGTACCGCCTTTTCTATTCGAATCTCTCATATCTTATAGTCTCCTGTACATTTCTTAAGATGGGTTCCCTCGCTTCACGTTAGTCCAATTGATAGTTGGCACTTGACGTGTTGGATCTGGTTTCCTCCAATCATAGCGCTCAGCGTCACCACGGAACCGTTCGCCGTCGCCAGAGTACCACAATAAGTGATCAGTTCACTTCCAATTCCTTTTCCGGCATTCCTTCTTGATTTGTCTGTAACCACAATCGTGGCTCTGGCGCTCCTATTTGGCACTTCGTCACACACGATGACCACTACGGACCTGACGTGCAGAACGTCGTAGCTTCAGATGTACCGAAATTATTTTTTATCTCTAAATATAATCAAGAGAGTTTGATTATTATTTTCATTCGAGTAATTGGTTTGAAGGTAATATTTTTATTTCTCAATTTTTGCCACGTTACCATAATAATCTAATTGACGTTTATTTGCCCTTATGTTTCTTCCTATCATTCCTTTTGCGTTTGGAATCTGCCTCTGTCGCCTGTAATGTGCAACCGAGTGACAAACAGGACTGCTCATCGGATGGTAACAAGGCACCTCCTGTAGCGAGTATGCGGATAGCTCCAGGTAATCCAATGATAGCGAGAAATTACAGTTCCGCTTTTAGTTCTTAAACTGAATTTTTTTGTCTGTCTTAAGTTTGTTTGAATCACCGTGAACAAAGGAATCGCGATTTTAATTCTGCCGCAGACAGCTGAACCCGTTTTCACGGATACATTGCACATCACGAGGTAGGGGTAGTTTCAATTCAGGGCCACAAAACGCATCGTGTACCACGGTTCAGTAATTTGGCATTTGAAATCTGCTGTCGAGAGAGCACCTCGCATTTGCTACATACCTCGCGGCGGCCGCCTCCAACATTGCTCCGCGCTACACATTAACAACATTTGTGAAGTGACGCTGTGTTCGTGTGTCACCTATAATCGAGCGGTAGCCGGCAACCGACGTGGAAATACTGTAGCGGCCAGTGACAGACTTCAACTATTACGTAATATTAATTGGATCATAGTTAAGACTCCTCTTCGGTTTGGACGAATGTTTTTCTTTTTGTTTGTTTTTCTCTTTTTACTAGAGTACAATTCCTGCAGAAGACTGGCTATCGGACGACTAATCACGAATTGCGATGCTGCGATAGGGCTATCTCGCGTTCAAATGCGTTTATGAATTGTCAGTATATAATTGTTCCATCGGTTTACTGCTTGACTTATGTGTCAGTGGCATTCCTCTGACCCTCATAATCGGCATGCATGCGACAGCAAGCGTTCTTAAGATGTTCCAAAACACTGCTCATAAAAACGAGATTTTTCGATGCTCATACCTCGCGTTCTATTGGTGATAACAAGGTCTGATACTATCATACAGTACAGGGTCGAAGTACGAATATTACACACTTCCTCCGGCTTAGGCAAATGGAGCAAATCAGTTGGCTCTTTTTGCATTCGATGTGGTCTACGGTGGGCTTGTTGCGACTTATGGAGGCACCATTAGTTCATGAGCGATTCCTCGGAAAAACCCCTAAAAAAGTGTTTTTTACTACATTTTCGCTGTCACCAAAAGGCCAAAACTCAGCCGAGGATTCCAAAACGGTTATGCATAGTAAATGGCTCAGATTCTCAAGATCCTGATCTCGAACAACACTGAAAATTTTCTTCATGTTTTTATCTATTCCCGAGGTGTATAGGAATCACATGTTGTAATACTGAAGCACGTATCAAATTTACTTACACGTAACATCCTGTCTGAGTCGTCAAATTAGTTTTGCGTTATTTCAGTTTCAGGTAAGTATACTATCTAAATGTTACTGACCAATACTTTTATTTCCATATGAATTGCATGCCCTGTTGCAGCAGGGAAAACAAGAGAACCAGCGGAAAAATGCTCCTATCGGAGCACAAAAAATGCGAATATCTTCCTGTTTATTTAAAAGACTGACTGAAAAGTTGGGTACCAGATGCCACATTCTACCTTCCTTAACACGTTAAAAAATTTTCCCAAAAATTTTCGGGTGTGAACTATTCACGCTTTTTATGCTGAGGGAGGAGACATTGGCAGTGGGCGAGGAATAAAGAAAAGGAGAAAGTGGAAGTGGGTGAGAGCCAGTGATAATGAGAGACAGAGGTCACGACAATGACAACAAGGGAGGGAGAGGGAGAGACAGCTAGAAGAGACAGCACTAGTAGGAAGGACGGAATGAGATAGTAGCAGTAAGAGAGCGAGTGAGAGACAATGACAGTGGTAAGAGACTGTAGTAGCAAGACAGAACGAAGGGGACTGCGGCTGTGAGACAGGAGACAATGACACAGAGAGACAAAGAGATAATGACATTAAGTTGGGTTGAATGAGTGAGTGAGAAAGAGCAACTGGGAGTGGATAGGAACGAGCGACTTAACAGCACTGAACTAGTGGGTGTGCGTATGTTACATTTAGGGCAGCTTTTGGGAGTTTGAGAGGAGCTGCACGTTAAAATAAGCGCGAATATGTTCGCATGCCAAAATTTTTGGGAAAACTTTTAAAGGTGCTGAGGAAGGTCGAATGAGGTAGAAGGTATCACACTTTCCAGTCAGAGTCTTTTGAATAATTCGGAAGATATCGCAATTTTTGTGCACCGATAGGAGCATTTTTTCGCTCGTATAACTACGAGGGTTGTTCAATAAGTAATGCCCCACATTTAAAAAAAATCCATTAATATAAAGAGATCAACATCCTTGTTGGTGCTTAACATTTGATGTTTGTTCTGTGCTCCAGCGAAGTTTCGAACCGTTCTGGCAGATGGCAGAACCGTAGTACTATGTCAAAATGGCGTCTACATAAGATTCACGTTACAGGCAGCGTGGTGTTATCGAATTCCTGTGTGCAGAGAAAGAAACCGTGGTGAACATCCATAAACGTTTGTGTGCAGTGTATGGCGGAGCTGCAGTTAAATGGTTCAAATGGCTCTGAGCACTATGGGACTTAGAACTTAGAACTACTTAAACCTAACTAACCTAAGGACATCACACACATCCATGCCCGAGGCAGGATTCGAACCTGCGACGGTAGCAGTCATGCGATTCCGGACTGGGGCGCCTAGAACCGCTCGGCCACCGCGGCCGGTGATACTGCAGTTGATAGGAGTACAGTTGGACAATGAGTAAAGAAAGTTACGGCCTCAGGAAATGCAGAAACAGAGCTCCACGATCCGCCACGCTCGGGACGTCCTGTCACAGCCACTGCTCCAGACATGCTGAATCGTGCGGATGCCATTATTCGTGCCGACCGGCGCATCACAACTCGACAATTGGCTCTAGAGTTGTCGGTCAGTACTGGAAGTGCATCTGCAGTGATCTAGACTCTCGGATATTCAAAGCGGTGCTCACGGTGGGTTCCAAGAGTGCTCACAGCGGACCACAAGTTTCAAAGGAAGGCCATTTCATCTGAATTCTTGAAGTGTTTTTGAGATCGACGGAGAAACCTTTCTGTCAGAGATCGTGACGCGGGACGAAAACTAGGTGCACCACTTTGTGCCGGAAACAAAAAGACAGTCCATGGAGTGGCACCATCTTCATTCACCACAAAAGTAAGTTAGGGGCAATCCCTTCTGCTGGAAAAGTCATGGTGACAGCCCTCCGGGATTGTGACAGCGTCATCATCCTGGATGTAATGCCAAGAGAGAATGCCATCAATTCAGAGGCATACATGAAGACTCTGAATAAACTCAAGAACCGTTTCCGGCGTGTTCGATCGGACAAGAATACAGCAGAAATCTTGCCCCAACACGGTAATACACGCCCACTCACAAGTCTGACAACCCGGGAACACATCGCCAAATTGGGTTGGACATCATTGCCTCATCCTCCCTACAGTCCAGACCTGGCACCCTTGGACTTCCATCTCTTTGGGCCACTTAAAGATTCTCTACGGAGAACGCACTTTGAAGATGACAAGAGTGTAAGTCGTGCAGTGAAAACATGGCTACCCTTACAGGACAAGATCTTTTACCAGTAGGGAATACATTCTCTTCCACAAAGCTGGCGCACGGCCATAGAACGTGATGGGGACTACGTAGAAAAATAGGACATGAAGAAGACATGTTGATATATCGTCACCAAATTCTGACTCTTAACAATAAATATGTTGCGAGGAAAAAAATGTGGTGCATTACTAATTAAACGACGCTCGTACTTCTGGCGTTAACACGTGCTGTACGGTCGACCTCCGATGCTGACACGGTCAATGGGCAGTACATTTGCAGGCAAAACATCTTTCATCTGCTGATATGGAGGTGGTAACAGATAAGGCAGTAGTCTATGTTACTCTTCTCCTCTTCGACCTCATCAGTTTCATGCACACTACAAATCTCTGTATTGCAGAAAACACATAAACCCTACTTTGTACTTGACCGCTGCTATCTGTTGTCTCGTGGCCAAGTTTAGTGCCTGCTGCCACTGAAGCCACAAATGGCTTCGTCACGAACTTTGAGAAAATAGTTACACAACACACATGTAAGTTACATAAAGCTACATATCCTATTTACAACGTTGGTAGTTGTGCATAATTCTATCCATCTGAGAAACAGCGTCGGCACTTTTTAAACAATTCCTCAAATCCGCCATGGCGCACAGGGAACAGTAAGTCCGCTGTTGATTATGTGCCGCGTCAGAGATACGTCACATCGGCTATTTGCAATTCTAATGCTCTCTCGTCCACACCCTCTACCCCACCTTCTCCGGAGATCATCAAACGCTGTATCTTGTGGAGCCTTCCCAGAGGAACAGCAGGAAATTTTATTATCTGCTGCCTACTACCAGTTTCCTTATGGGAAGTAATGCACGTTGATCTACGTTAACAGCTGATGTTTGGAATCTTTTGTTGTTGTTTTTAGTTTTACTCTGTATAACGAAATAATAAAAAATATATTACGCATTATTCAGCGAAAACGTGTGCGTACACGTATTAATATCTAAGACTTCTTAATCCTGTTGCACTACAAGGCCTAGACAAAACAGCCGCTTACCTCAAAATAAAAGGTCTGGTCGCTGAATTTACTTCCGTCAGAATATATTTCCTTAACCAGCTTAGGACAATGCCTCGTCGACAGCTACGTCATTACAGGCTGATCGTAAAAAGAGACAACAATCAGCCCACACACTGTATGTGACGATTTAATACAACTTAAATGAAGATAGTTGAAAAGAGTTTTGGACACCACTAATACCGGAAATCTCTTCGCTCATGATACTTTGTAACGTCAACAACTGTCTAGTGCAGAAGCAGTTTAAATGAGACGTGGCTGTGCCCACCCACTGTGAGAACATCCTCTATGTGGCCCGAGTTGTTAGTAATATCAGGCATTGCTATAAATAAATTGTTTTTCTGTCTTTCACGTACTCACTTGTTTTATAAAGAATAACACGATGCTTAAAGCACTTAACTGTTTTCGCAGTATTAATTATGGTGTTTACTAAATCACAGAACACAACCCGTAAACGTAAACATTCATGCGTAAGCGGTAATTTACCTGTGCTGCAACAAGTTTTACTCATGAAATGCAAGTGGAATATCGCCTTTAGCTTGCGAAGATGAGCTTTGTGTCAACTGATGTGTAGTTTTTGATCACAGTAGCTGACAAAATTATTCTTCTACTCTCGTGCAGAACAGTATAAAGATGCCACGTAGAGGACCAGAAGAGAGAAACTGTGACAGTGTTTCAGAGCAACAGGAAGATTACACACGAGCTTTCTAAGTAATTTTTCTGGTTTTATTGAAATTTAGTATGGAATAATGCTAAATGTGGCGTATGCGGGTTGGTGTACACAGATATGAGCTCAGAGTGTTTCGTGCGGCCATCAAAGTCTGCTCATACTTAAAACGCGTATGCATATTTTTTATTGGTCTGAGGTTGAAGCAGAACAGCTGAACTCTGACGAAGCAATGGCAGCCTGCTTCTTTAACGTGCTGTAGAGGCTCCCGTGCTACTGGGTCAATGTTCGACCGTCGATATACGAGTAGAAGTTGTTACAGTAGTCGGTTTGGTTGTTGGCTGAAGAGACTTCGTTTCTCAACTCTCTTGGCACCTTGCAAGTTGTCGTAGTACTCCGTTACTGTAGGATTCTAAGAGCAGGTACAGACTAACCATGTCCACCTGACAGCACGGCTGGAGCTAATCTGAACTCCCCATATTGCTCTTGACAAATCTTAATGTTTGTTAAATGCAACCTCTTTCCTTCGCTTATGATTGAACAACGACGTTACAAAGAACCATACGTCAACTATGGAGTAGTCACGAAGAAGAAAGGTCCTTCGACAGAAAGGTCAAAATGACTGTAGTATTTCGCATGGCACTGGACTTACAGGCCATTTATAGTTGATATGGACCTTCCTTTCTCATAGCACACGAACAAACCTTAAAATATTTGTCGGTAACACATAATTATTGTATGTCGTCTTGAAATGATCATCCGCAGGAATGCGCCCCCTAAAACATGAGAAGTTCATTCCACAAAGAATTTCTTTCTACCAAAAGTTATTGTGTCTCAGCATCCAATCCGTAGATAAATTAATTTAATCTGCAAACTATCTGATAGAGTCACAAAACATCTACAGTGTTAGAAAATCAATGAGTGATACTGTCTTAAAAAACTAAACTGGATCGTAATGATATGGAAGAACTGACCGTTACGCCTAACTCTCAAAATTATAATTTGACAGGCACATGTTGGAATGATTATTCTCTTGTAAATATTGTAGGAAAACATATTATTTTCTACACATAGTGTCTATATGATCACTGCATGTTCATAATCGGTAACTGAGTTTGTGCTTAATTTTTCCAGGCTGACACAGACTTTAGCGAAAGAGTACTAAAGCTTCTTAGTTTCGATGTTTTCAAAAGACAGCCCTCTTAAGATAAGATGGTGCGTATTATTTGATTTTGGTGTAACATTTGATGTTCCCATTAATACCTCGGTCCTTACAAAGCATTGCTGCCGTCTCACCACATTTACAGTATGGCGGGTAAGACGAATTCGTTGTTAACACGTAAAATCTACAACTTACATTTTGTAATTGTTTGTTGAGAATACAACTATTCGAATACGATGATTTCTGCTACAGATGATTGAGGAAATGCGTAAACACAAGGTATCAGGGAAAGTTTTGTCTGATCAGTCTTGAAATCAGAGATACCGGAATCCTTGAGGATATAAATCATCTATGGCTGGAAGTCAAACAAAATGGTTCAAATGGCTCTGAGCACTATGGGACTTAACATCTGAGGTCATCAGTCCCCTAGAACTTAGAACTACTTAAACCTAACTAACCTAAGTACATCAGACACATCCACGCCCGAGGCAGGATTCGAACCTGCGACCGTAGCGGTCGCGCGGATCCAGACTGAAGCGCCTAGAACCGCTCGGCCACATCGGCCGGCGGAAGTCAAACATTATTTGTACATATCTATGTCCGTAATCCAGATGTTTCAGCTATGAGTATTATCATTCAAGTATCTAAATTAAAAAGATTGATTAATCTGGATAAGGACTGACCAAAATGCCATTGTAGTAGTGAATGTGTTGTCGCCTTGCACAAATATATCTTTCTCAGAAATAACTCTTGTCAACATTGCTTTAGTTCATATGAAGCAGCTCGAACTGAAAAAATTTTCCAATCGTAATCAGAATCTACTCAATCAGTCCAAGGTGTTGACACTGTAATTTGAGTACTAAAGACATAGCTCTCAGAGATTAAAAATTACCTTGAATTTGTGCAAACCATGGCCTTTTTTAGAGGAAAGTGCACTAAAACCAATTGACAAGAAACTGAATGGTGCTGAAAGAAAATTGTTTTAACGATATTGCAGAAACTTAGAAAGAAAGATGTACATTTTCCTAACATTGTTTTCTTAACACGTGCAACAATATCATTTGGATACATATTTGGTTATGTGTTAACAAAACGCAGCCAGAAAAAAAATGTAGAAAACTCGATACACAGTGCATCTTCATGTTTTCGCTGCGCAGTGACTGCTCCATTAAATTTCGGGTGTGCAGCCGGATAAATTCAGCTTGTTGTAATAGCTCCTATGCTTTTTTCTAAGAGTGTTTTTGAAGCCAACGGGTATTCTCTGCAGCAGATATGTAAGGCGCTACGAATGAAACCAAAGGTGGTCATAAGCAGAAGAAGACACAGAAAGATTTAAACCCATGGTCGTCCTGCCATTCATGGGAAGCGTATTGTCAAAAATAAGACGTATCCTCAGAAAGCACAAGGCAAAAGTGATTTTTCGTCACCCACCGAAAAGCAGCAACACTCTAGAGTTCCGTTAAAGATGACTTGATGTTCCGGAAGGCTGTGGTTCACAAAATCCCCTATTAGTGTGGCCTCTCATATGTCGGACATACGATTCGCACAGTCTATGAAAGATGTACCCAACACCGCAGGTACACCCACCTCTTACAGGCAAATAAACTGACTGCGGCAAAACATTGTACTGGCACTGGTCACAGTGTTTAACGAAAACGTCGAAATTTTAGCGTCTACATCATCTTCCTGGGACTCGTTGGTGAAAGAGGCAATTGAAATTTGCTTGGGACGAATTTAATTAATAGCGATAGCGACTTCACCATGGATAAGTCACGGCCATCAGGCACTTTCTGTAAAAAAACTTACATAGATGTCGCGACAGTCAAGCCCAGAGTCATAAATCGACATCCCAGCGTGGATCGACTGCGCAGCCACTGAGAAAATTCTTTCCGCCAATTAACGTCTCTGGCGCCTGTGGATCTGTGGACGCATGTGCAGTTACTTGGTCAGTGAGTTTAAAAGGGCGGAGCGAATACTGGAGCGTAGGTCTTTAGGCTCACTCTGAAGGTGGCTGGACGATGTACCGCCGAAATATTAGAAGAAGAAGAAGAAGAAGAAGAAGCTGAATTTATGCTGCTGCACGCCCGAAATTTAATGGATGCACTGTGCTATAAACGAATAGGAACCACTGTTGGATATAGATTTTTCGAACTAATGAAGGAAGTAAAAAAAATGGTTCAAATGGCTCTGAGCACTATGGGACTCAACTGCTGAGCTCATTAGTCCCATAGAACTTAGAACTAGTTAAACCTAACTAACCTAAGGACATCACAAACATCCATGCCCGAGGCAGGATTCGAACCTGCGGCCGTAGCGGTCTTGCGGTTCCAGACTGCAGCGCCTTTAACCGCACGGCCACTTCGTGAAGGAAGTAAGGTCGGAAATTTACTGCCCGAAGCCGTTGAGGTCACCAGAACACTGCACTAGCTGGCACTGGACAGAATGATGTGATACAGCGAAAGCACGCTAAATATTCATCGCTCCTCTCACACAAGGCAGAATTGCTGCCCCCTCCGCCCCATCTTCATGGTGAAACCTCTCGGGCAACAGTGCAGAGCATTGACGTATTCACAAGTGAAGTTAAACTTTACCAACTGTAGACCGTCATAGAAAGTTGTAGAAATGTTAACAAGTAAGGGTATGAAACTTTGGAAACTGCATACACTTCTCAGGAAGTCTTACAAATAACGTCTGTTACAGGTTCGAGGCTAGTTAATATTACATAGTATAGTTTTCAAAACTTCTTCCTTTTAATATTATTTGTGCAATACCACCGACTTCAATGTGAATACCTAATTTTACCGGTCCGATCGTGGAACGCATTCGGTTGAGAGTTACGCATTGTTTCGACGTATTAAAATGGAACCCTACCAGTATTCCCCCTGCTTCCTCCTGCTACCAGATTATTCCGAGTGTGTTTGAAGCTTCCTGTTTGGATTACTGGGTTTATGATGTTTCCAATATTTCGTCTGTTTTCAGATGGCTTGTGGTTACGTGTCGCATTATAGTCCTGTGTCTGAAATGATAAATATTTCGTCTTCTGTTGCCGTTTTAGACACTAGCAAAATCCACTCCTGGTCAAAACGGTATTGGCAAGGTTCAAGTATCTTTGTATTAAGTCCGTGCAAGGTTTCACCTTTTATCACTGAGGAAAACCATCTTTCAACAGGCTTGCATAAATACGTAGTAACTCCAGTTTTCCCTAACGAGTAACAGAGACTGTTTTGCAACTGCAGATATTAACAGAGACCTATTACGTTGAGTCTAACATTTACAGACATTTTTCTTTTTATTTATAAATTCATATGGTAGGTTGTCACAGTGGTGATATTACTACTGAACACATCTACATCTACATCTACATTGATACTCCGCAAGCCACCCAACGGTGTGTGGCGGAGGGCACTTTACGTGCCACTGTCATTATCTCCCTTTCCTGTTCCAGTCGCGTATGGTTCGCGGGAAGAACGACTGTCTGAAAGCCTCCGTGCGCGCTCTAATCTCTCTAATTTTACATTCGTGATCTCCTCGGGAAGTATAAGTAGGGGGAAGCAATATATTCGATACCTCATCCAGAAACGCACCCTCTCGAAACCTGGCGAGCAAGCTACACCGCGATGCAGAGCGCCTCTCTTGCAGAGTCTGCCACTTGAGTTTATTAAACATCTCCGTAACGCTATCACGGTTACCAAATAACCCAGTGACGAAACGCGCCGCTCTTCTTTGGATCTTCTCTATCTCCTCCGTCAACCCGACCTGGTACGGATCCCACACTGATGAGCAATACTCAAGTATAGGTCGAACGAGTGTTTTGTAAGCCACCTCCTTTGTTGATGGACTACATTTTCTAAGCACTCTCCCAATGAATCTCAACCTGGTACTCGCCTTACCAACAATTAATTTTATATGATCATTCCACTTCAAATCGTTCCGTACGCATACTCCCAGATATTTTACAGAAGTAACTGCTACCAGTGTTTGTTCCGCTATCATATAATCATACAATAAAGGATCCTTCTTTCTATGTATTCGCAATACATTACATTTGTCTATGTTAAGGGTCAGTTGCCACTCCCTGCACCAAGTGCCTATCCGCTGCAGATCTTCCTGTATTTCGCTACAATTTTCTAATGCAGCAACTTCTCTGTATACTACAGCATCATCCGCGAAAAGCCGCATGGAACTTCCGACACTATCTACTAATAGATTACTTCTTCCGTTGTCACACTACGCTGCACCCACCGAACATCACGGCTGGCGTACCTGCATCTCTGAACATACGTGTGTGCGTGCGTGTGTGTGTGTGTGTGTGTGTGTGTGTGTGTGTGTGTGTGTGTGTGTGTGTAATTTCATCAGCAGTGTTCGATATCCGGCTGTCCTCGCAATAACAACAGTGTGCCGGAGGAGGCCGGCAAAGTTTTACGTCACGATACGAGCAAGGAGGTGCCCACCAAAGTTTCATGTCATGAGACGAGCAAACCACTCTTAACCAACATCTCTTCCACTACAGATGGCCCACTGCAGATCCGCGAAGTATCGCAATCCTGAACACTCAAACGTTCAATTTTCTGCTTGAAAAATGTCCAGCATAACTCTTTAAGATTCTTTCTACTGGGGTCACAACTCTTCAATCCAGACCATAAAAACCTATCGACATCACCATCTGTACTTATTATTTGTCCAGCTGACACGAGATGGTGACCGCCCATCTTTTCGACCATAGAACTGTACGATATAGTAGTTTCAGTGTACCAGATTCTTGCTACATTACGTTTTAACATCCCGTCGGAAACAACGTTACTAGAAACGGAGCATAAATTCGTTCTGGGGAAGGGCGGAGGTAGGAAATCGCCCGGGCCCCGTCGAAGAATACATCGCCAATAATCGCCTTAATCGATTTAGGGAAATCGTAGAAAACGTAAATTTGGACAGCCGGACAAGGATACGAGATGCCGTCGTCCAGAATACGAGTGTTAGCACTGCGCTACCTCGTCCGGTAAGATAAAGGAACGCATCACTAGGGCGCGTGCTTTAACATACAGGCACTTTCCATTTTCCGTCGCTAGATACGCGACGGAACAGAACATTAAACGCGTATAGTCGCTTGCAGTGTATTGATATGGATGTAGTTCGATACAGCATTCCTTGCTGATTCGTATTTCATTACTTAACAACAGGTACAATGATTGAAAAAGAGGGTGTTAGAGATCGGATTTTGCTTTAGATTTCTTCATTTTGGCGATAAAAGTATGTGACGTGATCAAATACGGGATCAAAAGCATACGAGAAAAGATTCTACGTCACATAAATTGAAAATAATAAGAGTAAAATATGATGGAGTGCTTTGAAAGTAGTTTAGTGAACTTATTTAAGTTTGGAATAAGGTACTAGCAAGTGCGTAAAGGCCAATACTTCGACACATTTGCATTTTGGAGAATGGAGTAAATGGTTCCTATTTACCTATTAATTTACACCCAGGTAAGCTATTATCACTGAATTTATCCCTTTTTTGCATCTAGGACCGCATTAGATCAAAACATTGTAATGTATGAAAGTAACCAATGTAAGATAAGAAGACTGCTGATGGATTTAGAGGGGAGGGGTAGGGGTTCGGGTTTAACGTTCCGTCGACATCGAAGTCATTAGAGACGGAGAGCAAACTCCGATTTTTTAAAATTTTTATCATCACTTTGGGTGCTAGTCTCATAGGTAGCGGCCATCACCTGTGAACTGGTTAAAATATATGTTAGTTTGAAAGTTATAATTCCTATGTACAAATACGAATTTGAAATTGCAAAACGATTTTAGATTTATTTGACTTTTTGCTTTATATGATCATATTTAGGTTCTGGTGATGTTAAATCTGAATACACAGATGAAACTTTAATTTAATAGTAATTATCACAGAAAAAACTGAAAAGTAATTCCAATTTCAATAAGGAAGCAAATACGTGAACTTTGTTAAAAACTTTTTCACAATCAATTTCAATCTAAAAAAACACATAAAACACAAGAACAAAACAAAGTTGAGCGTTCATAGTTGAATGCAGTGTGAAACACATTGAAATATGGAGATACGTTGTGTAACATTACATTCACTAGAGTCATATGTTCAGATTTATGTCCTTATCTACCTGCAGGAGAATCCCCTTATCAACACAGTCTGTAAAAATAATATGATAAACCTATGGAGGAACTTATCTTTTTTAAAAGAAAATTAGAAATACTACTATTTTCAGATGACGCGTAATATGAATCATCATGAAATGTTTCGTTTTCATCATATGTAATACATGAAGGTCTCTTAAATTACTTTTTCCAAACGTTTCTCCTCTTCATTACACTTTCTCAACACAAAAGCACCCAAAATGCATGAAACAGAGAGCTCTAACGTCAGCCATTGCCAACGAAACAAGAGACGTAACATCGGTCTCAAAAACGACTAATTGTTACCACTACTACCGTCCAGCCGCAACAAAAACTTAAAAACCTGGAGACCTGACAGACGTTTGCAGGGTTGTTAAATATACGTTAGACACAGCGGAAAAACGGTCGTAATTGGCGTGATGTGATATTACGTTTCAATACTTTTACATTTACCGCCAGTGCCGTGGTATTACGTCAGCTGCGCGCTAAATGTTAAGGGTGAGGAGGAAATCTGCTGTGGCTCTTTCACAAGAACCACCCTAACATTTGCCTTAAAAGATTTAGGGAAATCCCGAAAAATCTAAATGTGATTGTTCGGACGCGGATTTGAACCGTCGTCCTTCAATATATGAGGCCAGTGTGCTGACCATTGCGTCACCTCGCTCGATCTGAAGGATTTGAGTATGGTGAATGTCGTTTACCTGCAAGTGACATGTGAAAGATGTATCATTTCGTGAAAACATATTTCATTTGCACTGAACTTATTTCCTAAAACTGTGAGGTGATACTTCAAACACGGTTAATTTAACTTTAGTATTCTACACTGATTATCAGTTAACAGTAATTACAATCCACACAATTTGTCTAACATAGTATGGAACTCGCCTCTGTAATAGAGGGCATTATGTTTCATACAAAAACAATACAACAGTTATATCAAGTTATCTTTTGAAGTATGCAACTCTAAACTACTATAAAATAGAGTACAATATACTCGGCCCTAATGTACAATTTTCTGCATCGTACTTCCTATCAAAATACTGTTGCTATTGTGGTATTCAGTCAAAAGATTTTTCTACACTAGTCTTTCCTGTGCTGCTGAGCCTATATCAGTTTGAACCTGTTTACTACACGGAACCCGTCTCCCTCTGCAATTTTAACATCTCATGGTTTCCTCATTTATCAAATCGGTCATTCCATGGTTACTCAGACTGTGTCCTATCAACCGATGCCTTCTTTTAGTCACTTTGCGCTATAAATTTCCTTTCTCACCAACTCGAATCTGTGCTGGCGTAAGCTGTCGCCAGCACACCATGTGGCGAAGAGGTTGTGAGAAGATCGGTAGCAGGTTCAAGCAACACCCCGATTAGGAGAGAGGCCGAAAACAGACTCGCAGGCAACGCGCCGCCAACGCCCTCTCGAGCGAGAGTACTCGATCGCCGCCGCGGACCGGAGAGCCCACCAAGTCAGTCAGTCATCCAGTGAGTGAACGAGTCGCAGTTAGCTCAGACTCTAGATCAGAGTTTCAGTACCTAGCTACCAGACTAGCGTGCATAGCGGACTTTTACTTCACCAGCAGTGAGGCTAACTTGGACTATTACGGAAGAGTTTGTACAACACCACCTGGACTATCTTAAGTAGCTCTCTGTTTCTGTTAATAAAGAACCCAGTTAATATATGCATGCACTTGTGTTATAGAAATAGGATACTGGCCAACAAATAACATGCTATCCTTACTTCCGATGGTACAAGCCTATAGTAACAAGGAGACGACTCAAAAGAATTAGTACCTGCTCATTAGTTACTCGAACAGCCCATTTAATCCTCATCCATAGCACCACACTTATAAAGCTTTATTCTCTTTTGTTCTAAGCTTTTTATCATCTACGTTTCACTTTCATAGAAGTCTACACTCCAGACCAATACCTTCAGAAAAGATTTTCTAACACAAATTTATGTACGACTTTAACAAATTTCTCTTCTTCAGAAATGCTTTTCTTGCCATTGCCAGTCTCCATTTTATATTCTCATTCAAATGGTTCAAATGGCTCTGAGCACTATGGGACTTAACATCTGTGGTCATCAGTCCCCTAGAACTTAGAACTACTTAAACCTAACTAACCTAAGGAATTCACACACATCCATGCCCGAGGCAGGATTCGAACCTGCGACCGTAGCGGTCACGCGGTTCCAGACTGAAGCGCCTAGAACCGCACGGCCACACCGGCCGGCTATATTCTCATTACTTTGGCCATCATCAGTTATTGCGTTGCCCAAATAGAAGAACTCATCCACTACTTCCAGTATTTCAATTCTTAATCTAATTCCTGCATCACTGCCTGATTAGATTCCACTAAATTCCATTACCCTCGTTTTCCTTTTGTTGATGTTCGTCTTATAGCCTCCTTTCAGTACAATTGAAACCTAGCACGTCATTTACACTTACTTCTGCTCCGCGTTAAGATGATAATCGAGTTATCAGACGCTAGTATGGGACCACTTAATTCGGTAATTAATTGTGCTGTTGATTAGGTGCATATTTTAAATGTTATTGACAATTGTTGATTTCTGGATTTGGTTGGTGGATGAAGGAATTTTGCTCAGCATAATATCGCTTGCTGGGAATATTAAAGGGGCGAATAGAGGCGTTTGTCTCTCTAGGGAGAGAAAAGCCTGAGTGGAGACGGAGACTCTGGAACAGCGTAAGTCGCACATTGTAAAAGCAGCAGGGGGCTCGCTGGACGGAGGGGTGCCTCTGGCACAGCGTGATGTCTGCGTTAACACGGCGCCATTCGGGCGGCCAGTACAATGCGAAACTATTCTGTTGTGCTGGGCGGATTTTGTCAAACAGAGCCTGCAACGCCGGGAGAGCCTCGCCATTGAAATTCTATGGTCCGGACACAGGGCGAACATTTCTGAAGTGAAATGGCGACGCCACGTCCCGTCCCCTTAGCTGGGTGACTGTTCACGAGAAAAAACTCTATTAAAAGAGCAGTGAATGCAGGGTAGAGAGGTGTGGGGAGCTCTGCGGCGTCCGCCGTGGCAACGGTCGGCTAGAAGAATTTTTAGAATAACGTCGGCTCTCGTCAGCGTCCCTCTGAAAAAATACGATTGAGTACGCGCTATTCCATGTTAAAACCGATAATTCAAAAATTGTACGCAGAGGGATTTTCTGATGCTAGAACGCGTGCTATTTGACCAGAGATGCGGAACAACGCTCGCATTGGTGTTCTAACATATTTTTCTGACTGATCCACGTGGAGTAAGGTTGAAACTTTATGTTGCGAACGCAGAGGAGACACTTCATCTGCGGAAGGCGTGCAGTGAAGACACTATGGCTGTGGAGACCGGAGAGTAAGGACTTCGGCCGTCGGCGTCGTAGATGCAGCAGAGACATCGACTACGGGAACCTACTTGGGCAGGTTCCGGAGCAGCCAGCTGTCCGTTCGAGATTACTTCTGAGACAACGCACTGAGCTGTGTATCAGCTATCTCGGACCATAGCTAGCTGTGAGGAAACATTAGTCACTGTATATAGTTGTAATATGGATACGGACAAAATTCAAGAATTAGTACATGTTATTTGATTGCTGTTAACTACAGAACTTCAGGTTGGACATAATTCAAGTGCATTTTGTGTTCTAGTGAGAGGAAACCGGCCACACACCTATCATACTACCCGCTCTTCACCCGCCTAGGAACCACAAAACAATACAAGAGGGCACAGCCACAACACAATGTACTCTTACTTATCACTATCCAGACTTGTCTTTGATTGGAAATAAATATTTTCGTGATGCTTAGTACGATATATATATAATTCAAGTAGATGGTTTCCTTATATCATTTTTTTGAGATGTCATGTTACTGGGAGTAAATAATTTGATTAATCTGATAATTGGAGAGATGTGAAGTGCTCCAATAAGTGAGCCTGGCCACTTAACAATTTGCATGTAATTCCGTTGCGCACAGACTATAGATCATTTTTTGGAGGGTGTTTTTCTGTGCCGCTGTAAATTCTGGGATAGAAATTTACATTAGGTACACCCCCCTACCCCATTCCTCATTTTAAACAGCGCATTTCCCACATTGTCCATTCCATTCGTCTTCTGTTCTTCCAAGTCCTTTGCTATCTCTGACAGAATTACAATGTCATCTTCAAACAAAGATTTTACAGGTATTCTCTGAACTTATATTCCTCTTCCCCATTTCTCCATAGTTTCTTTTTCTGCTTGCTCAAAGTTCAGATTAAATAGCATCGAGGATAAAATACAGTTCTGTCTCTCACCTTTCTCGACCACTGTTTCGCTTTCATGCTTTTAGGTTCATAACTGCGGTCTGGTTTCTGTACAAGTTGTGAATAACATTTCCTTCTGTTTTTTTTCATCCCAGGGTACACACACAGATAAAACAACAAAAAACCGTACACACGCTGTGGTACATAGCGAGAATTATTAGCGTTTAATGTCCCGCCGACGCAGAAGTCTTTAGAGACCGATTACAAACTCGCATAGGGAAGGGAATACATAGAATTCGCTTCGAAGAAACCTTCTATTAATTGATTTAGGAAATCGAGAGAAAATTTAAATGTGATTCTCCCAATTGCATATTAATGACTGCTCCTTCCAATTGCGTGTCTAATAGGTCAACACGACGCCCTGTCTCTGTATAGGTAGAATGGGAGAGGGGAGGGGAAAGGTTACGTCTGTTATTGCGCTACAGAGAACAATATGGCTTTTCAGTTCTTCCCTGAGTTTACATAACAGAGAAACGAAAGCTGGAGTTACGTAGTGAAGTAGACGACTGAGCAGGAAGAATCGCATCAAGTGGGCCACCCGCGCTGCACTCATTACAACAACAGCGTAGCAGAAGTGAAGACTCTCCAACTTTGAAACAGTCTGTTCCACATTTTAGCCTAATTTTTAATCTGCAGACTGCACACATCTTTTTCGCACAACTCGTCTGTACCAGCAAGTGGATTCCACTCACGAGGACAACACGGCGAGAAACTTTGCTCAGTGGAAGAAGAGTCAAAATAAGCGGTCACACGTCTTTGCTCACCGTTAGATACTCGATAGTTTCTCAGAAAACGACCGTCAAAGTTTTCGACGTAATTTAGATGCCTTTTAGCGCGCGAAAAGTTCAGCTCAACTGGAGGCGTAATAGCTTCGCGACGTCTCACTTTTGCATCCCGTGTTTGAAACCGGACTATTATTTATTTTATTTTTCTTCCATTTATCTACCCATGTCCACAGAACATTACTATACGAATGTTTCTTATCAAGTTATGGAGTCCAAGGGTTTTATATTAACTGTGAAATTACAACTGGGTTTCACAGTAAGTGCCACACATTTATTATACAATATACGTGTTATGGTATTTTCAGGGGTTATAATCTCTTTTAAATTCTGATATTCTTATATTTAATTCTTATATCAGTTTTTAATTCTTATATTTTATTCTTATGTTTATTCTTCAGGAAATATCTGATGCATTCCCTGACTATTACAAATTGTAGAAACATCCGAAAATAGAAATTCCGTACAAGCATCTCGCGAAGGCAGATTTGCCACAGCGATATTCCTTTTTATGAATCTTGCTTAGCAATGAAACATCGTAATATAGCTGAAGGCATCACGCGTTGGGAATAATTTCGCGATAAACCACGCAATACGGATCACTTTTCCGAAAGCTGGCGCTTGCAACAGATTATGAATCCAGAAACACCACAAGAATTTCACAGAAAACAATTTCAGATTGTTGTTTCAATATAAACTAGAAAACATTCGCATAGTAATCTTCTATGGACATAGGTAAATAAATGAAAAACAAAAATAAAAGAAATAATCGGGTTTGGAACAAGTGGTGTAAGAGTGTAAAGCCACTACGCTAGCCATAGTGGTATTGCTCCGGTTCAGGTACTTACTCGCTAAAAGGTACGTACGGCACCTCGAAAATTTTGGCCATCGTTTTCTCAGAAACAGTAAAGTATCTATGGAAAAGCCGAGACAGGCATTTGCCTATGTTGACTCAGCTTCCACTGAGCGAAGTTTCTGGGTAATCGGGTTATGGCACGTGCCGTGTTCTCGTCAGAATGACCCGGAAGTGCAGGATCTTTAAAGGCAATAGAGAATTGCTTGTTCTTTACAGTGACAGCGTTTTAGCAACTTTCTGCTATTTCGAAATAAGTCACACTGCAAATTTCAAAAACAGATTGCTTACTATTGTCAGCAGTATTTAAAGTCGTTTGTAACGATCAAGAGGCGTAGCGAGAGAAATTAGTGTATTGGTAGTTCAAAAGCGCAACCAACTACTTGTTTATTTACACCCACACAGCCTTCTTCTTGAGCAGCCCAGAGTATTCCTGGATACATAAAGCAACATATCCGTTCGAACTGTCCACGAGACAGGACGCCATGAAACCGCAGCAAACCTTGTTTCGTTTTTAACGTTTTGTATAAAAGCGCCACATCTGCCACCAGGGACAAGGACGGGCGTAAAGAAGGAATGTAAAGCGATCACTGCAGTTGTATTTGAGATACTTGTCTGTGCGCACTGGATATCAGTAATTGCTACACTGACCCGCGCAAGGCTTCAGTCCGCTGAAGAGGATATAGGTCTCTTCCAACCGCCGTATCGCGAAGACACGTAAACGCTGAAGTTGTGTTATTTGCAATTTTGTGAAATTGGGCACCGGTATAAACGTAAATGGGAATTCGGGGGGAGTGAAAAATTTCAAGAGCATCCAAAACGATTAATAGGATGTGAAGCAAATGTGCTATGTACCCGTTCGTTTAATATAGAGCTTAATTTGAATCTACCGGTCACAGAGAGAGGAAGGAGGTAAATTCCGGCTACACACGAAACCTCGCATTTGATAAACGCTCATGTAACTTGGCGCTCAATGGTGTCACTTGAAAGATTTGAATGCATTGCGCTGGAGGACAGGATGGCTCTTACATAAAGGAACAAGTTCAAACAATCAAAAATATTGGCAGCGGAGGCATTATGGTCTGCGCAGCAGCCTGAGTAAAGGGAAATCAGACCTGGAATGTGTGAACGCTAGGATAGCTTTGATACTTCGATACTTTTATTGGAATCAGAACTATCGGACTGCATGAAGAATTCGGTGCCAACCAAACTTTTCGACAATATAACGCTGCCATTCACGGGTTGATGAAATAAAGGGACGGTTTTCGACAGAATGAAATCCCATTTCTAAGCCAGTTAGCCTTGCTTCCCATTCATATCCATTAGGAAGCCAAATGTGGAACGCGGAAAGCAATATATATCGTAATTGATGGCTGTTCGTCACAGTGAATGCCCTGAACGCTAGTCTGTAACGAGTGAGTCGCAAATTCAGTGGCGCGATAAGAAACGTGATTCAACAAAACTAAAGAGAATTTTTGAAGTGATTAAACACAATGTAGGTGCAGTTAAATATTAGAACTATTGTGGGAATTGTTTGCGTTCTTTTTGTTTACTCGATGAAATGTACTGGCACCTTTACCCCAGTTTCCATCTCCTAAAACAGAGTTTTATTCATTTCTTTATCGTAATTTGATAAGAGTGGAGTGAACAGACGCGTAACGTTATTTTTCTCTGCGACAGAAATGTTATGTAAGGACAAGTAATATATTAACAGGCCATGAAATTTTTTTTATCACAGAATTATAATTGGTGAAAGCTTTACTATCAAAAACTGTAATTATTATTAGCCTGATGAAAGACGTGCGGAAATGCTTAAAGCTCTGTCTTTGACATTATTATCGGACATTTCAATATTCTGACAGAGAACAAAAACAGACATTAATTAATCTTCCTGTAAATTATGAAAATATATTGAATCCAGGAACGTGATAAAATAATTGAAAAGAAATACTGCGATCCATGCAGAGTGCAGTGCATGGTTACAGCTACTGATGCAACTGTATTTTATTTGTATAGAAATTAAGTGATCAGGAGGGGCTTTGTCAACAAACCTTAAAAGTTTTTATTGATTCCTTTCATTTTTTACACTGTTTCAAATGGCTCTGAGCACTATGGGACTTAACATCTATGGTCATCAGTCCCCTAGAACTTAGAACTACTTAAACCTAACTAACCTAAGGACAGCACACAACACCCAGCCATCACGAGGCAGAGAAAATCCCTGACCCCGCCGGGAATCGAACCCGGGAACCCGGGCGTGGGAAGCGAGAACGCTACCGCACGACCACGAGATGCGGGCTTTTCACTGTTTAAGTTACTGTAGGCTATTCTGTAAATTGAAGATTCATACCCCGAAAAATTTTACTCGAACCTTTCCTTTCCTCGGACAGTTTGATTAGCAAAAACTTTAATTAGTCCACATTGTCTATAATCAATAATCATGAATCTCGTCACAACAAAGATATGAATATTACTTTCAATGTATGCATACACAAATCTGACAAAATCGCTCCAGTGCGCAAGCAAGCGACAACTACGTGCAGCAAAAGAACGCAAATTACCAAAAATCCTCAATTAATACCAAAATCTCCTCCAGCGTTACTAGCACGGCCAGAGCAGGCTGCCATCTCTCCTGGTGCAACTTCTCTTCATGCCCGACTACTACCAACTACCTACTAACTACCATTCGCGATAACAATATCTCAGACTAAGAGATTGTGTATGTACAAAACAGCAGAATCAATAGCTAGGGGACCTATCACAAATTGGTAGCCGCGCGGGATTAGCTGAGCGGTCTCAGGAGCTGCAGTCATAGACTGTGCGGCTGGTTCCGGCGGAGGTTCGAGTCCTCCCTCGGCCATGGGTGTGTGTGTTTGTCCATAGGATACTTTAGGTTAAGTAGTGTGTAAGCTTAGGAACTGATGACCTTAGCAGTTAAGTCCCATAAGATTTCACACACTTTTGAACAAATTGGTGTGACTTCAGTGTAATTATTGTCTTTGAAGAGAAGTGTCATTGACTATTTCTTTCAGTTATCTTCTGCACTATACTATAGCCACTGTTTCTATGTATAGTGCAAGTTTAATCGAGCTACGCAGCTTGGAAGAGGCATAGCATGTGAAAGTTACTTTCGTCCTACAATTTTGCACACCAGTACGCTAACATGAAGAGAGCTTAGTGCTACTACACACGTATGAAGCGTTTCGCCACTGGCAATAACACTCAAGTACCAAACGACTCTTAAAGAACCTCAGTGAATTTACTGTTTTGCGATATATGACCAAGAACATATCATTTACAACTTACAACCGAATTCAAAGATAGCGGAAATTAACGGCGATGTATGAAGTGCCTATGACAATTGTGTATAAATAGTGCCACTAACTGGAACATTGGCTATGGAATCCAGGTAAACCGCTCAAACAGATATCTGTGTTCTGCAAACTTAAACTCTATATTGTGATCTCAAGTGGACACGTTTCTTTATACGTACAGTTGTGACGGTACGCAAAAATATCTTCCACTGCCGATTTATCACTTACAGAATTGTGATGATAGTGGGTTTCCTTCCCCTCCCCACCGCCCCCCCCCCCCCCCACCCATTCTCTCAAAAATGGTTCAAATGGCTCTGAGCACTATGGGACTGAACATCTATGGTCATCAGTCCCCTAGAACTTAGAACTACTTAAACCTAACTAACCTAAGGACATTACACAACACCCAGTCATCACGAGGCAGAGCAAATCCCTGACCCCGCCGGGAATCGAACCCGGGAACCCGGGCGTGGGAAGCGAGAACGCTACCGCACGACCACGAGCTGCGAACCCCATTCTCTCGTAAAACTATTTTACGGCTACATTCGTCAAATTTTTCACGTGTGAGACAGGTTAGTTGCTAGTTTTCTTTGCAGATACAATTTGAACCCAATGGTGCCAACTGTACATGAGCGCTTCAGTCCGAAAGCTGCCCAGGAAAGTTTTCATCACTAAATAGCGCTACATATTGCAGCATACCTATATAATTGGCAGACTAAGTGACAACTTTTGCAGCTAAATTCCACAAAACCCACCACCAGAAATAGCATTAATAATTCCAGTTAACAAGAGGAACCATAAACTTTATATTATTGTACAAGAGGGTTAGGGAATTATGTACAAACGCTGATTTCGGCCTAAGGCAGACGCAGAAATATCGAAAGAGAAAGCTTAATACTGACGCAGAGCACGTGTGAACGTTCGTGTGTCTAGAGGATAAAATTGAAGTATCAGAAATGATACAAAGAGTTGGAAGACGTTATTCATTGATGTGCGGATCTACAGGCTTACCGAGCAGGGCAGAAAACCCGATATGCGGCGTGTACGGAGAAGTATGACAAAGCCCACAGAAAACGTGTCTGCACCGGACGTCAGACTTCATCTTCTATCGAAGCAGCACACCGATTGCGAAAACTCCACAAAGTTCTGCCTCGGACAGTGCGGCAGCTTTTTTCAGTTGTGGCGAGTGATGCTTGTATTCACCTTTTCACTGCCTGTATGCAAGAAAGTAGAAAACCTCGTCTTCAAAGTGCGCTGTGTAAAATTTTGTGTTGATTTCCTTCTTTTTTATCATATATCACTCATATAATTTGTGTTGGCTGTGTACTCTATTGCAACAAAAATATTAGGAGTGCTTCGCCGCGCTTTGGGTAAGGTTTCTGCGGATCATATAAATGAAAACTAATCAAAAGGATATTTTAATCCATTCAATGGCAGCTAATGCACAGAATGGTTCCATTCAGACTATTTTTGGTGGCTGTAGACCCTATAGAACTAAAATACTGTATTTTTTGTTTATTTTCGAGTAGATGCTCTACGCAAAATGATAGACATCTGTTCTCTCGTCCATGAAAACAAATTAAAAACGGTACTTTTGTTTTTAACTCCTTCACAAAATTCTGCGTCATAAATGAATTGACAAGAGTGCATGAAATAGCCACACAGTTACGATCTGAACATGATCACAGTTGTTCGAAATGTAATAGTTTCTATACAACACGTCCTCCAATCGTAGAAAATTCTTTACATATGTAAGAAACTCTTCCGTTTGACTGTTGGTCCAAGTGCAAAATGAAAATAATCTAGACGTATTAAATCGGTAACGTATTGAATAAAACTGGCAAACTAATGAGAGGAGGCCGCGATTTAGGGATCACAGATTTACTTCAAACTTTGTACAACTTTTAGTAGGCCATTAAAACAAGATAATGTGCAAGTAGGAAGGTTCACTGCTCTGGAACCTCCGAGAAGATCGCAAGAGAAATTTTACACGTCTGTTCTATGGATTATGTAATTGTGCGTAGGCACCTGACGTTAGAGTTCATGGTGGTCAAGCGATCAGCGTTCGAGCTTCGTCTATGAGGCGACGGTTCGACTCCCGCTCAAACTTTAATTATTATTCTTTTTTTTCATCACTGGTCACATTATTTAGTTTTAGAGGTAATATAATGAAAAAACCACGTGTATTTGCATGAAGTAACCGACGAATAACTGTACATTACTCTTGTGGTCTGGCAAATTGTGACGTGCTATATTACTGTTTGTGAATAACGTCATTCACATAATTATTTATCGAGGTTTGACTTGGGCTTTCCAAGCCTGTCCTCCGTCCTAGAAAATTTAATTATAAGTAGTAAATAGTCAAATAACGTACAAAATTCACTACAGCTTCATTAAAATGCACGTGAGTTTTTATTTCATTCTATTACTTCTTAAGTGTTATATAAATAATGTGACCAGTGATGAAAAAACAGACTAAAAAAGAAGAGTTGGCGGGATTGGAGCAGTTGCCTCGTCCACGACTCTTCAGCAAAGCGCGGACACTAACCACTTTTTTAAAATATCATTTTGTTCTATATTGTTCGTTGAATTTGTTCGGGGTGGACGTCCGATGACCCCCGTTCAGGTTCTTCGTTGATCCGTTCACTCAGTTTTTTTTTTGTTACGGAGGGTAGCTAACCCTCTGACCGAACACGCTGAGCTACCGTGCCGGCTAGCACTTGGGCACAATGACTTCTTACGGCCGACACCACCGCAGAGACACATCTGTTAAATAATAGACGTCTACAACTTCTCTCGCGATTTTCTCGGAATTGCCAGAGTAGTGCACCTTACGACTTGCATATTAGATCTGGCCTGCTAAGGTGCACGAAGTCTGAAGTACATCGGTGATCCCAACGTCGTGGCCTCCGCTTGCAAGGGGGAAAAAATAAAATCTGCTAAACGAAATACTTGTCGTACGTAGGAAACTCAGAACGTAATTTACACACATATTCTCACGCTAAAACCATTGCGCAACAAGAATATCACGTTGTCAGAAGAGAGAACATGTTCCGGATTTGCTGCAGAGATACACTCCTGGAAATGGAGAAAAGAACACATTGACACCGGTGTGTCAGACCCACCATACTTGCTCCGGACACTGCGAGAGGGCTGTACAAGCAATGATCACACGCACGGCACAGCGGACACACCAGGAACCGCGGTGTTGGCCGTCGAATGGCGCTAGCTGCGCAGCATTTGTGCACCGCCGCCGTCAGTGTCAGCCAGTTTGCCGTGGCATACGGAGCTCCATCGCAGTCTTTAACACTGGTAGCATGCCGCGACAGCGTGGACGTGAACCGTATGTGCAGTTGACGGACTTTGAGCGAGGGCGTATAGTGGGCATGCGGGAGGCCGGGTGGACGTACCGCCGAATTGCTCAACACGTGGGGCGTGAGGTCTCCACAGTACATCGATGTTGTCGCCAGTGGTCGGCGGAAGGTGCACGTGCCCGTCGACCTGGGACCGGACCGCAGCGACGCACGGATGCACGCCAAGACCGTAGGATCCTACACAGTGCCGTAGGGGACCGCACCGCCACTTCCCAGCAAATTAGGGACACTGTTGCTCCTGGGGTATCGGCGAGGACCATTCGCAACTGTCTCCATGAAACTGGGCTACGGTCCCGCACACCGTTAGGCCGTCTTCCGCTCACGCCCCAACATCGTGCAGCCCGCCTCCAGTGGTGTCGCGACAGGCGTGAATGGAGGGACGAATGGAGACGTGTCGTCTTCAGCGATGAGAGTCGCTTCTGCCTTGGTGCCAATGATGGTCGTATGCGTGTTTGGCGCCGTGCAGGTGAGCGCCACAATCAGGACTGCATACGACCGAGACACACAGGGTCAACACCCGGCATCATGGTGTGGGGAGCGATCTCCTACACTGGCCGTACACCACTGGTGATCGTCGAGGGGACACTGAATAGTGCACGGTACATCCAAACCGTCATCGAACCCATCGTTCTACCATTCCTAGACCGGCAAGGGAACTTGCTGTTCCAACAGGACAATGCACGTCCGCATGTATCCCGTGCCACCCAACGTGCTCTAGAAGGTGTAAGTCAACTACCCTGGCCAGCAAGATCTCCGGATCTGTCCCCCATTGAGCATGTTTGGAACTGGATGAAGCGTCGTCTCACGCGGTCTGCACGTCCAGCACGAACGCTGGTCCAACTGAGGCGCCAGGTGGAAATGGCATGGCAAGCCGTTCCACAGGACTACATCCAGCATCTGTACGATCGTCTCCATGGGAGAATAGCAGCCTGCATTGCTGCGAAAGGTGGATATACACTGTACTAGTGCCGACATTGTGCATGCTCTGTTGCCTGTGTCTTTGTGCCTGTGGTTCTGACAGTGTGATCATGTGATGTATCTGACCCCAGGAATGTGTCAATAAAGTTTCCCCTTCCTGGGACAATGAATTCACGGTGTTCTTATTTCAATTTCCAGGAGTGTAGTTTTGCTGCGGTACTGACAACAGGTGCGCCAGAAATGGCGCGACAACTAAAAAACATACTCCAAAATTGAAGTACAGGGGACACTGCGATTCTTGTGGGTAAAACGTTTAAAACGCACACAGATTCACAGCGAAATTCTGGCGTTGTATGGACCAAATACGATACGGCGTCCAGCCGTAGTGAAATGGTGCCAGGCTGCACAGACGTGGGCGATGCTGATCAGGAATTTCACATCTGGTGCCATGCGATTTCCCTCTTTTCGGCCAGCTCAAAGAACATCTGCGGAAGGGAGATATTTTCCAACGATGAGAACATTTACAAGGCGGTATTCGAATGGTACTGTGACCAAGGAACGGATTTCTATCGTCGAGAAACTGAACGACTGGCAGAACGTTACGACCATTATTTGCAGTGACTTGGCGACTATGTTGAAAAATGGTGCCATGCATAACTGTCACTTTGAAGTGTAGTGTAGCATTCAATAAAGGTCTGCCGAAATAATGTTTAACATACATTTTGAAGACCCCTCGCAATTCTAAGAAGAGAAAATCCCCATCACACCCGTCTCAGGTTTAGTGGTAAGATTGCCTAGTGGATAGCCCGTCAAAAACTGAACATAGATCAAATATGAAAAAAGGAAGAAGGTGTACTGAACTTTGAAAAGAAAAAGCAAAGCAAAGCAAAACAGAAACAGTGAACGGTGCAAGATAAGAAGGGCAACAAAGAGCAGCCTAAAAAAGCAACGGTGAAGTGTGTAAGTGGTCTTGGAGTTGGACTGCCAAGCGGCCGAGTCGTGCTCAGAACTCTCTCGTGCCATTTATTATTTTTTACAACATTATGAACTGCCCGTCTGGACATTGAAATGTTTGTTCTCTTTCTGTAGTCTTGGTAGTTGTCATCCCATACGTTGGTTATAGGACACGAGTCATGTTGTAAGAATACCTTATGGTCGCGTGTAAATGTGACGATGTGTGTGTGTGTGTGTGTGTGTGTGTGTGTGTGTGTGTGTGTGTGTGTGTGTGTGAGAGAGAGAGAGAGAGAGAGAGAGAGAGAGAGAGAGAGAGAGAGAGAAGGCGAGATATCACGTAGACGTCTGACAGAAATGAAAACAACAAATAAACGGGTGTGAATTATGTTACTATAAAGGCATTCAAGAGTCAAGACTTCCAAAACTGAACGCGACTTCAAAAACGTTAAAAACATGTTCTGACAGAGCAAAGAGAAACTGACTGATTGCGAAACTGTAGCGTTCATTTGGTTCAAATGGCTCTGAGCACTATGGGACTCAACTGCTGTGGTCATAAGTCCCCTAGAACTTAGAACTACTTAAACCTAACTAACCTAAGGACATCACACACATCCATGCCCGAGGCAGGATTCGAACCTGCGACCGTCGCGGTCGTGCGGTTCCAGACTGTAGCGCCTTTAACCGCTCGGCCACTTCGGCCGGCAGCGTTCATTTACCGCAGCTTATGTGGCAGGCTATTATGTTTTCATCATTTCGGGCATCTCACTTACTTAACAGTCGTACAAATTAGGTACGTCGATAAGAGATTCCTATCATATGTCACAGGTACTGTCACTGTATGACACACCAGACGTGTTTTCCTGTGGACGATTCGGTTGACTTGTCGCCTTGTCATCAAAAGTTTGTGGTTCCCATCCGAAAGCCACTTCCTTTCGGCTGCTAAAAGAGTAGCTGTGCAGAGCCAACTGTCACTATAGGTTCCTACCTTACACCTCGCTGTTGTTCCATGACACAGACACAAATATGAATAAAGAAAACAGCCGGAAAAAAAGAAAAAAAATGGCATGATGGAAGTCTGAACACTGCTCGCCCGCTTGGCAGTGCGACACCGTGACCACTTAACTTCGTCACTGTTCCTCCTTCAGGCTGCTATATATTGCACTTCTTGTCCTTAGGCCATTCACTGTTTCTATTTTGCTTTCTTTTCACAGTCCAGTACACCTTTTTCCTGTCTTCATGCTTTGACTGGTTGTCCACTGGGCCCTCTTACCACTAAATCTGAGGGGGGTGCGATGGGGAGTTTCCCTTCTAAGCTAGGAATTACTGAGCGTTGCCTCGACAGAACGTAACGGCAGGGGCATGGCCAAAGCCCAGGAGCGTTCTCCATCTTCCATTGAGTTGTAGCTGCTTTTCTGGTACGTACATTATTAATACTCGATTGTAAGCTGTGTTGCCCTAATTTTACCTAAAATCGTCATGTCTCAAACCACAAAAAAGTGTTTACGGCGAAAGGAAGGGGAAAGCTTAGTGCTTAGCTCTGAGTCGGCGACGACGTCACTAGTCGGGAATTCAAATTCAGGGTGGGGAGGGAAACGACGTAAAACAAAGTGCATGGCCGGATAGGGATTTGAACCGTCGTCCACCCGAATGCTACTCCACTGACTTACCTAGCTCAATGTATCCGACGAGTAAGTTTTGTTGAATCTCTGTCTTTCCTACGTACGACAATGTTCATCAGTTTGTCGTAAACGTTTAAACATTCGTCGTTTAGGAGTCTTAAATTGCTGTACACCATGCGTGGAAAACAAATATTAAACAACCACGAATAATGTTTTCTGTGCAATAGGTGAGAATATTGACTGTGACGGTAAGAAACTTAAGAAGCTGGGAGCAAATGAGCTTTACTAATTCTAACAAAAAATTCGGCTATTAGCTAACCGGAGTACAATGGGAAACTACCTTGTTATACTACGATGATATGAGGGAAAAACTCTTCCGCTTGTGTGTCGCCTCTTTATACGCAAATTAAGGGCAGAATAATGTTCTATATGTTCCTCTTTGCGAAGTAAATAAATTACCCAACTTGAAATTTTTTATTACACTGACATGTTTCACTTACGTTGCACGAACGTTTGTCTAAATTTTTTTAATGCTTGGTTCCATAATCTGTCTTAAGAGCTAAAAAAATATTTAACATCGTTTGTTATCATGGGACGAAGTTCTGACCAGCAGCAAACAGTTTAGTACTACAGTATCAGCGGGATGGCTATATACATCTGTTTGTGACAAGGTTTCGTATCAATGAAAACTTACTATCTTCAAATTAATATTTTATTACCAAGTACTCTGCATCTACTTAGGTCTCTGGACTAGAGAACTCCATTTGATGTCATATCGCCAGTGAATGTGATTGCGATGGCCAGAAAAATTTAATCCAAGCCTATCGATAGTTTTAACGCCAGTCGAAGGGCCGCAACCGGGATGGCTCACCAAATGTTTCGTATCTCACTACACAGAGGCTGTCTAAGAATATGGAGTATTTAGTAAGCTGTGCTGTGTGCCTGAGATAAGATTTTAGGAATTTTTCGAGTCTGTCTGACTTATTCAAATAATAATTAACCAGCTACGAAACTCCATGGCCAGTATTTTGGCACTGCTATGGCCTATAAATTCCTAAGTCGTCTCCTACTGCCCTTGTGTTGATTTTGACTGCTGGTCCAGCAATATTATCTGTCTTCAGACTTGTAAAAAGTTGTTGGTGACACACCACCCCTCCTCTTATCTGACGCTGCAGAAAATGTTATACACCGTCTCGTAAGGGACTGTGTACCGTTAGTACATTCTGCGGTAAGGCACTGTTATATCGTATGTATTCATTGCTGACTAACGAGTATTCCACGAGTCTCTCACTACTATTTTGTTATTGCCTGAAACGTTTCGTTACTCTCATGTTCTACTGCCAGCACTAGTTTCATACCCGGCTCTGGTCATGTCGGTAGTTTTCAAATTCATCCAATTCGTTACCCTCAGCGGACTTGGAGCAACGAAGAGTTTCCTTAATCGCATGTCGTCTTTCCCGCACGTTCGTGACAACTCATTGGTGTTTACATTCCTTCCATTTGTCAGTCTCAGCGGAGCAAGTCGTTAGTGACACGGGGTACCGAATGTACACTACTGGCCATTAAAACTGCTACACCAAGAAGAAATGCAGATCATAAACGGGTATTCCTTGGACAAATATAATATACTAGAACTGACATGTGATTACATTTTCACGCAATTTGGGTGCATAGATCCTGAGAAATCAGTACCCAGAACAACCACCTCTGGCCGTAATAACGGCCTTGATACGCCTGGGCATTGAGTCAAACAGAGCTTGGATGGCGTGTACAGGTACAGCTGCCCATTCAGCTTCAACACGATACCACAGTTCATCAACAGTAGTGACTGGCGTATTGTGACGAGCCAGTTGCTCGGCCACCATTGACCAGACGTTTTCAATTGGTGAGAGATCTAAAGAATGTCCAGGCCAGGCCAGGCCAGGGCAGCAATAGAACATTTTCTGTATCCAGAAAGGCCCGTATAGGACCTGCAACATGCGGTCGTGCGTTATCCTGCTGAAATGTAAGGTTTCGCAGGGATCGAATGAAGGGTAGAGCCACGGGTCGTAACACATCTGAAATGTAACGTCCATTGTTCAAAGTGCCGTCAATACGAACAAGAGGTGACCGAGACGTGTAACCAATGGTACCGCATACCATCACGCCAGGTGATACTCCAGTATGGCGATGACGAATACACGCTTCCTATGTGCGTTCACGGCGATGTCGCCAAACACGGATGCGACCATCATGATGCTGTAAACAGAACCTGGATTCATCCGAAAAAATGACGTTCGTCGTTGAGTACACCATCGCAGGCGATCCTGTCTGTGATGCAGCGTCAAGGGTAACCGCAGCCACGGTCTCCGAGCTGATAGTCCATGCTACTGCAAACGTCGTCGAACTGTTCGTGCAGATGGTGGTTGTCTTGCAAACGTCCCCATCTGTTGACTCAGGGATCGAGACGTGGCTCCACGATCCGTTACAGCCATGCGGATAAGATGCCTGTCATCTCGACTGCTAGTGATACGAGGCCGTTGGGATCCAGCACGGCGTTCCGTATTACCCTCCTGAACCCACCGATTCCATATTCAGCTAACAGTCATTGGATCTCGACCAACGCGAGCAGCAATGTCGCGATACGATAAACCGCAATCGCGATAGGCTACAATCAGACGTTTATCAAATTCGGAAACGTGATGGTACGCATTTCTCCTCCTTACACGAGGCATCATCACAACAACGTTTCACCAGGCAACGCCGATCAACTGCTGTTTGTGTATGAGAAATCGGTTGGAAACTTTCCTCGTGTCAGCACGTTGTAGGTGTCGCCACCGGCGCCAACCTTGTGTGAATGCTCTGAAAAGCTAATCATTTGCATATCACAGCATCATCTTCCTGTCGGTTAAATTTCGCGTCTGTAGCACGTCATCTTCGTGGTGTAGCAGTCTTAATGGCCAGTAGTGTAGGTTATCGCTCGTCACGTTTTCTTTCACTGCTTGCTATTCCTGGCTGATTCGGACGGTTGTCTCTGTCTTTAATCATCCAATGCCTTCCGTTCACATGCTACTGTTTCCACCGCACGGCAAATCGCCTGCTTCTGAAAACACATAGCATCAAACGGAGGCTTTAACAGGGCTACGTCTAATGATTGGAACACAGCAAATTCCGTATGTCGTGATGTCTTGCCACTGCAGAGGCTGGCAGAAGTGCCGTATCTGTCTATAGTGGCAAGCGTATGTACACCACTGGTCTCTAACTACCATTTCGTTACAGCGATTCAGTCTGATATTTTTATACAACGAGCTCAACACACGCAACTGCAGCTGTTACCAGTAGTACCAGAACAGACATAGTGGCTTTATAAGTATGTAGAAGAGAAAAACCTATGCAGGAAAGAGCTCTGACGCAAATCGCGCTTTCACGAGCGCGGCTATACCCACATGATGGCAGGTTAGCAAAAAAAGTGTGTCTGCGTAATGGGTGCATCCGTAATGACGTTCAGTAATGAGTGACGATAACTTTGTAACAGGTATATGTCTCTCACTTGATCCGTTTAGCATAGTACGGCCCCAAAGTGAGTATTTGTTGCAGAAAGGAATCACGAGTGATAGCAGTGCTTCGCGAGGTACGGCGCGGCAGGTAGCGAGCTGGTGATATTTGCGTGCCGTGGCGACGCGCCACGCAGTATTTCTGTCGTCCCGTGTATTTGGCCGGCCCTGCACGCCTACGGCTTTATTGTTACGCGGCCGCTGCTGCCGCGACCTAGTAGTCCAGTTTGGAACCACCGTCGGCGGCAAACAAGCCAAAGCTCACGGCTCCGCCTGCCCTTGGCCGCAGCGACTCCCTCGCCAACATGAAACGAGTACATCTCAATAACTACAAGTTTCGTGCACTGTGGTGATCTCTACTTCGTGTAGTATTACAAGCTAGGACTAAAAAGAGGTAACGTCCCAAATGCGTCGTTATTTCCATGCGCAGCTGGTAGCATTGCGGAACAGTGTCCGTGACATATCTACATCATCCAGTCCGCAAGCCACCGGAAGGTGTACGTACTTTATATACCACTGCCACGCGCGCGATCCCCCCCCCCCCCCTCCCTCCCCCCTTAACGGTTCCATTAGCGAATGGTTCGCGTGGAGAATATTTGTTGGTAAGAGTCCGACTGTGAGCTCCAGTCGCTCTAACGTTACGGTCCTGGCATATCGCGAGATGTATGGTGGAGGAAGCAACGTAGTGGGAGGCTCCTCTAGGAATGGACGCTCTCGGAATTTTAACAATAAACCAATCCGTTATGCAGAGCACCACCCCTCCAGCGTCTGCCATGGTGTTGGGTGAGCATCTCCGTGACAGTTCCGCTCTTACTAAATGAACCTGTCACGAAACGCGTTGCTCTTCTTTGGATATTCTCTATGTCCTCCCTCAAAACCTACCCAGTACGATTGAAACGCAAGTAATGGTCCAACGAGGGTTTTTTAAGCTACCTTCTTTGTCGGTAGTCTCCACTTCCTGAGGATCTTTCCAGTAAATCTCAGTCTGGCATCTGCCTTACCTGCGATTGGTTTTAAGTCGGTGTGCGGACAGATGCCACGCCGGACAGATGCCACGATTTTACCTGCTCCGAAGGGTTGGGTCCCTTGTCACCCCCGCCTCCGCCTGCTCCTCCTCCACCTCCTCCACCTCCTCCTCCTCCTCCTCCTCCTCACTCGTCCGCCCAGTTTGCTTTCGAAGTTCCTAACGTGACCATCAGTATGGACGTTATTACAACGAACAAAGGCAGGCCTCCAGCTCATTACAAAGGTTACGCGTATCTTAAACAGAGGGAATCTAAATGCTTACGCCGAAAAGCGGATCATTGCAAGGGAAAGCTGCTTTCGAGGAACGGAGAAGTGTTGAACGTATTAGAACATCTCTGTGGACCACCTGCCGATGCGACTCTGAAAGTGAGAAAGCAAGTGGAAAGGGCGAAGAGAAGGTCTCCAGAAGAAACTACACAGTTATCGGAGATATACGCGGATGAAATGGGAAATCTACATAATAAAGTTTATGACTTTGTTACAGTTGTGGTGTCACCGCCAGACACCACACTTGCTAGGTGGTAGCTTTAAATCGGCCGCGGTCCATTAGTACATGTCGGACCCGCGTGTCGCCACTGTCAGTGATCGCAGACCGAGCGCCACCACACGGCAGGTCTCGAGAGACTTCCTAGCACTCGCCCCAGTTGTACAGCCGACGTTGCTAGCCATGGTTCACTGAGAATTACGCTCTCAATTGCCGAGACGATAGTTGGCATAGCATTCAGCTATGTCAATTGCTACGACCTAGCAAGGCGCCATTTATCTTTTGCTATGTATCTAATGAAGCATGTACAGTAACAAGACCAATGTTCACCAATTGTGGATTAAAGTTAAGTATTCCAGCAGCTACGTACTTTTCTTTATAGCATTCATTGCGTATGCTGTTTCAGACCTCACGCCATCCTGCGTGAGCTTATAGCGTGCATTTCGGCCTTCTCTAGCTATATAACAACAGTGATGCCTAATTCAGAATCTATGAAGAGAACCATGCGTCGTCGATTGAGTCAAGCGCGGGGAATCAACAAGAGCCTAAGAACTGTTATGAAATTGAATTTCATGAAGATCTATTAAAATAGGAGATGGCAGTATTTTACTTCTGGAAGACGATAGACTGGAGGAGAGAAGAATGATTTTTAGTGGAAGCAAAGGAAAAGAAAGTTCAAAAACATGGAACAATTAAAAGCTGTAGCAAGCAGTTTACACAAATCTACACCATACACGTAGACTTAGGAGGCCCAATTAAAGAAACAAACATTCCTCCTACTGTATTTCCACTGCGTCCTAATAAGAAGAAAGACACTATGTTCATCTCCTTCGTCTGATAAAACAGGCAGTCCCCGAGTGGTGTCCTAAGCAAGTAAAGATGGACTTTGAGGCAGCTGCGAAATTGGCCATTCGGCAAGTTTTTCCCACAATTGAAATAAATGGATTCTATTTCCATATGAAGAAGAGTTTATGGAGAGGAATTCGAGTTTTCGGTCTAACTAAGGAGTACCGCCAGAATGAGAATTTAAGACTTCACGTCAGCATGTGTGCAGCGCTGGCATTTGTAAAACCGGAGGACCTAAGCAATGGATGGACTGAGATTCGTGCAGAAGCTCCTGATAACGGAAGATTCTCTCAATTTTTTGACTGCTTTGTGGGTAACTAGCTAGAGAATGAGGATATCGCAATAGAAATGTGAGACTGTTGCGGAAAAAGGCACCGAACGACGAATGCTGTTGAAAGGTGACACAACAAAATAAGTAGTGTTATTGGAAACCCTCACCCTAGAATCAACTATTTGGTGGAGTGCTTGAAAAAGGAAGCAGAGCTCACAAACTGCATGTACATTAAATTGGAAATGAGTCTTGAAGGTAAGAGGAGGAAGAAGAAGTACTTGAAGCTGGACGACAGGATAGAGGGAACCTTAAAGAATTATGAAGAGACTGGCAACATTAAGCCTTGATTGAAAGCCATTGCCCATATTCAGAAACTGGACTAAAATACGTTAAAAATAATGTATTAAAAACTATGAAGACCACTGAGTCCTCGCAGATTACTGAGTTAAAATTATTAAGACATTGAAGCAGCATTATCGGCGCTAATATTAAGTTGTAATTGTAAGTAGGGTATACATTATTTCAGCGTGTTTAGGCTGATTTTACACACGCCAAAATGTTAAATGGTCATTTATCATTTTGGCGGTCCAAAGCCCGTGCAACGTGTGGTGGGAATCAGCCTTCAATGTAAAAAGTAAAGGGTGTTTCAAACCTCACAAAAGTATCCCTATTGTTGTCACGTTAAGATAACTTTTTTCTACCTTCCAATATTATGGCCATACTATTAAATAATTGTGAGTTCTAAAATTATTTTCTGAAGCTTCAGCAACTATCACATAAAATATCATGGTTTGTTAAACTGATAGTACACTATTTTGTAAAAGAAAATGGGAACTGAACATTTGAATTGCACCTAAAATTGACATCCCAATACTGATCCTAAGGTTGACAATTTTGGCACCTCAAATATTTTTTTACTTAAGTTTATCTGCAAACATTTATAGTACATGTAAATCTAATTAAGTACATTTAGATATAGTCCTTTAAAAATTCCTTACTAAATTGTTGATTATCTTTAAACAGGCCAGTAAAAGCGACTGAAACTAGGCAAGGAGCTTACAACTGAAAATTAATTGTTACTAAAAGAACAGCAGAAACAAATGTATTGGACCTACTTTTCTTAAACATTAGAGACTTTCTGAAAAGATATTTGATCATTTCCTCTGTCACTGACAGTTTAGGCCCCTCTGCAACATTAGTTATTTGATAGCGTAATTTGAGTTGCTTTGCAACACCAGGGATACCTACTTTTAAATTATGTTTGCAGCTGTTCTCATTTCGAATTCTGGAATATTTAATTCGTCTTCTGTGGTGAAGGAATTTCGGAAAATGCATTTAGTAACTCCACTTTAGTGGCACTGTCATCAGTAACATTACCGTCGCTGTGGCGCAGTAAAGGTACTTACTGAGCCTTTCCGCTAGTTTACTTAACACAGGACCAGAATCTCTTTGGAACAAATGGTTCAAATGGCTCTCAGCACTATGGGACTTAACTTCTTAGGTCGTCAGTCCCCTAGAACTTAGAACTACTTAAACCTAACTAACCTAAGGACATCACACACAAGCCCGAGGCAGGATTCGAACCTGCGACCGTAGCGGTTGCGCGGTTCCAGACTGTAGCGCCTAGAACCGTTCGGCCACTCTGGCCGGCAATCTCTTTGGATTTTCCGCCACATTTCTAGTGCGAGTTTCGTTGTTGAAACTATTAAATGCATCTCACATTGAAATCTGCACCAAATTTCGAGCCTCAGTAAAACTTCACCAATCTTGGAGATTTTGCGTTCGTCTAAATTGTACGTGCCTTTTGCGGTGCTCCTGCAGCAGCTTTCTGTCGTGTTTTGTGTACCATGGGGAATCAGTTCCGTCTCTTATTAATTTATTTGGTATGAATATCTCGAGTGCTGTTGATACTATTTCTTTGAACTTAAGCCACATATGGTCTTCATTTACATAGTTTGGAAGGATTCGAGACTATCTCTTAGATAGACGTCAACCGAATTTTTAGCTGCTTTTATGAATAGATATATTTCGCGTTTAGTTTTGGTGAATTTCTTTGTTACGGAAGTGAGCCCCGCTACGACTGTGTGTTCACTAATCCTTGTATCCGTCGTGATACTCATAATTATTTGTGGCTAAGAGGTCAAGTGTGTTTTCGTAGCCATTTACAATTTGAATGGCCTTGTCAACTAATTGTTGAAAATAATTTTAAAAAAGCATTTAGAACAATTACGGAAGTTGTTTTCTATTTACAATAGGGTTTGAAAATGTATTTTTGTCAACATACGGCAGGTAGATTGAAATCACTGCCAACTATAATTGTATGAGTAGGGTACCTTTTTGTGATGAGACTCAAGTTTTCTTTTCTTTGAACTGTTCAGCAACTGTTTCAGAGACAGGGAGTCGGCAAAAGGAGCCAGTTATTAATTTATTCAGGTTGTTGAATATAACCTCTGCCCATACTAAGTTACATTAACTATCTGTTTCAATGTCGATTGTTTACATTACATTATTTTTCCTAAGTTGTCCTTCTTGTTTCTGTTGTAGTGCAGATAATTAAAATTACGGCTTTTCCCTCAAAAACCTAGGATGTGTTCTCTATGACTCTGTAAATACCAGAGCTAAACAATGTAGAACAACAACGTACGTTACAAGCGTAGCATTCTGTATTACTTCATTTCCTCATTTCTAACATTTTAAAATTGTACCTCGACTTTACATGACATGTCAATCATAGATGTTCTTATCTCTATTTAGTTAACGTGTATTCAGTTATTTTTTGAACATTATCCCGCTACACTTTATTAACTAACGATTTTAGAGAGTAAATTAATATGTAGTATGTCGTTCTTCTTCTCAGACATTCACATACCCATTTCTTTTTTCTTTATTGTCTTTTGGGTGTGCAGTTGTAGTAATTAAAGTAGGCACAAATGAAGTGATCAAAAAGAAATGATTAGCGTACATTCGCATTCTCGTTAGATCGTTCCTTTCTTGTTGCTCCCATGGCGATGGACTGTTTCTATCGCAGTCAGTAAGCGTGAAAGGAGTCTACCGTACAGACAGAGGGATCTATATTTATACTTGGCAGAACTAATTACATACTGACATAATCGTCGGTATTGCTTTCGTTTCCCAAAAGTTATAAATATTTCGATTTCGAAAAACAAGCTCTGTATTTCGCCAAGATGTCGAAGAAGAAGGCCCCTTACGCACTGGTTGTATCGAGTAAGATGTGGAGACGGCGGTTTGAAAGCGGACAGAAGTAGTACGAGGAAGGGCGTCCCTTACCTGAGAGATCGCTACTCAAGCTACCTGGCGAAGGGGAAAGTGTGGCAAAAGTCCGGCGTGGCAAAAGTCCGGGATTCTATAAGTCGTCGTTCCACTTGAAATCACTCCGTATGCATACTTCCAGATATTTAATGGATGTGACTGCTTCCAGTGACTGTTTTGCAATGATGTTATCGTATAAAACTGAGTCTGTCTTCCTGTTTATGCGCAGTACGTTTCATTTGTTTACGTCGAGAGTCAGTTGCCAGTCCCTTCCTCAAGCTTCTATCCTGTGCAGGTTCTTCTGCATCTCGGTACCATTTTCTAGCATTGCTACTTCTCTACATACAACAGCATCATCCACGTAAACCCTCACAGAACTTCCAAAGTTATCCATTTGGTCATTTACGTATAGTGTGAAAAGTAATGGTCCTATAACACTACATTTAGTTACCAGTTCCTCTTATGTCTCAAGGTTTCTCTTCGTTGAGAGTGACAAACTATGTTCTTTTTGCTAGGAATTCTTCAGTCCCAACATACAGCTGGTCTGATAATCCGTATGGTTTTATTTTCTTCGCTAGGCGGCCTGTATCGATCGCCTTCCGTATTTCAAGAAATGCGGCATCAATGTGGTTTCAGGGACTCGTGGATCAACAGAGTGAGATGGATTTCAGACAATCGCTATTTTCGCAACCCATGTTGAATCCCACGAAGAACATTTTTGATCTCCAGAAATTTGAAAATACGCGAGCAAAAAACATGTTTCAAAATTCAACAAAAGACCGACGTCTGAAATATAGGTTCCTACTATTGTGCGTATTTTAGATACCCTTTTTCTAAACGGAAATTACCTGCGCTTTTCTCCAATCACTGAGAACGCTTCGCTCCTCCAGCGACTTACAGAACACATTATTGCCGTTTGGGAGTGGAAATATGTTTTCGATAGGAACATGTTTTACAAAAGCGATAATGGTTTGGAGCCTGCACAGGAGGAGACTGTCATTCAGGCAGTCGATGGCGACGCAAGTTCTAAATTAATCAGTAATCGCAGAAACGTCTGAAGTCCGTTTCTCCAAATTTTGCAGGAAAGCAAAACTTATTTTTTATAGAAGCAGAATTCTCTCTCAGTTTGGAAGAGATGTACACATTTAAAAAATAAAAACACATTGGCATGGCGAACTTCCGAAATTGCCTTCAGTGGCAGTTTCTAAAATTATAAATTCGATGCCGGCCGGAGTGGCCGTACGATTCTAGGCGCTGCAGTCTGTAACCGAGCGACCGCTACGGTCGCAGGTTCGATTCCTGCCTCGGGCATGGATGTGTGTGATGTCCTTAGGTTGGTTAGGTTTAATTAGTTCTAAGTTCTAGGCGACTGATGACCTGAGACGTTAAGTCGCATAGTGCTCAGAGCCATTTGAACCATTTTATAAATTCGATAAAAACATACGTTGCAGCACTAAGTGACTAAAATGTAGACAAAAAAAGAACAGTTACACTTAGAGAAGGTAGATATTTCATCATAAAAGTAGATCGAACCCAAAACATTATCCAGTCTGTATTTTACAGACAAAAAGAAACTCCGAACTATTACAAGCAAAGAAGAATTTGCAACAATTTTATGGAAAAACACGGCATTAGTAATGTTATAGAAAGCAACATATCGAAAATTTATTACAGTTACAAAAATAATTCCAGAGGCTATGTGAGAGGCGAGAGTGACTGCAAAAAATCCACTTGTATCATTGCCCAGCCACTGGAAGAGAGATTTATACAAATCTGTGGACATCCTGCGGTATATATCCAACCACTTCCTTTGCGCCCTCCAAGTTAACCTTATTCATTGGATCAGTATAGAAGGGTACCATAGTGTGGCTGGATGAACGATGGTTTTTGGTTGGTGTGACCTTCTGAACCTGAATGAGTAATGCACTAACCCATTAATAAAAGTGCTGGTAACGTCAAGTCATTTGTTTCTTAATCAGACAAACTCTGTAGCAAAGTATGTTGGATTCCGAAGGGACACAGATGGCAGGAATTCAGATCCCAGTCAGATCTAAAATTTTTATCTGTCACGTAATCGGAAGAGACTCAAAGTATTTAATATGTGGTCGAACAAAAGTATGCTGAAGGTCAGGTGAGTTGATAACATAAGAAATGAAGAGGCTCACCGCAGAATCGGTGAGGAGAGTAACACCTGGAAAACAAGGACAACTCTGACTTATAATCGTGTCCCTTCATCTTAAGACATCAAGGAATAACTTTCATAGTACGTGAGGGAGCTGTAGAGCGTATAAACTATTTGCTGAGATGAAGAGATTGGCATAGAACAGAAATTCGTGGCATAACGCATCCAAACAGTGAGAAAATTGTTAAAAAAAGAAAAAAAAAGCTTTTTTTTACCACTCGCAAAGTTTGTTAACGTGAGAAATTCCGAGTTATACTGTGGTTGGAGGCAATGGTAAACTGTAGGTCCCCCTACAACCGTATACGTTAGTTACTTCAAAACGCTGGAGAAAGGAAAGGGCATACCGTATCCATTAGATAAAGTAAAGTCGTACGATATGGATGACTGACAGACCGGAAAGGCAGGTTCAGCCGCCTAATTGGAAAGGTTTCCCCTGTCCCCCGCGCCCGCAGGCACCTTTCCGTCGCGAAATATGAGAGCGTGCATGTAAGTGTAGCTGGTAAGTGTTGGTGGCTGCAAGTGTTGTGTGTGTGTGTGTGTGTGTGTGTGTGTGTGTGTGTGTGTGTGTGTGTAGTGTATTGTTATGTTCGTGTCGAACGGTGACGAAAGAAGAATGGAGAGGGTGACATCTGTTGCGGTGCCGGCACATCGCCTCCAGTATTAACAAGTCTAATAAAGTTCGCACCAATCTTCGCATTATGTTATACAGAAACTCCCTGTATTTTTCTCCCGAAATTAAATTTCTGTTAGGCAGCAACGATCGTTCCCAGTCCACAGCTAAAGGATATTTCTTTTAATAGTCCTTTCACCTATTAGCAAAATCCAAAACGTATGGTGATACGAATTTCGTCACTTGGAACTTAGCGCTTGCTTCTTTGAATGACGTTTTTACTCTTCTGGAACACCTGGTCATATTCCTCGAGTTTTTCCTTTATTATAAAAACTCTTGGTTATAAGGAAGAAATGTCCACACAGCAAATTCTCATTTAAACGGTGTAATCTTTGTAAGTTACCGATAATGTGAACTCATTGCTATGAGCACATCGTTCTATTGATATATACACCTGCACAGTATGGTGCGTCAACATTGTCATACCATCTAAATACATGAGCTGAGACCACATGAGTTGCTAACGTGAGCTTTTTGCCATTTTATATGGACCTTGATGCCATACGACTTCACTCAATCACTATGAGGAGAGGCATAGGACTACCTTGACTTCTACACATATTCCATGTTGATCCCAGACATGTCCAGTACATAAAAATGTTACGAAAAATTCCGGATTATGTCGTTTACACAATCACAACTTCAAATATTAAAGAGACTGGATTGACCCAGAGAAAGAAATCAACGGACATATGAGAAGCAAACATTCTGCACACAATATGGAGGCTGTTTAAGACATCCACAGCCAATTGTTTTCACTTTCAGATGCAAGCAGTTGCAACTCACTGTCCACAGAGTGTGTCAGTCAAATGATCAATGTAAATGTAAGATTTCATCCGTGTACGTTGAAAATGGTCAAAACTGAAATAAACAGTAAAAAAAAAGCTTTAGTAAAACGCTACACAGGTGCAATTAACGCTTGGCCAGCGAGTGAAGGGAAACGTAAATGAAATGAGATGTACAGCTTGGTCATGGTATTTTTTTGTGGACTGTGGGTTGCTACATTAAGACGCTGCAACCTTTCTTGAACGTATATCCCGTTTTTTACTTTCCGTTGTGCCCGCAGCATAGTATATGCAAGTATGTGACGTAATGAAAATGAGTGCTCCTAAACTAGCTGCCATATTACCTTACTGCACGTAGTCTTGAAGCATTCATTTTCATTGTGTCGTATATTTCGTTTTTGCGCACACATTCACGTTGCTCACTTTCAATAAGATGGCAAGACCTCATACAGTGCAATAAATCCCAACTCTACTAAAGTTATTCGGTAAGTTTTGCACCTCAGTATGTAGAGGGCTTCATATGAATTTGAAGCACCAGCCTCCCTTAAGCCAGACAAGTTTCTTAACACTACGCCAATTTTCTCGATAGAATCCTCCTTCTGAAGCTGAATAGTCTCTGATTCTATGTCACAGTATAGCAGTATTTTGTACACAATGTTTCAGGTCAGAAGCGGTGGCGAGTGGAACATGGGAGACGGTGGAGACATCCTGTCTCCGATAAGAATAACTACTGAGATCGCTTATTTCGCAATAAATTAAGCGCTCACGTCTCGTAATATTTTATTATAATTATCTTTAGGCAGATAGCATTTACCTATATCTAAATTTTAGACCATTAATCACAACTCTACACACGAACTATACTAATTAAGATCTGCAAGCTTTATACGAATTCGACTACAAAATAACACTAAAGCTCAACTCCGCTGCACCACAAGGAAACTTCGCGATCTCATCAAGGACTCAGTAGTTCACATTCATATTAACCCCTTCCATGTATCATTTAGGGTAATAAGGAAACCTCTCAGTTCCACAGTAAAACATTTTTAGTATTTGATGAATATTTGGAGAGATAAAATCGTATTTGACAAAGGGTGACAGAGGCGAAATTTACCTAATAACGTAAAAATGGCTGAAAGCAGTACTCGTAAAAACATTGGAAAAACTTATTAATGGAATTGCCTCTGGGGCAATTCTACTACTTCCTGAAAGACAACACGGCGCGTATTTCCACGTCATCTTAAGATAGAAAATGATCCAAATGCTGGCCGGAGACCGTCAAAGTGTCTGAACACGGCTGGCAACGAATTCATATCTTCTACAGCTGCCATGTTTTACAAGACGTTGCCTGGCAGTGACAGACTTTTCTGATATAAAATCAAAAAATATTTTTTGACGTGGCGTATTTTTATTTTAATACAATTAAAATTAGATACCTCCCGTGATTTCGGTTCTGAAACATCTGCAAATTACGTATCCACGAAAGCCACAGTATTTCCGCACACCCACGGAGTTTTCTAGCCACGGTTTCCTTAAATGTGGGGAGAGATGGAGGATAGAGTGCGAAGTCTCGTGAAAATAGCGAAAATTCCAATAAAATGTTCTTGCAGTTTCCTCTTGTTACAACACGTTTTAATCAGCTTTTTTTTCTTTTTTGTGCGTCAGGTCTTATATTGTATTTTTCCCATGCAATTTTCCGAGAAGACTTGGGTAGTATTTGGCAGTTTCTGTTTTATTTTTTTCGAAGTTATCAACAGAAATCCATTTTGCATTTCATAAAGCACCTGCTGTTCTTTCCAGGAGATGAAATAGAGTTGATACTTTTTGGTACACGAGCACACAATCTGCTTACTGCTTTCATTGATGTTTCGTTTCTGAGATCAAGTAATGGATCCCTATGTCATCTAGGACCACAAATCACAAAAAATCAGTTGTTATTTTTAAAACGTCCAAACATTGAGGAAAAATTCGTTTCCTCATTTACATTTGTTCAGCGATTAACAAACACGGCGTCAGTTTTGTAGTGTCACAGAGTTCATGCTCCATGTCAAATGTAACGCACTATCTTCTGTGATGGCTGTGACTTAATCTTCAATTCATGATCCTTCCATATCGCGCGATTCCTGGATATTTTCGTCTGTGGTTTCAGGTTCAGGAATTCCTTCAAGCGAATCACTTTCAACAAAAGTAGGCTCTCGTTCGAATTTAGCTACTCAGTGGACTGTTGACCATGCGAAAAAGATTGAATAATCAACGAAACGATAACGTTCTACGAGTCGGGGCGTGGGCTGTCAGAAGTTTGAAAGTGGTATGAATGCTAGAAAATCTCGAAAGGGTAATGCTAAGGCTCAGTATAGATACAGTGGGAATCAGTGAAGTGAAATGGAAAGCTGAGATGGGTTTCTGGTCAGATGAGTACATGGTAATATCAACAGTGACAGAGAATGGTATAACGGAAGTAGGATTCTTTATGAGTAGGATGGTAGGACAGAAGGAGTGTTACTGTGAACACAGTTCTGTGATACGGTGTTTCTCATCAGAATCGGCAGCAAACCAACACCGACAAAGATAGTTCAGGAACACATGCCTACGTCGCAAGGCAAAGATGAAGAGATAGAGGAAGTGTATGAGGATATTGAACAGGTAATTTAGTACGTAAAGGAAGATGAAAATCTAATACTCATGGGGGATTGGAGTGCGGCTGAAGAGGAAGGATTAGAAGAAAGTATTATGGGATATAATTACCTTGGTACTAGGATGAGAGAGGAGAAAGACTGAGTTCTGCAATAAATATCAGCTGGTAATAGCGAATACTCTGTTCAAGAATAATAAGAGGAGGAGGCACATTTGGAAAAGGCCAGGAGAAACGGGAAGATTTCAGTTAGATTACATCATCGTCAGACAGAGATTCCGAAATCAGATATTGGATTGTAAGGCGTCCCCAGGAGCAGATATAGACTCAGATCAAAATTTGGTAGAGATGAAGAGTAGGGTGAGGTTTAAGAGACTAAGCAGGAAGAATCAATGAGCAAAGAAGTGCGATACAGAAGTATCAAGGAATGAAGAGATACGCTTGAGCCGCGCAGTGTGGCCGAAAGGTTCTACGCGCTACAGTCTGGAAGCGCGCGACCGCTACGGTCGCAGGTTCGAATAATGCCTCGGGCATGGATGTGTGTGATGTTCCTAGGTTAGTTAGGTTTAAGTAGTTCTAAGTTCAAGGGGACTGATGACCTCAGACGTTAAGTCCCATAGTGCTCAGAGCCATTTGAACCACTTAATACGCTTGAAGTTCCCTGGGCTGTAGATACTGAGATAAGAAGTAAATCAGTAGGCAGTTCAGTAGAAGAAGAATAAGCATCTCCAAAAAGGGCAGTCATAGAAGTTGGAAAGAAAACCGTCAGTACAAAGAAGATAACTAAGAAGAAACCATGGATAACAGAAAAAAATACCTCAGTTGGTCGACGAAAGAAGGAAGTACAAAAATTTTCAAGGAAATGCAGTAACACAGAAATAGAGCTCACTTAAGAATGAAATAAATAGCAAGTGCAGGGAAACTAAGGCGAAATGGCTGCATAAAAATGTGAAGAAGAAACAGAAATGATTGTCGGAAGGAGTGATTCAGCACATAGGAAAGTAAAAATAACATCCGGTGAAATTAAAAGCAAGAGTGGTAACATTAAGAATGCAACAGGAATTCCACTGTTAAATGCAGAGGAGAGAGCGGATAGGTGGAAAGAGTACATTGAAGGCCTCTATGAGGGGGAAGTTTGTCTGATGACGTGAAGGAAGAAGAAACAGGAGTGATATAGAAGAGATAGGAGATTCGGTATTAGAATCAAAATTTAAAAAAGTTCTGGAGGACTCAAAATCAAATAATGTACAAGGGACAGATAACATTCCATCGGAATTTCTAAAATCATTAGAGGAAGTGATAACAAAACGACTATTCACGCTGGTGTGTAAAATGTATCAGTCTGGCGATACATCATCTGACACGCGGAAAAATATGATCCACACAATCCCGAAGATACCAAGAGCCGACAAGTGTCAGAATTATCGCACAATCAGCTTAACAGCACATGCATCCAAATTTCTGACAAGAATAATATACAGAAGAACGGAAAAGAAAATTGAGGATGTGTTAGATGACGATCAGTTTGGCTTCAGGAAAGGTAACGGCACCAGAGAGGCAATTCTGACATTGCTGTTGATAATGGAAGCAAGACTAAAGAAAAGTCAAGACAAGTTCATTGGATTTGTAAACCTAGAAAAAGTTTTCGACAATGTAAAATGGTGCAATATATTCGAGATTATGAGAAAAATAGCTGTAAGCTATAGGGAAAGACCTGTACTATACAAAATATACAAGAACCAAGAAGGAATAATAAGAGTAGACGAGCAAGAACGAAGTGCTCGGATTAAAAAGGGTGTAAGATAGGAATGTAGCCTCTCGCCCCCTATTGTTGAATGTACACATAGAAGAAGCAATAACGGAAATAAAAGAAAGGTTCGAGAGTGGAATTAAAATTCAAAGTGAAAGGATATCAGTGATAAGATTCGTTGATGTCATTGCTAGCCTCAGTGAAAGTGAAGAATTACATGATCTGATGAATGGAATGAGTAGTCCAACGAGTACAGATTATAGGATGAGAATAAATCGAAGAAAGACGTATGTGATGAGAAGTACCAGAAATGAGAGCAGTGAGAAATTAAACATCAGGACTGATGATCACGAAGTAGATGAAGTTAAGGAATTTGCTACCTACGCAACAAAATAACCCCATGACGGACGGAGCAAGGACGACGCAAGAAGCACACTAGCACTGGCAAAGAGGGCCGAGAGAACTATACTAGTATCAACACGAGGAAGAAATTTCTTAGGATGTACGTTTGGAGCACAGTACTGTGTGGTAGTGAAACCTGGATTGTTGGAAAACCGGAAAAGAATAGACTCGAAGGATTTGATATGTGGTGTTACACACGACTGTTGAAAATTAGGTGGACTGTTAAGGAAAGGAATGAGGTGGTTCTCTGCAGAATCGGAGTGGAAAGGAATGCATGGAAAACGCTGACAAGAAGGACAAGATGGTAGGACGTGAGTTAAGAAAATGGTTCAAATGGCTCTGAACACTATGGGACTTAACTTCTGCGGTCATCAGTCCCCTAGAACTCAGAACCACTTAAACCTAACTAACCTAAGGACATCACACACATCCATGCCCGAGGCAGGATTCGAACCTGCGACCATTTGGGAAATACTCTCTTATCTTAAGAATTAAACCGATACGGCCACCATCACTCTACATAATAAAATACTTTCAGTATCGAATTATCGTGTTATTGTCAGACGACAGCCGTTACATAATAAAGACTTTCCCAATGAAACACAAATTAAATGGTGTACCTATCCAGGGGCAGGGAATGTCAGCTCGTCTGTTCTCAAATCCCACTTGTAACGAGACATCCACCTCTAGCATTACTTTTCCTCAATAGTAGTTGTCGATACCAGTATTATTTTTCGAATTTTGGACAGATCTGTATTATCTCAGGTGCTTTTCTGAAACCTTTCACATAATTTTATACACAATATGTGTACTTTATTTTTGATGTTACAATCGGTAAATACTGCTAGCGCTGAATGTACAGTTAAAATTATTGTTTTTTTGAAACATTTGAAATTACTTATTTCTATGATTAATTAGGCAATCTAGTACTGGTTATGATGTTTATTTCTGGATTCATTTATGAAATAATAATCGGAATTAATACAAGTTTATTTGTCAAGAAAAATTTTAAACCTTTTGGAATATGGTTATTACAGCAGTGTGAAATCGTAGTAAGCATGCCTCTGATGTGATCGGACGTATTTTTGTATTTTGGGCGAGCAGTGTAATTTCGGCTTTGTTAATGTGAAAATTCAAAAGACTGTACGATATACTAAAATGTGACAAAATATATTAAGGAAACAACAACAATTCTGCAACAACAGTCTTCAAATTTATTTAGATTAATTCAACCATGAGGACTGAAATGTGAGAATTTCAGCTTCAAGAATCAGACCCGTAGACAAGAAGTGGAGCCAACTGTACATGAAAAGCTAAGTAAACTAGAAAGCTTACTGTAATCTTCTCTCCTCTCAACTTTTTCATAAAAGGCTTTGTTTATTGTGGACAATGGTTCAAATGGCTCTGAGCACTATGGGACTTAACATCTGAGGTCATCAGTCCCCTAGAACTTAGAACTACTTAATCCTAACTAGCCTAAGGACATCACACACATCCATGCCCGAGGCAGGATTCGAACCTGCGACCGTAGCGGTCGCGCGGTTCCAGACTGAAGCGCCTTTAACCGCGTGGCCACACTGGCCGGCTTATTGTGGACAATAACTGAAATTAGGAAGAAGGGGGAGATTACACACTCCAACATTACAGGGAAGGAAATGTCGCAAACCGAAATTTCCTCTTAACCCGCCAGTCATCAGACTGAGTTTGAATAAAGTCAGAACATGTAATGGACACCGACTAATGCCAAAGGTACCAAGAGCTGCTGTCGTGCAGTCCGTACACTAAAACCCTCTAGTTCAGGATGTGGATACGCTTCCTGCAGTTGCTGCTGGTGATTACCGGTTGAAGCAGGCTAATCATCTCAGTTGATCAGTCTCGTATTCATTTCCCAGGATGGAATCTGTGTCTAGAGTAAATTCAGTGTGGAATTGTGAGAAAGTTTTCTAAACATTTGCGTAGCGTGTATTTCAGGCGGGAATTGGGTACCAGACCAATATTCACGTAGTCTGATGAGCGAAAACTCCTAAGAACCACATCCAGGCTGGATGGCACAACGGCCCCCGTCGTTAATCTGCCGCATAGTGGGCCAATTCGCTTAATAACCTGGATAGATGCGCGTTCCCATCTTAGTCTCGTGAAATCTTGTTTAGATTGCACTGACGCGTACTGTTTCAACACTGCAGTGGCATTCCAGTCTCTGGTCGATATGATAATTGCCGTGACAGTTGCCGGTAACGACACATTTTTCAGATATAGTTTGTGTGGCCGGTGTAATATATGAGAGTGATACTGCCAAGTTGTCAGGATGAAGTAATACGGGTAGCACTCCAGACCGGTGTAATGACATGTATCGATTTAAAACTAAACTACTGCTGATACATCCGAAATCGTTGGCTACAAAATTTCCTCCGCGTGGGTGCACATTTGTAAATGGTTCTCCTATTGCCTTAACACTGTAGCTAACGGGTTCCAATGCAATTACTTCCTCATATTTACGCGTTTTTAGTGGACGATCATTTTTCCACCATGCTGCAGTGCCACGCAGTAAAAATGTATTCCTCGTTATGGAAGTTATCTCATAAATAACTATCTGCACAAGGAAATGTCATCAGGCTTTTCTGTAGAACTCTTGGGGAGCTAATCAGGATTGTGATCATACTAGTTTTACGAACTGGCATTTTTTTTACAAGGTAAAAATCTTCCTGAGTTCTATTGTCTTTTTTCACGAAATTCTGCAGAACTATACAAATTTTGTACCGAGAACTCTATAACTAAAGCATATCTATCAAGTATTCTGAAAAAAATCATATTTCTCGGAGGTCTGGTGTCAATATCATCGGACTCACAATATTCTGCAATAAAGCCCGGAGTTAGGATATCCGGCGTTGCCGAGAAGATTTCACACACAAGTATCCCCGTTAGAAAGCGATGCATGACGTATTCTTTTGGCTTCTAGGATCTACGGATTCACTCATCTCGAGATTCCAGAAAATGATCGTCGTCGAAAATAAACAGTCCTCCCCCAAGGAAAGAGAAATGCTTTTCGAACCATCTTCCAGTGGACGACCCAACATCCTGAAAGCAGTGATGACACAAGCGATGAGTGTGACTGCTATTTCGGTTGAAAAATGTAAAAATATCTAATAAAGCGTTCCAATACGGCAATTTTGTCTTCTAATTCGTTATCAGCAACCTCAAAATACTTTATTCCTGAAGTTTCACCCGAATCCACCAAATTTGTAAATGTTGTATCCGTCAAATTGGTTCCACCATTTTGAATTTTGAAATTCCGACATTGGATTCGTAATTAACAACCCAAAAAATCTAAAAAGGACACAATATTCTAGGATTTAATACCTATTTTTTTTATTATGCCCACGTTTAGTAGCGAATTTGCCACTGTGCACCAGGCGGATTGTAACCTGTCACGGAAGTGGGCGCTTTAACGAACAAGGCTACACAAGCCCGAATACTCTTGTACTAATATACAGTGTTGTAAATGTTACTGTATGTTTATCTTATGAGCTTGCTTAGTATTAAACAAAAACGACGGGAATTATGTGGCGTTGAGGAGTGCAGTCAACACTCTGAAACCAGTATAACGAAAAACCATTCCAAAGTTCCAAATTTTACTTTTTCATTTTCTTTTTTACCATTTTCAAATCATCGCAACATAGTCAAAAATGGTACTTCCGAATATGTGAAAAACCATGTCTAAAATATACAACGTACAGTTACAGCGCATACAATTAAATCAGCATGCTGCATGTTCGTAAACACTCTGGAACAGTTGTCATTTTTCTAATACGCCATGCATGCATTTTTTGGCAAAAATACATGTTCAAAGCCGGTGATAGACAACAGAAAACATCTTCCGAAACTGTAATAAATGCTTTCTCTGAGAATTACTTTGAACAATTAGTTCATGAGCCCACACGAATTGTAAATGGTTGCGAAAACACACTTGACCTCTTAGCCACAAATAATCCTGATCTAACAGAGAGCGTTATGACGGATACAGGGATTAGTGAAATAAGGTCATTGTAGCGAGGCTCAAAATCATATCAACCAAATCCACTAAAAATAAAAGCAAAATATATCTATTTAAAACAGCAGATAAAAATTCGCTTGATGCTTTCCTAAGAGAGATTCTCCGTTCCTTCGAAGCTAATTATGTAAGTGTAGACAAAATATGACTCAAATTCAAAGATTCAGTATCGACAGCATTAGAGATTCATACCGCATAAGTTAATAAGAGACGGGACTGATCCACCATGGTACACAAAACACGTCAGAACATTGTTGCAGAAGCAACGAAAAACGCATGCCAAATCCAGAAGAACGCAAAATCCCCAAGACTGGTTAAGTTTCAGGGAAACTCGAAATGTAGTGCGGACGTCTATGCGAGATGCTTTTAATAGTTCCCACAATGAAACATTGTGACAAAATATGGTAGAAAACCCAAAGAGATTCTGGTCGTATGTAAAGTACACCAGCGGGCAAAAACAGTCAATACCGTAACTGCGCGATAGCGATAGAATTGTACCGATGATGGTGCCACTAAAGCGGAGTTACTAAATACAGTTTTCCGTAATTCCTTCACGAAAGAAGACGAAGTAAATATTCCAGAATTCGAAACCAGAACAGCTACTAGCATGAGTGACATAAACGTAGATATCTTAGGTGTTGTGAAACAACTCAAATCACTTAAGAAAGGCATGTCCTCCGTTCCAGACGGTATACCAATCAGGTTCCTTTCAGAGTATGCAGACACAATAGCGCCTTTCTTGGAAATCATATACAACCGCTAACTAGACGAAAGGTCTGTTCCTAAAGACTGGAAAGTAGTACAGGTCACACCAATATTCAAGAAAGGAAATATGAGTAACCCATTGAATTACAGACCCATATCACTGACCTCAATTTGTAGTAGGATTTTGGAGCATATACTGTACTCGAACATTATGAATCACCTTGAAGAAAATGACTTATTGATGTATAACCAACACGGATTCAGAAAATGTCGTTTTTGTGCAACACAGCTAGCTCTTTATTCCCATCAAGTAACGAGTGCTGTCAAAAAGGGATCTCAGACCGATCCCATATTCATAGATTTCCAGAAGGCTTTTGATACCGTTCCTCACAAGCGACTATTAATTAAATTGCGTGCATATAGAGTATCGTCTCATTTGTGTGACTGGATTCGTGATTTCCTCTCTGAGAGGTCACAGTTCGTAGTGATAGGTGGTAAATCATCGAGTAGAACAAAGTGATATCTGGTGTTCCGCAAAGTAGTGTCATAGGCCCTCTGCTGTTCCTGATTTACATAAATGATCTACGTGATAATCGGAGCAGCCCCCTTAGATTGTTTGCAGATGACGCTGTAATTTACCGTCTAGTAAAATTACCAGACAATCAATTCCATTAACAAAATGATCTACAGAGAATTTCTGTATGGTGCGGCAAGTGGCAATTGGCACTAAACAAAGAAAAGTGCGAGGTCATCCACATGGGTACTAAAAGAAATCCGATAAATTTTGGGTATACGATAAATCGCACAAATCTAAGAGCTGTCAATTCGACTAAATACCTAGGAATTACAATTACGAGCAACTTAAATTGGGAAGACCACATAGATAATACTGTGGGGAAGGCGAAACAAAGACTGTGCTTTGTTGGCAGAACACTTAGAAGATGCGAAAAACCCACTGAAGAGACAGCCTACATTACACTTGTCCGTCCTGTACTGGAATACTGCTGCGCGGTGTGGGATCCTTACCATGTAGGATTGACGGAGGACATCGAAAAAGTGCAGAGAAGGGCAGCTCGTTTCGTGTTATCGCGCAATAGGGGTGACAGTGTCACTGATATGATACGCGAGTTGGGGTGGCAGTCACTGAAACAAAGGCGGTTTTCTTTGCGGCTAGATCTATTTACGAAATTTCAGTCACCAACTTTCTCTTCTGAATGTGAAAATATTGACACCCACCTACGTAGGGAGATGTGATCATCATAATAAAATAAGAGGAATCAGATCCCGAACGGAAAGATTTAGGTGTTCCTTTTTTCCACGCGCCATTCGAGAGTGGAATGGTGGAGCAGTAGTATGAAAATAGTCCGATGAACCCTCTGCCAGGCACTTAAGTGTGAATTGCAGAGTAACCATGTAGATATAGATGAATGCGTATCCACCTTTCGGCTCGTGTAGAACTCTCACCTAAATACTGACATTTTATAAGGTGGACAAGAAAGATGAAAAGCATTAAGCGAACACAGGATGTGAAATTCTAGCAACGACGATTTTCAAAGCTCGGAAAAATGAAACTTTAAAACAGAGATAATTTAAACAGAAATTTATGTTTCTATTACATCAAGTCGGCACGTATATTTTGATTGTCCGATTGTCCGTCTGAATTTAAATTTTTAACGACTTGTAGATTGGGAGAGGGGGGGGGGGGGGTGTACGAGACGACCGAACTGCAAGTACAATTTACATTGTTTTCTATTTTCTTAAACCACTCTCAATTAATATCCTGATACGTCCTCGGAAAAGCTACAACTGCTACGTGTACCTTACCCGTTGCAAAGCTAAGTGGCAGCAAATTAACTGATGACGTACACTATGTGATCAAAAGTATACGGACACCTGGCTGAAAATGACTTACAAGTTCGTGGCGCCCTCTATCGGTAATGCTGGAATTTAATATGGTGTTACCTCACCCTTAGCCTTGATGACAGCTTTCTATCTCGCTGCCATACGTTCAATCAGATGCTGGGAGGTTTTTTGGGGAATGGCAGCCCATTCTTCACGAAGTGCTGCACTGAAGGGAGGTATCGATGCCGGTGGGTGAGGCCTGACACGAAGTCGGCATTCCAAAAAATCCCAGAGGTATTCTATAGGATTCAGGTTAGGACTCTGTGCAGGTCAGTCCATTACAGGGATGTTAGTGTCGTGTAAGCACTCCGCCACAGGCCGTGCGCTATGAACAGCTGCTCGATCGTGTTGAAATATAAAATCGCCATCCCTGAAATGCTCTTCAACAGCGGGAAGGAAGAAGGTGCTTAAAACATCAGTGTAGGCCTGTTCTGTGATAGTGCCACGCAAAACAACAAGGGGTGCAAGCCCCCTCCATGAAAAACACTGCCACACTCTAACACCACCGCCTCCTAATTTTACTGTTGGCACTGCACACGCCGGCAGATGACGTTCAAAATGGTTCAAATAGCTCTGAGCACTATGGGACTCAACTGCTGAGGTCATTAGTCCCCTAGAACTTAGAACTACTTAAACCTAACTAACCTAAGGACATCACAAACATCCATGCCCGAGGCAGGATTCGAACCTGCGACCGTAGCGGTCTTGGGGTTCCAGACTGCAGCGCCTTTAACCGCACGGCCACTTCGGCCGGCGCAAATGACGTTCACCGGGCATTCGCCATACTCATGCCCTGCCATCGGATCGCCACATTGTGTACCGTGATTCGTCACTCCACACAACGTTTTTCCACTATTCAATCGTCCAATGTTTACGCTTCTTACACCAAGCGAGGCGTCGTTTGGCATTTACCAGCAGAAGCTCGACCATGAAATCCTAGTTTTCTCACCTGCCGCCTATCTGTCATAGTACTTGAAGTGGATGCTGGTGCAGTATGGAATTCCTGTGTCATGGTCTGGATAGATGTCTGCATATTACACATTACGACCCTCTTCAAATGTCGATAGTGTCTGTCAGTCAACAGACGAGGTCGTCCAGTACGCTTTTGTGCTGTACGTGTCCCTTCACGTTTCCACTTTACTATAACTTCGGAAACAGTGGACCTAGGGATGTTTAGGAGTGTGGAAATCTCGCGTAGAGACGTATGACACAAAAAAATGGCTCTGAGCACTATGTGACTTAACATCTATGGTCGTGAGTCTCCTAGAACTTAGAACTACTTAAACCTAACTAACCTAAGGACAGCGCACAACACCCAGTCATCACGAGGCGGGGAAAATCCCTGACCCCGCCGGGAATCGAACCCGGGAACCCGGGCGTGGGAAGCGAGAACGCTACCGCACGACCACGAGCTGCGGACCGTATGACACAAGTAACTCCCAATCACCTGACCACTTTCCAAGTCCGTGGGTTCGGCAGAGCGCCTCATTCTGCTCTCTGACGATGTCTAATGACTACTGAGGTCACTGATATGGAGTACCTAGCAGTAGGCGGCAGCACAATGCACCTAATATGAATAACACATATTTTCGGAGGTGTCCGGATTCTTTTGATCACATAGTATATTTGCCGACGGGAAATTTAAGCGCTTGCTGTGATATGTAGTGCGAACCCAGGAATCTAGGAATACTGTAAGTATGTATCTTATGGGGCTTATCTCAAGCTAGAAATGTTAACTTACAGGTTGACAATTATTGAACTATATATAAAAAACGCAAATTAGTTACAAACTACGGAGTGCACACACTTTATTCAAGATATAAATGTCACTACTGATATTCGGAATTTGGTTATGTCGTGATCGATGTGCCTGCCATCATTAGCGATGATGTGGCGCAGACTAATAACGAAATCCTGCATGAGCCGCAGAAGCGTCGGAACATCGATGCTGTCGACGACCTCCTGAATGGCTGTTTTCAGCTTGGCAATGCTTTTGGGGTTATTACCGTACACCTTCTCTTCAATATAGCCCACAAAAAGGAGTCGCATGTGTTCAGATCCAGAGAATATGACGGTCAATCGAGGAGTATGTCAATGGCCTCTGAGTGCCCCAGAGCCAGATTGTGATCCCCAAAGTGCTCCTCCAGGACATCAAACACTCTCCTGCTTCGATGGGGTCGATCTCCGTCTTGTATGAACCATATCTTGTAGAAATCAGGGTCACTTTGGGTAATGGGGATGAAATCATCTTCCTAAACCTTCACGTACCGTTCGGTAGTCACCGTGCCATCAAGGAATATCGTACAATTTATTCCATGACTGGACATTGCACACCACACAGTCACACGTTGAAGGTTAAGAGACTTCTCTACTGCAAAGTGCGGTTTCTCAGTCCCTCAAATGCGCCTATTTTGCTTAATGACGAACCAATCCAAATGAAAGTGGGCTTCGTCGCTAAACCAAACCACACAGCGTATACTAATTCCCACCACGCCTCTCGGCAAACCGTGCAGTCTGAACGTTCTAATGCAAACCATTCAGAAGTTATGACGATTTTATTTCATATAGTTCGATCATTGTCACCCTGTGGATGAAAACGGTTTCCAGTCAGTCTTCACCCGACACTTAGTTATGAGCTTTCGGGATACTGATAATCAAATCAATAATGCATAGGCTGAAGGGCCTGTTATACTAATTCTCTCGGATAACAAATCAAATCAACATGCATACCGCAGATGGTGAGCAATTATTTAACGATCGATTTTTGTTCAATTGTCAGTCGATACATAGGCTTTCAGTTGTCTGTATAAACGTAAATTATTGCACGCCAAAAACGATGGAAATATTTCAATAATGTTATCTGTTCTCCGATATTGCAGTGCATGTGTTATTAAGTAGTAAGATGCAATGGTCCTTGGACGTTCAATTACAATGTTCTCCGTATGTACGTGTAGTGCATGATATGTACGAGTGCAGGTTGTGACGACATACAGAAGTTTGGGTCAGACCGTAAGCCGCGGACGGATGGCCAAAGCTGTTAAGGCGACCGCGGGAGATCCGGGCTCGAGTCCCCGTCCGGCACAAACGTCCACTGTCGTCGTTCCTTTATACACCTGACAGTTGTCCATATTCACAGTTCGAGTACATTTTACGTCTTTTTTTTTTTGCTTATTTTTTTCTAAATAAGTCAGCAACTTCCTCAGTACTGATTGAGCAGTTCTGCGGAATTCAAAGGGTATAAACCAATGACTGCAGTCTGTGTTTTTGCTGATGCATTTGTGGAAGGATCACAGAATATCAAAAATAGTTATGACTAGACGGAAATCGAGTCTTTGTCTTCCCGAAAATCGTCCTGGTGTCTTAACCGTTGAGACCTTGCATTCTGTTTTCGTGAATTAAATACTTTATTTAATAATGTTGTGCTGTAAATTAATTGCCGAGGTAAGTGGTGACATCAGCCTGCGTGCTCGCGGTCACGCATATTCAGTCACGATAGGTTGGTTCTTCTCATTCCTCCTCTTGTGTCACGTCTGCAATATACGACAAGGTGACGGCAGCCTAATATATTCCAATACAGAAAAGAGTGAATGCAGCTTCGGAGACTCATCTCACAATAATTTCTTGGAGAACGCAGGCGTGTCTATCGCAACTGCAAATCAAATTATGTACTTTACAATGCAGATTATCGATCCTCTGTATATTTATTTCGCGGTTTCCATTTTAATTTAAAGATTCGTTCGACCGTAGACGTCGCCTATGGCATTTAAATAAGAGAACTGCAAGAAATTCTAGCTGTTGGCTTGAGACGAAGAGAGGGTGGTATAGTCTCCTGATCTGACTTGCAGTCGAAGGAGTGCGACTGATGCAAGGGCAACATTGTTTTTATTTTAAACAAAGGAAAAGAGTGAAAATAACAAAAAATCAACTACATTTTTCTAAGATATTTAAAGTTTCCCAAAATAAAAAAGGTGCTTGATATTAAATCTAGGCACGTAGAATGTCGCTCAGATACTTCAGGGAAATTAATCTATTACACTTTTGAACGTGGCCGTTATTACAGTTTATACACTTCGCCTCTCCCAAAATGTACTTTATTAAATGCTGCCAATTTCGGAAGATTAAGCTATCAGAATACTTTCTATCTGGAGATGGAATTTTAATTTTCTGGGACCGGTGTCATTTAATAAAAAAAATAATAATAAGAATAAAACAACTTAACGGAAGTGAAATATAGTTATTGTAAAGGATTAAAAGAAGATATGACACTACGTGCTTCTTTGTAAAACGTGGTTAATAATAGCCTGAAAACTCGATGTCTTTCTATACTTCAGTGTAATTATGGCATGTTAACGGGTTTAATGAAAGCCATGTGTACTTAAAAACGTACGCTTACTAGAAATTACGTTGAGGTACGTCTACGCTTGTTTTTAGAACTGTACTTGAAGAAATAATAACTATGATTTCCCGAAGACGACGATACCCATTGCATAGACAATAAAGCACACGATTTTCTAGTTTACAAAAATATTCTCGTGGTTGACAATGCCCAAGTTAGGCAGATATAAGTAAATAAGTATCGTTCACGGTTCCCTGCTGTCTGGAGTGCGTCTAAGCTAATGGATTTCTCCGGGGCTCGCAAGCGGTTTCCCATATGAACTGCAGGCGCAGTACGCGCTCCGGTTTAATTTGGTCATAAAGGACTAGCACTCAGCGGATCGATATTATTGCGGGCGGGATTTACTGTATAAACGCTACCACAGTGGGACTATGCATTTTGAATATTTTGATGATTTTGCAGTGCATGCAATATCGAACATCGTTATGGACTTATGGCTCAAGCGTGTGATACAGGAATTTTATGCTCTGAGAAACACAGTACTAGAATGTAATTTTTCCAATGTCTTATCGTATGCGCTTGGAAAGTTTCCCTGTGTAATGTGCCCCGTTGAACTTGAATGTGAGAACGAGTGCTGTTGCATTTTTTGGGCTTGACTATTTGAACATTTTTTATACGAAGCGTCTTTCGCCGAAGATTGATTCTACACCTCTAAAAGGAAATTTCGGATGGTGTCACTTTCTGAATGGATGAAACTCGTTGGAAAATGATTTTCTGGCCAGATTTAATCTGGTTTTAATGGAAATACATAAATTTCTCACTTTGATCTTAGAGGGTTTCTCGTAGTGGGTCTGTCACAAGTGGAGATATTTTACAGAATTCATCGTAGAATCAGCGTAGTCCTTATAACATTGTTTGTGGAGGACTTCTATTCCAGAGTGTGTGATGCACTCTATAGATAATACCCCACTGCAAACTACTGTTGGCCTTTCGTTTCAGTACCTCTCATAGTCTGTTGGAGTACAGAGTGGACTATCTGAGAAGATTCGGTAAGGATCCGTGTGGATCAGTGAAAGGGAAGTGACAGCCATTTGCTTTTCTTTTCCTACCATTAGGGAATTTGGTTTTCGAATACCCCGGCCCCCAAACTCTAACTTTAAGTAGTGAACAGAAAAATGAATGAAAATGGATGATGGTAGAATTCTGGGTTCTGGACGTGGCCTTCAGCACCTAACGGGTGCAGCAAAGGATCCAGTGCGACATCTTTTTTTAACCCCAGAAGGCACGTAAGATGGTAAAACGAAGCTTTTAGGGCTGAGTGTTTGAGACCTGAAAGTGCAAGTCCCGTCTAGGTGGATTTATTATGCATGGCAGTCTCGCCGCGAGTCCCACTTTGCCAGACGTATACGCATACACACGGCCCCACCTAACGTCACTACGTCTCATATTTCAGAAACCGTTCAAGATATGCAAACAAGGTTTTCGATAAGTGATACTGCATTAAGGAGCAAGTACTTTGCAGTTTTGTGTAATACCTACACTGTCTTTAACTATCGAGATGGTCTGGCATAAATTTTCCTAATTTTTAAGTAACTGTCCTCTACAATTAACTCACGTTCAAGAGTTCTGGGATCAGGACTAAAAATAAAACTTTCGTTTATGTTGCATTCCGTTTTTTTTCTAAAAGGAAAGCGAGGAATGTTCTAAAGATTGATGAAAATTATCGGTCGGAATATAACGACGTCGGCAACTACAACTGAAATGGGCATGTGGCCATCGGCATTGCACGTTGGCACAGGTGGTGGTGGTTAGTGTTTAACGTCCCGTCGACAACGAGGTCATTAGAGACGGAGCGCAAGCTCGGGTTACGGAAGGATGGGGAAGGAAATCGGCCGTGCCCTTTCAAACGAACCATCCCGGCATTTGCCTGAAACGATTTAGGGAAATCACGGAAAACCTAAATCAGGATGGCCGGAGACGGGATTGAACCGTCGTCCGCCCGAATGCGAGTCCACTGTGCTAACCACTGCGCCACCTCGCTCGGTACGTTGGCACAGGGGGAGAGCATTGCACTGTCTGATGAATCTCGAAACCTTCTTCAACATACCGACGAGAGGGCGTGAATCAGTCGTCTGCCTCCTTAACACATGTATTGCGGGACGGAGTGAGGCTGGCGGTGGCTCCACTATGCTCTGAGGAACATTCAGGTGGGCATCCATGGACTGAGTGCAGCTCGTGCAAGGCGCCGTGACGACCAAGGAACATCGTACACTGCTTGACACCCCTTCATGACGATCGTGTTTCCCGACGGCAGTGGAATTTTTCAACGGGATAATAGGAGGCCATGTGACACGGCCAGGAGTGTGATGGAGTGATTCCAGGAACACTGTGGAGAGTTCCAGTTGATGTGCTGCTCCCCCCCCCCCCCCCCCACACACACACACAACTCGGCAGATTTGAACCCGATTGAACATATCTGCTATGTGATTGAACGTGGTGTCAGAGCTCATCGCCTCCCTGCCCGGAATGTACGGGAATTTGGAAATTTGTGGTAAGTTCCTATGGGACCAAACTGCTAAGGTCATCGTTCCCTAGGCTTACACAGTACTTAATCTAACTTACGGTAAGGACAACACACACACCCATGCCCGAGGGAGGACTCGAACCTCCGACGGGGGTAGCCGCGCGGACCGTAGGTGGGCTACCCCGCGCAGCAATGTACGGGTAATATGCGGCCTGTGTGTGTGTGTGTGTGTGTGTGTGTGTGTGTGTGTGTGTGTGTGCGTGCAGATGTGGGGCCAGCGACCTCCGAAAGCCTCACTGCTTCCATGCCACGACGTGTATCGACATATCTGCTATTAGGTAGGTGGTCTAACGTTCTGACTGATCACTATATATTCGTCGTACCTTTTACTGCGATGTTTATTCTCTGATCCAAATCAAACACTGAAATTAATTATATCTTTGAGTGAGAGCATCCAAATACTTGTGCAAACCTTGTGTGTGGATATATCTGCTGTTTACAGAAACGGGAAACTCCTTTCTACTGCATTTAGAAAAAAGAAAAGCTTTGTGCATATGGTATTAGAAGACACAAAGGTGGCTGACGTTCACACAGTACAACCGTGACACTTTCATTCTTTCTTCAAAGGATAACAAATTTTTCAGAGGCAGCTCACTAAATGAGATTATGGCATTCCGCGACTTACTGCAGCCTCTGATGGATTCTGTGATTCAGAGGAAACGATTTACGATGGCCAGCATCAGGAATTAAGCCCGTCACAAGCTCGTCTCTCAAGAAATACTCGTACTGTCTCTTGTTCCCGTTTAGTCATGTCTCAGGTTTCGTAAGTACTCAGTTACGAGTATGTTATGAGTCTGCATAACGACACTACCACACACCAATCGTTTCTTCTTTGTTTAGTCTTCAATCCGAAGATCGTACTGCAGAAATTTTCCATCTTATTAATTGCCACCTATCCTGCGCCGTTACTTTAAGAGCCGCAACTAAATATCCCTTAATCAGGTCAGTAAACATCATTCTAGGATTTTTTCATGTTATCTAGTTAGATGCAGACCTCTCTAAATACGTTAGAAACATACTTCAAGGCCCAAATATACGACATAGTGCATGACCCAAATCTGAGTAACATTGGGCCGTAACGGTGTTCCATAGGCATGGCAATATCACCTATTCACCGAAGACAGTCTTCCTAAGTAATTTTTGTCGACAGCATAGTTTTAACTATCCACCGTAAGTTAAACTAGTGAAAACTTAATTATTCTCTTCGCTCTTGCTCTATTTATCCATATTTCATTCCAGTGAACATCATCACGCCATATACCAGGTGCAGAAGTATGAAACCGGAATTTCCCTATAGATGGTACTAGCCGTCGGAGTAGGGCCCGTCACACCGTGTCTGCAGCGCCATCTGCTTCCTGTAACGGCTGACGATTAATGTCAACGCACTGTAACCCAAGTTCAAACCCGCAAACATGTCTAGTTTTGTGCCTACGAACTACGATTTGCGGACAGCATTGGTTTTCTGTTATCATTAGAAGAAAACTGCTGCAGAATCGCATCGAATGCTTGTCGAAGCTTTCGGCGAACATGTTCTTGGGAAAACACAGTGTTTCGAGTGGTTGAAAAAATTCAGCAGTGGTGATTTTGACGTGAGAATCGGCGAGCGAGGGAAACAACGGAAAAATTTCGGAGACAACGAATTGCAGGTCTCATTGGATGAAGATGATAAACTCACCAGGAACTCGCGGAACAATTGAATGTGACGCAGAATGCCGTTTCTCTTCGGTTGAAAGCTATGGGTAAGGTGCAGAAAGTGGGAAAATTGGTTCCGCATGAATTGAATGAAAGACAGCAAGCGACTCTAAAGACGACTTGTGAAATGCTGCTCACCAGATACAAAAGAAAGTCATTTCTCCATCGAATAGTGACAGGTCATGACAAATGGATATATTTTGAGGATCCTGAGCGTCGTAAATCGTGGGTGAACCCAGGTAAATCATCGATATCCACTGCAAGACCATATCGCTTTGGAAAGAAGACAATGCTCTGTGTTTGGTGGGATGAGAAGGTTGGTTGGTTTGTGGTGGCTTAAGGGACCAGAAGGGCATCATCAATTATGAGCTGCTAAAACCTGGTGAGACCGTTAACACTGATCGGTACCAATATCAAATGATCGATTTATAACGAGCATTGCGTGAAAAACGACCGGAATATGGTAAAAGGCAACACAAAGTCATATTGCTCCATGATAACGCCCCTTCACACACTGCAAAACGGGTCAGGCAAACGATCGAGGCGTTCAATTGGGAAGTACTAGGGCATGCAGCTCATTCTCCAGACATGGCACAGTCCGATTATCATCTTTTCGCACCACTGGGACACGCTCTAGCTGAAAAACGCTTCTATTTGTATGAAAATGTACGAAAATGGCTCGCTGACTGATTCCCTTCAAAATAAGAACTGTTTTTTTTTGCGTGGCATTCATTGTCTGCCGGAGAGGTGGGAGAAAAATGGCTCTGAGCACTATGGGACTTAACATCTGAGGTCACCAGTCCCCTAGAACTTAGAACTACTTAAACCTAACTAACCTAAGGACATCACACACATCCATGCCCGAGGCAGGATTCGAACCTGCGACCGTAGCGGTCGCGCAGTTCCAGAATGAAGCGCCTAGACCCGCTCGGCCACCCCGGCCGGCAAAGGTGGGAGAAATGTATACATAGCAATGGGGATTATTTTGAATAAAATATTGTTCATGAGTTTTAAACAACAGATGTGTAATTATTTCCACTAAATTCTGGTTTCACACTACTACACCTGGTAAACATTTTATACGTTACTCTCTTAAACGCATATTGACATGGGACGGAGGAACAAACTCTTTATGTTGACAGTTCTCTCTTCATGGGTTATTCCAAACATTACCTCTTTCATTCCGCGTACACCTGCTGTTACCTCGATTCCGTGATAGATGAACTCGATCACTATTCCCACAAATAATCCTCGTAGAATTTTGTGAGTACTTACGACATATCTAATCGCTACATGTACTTTTTATATAGTCATTTATTTTCAGGTTAGCTGTAATGTTAATAAAAGACTTCAAGGCACTGAAACTTCTTTAAGATCTCTCCAAATTTCGACGAGACATATAACAGCGACCACGACACGTAATATGTGTATGATTTTTCCTCTGGACTCTCATTACTTCTACCACTACCAGTTTTGTCTTGATATTTACACCACCACAGTGGCCGAAAATGAACTCTAAATTCGCTCTCAAAAACACTGATTTTTCAAAAAGTGTATTTTTCACAATCTTTTCCACTCTTCTTAATATTTCCACTGTTGCGGAGTAAATTCAATTCCTGGCTGCACATAAATTTTTTTAAAGCTGTTACTTGGCGCAGGCGGCAGAGAATCATATCCGGCTCATATCCGGTGCCACAACCAGTATATGGGGCACACAAAGAGTGCAATGTTGCGGAAGGCAGGGTGCGGCTCGTAATACATTTCCACAACGAGAAGAGCTGTATTCAAGAAGCACAAACAGCGCAGTATGACAGCACCTAATGAGTCATTTGCAATTCTTGCACTACGGAGCCATACCACGTAACGTCCGAGCTCAACCGCCCCACGGCGCCCTCGCATTGTCGGAAAGTGCAAAGCCAAGTGGAACTACTGATAACTGAGACACCCCACTGGGGACAAGTCCGCTAATAGCTGCAGATAATTATCGCATCACCTGCAGCGATGACATTAAATATTACCATTTCCGAAGCCTCGGTCTCAATGTCTACATCCACATAGATACTCCGCAAGCCACGGTACGGTGAACGGAGGAGAGTACAATGTACCAGTACTTGTCATTCCCTCCCCTGTTTCACTCGCAAACAGAGCGAGGAGAAAACGAATGTCTATACGCCTCTGTATGAGCCCTAATTTCTGGTATCTTATCTTCGCAGTCCTTAAGCGCAGTGTATGTTGACGACAGTAGAATCATTTGGCGGTCAGCTTCAAACTACGGCTCTCGAAATTTTCTCAATAGTGTTTCTCGAATAGAACGTCACCTTGCCCCCAGGGATTCCCATTTGAATTCCCGAAGCACTTTCATAACACTTACCTGTTGTTTGAACCTACCGGTAACAAATCTAGCAGCCCATCTACGAATTGCTTCGAAATTTCCAAATCCGAACTGATAAGGATCCCAAACACTCGAGCAGTTCTGAAGAATACGTCGCACCAGCATCCTATATGTGGTCTCATTTATATGTGAACCACACTTTCCTAAAATTCTCCCAATAAACCGAAGTCGACCATTCGCCTTCCCTACCACAGTTCCCTCATGCTCGTTCCATCTCATATCACTTTGAAAAGTTCCGCCCAGATATTTAAAAGACTTGACTGTATCAACCAAGAAACTAGTAATATTATACCTGTACATTACAGGTTTGATCTTCCCAGTCATCCGCATTTCCATATTTAGGGCTAGCTGCCATTCATCAGAGCAACTGGATATTTTGTCTAAGTCGTCTTATACCTTCCTACAGTCACTCAACTTCGACGCCTGACCGTACACCACGGCATCATCAGCAAACTGCTGACAAACCTGTCCACCAAATCATTTATTTATATAGAGAACAGCAGCGGTCCTAGCACACTTCTCTGGGGCACTCCTGACGATACTCTTGTCTCTGACCGAGCGAGGTGGCGCAGTGGTTAGACACTGGACTCGCATTCGGGAGGACGACGGTTCAATCCCGCGTCCGGCCATCCTGATTTAGGTTTTCCGTGATTTCCCTAAATCAGTCCAGGCAAATGCCGGGATGGTTCCTCTGAAAGGGCACGGCCGACTTCCTTCCCCATCCTTCCCTAATCCGAAGAGACCGATGACCACGCAGTCTGGTCTCCTTCCCCAAACCAACCAACCAACCCTTGTCTCTGATGAACACTCACCGTTGAGGACAGCGTACTAGGTCCTATTATTTAAGAAGTCTTCGAGCGACTCTCATATCTGTGAACTTTGGCCCTCCTGTCTGCATCTCTGATTCCGGTAGAATGACAGTCCCGGTAGTTACAGGATAACTTGGTTGGCGAATCGTGATGTGGTGCCTGCTGCTGAGAGAGGACTTCGCCTCGGAGACCACAGCCAGCCAGCTACAATGGGACTTAGCCCCTGCAACCTGCCACCGCTTTTTGGCCACCGCTGTGTTTGAAGAACATGTGGACGAGCCTGAACCTTCACCTGGTAGGGGGCTGTATTAAATGACTGCAAATTGTTGGGCGAGACTCCAGAGCACTGACACTGGCTGCACGCTGTGTTGCTGATTTGGGTCCTGGGCTTCTGCCTTGGCGACACCCACCATCGGTGGTATTCTGTGGGACCTGCTTAAGCGTACATCCGTCTCCGAGAGCGCTGGGGCAGGTCGCACTAGCTGCTTGCGAGCCGTGGCAGACTTGCCCCTACGAACTCCACGTCCGGCCACCCGCACGACACTGTCGCTCGGTCCTGACCCATACAACGGTCACAGCCAAGTAGGCACTGTTTCCGCGTTCATTGTCGCACGCAAGTGTGAGAATCCCTCTGATTTTGCCGCACCGGAGACGACAACCCGTACTGTCGATGGAAATGCCGTGTGCTAGGGCCTCCAGTCGGGTAGACAGTTCGCCCGGTGCAAGTCTGTCGAGTTGACGCGACTTCGGCGACTTGCGTGTCGATGGGGATGATGAAATGATAATGATAAGGACAAAACAACACCCAGTCCCTGAGCGGATAAAATCTCCAATACAGCCGGGAATCGAACCCGGGCCGCTTGGTATGACATTCCGTCGCGCCGACCACTCAGCTGCTAGGGACGGACCGTACTGTCGATTAGAAGTAATAAGAATGATTCCAAGCGACACTGTTTCACTGACGCCTTATGTGTATATGACAGCCAGCCGCACCAGCTGCCAAGCTCTATCACCTGCACCGGTAGCGTCACCACCCCACCTTGTCAGAATCTTCATCGCAGGCGATACATTTAGAGTCATGACTTAACGCGCTTGCTAATATGCACTTGGCAAATTCCTCAAGGCCCAACATGGCGCATACTGCATCCAGAACACTATTTCTAGATTCCTTTATTAACTCTACTGAAGGACGATAACTCCAAATGCGTTTTTATCTTTAGTGGTCTTAACGGCATGGTCAAATTTTCGTCTAAAAGTACTATCTTCGAACAAGTAATAGGGTAGTGTCATATTGCTTCTTCGAATATTATTTCTATCACAGACCTAAATCTTCCAGCTCATTTACGTTACGTTAACGCTCATTGCAAAAATACAGAGGTTTTGTAATTACCTCTACACATACCTCTTGGACTTGTTTCAGTGGGAAACATTTCATGTACTCCCTTTGACAGAGTAGTTCCAGGACAGGTACTTAAAAAAAAAAGAAACAAAAAATTGCACTTACAAAGTAGATCACAGTGCCTATCGAAGTAACCCCCTTGACTGTCTACACACAGTTGCCAACATTTCTAGAGGTTTTGGAAGCTAAGAGGAAATTTTCCAACTGCGATGCTTGTAAGCTGACTTGTCAGAACCCTTTGGATGTATGCGATGTCTTGATGAAGCTTTCCTTTCAGTCGCCTTTTCACGCGCGGGAATCAGAAAAAATCGCAAGGTGGGAGGTCGGACGAATATGGAGGATGTGGGATGGAAATAACACAATTCTGGCTAGATACTGCGTTGTCACGCAGTAAGAACAAGCCCTGAGAATACCACAAATCGGGGCCGCGACGACGAATTGCTTGTTGTAAATATTTCAAGACTTCGATATAAAGAGTTTGGTTCACTGTTTGACCCGGAGGAACATACTCGTGGTGAACTAATCCTTTACTATCAAATAATGCGATCAACATTGTCTTTATTCTCGAAGGTTGTCGTTTGACTTTTTTTCAAGGTTGGTGATCCAGGACTCCGCCTTTCAGCACTTCGACGCTTCGTGGGAGGGCCACACTGGTAACAACAACTTTCATCCCCAGCGATAATCTTTGTCAGAAATGTGTGATCATATCTGGCTCTGTCTAGTAGTCCAGCAAAAATTTTTCGTCTTTCCTCCTCCTGTTCGTCTGTTAGTGTGTGAAGGACGAGTTTTTCACTAAGTTTTCGTTTCCCTAAATCTTCGCGTAAAATCTTACGACACACATCACGATTAAAATTAGGTTCCTCTGATATTACACGCACAACTTCATGACGATCTACACGCAATAACTTGCACGGTGCAAGTTAGAATCGGTATGTGCCGTAGACTGACGACTAGCTATGGGATCGTCTTGCACTCAATCTTTGCCATCACGAAACCTTTTGTGCTACTCGAGAAACGACTTCTTGAAAGTGCCTCGCTCGCATATGCTTGCTTAATCATTGTCCACGTTTCACTAGGGGTTTTCCGAGCTTAACGCAGAGCTTGCTGATTATTAGCATCCATTGTGTCACCGTTACCTATGCGTCAAGAACGCAAACAGTGTGTTGCCAAGCACAGCCCGGCCACCTATTGAGTTTGTGCGGAAACATAGTCGAGGTCATTTGAAGGACGCACACATACGAGGAAACATAAAAACATTCGTTCCTTTTTAGTAATGCAAACTCAGAACTAAAAGGAAGCTGTCCTGGAACTTTTATGGCAAAGGGACTATATGAGGCATTTCAGCAGAAAATCGTTACGTCAAGAAACTCAAACCTTGGTGAGGGTATAGGAACGAAGTTTTTTGCGACATTAATGTATAAAAATTGTCTGTCTTCTTGTCGCGTCAGATTAGAACGCAAAGTCGAATATCCGATAGTAATGTCCATCGTTTTCGCCAAGCACGGCCTGTTTACATAATACACCTTTTATTCTCTATCGCTTAGGGAGGAGTGGATAGTTCTAGTTCTGACCCACTGTGTAGCCAGTCCCAGTGGGAATGTTCGGGAGGGTATTTCCAGTTGATCTACTTGCCTTACAACCAAGGGAAGCCTCCCAAAATCCTTGGTCACAACAGGGGGAAGGGAAGTACTTTTAACTTATTTCTGGGAAAAAATGTAGGAGACAGAGGACTGAAAGTCTAGTGCATATGCGATACATTTGTGTGTATTTATAAATACTACTGAAGTCCCCCACCGCGTTTTTTATGTCTGCATGTGGAGGCCAATTTCAGGAATTACTGTACGGATTTTGACAGTTTTCACAAATAGATAAACTGATTCATGGTGAAGGTTTGTGTGTATAATCTATCACTGCTACGCCAGATAAATCGTCTGGCCGTAAACTCTTAGTGTCACCTGTCGCTAGTACAGCATAAAATGTAGAACTTTCTTGATATGTGTAGTGTAGCTATGCCAGTTGAGCGCACTGCTGTGAGTGCCTTATATAACGAATATGATTGGCAGACGCGTACTGAAACGTCATGCTGCAGGATGTTTACGATGATAGATGAGCCACCGGCCCCCTTGGTTTGTCAATGGTGCATAAAACGCTGCGGAATTTGTCTGTATATTTTGCCATCGAGAACCTGCTTCGATGAACCACTAAAATTATAGTTCTGGCCACGTTAAATTTGTAATCGAACATTCTGATTACGACATGAGTGATATAGTTCGCTTCTCGATCCTGTATCTGTTTAGCTGCATTTACTTCATAATTACATCGGACACCACAATCCTCTGGGTGCATTTTTTTCCATTCCCACGTAATTCTAACAACATGTTTATGATGACTGCAAATTATCAATATCAAATAAATGTATTAGTATTTTATTTTTCTTCTTGAAAAATTGCATTTTTCTCTAAAATTTTGGAAGTAGTTTTCCATTATACCCGTATTCTTGCAGGTAAGTTCAGTTTCAATGCCTAAATTTGAGAGAAAATCCGATTTTCGAGGTAAAAATTAAGAAAATAATGAATTATTCATTAGATAATGGTCATTCGCACAGTCATAATAAATGAAATGAAAAAAATCTATACACAGTAGCAGCAGCGAGATTAGATCCCCCGTTTATGAAAATAAGCGCTTACTCGCTCGGCTGCGGACATCTTGAAAGCTAGCGATCATACGTGGTACATAAGCACACCGAAAATCATCAAACACTGTTTTCTCGAGAACGATTGAAAGTTGCGCCTTCCTGTTTATGTGAGTCGTGGCCCTTACACCCGGTCGGTACGAATGAAACTGTTGAGTGGAGTTCGTACGGTCCCCATGTGAGCAGCGGCAGAAAAGTGTGTCTCAAGTTGGGTGTCTGTCTGGAATGGTTCCCAGGGGCTACTCGCTGTTTTCTGAAGTTGCGGTTTCCGGGAGTTCCCCCTTTACGCGCGACCGCAGAGGTGCCTTAGCCTCCCAGGTGCACGCTTGAGATTTAGCAAGTGTCTATTCACCATGGATGTCAACAAGAATCCTATCTTTCCGTCCCCATGAGCATCAACAGTTTTTCTGTTCGACCAATCCTGTGTACTGCCTCCACTTCTAGAATCTGCGTATGCGTCATCAACCAATAGCAACAGACTATTCAAATTCAGTACCAACCTAGTGACTTATTTATGCGTATTTAGTCACATTGTCAGGGAAACTTTTGCATTATTTTCATGCTACGAGACACTTCCTCGTCGTCACATTACCCACAAGCTTGCTACTGCCCCTCCAAAGAGTGTTTTTGCCGAGAACTGTAGGTTCTTTCGAATAACGATCACAACTGTCATGATCACGTGAATGCATTCGATAGAGATATTTTCCCAGTTCAGGTGGGGTGTAATTCGCTGAAAGCTGTTCGAGTGGGGGCCACATGATGCTCAAAACTAGTTTGGAGTGACCAGAGGAATTTCGTCTAGTGACTCCAAAGCGTTTAATAATCTCTATCCAAAGATAAGTCTATGAATTCGTAAAGATACTTGTGTTCAGTCTCTAGTCTTCTAATTGAAGAAAACAAGTACTCGGGTCGTGCTAGTCTTTCAAAGAGGCGGCACGTCTCAACCTCGTGAAAATTTTAATATATTTTAAAGTAATATTATTTCCTTGAGTTTGTTGAGTATATGAATTCTGGGGTATTGAAAGTAAAAGGTTCTCCCTATCTTCTGTTAACTTTCAAAATGAATAAATATTCCCTCTTACATTCAAGGATAATTGTGGGTAACATATTATATTCGTTGCTATGCGCACATTATTTTTGCTCGATTTAGAGTGGAGGTGGCATAGGCGGAAACATGCATGCTGTTCTGTTACACATATATTGGTGAAATTAAGCTGCATACCAGATTCCTAACCACTGGACACATTGCAGCCACTCCCCAACATTCCAGCCTGAGGTAATATTTCTGTTTAAAATCAGATACTTTCTCTATGAATTTCGATCGAATCAATGTGGAGTAGTTGTGCGACAGCGTGGAATTGTCTTGCTTCAGCCCTTATAGTTTCATGAAGCTCCGATAGGTGCGACATACGTAGCCTTCAAAGTTGAATTTGTAACGGAGGTGCGTTCCGAGCAGAGAGCTGTCATTATTTTAGCGGAAGACCAGAGTGTCGCAGATATTCATTGGCGCTTGCAGAATGTCTACGGAGATCAAGCAGTGAACAAAGGCGTGGTGAGTCTTTGGGCGAGGCGCTGTCATCATCGTAATAAGCTCGTGCAAACTTGCCCATCTTCCGCGTGCCGGCCAGCCGCACACAGCTGCGACTCCTGCCATGTTAGAACGTGCGGACACTCTCATTCGAGGTGATCGAGGGATGCAAACGAACTTCTCCTTCTCCATGACACACACCCGAGAGCAGCTCACAAAACTTCATTGGACTGTTCTTCCTCATCCACTGTACAGCCCAGTCTGGCACCTTCAGGCTTCCAGCTGTTTGTCCCAACGAAAGTTGCACTCCGCGGGAAGCAGTACGTAGATATTGGGGAGGTTATTGATGCAGCAAGATGTTGGCATCGATCTCGACTAGTAGACTAGTACCATGTGGGCATACAGGCTCTCCCATCCACGTGGCGCAAGGCCGTCGCATTGAAGAATAGGGTTTTGTAATCAAAAGAGTAGGGAATGATTTGGTATATTGAAATCCTGAAGGAAAAAGGTGTTGTGTTACTGTTTGAACGTCCCTCGTTTTGATAAGCGCCATTAATTTAGTGTGTTGCATCAAACATACTACCGATTGTGAAGACTAGACGTCTCAGGACTCATGTTTAGTTTGTACTGATTTTTCCTATTATATATTCCTGAAACTGTTACAACGTAGTGAGTACAATCTAGAAGTCAGCGCTCGGAGAACCTAGAAGTGTGTGTTCTCTCACGTGAAATTTATAGATGCATTCTTATGTAGGAGCTTCCTCGATACCCGTAATTACAGAATGGCTAAATGACGCAGACAGTACGATATCAGTGTTGATCGCGACGACGGCAATGCCGTTCCTTCGCACCGCAGTTTCCTCTTTTAGAAGACACTGGGTAGACTATATCGTATTGACGTATGTAGATAGTCCTGTCCATAGCATTTGTATACCAAATTAATTAAACTGTAGTATAATGCATAGACCGACGCAAGGGATTTTATATACATTACTGCCTCGCTGTTCGTTTACGCATCGAAAAAGTTTTCCAGATGCACATGTTTCAGAATAATCATCTGTGCAGCTACATTAGTTAGGACTATGTTATCAATCTAAACAGAGGTTAAGAATAATCTAGTGCAATGGTGAATCTGATATACGACTCCCACAGTGAAAAAAACCGGCGTTTATTTCTCAGAAATGACTGTGACCTCTCTTTCTCTGAGTACGGACATTTATCAATAAGAATTAACTTAGTTCGTTATACTTGTTCCAAACTTACAAAACTCTCTGACGAGCACTGCGAATTAGCCGGTCGTACGTCTAGAGCTCGGTTTTGGCCGAGAAACTCGGCATAGATTTTATAAGTTTGTGACGGATGTATTTGGCCAGTAGTCTACGAGACAAAAATTAATTAAAATTCTAAGCATTTTGTTGCATTTCCTGGCTTTTTGTGATTTAATTTCCCATTAACGGAGACCATATTAGAGATGAAAGTTACTGATAGCTAATATTACAAGAAAGTCTGATTTGGTGAACAACCACAACCGAGGATCGTATTGATAAGATTGAGAAACGTACTTCAGTTGACATTTTATTAGCAAGGCTAGTTTCGGAGTCTATTGCTCCCTCATCGGGTGGTACACATCACAAGGTTTATCACATAGTGGGTGAAGGACAGTCGGGCCAGTTAATCGCAACACATTTAACTCACACATATGTGACAGTTTGCTGTGTACCGGCGAAACAGGCAGCTCCGGTGTATCCCAAAGTCACATTTGTGAGTAAATGTACTGAAATTAACTGGCCCGCCTGTTCCAAACCCTTGACCTAATAAACTATAATGTATGTGGCACCCAACCATGGAGCAATAGTCTCCGAAACTAATCGTGCTAATGAGATGTTATTTACAATTGAAGCAGATTTCTCATTCTTACCAATATTACAAGAAAGCAGTGTGTCAATGAGCATTTCTACTTATACGACATTTGGCAAATTTAGACTTTATTAGAAGAGAGTAGCCCAACAATATGAATTATCCGAAACCAGAACTGATTCAGCAGTTTCGTGGTAAACAGTATTCTGTAATGACTTATGTATAGATCTGCTTACCGAGCAATAAAGCAAGCACTAACGAAGTATTCCAGACAGTAAAGGGGATGATAAAGAAGGTCCAGCTTGCGTATTATGTGGTGAAATAGACACGAAGCGGGCCACAAAAAGTTAAGCGACAGCGGCTTACTGACCAGGGTTGCGCAACGGCCTTCTAATTGTGTGTTTATTTTTAAACGCGGTGCCATTTGCTGCGCGCGTCCCTACATCGCCGTCGAGGACCCGTCTCCCATTCGGAACTCAGCAACCTCATCTCCAAGTCTACACCGCGTTACATCTCTAACATGCAGTACATGTTCCAGGATTCGAACGAAGTACAGCTACCGACATGAGTAGTTTAGAAGTAAAGACCCTTCGCGTGGCAAAGAAATTTAAGTCACTTCATAAATGCAAGTCTTCCCGTGAAGACTGTATACCAGTCAGAGGTGTACACATTCCGCTTTTAACTTGCCTATAGTTGCCTGTTAGCCAGGCAGGCAAGCTGCCACACGTTGTCAGTAGAACGGTCAGGCTGCTCTACTCCCATACAGGCCAAGCAGGCTACAGTCTTGCTTGCCTGCCTGTCTTCCAGCTGTGCTACACTACAGTAATAGTTTATCCCATACGCTTGCATTGTAGTGTTATGAATAGGGTTCGGAAGTTGATCAAAGTCTTTTTTTTTTTTTTTTTTTTTTTTTTTTTTTTTTTTTTTTTTTTTTTTTTTTTTTTTACCCGAGTATCACAAGACACGGCTCAGTGAAACACACATTCATTTTGGGTCATTGTAGGCCAGAAAATTGTAGATTTTATGTCTTTTTTACCTTTTTGGCGTATTTAGGGCTTATTTATTTATTTATTTCGATATGAAAGGTTTCCTCAGAATCTTCACCCTCTTTCGACCAATTCTCAGTTCACACCATCATCAGATCACGACTAAAAATGTTTTCTGTAGTAAGCAGACCATCTCTGAAACTCGAGATCCGTTGCACCTAAGAAGCTGAAGATGTCCGTTATACTGTAACACTAACTAAAGGAAGGTTTTGAAAGTCTAATTACTGTTACCTTTGTGTGGTTCAGCCAAATATGAGCCCTGTTATACCAATTTTAGTTACTTTTTCCAGGATATGTATTGTGGAATCGCTGAACTCATAGGAAGTGGCGAAAATAGTTCATTCTAAATTCCTCAAATGCATTGTAGCGAACACGAATTACGTTCTTTGTATAAATGTTTAGTAACTTTTTGTAGAATTTGAATTTTGAAACATCTACCGATTTATCTGAAGCTACGTCATAAACACACGAAAACATTTCCCCTGCTGAACTTGGGTTTTGTTTCGTGACTGGCATATATTCCATAATTTTTAATTTCTCCTAAGCCTCCTTTAAGTTTGGTTTGTTCATTTTGCTGCTGCCACCGTTATGATACGTGAGCTGTAGTGGAACTACCAACGTAAATACGTACCTGACTAGTCAAGTTGGGTTGATAGCTCAACCTGTTGTCAGGTGCAGCAGGCTGAACGGGTCCCGTGAAACCCAAGTTGGCCTGCTATAACCATTCTCCTTCAGTACACATGCACTCTTGCGTCTTCGTTGCTGCAGGTACACTTGATTTATTGGTAGCGGCTGAGATAGGGGGCAGGCAGGATGAAAAGAGAATTTGCACACCTCTGATACTAGTTAGGTTCCTTTCGGAGTATGCTGATGAAATAGCTAGCTTCATCTTTAGCGATCATATCCAACCGGTCGCTCGACGAAAGATTCGTACCTAAGGACTGCAAAGTTTCACAGGTCAGACAAGTACACGAGAAATGAAACAGAAGTGATCCGCTTAATTATAGACCTGTATCATGGACATCGATTTGCAGTACGATTTCGGTACCTTCAGTGTCTTCGAGCATAATGAAATACCTCGAAGAAGACGACCTATTGTCACATAACCAATAATTTTCGTGAAACGCAACTTGTTCTTCACACACGAAGTAATGAATGCTATTGGTAGGGGATCTCAAATTGATTCCATATTTCTAGATTTGTATAAGGCTTTTTACATAGCTCCTTACAAGCGGCTTCTAATTTAACAGTGCGTATGGAGTACCTTCTCTATGCGTGACTCGATTGGTGATGTACTGTCAACAAAGTCAGTTCGTAGTGACTGACTGGCAGTCATCTTGTGAAACGGAAGTAACATCTCGGTTTACGCGAGAAAGTGTTATAGGCTCTCTGCTGTTCTTAATCTATATTACCGATTTAGAATACTATATTAGTAGCCCTCTTTGATTGTTTGCAGATGATTCTGTCGTTTACCGTTTATCAAAATCATCAGAAGATGAAAACGTGCAAAACGTATTAGACAAGATACCCATATGGTGTAAAAAGTGGAAATTGATTCTAAACAATATGAAGCGCGAGGTCTTCCACCTACATTATCATTCACATACATTTAAAGGTTCTCGATTTAACTCAATACCTGGCATTAAAATTATGAACAATTTGAATTGAAACCACCAAATAGAAAATGCTGTGGGGAAGGCAAACCGAAAAGTTTTATTGGCAGAAAACTTGGGAAGATGCTACAAATCCAGTAAAGACACTGCCTAGACTAATCTTGTCCGTACCGTTATGGAGTATTACTCAGCGGTACGGGATCCTTACTACGCAGGATAGACGAAGGACATGGGAAAGTTCAAAGAAGGGCAACTTGTGTATTACTGTGAAACGGGAGAGTGTGTTCCACGGATATTGTAAGCGAGTTGTTGTGGCAATCAATAAAACAAAGGCGGTTTTCACCTGTGTCGACCACACAGTATGCCCTATGTTAACAATTCAGTTCATAGCAGGTATATACCAATTCAATTAAACAATAAACAGAACGACGCAAGGGATTCTCATTTTTTATGAATTACTGCCTGGCTGTTTGTTCAAACATGTCAAAAATTTACCAAATCTAAATAAGTCAGATTAGTTAACTGTTCGAGTAGGAAAGTCCTGATATTCGGCGTCAATTAACAAAATAATCAAGTAATACGTGCAACTACAGTAGTTAGGACTAGGTTATCGACCTAAACACAGTTTACGAATAATGTGGCACAAGTGTGCAATGCTGAATCTGATATACATTTCTACTATGAAAAAAACCTGCATTTATTTCTAACAACTGGAGACCGGTCTAGAGCTCGGCACAGAAAGTCAACGAAGCTGATGGTAGATATACGAGGCGTGTTTTTTAAGTAAGTACTGTTTTGAAATTGAAAAAAGACGTGCGAAGATATCTCAATAATTTTATTTTCACATGAAAGCCTGTACCTTAATCGACGCACTGACGCCATTGCAGTCTGATTCTTCCTTGTTTTACGTTGTGAACTGAGTGTTTAAGATGCCTCCGATAATCGTGAGTCCCGCCGACTGTGTAGTACGGACTGTTGTAAGTGCTAAAGGCCTAAAAGCGATCGATATTCATCGTGAGATCTGTGCAGTTTACGGAGGAAACATTACGAGTGATGGAATGGTAAGAAAGTGGGTGGGAGCATTTAAAGATGCCCGCACAAATGTGCATGATGAACAACGTAGAGGGCGTCTTCCGGTCGTTAATGAAAGTTTGGTGCAGGAAGTGGACAATAAGGTGAGAGAAAACAGACGCTTTACGATTTCCTCCTTGCTGGATGACTTTCCTAATGTTTCTCGTAGTGTTTTGTATGGAATTGTGACCGAGGACTTGAATTACCGAAACTTGTGCGCACGTTGGGTACCGAAAATGTTGACGAATGTGCATAAATGGTTCAAATGGCTCTGAGCACTATGGGACTTAACTTCTGAGGCCATCAGTCCCCTAGAACTTAGAACTACTTAAACTTAACTAACATACGGACATCACACACATCCATGCCCGAGGCAGGATTCGAACCTGCAACCGTAGCGGTCGCGCGGTTCCAGACTGAAATGGTTCAAATGGCTCTGAGCACTATGGGACTCAACTGCTGAGGTCATTAGTCCCCTAGAACTTAGAACTAGTTAAACCTAACTAACCTAAGGTCATCACAAACATCCATGCCCGAGGCAGGATTCGAACCTGCGACCGTAGCGGTCTTGCGGTTCCAGACTGCAGCGCCTTTAACCGCACGGCCACTTCGGCCGGCTTCCAGACTGAAGCCGGCGATGTGTACAAAACCAAACGTTTAGACAGTGCATTGACTTTCTTTGAGCGGTAATACAACGACGGCGATGATTTCTTAAGCCAAACTGTTACGGGCGATGAAACATGGGTGGCCTACGTCACACCAGAATCAAAGCAACAGTCCATGGAAGTTGAGCAAGACAATGCCCGTCCGCATATGGCGAATCAGACCAAAGATCTCATGACATCTTTTCGATGGGAAACTCTAGATCATCCTCCGTGCAGCCCCGATCTTGCGCCCAGTGACTACCATCTGTTCCTGCACTTGAAGAAACACCTGGCCGGTCAGTGTCTTCAAGACGATAACGAAGTCAGAACAGTTGTGATGCAGTGGTTAACAAGTCAGGCGGCAGACTTCTTTGACGACGGTATTCAAAAACTGGCACAACGTTATGACAAGTGCCTCAGTATTGACGGTAATTATGTAGAAAAGTAGATTAAGGTACAGGCTTTCGTGTAAAAATAAAATTGAGATATCTTAGGACGTCTTTTTATAATTTCAAAACGGTACTTACTTAAAAAAAACACGCCTCGTATTTGGTCACAAAATTTCATTCACCAGCTTTCTCCTTCGAATGGAAGAGTATTTTGTTGACGCCTTGTTATAAAGGGTGAAATGATTATCGTAATGTATTAAGAGGAATCAGAGCTCGCACCGAAAGATTTAGGTTCCCACGTGCAGTTCGTGGTGAAACGTTCAAGAAATAGTCTGAAAGTGGTTCTATGAATCCTCCGCCAAGCACGTAAGTGTGAATCAGAGTAATCCTGTAGAATTAGATGACATGTTTATTTTCCTGCAGAGCACGATAACTGTGGCTGTATAGTACGTAACTGCTTATAGGCAGGGTAGAATCGTCAGTACTGTTAAGGCCTGCGTTGCGACTGACATTGGAACAACTGACGCCTTGCGTTGTTGTTGGTGTGTTTCGATAGCTCAGTGAGTGAGGTTCAAACTTCAAATTCAACGCTTCGGGTTCAATCCACGGTTGGTGAATTGCTATTTTTCCATCACAAATTGCTCCTTCCACATCTGCTACTGATTTGTGTATGCGAAAAATGCCTAATTGTACGGTGACCTTTATAGCTTACTGAGTAATAGCGTTTTGAGACAAAGGCAAGCTTTTCGAACAGGGCCACGCCTACAAAGCACTGCGGTATTGAGACCAACATTCGGGTTGTTGACAACTTTAAATTTTAAGCGTAACAAGAAAAAATTGACGTAATTTTATTTCGTGTTGTAAGAGGATTAGCAGGAATAGTTTGCTATTATATTGTCAATGACTTTTTCTCTCAGTAAAAGCAAATGGTGCAGGGGTAAAGTGACTGTTCTCGTCTACGTGGAGAGTTTTCATGTTTTTCTTATATTCAGCTAAGATGATTCCTTAAACGAATTTACGGGCCAATGCTTGACCATGTAGTGTGAGCTCCTTGAAGTCCACAGTTTAACTCTAATACGATGTCGTCTTACAACAATGTAAAGTGTATACAAGGCTTGGAAAAATTTTGCGACCGCGTGCCGTAGTATGTGTAGTAGAAGAGAATCAAGTCACAGCCTGACAACCAAATAGCGGTCTCCGTGGTTTCGGTAGAATCACATCCGGCGATGTTTCTGTTAACAAACGGCACGGCTCCTTCCTTCGTCTCTCTTTGTCCATTCAGAGAGAGTATTCCGTCCCCATTAGCCTCAACAGATTTATGATAACTAGGCATAGCCCAGCTAACGACATCTGTACGTTCTTAATAATTCATTATTACATTTCTGTGAGTGAACAGGGCATGATGTCAGAAGCCGTGCAGTAATAATCTATGTGAGCAGTTAACGTCCCAGTAAATGCAATAAATGAAAACTGTAGACCTCCCTTAGCCATAAGGACCTAATGTGACTGATTAGCGCAACAGGAACGAAATGAGGCAGCTTGTACAGCATGCATGTCACACTTCTCGAGTAAGGCTACGCACCATCCGACGATGTCCTGCCGACACTTGCAAGCCTTTCTTTAGCTCCATCTTAGACTTCAAGCCATGAGAAAATATACCGTCACCATCACCATTATGCAGAGGATTGTAAATGATTAGTTAGTATCCCCAAGTTCTGCCGCCAAACCCTATGGATGCACATTCAAACAACACAACGAATGAAAGCGCCGTAAATGTATTCTGTATGAGCATAATTAGCCGCACTATGATCGTTTAACATAATGGTAATAAATTCATTTTGAAACTGATACGAATACCAACGAACAGGAATTTAAGGAGTAATACGTACTTATAATGAAAGAGCCGAAGCATCCTATTGCTTAAGGAAGCCGGCCTGTATCCGAATAGCCGGCCGGGGTGGCAGAGCGGTTCTAGTCGCGTCAGTCTGGAACCGCGCGGCCGCTACGGTCGCAGGTTCGAATCCTGCCTAGGGCATGGATGTGTGTGATGTCCTTAGGTTACTTACGTTTAAGTAGTTCTAAGTTCTAGGGGAATGATGACCTCAGAAGTTAAGTCCCATAGTGCTCAGAGCCATTTGAACCATTTTTGTATCCGAATACGGTATTACAGGAAGAAATGTAAACATTATTGTTGCACCGACCAGACAGACTTAAGCTTCATGTGACTCCGATTTTATTTCACCTGTAGATTAGAAGAATTGGTTGACATATGGCTCTGAGCACTATGGGACTTAACATCTATGGTCATCAGTCCCCTAGAACTTAGAACTACTTAAACCTAACTAACCTAAGGACATCACACAACACACAGTCATCACGAGGCAGAGAAAATCCCTGACCCCGCCGGGATTCGAACCCGGGAACTCGGGCGTGGGAAGCGAGAACGGTACCGCACGACCACGAGCTGCGGACAATTGGTTGACAACAGAGATCCAGGTGCTACAAGTATTTATCTATTTACTGAAATCTCATTCAAATGGTTGAAATGGCTCTGAGCACTATGCGACTTAACTTCTGAGGTCATCAGTCGCCTAGAACTTAGAACTAATTAAATCTAACTAACCTAAGGACAGCACACACATCCATGCCCGAGGCAGGATTCGAACCTGCGACCGTAGCAGTCCCGCGGTTCCGGACTGAGCGCCTAGAACCGCTAGGCCACCGCGGCCGGCTGAAATCTCATTGCTCGCAGGCTGTCAAAAAATTCTGTTAATGAATTGACGCTGGAAATAAATCGTCAAAAATTTCGTGAGTGTTGATAGGTGGTCTGCTCTACAGGGTGTTGCAGAAGGAATGGCCAATATTCAGGGATACGATAATTTGAAACAAGTAAATCCAGTAAACACGGGCTCCAGAATGCATACCTCAAGAGCTATGAACACTTCTTTGTATTCTATACTGTGAAAAATCTCTTGTACTACAAGGTCTTTTCTTTTCATATTTTGGGAGAAGGGAGTACGGACCAAAACAATAAAAAATTGTCTAGTGTACGTGGACTAAAAAGCATACATTGAGAGCTATGAGCACTGGTTCAGTAAAGAGGAGTGCTTCACATTAGCGAAGATGTCCAAGTGCTCATACCTCTGAAGATATGCATTTTAGACCTTTGTTTTTTTAAACAGAGTTACGTTAAGAGCACTTCGTTTCTGTGAATGAGAATTAGGACCATCGCTTCACGCTAGAGACTGAACAGCTGTAAAAGCAGTGAATGACGATGGTGGAACTGTTTCCTGCCTAATACCATACAAACTTACTTCTAAGCAAGTTAGTGTACTGTAGTTGGAACTAACTGTAAAATTGAACGGAGTCCATAGCTTATGTTCATGGTGTAGCTATTCTGAAATAAATTTCTTTCCACTATCTTAGCCCTCCATTCGATAATTTAAAATCCGATATACTCAGAAACGTTTTAATTTTAGATTAATTTGTGATGATTTTGCGCATCCGCCTTGGGACTTGAATTAAAACTGATTTTGGAAAGGAATGTTTGAAACTGACAGTCAATTACATCCACTGTCTTCGTAAGTTTGACGAAAATGGAAGCCGACCGAGTCGAGCTAGTATGGGAAAAGATGTAAACTCTTGGTAACACAGTTGAGAGAGCAATAAAGAAAAGCGGCTAACAATGAGGTCAAGTTTAACAACACAGTGTTTGTCCAAGCATGACAATTTTTGGAAGCAATGGTCTTGCTTTTCTCCATCCCATGAAATGTCTTACCCAGCCCATTCTGAGTGGAATATAACTTTAGGATGAATTCTAAATATAGTGTAAGCTGCTATTTTTCACGTACAGAAATCAATTCCAGGATTGAAAGTCAGGAGAAGAGGGAAAAGAACTATTTCATAGTAAAACCGATAAGGAGATCGAACCCAGTGAGCTGACATTTCACACTGGACCACCAACGAACACAAGACAGCTACACAGGAAACAACGAATTTGGAGTTCGTAGGCATAAACACTGAATACGGCACAAAGTTATTTACTACAAACATGTTCCAGTGAAACTTCGTACAGTAACCATTAAACCGTCCCCAGATTCTTCGCCAATACTTTTAATTGTTCGGTGTATTCAAAAAGATGAAAGGTGTCTAATTTTCTTTGATGGATATATTCTCTCTCGGCTACGAAGAGTTTAATACCTTGGGACTGATGGAACTGTGTCCAGTAAGTGGATGTATGTTAAAGTCTCTCTCTCTCTCTCTCTCTCTCTCTCTCTCTCTCTCTGTCTGTCTGTCTGTCTGTCTGCCTGTGTGTGTGTGTGTGTGTGTGTGTGTGTGTGTGTGTGTGTGTGTGTTTTCCCGAGACGGAATATGAATGTCTTTCCTCGTAATAAATAGTTTTTCTCTCATGTCTTTGATAAGACAATAATAAATGTTTAGACGTGAAAACTACTACCCTTCTTTATTCTTGTTTTCCTGTCACATCCTAGATAAAGCTTACGAATCCAAGCGAACCAGTTACTGCAAAGGTATGGTTTTTCTCAGAGAATGTTGAAGCTGCTGTTCTGGACGTGCAGTCTGAGCCCATCAAATAACACAGCACACACTCGCTTGCAAACACGCATACGTCAGCGCCTTGCGTAGTTCCGGGAAGCTCTGAGAAAATACAGTAACCTCCTTCCACGCTACCCGCAGAGAATGAGAGCGGTGCAGTCCTACTACCCTCAGTCCAATTCGGCAAACATTTTTCAAGAATCTATGAGGAGTTCTTTCTCTAATTATTACTATCAATATGTGAAGTTTTTCTGGAGTCTAAAATAATCTTACAAAAGTTGTCCAAATCCATTTCGTTGTACAACAGCACAGGAGCAATAAGACAGTATCGTTAAGAGAAGAACTGAGGGTCAACGAAATGTACCTATCTAAGTAAGTTAGAGTTCAACATCGTATCGATGGCTGTATTAACAGACACGGAGCGCGAGCTACTTGAAACAAGGATGGAACACAGAGAGTCTTGCCATTTTTAAGGTACCATTCCACCCGTCACCTGAAATTGATTAGGGAAGTTACCAAAAAAGTTAATTAGGACAAACGGTAAGGGCTTTTGGATCACAATCCTCCGGTATGCAGGTTCAGTGTCTTAACGAACCGAGTGTACTACTGAAGTGGCTGACAGCCCCTCACGTTTCATCAGTAAAAGTCGCACTGTGTAACCACCAACAAATCTACAGAATTAATGTTCTGTAAGGCGAGTTAACTTGCTGTGGTATCACTCCCAGCTGCAAAATTTGATTACTAAAAATTGGAAGGTGGACCCTAAATTTCATTTTGTAGAGGATTAGGAGAATCAACCAGGGTAAATTCCACTGTCCATTCGAAACATTCACACTGAGCTGCTGTTAGTCCAACGTATCAATCTTGAAGTCTCCATTTCTGGGGAACAAATACGAACGATAACGATACAAGCTGAAGAAACGAATTAAAATTTGTGCCATAGCTGGAACTGGGACCCGCGTCTCCTGCTTACTCGTACTAGGCAGATGTTTTAGCCACCTGACCAATGCAGCGGTATAGCTGCATATACTACGATAGTCCAATGCCCTCCCTAATACGAGCTTCATTTCACGACTACGTTAGTCCGAGCAGTTGTGTTACCTATACTTTTATGGTGGTGTAATGGATAACGTATCTGCCTAGTAAACGGGAGACCCGGGTTCAAGTCCCAGCTGTAGCAAAAATATTAATTCATTTCTTCGGCTTCTTTCATTACTCTAGATAAAACTGAGACTCACAGGTCTCAAGAAAAATTAAAAAAAAAAGGAAAGAATGAGCTGCATGCTTATCTTCAGTGCAGGTGGCATGCTTAGATGCTTATTTAATATCAGACACACTCTTGATTACATCTGAATTCGTTGCGAGCCACGCAAAGACAGACTGACAACTAAACCTTGGAAGTTAATCGAGCGCTCTGCTGACACGTGTTCATCATACAAACTGGTCGTACTGATACCTCGATATGAGAATCAGAAACACTTAAGTAAGGGGCAAGTGCAGTGAGTGTAGTTCTGCTTGCGTCTCTCGTCAAACTCTTTGGGCCCTGCCTGTGTATCGGCCGAGATGAAAGCGTATTGGCAATAAACTGAGCGAACACAGGCAATTACTTCAACACCATGGGCATACCCAGAAACCTGTGCGCCTGCACCTCGCTACAAACAGTTTAGCTAAATATACACTGAAATGTACACAGAAACCCAACTGCTCTAACAGATTTCATCAGGGGCATTGAATTACAGAATTCTATGACCTAAAGATATGATAATGGTGTTGGAAGAGGAGTTACACAACATTAAATGAAGTACAGTAGGGTTACCAGAAGTGATATTAAAACGAAGACTAAATTCAGTTGAAGTCAGGCCACGAGTTTCACCACAGAGAAACAGGCAACGCAGGAAATTCAGGCATCGGCGTTGTTGTAAACAAGAACATTTTTTAAGAAAAAACAATGTTACTAATTCTGAAGGAATTTTACATACTACAGAGAAACTTGTTTTAAAGAGCATTAAAGTCTGAATGTGAATGTGCTCACAGAAGATCTCTACGAAGAGTTAGAGAAGCTGGTATCTCAATACACGATGATTGTAGGGAGATAGTAGATAAAAACTAAAAGCTCATTTTTCTGTGAAGTTCGTCACTTTGTCGTCGGCTTCTTCATCTGCTTCTTTTTCAGTCCGATTTCTGGTGTGATTCAGCTCTTCAGGCTGATCTGTTCTGTGCAAGCCTCATTTCTGAGTAACTTCTGCAAGCTACATCCATTTGAACCTGCTGAAACCTTGGTCTCCCTCTATAATCACCTCCCCCCCCCCCCCCGCGCTGCACACACACGCGCACGCGCGCACACACACACACACACACACACACACACACACACACACACACACACACACACTTCCTTCCATTATCAAAATGACGGTTCCTTGATTGCTCGTGATTCTTCAGAACTCTTCCGTGGCTTCACATCTAAAACCCATTTATTGTCTTCTTGTCTGAACTCATTATCCGCCGGCCGATGTGGCCGTGCGGTTCTAGGCGCTTCCGTCTGGAGCCGCGTGACCGCTTCGGTCGCAGGTTCGAATCCTGCCTCGGGCATGGGTGTGTGTGATGTCCTTAGGTTAGTTAGGTTTAAGTAGTTCTAAGTTCTAGGGGACTGATGACCTCAGATGTTAAGTCCCATAGTGCTCACAGCCATTTGAACCATTTGAACCAATCTTATTATCCGCGTTCCCACTTCCGTACAAGGCTACACTCCAGACGAATACCCACAGAGAAAGATTTCCATGCGCTTCAATTTATATTAAAAGTTAGTAAAGTTTCTTATTTTCAGAAATTCTTTTCGTATTGTAGCCGTTCCGCATTTTATACTGCCCCTGCATCGGTCATTAGTTATCTTACCACAGAAACAGCAGAACTCACCTGCTACTTGTAGTATCTCATTTCATTAGCTACTTCCTTCAACATCAGCTGATTTACTTGGACTACGTTCCGATACACTTGTTTTACTTTTGTTGACCTTCATTTTATAACATCTTTTCAAGTTACTATTAGCTCCATTCAGCTGCTCTTCTAAGTCCTTTGTGGTGTATGACAGAATTACAGTGTCACTTGGTAACCTCAAAATTTTTTTTATTTATTCTCCCTGACCCTTAATTTCCTTTCCACGTTTGTCCTTGGTTTCCTTTCCTGCTTGCTCAACGTACAGATTGTCTTGTCAACTTTTCAGTCTTCTTCATGTCCTTGGATTGTCATAACACCAGTCTGGTTTCTGTAGAAGCCGTAGATACCTCTTGACTCTCTTCTATTTTCAGAATTTCAAAGAGTCTATGCCACTCAATGTTGTCAAAAGATTTCTCAAAGCCTACAAATGCTATGAACGATTGTTTTGCATTTCTTCAGTCTTTCTTCTAAGATAAATCGTTCGGTCAGTATAATCTCTAGCGTTTCTACATTCTGTGGAATCCAAACGGCTCTTCCCGGAGGTCGCTTCAACCATTTTTTCCATTCTTCTGTAACTGCCTAAGAAACTCATTGCCTTACTGACTACTTAACTGAAAACATTTTATGTTGTCTCTTTGTATCAAATGTCTTGCGATAGGGCGACAAGCATCTGAATGGGCAAAGTATTTTCTTTGAGCCGGCCGAAGTGGCCGTGCGGCTAAAGGCGCTGCAGTCTGGAACCGCAAGACCGCTACGGTCGCAGGTTCGAATCCTGCCTCGGGCATGGATGTTTGTGATGTCCTTAGGTTAGTTAGGTTTAACTAGTTCTAAGTTCTAGGGGACTAATGACCTCAGCAGTTGAGTCCCATAGTGCTCAGAGCCATTTTTTATTTTCTTTGAATAAGCAGCGTATTAGTCAGTGCTGTATCCCTTATCTTCATCCAGAGTGTGTATGTCCAGTCTTTAAAAAATGTATGGAGCTGACGCTTTGACTTAGCAACGTGGTGTCATCTACCCCTACATGATTACTCTGCAACTCACAACTAAGTGCCTGGCAATTTCTGTACCGTTCCACTCTCGGACAGCGCACGGTAAAAACGAACGCTTAAATCTTTCCGTGCGAGCTCTGATTTGTCTTATTTTACTATGATCATTTTTCCCTATGTAGGTAGGCACCAAAATAATATTTTCACACTATGAGGAGAAAGTTGGTAATTGAAATTTAATGAGAAGTTCCTGCCGCAGCGAAAAACGCCTTTGTTTTAACGACTGCTACCTCAGTTTGTGTATCGTGTCCGCGGTACTCTCTCCCCTATTTCACAATAATACAAAACGGGCTACCCTTCTTTGAACTTCATCAGCTCTATCTCATGCTGATCCCACAACGCACACTAGTACTCCTGAAGAAGGCGGACAAGAGTAGTGTAAGCAGTCTTTTTAGTACACCTGTTACATTTTCTAAGCATTCTGTTACTAAATCGCAGTCTTTGGTTTGCTTTCCTCCCACAGTATTTTCCATGTGCTCGTTCCAGTTTAAGTTATTCGTAATTGTAATCTGTAAGCATCTAGCTGAATTTGCAGCCTTTATATTTGTGTGATTTACCACGTAACTGAAATTTGGTTGATTCTTTTTAATGCTCATGTGGATGAACTCACACTTTTCATGATTTAGAATCAATTGCCACTTTTTACGCCATACAGATATCTTGTCTAAACCATTTTATAATTCGTTTTGACCATCTGATGACGTTACACGACAGTAAATGACAGCATCATCCGCAAACAATCTTGGAGGACTGCTGAGATATGTCGTTCCTGATCTACATAAACGATTTTGGAGACACAGTAACACATCCTCGGGGAACGCCAGATATTACTTCTGTTTAACTCGATGACTTCTCGTCCGTTATTACGAACTGTGACCTTTCTGACAGGAAATCACGAATCCATTCACACAACATAGGCACTCAACTTACTTAGGACTCGTTTGTGAGGAACGGCGTCAAAATCCTTCTGCAAATATAAAGTAAACTGTAGATATTTGGATCATATTTCGTTAGCGAGTCGAGAGTACATCCGACTAATGTAGCGACATTTTGCCCGTGTCGCGTGCCCGCAATGTCAGTGACTGCAGGGCTTGAAAATAAACGTAGGGAAAGCGTGTGTTGTGGCAGTGGGCGCGTCTGATGCGCCGAGATTATCTCGGCCGAGGTGGGTCCGCGCAGTGGACTGCCCCAGTCGATCACCGGCCAACCATTCTTCCCCGTGGCTATTTTAGCCCGCGCGGGCCACCACCGAATGGCAGGAGAGACAATGTAGCTGGCTCACGCGTCGATTCTCAGCGCCGCGAACGCTGCTGGCGCACAGTCCACACGCTAATAACTGCCGCTGTTTCACCTCGTCTCGCCGCACTTCCAGCTCTAAGTTACGTCTGTCCTAACGATGTTTACCGGAATTCAGAGTTTTTGTAAAACTGTTGCAGGTACTGTGAAGCTACACCGCAGTGCTGATGAACTACAGCAGCGTGGTGGAATAATAAGGAACAGGAATTTACACTGTTTTGCTACAAGTACACGAATAGATCAAGGATGTTACAGACTGATAAAGTCATGTTCCTGCCACAACATTCCATTCCGTGGACCTAATAACAGCAGCATCACGTTCGTTTTCATGTTGAAGATGAAAAGATTCGTGCACGATGTTTTACGAAAAGATAACAAAACAAATGTTCTGTAAACTGTTCCAGACATCGAAATAAGGTTTTCGACGTGTAATATACATAAAGACGTGAGTACTTTGCTGCGTACTTAATACTCAAATTTTGTGTGTCTAACGACACACCGAAACTAACATAGTTTTTAAGATACTACAGTGCCTGTGTTGTTAAGAAATACGATGCAATTTTCCTTCGCACATGTATGCATGTCGTACTTCTGAACAATACGGGCACTGCAGTATCATATTTTTCCGCCAACACCGGGAAAGGGACTTTCAATTGAAATGTCTCCCCTCTAAGGACATATACAAAGTGGACGTACGAGTGCCCGTTGGAGACACATGGCTGACGACATATGGAAGTCTGGGTCTTTTCCGTGAGTCGAGCTCGGATAGCCAAATGGTAAGGCGACCGCTCGCGATTAGCGGGATATCCGGCACAAATTTTCGTTGTCGTGATTCCATTTCACAGTTGATGGAGCTCCATATTCGCATATATTCATATTTTTCAAATATTGTTTTTGTTTTCGAACTTTGTGTTTTGTAAAGGGTATTTTGAAGTTCATATACTTTTCAGTCTGTTGCAAATAAGTTTGTGCGAAGGTGCTTACCTCCAAGGCAATTTAGTTTTCGATAGAGTCACAATTTTCGTCACGAAAGAATTCAACAACTTTTTGTATTTTTTAAAAAAATTTTATCTTTTATTTTTCCATCTCAGATGCACCATTTTTTACAGTATGATTTAGCTCCGATCACACTGGATCATCTTCAGACTTATGTAGTTGCGTAAGCAACACGTCGTGTCTATACAGGAACTACACTTAATAACGTAGTGTCCTGTTACAGGGGCTGTCGAGTTACGTGAATCCGATATATAGATATTTTAAGAAACATCATCATCAAATCACGGTATATTGAAGAAAATTATCGATACATCGATCGAAAAATTAACGACGTATCTGCCTATAAAAGTATTGGCTGCACATTGTAAATGTACTGCCAGTTTTAGAGCTGCATATTTAAGTATTGATTTATTATTAGCTATTCTGTACACCAACAAGTTAGCAGCCTGCCGTCCCTCTTAGAGCAATAATAACCACTTTGCTAACAATGCTAACTGCAAGTAAGTGACCCAATAAAAGGTGTTACATGGGACCGTCTTTTGGTTTGGTCACACATCGGATTTGTCCGCAACACTTCCAGTCGCCTTGCCTTTTTTTTTTCTTCTTTCTTCATTTCTGCCAACGCCAGCGATCTAGCAGTTGCAATGTCAAAATTGCGAGGTAAAGCTAAACGTTCAGTTTCTGTTGGTAGCGCCGAGCGCCGATTACGTCAGCATTTCCCCCGACACTACTCCATCCACCGTAAAGACCAATCTTGTGATTTCGATTTTTGTTCATCATTTTCAGAAAATGTTTTTAAAGAATCCCGATGTGAAGAAGCAGCATACTATTTGCGCTAAAAAACGTAGTAAATATGAAACTAAGAAGGAAAAATAAACGTCATAAATTTTATAAGAGCTTTTCTCTCCTAATTTGGAACTGATATTACGTATTTTTATGTCCGGTTCATCGTGAATACTTTCGTAGCATTCACCAGCTAGTGGGGTCCCTTTTGTATGGTAATCAATGTGAAGAATTCCTTTTGCATCTCACCTAACATTGGCCATAGTCTTATCTGGAGATGAAATTAGCTCCACAGGTATTTTTCGACTTTTAAAAATCCTTTGTAGTGCAAAGCCACAGGATACCATACTGTGCTGTTTCAGTTCTGATGAGATGTGGCGGATGACGAAGCCGCAATAACAAATCGATGAACAAAGGCACTGGAACTCTTATGAAATTCTCCCTCATGGCTAAATATAGCGTGTTCTTTCCTTTGACGCGTTTATGGTTTCAGCTATTTTATATATTCTTTAATGGCAGATAGTACAATGCCATATTGTGCAATTTTTCGATGCTTCATCTGTTGTTGCAGACATGAGTCATCTGTCGTTTGGAACATCTGAATTTAGCTACGCATTTCTTGTGTCACACGTGTTGGATTTTAAGGTTCAGTCCCTCTAAACGTCATCTTGTGGGAAAAAAGTGATCTGGGTTTGTTCCTAGAGAATTTACCTCGATGTCGTTGTATGGAAATGTTCGATACAAACGTGACGAAAGAGTCGTCTACTGAAAAGTTCCCAGACGTATTCGATGGGTAATTGCAGGCCTCGTAAACATCGACACACATCGCTCTTGCTCACGTATTACTGGGTTTTTTGTTTTGTTGAAATCTGGTTTGTGGGATCGCCTGATGGACGGGCAGATTCCGAAGTCTGCCTGTTGTGGAGGTTGTTATTCAGATGCACCCAATATGTAGGGTAGGAGTTATGTCGCACGTTGCACGTTGCTTCTAACGGCTTTCTGTTGCTTAACAACGTGGGCTGTAACACTGCGTCCACCGGCTACAACTTAAGCTGCCATTGCTGAAGCATAAACTGAAGCAGTATTCTCATTTTGCCAATCAAAAGTCGAGTGATGGAGTTCAATTGCCCATTACTGTCCGACAGATCAAACACTACTCAAATATATACATATCTGTAAGAAAAAGACGGCTCTTTGATGTTTGCTTCAGTGCGGATGCACTAATATCGTCCGAACTCTTACGGGAATGAATAATTTGCGAGTAGAGGTTAATGGACGATGGACGCTACAGTAGGAAGTGTGAGTCGGTCAGCGATCGTGTCCGGATGATCAAAGCAGTTAGAGCTAGCGCCATGAGATGCGGTAGATATGGGTTAGAGTCCCGGTCCCACATACGTTTTCAACTTTCAGCATTGCATTACCAAAATGCCTTGTGCCGCTGGAGGTCACTAATTCCCACTCATAACCTCCCTTTCTTTCACCACTCTCTATATCATATAAATGAACGTTTTCTGGTACAGTTAAATTTTTTTCACCATACACTTTTAGTCATTTGAAGACAACTAATGTGGTAACATATTTTCAGTTACTCTTAAGGGTTAATATTTTAATGGATTTGTGTAAATTAATAGGAACATTTTTCGGGAAAACAGCATCGATTACAATGCTGTGCAGTCACTTAAGTAGGTAGGTGAAGATTTAGGACCATAGCTCAGTCATTTTACCTTCGCGAGCAAAAAATGGTATTAAAACATCTACTTCTACATACATACTCCACAAACCACCGTACATTGCGCGGCGGACGGTACCTTATGCTACTGCTAATGATTCACTTCATTGCTGCCCTCGCAAATGGAGCGAGAAAAAAAAAACACCATCTATCTGCATTCTTACGAGCCCTATTTTGTCTTATACTGTCTTTTCTGTCCTTACGCAAAATGTACTTCGGTGGCGGTAGAATCTTTCTGCAGCCAGCATCAGATGACGGTTCTCTTACTTTTCTCAATAACGTTTCGCGAAAACGACGTTGTCTTCCCTCCATAGAGTCGTGTTTCAGTTCTAAAAGCAACTGCGTAACATTGATCGAACCCACCGAAACAAATCTAGCAGCATGTCTCTGCGTCGCTTCGATGTCTTCCTGTAATCGGACATGGTGGGGTCGCACTCTAGCAGTACTCAAGAAAGGGTCGCACAAGTGTTCTGTACGGAGTCTCCTTTACAGACGAGCTGCACTTTCCCCGAACTCTCCCAATAAACCAAAGTCTGCCATTCACCTTCGCTACTACAGTCCGATGGGTTCGTTCCACTTCATACCACTGTCTAACGTAACGCCTATACAGGGTGGTCCATATCTCACGAAATAAGCGACAAACGAAAAAACTACAAAGAACGAAACTTGTCTAGCTCGAAGTGGGAAACCAGATGGCCCTATGGCTGGCCCGCTAGATGGCGCTGCCATAGGCCAAACGGATATCAACTGCGTTTTTATAAATAGGAACTCCCATTTTTTATTACATATTCGTGTAATTTGGCCCGGTCACTATCGATGGACCACCCTGTATACTTAATCGACGTAACACTGTCAAGCAGTACAGAACTAATACGGTATTCGAACATTAAAGGTTATTTTTTCTACTCGTATTCATTAACTTACATTTTTCAACATTTAGGGCAAGCTGCCATTTATGGCACCAAACAGAAATTCCATGTATATTCTGCTACTTTCATTCAACAACAACACTCCCCTTGCAGTACAGTAGCACACAGCTGCTCACACTGTCTGTAAGATTGCTTATGATAGAGAGAACGAGGATGGTCCTATTACATTTCCTTGGGGCATTTCCAACGATAAAATTGTCTACGTTGAATACTCGCCGTCCAGGACAGCTTACTGTTTCTATTGCTTACAAGGGAACCTCCCCATCACAACCCCCTCAGATTTAGTTATAAGTTGGCACAGGGATAGGTCTTGAAAAACTGAACACAGATCAATCGAGAAAATAGGAAGAAGTTGTGTGGAACTATGAAAAAAATAAGCAAAATATACAAACTGAGTAGTCCATGCGCAAAATAAGCAACATTAAGGATAGTGTATACGCAAGAGCGCCGTGGTCCCGTGCTTAGCGTGAGCAGCTGCAGAATGAGAGGTCCTTGGTTCAGGTCTTCTCTCAAGTGAAAAGTTTAATTTTTTATTTTCAGACAATTATCGAAGTTCAGGCACTCACACATAATCAACTTCGCTATCCAAAATTGCAAGACATGTTCAGATTTGCTTGGAAATATGCAGGATTTGACGGTCTACACACGGAAACCTTTGATAACGTAAAAAACATATGTTTTGACAGAGCACAGGGAAAACTGTGCGACTGTGAAACTGTTGCATTCATTTGTTGCAGTTTATGTGACAAACTCTTATGTTTTCATCACTTTTTGGGAGTGATTATCACATCCACAAGAAAACCTAAATCGGGCAAGGTAGAAGAATCTTATTACCCATTCGCCTAGTGTGCAAGTTAGGTGGGTCGACAACATATTCCTGTCATGTGACGCACATGCCGTCACCAGTGTCGTATAGAATATATCAGACGTGTTTTCCTGTGGAGGAATCGGTTGACCTATGACCTTAAAATCAATTGTTTTCGGTTCCCATTGGAGAGGCACGTCCTTTCGTCTACTAATCGCACGGTTTTGCGGTGCGGTCGCAAAACACAGACACTAAACTTTATACAGTGAACTGAGACGTCAATGAATGAACGGCCAGATCATAACTTTGCGAAAATAAAGAAAGTAAACTTTTCACTCGAGGGAAGACTTGAACCAAGGACCTCTCGTTCCGCAGCTGCTCACGCTAACCACGGGACCACGGCGGCGCTCCTCAGCTCAGAGAGACCTTGATGTTGCTTATCTTGCGCATGAACTACTCAGTTTGCATATTTTTCTTATTTTTTTTTCATAGTTCCACATAACTTCTTCGTGTTTTCTCGAGTGATGTGTGTTCAGTTTTTCAAGGCCTATCCACTGTGCTAACTTGTAACTAAATCTGAGGGGGGTGCGATGGGGAGGTTCCCTTGTTAGAAGTCTTCGAGTCACTCGCCTGTCTGAGAACCTCTTCCGTGTGCTGGAACCTTCGTTAACTGTCAACAGTGGGGCATTATATCAAAGGCTTTCCGTTTGTTGCTCTTCATCCATGATCACAGGATGCCACGAGAAAGAACAGCAAGCTGCTGTTACTCTCAAGATTAATATTAATTTTAGATTCATTTGTTAGAGAGTGTTTAGTTGTGTTCACATCGGCAGACGCGAATTTGCCGCATCCAGCTGTTTCTGCGATACCACTAGCCTGTTGCAGGAAAGGAAACATGCAGATCGATTAACTGTCGTGTTCGTTGCTAGTGAACACGGAAGAACTTTCTTCTGCGGAAACACTTTATCGGAATAATTTACGGTCTCTAGAAGTTCCAGCCTGCACGGAAGGCGTGTAGCCGGATATGAGAAAAGAGCGTCAATTGCGTTCCGTTGGAAACGGCTATACGTACAAGGGAAGCAACAGGTGTCCGAGAGGACTTCAAAATTTACAACAAAGAGACCATCTATTAGATCATTGCGTACTTCAAAATAGGTGGACATGTCAGAATACGTAAATCGAAGGAACAGTTTTCATACCGAACTGAAACGGATTCGGTGCGTAGAAAAGGAACAAGAAAAAAATCCAGAAAACACATTACTGCCGCTAGCTGTCATACATTTTTCTGCATTTATGTTAAACGAGCCATCGAAAAATTAAAAAATAAAGTTGTGATACGGTGTGACGTTCCTCGTACCGACCAACATAGCACAAATAACGGAAGAGTATACTATGTTTTCCATTACTCGCAGAAGAGCTTCCAAAACAGTTCTCTCAGTTTCCATTGATTAAACAGTTACTGATTGATCTGGCGATCTTTCAATTACCAGGACTACGACGGTCAAATATGACACCTAACGCAATCCAAATATTTCGCATCTCGTACACTAAACTCGCTCCGAATCGTGGGAAACGCTTAAATCAGGCTTGCGAAAACTAAGTCTTATAAATACGGTGCCCATGACAGTGTGAGTACCCTCAAGCAGGGTAGTGAGAGGGCAATGGAGAAACGTACCCACGATCTACAAGGAAAGACTAGCGAGCAAGCAGCTATGATTTAAGCTTGTAGTATGGGTGCCTAATCACAGAACTCTCCGTAAGATGTTTAGGAGAATATGCTAAGAATTGTAAAATACCGAAAACATGGCATCAAGGTCAACTTAGATCAATCTATATGTTCAAAAATTAGCTTCCGAAGTAGGGTAACAAGTGGTTGACGAGCAGAAATTATGGGAGATAGTCACCAAGAAGTCCGTGGCCCGTTCTCGCCTTGAGAGAGAGGTGCTCTGCTTCAGAGATCAACTGCACATAATGCGAGTTCAGTGTCGATGATTTTCTTATCAGCTGCGGTCTGTAATAATTTCTCTAACAAATTATTTGAAATCGCCTATTCTCTCTCTCTCTCTCTCTCTCTCTCTCTCTCTCTCTCTCTCTCTCTGGATATCGATACTGCAAGATATCGGTTCCAGTGATTCATAGACTTTCGAGAATGTTTTCATTTCAAGTTTGACGATGGATAATAAACGGCAAAAGAAATCTTTTTTTCGTACGATATAATTACAAATTCACGAATTTCTAATTTTTCCTTTGCGTGTATAGTGAAACCTGGCTTCTTGCCAAATTTCATGATTTTAGATCATAGGGAAGTGACCTATAGGTTTTGATGAGTCAGTCTGCGAGTATCGAAATTTGTGACATTAATGGGCGTATCTTTTGCTTTCACTGTCTTAGAAGATTACGTTATTATACCGCCAAAGAAACATAGACCTTAGTACACAACAGAAATTTCAAGCTGATACATGCACCAGGTGCTGAGAGAAAACGGTCTTAACAGACGGCCAGACAGAGTCAGTTTGATAAGAAATGACAAAAAAAAAATCATGTGGTATAATTACAAATTGACAATCCCGGATTATTTTACTTTTTTTGTACTGCGAAACCTTGCTTCTTGAAAAAAAAATTCATGTTTCTACGTCAATGGGAAGTATTCTATAGGTTTTGATGAGTGAGTTTTCTAGTATGAAACAATACGACCTAAATGGCCTATCTTTTGATTGCATTGCATTAGAAGCTTTAATTTTTTACACCGCCGAGGGCCAAGAGTCCATAGTACGTGACATAAATTTCAAATTGATAATTCTACCTGCTCCTGAGGGAAAGTGTTTTTAACACTTAGACAGGCAGGCAGACAACAAAGAAGTGATTCTATAACGGTTCCGTTTTTACCGATTGTGTACGGATCCCTAAAAATTTTCTGTTTAAAGTATTCTAATTCTTTGCTGTAACTTTCCGGAAAATAAATAATTTATGTTCTTAACTCAGCAGAAAGAGTAACGTTTCTTACTTAAATATTCCATTTTTCACTTATTTTCTAAGTTACAGAGAAAAATTTCTTATCTTAAACAGCCTGTATACTGGTATTTACAGCTGACAGCGGTGTTCTACGAGTGCCGGTGTCGCCAGGCGAAGATAATTAGAAAGCAGAGAAATTATTTAGAGTAATTGACTCAGCCAAGGTCGATGGCATGCGCGTCTTTAAAGAGGATACTTCCGATGCAGCAACAGAAATAGCGCGTATGGAAGGAGTGGAGAGCACGCAGCACTCAACACGTGGGGCGCTAGCTCGAACACTCCAGCATCTGTCTAGAAAACTACATGTCAACAGCCACCAATCTCAAATCTCCTCAGCTGCCGATTGCAGCTCTAACTGTGAAATTAGAAGAACACTTATTTACAAACAATATGCCCAAAATAGTTTCTGTAAAAAGTGTTGTGCAGCTTCCATGTACTAAACGATAGGGGTATTGTAATCACCAAAAGCTTTTGTATTGCATAATTATTCACAGTACGTAGGTGACGAAGATCGTCGCTTTTGCAGAGGCTGGTTGTACGTGAACTAATATACATTACAACAGCGTTGGCAGTTCCATGGTACCACTCTTTAAACAATATGTCGTCTGTCGTGTATTTTTGAGACTACGTGTGACTGGTAAGAGTAATTATTTGACTCTCAACAGCTGCGTGTAGAACGTAGAATCCTAACAATAAGAAATGAGACTTCCCGGACACGCGTTTGGTTATCCAAATCCAATTAACCAGATTCAGGTTTTCAGTGAAGGTATTTTTAACGAGTAAATGACACAATGACTTCGTAGTCACGGTTTCTGCCAAAACCTGCAAAGAGACTACTCTCCAAGTATTCGTCCATAAACGTGGTGACATGATTGGGGACAATTACAGTATTTACAGAATATACAAGAGTTAACCACAAACGCAAAGCGCCTTTTTTTCATGGGTTGGCCTAGACGGTGAACCACTTCGAAAACATTGGGTGGGAGGTTGTGTAATCTGGTAGCACATGAGAGCGGGAAACTCGGAAAATATTGGAGAGGTTCAAGCCTCTTTGAACTGATGCTACAATCTTGTAGAACACAATACGTTTCTTTACGTTACGGCAGTTATCTTACCCACACTTGCAATTAAAGTCTGAACTCAATCGCTAATGACCTACTTGGTGACAAGACGTTAAACACTGATCATCCTCCCACTTTCATCTTAACTTTTCGTGGAAAATTTCTCGCTAGCTGACCTGGTAGTAGCGAGTTCGGATTCAGTTTCCACACAGAATCTTAACGCGTCAGGTAGTTACATCATTTGTGGTTAATTACGTACGTAGCTTTGCAGTTTAGTTAATTATCTGGACGGTTATATATCCAGCTCCGACGTCAGTTACTCATTACACCGATATTTTTTTTTCTTTTTTCCACTATGAGTGGCGTTTGCCTCTGGCAATACTTCGATTTGAGAAATATGAAAAGGCACGTCTTCGTATCGTCGTAATTCTAACGAACCATATCAGTCATCACCTTAATCGACTCATGGAAAACACGGCAAACCTTAATCAGCACCATATCTTCAGGAGACAACAGTTACTAAAGACGCACGAATGTGAAGAGTAGTACTTCCGGCAAACAGTGCTTTACAAAGTCGTACATAGGTGTGTAGCAGATAATATTTTTCAACCACGAAAATTACACGAACGCTAAGACTAGCTTGTAAATGTTCAAATGTGTGTGAAATCTTGTGGGACTTAACTGCTAAGGTCATCAGTCCCTAAGCTTACACACTACTTAACCTAAATTATCCTAAGGACAAACACACACACACCCATCCATGCGCGAGGGAGAGCTCGAACCTCCGTCGGGACCAGCCACACAGTCCATGACTGTAGCGCCTATGACCATTCGGCTAATCCCGCGCGGCCCTGCCTATTCCACAGAGTTTGGAAACTGTGCCATCTCCATGAAAGTCACATTTCCGCAGCAGCAATAAACAGTCCCACACGTGGTAACTTCGTGACCTGCAAGATGTCTTCTTTTTTTAACTGTGAGGTGGTGTACATTTCTTTCCCGGAGTTTTTATTTGAACTTTATTTCAAAGAGTTGCTCGGAACCGTAGTATTATGTCGGGAGAGTAGAGTCAGTTTCGTCGTAAGAATGGTGTGCTGACTTACGTCCAGAGGAAACGAGGTATCGGTACCCCGACTTGACAGTGGTGGAAATAGGCATTGTCACAACAAATGTTTCCGAACGTGCCATCGGTGTGAGCACAACATTACGCGCCGAGCAGCATGTATGGAAGCATCGAGTGAATCAGATGCCAGCATTAACGCTAATGAAACTTCTGGCGCTAAATTTGGCAGTATCAGCATGTCAAAATGAAGAGCACTGCGAGATTTTCTGTCTAATGTGTATAGTCGTAAGAAACATTAATGCCAAAGTTATAAAAATAATAAAATACCGAACCTTGACGGGTAGAGAAGAGCGTTCCGATTGATTTGTCAGAGTTTTCGTGGTATAATCTGAGGAACGCTGTTTTCTCTCTAGTGAAGAACTCTGTTTGATCTTAACAGGGGTAACATGGGGGTTGACGAACGTCGTTCTTTGTAGTCAACATAATTCTGCTGAGGTCTTTGTGAATACTTAGATTACGTTAAACGTACTTTCTTAATTTATCTAATTTATGTTGGTTTAGTATCGTTTTTCTGTCTCACTATGCGCAGATTGTGCCATTTAGGAAAGTAGTTGTTATTGTATGCTGAATTGCAGGCCGTGTGTGCTACGAGGCTTTTGCACCTATTCATTTTTGTGTGATAATTTACTGAATATCTACAGAAGAATTTTGTCACTGGTCAATTCAAGCACACATAACAGGAGTTGTTATAGGGATAATATGTAAATGTTTCATCTAACACTAGTGACTACTCAAATGGTTCAAATGGCTCTGAGCACTATGGGACTTAACATCTGTGGTCATTAGCCCCCTAGAACTTAGAACTACTTAAACCTAACTAACCTAAGGACATCACACACATCCATGCCCGAGGCAGGATTCGAACCTGCGACCGTAGCAGTCGCGCGGCTCCGGACTGAGCGCCTAGAACCGCAAGACCACCGCGGCCGGCACTATTGACTACTGTAATTGACTTAAATCGCATACAGAATGATTATTAAATGTATCCTGGTAGTATTTTTAGTCATATACTACTGAATAGCCACTCAGTCTCTGTAAAGTTTCATTCTGTTTATCATCATCATTTCGTGACATCAGATCATACGCGACTGCGACTTTTTCCAATGCGTACTCATTCCTTTGACGTATGGGTACGAGAGTGCTCTTGATATTTACTTGAACGATAATATGAATCTTTAAGGTGAACTTAGACGACGAGTGTAAAAAATACTTTATTGATAGGAGTATAAGACATAAACTTTAAGCTCCCAAAGGGAAATAACGCGTGATTACGGAGGACGAGAGACCATGTAATGTTTTATTGATTGGTCTGCTGGGATTCAATATACCGTACCGTCGATATTGCCGTTATTTAGCCAGGAATTTGTCCGATTTCGTCGTGAACAGCCGCAACTTTATTATAAATGGAAAGTACTTGTATAATAGATATGGTGTCTGGCTAAAATACTGATCAGTCATTGTCATTTCAACTTTTATCACTTCGACCGACTCACAATCTCTGCAGGACCGCAAAAAATTGTAGCTGATACAAAATGAATGGCACTCTACCTACCTACCTACCTACCTATCTATTTATTTATACATGATCGATCGTCTTCATTACTAAACCGAATAACTAACTATACGTGGTCTTTTATTCAAATGGCTCTGAGCACTATGGGACTTAACGTCTAAGGTCATCAGTCCCCTAGAACTTAGAACTACTTAAACCTGACTAACCTAAGGACATCACGCACATCCATGCCCGAGGCAGGATTCGAACCTGCGACCGTAGCGGTCGCGCGGGTCCAGACTGTAGCTCCTAGAACCGCTCGGCCACCCCGGCTGGCGGTCTTTTATTCAGCCGAGTGAAAGATTACGAATTGTTCTGGAAGAGCGACGGAAGTTTTCGTCGCTGACTGACAAATTTCGATGCTACCACAATTACAAACGGCAGCAGAGAAGGTTGAGTGATTTTTCACAACTAAAAATTTAATCCCACCTCTCGTTGCGGCTCAGTTAACGTACTTCCTGGTAAAAGGAATTCTCCCCTCTCCGTCAGCACATACTGATGTTTTCAACAATTTCTTGTTCTTCCATCCGGAAACGTGCTCTTACAAAGCTTTCTCTTATAAATTGCAATTGTTTGAAAGAAAATGCCTTTTTTGCATGCTGCACATTATTTTTAATTATGCACCCAGGCGCGTTTCGCCTTTTTTTACAGGGCATCTTGTGTGGATGTCCTGAAGTATTACATGATATGTCCATTTTTACACATAGGTTATGGTTTCATATCTAAGTTATAGATTTAAAAACAGTCCCTTAACGTTTTTTTATCAAATGGAAAGGTATTTACAGGTAACTTCTAATTCATTGCATCTAAGCAAACTGCTTTTTCTTATCTGGCAACCAGGTGGACATCTTCAAGCTCACTTACAGTTCACTGTTTACGTTACACATCACTGTAACTGCCATCTTTTTAATACAGAGTTTCATTTGTTTTTCTAAGTGTTACCAACCAAATGTTGTGTGTGTGTATATTAGAGAGGGAGAGAGATTTCTTAATAAAATAAAAATTATTTTATTTTTATTACTATTCTTATTCATTCATTTATTATTATTATTATTATTATTATTATTATTATTACTATTATTATTATATTTTCCTGTATATTCTTATGAGAGGAATCAGATGTGTAATCATTTGTTAGGATTTGTCTATTATATGATTATTCGGTGTAAACAGTGAGTTGTTAGTCATATTTACTTGGTCATTTAGTAGTTGTTTCTTTTCAGCCTTTGTTTTGTATATATGATAATTGTCCTGTTATGTTAGGAGATGTCTTTCATTATTTATTCCAATTATTTTCATATCATTCTCTCTTGTAGTAGGTTTGTGGTTATTTTCTCTCAAATGTCCTATATACCTTCCATCACATGTGTTGCACTATAGTTGGTATATTCCTGCTTTTTGGTAGATATCTGTGTTTTTTTGTTATTTTTGGAATGTGCCTTTGGATTGAATTGTCTGTTTTGAATGCTATGTGTTTTCAAAGGCAAAAAAAAAACAACCATTGCCTCATTCTTTTTTTCCTGTGATGAGTTAAGGAACACCGTGACTGCGTTGAATAATACTGAGACAAAAAGTTATTTGCTCTGAAATTCATTCTCAGTTATCGGAAGATTAACACCATGTACGTAAATGGTGACAAAAATTTTTCATGTGCCAGGATGCCTCAGTTCCCCTAGAGTCCAAGTGTTCCTCACTAACGGCGTAGTTACGGTAAGCTGGTCATCAAACGTTTGAATCATCTCGTCTCTTTCGACTGTTGTCGGTGATTCAACCGTTTAGAGAACATGGGATTGTGTAGTACTCAAAACACTTTTATTATAACATACATTATCTTACGAGCATTAACTGTCGTCTCCTATGCAGAAATTAGAATAGTTGAAAAAATAATTACACTGCAGGTTAAATCTGCTCAATGATACAGCACTGAATATAGGAAATATCGATCATGTCTAGCCTCTAGGTTAGTGGTGTTGTTACATATGTCACTGATCATCTGTCTGATCTTTCATTCACAAATTGCGGCTGGAAAAGATTCTTGCTTATATACCACAATTCCTCTATAATCACTATTTCCCTCACCAAGTCTGCATGACTTGCATGTTAGTTACATTTTTGGTCCGGGCTATTTCCTGTTGAAAATGCGAGCTGAACAGAACGATATTTAACTCATTTCCATAGAATTTTCCTGTTAACTTTAAGACATTGTCTTCGAAGATCACCCAGTCAAATCCCAATAAACTAAGTTGCAGGTGCTCACAGTTAGAAAACTGAAGATAATACCTTCACAAAACTGACTACGTACAAAAGGAATGTATTAGTGTTTAAAAGGAAAAATAATATATCTCCAGGAAGGCTCTCCCACCTGCGCTTCTAAAAACAGCCGTGTTTCCAGTTTGACTAAAATCGCATTAAGCGCTCCATTTGGTGAACTGGTTAACAGCACACACCGCTGTAGCCATTTTAATAGTAAAGGTTTAGAAAATAGGACTGCACTGTCTTTATACGAGTGATTAAAGTTAACTTCTGTCTAAAATCAGAACCAAAATTTCGTAGGAAGAACAGTTAGTGTACAGCCAAGACGGTCAGGACACCTGGTTCTCAGGAAAGCAGCGCAGAGTGTCACCTCTGGTTTCACTAACACTCGATGTAACAATATGTGGCCAATGTTCACGTGATGAAATGGAATCGCAATCTTCTGGATACTGCGGTGTGACAGGACAAAGGAGCAAGAGCAAGCTTACGTAACAGGTGAAACAAATCTTCATAAAAACAAGAATACGCAAAGCCCCGATGGCGGACCTGTGCTATAAAACGTACGTTGCGAAGCAAAAACGCTACTGAAAATGCAGCGGACGGGCTTTATTATGGGTGTGTTTCTTGTCCTTAGTGTAAGTTAGTTTAAGTTTGATTAAGTAGTGTGTAACCCTAGCGCCCGATGACCTCAGCAGTTCGGTTCCATTGGAATGTGCCGTGAATATCAGCAATCCGGTAAAACTTCAATTCTCCGACATCGCTGCGGCCGGGAAAAGATCCTGCAAGAACAGGACCAACGACGACTGAAGAGAATCATTCAACGTGAGAGAAGTGCAACACTTCCGCAAATTACTGCAGATTTCAGTGCTGGGATATCAACAAGAGTCAGCGTGCGAACCATTGAACGAAACGTCATCGATATGGGCTTTCGCAGCCGAAGGCCCACTCGTGTACCCTTGATGACAGCACGACACAAAGCTTTACGTCTCACGTGGGCCCATCAACACCGTTATTGGACTGTTGATGACTGGAAACATGTTGCCTGGTCGGACGAGCCTCGTTTCAAATTGTATCGAGCGGATGGACGCCTACGGGTATGGAGACAACCTCAGGAATCCATGGACCCTGCATGGCAGCAGGGGAAGTTCAAGCTGGTGGAAGCTCTGTACGGCATGGAGCGTGTGCAGTTGGAGTGATATGGGATCCCCCGATACGTCTGGATACGACTCTGACACGTGACACATACTCCAGCGTCCTATCTGGTCACCTGCATCCATTCATATCCACTGTGCATTCCGAAGGATTTGGGCAATTCCAGCACGACAATGTGACAGCCCGCACGTCCAAAAATCGCTACAGAATGGCTCCAGGAACACTTCCGAGTTCAAACACTTCCGCTGGCTACCAGCGTCCCCAGACATGAACATTATTGAGCATATCTGGGATGCCTTGAAACGTGCTGTTCAGAAGAGATCTCCACCGACTCGTACTCTTATGGATATATGGACAAACTTGCAGGATTCAAATCCCTCCAGCCCAACTTCAAACATTAGACGAGTCCATGCCACGTCGTGTTGCTCCACTTCTGCGTGCTCGCGGGGGCCCTACACGTTAATACGCTGGTGTACCAGTTTCTTTGGCTCTTAAGTGTATATGCCGAAACAAATATCACCTAGTTTGCTTTTTCCGGTTGGTTGGTTCATTGATTTGAAGGAGGGGACCAAACAGAGAGATCATCGGTCTCATCGGATTAGGGAAGAACAGGGAAGGAAGTCGGCCGTGTACTTTCCAGGGAACCATCCCGGTGTTTGCCTGAAGCGATTTAGGGAAATCACGGAAAACGCAAATCAACATATCCGGAGGCGGGTTTGAACCGTCGTCCTCCCGAACGCGAGTTCAGTGTGCTAACCACTGCGCCACATCGCTCGGTGCGGCTTCCGGAATTGGCATAGTGTGCACCTTTTAAGTTTTATTGATTTATTTATAGCTGGATTACATATGTCTTTTATTTCGAAATTAAAGGAGACTAACATTTAATGGGGTATAACAAGTATTACTGTTGTGGGTTGGCAGGAGAGCCAACACCGGTATGAGAGGAAGCCGAAAGGCATACGTTTTAGCTCACGCAGGCTGGCGTGAGGTCTGGAACAGGACAAGGAAATTAGACTGTAGAAAAAACTGAAGTAGCTGGTGGAATACTTAACTTTAATCCATAAATGGTGAACGTCGCTCTTGACGGTACATGTTTTACAGCATCAATAGTAACTGGTAATGGCGCCTTGCTAGGTCGTAGCAAATGACGTAGCTGAAGGCTATGCTAACTATCGTCTCGGCAAATGAGAGCGTTTTGTCAGTGAACCATCGCTAGCAAAGTCGGTTGTACCACTGGGGCGAGTGCTAGGAAGTCTCTCTAGACCTGCCGTGTGGCGGTGCTCGGTCTGCAATCACTGATAGTGGCGACACGCGGATCCGACGTATACTAACGGACCGCGGTCGATTTAAAGGCTACCACCTAGCAAGTGTGGTGTCTGGCGGTGACACCACAATTACATTATAGAATACTTTGTTAACTATTTGAAACAGAGAATTTCCGGCTAATTCATTAATAACATTACTTACTAATAACAGTTACTGACATATTAACTCCTCACTTATTATTAGTTAAGAATGCAGTTATTCCTTAACTGGCCTGACTTCAGAAGCAGATACCGTCAAGTTTTCGGCCCCCGGCAATAGCGTAGCGCTCCTGAAATCCGAAACGCCAAGACCAGGCTGAGTAATTCAAATCCGCTATCGTCCGCTGTTCTTTGAATGTTTCCACCGCCACATGTACCACTCTGGTCCGCTATCAGCCTCTTTGAACACACTACATCACGTCGAAGTCCTTCCGCGGACGGCAGCATTCCTGGTATTTGTCACCTGTAGCCAACGCTACTTCAGTCATATCGACACCTCGTTGCAGCTGCTGTTTACAAATTTGCCTCATCAGAGTGTAGAGTAACTCTATCACTGACTCATTACACGCATTGCCACCTGTGTTCGAAAGCGAGGGAAAGTGGCAGCCTGCTGATGCCAGTTCGTGCAGCTCCTGTAACGGCCGTTATATGTGAGAGAAAAAATACGAAATATCTTTCTATCTAAATCATGTCCAAAGTCGGACCGATTCATTAACGAATTGTGCTTTTAGATAAGATACAATGCGCGTCACATCGGTGAGAGAGAATGCTGTTCATTACAGATATCTGACCACAAAATATCTTTCTCTCACGCTGTAAATTCATAACTTGAACACAAAGTGTTACCTTTTGAATTAAAAGGCGTGGTTAAACAAAACTACATTACAGTCAAATTTAAAATTATATGTGCGCGTATATCTGTGCGCAATAACGAACCGGACTTCGTCAATATAGAACAAGCATGTTCTATGTAATTTATGTAAGTAATTACTATCTTAATGAAATGGCCACAATGGCGGATCAGCAGATCGCGGGCAAGCCAGCTAATTCTGATTACAAAAGCTCACCGGCCGTTCCACGAGATGAGCTATTAAAATGTAATATATTAATTAAAATAAGAGTCAGCAATGCAATAGATTCCTTTTTATTTTAACTTATTATTCAATAAGTAGATTTAAATGGATATTATGCCCGTATAGATAACATCCAGAAGAGTAGCATAAGAACAGATAACAAGAGAAGAGAGTAAAAACAAGTGATATAAAAACTGAGAAAGGCTCTCCTTTCTTATTCTCGGAAATAGAATTATATCAGCTTTATTATAAGACCAAATCGTACACGAGTCCTTTTCTCGCAATAACAGTATTATTTCCAATTCAATAAAATATAACTGTCTTTTAAAATGAGGTTATCTACGCTAAGAAAGAAAAGGAAGGTATCAACAAGTCCTTTTTGGTCCGTACTGCTAACTTCATATTACGCCGCATGTGATGCTGTTATCACTGCAATGCAGTTTAGTATGGAGTGGTTTGAAAAGTTTTACTTACTGTCGATAATGTCTTATGTCCACCAATAGCCAGTACGAAAGTGTGACTATGCAAATGATCAGCATTTCAGCACAACCGCAGGAAGTAGGTAGGACCTATTTTACTTGACGATCCTATGAATTTTTAACATCAACTGCATTAGGTACAGCTGTACGACCCATCGGCGACATGTGAAAGTGTGCGGGACCGGAATTTGCCGCTTATCACTACCGGTCGCCTTAGCATACTCGAGCACACTAGCCGGACCGACTAACATAATTCGCAATTCAGCGAATATATTTCGAAAAGTACGAAGGAGTTACACCAGCTGCGTTTTGTATATAAAGGAACACCGTGCACTGAGTCTATCGTTCAAAAATAGCGTTTATTGTTGGTAGTTTGTGAGAGGATACCGTCTGACTTCGTCTAAAGAACGGGGAACTTCTTCCAGGACGTGTCGAAATACGACAGAGGCAGAATCGTCTCTTCTCGAGACTACCGTTCTTCGTACCACGATTTCGCTGCCTTCGCGATCCCGTGACGTAGTATCAGTGAGCGTGCTGTCGGTATGTGGAATGGGGACGGCGCGCGATCTATCTGAGTTTGACCGAGGGCACACTGGGATGGCCCAGAGGCTCGACACGAGCATTCCGGAAACTGCACGACCTTTCGGGTGTTCGAGAAGTGTTGTGGTGTCTTCTACACGTGGCGAAGCCAAGGTGAAACCACGTCTTGGGATTTGGGGGCCTCCCCTCATTACAGATGTCGGACGTCGTAGGCTGGGCAAACTGGTAAAACAGGACAGGCGGCGAACTGTGGAGGACCTAACATCAGACTTTAATGCTGGGCAGAGTACAAGTATGTCCGAACACAAGTGCACAGAAGACTCCTAATGATTGGCCTCCTCAGCCGACGACCCATGCGTGTGCCAATGTTAACACCACGAAATCGACAACTACACCTGAAATGGGGACGTGACTATCGGCACTGGAGGCTGGTGCAGTGGTAGAACGTTGCACGGTCTGATTAATCCCGATACTTCCTTCATCGTGCCGATGGGAGTGCGCAGATCCGCCGTCTACCAGGGGAACAGCTCTTTGACACCTGTACTGCGAGTCGGAGACAAGCCGGCGATGGCTCCATTATACTCTGGGGAACATTTACGTGGACACCCGTGAGTCCAGTGGAGCTCGTGCAAGGCACCATGACGGCCAAAGATTGTCGTACACTGGTTGCAGACCACGTACTCCCCTTTATCACGATGATGTTTCGCGACATCAGTGGCATTTGTCAACAAGATAATGCGCCGTGTCACAAGGCCAGGGGTGTGATGGAGTGGTTCGAGGAACACAGTGGCGAGTTCCATTGATATGGTGGCAGAGTGTGTGGATGTGGTGCCAATACATCCAGTGACTTACGAAAGCCTCATTGCTTCCATGCTTATCCGTGCTAAAGGTGGACATATCGATTATTAGGTAGGATGTTCTGTGTACGGCGTGGTTCTGTGTCATTTGGACAGTACGCTTAACATTTCTGGATTGTTATGTTCGGGCCGGCCGGACTGGCCGTGCGGTTCTAGGCGCTACAGTCTGGAACCGAGCGACCGCTACGGTCGCAGGTTCCAATCCTGCCTCGGGCATGGAAGTGTGTGATGTCCTTAGGATAGTTAGGTTTAATTAGTTCTAAGTTCTAGGCGTCTGATGACGTCAGAAGTTAAGTCGCATAGTGCTCAGAGCCATTTGAACCATTTGTTAAGTTCGGTGGCTGAGCCATACCTACGACATCGACGTGACGTTACGTTTCAACAAGATAACGAAAGACTGCATGTTGCCCTTGTCTTGAATTACCTACTGAAAACACCTGGCCATGGGTCGCCGAAAGATTGGCACCACAATTAATCCACTCTGGCGCAGAGTTGACGCAGCGTGGGATGACGTACACGTACCTGTTAACCGAGCTTATTTCTAGAGGCATTGCTGCTGCCCTAGGTGGAAACTCTGCGTACCAAATACCGCATTCTGTATTACACCAAATCACCTATAAGTTTAATCGTGCGCTTTTTCCATTAAACCGTATACACGCATTAAGTAAAATTTCATTATTCGCTACATTGTCTGGTGTTGCACCTCTAATAGCCAGCAACGTACTTATAATTAATGTAAATACAGGACTCATTTATTTACCTCTATTTGCGAGTAAATTTTAGTATAATACTGAGGTAATCGGGGAAAAGAAACGAATATGACGTGTGCAGAACACTCAGAACACGTTAAGAATGAAGGAGGTCTCTCGGAAACAGCGTCGAAAGCATTATGGAAACACAAAGACACACAATCCTGTTAACGCCATGAATTCTCGTTACTTACGATGCTTTAACTCTGTCGTCATTTTGATCCCATTCACGAGGGATCGGTTTTCGCACTGTTCGCAGTCATCGACTTCCAGGCTACTTTTTCAACTCGTCTCGTACAGTGGCAGACTAACAAACTCGCAAGTAAGAATAACACGACACTTCAAGTACGCCTGTCTAGCTGTATCGACGAGAACGTGTTATACGACATATAACACTGAGGGCCACCTCACGCAGCTACAGCAGGAATTGGTCATAATGCACAAATGGTCAGTGATATCAGAAGTGCAGTGTAGATATAAGTATCATACCGATAATTATCTCTGTACATTGCGCAGAAAACCAGCGCCAATTTTGGCTCGGTATTCATTTATTACCTACGACGATTCCATTTCACACTCTAAGCTGTTCATCTGCAGGTTTATCGGCATATTATTACATGAATACTAATTTAATTGTTATTCTCGCACGTTTCTGGGCCGTACGGTTTATAGAAGACTGCAGTGCTGCCTTGGGCAGTCTGTAAATCCCGGACTATTGACCATTTTTAGAGTCTTACTGAGTACGCTTTTCAAATTGTAGTCAGTAATTTATTTATGTATGGCGCAGTCTGTACAAACTGAACATCCTGGCTGCAGTACGTGTCCCCAACGAATCCCAAGCGTGGTCGATGGGTTTTCAGTCGGGGGAACGGGTAGACCATCCATTCGCCAACAATACTCTAGTTTCGAGAGGTCCTCCACCTGTTCTGTCATGCAGCTGTACATTGCCATTAATAAAAATGAATTCAGAGCCGAATGCATCCCTGGACATAGAAAAGGAGTACTGTTTCACAACAATGGTGATCAGTGAGTGTACCGTGTTCGAAGATTCGTAGGTCAGTACAAAAGGGCTTGGTTCAAATGGCTCTGAGCACTATGAGACTTAACATCTGAGGTCATCAGTCCCCTAGAACTTAGAACTACTTAAACCTAACTAACCTAAGGATATCACACACATCCATGCCCGAGGCAGGATTCGAACCTGCGAACGTAGTGGTCGCTCGGTTCCAGACTGAAGCGCCCAGAACCGCTCGGCCACATCGGCCGGTGGGTCAGTACACCCATGCAACATTATGCCTCCACGCATCATAACACGTGCAACACCCAAACGATCGTGTTCGATAAAGTTCCTGGTTGCATTACGTGTTCCTACCTCTAGACGTCCAGCATTGTCAAACACGATCGTTTTGGCGGTCCACGTGTTATTGTGTGGTAAGGCACAATGTTGCCTGGGCGTATTGATCTCTAAATATTTGAGCACTGTCCACCCTGGTCAACGTTATTTTAACACGATACTCCTTCCCTATGTGCGCCTTTTCAATGGTGAAATCACGCCGACTTCACTCTTATAGATCACAGCGCGTGACCGTATGCAACAGCGCGGGTGGAGCAGCTTTTCGAACGAATGGATATTCGGTGAGTGGACTTGCCTGGTCGTTCCCCAAACTGAAAATCCATCGAGCACGTATAGGATGCGTTGGGGAGACGTATTAGAGCACGTCCACATCCCCCAGCGGCCATCCAGGAGTTGTGAACCACTCCGGTGGAGGAATTGAACGCCCTAGTACAAGAACTCGTTACGGGCAGCATGGTAGCACGTTGCAGAGTTGCACTGCCACCCGTTGTGATCTCACACGCTACTGAAAACAGTGTTTCGCCCTATTTAATTTGCAAGAAGCCATCATTAATCGCGGTGACTTCATTATAATTATTCTTTGAATAAAAGTGTCATTACTGTTCGTCTCTCTGCGTATCTCTTTCAGTTACCTTCGGTACTATACTCTAGCAGTTCTTTCTATGTATGGTTCAAGTTTCACGGAGCTATGGTAATTGACACTGACATACGGAAGTTATTTTCGTCGACAAGTCTTGCACATTAGTGTACTTGAACTTAGCCTGGCGCACATGCGGATGGATTTTATCTCTATCAGCCAGCCGTATTTCCGAAAAAATTATCATCAGACTTGAAGGAAAACGAGGACCTTTAGGAAGCTTTACACACTGAAGCTTAAACCAAACCATCTAGTACAAAATCATCTTTTCGTCATTATTGCCGAAGGTATAAGAATAACAGATCACTAATTGTAAATTTCGTTTCCATGGCGAGTCACTCTTATATTCGTAGTGTATGATTAAGGCGGTAAACGTGTTATTAATCACGTTATCACGTGTGTATCTACTATCTTCACACCTATGGTCATTTACTGTTTACTCCTGTAGCCGCATGCTATTCGGAATGTTTAGTTTAGTCGCTCTAATATAACGTGAGGCATGTGACACATTATTGCTATTGGAACTGGAATTGACATCCAGCAATAAGTTGACCATGCATTTGTGTGTCTCCCGCTTCTGAGTCGTACTATTCCTCATCACGTAAGTAGATTCGAAAGGCGCTACGTAATGTGTAGTGAAAAATCGAGACTGATGTGGCTGAATAAATTTATACTATGCCACAATTTTCTAACTATAGATAATGCTGGGATACGAGTAGTAAATGTCACTCTCAAACCTGGATACAGAAACAAATAATACGAAAAGAATTGATGTGTTAATATGAACGCCTCAAAGCTCAGTCAATTGGACATACCTATCGGTCAGGAAATTACAAGTAACTGAACGATTTTCTTATACGAAAGCATAGGAAACATCATTTTAAGTACTTGGTAGACAGTTGTGGCTGCTGACTTGCGATCAGTGGCGCTATTGAAGGTAAGCTCGTTTGGCGTGATGAGCTGGGCTCTTTCTTTTGATGGCCGGCCGGTGTGGCCGTGCGGTTCTAGGCGCTTCAGTCCGGAACCGCGTGACCGCTACGGTCGCAGGTTCGAATCCTGCCTCGGGCATGGATGTGTGTGATGTCCTTATGTTAGTTAAGTTGAAGTAGTTTTAAGTTCTAGGGGACTGATGACCATAGATGTTAAGTCCCATAGTGCTCAGAGCCTTTTTTCTTTCTTTTGATGATGACGACGACGACGACGACGACGACAACTGATTTACACACTATCTAGACTACCAGTTTTAGTATTGTGACTTAATACATTTCCCACATTTCGCGGAAGACACTCTGTGCTCAGAAAAATTTAGTGATGGAAAATAGTAGTACAATAAAGATTACTTTACAGTAGACAGCATACTCACATCAGAGAATTATTGGCTTTATCTTTACATTATTGGGTCATATCATAATAAAACTTAAGTTAGTTGGTTTAATTTACTTTAAGTATCAACAAATTAATATAAACTGCCTGATCATAAATATCTGGATACCCTTATGTAATGTGGAATTGACTTCTAGATGTCGCGACAGTATAAAAGGAGGCGAGGAGTATTGTGTTATCCATTTCTTGACAGGGTTTCAATAGTTTTCCCTCTTGGTGCAACGTAGATACCAGAACTGTCCGACGTGGGAGGTAGCCGGGTGGTCTAGGGGGCGCCTTGCCACGGTTCGCTCGGCTGCCTCCCGTCAAAGGTTTGAGCCCTCCCTCGGGCATGTGTCTGTGTGTATTGTCCTTAGCGTAAGTTAGTATAAGTTAAATTAAATAGTGTGTAAGCCTAGGGACCGATGAACTCAGCAGTTTGGTCCCTTAGTAACTTACCACGAATTTTTTTCGAGAACTGTTCTTAATATAATCCACTAAATAAATTCTCAATAGGGAGATATGCAACCCACCAGCCGTTACAGGTATAAAAGTATAACGAAACAACGGCCGAAAAGAGCGTAAAAGAAGCTTTCGAACAGCCCGCCCGTCTCAATAGGAGGGAGTGAAAAAATTTTCTTGTCAGTAGAAAAGCAGCAACAGAAAGTTTGTAAGGCAACAGAGCTCAGTGTCTTCGAAAGGGGATGCCACCAGGTGAGTAACAAATGCATCAAAATACGTGACGGAACAACCGATGGATACAGTGGTTGGCCAGCTCGTCATAAGCCACACATTTCTGTAATCTGTGCTGAGCTATGCCTGAGGTGGTGTAAAGAGCGACGTAACTGGGCACTTTACAGCAGTGTGAGTGATTTGAAGCGATGACTCACGATTTACCCTGTGGCAATGCGACGGAAGAGTTTGGGTTTGGCGATGGGTGTATTTTTCGTGGTTAGGGATTGGTCGCCCTACTGCACTTAGGAAAACGGTAAATTTGGAAGACATTTTACAGCGTTGTGCACTGCGTACAGTAGAGGTACAACTCTGAGGCGACGATTGCACGGAAATTCACACTGTCATAAATGAACATCTTTGAGGTTATGGTTTGTGGACAATAATATTTTTTAAATGGACTGGCCTGTCCAGCGTCCCCACCTGTACCTAATGGAATACCTTTAGGATAAGTTTGAATGTCATCTTCTCTCCAGATCCGAGTTTCGACCATCACTAGTTTCTCTGGTTTCGGCCCTTGAGGAAGGCTGCAATTCCTCCACATTCATCCCAGCAGTGTAGACCACATCTCAATATCCACTAACAGCAATCCGGATACCTCTCATCACATACCGTACTATCTTATTTTGTTACAGCGACTGATATGCATCTCTCACTTTCCTTCGATGAATCAGTACTACATGAGTTTCAGATCTGTAGTTTTCAACCGTATAGGCTTTCTGTCTTATTACTTCGTAAACATAAGAATCATATGTGACTACAACCGTTTTTAAGTAACAAGGTGACCACCCAGTGTGTATTCACGAAATAAATAAAGTATGTGAGAGGACTTAAGTATGAAGAGCGCGTAAGCCGCTTATGTTGCTTACGTCTGTGTGTAGACTACCCGAAGCAGTTAATAGTGCGTATTGGGGCTGCGTAGCGAAGAATAATAGCGGTGGTGTCGATGACGGTCGAGAATAAGGATACGTGGCCACCTGCTTGCGCGCATGCCACATCTGTTTTAGGGCAATTGTAAGCTGCTGTTGTGGTTATTGTCTGTATTCTCATCGCTTCCTATTATTTGCTTACCGATATTTCAAAACGCGCTTGGTTTTAGATATTGAGTACGTCATCTTTTCGTAACTGACTACCCGTCTTACAAGTATACTGGGTATTCAACAGTCACCTGATAATGAGCGCCTCAAGCCAGCTTTAGAAGCTTCGTATGACTTGCTCTATCTAAAAGTCTCGACAAACACATGCATCGTGTCAACAGATCGCTATAAAAGAATGAGATGTTTAATACTACTTATGAATAACAACAGCTCACAGGAGTGAAGTCTGTCGTGTGATCAGTACGTTTTGCGGTTTGATTTTCCTGTTTTTCATTTGAGTAAAATACAGTGTCAGCGTACGAATCGGGTTAGTCTGTCACCACAGCTACAGCTATCTATGCAGAACCAAATCAACAACGAATTAAAAACAAAATTCTATACCTAGGCTCGATTAGGGTCACGTGGCACTTATCTAAAGGCTGTACAGATGGCTAAGAGGATAGGAGCTGCTATCTCCCTGCGTTATGTGAGATTAGGCTACTCCGCTTGTAATTATCTGACAGCCCACAGGACGTTAACACCGGGGAGGAAAGATAAGCACAACACGCACTGCTTTCAGTTCAAAATTTTGCCCAATTCGGCTATGACCTCGTCATCAATCTGCGTATAATCTTGAGGATAATTGCTGAAAAACATTTTTCTTCTACTTCATCAGCTCAGATTCCCTAATTTTACTATTACCCATTTCGCGATGCAGTACTTTGTCATCCTGTGTATATTACCAACTTTTCTTGTGGTAAATCACCCATCCGTAGTCGATGGGACCTAGCAGTTCGGTTGGGAATTCCTATGTTTAGAGAAACATGTTTTTACGTTTTTCTTACGCTACTTCAGAATAATTCCGCGAATGAAACAGGTCCTTTGTGCATAGTTATCCATCCTCGTCACATCCCCCTTCTCTCTTTCTCTCTCTCTCTCTCTCTCTCTCTCTCTCTCTCTCTCTCTCTCTCTCTCTCTCTCTCTCTGCTCCATCGCCGCAGCACAAAGCCGAACTGAATTCGCGCACAAATTTCGTTATGCAGCGAGATTGCTTTCTATTCCCCGAACTTCTTAAGCAAGAAATTTCTGATTAACATAAGCGGCATCCACCGCATTTGCAGCTTCAAATTATTTCGTGCAAGTAAGGAGCTAGGTAATAACGTAAAATCGAGATTTATCAACATAGCTGCGGAAAAACCGTTTAATTGAAACAGCTACAAACCTCTTGGGATTATAACGTGACTCCGATAATTCTAAGGAACATACTTTTCGCTATTAATGGAAGAAAAATAAAGCAGCCAAATGGATCGGTTGAATTTGGAGAACCTTTCTACTGCTTATCTTTCTTACATTGTGGGTTGCATGCACACTGTGTGAGTGACTTGTGGAAGCCCATCATTTTCGCGGATGTGGGACAGCGGTTGATGATTTAAATGAAGAAAACGAATCACCACAGCCGTATAATCATAAAAATGTAATTCAAGCTACTTGCTTTGGTGCAACATTTACAACATCGTCAGTTCCAGTATGAACCAAAACAGTACTATCATCCTTTGGCCCATGTATCAATGATCCCTTATCATACTAGCTGACGTGATACATCGGTCTTTCTAACTGAGACACAAATTCCTTTACGTGACTGAGGGAGAAGAAGATGCAGTTGCGATTGTCATCTAATGCTCGGAACTTCCACAAACGCGGTTTTTGGCAAACCCACTCAACTTATAAACCGCTCTGATGATCAAGAGTTCAAAATCTTCACGAGCAGAAACGTCGAGCGCATCAGCGATGTGCATGTATGTTGGTAGCAACGTAACACTTTAAATATGCCGGGGAAAGAATTATTCGGAAAACAGTCTCATACTTCGATCTGCTACTCCTCTGCACCCACGTGAAATTAATATTGGAGTTACGTTTTCGGGCTGTGGTGAATCGGGAATTTAGGTAGGCACGTGAGAGCAGAGAACGGTGAACTTTAGGTTGTTCGACATCTGAGAGCGGCAGTGCCTTCCCTCCTCGCATCCGTCAAGCGAACAAAGAGACGTTATCTGTGCTGGCGTGGCGCAGACAGTCGCCGCGGTGGAGAGCCTGCCAGGCGGCCGCGCCTCAGCCAGCCAAACACTGCGACGAGCTTAACTTAACTCACCCACTAATATCGAAACTTTACATGTCAGCTCTCGCAGGTGACGCCTTTAGCGGTGTGGATTAATTACACCGAAACTCTGTTTCAACAGCGACGAATGGAAGAGGCGGGCTTCATTAGCCGCGACCCGCAACGTTCCTTACCACGCTATAAAGGTTATTCTAACGCCGACGTGACAACAGCCAATAAGCTGCAAAGTTTGGAGCAAGTATTAATTAGAACGGTCTTCCAAATGTTACCAAATTAGTGTCAGTGCGCAGGTAGTGTTGAAGTGTACGACGGGCGTTGTAGGAGGAAAAGAGAATTCTTGCAGTGGTTTGGACAATCCTGCTGAAACAATTAAGTCTTACGGAACAATACCGTGAAAAGTGGCTGGACAAAGTTTAATTTCTTTTTTCTCTTTTTTCCTATCGGGATATACAAAACTAAAAACACACTATCTTGCTGTTCGCCTGGCAACGCGCAAGCACTGATGCTGTCTGTATAATATATTCGAAAGAATGTAGAGACGGGACACTTATGTATATTGCAGAGAAATCTTCTCAACAAATCGACCTCGTTTCATTACACCCAAGCGACAGATAGTTTAGTCCACTGCCATCCGTAAGTTTAAAGTGGTAAAAAGTGTTGGAAAGTTACGCCATTACAGATCGCAACCAAATCAAAGTCTATAGAATCAGTCTTTTACTGAAATTTCCTGCTTAATATGAGCGATGGTGCTACAATAAAGTTGAGGCAGCATTCGTGTATTCCTCTCCCTCGCTCTGGAGCAGAACTGGTAAACAGTTCTTCTAGAGGCGCAACTCTGAAAATTTATACTCACGCTAAACCTTTAATAACTGTCTTATACATCTGTCCCTGCACATAAGTATTTTAACGCTTGAAGCGCGACATAGCCCTTTGTTATTCTCTAGGCCAGGGACTGGGAACCGATGAGTCAACCTTGAAGGACTTAATTTAGAAGTTGACGCACCTGCGCGACGGTAGAGCATCTGGCATTGTCTCCCGACGCGAAAGTTCTAGAGCGCACACATCTCAGGTATTATACTAGCCACCCCCACCAACTTCCTCACCGTCTCATGTTTTCTGTGCCCTTTATAGTCTCCACTAGCACGTAGTAAAACATTTCATGTCCCCAATTCTTTTCCGTAACGTCGTAACAAAATATAAGCGGTTTATGCTCGGTCGTTTCCGGGATAACAAAAGCACTTTTCCGTGAACACAGTCAAGAATATATTGAGCAGTATTGTCAAGGGGCATATGAAAGCCAACTGAGAAACGTGGTGATTTCTAAATTGGCAAAGGGTTTAAGTTTTCAGCAGTTCTTAAGGTTGTTTGTAGAATTAATTTAGGTATTTCAACTTCTGCTATTCGGTTATAGGTATTTTTTCTGTCAGAAGACACATGTATTCTTTGGCTGAAGCAGTATTAGTGTGTTAGGTAGTTCTGTTTTTCCTTAATGCTTTTGTCACTCTCTTTCGTGCAATTATGACCACTATCCAACTAAAATCGTCTGACCACAGGAAAGACAACTCCCACTTACCTACTCCAACGTTTGTGGACACTGCAGAACAAGAACGTAACTGGTAGAAAGCAATGTATTTTCTTGATTCGTTTTGAATGGTACGCTTACTCCAAGTTTTTTAACAGTATGGTTCTACATGATTTCATTAAATTTTCCGCAACAGTTCTCACTGGAAATGTTGTCAACTTCTGTGACACGCTATCGCTGATCAACAAAAGCATGACGAATCGTGCAGTTTCTCGAAATTCTCTCTCTTCTGTTAAAAGTCCAGCGTTGAGGAACCGGTCACTCTCGAATGGGGACGTAGGTGACACACTTTTTTCTCACTGTTGTAATATATTGCTGCTCTGCAAATATTTACTGAAATTCGATCTAATTACCGAGTAGAAAACGCAACGGACGTTTTAAACTATCTGTCGACTTAAGTAATTCATAATCACTACATGACACCGATTAAACGTCAAACTGGACACTATTTTTTCGGAAGTTATAAGAAGCAGTGACCAGAAATGAATATGCAGGACAAATTAACGAACATTTCTTTCCTTTATTATGAGCCGACTTCTGTTATCTCGGTGGAGTGACTGCTGAAGAAGAGTGACGTTCGTGGAATATGTTCCAACAGAGACTGTAGATTACTTACGTTGCACTTTTTCAGGGTTTATCAGAGGAAAGCTAATTTCAAAACCAAAAAGAAGGGAAGTTAGTTGGCAGATTCAGTAAATGAACTACGTACCACTACGTGCAGTGTCATATACAGAGCAGTACCGAAATATTTAATACATTTTTGGCCTCGATGCACGGACATCCGGTAGCCCACGATATAGCATGCAGAATTTTTCGATCAACATAACGAACTACATTAATCGCTACCACGATTCCGCCGAGATTGTGAACTTTTCGTCAATAAATTTTGATATTAGACACTACACAACGAACTAGTTTCGGTATTAAATGCTGTTTTGACACGATACACATACAATTAAGAACAGACGGGTCAAAATCAGTTTGGTAGTTGGACAACTTCTAAATTCATGTACGTCGCCTAACGCATTAATACACTAAGAAATTTGCATCAATACGAGTCGAAGACTCATATTTTCTCTTTTTTTGTACAATTATGGTGACTGAGGCATTTGACAGCTTCTTATCATATGGAGTCGTTCGTCAGTTCGTAGACAGGGCAGTTTGAAGAGTTCCAACTTAAAGACTCGCTTTTGGCGCATATTTTCTTTAGTGTACATATATTACTTGAAATGGCTTATAGGGCGGAACTGGCTTCTCATGATGTAGCAAGAAACTTACTTAGTCCCAGCAGGAGCATGATTTTAAAGCTCAATAATTTCGTAATGACGCAGGAAAATAACGTAAAGAAATTTTCTAATAAACGGTGGTGGGACCTTCTGATCTGGGCTTACAAACGCTACAAAACTGATTTCGGATTGTAGAGTCCGTATGGATGCAAATGTTTGATTATGATTGCATGCAATGCCCCCCCCCCCCTCCCTCTCTCTCTCTCTCTCTCTCTCTCTCTCTCTCTCTCTCTCTCTCTCTCTCTCTGTGTGTGTGTGTGTGTGTGTGTGTGTGTGTGTGTGTGCGTGTGTGTGTCTGTCTGTCTGTCTGTCTGTCTTCATTCTTCTTTTTTTCGTATTGCGAGGGATTTTTGCAGCTGTGGGGAACTGTGAAAGAAATGTAATTCTAGCAGCTGTCAGATTAAACTCATTCGTTGACACGAGCAGAGAGAATTTCGCTGAACAAGTGTGGCGTTTCGGCAGACACGAAGGCTGCGTCGGCGGCGGCGGCGGCGGCAGCAGCAGCAGCAGCAGCAGCGGCAGCAGCACGCACTCAGGAATTTTGGGCGGCCTAACAGTTTCCAGAGCCCGCGGCGCTACTGTAAACTGAGCGCTGCGCTGTCACAAACTCCGCCAAGTCTCCGCAGCACCGTCGGCAAAAACTTGAGAGGCTTCGCACTCAGAGCTATCCGACGAGGTGCATAGCGCAACTCCGGCCACTGGGTCAGATGATACGCTTACTTTAGCTCCGTCTCTGGCTTGCCAAAAACACCTCAAAATTAAGTGTGCGAGCTATTTAGTTTAATAACGGTCGCGCATACTCGACACTAAATTCCGCAGACGGCTAATGAATACTTCGTTGCTACAATACGATTATGCAGAATTAGTGCTTCGCTGAGTTGTCACTCAGGCCAAACTTACAATTATCCTGATGTGACTTACTCCACACTTTACGAGTTTGCAGTTATGCGATTCTTCTGTTAAGCGTATTTCTACTGTAGCTCGCCTGCTGGTCTCCCGACGAACGTAATTTAAATAAACGTTTACGATGTGTAATTTTCGATAAGAGATTGAAATTTTTAATCTGTAAATATCGGAAAGCGATGTAATAATCTTGTTATTCGCTTTTGGCTGGCCCGACGTATGTGACAAGAGCGCAGCGCTTTGCACGTGCGCGGGAGCGTTTGACAGATGGCGCTGACTTCGAGCTTCCAGCTCGAGTCCCGTTCACGTTACAGTTCGGGATTCTTGCGATTGTAACGCAACGCTCCGACAGAAGACTGCTGAAACGCAAAAGGTGAATTTAAGATTGAAGACTAACCTATTTGTTGGGTCCATTACAACAGCAGTAAAAGCGTCACCGCAGCCACCACCATCACAAAACTAAGCACAACGAACGATTTGGAAACACTATCCTTTGAGAGATTTCCGCGAAACTGGAAATTTCACAAGGATTTTAACTTCCTAAATAACCATCATTCACAGTTGTAATTTAAACGCACTAGACTCTGTGTTCCTGGTTTTTACCGACTTATAGAACCTAAATGTAATTTCTTTTACACAACGTGTGTCAAAAATATCACCAGAATCTTGTGAAAAGTTCTCGAGTATCAGTAAATGGTGGCTGATGATCAACAAGAGAGGCAAAACTAAACGCAACGAAACGAACTGAAAACACGATCTTTTGAGAGATTTCAACGGAACGGGCAATTTCGTAAGGATTTCAACTTTTAAAATAATCGTCGTTAACAGTTATAATTTGAACGCACTGGAGAAGATGTGCCTGCTTTCTGGCGTCTTTAAGGACCTAAATGTGATTTATTTCGCACATCCGTGTCTTAAAAATCTCACCACATTTTTGCACGAACTTCTTGAGCATCAGTTAACGGTAAGTGACGAATACAAGAAGAACAATGTCCCAGTGTTCTGTTCGTACTAAAATGACTCGTTATTTCATCCGTAAGAGATTGTCTTGCGAGATCTATGGCTGTTTAATAATACACAAATAAAACAATGCGTCAGTGAAACTTTCATTCCAGCCAATATAAATTTCGATCGCCACACGATCACCAACAACCACGAATACGTGCATTACTTATTGTTCTACGATACGAATCTCATTTGTGGCACGAACGTGTGAAGTCTTTCTCGGCAGTTTTTCGGGTATTAAACGTCTATACTCACTAACTCAGATAATCTATTTCGCTTTCTATAAAAGCCGTAGTGTCTTTTTCCGCAAGCCTGATGATTCTACTCTAGGTTAGACGGCGCGCGGTCGCGCTTTGGCGCGCACGAAACAATGCTTCCAATACGTCGTGCTTAAAATCGTCGTAAGGAACGAGTGAATCTGTAGTTACTAATCGTTCACTCTTCTCACACCGGAATCACTATTACTACTGCTACTGCTATTGCTACTACTACTACTACTACTACTACTACTACAATGATGAAAATGAAATGGCGCGAACAGCACGCGTAACGCGGACGAAGCGCAAAACGGCAAAGCTAGGCCGGCAGCGCAGCGCTGGCAACGCGAGGTTTAGGCACTCACCAAGAGAGGGCTGTCGGCATGTTGGTGCGTATCCTGAGGAGCGAGGAGCGACGCGGGAGAAGCACTAAGGCAGACCAGCGCGGCCCGCGGCCAGCCCGCCACTGTTGCCGCAAGAATCCGTCCCGGGCTGGCGGCGCGCCAGTCGACACTACCTTTAATAGTCCTGCGCTCCACAGCACATTGTCTGCCGCGCACGCACCGCCGCCAGCGCGCCTCCCCACAAAACAATACACTGCCGTCCTCCAGCTCACACACTGCGCCAGTCGCGAGCGTGCACAATAAAGCGCTTACATGATCCGGATAACGAGCACGAGACGTGGAAAACGTGGCCACCGGAACAGGTACATGAATTTATCGCTAGAAAGCCACGTTATGAGCGCAATAAAGCGCTTAAATTATCCATCCGACAAGCGCTAAAAGCGAAAACGTGGGCACCGGAACAGGAAGATGAATTTGTGCGCGGAAGGATCTACCGAGATACCTTGCACCTTTCGCAAATGGTTCCTACAACGAGAAATATTCTTTCGGTACCACACGTGCGTCTGAAAAGCGCAACAGACCATCGGTGAATTCCTCTTCAGCATCTGTTTCTTTACCAACAGAGCACTCCATTTATCTTTACCGCCCTAAATAACTTTCTGTCCAGAAGCAAATAAAAACAAAACTTTCGATGGTGTTGAGCAACAGTTTTACAGTATTGTTTGAAAGAATTAACCACCATTTGACTGTATAGAACTGGATTTTTCATCTGTACTATCTAGATTTCGGCTTTTATGCCATTATGGGGTACAATGCTAAAAGTTCTTAGAGCATTAACATGTCATATCTGGTAAAGACAGTCCAAAGCAGGTGAACAGGACTAGCATATGCATTGCATATGCTAGTTTTGTTTATCTGCGTTGGACTGACTTTACCAGATACGACGTGTTAATGATCTAGGAAGTTGTAATAGTCTTGTTTATGTGATTCGGTCTGACTTTACCGGATATGATGGTTAATGGTCTAAAAACTATTGGCATAGTACTCGATAATGGCATAAAAGCCGAAATCTAGACAGTACAGAAGAAAAATACAGTACTGTACATTCAAAAAAATGGTTCAAATGGCTCTGAGCACTATGGGACTTAACATCTGAGGTCATCAGTCCCCTAGAACTGAGAACTACTTAAACCTGACTAGCCTGAAGACATCATACACATCCATGCCCGAGGCAGGATTCGAACCTGCGACTGCAGCGGTCGCGCGGATCCAGACTGAAGCGCCTAGAACCGCTCGGCCACACCGGCCGGCAGTACTGTACATTCAAATGGCGGTTTATTCTCCAAATAATATTATCTAACAAATGTTGTTTAGCTACCGAGAGACATTAAACCAGTATGATTACCTTCCTTGTAACTGTGTTCTTTACTACATGAACAGCAGTACGACTTTTTTTTGTTAAGCAGTCTATACCTTTTATTCAGTAATGCACTTCCTCTCTTCATGGCCTGTTCAAAAACTCTAACATTCACGTAAAACATCACGTTATCAAAAATGTAACACAAAACTGACTGACTCTTTTGTACTAGCATGAAGTACTGATACCCATCACAACGTAATTCTTCCACAAGCTGGAGTGGACAGTAAACAAATGGGAACTCATGGACAATACAAACCGGCCATACAGATAAGTGTCATCAGTTGAAGGTTTGTGTGAGTAGGATGTATACCAATGACGAAAAGGGCATATTACTCATATATCGAAAATATTAAGTTAGCAGAACAGTAATTGAAATACTGTTTTCTAACTCGTGTGTATTCTTATGGTACACTTTCTTTTACGTTTACGCCTTGGTGTTACTGTTTTATTCAATCGAGTAACCTTTTTGGTATTTGCTGCAGATTTAGCAATTCGTGGGAAAAAAGGTATTATACAACACGGTAGGTGAACTTTAATTCTATGGTCAATTCTATGGTCAATCGCTCAAAGCAACAAGCCTATTACCCCAAGACGAGAAACCTCAACCATATGTATAACATTATGTGCGCTAAATTGTTGCGATGATTAGTTTAACATGTAAGTGACATTGAAAAGATTCCGACAATGCAGCAACACACACTCCAACAAAGGAACTAATTAGAAGACCTTTCAGGATAATGTATACTCTCGTTCCAATACTCGTGGTTGCTTCCTTGGCTCAAATGGCTCTGAGCACTATGGGACTCAACTTCTGAGGTCATTAGTCCCCTAGAACTTAGAACTAGTTAAAGCTAACTAACCTAAGGACATCACAAACATCCGTGCCCGAGGCAGGATTCGAACCTGCGACCGTAGCGGTCTTGCGGTTCCAGACTGCAGCGCCTTTAACCGCACGGCCACTTCGGCCGGCGACTTCCTAAGGGACAAAACTACTGAGGTCATCGGTCCCTAGACACAACGAAAACTAATTTAAACCAACTTACGCTAAGAGCAACACACACACACACACACACACACACACACACACACACACGCGCCGGAGTGAGGACTCGAACCTCCGGCGGGAGGGGCCGTGCAATCCGTGTCATGGCGCCCCTAACCACGCTGTCACTCCGCGCGGCGAGTTTTCAAGCGTATCTGGTAATTGTAGATGACTGTAACGGGTGTCAGATGATGCTGAGAGAAGGGAGTGCCTGAATACGGTGCCGGCAAATAGCATGCTTCTCTCCAACAGCAGCAAGAGAGCAGCCGAGTTTAACGTCTCTATGCGTGATGATGTGAACAGTAAACAGCCGAAACAAGTTAGTGATGGTAATGGTTTAGTTTTTTTTAGAAGTATATGACTTTCAGCCATATTTCTGAACCCTTTTCAGCATCATAATCAGTAGAGCTGAAAGCAGATAAATATCCTGGGTTTGATCCCATGGAACAGAGGTCAGTCTTCTTCAAATCCCTTTAGTGGCATACCACGAACTTCGAGCGCTTTAACGAAAGCTTACAGTTTGGTTTTCTGCTTTCAGAGTTTGCATTGGCCCGTCTCTTCTGCATCCGCTTTGATAATTTACACAACATTTTGACGATTTATTTTAAGTCCCGAGCAGGAGCGTCGAATTTCACTAGACAAGCGGGCGCATGGCGCACTTTGTATACCTGTAAAGAATAGCTGTCTTTATGTTACCAGAGTAAAACATGTATGAGCAAAATCACAGTTTAGTCCTAGTTTAGTTCAGCAACGGTAACATAAACTTGTATTGTATCACACTGTTGCCGCGTAAAACTGATATCCCAGAGTAATGGCTGGCTCTAAGCATTAAACAACGCAGCTGTAACTGAACTCAGGCAACCACTTATTACATTAGTAATCAACTAATAGACAATTGCCTCATTGTAGCATTGTGCTGTTAGCTCGGAATCTGAGTCACTTTCTTGCAGGGATCGTAATTTTTTTCTCACCTAGCTAGATGTATATCTTTTATTGCTGCTGCTCACTTGGGCGAGTGATAAAATAACTTGTCACTCTGTCAGCTGAAGCAATAACGAAGGAATAGGTATTGGTTCGCATTTGTAAAACAACAGTGGAACGGTGCAAGACAATGTTTTTTGTGGTTGGCAGACATAGTACATAGGCGCCCATGCTCGAGGGTTAATCTCGTGATGAACCGGGATTCCGCTGACGAAATTTCGGAGTCTGTTGAGGTACATTCCTTATTTTGATGTAATGAACCCGTGGACTCCAGTGCCTCTTTGCGAAGTAACTACATTTAATTCTATTTGTCACTCCCATTCATCATCTGAATCACACTGAAAATATCTGCACTACATTACAAATGTCAACGGTATGCACTGTGGTCTTTTTTTTGGGAAACAAGCTTGTTACATTCAATCACAGAGCTAGTTGCTAATAACAGTAATGTAAACTTCACTCTTCACCCTCTAGCTTGCATTCAGCACTGTTCGGTTCTGTTTCGGGTTTGTTTTCATGGCAGTGTTAGTTGTGGATTATCACTTATATACAGCGATGTCGGTCGAAACGAGTCTTGTACGATCAGGCAAAGTGTTTCCAGTCATCAAAAGTCGGCGTTGACGGGCCCAGGCGAGGCGTTAAGCTTTGTCTCGTGCAGTCATGAAGGGTACACGAGTTGGTCGATAGGTATCTCGTTCATGCTTTCAGCGAATAGAAGGACGGCACAATAACTGTATGCTGGGTACCTGCAGCGAAGATAATCACATCATAACACTTCTGCATCTGTGGGTTGTTGCATTGCTCTGTGTTTTGCACCGGAGACCAAAAGTCCCTTTATACCTAACTGCACAGAAAACATCCCCTAACAACCTACGAAATTTTCCAGTGGAGATCGGGTTCATTCTATACACTTTATCTAGTCCTACGGCAGCCTTTCTACGATAAGACACATTTAATTTTTTTGATGTATGGATAGTGACTGGAGAACGATTACTTGGCCTGGTTGAAACTGAGGCGAAATATACTTCAGACGAATTATTTATAAATTTTCGGTTATAGAGCTAAGCAAAGGATATAGTAGCTTTCAGTTAGATCGTTGTGCAGTTGTTTTAACTGCAGAACACGTACATGTCGAGTTCAACGCCTTGCAGTTTCTTTCAAATACCTTCCTTCGAACAATGTTGGGGGTCTTTCCACGACAAATATGCTCTCTCATGTCGCTAAATAAGTTTTTGTGAAACAGTACAGTACCTTTGATCAAAATAGTGGTTCCTTGAAACGAGATCATTGTTAAAAGCAACATCATGTAAAAAGCACTAAGAAGAGGTTTCAGTATCAGTCTCACAAAACTTTTGTTCACGAATTTGACAATGTAATGCCTCATTACAGGTCCACATGCAGATTTATCAACTATATTTGACCTTTCGCCTGCAGATACCGCTTTGTAGACGCTGTAACAACACGAAGCTTGTACTTGTCACTGTTTCAACTTTCCTATTCTTACTGCTGCACGCCTCCTGCACGTGAATTTATGAACCGCTTATTGCCCTTAGAAGAGCGAGTTATATCCACTATTTTTATGCATTATATCTGATGGCAACCTTTGATTGTGGCACCATACACGAGATTAACCCGACTACAGGGAGGTAGGGTCCCCTTCCGTATTCCTCCACTGGCTTAATTCCTGTCAACGTCGCGGGGGTGGGCTTCCTACACTTCAGTAGGCCGGAGTGCTAGGATGGCTGAGTTCAGGCAGGGACCCAATCCCGTGTGGTATAACACGGAACCCATGCCCAGGGTTCCGGGCGAAGACTTTAATGGCAGCGACGGCGGAGAAGGAAGACTTCGGAACGGCGTAGCTGGCAGATGAGGCAACCCTCCTCTCTGGGGATTAAATGAGAAGGAAACCACTGCCTTGTGGTGGAGGAGAAACTTCAAAGGCTAAGGGAGACAACCCCAACAGAAAATCCTTTCCTACGTTAGGCCTAGAAAACCAGTATGAAAGTCTTCACATATTGCTTTTAAAACACAGACGAGCCTCGGAACGAACCATCCAGGATTTGACCCCACTGCTTCTTCAAGTACTGATGCGAATGATGGGAGACCTGATGATATTCATTAATACAAGAAGATGAAACCAAATGGACTAAAAGATAACCTAAATATTGGCACCCTTAATATATTAACCCTCCATGGAAAAACGGAAGAAATGACAACTGTACTAACAGAGAAAAAGTTAGATATATTGGGATTAAGCGAAACAAAGTGGAAGGGAAAATGTGAGAAGAATTTGAGAGGAGGAGGAAAATTGTACTGGAGTGGGAATAACAGGTTTGGAAGAAATGGTGTGGCAGTGATAGTGAATAAGAATGTACAAAGCTGTATTGAAAGTGTGAGATATATATCAGACAGTATCATAATCTTAAACCTGAGGTTCAAAAAGAAACACTAAAAGTAATCCATATTTATGCACCTCAAGTGGGATGTAGCGAAGAAGAGCAGATGGACTTTAAAAATGAGTTAGAAAACCATATAGAGAGTGCTAATATGGTGATAGGAGATTTTAATGCACAGATAGGCAAAGACAGAAAGGGATTTGAGCAAGTGTTGGGATGTTTTGGATATGGAGACAGAAATGAAGAAGGGGAGAGACTCCTGGATTTTTGCCAGAGGAATGGAATGAAAATAGCAAACAGCTGGTTTATGAAGAGAGAAAGTCAGTCATAACCAGATACAGTTGGGATGGAAGAACTAAGAGTGTAGTTGATTACATTCTAGTAGATAGGGAATGGGGAGAGAAAGTAACAAATGCGAAGGTAATTCCAAGTGTCAGTGCAGATGGAGACCATAGATTACTGGTGGGACAATGGAAAATGAATAAGTTTGTGAAAAATAGAAAACAGAAGAAAGTGATAAGGATACGGGATTGGAAACTGAAGGAGAGTGAAAGTGCTGAGAAATATAGAGAATTAATAACACAAAAATTTCCAAAATAACTTTTCTGCGATGTAGAAAAAAAATGGAGTATATCCAAAGACACTTTAGTCGAAGCACCACAAAAAGTATGGGGTAGGACATCTGGAAAGGAAAAAGTAAGACAGACAAGTTGGTGGGATGATACCTGAATCCAAGCAGTTAGAAGAAAAAATGGAGGATGGAGAAAGTGGTGGAAAACTAAAAATGACGAAGACCATAAAAGATATATAGAGGAACAGAACAAGTGCAAAGAAATAGTGGAAACAGCAAAGAAAAAGGCATGGGAAGAGTTAACAAAAAACTTGAAGATATAAAGAGCGATAAGAAAATGTTCTATAAAATGATGAAAAATAAAAGGAAGGCTTCTGAAGTACCAGTAAAGATGGAAGGTACCGTGATTGAAGATCCAGGGAATATAAAAGATCTTTGGAAAGAACATTTTAAGAAACTGTTAAACGCAGAGGAGCAGGTACACGAGTAAACAACAAATAATGAAGAAATTGAGAGACATTGGGAAGCAGAATTAGGACAAATTACACTGGAAGAAATGGAAATAGCTGTGAAGAAGATGAATGGGGGGAAAGCCCCAGGACCTGATGAAGTATCAGTGGACATGCTAAGAGCAGCAGGTCCAGTGGGAATCCAGTGGCTGTATAGAGTACTATCAAGTGTATGGAGAAATAGTACAATACCTGAGGATTGGAGAAGAGGAGACATTGTTCCCATCTTCAAAAAAGGCAATTAAAGACTTTGTAACAACTACAGAGGAATAACCATTATGAGTCATTCAGCCAAGATTTTTGAAAGAATTTTACTAAATCGAATAAGTGAAAAGATAGAAAAGGAGCTGAGTGAAGAACGGCATGGGTTTAGGAAAGGAAGAAGCACGACCGACCTGATATTTTCTGTCCATCAAGTGATGGAAAAAAGTTGAGAGTATAACAAAAGGGTGATAATGGTTTTTATAGACATAGAAAAGGCATATGACTCACTTAACAGGGAAAGACTTTGGGATGAAATGAAGAAGATAGATATAGAAGATGGATACATTAATGCAATAAAGACTATGTACAGAGGACACAATTGTAGAATTAGAACACCAGTGGGGAACGCTGAATATTTCGAAATAAGACAAGGGCTTAAGCAAGGAAGTATTCTATCCCCTGAACTTTTTAATGTTATGATGGAGGGAATGAATAGGGCAGTTAAAGGTATAGTAAAAGAAAAAGATAAAAATATGGTTTTTGCAGATGATATGGTAATATGGGTTGATAAAGAGGTAGATGAACAGTTACAACTTGATGCGTGGAAGGAAATAATGAAAAGGTATGAATTACAAGTAAATAAAGATAAGAGTGAAGTAATGGTATTTGGAAGAGAGAAAGGGCTCAACGGAAATATTACCTTGAATGGAGAATCCCTCAAAGTGGTAGGAAGTTTCCACTCATTTAGAGAGTGAAATATCTGGGGATGGAAGAGTAACCAACAGAGGGGAGGCAATCTCTACCAAACAATAAAACACTTGATTTGGAATAAAGAAGTTTCAGAAAAAGCAAAACTCCGTATGTATAAGAATTGTTACTTCCCTATTGTCACCTATGGTGGAGAAACATGGACAACGGCAGAAAGCAACTGGACCAGACTGCAAGCAGGGGAAATGAAATTTCTCAGAGCAGTTAAGGGAAAAAGAAGAATGGACAGAGTAAGGAATGTAGAGATTAGAAATGACCTTAAACAAGAAAGTATGAGAGAAGAAATTGAAAAAAAAAGAGATTAAGATGGTATGGACATGTTAAGAGGATGCATGAGCAGAGACTCCCCAAAATTATGGAAGAACTAAAGATGGATGGAAAAAGACCTAGAGGACGCCCAAGAACACGGTGGAAAATGGGAGTGAGAATATCTGTGGAAAGGAGAGGTGTGACCTGGCAGCAAATGGAGGAAGAAAAGTGGTGGGAGGACCGAGCCAAATGGAGAGGACTCGTCAGCACCCAGACCCGGCAGTAGCTGTAACGGGATCCGGATACAGATAGATCTGATGGCAGAACACGTCCTGAGGCGTCAAAAAATCAATTTGATAATGGTGGGAAGGGGAGTAAGGGGGGTGGGGGTAGGAGGAGGTCAGGGCTTCACTATCGAAATCAGGTTGAAATGGGTGTAGGTTGTAATACTTATGTAGTGATGAGGCTTACAGGATGGACTAGCGTAGAGAGCTGCACCAAACCAGTCTTCAGACTGACGACGATAACATCACTTTATCTTACACAGATAATTTATGAGTCTTAATGTAATGAAAGCAGTATGTGAAATGAGGAGTTATGGCTAATCTCAGTAGATTTGAAAGCAAGTGTCTCTACACTCGACGATTATTGTTGGTGACATACTTCTATTATACAGAAATTCTCGTCCATAAACTCTCCAAACTGTAAAAATAGCATCACACGTGGTAACTGGAGCTACACGTAAGCGATGTTCGTGTCTGCAGTTTCAGCGACAAAGAGGTGTGTGCAGAAAGGCGTGTAGCATTGTGTGGTAGGAATATTAATTGAAAGTTGCAAGAGCGTGCCACGGATCGATAGCCTTCTGGGAGCTGGGAGCCGGGAGCCGGGAACAGTCACGCTACTATCGGCGCTGCCGCAGCGCACGCAGCCACGCACTCCGCTTTCAACATGCGTGCGCTGTACTCACCTTCGTCACGTAACACACGTGTTTGCTTCACTTTACTCGAAAAACCTTAACACGGTTGTCGCTACAGCTTTTATTCAATCTAATCTGATGAAGCAACGCCTTCCATCAGAGCTATTGAAGTAAAGATGCGTGAAAGAATATTCTTTAACAAACTACTGAAGCATGGTGAATGGAAGAATGCATTAAGAACTTCATCTTTGGTTTCCAAGTGTAATTCTAGGTAAGTTTTGTGAATATACCTTCAGCCAAGCCGTAATGACTAGATAAAAGGAGGGAAGTAGGTAGAAAAGGAAGACGAAGTCGAACGTAATAATTACCGATCAGTTTACTGAATAATCTTTACCAATTAATAAAAATTAAGATTACAGAATAAACAGAACATAATGAGCAGTGAGGATTTCATATGAGTACTAAAACCCGAGTGCGACACCGTGAATCATACCCAGCCACATATTTTTGGCAGGCTGTGCTCCACGAGAGCACAATACACGAATCTATTCCAGACTTTAACTTGTCACTCCGTACCTCACCTCCTTTTTATATCCATTGCTGGTTTCCCACAACTACCGCCTGAGAATTGTTACTGATACTGAATTATTGTTATTTCTGGTTGTGTATACAGTGTGTTGGTACATCTCAGTTACTATCTCACGTCTCCGAGCTTATTTAGGACTCTGATACAATTCCTCTTCAGACCCTGGCCCCACAGAGACGTTGGAGGTCCATGACGAATCGTGCAAAGGAGTTAAAGCTCATAATTTCAACTTCCCACATGATACGAAAATGAATAGCATTTAGTAACAGCAAAAACTTTGGTTTCATAATTTTACATCTGATTTTTGGACGAGTTTTTGCAAAAGTATATCATAACACACACTGACGAAAAAAAAAAACTCACCATCGAGGAGGTGATGTGCGAGATACACGTAAGTCGGTAAGCTTGTTTCTGCATCTGAAAGATGACGTCTATTTCGCTGCTGTCACCTACTGGCGCCACTACGAGGACGCTAATTAGGCTTGCCTTAAAAACGTGCTGTAAGAGTCGTCAGTATTAGTTCCCTTTGAGAATGAACGTAGTAAGTTGATGTTGGTCAAGAATGCCTTTCAGTAAGACTTGGCAGGAATGTAGTCACCGTACATGACTGCTGGCAACGATGGTCATGGGAAGGTACGTTCGCAAGAACAACGGATTCCGGACGGCCACATGCCACTACGAGCGGGAAGACCGTCGCGTTTTTTGTACGAATCTGGCGCACCATACTGAGTATACAGCGGCATTTCGAGCAACAACTGGCACCACAGTGTCACAACAAACTGTTACAAATCGGTTACTTCAAGAGCAGCTCCAAGCCAGACGCCCCGTAAGGCGCATTCCACATACCACAAACCACCGTCGTTTGCCACTTCAGTGGTGTCAAGCGAGAGCTCACTGGGGGGGCAGATGGAGGCTGGCTATCTGTTGGTTAAGAGAAGGCCCGATGAGCGCCAGAAACCGACCTGTCTGAGGTCTAGACATACTGGACCTACACCACCTGGGCTGCGATTTCGTATGAGATCAGGAGCACTGCATCCTGACTGCAAATTTGTACGTCAGTCTGGTCATTCGATCTGTTGTGCTCCCATTTATGAACAACAGACACCGTCAGGTGGCTTGCGGAGCATGGATGTAGATGTAGATTGCAAAAAGAGCTTTCCAACAGAATAACGTTTGCCCACGTACTGCTGTTGTAACCCAACGTGATCTACAGAGAGTCGACGTGTTATCTCGTCCTGACCGATCACCATATCCGTTTCCATTCGAGCATATGTGGGATATCATTGGACGACAACTCCAGTGTCATCCACAGTAGCATTGTCAGTCACTGTATTGACCGACCAAGTACAACAGGCACTGAACTCCATCCCACAAACTGACATCCGGTACCTGCACGTTTGCATGCTTGCATTCAGGTCTGGTGGTTATACTGGTTACTAATGTACCAGCATTTCACATTTGCGATGTCTTCTCATGCTTACATTAACGTGTGATCTTGCAACGCTATTGACTTAAATATGTTGCCTAGACGAAATCCCGAAACTTCATTACCCTACATTAATTATTTGTTGGTTGGTTGGTTTAATGATTAAAGGGGCCCAAATATGATGTTATCAGTCCCTCCTCCCTGGAACAGGCAAGTCAGCAAAACTACACACCAAAGAAGGACCTAGCGCGTGAAATCCAAGAAAAGAAAACTCCAATGTCTACCAAAGGGCAACAAAGCCCAGAGAAAGGATCAAGAAAGAAGAAAAGACGGGAAAGGAAGAAATGTGGGTGAGGTGTCCTGTCCAGGAAGCATCTCGAGCCCCTGAAGCAGAAAGTGCGATGAGGCATACGCCCTCACCACTTACCTGAGGCACCCCACATAACAACACCCCGAAAAGACTATCGACATGGACAGGGGGAGAGAAGCACCGCAAAACTGCAGAGGAACCCCAAGTCAAACAGAACACATCAGAAGGGGGAATAATAGCAGTAGGTAGGGCGAGTGCTACGGCACACAATCAAGCCCAGAGAGCCGCTGCTCGTTCAGGGCAGAGGAGGCAACTCGGCGTCCTGCCAAACACTCAATGGACCAACAAGGCTGAGGCGCCCTGCTTTAGAGAGAGCGGTACAGACCCCTCCTTCACAAATAAACTGTAAAGCCAGGCCAACCACTGAGGCATCGTCCACTAACGTTAGGGGATAGCGAGTCAGGAAGATGAGAGTTCGCTGCAGGGTGGTTAGGTTATGACAGTCCAGAAAAATGTCAACCACAATCAAACAGGCACTGCAATGACAGTGATGTGAATACTCACAGCAGAGGAGGTGACCATGGGTCAGTCAAGTGAGACCAATGTGGAGCTAGCAATGGATGATAGAGTCCTTGCGAGAGGCCTGCGTGGAGGACCTCCATGAATTCCTTGTCACGTTTATCGCCCACAGTGAGTTTGGGCAAAGAATATTCCAAATCCTTAGAACTTGACCGTGCAATACCAATAGAAGATCCAATTTTGGCGGTTTTCCAGCAGCCAATATTGCCAGCATGTTAGCGAGTACATTCCCTGGGAGTCCAATGTGACCTACAGTCTAGACAAAGGCTGCTGAGTGTCCATATCGTTCAAGGGAAAAATGGGGATTCTGGATACCAGGACTAAGAGATGGTGAGTGCAACACTAGTCAGGAGTTTGTAAACTGCTCAAAGAGTCGCTACAGATAAGGAAGGAGTCACTGGTGCAGGAATGGGAATGCTTGAGAGGTCGCTACCTACTCCACAGTGAAAACACTGCAGCCATGCAGCAAGGAGCGTAGTTCATTACATCCCAAATAAACATAAGCAAAGCCAGTGTGACTGGCAACCATTGAGCTATTGTATAGACTACTTCCAAACACTGAAACATGCCCAGAATGGAGAAGAATTGGGGGTGGAGGGCTCATGATGAACTGAGTCTTTTGGATCTTGTGGTAGGTGACGACACAGCTGTGAATGGTGGATGCACCATAGAGGTACACGTGAGTGGGCCCGGAGAAGAGATGACGGGGGAGCTGGAATTCAGAAGAAAGGGACCAGATGAAGATGGCGATCATAGCCTCAGACTTGGGCCACCCTTGCAGGAGTTGAATCTGTATATCTGGAAAGAGGAGACAGTAGTTCAAGTGCTATGAGGAGAAGTGGATGTGTGACACATAAGTGATGAACTGTTGTTGGTGCAGAACCCACAATGGCGGTATCTTTGCCACCACTACTAGGTTGATCATGGGGCAAGTCCAAAAGACCCCAGCTACGCAAGCCATAACCTACAATCATGTACTGTATCCAGCATCTGTAATGTTGAAGGTGATGCCAAGCTGTATGTGAGATTTCCATAATCTAGACAGGACTGGACCAATGGCTGTATACAGCCATATCAGAGTAGAGCAGTCTGCTCCCAAGTTGGTGTTATTGAGGCATTGAACAAAGATGACCACTTTAGTTGATGAAGATGCCAACTCGGCATCGAGGACCATTCTGAAAAAACGATAACAGATCACCACATGAGGAACTGACCATCAAGGTGCATATCTGGATAGGGATAGACTGTACAGTGATGACAGAAATGAATAGTGCAGGTCCTGCCAGCCAACAAATGGAATCCATGAGTGACAGTCCAAGGCTGCACTCAGTTTATTCCTCCAGCAGTCTGAATTCAGCAACGTCCATTGCAGATGAACAAAAATAAATTCAAAAATCATTATCATGCAAAGAGGGGGACACCGTACGCCCTATAGCCACCTGCCGACCATTGATGCCCTCTAAAAGGAGAGGGACAATCTGAACCCTACGGAACCACATTCCCCTGCCGATGGTAAAGGCTACAGGAGGCCCCAACCTGTACCTGAGAAGTGTGATATGAAAGAAAGTTCCAGATAAAAATCGGGATTGGGCCACAGAGGCCCTACTCATGTAATGTGGCAATGATGAGGTGGCGCCGTGTGGTATCTTATGGTGTTGACGCCAGGCAAAAGCCGTTCAGATACCAGACTTCAGGTGGACTGAATTATCTGCAGCAGAGCAGCCTTGGCGAAAACAATCCTGGGTCGAAGCCAAGGATCAAATACATCCTTTGACTCACTGTAAGTCCGATTAACTTGCAGAGGACATTGGTTGAACTGGTCGGACAATAGCTGTCCACCTCAAATCTGAAGAGGGGTGTAACCGATTTCAAAACAGGAATAACGACACTATCGCCATTGGGAAGGGAATTCCCCCTCGCTTCAGAGACGGTTAAAAAGGGCAAGTATATGACGTTGGATAGCCAACAATAAGTGTTGAAGTATTTGATTGCGCACACGGTCTGGTCCAAGAACCATATCAGAGCAAGGGATCGGCTGAATTCCCACTCGCTAAATTAGACGTTAAAAGGCTCCAAGCAGTGGGGTACGAAAGATAAGGGAGTTGCTCCAGATGGTGTTTGAGAAGACAGAATGCAGGTAGATAGTGGACTGATGCTGAGGCCCAAGCAAAATACTCAGCGACAGAGTCTGGACTGGTCAGAATAACACCATCCAGGACAAATCTCGGGACACTTGTAGAAGGATGGTGGCCAAAAATGAGCCTGATCTTCACCCATACCTGCAAAGAGGGAGTACATGCAGTCTTATCGCAGCAACATATTGTTCCCAACAAATCCATTTCTGGAGTTTAAGAAAATAATGGGCCTGGACACAAAGCCTTTTGAAGGCCAGGAGGTGATCAAGGGACAGATGTCATTTGTAGTATTGGAGGGCACGTTGGCGAACTTCAATGGTGATTTTAGGGCTCCACCAAGGGACAGACTTTCGTCAGTGAGAACCTGAGGAAGGAGGATTCGCGAAAGCAGCTGCTGAAAGAAAAGTGTCTGTCAAACTCCATTCAGACCCCTCAATGTCATCGTGTGGTGGAACAAATGGGATGGCATCCGAGAAAAAGGCATCCAAATCTGCACTAGGAAAGGCCCACCTGAGAGGACGCCACGGCAAGTGATGCTGAAGAAAAGATAAGACAACCGAAAAATGTTCACCGTCGCACAAATCGTCATTACTTCACCACTGAGTGTAGATGAGGAATCCAGAGCTAGATAAGTCGGACAGAATGTGCTATGCGCCACACTACAGTGTGTGGGAGCTACAGTGTTGAAGTGACAGAGATCAAGCGCTGCCAACAGGTCTTCAACAATCCTGTCCCAGTCAATGGTCGCAGTACCACCCCATAGAGGATTATGGCGTTAAAATACCCAAGGAGAAGGAAGGGAAGGAGAACTGTCGGAGGAGCACAATGGGAGCAGGAAGTGTAGGAGGCCAGTTTGGGAGAAAATGAAGACCACATGTAATTACCGCCGAGTCTGAATGGATCCCAACATTCACTGCTTCCAGCAGAGTATGAAGAGGAACCTAGGAACTAATAATGTCTGTGTGGACCAATGTATACACACAACTGGAAGCTTGCAAAGGGCTGACTCGGTTCCAGCAGAAGTCTTGGAAACCATGAATAGTCGTTGAACGAGTATCCAAGAAATGAAATTCCTGCAATCCAACACAAGTTGTAGCGTAGAGAGATAGAACAGACTGCAATTCTGGAAGTTGACGATAGTATCCAGTACAGTTGTATTGGTTGAGAGTAGTAGAAGAATCCAGATGGACGTTGAATATGTCAGAATTGGTCATAGCACTGAGTCAGTGTCTGTAACTGGTAAGGACTGAGTGGCATCCATGACTGTAAAATTAGACCCTGCTTGGGAGAAAGCGGTCGATACCCCCTGAAATGTCAGGTAAGCATTGTACTGAAACTTATACTACTTTTTCTTTCTCCTCCTCCTCCTCCTCCTTCTTCTTTAGAGGGAGATGGGAGGTGTGATCTGGAGGAGAGCAAGTTGCAGCAATATCAAAATTCAGAAGAGGATGAGCAGCCTTGAGGCCCACAGAGCCTGGGACCCATGTCAGACTTCAAGTAAGTGATTTCTTTCCCTGGAGACACTGGGGAATGCAGTTTCCAGAGGGAGTCCCATACCAATCAGGTGGGAGGGAAGAGGGTTCCTTCTCTGGCTGAGAAGAGGGAATGGTTCTGTGAGGAGAGGGAATGTGAAATGCCAGGGAGGAGGGAAGGAAAGAGGGTAGAACGGAGGTAAGGAGGAAGAAGAGGGAGGAAAGGACATAACTGAACGAAAGGTAGACATTAAAGATACCAGATGGAGACAGTTGAATACCTGTGAAGCCTGACAGTAGGATATGTGGTCGAGAGTTTTGAATTCCTTAATCTTCCTTTCTTTTTTATAGATTGGGCAATCCAGAGAGTGAAGAGAATGTGGGCAGAAACAGTTTACACACTTGCACAGTGGGTTGTAAGGACTCCACACATGGAGGGAGGGGCCACAGTCGTCATAAATAAGATATGCCTCGCATCACGAAGGTGTGTGACAAAAATTGAGACACCAGAAATAGTGCATGGGAGGTGGAATATAGGCCTCCACATCATAACAGTAAACTTACTAAATGAGCCAACTTCAGTAAACTTAGCTTCGATATGTTCTACAAAAAAGAGTAGCTTGGTACCAGTGAAAGTCTCCCCATCTGTCCTGGAAGAAACCAAATAATGGGGAAAGGGATTCACCCCAAGCCTGGCCCACCTCCCAGGAGGTAGCCACTGAACGGAACGCTAAGAAAGCAGTGTTTGAACATAGAGAGAACCGTTCCTGTCTGACAAGACTGCTGCCAAAGAGCAACCAGGAACATAAAGCTTAACACATGTCACGTGCAGAGCGTCGCCCCTGGTATCACGCAATCTGATTATTGGCTCTCCCATGAGCACCACACAGCCACAGTAAGGGCTGCCTGCACAGAAGTCGTTGCTAGGAGTTCTGATGCTCCAGAAAGATGAGCAACCATTCCTAGGCATACACAAGGCAGTGACAGCTCAGGTACCAAAAGTGTGATCTCTGTGTTGTGAGGGGACTTAGCCAGATGGGAACATAAGAGCCCACCACACAGACTGGCCACATGAGCTGGTAACCTTGAAGGAGGGTGGGGCTATGGCGAGGAGGAAGCGGGGGAGGGGGAAGGTGGGGGGGGGGGGGGGCGACGGAGAAGAACCCACACCAGAGATGCTCGGATGGGAGTTCTTCCCCACATGCCTCACACTACTGGAAACTCAATCTAGAAAGGGAGGTCAAACCCCAAGTGGGCCAGAAAACGTGGGAGAGAAGAAAGGCTACAATAGCTCAGGGCATGGTGCATGCCACAAACATATCTGCAAAAAAGATGTGGGCCACCTGGGGGGGTTATTTCTTGGCGATGGGATTTTTTTCCATCAGTGTACATACTTGAAAAAGATGTCTCAGAGTTACTATGGGACTTCAAAAAAAATTACACGTTATAATGCAGGCCAAGTAACTTTCTCTACAATATAGCATGTGATGACACACGCATGTCATTCCCCACCTGTGTGCAATGTCATGGGCTGCTAATCCGCTGCAGACGAAGTTCGTTACTATGCAGCATGTGCAATTCCCCATTAATGTGCATATGCCGCACTTATGGTCAATCGCTCAAAGCAACAAGCCTATTACCCCAAGACGAGAAACCTCAACCATATGTATAACATTATGTACGCTAAATTGTTGCGATGATTAGTTTAACATGTAAGTGACATTGAAAAGATTCCGACAATGCAGCAACACACACTCCAACAAAGGAACTAATTAGAAGACCTTTCAGGATAATTTATACTCTCGTTCCAATACTCGTGGTTGCTTCCTTGGCTCAAATGGCTCTGAGCACTATGGGACTCAACTGCTGTGGTCATCAGTCCCCTAGAACTTAGAACTATTTAAACCTAACTAACCTAAGGACATCACACACATCCATGCCCGAGGCAGGATTCGAACCTGCGACCGTAGCAGTCGCACGGTTCCTGAGTGCGCGACTAGAACCGCGAGACCACCGCGGCCGGTTGCTTCCTTGGTAAGTAGTTATTACAGATCATAAAAATTTCCGACAGGACGGTGGAAAAATCATACGGAAACAACAGAAGGGAGGTGCATTCCAAATGTGCTCGAAGGATTATGTAACACCTCAACCTGTTATTGGGCCTATGCAGTACTACTGAACTAGTGACGTCGTTGCAAAAGAATAAAATCTCCGTCTTTTTGCAATATCAGCATCTTTATACATCAATAATAAAGTGGTTCTTTTTTCGACTCTACAAATATTTTGCAACACGTTTTAATGTAACAACTTGATTTCGTATGTCAAGATGGCAGAATTCTGCTGTAGCACGAACAACAAGAAGATGATTAAATTCGAAGTACATAAGAGTTTACAAATAAACGGCACAAATATTATGGTGATCGTGATTTGGCGTGGTATCGTATAAACTGGGTATCACACTGCCTGACAAAAATGTGAAGCGTTATCCTATCGGAAAACACCCCCTGAAATGCTGTTTAAGAATGGGAGCATAACAGATCGAATCACACGATTGACGAAGTTTTTCAGTCAGTGTGCATGGGATAGCCACGAAAGTGCTCTCGCTGCCATACGAAACCGCATCCCAGTCCGTAACTCCAGGTGTAGTTCCAATGCGTCTAGCTCTCAGACTGGTTGGTTGCAGGTCCTCAATTTGCGTCCTCCTAGCCAACACACGGCCATCAGTGTCACCGTGGCAGAAACAGCTTTGATCAGAAAAAAAATTGATCTCCAGCCAGTGCTCCAATGAGATCTCGCTTGACACCACTGAAGTCGCAAATGACGGTGGTTCGGAATGTGCGCTACATGGCTTCTGACTCGAAGCTGACCTTGAAGTAACCGATTTGTAACAGTTCATTGAGTCACCGTGGTGCCAACTGCTGCTCAAATTGCTGTTGCAGATGCACTTCAACGCGACATTGACGGTATGCTGCGGTAGTATAATTAGTGCGCTCATCATTGCTGTCACTAGTGCCTTTACTGAAAAATTGGGGAATAAATTTTTTAAAATTATTTTAAAAGAGGTAAAAATTTAATTTAAATCCGATGCACACAGTGCCACTCTCACATTCATCCACACTTAAGTATCTGGTAAGAAAAACTGAAGTCATGTCGTACAACCTACTGTTAAAAGACAAGTAAAACAGTACTGTAGCTTAATAATAATAAAATGAGAAACTTTCATTTGTCTTATCAGTGAAAGAAAACTTACCAGCCACTCTAAAAACACAACAGTCTTCCACCTAACAGTTTATCTAGATCAGACACAACAGAGGAACTAGAAACTTTTACCACATGCACCTTACTGGCACATAAAACAGGGAACTGGTTGCTGCCCTCTTGTCATGATATAAAGCACATTCTGTTACGTAATGGTGTACAGAAATTAGTACATCATCACCGCTACACAGTAGTAGGTTCTCTCGCCGGAGGAGTTTCCCATGTGTCATATGACGGTTTTTTATATTAAATGCTTTGTTTTAGTGCCATAGACGGCTTCCTCAAATGGCTAATATTTTTCGTGACACAGATGTTTTGGTCAACAGCACGTCGTCTGCTCCACAATGCACAAGAATATTCGAGTATTTAGTGAGCCAATCTGTTTTGTTGTGATCCGTGCGGTTTTCTGGTTCGATGTATATGTTCTCGAATTCCACCATAACACACACATTGTAAATAAATCACTGTTGCACGGCTCATAATATTCTTAAAATGTGTGATGAGTTTCGTCAATGCGTTACACACTTGATGTTTTCCTTTACAGTGCAAAGATTATCATTGAGCAAAGACACAAAGGTATCATTCTTTAAATACTGACCAAGTACGAAAACAGAGCGAAGATGATGTGTGGGAAGTACAACATGTAAAACGTTTGTAACAGAAAAATGTGTGCACCTTAAGCGTAAACTTATTATTAAAAGACAGTAGGATAAATAATAAGTTAACGCTTCAGGTGCAAACATTTTTCTGTCATAAACATGTTACATGTTGCACATCCCACAGCATCATATTTATTCTGTTGCAGGGCGGAGCAGATAACATGCTGTTGATCAAAACATCTATGTAACGAAAAATATTTGCGATCTGAAGATGGGCATGGTTGCCTGAAATTGGTTATGGCGCTAAAATAAAACATTTTAAAAGTATTTGTGGCTGGTTGCGTCATTCACCAAAATCCTTAGTTATTCTCCATAGTTGTCACAATGGAACCAAGTGTCATTTAATGACAAAAAAAATACTTTCCTTACACCAGATACATCTGACGAAAGAAAAATTAATGCTTTCAGGCACGTCACTGTAATTACTAGTTTTATTTGGACAGAACCCTGATGGAGTAAGAAATTGTTCTGGCCTTTGCTCTACTTATTGTGGTGCATACCGAACATACATAAAGCAATTCGTAAATTGTGCCGATGCAAACTGATAATGCGCAAAGTCACTGAAATTTAAGAATACTGGTCACCTGATAAAACTCAAATGACACGGAGCTATCAGAAATTGCATTATCTGACAATTTCCTTAAAAATACTTTCCACAGCCGAAAAACTACTTTATCTAGAGCCAAATTGGTTGTTCCGAGTGGAATCTGAATTATATCACAGCCTTTTTGTCATCGTCCTGAAAGACATAGGTATCGTTATTTACAAGCCAGGAGTCCAACAAAAGCAATGAAAATTTCTACAGTTCGTTAGAAACCATTTCGAATGAAATGTTAAAAATTATTCTTTCCAACTTTTCCAGATTTTGATATGTCGAGTGTAAGATATTTGCCACTAAATAGTCATTTTTTAAATTTATGCTCCTAATATGCCTTGAGGTCCCTGAAGACACGCAGAAACAGTAATCCACTCATACTTATCACTAGCATTATTGTAAATGAATGTGCCATAGCATTAACTGGTTGCACAGCAGACTGTCTTTTTTCGCCTTGATTGATGAAGTGCGGTTTGTCAGCAGTTCTTTCACGAAACATGACCGATAGACGTTAGACATAGGAGGTGCGTGGGTAACAGCAAGCTTCGTTTTCACATGAGCTACGAATCAATGACGTCTTCTCTAGATTTATGTTTGAAGTAAACTTCCTTGTTTCGGGATTTCTTCTATACTGTATGATTTCTTGAACCTACTGAAACAGGTCGAAGGATACTTGAAATCAGAAATGTTCATCTCAACTGCGATACAAAAGGCCCAGTTTCGTACATCTCACTTGTAATGATGCACTGCCTCTCACGAGCAGCTCTTTATGCTTCATATCTCAAGACAATTCCTCCTGAGAACTGTTGTTTAAATCGTCTATTGAAATTTAGAGGTTTATGTTGGTTATTAATTGGGGGCAGGGGAGGGGGGGGATGGGACATTTTGGCCACCCTGTACAGTAAATCAATCGTATAGTTTTTGATTTACAGTTTCATCAGTTTCATTTTGGTGCGTATTTATTACTTTGTGTACATCTTTCTTCCATTTATAGAAGCTTGCGGTCATATTTTACGAAGCAAAAGCGCGTTTCCACACTGCTTAAAATTAAGCGCTAAAACTGAATTATCTTCATTGTGTTTACCTCCATTGTTAACACTTACGCCACCGCAAAAGCAACTGGTAATTAGTTGGTTAGTTAATGTGGAACAGGGGACCTAACAGTGAGCTCATCCGTCCCACGATGTAGGAGAGCAGAAATCTAGGGAGGAACAACACAAACAGCACAGTCCAGTCAAGGGCAAGGGATAACGTGCAAACGAAGAGGGAAAGGAACATCAGGGCAGCAGGAAGAGGAAAGAGCAGGAGAGGGGTGGGTGGAAATGGTGAAAGTAGGGGTTCCCCAGAAGCGCTATGCACAGCAGCAGCCACAGCCACTGACCTGTCCCGACACCCTAGCCATTCCGGTATCACGATACAATGGGGACAACACAAGGGGTAGAAGTCACAAGGACAGGGGAAACAAAACAGCACAACAGGCCAGAAAAAATGTACGGAAAAGATGGGGAGAACCTGGCTGTGTGGAGGCAAGGTCGAGGCCTCCATAACCAGTGCCTACGCTAAACGAGGGACTCAAACTCCAGAGGAAAATTCAAAGGCTTATCCCTGAGAGAGCAAACCACTTTCACGAAGAAAACCGAGGACAGATGTAATCATGTGAGCTTCGTCCACTAACACCCGATACGAGGAAGGTGGAAGGGTACATTTAGTGCGAAAGGTAGAAGGTGAGGGCAGTCCAGCAAAATATGGATCTCAATGAGTGTAGCCCCACAACTACAAACGGGGGTGGGGCTCATTGTGAAGTAACACCCCATGGGTCAGCCTAGTATGTTCAATATGGTGACAGCAGAGGATGATAGGTTCCCACTGGGAGAGGCACAGGAATGGACTCCACACAGTGGGACTCCCCTCAATGGAATGAGGTTTATTAGATGGGGGATAGCCTCCCAAGTGTCAGCCCACAATTGAACAAAAAGGGATTTGATGTAAAGCCACAAATCCGCCCCTGGAGAGGTCATGGATAACAGGGGGTAGATGGCCACTCCCTAGCCAGATGATAAGCAGGTTTGTTACCCAGGATACCTATGAGGTCAGGTACCCAAAGGAAGTCAGCCGAACAATCAGCATCACTAAGATCAGCAAAAAGGTTGCAGATAGTAGAGAGCAATGGGTGGCAAGGAAAACACCGAGTGATAGCCTGAAGGCCACTCATTGAGCCCATGCATAACAAAACTCAGGTGAGGGGAGGACTGTTTAATATAACACAACCCCAAGAGATGGTGAACAGTTCTGTAGTAAACACGCCACATGTGGCAGGCAAGAGATTGTGTTCCACACCAACAGAAGATGTGGAAGCCTATCCTACATAATCAGTGGATTTAGTGCCGTTGGTGTAAAAACCAATGGTATCCCGAAACTCCCTGAAGAGCATTCAGAATAAACAATGGAATAACTGAAGGCTTTCACACCCTGGAAGAGATCCATCTGGATCTGTGGCTGAGATATTAACCAAGGCAGGGTGGTCGGGAGAGAACATAGGGAAGAGGACAAGGAGGGGAAATTGTAGTCACGATGGAGAGAAGTGGGGCGGAGCCCAACCAGTAAACCCACCTGATGGTGCGCAGTGAACAGGCAATGGCCCGAAGCTGCCAAAAGAATAGAATGCGAGGGGTGAGCAGGGGATGAGTGGTTAGTGATTGGACAGGAAACCAAAAGCTGAGACCGCTGAATCGAAAGGAAAGAGATCCTGGTGTCGACCAGAAGACTATCAACAGGGCTAGTGTGAAAGGCCCTGGTTGGTAAATGGATACCATGGAGGTGAACCAGGTCCAAGAGGAAGAATGTCGAACGGGTATCTGATCCATAAGTTGACAACCATAGTCCAGATGAGACAGAACTAATGCCTGGTAAAGGCAGAGAAGGATCAAATGATCCACACCCTAAGAGGTGTGGGCAAGAATGCGAAGAACATTGAGTTTACACAAACAGGCAATTACCAAATCAGCTTATTGTCAAAAAGAAGACCCAAGAAGTGGAACTGGGAGACCACAATCAGATGTTGGGCGTCGAGGTACAGCTACAGATCAGGATGGACTAAGTATGGCGACAGAAATATTTCTGATGAGCTAGTACAGCACGTGTGTTGCCTTTTAACTTAGCTCAGACAGGTACACTTAGTACTGATTTTAGGTTTCTTCATTGTAGTCTATGTATTTATTAACCCTATATGATTTCGTACTACTGGTAGCCTGTCATGGGTCTTACTGTTCAGGCATAAGGTTTCATTTTAATTTACAGATGGGGGCTGAGACCCTGAAACAGGGTTATGTAAGACTTCAGTAATAAACATTTTATACGGTTGTAGAGGAAGTTTCAATTAAGAACAACCTGACACACTGTTAAGGTAGACCCCAAGCTTTAAACTTAACGTCTCGAGTTCCATTTAAGTCAATTACAAACTACAGACTGCGGCAAGCAGAAGCTTTAGTCAAACAGGCAATAATGCGTACTATGACGTTTACCGGCTCAATGTGAACGTCAGGACGTCACGACACTACGTATCATAAATCAGCTTTGGTTTAACACTGTTTGAGCAAGGTATTTGATTGTATCTCCCTCGCCATGGTTGTACGTGCATATGAGTAATGCTCACTCAATATGTGTTTCCGACATCTGGTTGCCTAACGAAATATATTTTCTTTTGGCTCCGTCGTAATATCTGGTAGTCTGAGCATTGAACCTTTGAACACGGTGAGTATGTGCTGTGTGGTCTGGACGGCCAATAGAGAGTATGAGCAGTTGTATTTAGCAGTATGATTAAATGTCATACGCTCCAGTGACCTAAATATCACGCAACAGTCTGCATCGAACGTAGCGAACTCGTTAGGTAAATGAATTCTGTGTACACATCAAGGAGAGTTATAGCACACCAGTAGGAATCCCTTTGTGTGGATCCATCCATGCTAACTGCAATATAGTTTCGGTTCGTAGATGAAATGTTAACTTAGTTTGAAACAATTCCTTCTGTAACCTAAAGTCTATAATAATTCATGGCCTCCTAAAACGACCAATACGAAGTTCTCAGTTTCTCTGCAGACTGTAAAGAAATCAATGTCCATCACTATAATAAATGAAAAGCACCAATTTGCTTTTGTCGTACAATATTACTTTTATTGTAAACCGGTTTTCGGCTTACAAGGCCATCTTCAGACATTTACTGAGTATTATCACCAAAGAAGTTAAAAGATTCTGTTAATATGTCCATCAATATGTTTTCCGGAACTCGATACGGTACCCTAGACATTTTGAAGCCTTGTAAACCCGTTTTGTCTTTATTCTTTTACTCATTTCCTTCACGTGCTGTAAGTTCACTAAATTCACTTCCGTAGGCAATAACACCTTGGCACAACTTTAAAGTATAGAAAGATCATTATCGCGCAGTTCTATTTATTAAGCGTTACGCGTTTCAGAATTACATCATCAGACTGAAGCTGCCGAATGAAGTCTACAAGGAAATTAAAGATAGCAAATACGTACATAATAATATAATTATGCATCTTAGTAATCCATATACAGAAATTTCAATTAATATCGTACTTACTTTTAAATCAAACTTTAGTAATAAGCTCACGGAAGCGAGCACACGGACTGAATACAATACATACATTATCTGAGATAGACATATTTGACAGCGACGTCGTCTATTCGAAGAGATGACTAGTGCCAAGCTGTTTGTGGCGATTAGGCTATCTAAGACGAAAATGACGGCGGCAGTTGGCGCTACAATTATTCCATCCCCAATAGTCACGTCTTAGTCCATAAAATAAAAGATTTACAATGCAGCCCAGATACCAAGTCGTTTTCACTAGACAACAACAATCGTTATACCAATGTTCCCGGCAAGAAACGCTTACGATCTTAGAAAAAAAATTGACGTCATTTCAAAAAAGAACTTTCAGACGAACCAATGACTGACTTTATGAATCTAATTAAGTCGTAGTCAAATACTACTATTTTGAATGTAATACACAATTTTATCAGCAATCCGACGGTCTCACTATGGGAAATTCGTTAGCTGGTATCCTTGCTGACATTTTCATTAACTCTCTAGAAGGAAGGTTTTCCAACTGTTTTTCACCTATAGCACTAGGCATTCTCTCCTATTTCAGATATATTGATGATATTTTAGTCATCTAAAAACGATCCCTGATGGCACTGACGGAATTTTCAATCTCTTTAATGAACTTCACGAGAAAATATCCTTCACCAGTGAACTCGAAAACGAGGTTCGTCAATTGAACTTCTTTGAGTTGACGTTTTCAGTAGAAGAAAATAAAATCTCATTCAATATTTTTCGTAAAGAAACATATACCGATCAGATCGTATCTGTGTCTTCAAATGGTTCAAATGCCTCTGAGCACTATGGGACTTAACAGCTGTGATCATCAGTCCCCTAGAACGTAGAACTACTTAAACCTAACTAACCTAAGGACATCACACATATCCATGCCCGAGGCAGGATTCGAACCTGCGACCGTAGCAGTCGCACGGTTCCGGACTGCGCGCCAAGAACCGCGAGACCACCGCGGCCGGCTCTGTGTCTTCCATGCACCCACAATCTCATAAAAACGCTTTGTTTCACTCTGCTATTCATAGAGCTACTTCTATTCCGCTGCGCGGGATTAGCCGAGCGGTCTCGGGCGCTGCAGTCATGGACTGTGCTGCTGGTCCCGGCGGAGGTTCGAGTCCTCCCTCGGGCGTGTGTGTGTGTGTGTGTGTGTGTGTGTGTGTGTGTGTGTGTGTGTGTGTGTGTGTGTGTGTGTGTGTGTGTGTGTGTGTGTATGTGTGTGTGTTTTAGGATAATTTAGGTTAAGTAGTGTGTAAGCTTAGGGACTGATGACCTTAGCAGTTAAGTCCCATAAGATTTCACACACATTTGAACATTTGAACTTGTATTCCACTATAGAAAGAAAAAAATCGATGAAGAAATTAATTCAATCAAAACGACAGCAGCTAACAACGAATATGAACCTGTCATAGTAGATGAGATACTTAAAAAGAAAACTGTCAAAAAAGTTATTTCGGGTGAAGGCACTCATAGTAGTGCCGAAACCAGGTCAAAACAATTTTTGCGGCCGGGGGTTGTTATTGCTTTAATTTTAAATATAAATACGATATTAATAGATATTTCTATATACGGATTACTAATATGCTTACTTGAATTTGTGGCACAACTTGACTAGAAGAAGGGATCGGTTGGTAGGACATGTTCTGAGGCATCAAGAGATCACCAATTTAGTACTGGAGGGCAGTGTGGAGGGTAAAAATCGTAGAGGGAGACCAAGAGATGAATACACTAAGCAGATTCAGAAGGATTTAGGGTGCAGTAGGTACTGGGAGATGAAGAAGCTTGCACAGGATAGAGTAGCATGGAGAGCTGCATCAAACCAAGCTCAGGACTGAAGACCACGACAACAACAATAAAATGCTTACTTATATTACTGTGCACATATTTACTATCGTTAATTTCCTTGCGCACTTTACTCCACAGTTTCAGTTAGGCGACGAAATTTTGAAACACGCGTAACGCTTAATGAAGAATTGTGCGATCAAGAACTTTTTATATTTCAAAGTTGTGCCAAAGCTGACTGGTCGCCTGCCTCTACCATGGACGTATTTCTCCATCAAGTAATAGATTAACACCTTCTTCATAGATGTCGAATCTTCTGCTACACATACGATTTTTCAGATTGGGGAAAGCTTATAATCCTATGGTATCAGACCAGGACAGTGGGGAGCATGCGTCACCAGAGTGCCAGTGACTGCAGGATGTAGCATGGCCCTCGCAGCTCTGTCTTTGGCTGCCATTCTGAAGAGTCCCTTGTACGTAGACAACAGATAATATAAACTGCGAATGACGTCATTACACTGAAACGAACGCCTAAGTCATGTGACTCGGGGCTGCAGGCCGATATTTCCATTACGACCTACGTGAGATGAAACCGATAGCTACACAAATTGCTCCATTCTGCTGTGGGCTGCTGCAGCAACAGTGTTCCATGTTGCAAATAGAAGCCAGCCTCTGATGGCAGTGTTTATTGATCAACAACGCGTTTCGCGCTATTAGTGCATCACCAGATTAACTTTAAAAAGCAACGGGGGCCGCATTAGTCAGAATTAAACCCCATGCCACTGTGGCTTTTAATGCTAACTAATGTAGCTTCCGCTGTCTTTTTAAGTTAATCTGGTCTTGCACTAACAGCGCGAGACACGTCGTTAATCAATAAATATTACAACAGAGACTGGATTTTCTTTGAAACTGTTCCTTGCAGTTTTTCTCATTTATAGGTGAAATAAAGCGTTGATTTTAACAATAAAAACAATTGTATTTCCATTACACACGTAGTAGTATAGTTAATATAATTACTGCAAAATTTCTGAAGTCAACGCGATCATTATCGTATTTATACGTGGCGAGGTGTCACGTACTGCTAATTACTTTTACAAGGCACAGAATTACAATTCTTCAGTGAATACCTGATTTTGTTGCACTATGGCTTTTTGGTTTGGCAAGCAGCATTCTTTACCTACCAATTCCTCAACAATACGTGTGAAATGTTATGCTTTAATAAGAAACAAAATCTGTTTATATCCATAATGTCAAGTTTTTAACAAAACCATACTTAATATTTTATGACTTTTGCCACTTAGAGTGATGTAAGGAATTAAAGCAAGCAAAACATTAAACGAATGTGCTGGTGGAGCGTTATTGGGGCACTCAACAACAGGAACTGATTTTGTAGGTATAACTAACAGTCTATATTCATCTTTAGCTGTGTATGACGATACTACAAGCACATATACGACAGGAATAACTTTATTGCGTGTAAACTCAGTCAGAACTAACTGCAAGTATTTTTCAATGCTGAGAAAAGTTGTGGGGGAGCAAAATAACAACCCCAAAGCCCGGCGGTTTCAAATTGCTTCTAAAGGATTTTTAGTGCACATCAGATTCGCACAGCTACTGCTGTAATTGCTTCATCTACGTCTACATGGATACGCTGAAAATCACAATTTCGTGGGAGAGGGTTCATCAACTACCTTTACAATAATTCTCTATTGTTCCAATCTAGAACAGCGCGGGGAAAACATGAATACGTATATATTAGTACGGGATCTCTGATTTCCCTTATTTTATTATTATGATCGTTTCTCCATATGTAGGTCGGCGTCAATAAAATATTTTCGCATTTGGAGGCGAAAGTTGCTGATTGAAATTTCGCGAGAAGATTCCGCCGCTACGAAAAACGCATTTGTTTTAAGTATGTCCATTCCAAATCCTGAATCGTGTCGGTGACAACGTCTCCACTATTGGTCGATAATATAGACCTGCGATCTTCTCTGAACTTTCTCGATGTACTCCGTTAATCCTATCTGGTAAGCGCAGCAGTACTCCAATAGAGGCCGTACAAGCGTAATGTAGGCAGTGTCTTTAGTCGATCTGTTGCATATTGTAAGTGTTATGCCAGTAAAACGCAGTCTTTGTTTGACCTTCCTCACAACATTTTCTGTGTGTTCTTTTCTATTTAAGTAGTTCATAATTATGATTCCTGGGTTGAACTTACGGACTTCAGATTTGACTGATTCATCGTGTAACCGAAATTTAACGTATTCTTTTCAGCACTCATGTAGATGACCTCACACTCCATTCTTTAGCGTCAATTGACAATATTCGCACCATACAGGTATCTTTTATAAATCGTTTTGCAGTTTGTTTTGATCTTCTGATGACTTTACCTTTCGATAAGCGACAGTATCATCTGCGAACAACCTACGACAGCTGCTGATATTGTCTTCTAAATCGTTTATATAAATAAGGAACAGTAAAGGGCATATAACACTATCATGGGGAACGCCAGAAATCATTTGTTTTAATCGATGACTTCCCATCAATTAGTACGAACTGTGACCTATCTGACAGGAAACTACGAATCCAGTCACATAACTGAGACGATATTCCGTAAGCACGCAATTTGATTACAAGCCGCTTGTGAGGTACAGTATCAAAAGCCTTCTAGAAATCTAGAAATACGAAGTCAATTTGAAATCCGTTGTCAGTAGCATGCGGTATTTCGTGTGAGTAAAGAGCTAATTGTGTTTCAAAAGAACGATGTTTTCTAAATCCGTATTGACTGTGCCAATAGACCATTCCTAATGTTCGAACACAATATATGACCCAAAATCCTGCTGCATATCGACGTTAATGATATGGCCTGTAATTTAGTGGATTATTCCTCTTCCCTTTCTTCAATATTGGTGTGACTTGTGCCACTTTCTAGTTTTGGGTGCGTATATTTCGTCGAGTGAGTGGTTGTACAAGATTATTAAGTGTGGAGCTGTTGCATCTGCGTACTCTGAAAGGAACCTAATTAGTATACAGTATAGACCGGAAGACTTTTTTTTATTAAGTAATTGGCGTTGCTTCATTACTCTGAGGATATACTTCTAAGTAACTCATGTTGGCCACTGTTCTTGATTTGAATACTGGAATAGTTTCTTCGTCTTCTTTGGTGAAGGAGTTTCGGAAGGCCGTGTTTAGTAATTCTGCTTTGGCAGCACTATCATCGATAGAATTTCCATTGTTACCGCGCAGAGAAGGTATTGATTGTATGTTGAAGTTAGCATATTATACACTGAAGAGCCAAAGAAACTGGTACACCTGTCTATTATCGTGCAGGGCCCCCACGGACTCCAAGAAGTGCCCCAACACGACGTGTCATGGACTCAACTAATGTCTGAATTAGTGCTGGACGAAATTGGCACGGTGAATTCTGCAGGGCTGTCCATAAGTACAAGGGGTGGAGATCTCTTCTGAACAGCACGTTGCAAAGCATCCCAATTTGCTCAATAATGATCACGTCTGGGGAATCTGGTGGCCAGTGGAAGTGTTTAAATTCAGAAGAGTGTTCCTGCAGCCACTTGTAGTAATTATGGACGTGTGGCGTGTCGCATTGTCCTGCTGGAATTGCCCCAACCCTCGGAATGCACAATGGACATGAATGGATGCAGGTAATCAGACGGGATGTTTACGTACGCGTCACCTGTCAAAGCCGTATCTAGATATATCAGGGGCCCCATATCACTCCAGCTCCACACACCCTACACCATTACCAAGCCTTCACCAGCCTGAACAGTCCCCTGTTGACATGCAGGGTCCACTGATTAATGACGTTGTCTCCATACCCGTACACGTCGATCAGCTCGATACAATTTGAAACGAGAATCGTCGGACCAGGCAACATGTTTCCAGTCATGAACAGTCCAATGTCCGTGTTGACGAACCCACGCGAGGCGTAAAGCTTTTGTGTCGTGGAGTCATCAAGGGTACATGATTGGGCCCCGGCTCCGAAAGCCCATATCGATGGTGTTTCGTTGAATGGTTCGCATGCCGACAACGAAAGTGGTATAGGCGTGGGTATTTAAATACTGTACAGATATATGTAAACATGCACAATACGGCACTGCGATCGGCAACGCCTATAGAAGACAACCAGTGTCTGGCACAGTTGTCAATTTGCTTACTGCTGCTACAATGGCACATTATCAGGATGTGAGTGAGTTTCAACGTCGTTTCGTTGTAGTCGGCGCAAGAGCGATGGGACACAGCTTCTCCGAGCTAGCGATGAAGTGGGGATTGTCCCTTGTTTCTGCAACAGTGTTCTTACCCGTTTTGTGAACCAAGGTAGATCAGCTCCGTCGTTTGTTAGTTTATTGGGTATAAAAATCTCAATTTCTGTCGATACTATCTCTTTGAATTCAAGCCACATCTGGTCTACAATTACACTGTTAATTTGCAAGGAGTGGAGGTTGTCTCTCAGGAAGGCGTCAAGTGAATTTTTATTTACTTTTCTGAATAGGTGTTTTTTTCGTTTATTGTTGTAAGACTTTGGAGTTACGATATTATATACTCCTACGACAACCCTGTGTTTAATAATCCCTGTATCCGTTTTGATGCTCGTTATTAGCTCAGGAATATTTGTTGCTAGGTGGTCAAGTGTGTTTTCACAACCGTTTACTATTCGCGTGGGCTCATGAACTAACTGCTCGAAATAATTTTCAGAGGATGCGTTTAGCACAATTACGGACGACGTTTTATGCGTATTTAAACATGTATTTTTGCCAATGTATCGAGGGTAAGTTTAAGTCACCACCAAATACAATTGTATAAGTTGGGTACAAGTTTGAAATCAAACTCAAGTTCTCTTTTGAACCTTTCAGCAACTGTACCATCTGAGTTGGTAGGTCGGTAAAAGGATCCTGCTACTATTTTATTCTGACTGCCAAGAACTACCTCTACCCACAATAACTCACAAGAACTATCTGCTTCAATTTTGCTACAAGATAAGCTACCTGTAACAGCAACAAATATGCCACCGCCAACTCTTTTCTGCCACTGTAATAAACAATGACTGATTAAATACCTCTTCCAGGTTCTTTCATTTTATATTTGGACAGCAACAAAAAGCAACGTGCCAATTTTGCCAAGTTGGAAAGAAAGAAAGAAACAAAGGTGGCTTGCCTGTTACATCCATTGACGATGTTTATTTACGCCATATTAGCTAGAAAGTATTAGACAAATGTCGACTTTTAATGTGAAAAACCGTTCGAAGAAACTAGTTATCTTGGTTTTTAGGGACATAAGGAATGACGTTTTCCTTGGCTGAAGAGATATGCTTGATATCGTCCTCTCCTTGACAATAAAATTCAACAGTTGAAAAAAAGCTTTACTCACTGGGTGTTTTAAAGTAAGTCTGCATCATGAAGTTAGATTCCACAATGAGAAGCTGTTTTTATTTTGAAAATAGTACACATGTGATGGCACCTACAGCTGCCGAAGTCAAGTCACCTGCACCTGAACTATAGTTTTTGTATGAAATGAATTTATGGAGCTGAGCGCATTCTTTTAACTTTTTCTGTATCTTTCTTAAACTCTGTTGCTTTAAAGTAAGAAATTAATGCCTTATATTGAGTCCATTGCGCAACTCTGAATATCAGTTGCGAAGATTTCTATGCCTAAAAATTCTATTATCTTAATTTTTGAGATGACTGGCCTACTTTTGCTGCTTGCCCCCTCACACACTGTTTCCACAGCAGGAAAGAACTGCATTCTAAAAGATTTTTGTAAGTGATACAGTAATAAATTTCCACAGTGCAAGGATACAAGTCTGGCATCAATGCATTTCTTTTGAGATATCAATATTGATAAATTAAGTGCTTGTATTACTAACGTCCATTCTTTCACTTTTCTGTTGTGTTCATTGCCGACATTTGAAACTTTTCACTCCCTGCACAGTTGACAAAAAGTTGAACTGTCACCAGGAACCACTTTTCCGTGACGATTTTTCAGAAAAGGCAGCAGCTTTCATCCTCAACGCGTATCGTATAACTATTTGCGGATCCTAAATAAGTGCCCGCATCTCGTGGTCGTGCGGTAGCGTTCTCGCTTCCCACGCCCGGGTTCCCGGGTTCGATTCCCGGCGGGGTCAGGGATTTTCTCTGCCTCGTGATGGCTGGGTGTTGTGTGCTGTCCTTAGGCTAGTTAGGTTTAATTAGTTCTAAGTTCTAGGGGACTGATGACCATAGATGTTAAGTCCCATAGTGCTCAGAGCCATTTGAACCATTTTTTTCCTAAATAAGTTAACGCATTTCTATGAAATCGATAATGACCCTGCTAAATAGAGTCTGCTTACCTAATAATGAACTACTTCTGAGACAGGGCACTTAAAATGAATGAAGTGTTTACTCACCAGAAGTGAAGAACAAGTTTATTGTGTAGAGTAGATAACCATGAAATGTGAAGAATGCTTTTTAAGGCTCTTGGAATTTTTTCTCTCACTTTGCAATACATGTAACACTTAATGGCTTTTGTTGTAGCCAACTAAAACAAGCTTCATTGAACTGAAATGAACACAATCACAATACAAGACATTCAAAGTTATTGTCATGTACACCTTGCCTTCTTGCTCAGAGTTCTGAGTGGAGTTACGGATTCTGCTAAAAAGGAGTGGTATTCAGCAAGTTAACATCTAATATAATGCAATAAATTGGGAATTCCTACCAATTTAAAAGAAAAATTCGCTTTATTAACCAATATTTCTAAAAATTATCTGAAGATCTAGATTCAATGTTCAATAATTTCTGTGATTTACATGGCTGGGAAGAGCGTTTGCTGTAGTGCTATACGTCAAATAGTAACGCACTGTAAGCAGGAGTTAGTATTTACAGGTACAAGTAACTATTCTGTTTGACAAATATGAGTGTAATGAAGTAAATATTAAGCTGGCAGTAGGAGATGAACATCGTAACTGAACAGTGTAAATGTGAGGCATCAACTGTTTTTCAAAGTAGCAACTTAATTTTTAACGTCCTTGATAAAAATTTAGCTGGCGTAGACACGAATAGTATCAAGCAATATACTGGTAGGTACATTAATGTCTAAAATTTACTTGTCTTACGTTCATGTAAATCGTGACTCATTCCACATGCCTCCACATTCTCCTCCTTGATGGGATATTGTCACAGATCTTTATACAGAAGCAGAAGCAATGACTATAATACATGATCAAAGAAGCCTTATTTTGCGCCCCACAGATTAGGCCAGGCCTGACCAAACAGTGGGGCCGTGAGGTAAGAAGCAAGAGGAACGGGAAGACTGCAGCCAGGCGCCGCTATAGTTAAAGCAGTCTGGCGGTCATTATCGAAAAAACTGGATTATGGGTAAGTAGAGTAGTGAGAATATATTTAATGGTCGACATCACCAATTTTTTGATTTCATTAAGTATTTGAATGCAAAGGGAGAATAATTTGGTAACAGATATGGCGGACAAGCTTGATGCCATCAAACAAAAATTAATCTTGTGGAAATATTAGCCTCAAGTTGGTGACATGGCACATTTCTCGGAACTCAAGGCAGACTTTTTGTGGACCAGACATGTCTGATTACCTTCCAGTGATTGAAACAGTTCTCAAACAGATTCGAAGTCTCTGCACAGTGAAGGATGATTTCGATTTATTTGTCTGACTGCTCTCGCTTCTGGCTGCTGATCTACACTTGACAGCACAAAAAGTGGGTCACTGCCGAATACAACCAACACAACGAAGCTGTGTTGCAGGTCCTCTAAACACCAAAACCCCGTGGTGTACAGTCGTTTGACTACACACAATGGGTACCGCAGGAGACTACTGAGAGACCAAAGGTCTTTATGGCAGTCAGTCTAAGCATCAACTAATATCGTCATACAAAACATATTAGAAAACACGTTCTTAGCGATGAGACACCCCAAAACACTCATAAACTAACCTTAATTACAACAAGTGACATTCCAAAAGTTCTGAGAAAACGAATTTTTTACATATATCGTACAGTAATCCTTAGTCAAAATTAAATACTTGAGACAATATGTAGAATTAAACAGCTGTACGGCAATTGGAAAAATGTTTTTTGCTCTCTAAAAGGTTTTCCATCCACGTGCTGAAGGTCGCTCAACGGCGAATGGCTCTGGAAACTGGATTTGGACGAACCAGTAGAAAAACGCGATTAACGGCAACAAGCACTCTAAGGAAATCTCAACATTTACAGCGAATCACCAGTAATATCATTGTTCTCGTAACACATCAACAGCTACGTGTAAACAAATTTGATCTTTAAATGACATGACCAACGTCATCGTTCTGGACCTGGATTCAAACCCAGCACCTATAGCCTTTGCTAACTAAACTAAGCTTTGTTTGTGCCTTATTGAGACCGGATCACTGGGCATAAAGAGACGTTCAGTATAGATGTTTGCACCTGTATCAGTTATCAATTCAGATCCTGAAAATAAGTGGCGAAAATGTTAGTACTGAACTGGGAATCCTGTCATAACAGTTACCGTCCAGGGAACTACCCCCAACGACGTTTAATATGGTGTCATTCACAAGGAACAGGGTATGCTCATGTTTAAAATTGACATACCATCATATAAAGCTTGTGACAGGGTTGCGAACCCAGCACCTAATGGGATTGTTAACGAAGTACAGTCATGCTCAAAAGTATCCGAACGACCTGGATTGCATTTCGCCTGATTCACATGCAACCGACATAACGCAGCTGTCTAACAGGTCCCCTAATCGTTCCTTGATACAGTCGTTTGACTATTGAAAATGGTTCCAACAAGTCACCACTGGAAAACACTGCTCCGTATCGCAATAAGTCAGGATGTAAAGTAAAACCATGGTACTAAAATTATCATCGAACATCTCATCACAGATAAGACTGTCCTTAAGGCTCGTAAGCTCGCATTTATTGCAATAACTGACATACCTGAAATGATAGCACTCTTATTATTACGTCAGATAGGTAACGCACGTAGTAAGTTCGTTGTATTCATGATTTCGTCTTCAAAGTAACATACCATATTTGTTATTTAACACAAAATGTTATTAAATATTTACTTTATTCACGAGCAGCTAGTTGAGAATATGTCTGAACTTCAAATGACACGATGAACCGCCTCGTTCTGCATATGGATTCAAACCCAGGTCATGCAAACTAAGATTCCGTGACTGACGGAAATTAACAGTCATTCCTGACTAGACATAAAGAGAGTGATATACCTCGATTTTAGACAGTATCAGTTAACAAATATCAACTTTAAATTACATTACGTAAACATTTTTAACGGTCGCGAATTCTACCCAGCATCTATTGTCCCTGTTATCGAACTACGAGAGATGTTAAATATTGCTACTTCACAAGCAACTTACTTCAAATTTAGTGAGGTAAAGCTTTTTGTTGGACAGGGATTCGAACCCAGAACCTAATCGGATTGTTATGGAAGGACAATCAACTTTGACATATCGAATTTTCTCGGCAGTAGCTAGATGCATTAAATGAAATCACGAGACGAAACATAAATATTTCCTTCCCAGGACTCCAACCCGGCACGTATCGCTGTTTTATTCTAGAGAAAAGGAACGTTAAGTATGGGTTTGTTACACCAGCAGCGACATGTGAGCATGTTCGAACTAGAAACAATATGACGAAGTGTTCAGTGCTGACTGAGAATCGAACCCCAAACATATCGTTGTTGACTACACACAAAGAGACGACATTTACCGAATTTTTCTCCACCAGCAGCTAGGAATAACATCCTTGAACTTACAGTGATCTCCCAAATAGTTCTGTGTCTCACTGGGAGTCAAAAACGTCAGATATCGTTAGTGTTGACAACGAATGAAAATGCATTAAAAATAAAAATTATTATCCACCAGCAGATAGGTGTTCTCATGCTAGAGCTTGATAATACATAGTGAAAAGTTTAGTGCTGGGCCAGAATTCCAACCCATTCATGCGCAATATGTGCAGATGTTGAGGAATCTGCAATTTTGAACAAACAACAAGTCGTAGTCGAGCTGCATTGTCACGAAGGGATCAAATTCCGCGTTAAGGGCGGTCTGGGTTGCATTCCCAGTTCAGAACCAATTTTATCGACATACAGAAGCTCAAATAAAAGACGGAATAAGTGTCCTGTGACCATACACAGGGTTTGTTTCGCCACTAGAAATAAATAACTAGTATACGAAAGGTTACTGTTGATGTCGCCACTCCTTACCTTATTGTGGTTCCATCTAACGTCTACTTGGTAGAGAAGGAATATCATGTTTAATGTGATTTTCAGACCACAATGCCATTATACCTTCTTCACTTGGCGTAGCCAGAAGAGAATAGAATCTGCCTCTCCCTATCAAAAAACATCGGCAGAAGTTGGAATCGAACCGAGACCATCATCATATGAAACTACCATCAGTCCGCGGCCGCGGTGGTCTAGCGGTTCTAGGCGCGCAGTCCGGAACCGCGCGACTGCTACGGTCGCAGTTTCGAATCCTGCCTCGGGCATGGATGTGTGTGATGTCCTTAGGTTAGTTAGGTTTAAGTAGTTCTAAGTTCTAGCGGACTGATAACCACAGTAGTTAAGTCCCGTAGTGCTCAGAGCCATTTGAACCATCTACCATCAGTCCAACAGACCACCAAACCCTATTCTCTACGACTCATTTCTTTATCATAACACCGTTGCGGCACTCATGATGAGAATTCTGACACATAGGCTCCCTGTAGTGCTTTGCAATATGTTTAGTACATTCATTTACTTGGTTGACCGAATCGCCATGAACTAGCTGCCTTGGCTACCCAGTGCATACATTCGACTCTATTTTGTAATCACCGTAATAAAATAACGTAACTGCCACCTACACAGAATTGCCAACAGTGTAGGACGCACAAATTTAAAGAGGAAGTGTTCCTTTATATTTGAGCTACTCTATTGCGCTATCTGTTTGTTGAAACCATCGTGCAATGCAAAAGAAATGCTGAAACTGTCTGTCTCTCAGAATTCTAGATCCGGCCATATACATTATCCCATAGCACTGTGGAACTGTTGTTCACTTCCATAGGTGCTGTAGCTACACTCCTGGAAATGGAAAAAAGAACACATTGACACCGGTGTGTCAGACCCACCATACTTGCTCCGGCTCTAGAAGGTGTAAGTCAACTACCCTGGCCAGCAAGATCTCCGGATCTGTCCCCCATTGAGCATGTTTGGGACTGGATGAAGCGTCGTCTCACGCGGTCTGCACGTCCAACACGAACGCTGGTCCAACTGAGGCGCCAGGTGGAAATGGCATGGCAAGCCATTCCACAGGATTACATCCAGCATCTCTACGATCGTCTCCATGGGAGAATAGCAGCCTGCATTGCTGCGAAAGATGGATATACACTGTACTAGTGCCGACATTGTGCATGCTCTGTTGCCTGTGTCTATGTGCCTGTGGTTCTGTCAGTGTGATCATGTGATGTATCTGACCCCAGGAATGTGTCAATAAAGTTTCCCCTTCCTGGGACAATGAATTCACGGTGTTATTATTTCAATTTCCAGGAGTGTACGTCACAGCTAGTAGCGTAACGGTAAGCGTTGCGCACTGTTGATGATACGTCGCGTGTTCTATTACATTCGCTACTACATTTTTTAAAACGCAATTCTGCTGTCTGCTGAAGTTATCAATTTAATGGAACTTTCAATATAATTCTCTTCACTTCTCAACCCAAAATAGTCGCATGTGGAATAAAGGCTAACTTCTGCATCATTTTGTTCTTTTCAGGTTTAATAGACGGCCAGGCAGCAGATGCGCTCGAAGCTTTTGTATTATGTATGGGGAGAGCGTTTCGTGCCAAAATTGCCAGAAAAGTATTTCGTACATCAGCTGTCGTCTGGTAGTGGCATTTTATTCTTCTTCTAACCTTGTTTGACAGCTTTAAGTCAGAACAAGTTTTCTACATGCATGTAATCAATAAACTGCTAGTGCATTGTCAGACTGTTATAGATAACATCAGAGCATTCGCACATATCGTTGATGATTAATTTCTCTCTCATTTTTAGTATTGTTTTAATAACACTAAAAGAAACCTTACGAAAACTGTGCACTTTATTGTAAGAAATGAAATAAAACTACCCACGATAACCTTACGACGAAAGCCTGTTTTAACAAAACTGAGTATCTGTACACAAGCGTGCCTCTATCTGCACGAATTAGTAAAACACTACTCAATTAGATTTCGATTGGGTCTGTATTTAAATGGTATGCTGTGTCATACTCAACAGGTATGCAAACGTGGCATTTCATAAATACAGTTACGTGTTCTTAGAAACCCAAAATTTGCTTGTCAGCAGCGGAAAGAGGCCTTACCTGTTGTGCAGCATTGTAAGTTTTTCACCATTGCACTATGAGCTGAAAGTATTTTCTTGCGATTTGCTAATCAATGTATTTCCTGTATACTTATCACCCTGGCATGGGAGTCTTAAGTGAAGAACATTAGTGAATTTCGTATCGTTGACGGTCGATTCGAATTTCCTCAGAGACGCTTGTATTGTATAGCACCTTGGCAGTCAGAAAGCCTAGATCTACGACCATTAACACCACTTACTGAGTCGAGCTGCCAAGAGGAGGATGTGTTAAGGTTTTCTTCTGGCTTTGTTACAGAATTTTTTCTGGGAATTCGCAGCTCCATGAAATAATACACATAAAAGCTTGCACGCGTTGCCACTACCACGGTTAGACCTGACGATTTTCTCAACCGTTGGAACACGAGACACGGGCGGCACCACGGGGCTACGGACACACTGCCGCTAGCACGCCACTCTCGTCATGGCATTGGTCGCTCAGCTTCATAGCGCATCGTGAAAGATATTAAAAGTTGTCACTTATGTGAAGAATAGCATTTCTTTAGCAAAAAAATTGAAATTTCTGTCTCAGTGTCTTAGTTTACGTGAGGATTATATACCACGAGTCATTCAAATGGAAAGGGAATATCAAGTGAATTTAGAGAGTCAGTTCAGTACCATACGCGGAAGTGATTGCACTGTTACAGTGTTGTCAAATGTTTGTGACGATGTTGCCAATTCTCAGTGGTGCTAGGAACAGCTCTGTAGCGTTATAGGAGGAGAATCCTGTGCTCGTGTCATAGGATGATACGGTGAGGAGGTGCGGGGTTTGGTTAATATGCAGCGTTTTCTCCTACCACCTGTGTCAAAAATTCAGATTTGTAATCTTCCATCACGATTACAGTTTCCCACAAAATATATACGAATAAAACACTTACCTTGTTACTTTGTTACAAAAGATTATTTCAGTACAATAAAAAGTCTTTGGAAATCAACTTTGCCAACCTGTCACTAAAAGTAAGGTAACAAACACTTTGCACCTCGAAATCGATTGCATCTGTGTGCAGTATTGTGATCATACAAGTAGAATTTCATGAACTGCACGAGAATGTAGAAAAATGTTGGTGCGAATGGAAGCTGTAAGAAACACAGTTACCTAATTATTCTGTACCACGTAATAATCAATTCATTTGATAATTCAGAAGAGAAGAAACTAAAAATTATGCCCATTAAAACAGAAACTAAAGTGCAGATGCGGGCACTGTGCAGATCTGTGCTTTTTCATCTTCAGATCTATAATAATAATGTATACTAACCAGCGTATTCATTGCTTTCGTAATGTTTCCCTCTTGTTTAGTCTTCTTATGATGAACTGGATCCACACTCATGAGTCTGATTTTTTCTTTGTATCCTTCCATCTACTATCTTTGTGTGTTATTGTTCGGTGTTCAAAAAGCAAAATATTATGCCTGCTCCCACGAGTTATTAAAATGAGGTCGCAAAAATGCTAACGAATTATAATCAAAATACAGTGAGACGCCAATTTGTCTGTCGTCATGGTGTGAAGTCGACAGAAATAGATGGGTATTATTGCCTGCATCACCGGCATCCCGTTGTCGTCTTCTGTAATTGAGATTTTCATATTACCCTGGCACAAGACGCCGAGATAAATGTGTATATTCTCCGTGACAAAACATCCCACATTCCATTCATCCTGATCCATTAGCTTCTTGCATCGGCGGCAATGAGTGATAGGAAAGCTGTTGTGGGGTGACGAATAACAATAACAATGGTAGTAATTACAAATCAATAATCAAGGATGTTTACTGCATTACAGACGATTAACAAAATAATCAAGAATGGCTGAGTGTTTAATTGGTGCACTGAGTAGGTGTTCTTACCACTTTGTTACTGAATTCTGTTGTAGTTGTTTGGAGAGAGAAAACAAAGAACCCTGTAGCCATATATATCGCTATTACAACGAGATATTACCTATCAACTATCCTTGCTTTACATCACGAGACGAACATGGCGTCACTGAGCTGATATTTGAAATACATTTCTGTTTTCTCTCTCTCTCTCTCTCTCTCTCTCTCTCTCTCTCTCTTTATTTTTATTTTAACTTTTTGAGGAAAGCATCGAGAGGCGCGATAATAAGCAAGTAGGCATATAACCTGTTTACAGTTATTTTCATCGGGATACATAATGCAAAAACACAACTTTTAAGTGTGTTATTGCGTAATTCCAGTTATTGACAGTCTATTCGTGAGCTTCCTCGCATTCAGTGGGGTGAAACCTATCACAGAATGAAGCAAAACGCAAATATTTCTTGCACCATGCGCAACACAAACGCAATCCCGCTGCACTGACGTGTTGTCCGATATATTGCACGGAAAACATATCTGATTCATGTTGCCAAATACAGCTCTATCAGATATCAATTTGGAAGCGTACCAAGTGTATAAAAGTATATCTTGAAATCAGCAGAAAGGCCCATAGAGGTATTCGACTGAAACATAGCCATGACCAAAATTGTAACTGGGGTCGACAGCATCGTCGTCTACCACCTTGACAACTCGAACGGTGATAGTGCTCGGCCGGTTACTTACGTTTATTGGAATCAAAGCTACAGCATGAAAACACAAAAATGTTAATAACCCGAAGATCATTAGTTTTGGAACCCATAGGAAGTAAAGCGGTCATCAGTCGCAAGAGTGGTTTGAACACCACAGTGCTTTAATAGGCACGATCCATTTGGAGGTGGTATGCTGTTGCTTTCATCCAACCTTTGAGATGACTTACCTAGCCAGTTAATAGGGGAACCTACAGTTTTACGGGGCTTTCGGACCACAGTGCAACTCGGCATTTTTCACATCAACAAACACTGCCCCAGGGGAAATATGTGTAAAACGGCACATAAAAATCGTGGGACTGGTGAGGGATCGAACCTGAGACCTTCGTGCCCATAGTCTTGCTCTTTATCACCTTGCCACCATGCAGCCAACACTGTGGTTTCTACTTGCCATTAAAATTAAGGATCTCTCGTTTGTGCCTACGTTGGCACTTGCGTGTCCCTTAGGAGACCTTACCTTTGGGATTACCCTCGTGTACGTGTGTGTAAATGCCTTCCAATGCCCACTCAAGGAAGACAAGGATACATTAGTCTAGATTCAATATTACAAATACGCCTCTGTTTGTGGATGAACGCAGACTTAAGTTGATAATCATTTTGAATATTTATCAGTACTGTACCCATTGGTGTGAAGCTCGTTTTCTACCAATGATTCTCACAGCTACAGGAACACTACTTTAATACCTCTTACACTAAATACTTACGCAGTACTATCAGACGAAAAGATCAACCTGACACAAACTGTGGGAAGTTTGTTTTACAACCTTCGTACCTGGATAAAGAGCTTTTCGTATTTGAGATATCTGTGAACGTTGCTGCATAAGACGATTTAAGAAGAAACTAAATTCCTTCAGCTACGCCAATGTTTAAAGAAATCGTGATAACGGCACTAAATCGTGGTTTGTAAATCTTTTACCTGCCGTACTCTGCCGCATTTCGCTGGTTCTAAGGCAAAAAGCTTACTGACAAGTTTCACAGAAGGAAAAGGGGAACGAAATGTCTCCCACTCGAAGGTCATGTTGTTTTACTTAAATGATTACAAAATAGGGTAAAACGAACAATGAGGTTGTCAGAATAAGCACATTACTGTTGTCAATATGATGTTGCACCGCCCAGGGCCTGTAATGATAAAGGGCCCGTTTAGGTCAGGCATATTGTACACAGAAGTGGAAGAGAGAGAACCACTAAATTCTACAATCCGTATGCATTGCATACACACAGAAAGTACTGTTACAGTGTACTTATGGAGCCCAATGAGTGAATTGCATATTTTCCGGTGAGAAAGAGCACTGGCAAACAGTCTTTCTTATATTAGGTTACTTAAACTGGCATCACTTTGAGCTAGAATTTATGGTCAGCGACTAAGTGTAAGGACTGTGAGTCGGATGCGGGTTTTGCAACTGTGAAGTACTTCCCTTACATTATGGAAGCGAATATTAAATTTGAACTAATATTGCTAAAATTTTGGACTTGGATAGCTTAGAATGAAAATCTTTCTGTTTATTGCAAAGGAAAACAATTGATTTTCTAAAACATTCTCTGTCATACACATTTTGAAAGAGGTCACGTCGACCAAATCATATGGAAGAACCGACAGCGACGTATATTGGAAGGCAGTAAGATCCCTTTGCTTTTGGTTTGGCAGTATTCGACAGCCATTTCTAGGCGCAAGTAAATGAAGAAAGGCAGCGCGTTTTCGTTATGAAGTAACGTCTTCATCAATTGCTTTAGTTTTAATGTGATCTACGAGTAATTGCTGATGTTTGATATTAACGTGAAAAGGATTCCGTAGACAGGGAAAGAACTTGTTCTTGGGCAACTACGTCTATAATGACCAAAAGGACTTAAATGATCTTCAAGCACATGTGTTCCAGCAGCGGTATGAAGAAAATGATGGTAATAATGACGGTGATAATCGAATTATCCGTTAACTTCACACTTCACAGTGGATTTTCTCGAACTAAGAAATTTCCTGAATTAGTGAAAATTTCAAAATGGCTTCAAATCGAGGTTATGACGCCTAGAAGAGTCTTTACATCCTGCTGACATGAGAATAGCATAATCTCCACGTCAGAAGTTTGCTTCTACTTAACCATTTAATAGACTCGCGTTTTTTTCTACCGTGACTAGTTTAGTAAGCTAAGCACATCATCCATTACAGCACATTCCTGGGGCTGAGAATTGTGCCCACAATGGTCTGGTGGAACGAACTATCACAAGTGCAATGCGTGGGTTCAGGCATTTACTTTTAAGAGGCACAAACAGATTTACTTTACCTCTGGTAACCTCAAGAGAAAGCTGTTATAATCCAGAATCCGCATTAAACATCACGTTCCTTCATTCCAAACTGGGCAGAGCCGGTTTACGTTGGAAAATGACATAGGTGGAGATCAGGGTAAACAGAAATACTGTCACCAGTAAACTTAATTTCACTAGAAAATTTTATTTTATTTTGTGAACTGATAGCCGTCTAAAGGAACAGCGCTCTTATTTTACTTGATTGAACTAGAGACGTTGAAAAATTTGGTGCTGGACTGTGATTCGAATTCGTATCTCCTCTTTCGAGGATCTGAATCTCTCGGAACAGTATAGTTCAATCACTTCATTCCTTTTCCCAAGACTGCAGTCTTCTCTACGTCTCCTCCAAAGGTAAATATGTGGGTCCGAATCCTGATCCAGTAAAAAAATATTCATAATTTCATTTCAAGCCCTATCACGTGCACACCGGCCTGCTAGTGAAAATTAACGTGCATTTTTAATGCCTGTTCATGTTGCCAACAATTTCTGGACAAACACGCACACATCTTACTGTTAGTGAGTAAGCAATTGATACTTAAGCAATATTCATGGACAATAAAGATGAACGATAGGAGTGCGGTTCGATTGTCGCTCAGGCACAAAAATTTGTGTCCTTATTTTAGATTAAACACCTAGCAGCTGGCAAGAAAAACCGATACGTAACATTTAATTTTACTTAGTTAACAATCCGATTACGTCTTGGGTTCGTATCTCCGTCGCAGAACTTCACATCATGCGCTTCATCTTTAAATTCATATACACTTCGTTACCTCTGACTTGATGTATATCAGACATCTTTCATGGTTAGTTAACAGGGATGAAACGCTCTTGATAGGAGTCTCGGTTTATTACAAAAACTGTCGTCTTTTATTTTCAAGTTTAGATTTGGTTACTGATACAGGCGAAAATTTCGGTACTTCATGACTCGTCATGGATAGTCAGCAGTGTGATATGACTAGATTAGATTAGATTAATACTTGTTCGATAGATCATGAATACGGTATTTCGTAATGATGTGGAACGAGTCATTTTAATGAAAAATTTCTTTACATACCAGTATTCAATGTCATCACAACAATTTTTTACCCCCCCCCCCCCCTCACTCTCTCTCTCTCTCTCTCTCTCTCTCTCTCTCTCTCTCTCCCACCCACCCACCCACCCATACACACACACACACACACACACACACACACACACACACACACACACACACACATTCTCTTTTTATTTTTATTTGTTTGTTGTGCTCGACTATCGGCGAGGCACGAAAACGTCCATGAATGAGTTTCTTAGTTTTGAGTACAGTTACGAAAATAATATAGAAACAACTACGAGAGTTACTGATTTATGATACTTAGTGGTAGTAAGTTCTGAGTATTATTAGTAACTAAGCTCCAGTCCCTAAACCTAGTTACAGAAATGCGTATTCCAGGCCGTAGCAGCCGCGTCTTTGAGGTGCCAGCTATGGTCACTTCCCAGGATCAGATCGGTTCGTTTTCCTCCTGCTGGTAATGTAACTGAGATTTGGCAACAACGCAAGGTATGTTTGGTAAGTCTGTGATCGACGAGTTACTTCCTGGTGTGCACGGAATAAAGCCTCAAAGTTCACTTGATTTCTCGTGTCAAATCCATTGAATAACCTGAGATGTTATCACTTGAGGTGTAACAGAAGATTGTAAATTTACGGTTTTCAGCTCAGCAAAGTCATTGAACGTGGCAATCGCAACTAATCTCGTCCTGTGAATAGCGATTTACGAGTTCTAGCCACTATTGGCCTCGTAAGAGGAAGGCGCAAACCGTATCTATCCGCTAGCTCTGTGTTGACGTGCTGACCTGTGAAGACGACACTGTTATGGTTCGCGGCTCCAGCCCCGCTGAATGTAACGTTTTTATCCCTTCTGTGTAATAGCTGCAAGCATTCAGATCAAACATTGATAGGCAAATCGTAAGAAAATACTTTCAGCTCATAGTGCAATGGTGAAAAACTTACAATGCTGCACAACAGGTAAGGCCTCTTTCCGCTGCTGACAAGCAAATTTTGGGTTTCTAAGAATACTAACTGTATTTATGAAATGCCACGTTTGCATACCTGTTGAGTATGACACAGCATACCATTTAAATACAGACCCAATCGAAATCTAAGTGAGTAGTGTTTTACTAATTCGTGCAGATAGGGGCACGCTTGTGTACAGATACTCAGTTTTGTAAAAACAGACTTTCGTCGTAAGGTTATCGTGGGTAGTTTTATTTCATTTCTTACAATACAGCGCACAGTTTTCGTAAGGTTTCTTTTAGGGTTGTTAAAACAATACTAAACATGAGAGAGAAATTAATCATCAACGATATTTGAGAATGCTCTGATGTTATCTATAACAGTCTGACAATGCACAAGCAGTTTATTGATTACATGCATGTAGAAAACTTGTTCTGAGTTAAAGCTGTCAAACAAGGTTAGAAGAAGAATAAAATGCCACTACCAGACGACAGCTAATGTAGGAAATACTTTTCTGACAATTTTGGCACGAAACGCTCTCCCCATACATAATACAAAAGCTTCGAGCGCATCTGCTGCCTGGCCGTCTATTAAACCTGAAAAGAACAAAATGATGCAGAAGTTAGCCTTTATTCCACATGCGACTATTTTGGGTTGAGAAGTGAAGAGAATAATGTTGAAAGTTCCATTAAATTGATAACTTCAGCAGACAGCAGAATTGCGTTTTAAAAAATGTAGTAGCGAATGTAATAGAACACGCGACGTATCATCAACAGTGCGCAACGCTTACCGTTACGCTACTAGCTGTGACGTAGCTACAGCACCTATGGAAGTGAACAACAGTTCCTCCAGAACTTCGGCATTCCACAGTGCTATGGGATAATGTATATGGCCGGATCTAGAATTCTGAGAGACAGACAGTTTCAGCATTTCTTTTGCACTGCACGATGGTTTCAACAAACAAATAGCGCAAAAGAGTAGCTCAAATGGAAAGGAACACTTCCTCTTTAAATTTGTGCGTCCTACACTGTTGGCAATTCTGTGTAGGTGGCAGTTACGTTATTTTATTACGGTGATTACAAAATAGAGTCGAATGTATGCACTGGGTAGCCAAGGCAGCTAGTTCATGGCGATTCGGTCAACCAAGTAAATGAATGTACTAAACATATTGCAAAGCACTACAGGGAGCCTATGTGTCAGAATTCTCATCATGAGTGCCGCAACGGTGTTATGATATAGAAATAATTCGTAGAGAAAAGGGTTTGGTGGTCTGTTGGACTGATGGTAGTTTCATATGATGATGGTCTCGGTTCGAATCCAACTTCTGCCGATGTTTTTTGATAGGTAGAGGCAGATTCTATTCTCTTATGGCTACGCCAAGTGAAGAAGGTATAATGGCATTGTGGTCTGAAAATCACATTAAACATGATATTCCTTCTCTACCAAGTAGACGTTAGGTGGAACCACAATAAGGTAAGGAGCGGCGACATCAACAGTAACCTTTCTTATACTAGTTATTTATTTCTAGTGACGAAACAAACCCTGTGTATGGTCAAAGGACACTTATTCCGTCTTTTATTTGAGCTTCTGTATATCGATAAAATTGGTTCTGAACTGGGAATGCAACCCAGACCGCCCTTAACGCGGAATTTGATCCCTTCGTGACAATGCAGCTCGACTACGACTTGTTGTTTGTTCAAAATTGCAGATTCCTCAACATCTGCACATATTGCGCATGAATGGGTTGGAATTCTGGCCCAGCACTAAACTTTTCACTATGTATTATCAAGCTCTAGCATGAGAACACCTATCTGCTGGTGGATAATAATTTTTATTTTTAATGCGTTTTCATTCGTTGTCAACACTAACGATATCTGACTTTTTTGACTCCCAGTGAGATACAGAACTATTTGGGAGATCACTGTAAGTTCAAGGATGTTATTCCTAGCTGCTGGTGGAGAAAAATTCGGTAAATGTCGTCTCTTTGTGTGTAGTCAACAACGATATGTTTGGGGTTCGATTCTCAGTCAGCACTGAACACTTCGTCATATTGTTTCTAGTTCGAACATGCTCACATGTCGCTGCTGGTGTAACAAACCCATACTTAACGTTCCTTTTCTCTAGAATAAAACAGCGATACGTGCCGGGTTGGAGTCCTGGGAAGGAAAAATTTATGTTCCGTCTCGTCATTTCATTTAATGCATCTAGCTACTGCCGAGAAAATTCGATATGTCAAAGTAGATTGTGCTTCGATAACAATCCGATTAGGTTCTGGGTTCGAATCCCTGTCCAACACAAAGCTTTACCTCACTAAATTTGAAGTAAGTTGCTTGTGAAGTAGCAATATTTAACATCTCTCGTAGTTCGTTAACAGGGACAAAAGATGCTGGGTAGGAATTCGCGACCGTTAAAAATGTTTACGTAATGTAATTTAAAGTTGATATTTGTTAACTGATACTGTCTAAAATCGAGGTATATCACTCTCTGTATGCCTAGTCAGGACGTGTCATTTGAAGTTCATATTCTCAACTAGCTGCTCGTGAATAAAGTAAATTTTTAATGACATTTTGTGTTAAATAACAAGTATGGTATGTTACTTTGAAGACGAAATCATGAATACAACGAACTTACTACGTGCGTTACCTATCTGACGTAATAATAAGAGTGCTATCATTTCAGGTATGTCAGTTATTGCAATAAATGCGAGCTTACGAGCCTTAAGGACAGTCTTATCTGTGATGAGATGTTCGATGATAATTTTAGTACCATGGTTTTACTTTACATCCTGACTTATTGCGATACGGAGCAGTGTTTTCCAGTGGTGACTTGTTGGAACCATTTTCAATAGTCAAACGACTGTATCAAGGAACGATTAGGGGACCTGTTAGACAGCTGCGTTATGTCGGTTGCATGTGAATCAGGCGAAATGCAATCCAGGTCGTTCGGATACTTTTGAGCATGACTGTACTTCGTTAACAATCCCATTAGGTGCTGGGTTCGCAACCCTGTCACAAGCTTTATATGATGGTATGTCAATTTTAAACATGAGCATACCCTGTTCCTTGTGAATGACACCACATTAAACGTCGTTGGGGGTAGTTCCCTGGACGGTAACTGTTATGACAGGATTCCCAGTTCAGTACTAACATTTTCGCCACTTATTTTCAGGATCTGAATTGATAACTGATACTGGTGCAAACGTCTATACTTAACGTCTCTTTATGCCCAGTGATCCGGTCTCAATAAGGCACAAACAAAGCCTAGTTTAGTTAGCAATGGCTATAGGTGCTGGGTTTGAATCCAGGTCCAGAACGATAACGTTGGTCATGTCATTTAAAGTTCAAATTTGTTTACACGTAGCTGTTGATGTGTTACGAGAACAATGACATTACTGGTGATTCGCTGTAAATGTTGAGATTTCCTTAGAGTGCTTGTTGCCGTTAATCGCGTTTTTCTACTGGTTCGTCCAAATCCAGTTTCCAGAGCCATTCGCCGTTGAGCGACCTTCAGCACGTGGATGGAAAACCTTTTAGAGAGCAAAAAACATTTTTCCAATTGCCGTACAGCTGTTTAACTCTACATATTGTCTCAAGTATTTAATTTTGACTAAGGATTACTGTACGATATATGTAAAAAATTCGTTTTCTCAGAACTTTTGGAATGTCACTTGTTGTAATTAAGGTTAGTTTATGAGTGTTTTGGGGTGTCTCATCGCTAAGAACGTGTTTTCTAATATGTTTTGTATGACGATATTAGTTGATGCTTAGACTGACTGCCATAAAGACCTTTGGTCTCTCAGTAGTCTCCTGCGGTACCCATTGTGTGTAGTCAAACGACTGTACACCACGGGGTTTTGGTGTTTAGAGGACCTGCAACACAGCTTCGTTGTGTTGGTTGTATTTGGCAGTGACCCACTTTTTGTGCTGTCAAGTGTAGATCAGCAGCCAGAAGCGAGAGCAGTCAGACAAATAAATCGAAATCATCCTTCACTGTGCAGAGACTTCGAATCTGTTTGAGAACTGTTTCAATCACTGGAAGGTAATCAGACATGTCTGGTCCACAAAAAGTCTGCCTTGAGTTCCGGGAAATGTGCCATGTCACCAACTTGAGGCTAATATTTCCACAAGATTAATTTTTGTTTGATGGCATCAAGCTTGTCCGCCATATCTGTTACCAAATTATTCTCCCTTTGCTTTCAAATACTTAATGAAATCAAATAATTGGTGATGTCAACCGTTAAATACACTCCTGGAAATTGAAATAAGAACACCGTGAATTCATTGTCCCAGGAAGGGGAAACTTTATTGACACATTCCTGGGGTCATATACATCACATGATCACACTGACAGAACCACAGGCACATAGACACAGGCAACAGAGCATGCACAATGTCGGCACTAGTGCAGTGTATATCCACCTTTCGCAGCAATGCAGGCTGCTATTCTCCCATGGAGACGATCGTAGAGATGCTGGATGTAGTCCTGTGGAACGGCTTGCCATGCCATTTCCACCTGGCGCCTCAGTTGGACCAGCGTTCGTGCTGGACGTGCAGACCGCGTGAGACGACGCTTCATCCAGTCCCAAACATGCTCAATGGGGGACAGATCCGGAGATCTTGCTGGCCAGGGTAGTTGACTTACACCTTCTAGAGCACGTTGGGTGGCACGGGATACATGCGGACGTGCATTGTCCTGTTGGAACAGCAAGTTCCCTTGCCGGTCTAGGAATGGTAGAACGATGGGTTCGATGACGGTTTGGATGTACCGTGCACTATTCAGTGTCCCCTCGACGATCACCAGTGGTGTACGGCCAGTGTAGGAGATCGCTCCCCACACCATGATGCCGGGTGTTGGCCCTGTGTGCCTCGGTCGTATGCAGTCCTGATTGTGGCGCTCACCTGCACGGCGCCAAACACGCATACGACCATCATTGGCACCAAGGCAGAAGCGACTCTCATCGCTGAAGACGACACGTCTCCATTCGTCCCTCGATTCACGCCTGTCGCGACACCACTGGAGGCGGGCTGCACGATGTTGGGGCGTGAGCGGAAGACTGCCTAACGGTGTGCGGGACCGTAGCCCAGCTTCATGGAGACGGTTGCGAATGGTCCTCGCCGATACCCCAGGAGCAACAGTGTCCCTAATTTGCTGGGAAGTGGCGGTGCGGTCCCCTACGGCACTGCGTAGGATCCTACGGTCTTGGCGTGCATCCGTGCGTCGCTGCGGTCCGGTCCCAGGTCGACGGGCACGTGCACCTTCCGCCGACCACTGGCGACAACATCGATGTACTGTGGAGACCTCACGCCCCACGTGCTGAGCAATTCGGTGGTACGTCCACCCGGCCTCCCGCATGCCCACTATACGCCCTCGCTCAAAGTACGTCAACTGCACATACGGTTCACGTCCACGCTGTCGCGGCATGCTACCAGTGTTAAAGACTGCGATGGAGCTCCGTATGCCACGGCAAACTGGCTGACACTGACGGCGGCGGTGCACAAATGCTGCGCAGCTAGCGCCATTCGACGGCCGACACCGCGGTTCCTGGTGTGTCCGCTGTGCCGTGCGTGTGATCATTGCTTGTACAGCCCTCTCGCAGTGTCCGGAGCAAGTATGGTGGGTCTGACACACCGGTGTCAATGTGTTCTTTTTTCCATTTCCAGGAGTGTATATTCTCACTACTCTACTTACCCATAATCCAGTTTTTTCAGTAATGATCGCCAGACTGCTTTAACTATAGCGGCGCGTGGCTGCAGTCTTAGCCTGCATGATTGGTTCAAATTGCTCTGAGCACTATGGGACTCAACATCTGAGGTCATCAGTCCCCTAGAACCTAGAACTACTTAAACCAGCTAACCTAAGGACATGACACACATCCATGCCCGAGGCAGGATTCGAACCTGCGACCGTAGCAGTCACGCGGTTCCGGACTTAAGTGCCTAGAACTGCACGGCCAGTGCGGCCTAGCCTGCATGACCTGGGTTCTAATTCATATGCATAACGAGGCGGTTCGTCGTGTCATTTGAAGTTCATGCATATTCTCAACTAGCTGCTCGTGAATAACGTAAATTTTTAATGACATTTTGTGTTAAATAACAAGTATGGTATGTTACTTTGAAGAGGAAATCATGAATACGACGAACTTACTACGTGCATTACCTATCTGACGTAATAATGAGAGTGCTTACATTTCAGGTATGTCATTTATTGCAATAAATGTGAGCTTACAAGCCTTAAGGACAGTCTTATGTGTGATGAGGCGTTCCCTGATCTTTGTAGTATCGTGGTATTACTTTGAATCTTGAGTAATTGCGATACAGAGCAGTGTTTTCTAGTGGTCATTTGCTGGAACCATTTTCAATAGTCAAACGACTGTACCAAGGAGAGATTAGGGGACCTGCTAGACAGCTGCGTTATGTAGGTCGCATGGGAATCAGGTGAAATGCAATTCAGGTCGTTCGGATACTTTTGAGCACGACTGTACATAAAATCAGAAGTTAAATATGAAATGTTTTCACCAATAGCAAAATGCTGGAACCTTAATTGACGATAGAATTGTTTTTGCCTGACTGGGATTCGAACCCAGTATATAGCACCGTCGTTTTCTAGCCAGGTACAGACGACAAATAGCTATTGCTGGTTCACCAGTAGCGAGATGGGCGCATGTTTAGCTAGACATCAGGCGACGAAAAGTTCTGTGCTGAATGGAATTCAAACCCCGCAGACGTGGTCATGAAGAAACTTTAACTATCAAATTCTTTTCCAATAGCCGGCCGAGTGACCGACCGGTTCTAGGCGCGTCAGTCTGGAGCCGCGCGACCGCTACGGTCGCAGGTTCGAATCCTGCCTCAGGCATAGATGTGTGTGGTGTCCTTAGTTTAGTTAGGTTTAAGTAGTTCTAATATCTAGGGGACTGATGACCTCAGATGTTAAGTCCCATAGTGCTCAGAGCCATTTTTTTTCTTCTCCAATAATAGCTAGGAATGGCATGTTTGTACTTTCAATGATGTGATGGAAAATACTCTGCTGGCTAGAAGCTGAATCCACAACATGTCGTCGTTGGTGATCACAACGAACACAACGTCAAACCCAAATCCGTTTTCAGTTCCTATCAGCCGACTGTGGCGGTCAGTCCATGACGTTGACGCCAATCGTGGAGAGCCGCTGAAGAACAAATGCAGACTTGTGAATGGGAGAATGGTCTTCTTGCAATGTGACGTCCCCTTCTGCGTACAGTATTTGCACTGACAGGAGCATCTCATTTTCCAATATGTAGGCATGCTGCACGCTGTCCAGAGTTCCTTCTATCCTGTGAAGAATTCCCGCCCCTCTCGCAGAATTCTAACCCCAGCAGGTAGCAGATAGCCGGCCACTTCTTCTCGTCGTGGTTACATATTCACGTCGATGGCGAGTCCCTTGCGGCCTGTAAACGATTCGTGGACCGTCGTTACTGGTGGAAAACACCTTCTCATCAGTGAAAATGACGTTGTCCCACGACGCCCTCAGATGGAGCTCCGCAAATGCTAGCTGGTATAAAACGTTGTCTTCGCTGAGCTCTTGTTTCACGGTGGATCGTGGTGCATGCAGTCCAGCGTCCCTCAGCCTTCGGCGAATCGTGTCACTGGAGCCGGGGAAGTTGGTCTCCCGCCGCAACTGCTTCGCGTTCAGAGAGAGATTTTCTCTTCTCGTAGACAATAGGTCCCTGTCTTCCTGCTGTGAGATCACTCTCTTCCTGCCTGAGCCAGGGGCCCTGTTGGTGGTGCCGCTTTCAAGGTAGATCCTCCATCATCTCGTTGCAGCGGTATGTGGTACGCCATGTAGTCTGCCAGCTTCTCTGATGGAACATCCTCCTTTCTCAATGAGAGCGACGACTCTACCTCGGCCGGCCGGAGTGGTCGAGCGGTTCTAGGCGCTTCTGTCTGGAACCGCACGACCGCTAAGGTCGTAGGTTCGAATCCTGCCTCGGGCATGGATGTGTGTGATGTCCTTAGGTTAGTTAGGTTTAAGTAGTTCTAAGTTCTAGGGGACTGATGACCTCAGATGTTATGTCCCATAGGGCTTAGAGCCATTTGAACCATTTTTTGACTCTACCTCTAATAGACCTCTCCCAGTGAGCCATTGCGGCAGACAGCCTGATGTGTATTTCTGCTTGCCGCTCTTATACTGATTCCAGGAGAGGAGGTAAACATATTTACGTCAAATGGAGCGGCAGAGGCAGAGGCATGCGGCGCAGCCGTGCTGGCTCGTCCCGGGCTGTTGGCCCACCAACGCCACCGCCAGCTCGCTCACTTGCGTCTCGCCTCGGCCAGCCTGGCTGACCCGTAGCTCGCGAGCCGCGGCTAGTACAGACCCGGGCCGCAAGGGCACGATCACCCCTTGAAGGATCAAAAGTTACACCTAACCTACCCAAGTCTGTAGTACAAACTAACGCAGCTACAGCTATTATGCTATAACATGTGCAGGCACACCTACAGTTGACAATTTATTCAAATAGTTGACGAACAATACTTTCAAAAATACATTAATTTTAAACACAGATACCACAAAATATTTCACCTAGCTAGCAATAGCATGACGCAGGAAACTATACTTTCTTGTAAGCGCTGTGCATTAGATGTAGCCTTTAAAAAACGTGTATTCAACCACGACAACTAAGCGGAATGTAAAATTAAGCCGGCCGAAGTGGCCGTGCGGTTAAAGGCGCTGCAGTCTGGAACCGCAAGACCGCTACGGTCGCAGGTTCGAATCCTGCCTCGGGCATGGATGTTTGTGATGTCCTTAGGTTAGTTAGGTTTAACTAGTTCTAAGTTCTAGGGGACTGATGACCACAGCAGTTGGGTCCCATAGTGCTCAGAGCCATTTGAACCATTTTTGAACCCGTAGTGCTCAGAGCCATTTGAACCATTTGTAAAATTAAACAGGTTTCGCGGCAGCTTCTCCAAATAATAGTATATACGTAGTATATAATGTTTTGTGCACTTATAACATGTACTCAGTGTCTCTGAAACAATACGTGCTGCACGATGGAAATTACTTTCTGCTGAGGCACTTCATTTACATCTCAATGATACGCGACTACTAGAGAACATTGCTCTTTACCGCAGTCCATCCACTTGTAAATTAACACAATGAAATAGCAGATATTAGGCAACACGTTACTAGGGATCAGAAAGGCCTTAAGGTTTGGAAGTAAACGTACTACTCCTAGCTATAACTAAATAAGAATTTGATTATTAAAGTGTCTTCATAACCATGTGTGCGGCGTTCGACTCTCAGTCAGCATAGGTGTTTTCGTCGCCTTATTTCCAGTTAAACGTGCACACATCTCGCTAATGGTAGACCAACATTGGACATTTCTCGTCTGTTCCTGGTTAGACAACGACGGCGGTAGGCGCCGGGTTCGAATCCCGGTCAGGCAATACAACTTCAGTCGTCATTTAAGGTTCCAACCCCACTACTGGTGACAAATTGTGATATCTACATTCTAATTTTACGTACTTATTCAACAATTCGATTAGGTGCTGGGTTCGCATCCATGTTCCCAGCATTACATGATGGCATTTCAATTTTAAACATGTGCATCCTTTATTCCTTGACAATGCAACAATATACAACGTCTTTCGAGGTTAATTACCAAGAAGGTAATTGTCATTTACGTTCAAGTTGAGAATTGATAACAGACACTGGTGCAAACGTCAGTATTTGACGTCTCTTTCTGCCTAGTGATCGAGTCTCGATAAGGCACAAAGCTTTGCTTGGTTAACAATGGCTTTACGTTCTGGGTTTGCATTCGGATCCAGAACGAAGACGTTGGTCATGTCATTTAAAGTACAACTTCGTGAACAAGTAACTGTTAATGAGTAATGTGAAGAATGATATCACTTGTGATTCGTTGTTGTTGGGATTTCCGTAGAGTGGTTGCCGCCGTTAATCACATTTTCTTTTAACTGCTTAGTGTTACATAAAGTTGATGTGAAACCACTTCCCGTTGAACGTTGAACGACGTTCAGCATGTGTTGGGTAAATCTTTTAGACAGCAAAGAACTTGTTTCCAATTGCCATACAACTTTTTAAATCCACATACTGTCTCAAATATTTAATTGTGCCTAAGGATTACTGAACGATTTATGTGACAAAACTAGTTGTCCCATAGCATTTGGAATGTCACTTATTGTAATTAAGTTTAGGACTATCTGATCTCTTCTGTACTATCGTGGTGTTATTTTGCAACTGGATGGACTGTCATAAAGACTGGTGTTCTCTAGTAGTCTCTAGCGGTACCCATTGTGTATCTTACAACTGTACTGTTGAGGGTTGCGACTATGTGCAACACAGGTATGCTATGTTGGTTGCATACATTCAGGTGCAGCCTGCACGTTGGAATTCAGGGGTGACCCACTTTTTTTGCTGTCGAGTGTACATCTCATTACCTCTTTCTTGAGCTGACAGATCTACAGCGTAGCTCCAGGCTAAACGGCCTGATAGTCTAGTCCCATAATTTACAAGATCTTATAAAATGTTACCCCTACAGGACTAGCCTGGACTGCACAGACAAGTCGCTAAGGTTATTTGATTATCCGGTTCAACTTGTGTGTGTGCGAACTTTTCTTTTTCCTTTAACGTCAAAGTTCAGTTTTAACAGATTTTAATTTGCGCAAGATCATCTGTTGATATCGCAAATAACAGTTCCAGATACACTACACATTTCAAAATCGTAACATCTACAAGTATCATAGCTTAATTTTAAACGCCTGGACGTAATGTTTTTGTAGTTTCGCCCACGGTATTACCAATGTCCAACGCATCTATTGAATTAAGTAGTAAAATTGTTGTTTTGGCGGAAAAGTAAAATGTTGAAAATAAATGGTAGTCATGAAAGTTTCCTGATACAAATATGCCGCAATATTCGCCTGTTATAAGAAGTCGCACTGTTTTGCAAACACTCTTCGTATGTTTCCACTGTGTGCGGCCTTTGGCAGATAGGCATCTCAATCGCACACCTGCTCGGAATCGCGCGGTGGTGGCGAAGCCGGAGCGCTGAGAAGACTTGAGGAACGCTAGCGCGTATCTTGGCCAGGCCTGGATTAGGCCACCTGACGAAAATCTTTGTTGTGAAACTGAACCACAGTTATTTCACAATCCTTGCAGAGATATTTCCGTGACTACGAAGTCAGGATATATGCTGAAGCTTACACCAAAACCTCCAGATGTCAGACACTCTGATCGGTACCAAACATTGTGTGCCTATAGAGGATAAACCAAAACTCCGATTTAGTTCGTGCTGCGTGCTGTCGTCCAGTAGAAGATGCGTAAACGGGTCTGAGTGGGATACGGTCAAGTGGGTGGTGCCCCAGGGATCAGTGTTAGGGCCACGCCACTTCCTTATTTATATAAATGACATATCCTTTATTATAACAGGTAATTTTAAAATATTTCTGTTTGCTGATGACACCAGCTTGGTAGTAATGGATGTTGTGTGCAACAATGGCTCGGTTTCAAATAGTGCAGTTCATGACCTAAGTTCATGGCTTGTTGAAAATAAACTAACGTTATATCGCAGTAAGACTCATTTCTTACAGTTTTTAATAAACAATTCAACAAAACTTGACATTTTAATTTCACAGAATGGGCATATGATTAGTGAAACTGAACAGCTCAAATTTCTAGGTGTTCAGATAGATAGTAAACTTTCGTGGAAAGCCCAGTTTCAGGATCTTGTTCAAAGACTTAATGCTGCCATTTTTACTATTCGAACGGTATCTGAAGTGAGTGATCGTTAGACACGAAAATTAGTCTACTTTGCTTATTTTCATTCGCTTATGTCGTACGGTATTATATTTTGGGGAAACTCTTTCCATTCTAAAAGGATATTTTTGGCTCAGAATAAGTGGCGTAAGTTTACGAACCTCTTGTCGACCCCTATTCACGAGTCTGGGTATTTTGACATTGGCCTCTCAGTATGTATATCTGTTTATACTCGGCAGAAATCAAATCTGCATTTGGATCGCACTTCCTTAACTGTTGTGGAGAAATGTGTGCAGTATGCTGCTGCATCCATTTTCAGTAAGTTACCACTTGAATTCAAAAATCTTAGCAGTAACCCATGCGTTTTCAAGTCTAAACTGAAGAGTTTCCTCATGGTTCACTACTCCTAATCTGTCGAGGAGTTGCTTGAAAAATTAAGCTGATTCTTTTTGTATTGTTGATTGCGTGTACTTAAACTTATGGACTGACTTTATTCGGGTTCATAAACATTTTATTTGTATCTGTTAATACTTACATGTCGTAATTTCATGTACTGACACGCTCCATGACCTTGAAGATTTGCTCCTCCGTTTGCTCCTACGGAACTTGACGTGTAAATAAATAAATAAATAAATGGTTGGATGTTAATATCAAACTCACTACAGATTTTCCTCTCTAATCAACGTCTTATAATATATTACGATGCACATTGTTTAGGTATCTGTACTGGAATAAGCGGAAGTCATAAAAAACGATTATTTTTATAAAAACCGGACATTTTAGACATAAATAGATTTCATTTCCTATAAAACCATAACAAAACATTTCACACGTATTGCTGAGAAATCGTCTGAAGACTAATGCCGCCTGTCAGACTACTGTTTTGTCTTTTTCTCCAGTAGGAATGGTGAACTAAAGACTCAACGTGCAACGGAATCAGGTATTCACTGAATTGTAATTCTACTGCTTGTAAAAAGAGCTGGCATTATGTCTCACCTGGCCACATGTAAATACGATAACTAGGAATTTTGTATAAATTAGGTTGACTGTTCTACTACATGTGTAAAAACAACACGAGAAGTTATTGTTAAAATCGACCCTTGATTTGAGCTATAAATGAGAAAAACTCTCAGTTCCAGTTCACATAGCGCGTAATGGCAGTAACTCGACCTGCTACAGAGAGTCACGTGGGAACAACAAAGAGAGTGGCTTATGCGGTCTGTTATTTGCGGTCTCTGCCCCGGTAGCTATACCGTTGTATGCAGTGCGTACGGACATCGCCACTACTTCGAGAGTTACAGCAGAAAAACATGAAAGAACCCTCCCCGAAGATCGCGATTGAGAAAAGCAATTGGGCGTAACCTGGGCGTCAAGAAACGACGGCTAACCTTTCACACCAGAAACGTCCACATACAAGCTCTTTTTACGGGCCACAGACAACCATTATCTCAATCAACGTAGAAGGAATAACATCAGCCGAAGAAGAACTACAGGCAGCAGCAGTGTCACGCACTGTGCTTACAGAAAGTACACTGGATCTGCGATAAGCGTAGATCGAAGATAAACCGAATGAGCCTTGCCGTCGGAAGACCACACAATAAATACGGAAGCGCTGCCTTCCTTCATCCAGACATCCAGATTCTATCCACACCACTCACAGAGAAAAATAACATCGAAATCCTTACTATAGACACAACTAATTGCACCATTTACTCACTCTACAAACCACCTGGTGAAGAATTCACAGTCAATAAAGCAACAGATTACCAAAATAAACACCTGCAGATGGTTACTGGCAATTTCAACAGCCATAGTAATATTAATATTTGGGGCTATGATAATGAAGATAAAAATGGGATAGCAGTACGAGAGTGGACACAAATGAATCAACTTATCCTAATCCACGATGCAAAACTACCTGCATCATTTAACATCGGCAGGTGGTGGCGAGGGTACAATCCCGACCATATATTCACCACCAACAGCGTTAGCCAACAGTGTATAAAGTCAGTCTGTTCCTCAATACCAAATTCACAACATACTCCAATAATCTGACAAATATTTGCTGCTGTTAGACCTCAAAAAAACCATTTCGGAGGAGCTTTAACTAGAGAAACAGAAAACAAACTCATTTCCTCTATGAGAGCGTCAAAGAGAGAAACATGGATAAAAATAATAGAAAACATGGATCTGTGAAGAGAGGGTCATAAGGCTTGGAGAGTTCTGCGACGCCTGTGCAACGATACAACTGAGACCACTACACAGCAAAATATCACCGACAACCAAGTAGCACATCAGCTATTGCTAAATGGGAAGTCCAACCATAAATCCAAAAAACCGAAACTACGAAGAACTGAGGAAGAAGAGAATAACTATTTTTCACTCTCATTCACGATGAATGAATTAATTTCAGAAGGCTATTAAACGGAGTACAACTGGTAAGTCATCTGGCTTCAAAGGCGTACGAACTGAGCAAACGAAGCGCTTTGGACCAGCAACAAAAGAATGAATTCTCCAACTCTTGAATAAATTTGTTCATAGATTTCAAATTTCAAAGGTATGGCGGAAGAGCCTAGTAATTGCTTTGCTTAAACCCCGTAAAAAAGGAAACAGTCCAAAGAATTTTAGACCAATCGCACTACTGTGCCACCTTTACAAACTTCTGGAAAAAGTGACTTTAAACCGTCTTTCGTATGTTACTGATCCCATGCTTATTCATCAGCAAGCTGGATTCCGTCCTGGTAAAAGCTGCTCAGGACAATTATTCAGTCTTACTCACTTCAGAGAAGATGGCTTTGAAGCCCATAAGGTGGCAGGAGTGGTTTTCGTGGACTTGACAGCAGCGTACGACACCGTCAGCCACCAATTACTGTTACACAAGGTCAACAACCCAACCAAGGATTTGAACCTCACTAGTCTTATCGGCAATCTTGTGCAGAACCGAAGATCTTTCGTTCACCTTCAAGGACAGCACAGCCGATGGAGGCTAGAGAATAATGGCCTCCCTCAGGGAGGTGTGTTGGCTCCAGTTCCATACAGTATATATACAGGGTGGTCCATTGATAGTGACCGGGCCAAATATCTCACGAAATAAGCATCAAACAAAAAAAATACAAAGAACGAAACTCGTATAGCTTGAAGGGGGAAACCAGATGGCGCTATGGTTGGCCCGCTGATATAAACTGCGTTTTTTAAAATAGGAACCCCCATTTTTTATTACATATTCGTGTAGTACGTAAAGAAATATGAATGTTTTAGTTGGACCACTTTTTTCGTTTTGTGATAGATGGCGCTGTATTAGTCACAAACATGTAAGTGCGTGGTATCACGTAACATTCCGCCAGTGCGGACGGTATTTGCTTTTTGATACATTACTCGTGTTAAAATAGACCGTTTACCAATTGTGGAAAAGGTCGATATCGTGTTGATGTATGGCTATTGTGATCAAAATGCCCAACCGGCGTGTGCTATGTATGCTGCTCGGTATCCTGGACGACATCATCCAAGTGTCCGGACCGTTCACATGATAATTACGTTATTTAAGAAAACAGGAAGTGTTAAGCCACATGTGAAACGTCAACCACGACCTGCAACAAATGATGATGCCCAAGTATGTGTTTTAGCTGCTGTCGGGGCTAAACCGCAAACCAGTAGCAGACAAATTGCTCTAGAATCGGGAATCTCAAAAAAGTCGGTGTTGAGAATGCTACATCAACATCGATCGCAACTGTACCATATTCTTATGCACCAGGAATTGCATGGAGACGACTCTGAACGTTGTGCACAGTTCTGCCACTTGGCACAACGGAAATTACGGGACGATGACAGATTTCTTGCACGCGTACTATTTAGCGACGAAGCGTCATTCACCAACAGCGATAACGTAAACCGGCATAATATCCACTATTGGGCAACGGAAAATCCATGGTGCGTGCGACAAGTGGAACATCAGCGACCTTGGCGGGTTAATGTATGGTGCGGCAATATTGGAGGAAGGATAATTTGCCTCCATTTTATCGATGGCAATCTAAATGGTACAATGTATGCTGATTTCCTACGTAATGTTGTGCCGATGTTACTACAAGATGCTTCATTCTATGACAGAATGGCGATGTACTTCCAACATGATGGATGTCCGGCACATAGCTCGCGTGCGGTTGAAGCGGTATTGTATAGCATATTTCATGACAGGTAGATTGGTCGTCGAAGCACCATAGTACCATGGCCCGCGCGTTCACCGGATCTGACGTCCCTGGATTTCTTTCTGTGAGGAAAGTTGAAGGATATTTGCTATCGTGATCCACCGACAAAACCTGACAACATGCGTCAGCGCATTGTCAATACATGTGCGAACATTACGGAACGCGAACTACTCGCTGTTGAGAGGAATGTCGTTACACGTATTGCCAAATGCATTGAGGTTGACGGACATCATTTTGAGCATTTATTGCATTAATGTGGTATTTACAAGTAATCACGCTGTAACAGCATGCGTTCTCAGAAATGATAAGTTCACGAAAGTACAAGTATCACATTGGAACAACCGAAATAAAATGTTCAAACGTACCTACGTTCTGTATTTTAATTTAAAAACCTACCTGTTACCAACTGTTCGTCTAAAATTGTGAGTCATATGTTTGTGACTATTACAGCGCCATCTATCACAAAGCGAAAAAGTTGTCCAACTGAAACATTCATATTTCCTTACGCACTACACGAATATGTTATAAAAATGTGGGTTACTATTTAAAAAAACGCAGTTGATATCAGTTTGACCTATGTCAGCGCCATCCAGCGAGCCAACCATAGCTCCATCTGGTTTCCCCCTTCAAGTTAGACAAATTTCGTTTTTTGTAGTTTTTTCGTTTGACGCTTATTTCGAGAGATATTTGGCCCAGTCACCATCAATGGATTACCATGTATACTAACGACCAACCCATAGTCTCCAACTGCAGGAGTTTCTTGTATGCTGATGATCTCGCTCAGGCAACCCAAAGCACAAACTGCGATTCAATAGAAATCACTCTAAAGAGTGCTCTTGAAGATCTTCCAAATACTACAGAATAAACCATCTTGAATCAAACCCAAAGACCCAAATGTGTGCTTTCCATCTGACAAATAGGGAAACCACTCACAAGCTAAAGATGGCATGATCGGGGATTATACAGGAACACTGTGACACTCCAAAATAGCTACGAATAACACTCAACAGAGTTCTAACGTTTAAAAAAAACACTGCATGAATTTCAGATCAAAAGTCTCCACAAGGAACAACCTACTGAGAAAACTACCCGTATCACATTGGGGCAGCCGAGCGGAAACCCTCTGGTCTTCTGCAGTGGCGTTATGCCACTCCGCTGCAGATTATGCCTGTCCTGTACGCTAAACAGGTGGATATTACCCTAAATGGCACATGCAGGGCTGGCGCGGTGGCCGAGCGGTTCTATGCACTTCAGTCCGGAACCGGGCGACTGCTACGGTCGCAGGTTCGAATCCTGCCTCGGGTATGGATGTGTATGATTTCCTTAGGTTAGTTAGGTTTAAGTAGTTCTAAGTTCCAGGCGACTGATGACCTCAGATGTTAAGTCCCGTAGTGCTCAGAGCCATTTGAACCATTTTTGACAGATGCAGAATTATAACAGGCAGCTTGAAGTGAACTCTAGTCGAATGGCTCCATCACACTGCAGGAACTGCACCACCTCCTGTCCGAAGAGAAATAGCAGAAACCATGGAAAGAACGAAACTGGAGCAGGAAAAAACGCAACCCGCGCATGGGAAACAACTCTTCCCACAAATACTAAGGTAAAGGAAAAGTTTTCACAGAACATCGGAGAAACTAAGAACTACTGATGAAGCCAGACTGCAACTATGGGGGGCTGAGATATCCTAACCTCTTGGTTGAAGAGGATTTTCAGAATCATTACCCCCTGGTCATGATGAGAATTGGCCAATCTGGAGTTCTTGAACAGGCTGCGGCGAGGAGTGGGGAGATCCCAAGACAACCTGGCAAAATTGGGGTACACTGAAGAAAACAAAACCCAATGTGACTGCGGGGAAGAATACATTGTTCAAGATATGCTTGATGTTGACTGTGTCCAGCCACCTGATTCAGCAGGCAATGGAAAATGCACTGGTAGTGACCAAATTTTGATCAAAGATTATATAAACTGTGTTGATCTGTCAATAACCGTAAAAACTGTGCTTCATGTGTGTTTCTGATACGAGAATAATAATAATAATAATAATAATCTGAGAAATGACCACTTTCTTTCCTAACATCTATGTCAGAAATGTGGCTTGTTACCTTGTTATAATCTGATGAACTGTTCTTGCCGTTCGACAGGGACACCCTTTTGGTCATCTCTGACTAATCTGGTCATCCTCGAAACGAAACTTCATGACACGAAGATATATTCTTGTAAGATTTTGATCATGGTCGCAGAAGCAATTTTTATTGTTATACCGATTTCCTTAAATGTTGCTCTGCACACTTTTCACAAAGAAGTTCGCCTTCATGGCTTCTGTTGTCAGGCACACTTTCGTCATCTAGTCTTCTAGAACAATCCACTGTTTCGTAATCCGCAACACCAACAGACTGTCACACTTACCAAACAGCAAATAGTAGTCGCACGAAATGACTGTTTACAGCTCAAATATTGACGACGTCTAGACGCGCGTGAACGGTAACAATCACAGATCTCCAACCAGCAGGCAGTCGAGCTGAAATTCGCATTGGTTCTTAACACAAGTTGCTACTATTGGCCATATTTCTAGGAAGTGGGAGTATGAAGCGTAACGCAGGCTGCCATGTATCAGCCCTGAGCCAATGAATTAGTGAAGGCAAATGACAGCTTGCAACATTTTCTGAGACCGTATTCCAGCAAGACAATACACGCATCCATGTAGCTCGTAGCGTCCTTGGTGACTACACTGAACACAGGATTCGTCTCGTTCATCGATGTAACATTTTTTGTAACTGCTTGCCTTAGGTATTACTTAGCCAATAGTTACTTATAATCTTTCAGGACAGTCTGTGCACTGAAAGCAACCCAGCAAACGCTATACGACAATTAAATACTAAACCGTTTTTCCTAAATGTTCAGTAAGCAGACCCTCGTGTTTCTGCACAAGCGGCCGCACTCTTGAGTAATTTTCTCAGCCGATATTTGATATGAAGGTCAAAATGAACCAGGTAATTCAAAATTAACTGAATGATGACAATAATTCCGAGCGTATCGCCAGAACAGCCTCAGGCGGGCAGACGTGCAGGGGATTCTCTTGAGTCCATAGTTTTCATGGTAGTGCAGTAGAATTGTCAGTGCAGCTCCAAATACATATGTTTATTGGACGGTTGGCGGCCACGAGTATGGTTTCCACACATTCATTCGTTGTGTCTGGGACATGATCGCAAATCTACTCTTTCAACATCACCACTGATGTTGGTAAATTCTGCAGACCTGTGACTACATGTAGGTCAGTAGTTTAAAGGGTTACGGCCACCACACGTGCAGGGAAGAGGAGCTGAGAACACTTATCGTCAAATACCATCAGTAGCAATTAGCAAAGACGACGTAGGCCGGCCGGAGTGGCCGTGCGGTTCTAGGCGCTACAGTCTGGAACCGAGCGACCGCTACGGTTGCAGGTTCGATTCCTGCCTCGGGTATGGATGTGTGTGATGTCCTTAGGTTAGTTAGATATAATTAGTTCTAAGTTCTAGGCGACTGATGACCTCAGAAGCCATTTGAACCATTTGAAAGAAGATGTATTGTGGCAGAGGTATCTCATCCTGGGTGGATGATGTTTCGTAGCGGTTGCCATGTTAAGATGGGAATAATGTTTTATAAAACAGTTGTTTAACCATGACAGAATTGCGCCGTTGAGTAATTCCTCATCAGGCAGGATCACTAACGCAAGACGCAGTGAACACCAGTTCTGCAACAAAAACGTCCTATTACAAGATTGTCTTTAGCATATTTGCTCCGTAGTTTCTTCAGTTCTACTCATCCTCACTCTCTCTCTCTCTCTCTCTCTCTCTCTCTCTCTCCGCTAAACAACGTGGATATCAGCGTCATAGCTGCATATCAGCGTACATGTCTAATAACCTGCGCCGGCCGGAGTGGCCGAGCGGTTCTAGGCGCTTCAATCTGGAAACGCGCGACAGCTATGGTCGCAGATTCGAATCATGTCTCGGGCATGGTTGTGTGTGATGTCCTTAGGTTAGTAGTTTGGTTCAAGTAGTTCTAAGTTCTAGGGGACTGATGACCTCATAGTGCTCAGAGCCGTTTGATCCATTTTTTAATAACCTGCACTTTGACTTGTCTGACACGCAAACCTCGTGTGCTGCAGGACGTCTTGCAGCAGTACGGCGATACCGGGGGAGACAGTGGACTATTATGACTTCAGATCGTTGTAATACGGAGCTATTTTAACTTGCAACTGTCGCCAATACCAATACAACCCATTCTGCTAGTGGTCCGATTGAGTATCACTACAGAACATTCATCTTTATCGTTGGGAACTTCACATTGAGGGGTTACTGGTATTACAAGCGCATGACTGAATGGAATACGTTACTCAAAGAAAGACAAAAAGTTCGCTCGCTCTGCCATCGGCTTATAACACTTTACTTGACCAACGATGTAGTGGACGTGCGAGCACTTATTGATACCACAGATGGTATGTCTGCTTTGTATCCCAGTTAATTCCCCATCACTGCTCGTCTTACACTGCATAAAAACCCCAGCGACCACAATTCAGAAGGGAGGCATATGACGTTTTGAACCGTCAGAACAAATATCCTTGTTAGATACATTCACTATAGGGCTTGGGCTGCTACGAATGAACGAGAGAATATGTCTCCATTGCAGATAAATTGTTAATAGATAATTCTTGACACTATTTCCAAAACCCGAAACGAATGGCAGTTCACCACCCAATCGGAAGTCTTCCTTACTTAACTTGTTAAAATGGATGCAGTAATGTGACATATTTCCCTCATTTCAGAACAAACTATTTTTTCTCTCTCTACAAGGTACTGCATGTGTGTAAAGGGATCTTGGAGGAAATTTTCTCCCATAGAAGTCTGCATGCACCTGAAGCGTTGATATGCGCCTCAGACAGAGAAGTTCGCATTTTTCACATGGAAAAGGACCAATTATGGGCTTACTGGTAGACGAATTGCTGTCCCTCAGCAGTTTTTCTTTATTACGCCTAAATACAAGGTCATAACTATATACGAGGTTTATGGTAGCAGTAATGCATTAGACGGTAAGATGTCGACTGTGATTAATCTGCCGTTTCCAGGAAACTACCTCACCGGCTACCATTGTGATTGGAGTAAATGTGTTAACTGAGTTCAGGTTTCCTAGTCAGGCCCGGTTCCTACTTCCTTAATTACTCTGCGAGCGCTCGTCTTTGCTGCTCAAAGGCTGGCGAGCCTGCATTAGCAACTTCAAAGTTACATTCCTCTTCCACCCGCCCACCCATTCCGGCCCTAATTGCAGTCAGTCAAGTATTCGTTTCATCAGAGGACAAACGTCTATTTCGGGTAGATTCATCAAACTAAAATTTGTCACCCGATGCGTGAATCCCTGGATTTGCCGATGCTCGGAAGATCATCATTTGCTGGACGGTTTGCAGATAGCTCGAATAAACAATCATTATTTCTTATTCTGATTTGTTGGGGTCGATTGTCACCTGAATGAAAGTCTGTATAAGTTTTCCGGTCAACAGAGCCCAGCACAACCGATGAACAATGAGAGACGTTGATAGATGAAAGTGATAAGTGGCTTTACCGAATTGCATGGTTTGCCTTCGACATATATCCGCAGTTAGGATGAAACTGTCGATCACTCGACCACTAGGAAAGACATAAATTGGGCCCCATAGCACATTATTCAAGGAGTAACAATGTTTCTTATTTTAATTTTTGTAAATATCACCAGTCTACCGTTATACAGGGGCTAGACAAAAATATGGAAACATTGCCATAAATGCTTGCTCGAATATAAATGCAGATGCTGGCCAGGCCTACAAGTTGAAAAAAATGGTTCAAATGGCTCTGAGCACTATGGGACTTAACATCTGTGGTCATCAGTCCTCTAGAACTGAGAACTACTTAAACCGAACTAACCTAAGGACATCACACACATCCATGCCCGAGGCAGGATTCGAACCTGCGACCGTAGCAGTCGTGCGGTTCCGGACTGAGCGCCTGAACCGCTAGACCACCGCGGCCGGCACTACAGGTTGAGCTGCTGTATTTAACAACGAACGGCAGCTGCGCATAACGTTCATTGTGTCAGAAAAGTGTTCTGTGTAGTTGTGAGTGCTTTATGTCGGGCTAAGTGGATTCGAACGTGGCGAAATTGTTGGTCTCGTATGGTGGGTGATTCCGTAAGCCAGACAGCCTTTGGTGCTTCAAGAGGACCGGATACAGGAAAATGGAAAGCGTCACCAGCTAAGTCACAAAGCGGGCGAAAACTTGTGTTAAGTGATCGTGTCATAGCATTATGACGAAAAGTAAGAGGACGACAGCTGCAAAAGTCATTGCACAGCTGAATGTCGTACTCGCCAATCTTGTCAGCACCAAAACAACACGGAGGGAGCTCCGGAAGCAAGCAATTGCTGGGCGAATTGGAATTCCAGAACCACTCAACAGTGATGAAAATGCCCGTGTCAGGAAAATGTGATGCCAAAGCCACAAAATCTGGACTATGAATTAATGGAAGAAAGTCATTTGGTCGGATGAGCCTTATTTCATACTTTTTCCCACTTCTGGCCGAGGTTACGTCCAAAGAGTAAATATGGCAAGAGTCCGATGATGATTTGGGCAGCCATATTGTGGTATTCCACGAGCCCCGTGGTTAATCTGCAAGGTTGCATTACTAGCAAGTTGGTTGGTTTGTTGGTTGGTTTTGGGGAAGGAGACCAGACAGCGAGGTCATCGGTCTCGTCGGATTAGGGAAGAACTGGGAAGGAAGTCGGCCGTGCCCTTTGAAAGGAACCATCCCGGCATTTGCCTGGAGCGATTTAGGGAAATCACGGAAAACCTAAATCAGGATGGCCGGACGCGGGATTGAACCGTCGTCCTCCCGAATGCGAGTCCAGTGTCTAACCACTGCGCAACCTCGCTCTACTGGCATGTATTATGTGACCATTTTGGCTGATCAGGTCCACCCCATTGAACAATGTTTGTTCCCTAATGGTGATGCTATGTTCAAAGACGACATCTCCCGTTGCCCGGGACTGCTTCTGTGAGCACGAGGATGAAAGGTCTCATATTTCCTTGACACCACAGTCACCAGATCTCAATATTACTGAGACTGTGTTGTCTACTTTAGGGAGAAGGGTGCGTTACAGTCATCCACCTCCATCATATTTACCTGAACTTGCCACTATTTTGCGGAAATAATTATAAAAGTTTCCCTTACAATAAAGGACCCATTACGAGATGTCTGTAACAATTTCTGAATGTCAGTGGGTTTCCTACATCGTATTAGATATGGTAATTAGTTCTGTTTTTTGTGTCCCCAACCACTGTACCTATCACCTAGCTGGAACACGCCTGCGCTCTAATGCATTTATGGTAAAGCTGATTCACTTCCTTTTCAAAATTTCTTGAAATTTACGTTAAAAATTAACGTATATGACTAGTTTATCTCAAATGCTCACAGCTACGCTTTCTTCGTTTTCCGTTTCTCAATTTCTCACTCCACTTTCTTTTCTCCCTGTTCGTTACTTATGTTCTATACCCTCACCCCTTCTTTCACTTCCATTGTTGTCAGTGCCAGGAGTTTAATTATGCCCAACTGTAATTTATCTTTATTGTTCCAGCTTCCATGAAAGAGTTTTATTCTGTTATTGCAGTTACCGTTTCAGCTGTTTACTCTGTAATGATTACTAAACGTTTGATTTCATTGACAAGATAAGTAAATCAATATATGATTCTTTGTGTTCGGAGGTTTAACTACTTTCTGTACTCCAACATTAGATTAATAGGATAATCTTTTCCAGTGGTTTTCGTACCTTGAGCGAGTCATGTACAAAAAGAAAACTGACCCACAAATGGCGCACCCATCAAAAATCTTATATTATGCAACGGGGGTCAAAGCAACTAAGAGGATTTTGCTACGAACAAAGACGAATGTTCTAAAAGTTCAAACATGCTGGCAGGCTGATCCATGAAGAAATGGAAGTTTGAGGATCCAATGACATTACATTCAGAAACCACCAGCAACTCTGAACACGCTAATGGTGGTCTGGAAGCATTGACTTCGGACAACTGAAAACCTTAAAGCTTAAAACATGCAAGTGTTTTTTTAATAAGGTTCTCTGAAATGTAGTGCTACAGAAGAATTCTGCACATTAGGTGGGTAGGTCACATAACTCTTAAGGATGTACTGAATAGAACTGGGGACAAAAGACATTTGTGGCTAGAAGTAGGGATCGGCTGATAGGGCGCATTCTGAGGCATCAAGGGATCACCAGTTTAGTACCGGAGGAAAGGGTGGGGTGGGAAAAATCGTAGAGGAGACCAAGAGATGAATACATTAAGTAGATTCAGTAGGATGTAGGTTCCAGTAACCTGAGATGAAGAGGCTTGCACAGGATAGAGTAGCACGGAAAGCTGCATCGAACCCGTCTTCGGACTGAAGACCTCATCAACAACAAAAATTTCAACAACAACACAATGTATTGACCTAATTATTGTCATTCATATGTTCAGAAATTAGAATGCACGAATAAAATTGTAAAAATGCTTTGGCCGCGGGTGCTCAGGTTATTCACCAGAAGAACAGTGCGTGACGTGGTAGGTCTGGCATGGTGGTAGGGAAAGGAAGAGTATCAAAATACTAAGTCTTCCCATTTGTAGGTCGTCAAATAGATGTAGTTTTCTTTGAGTGTTTCATTTTAGTGTGTGTCTGTTGACCAGCGTGTGGCACTGTTGAAGCTGGATGGAGCTTACGTGGCGCCACGAGCGATGCATTTATAGGTGTGGTCAGGAAGCAAATTCGACAACAGCATATAGGTAATGCAAGCGCGATTAAGTAAAATTTTCTGGATTCCATTTACAACTGCAACGTTCTACAAGTTTTGGTATCTCAGAAGAATGCCTAGCTCTCCTGTTCGGTTGATCTAACGCTGATTAATATTCCGCTGAAGGATAGAAGCCATTCCAGTAATGTTCTTTTTCCACTTTTTCTTTCTTATGGGTGGTTGTGTTTCGCTAGTCGCGGATCATCCAGCGCTATTCTCGCCTCAGTCCCTGACCTAAGTCCATAGCGGTATAAGATGTATCAGCAGCCGTTCGAGACTGATTGTTAGACTTTTCGGACTGTGACTCTTTTGGTGCAAAGCTTTTATTTTCTGTCGAGAAGTCCGTGTGAGTGTAGCTGCTGATACACAGCCAGATTTGTATTTTGCCTCAGTGATCTTCATTTTAATTTTCACAGGCTGCGTAATCTTTGAGCCTGACTAAGTATTCATCTACATTTACGTGTGCATCTACATGGATACTTTGCAAATCACACTTTAGTGCCTGGGGGAGGGGTGCTCGAACCACCTTCACAATAATTCTCTATTATTCCAACTCGAAGAGCGCGCGGAAAAGCGAACACCTATATCTTTCCGTGCGAGCTCTGTCTTCCCTTATTTTATTATCATGATCGTTTCTCCCTATGAACGCCAGCGTCAACAAAATATTTTCGCATTCGGAGAAGAAAGTTGGTGATAGAAATTTCGTGAGAAGAATCCGCCGCAGCGAAAAACGCCTTTTTTTTAATGATGTCTATGGGTCAATTCATATCAAGTGGTCCCGCACTGGTTACTTGACCATCTCAGAAAAATTTTATATTTGCTGGGTGGATTCTCCAATGTTTAGTGTCACAAAAATATTTTTAAAAATTAATTGTTTATTAATTTGAATCGGCGTCCATATTTGTTCCAGGTCAGATGCGTTTTTTCGTATTTGCAAGCATCTACATTTTTCACAATTATTCAGAAGTGGATTGTCCTAAGCCTTTCAGAAAATATGCATTTAGTTCATCACACTCTGGGCTACAAATTAACATCATTATCACTTAGCTGAATGTATTCTTTAATATATTTTTAATAGTTCAAAGTTATCAGCCACAAATTAAAAAAAACTCAATGTTTGAACAGTAGTTTTCCAAAGAAAGATTAATTTCTCAGCTTTAATATTTGTTCTGCTGTTATACTGTATAGTATAGTTACCTTTTATGGAGTATCGATGGTGAGCAGCTTACACTTAAAAAATACACTATTGTAAAAAATGGATTTTTTAAATTTTTCCGTTTTGTGGCCTGTAATATCTTTGTTGGAGGACAAGATAACAATCTGAAAATTTCGCAGTTAATAGGCCTATATGATATCACAATTCAGTATAAATTTCAACTTTGAGATTCAATTGGAAGTTATGGAAAAAAGATTACAAACACGAGTCAGAAATACGTTTTTTAACAACTGCGGTTCCTGGTAGGCTGATCAAATAAAGTATACTAGCTGCATAATGTAACACACCACATTACATTAGCTAATGATTATTTGTTGAAACAATGGTGTGGTAATTGTTTCAGTAGGCTAACAATTGCATCTGCAAGCCTTTAAAAGTCTGATTGTTGTCTTCCCCCTTACACCAACAATTGTCTACTCACACTTATTTAGCTATAAGTTCTTGAAGTGTGCAGTTGAAAAATGGTATCTCAGTGTTCTGTTGGTGTTATTACTGATGGAGCATGTCATAATAGTGTGTATGTAGTATATCCTAAAGACATTACTTTAATCAAAAATTATGGTGAAGAAGAAAAAGTGTTGTTTTAATTACGAGTTGGCCCAGAGGTTAAATTAACATGCAAGTACCATGAAATGAAATACTTAAAAAAATTTCATCACCTTTTTGCTCAGTTTTGCATGGACCCTTTTGAGAAACATAAGAAAACTATAACAAATTGTCTGCAAGAAATAACATTTGATCATTATTCTAAAAATAAAAGTCCTTTTCTCAACGTAATACCAGAAAAATCATTGTGTCCAACATGTTATTCTAAGATATTTGTAATTCATATGAGAAAGGATAGTGAAACAGTGAAACCTCAGATACAGAGTTTTGCGACTTATCAGGAACCATTAAAAAAGTAGATACAGCTTGTGAAATCCTGGGTATATCGCCTGCTAGTAAAATTAGAAAACAAACTCAAGATAAAAGACCAAGTGCCTTGAATACAAAAATTGAGAAACTGGCAGCTACAGTCAAAAAGAATTTGGAAGTTTCACTTCAAAATACAGTTTGTACTAAAACAGATGGAAGTTCTGAAACTTCACCAACTGAATATGATAATTTGATAGAGAAACTAAAAGTAAATGCAGTACTTCAAACAAAGAGGATAAAATTATGATTATCAGTTTACTGCCGAATTCTTGGAGTCGATCAAAAGTTAGTGATGAATTTAGTGTGTCAGAACGTCTTGTTAAGTTAACAAGGCAATTAGTAAAAGAACAGGAAATTTTACCAGCATTACAAAAGAAAATTGCATCTAATTTGGTAGATGAAAACACAATCAGTAAAGTTATTAAGTATTATGACGATGACAGTAACAGCCGTTTAATATCTGGCAAAGGAGACTGTGTTTCTGTGAAATAAAATGGTTTTAAGATTCATAGAAAAAGGGTTAGTATTGTGTAATTTAAATGAACTATTCATTGAATTTAAAAAAGAAAATCCTGACATTAAAATTGGAAGATCAAAGTTTTGCGAGTTGAGACCAAGACGGTGTATTGTAGGGGCCATCTGACACCCATAATGTTTGTGTTTGTTTGTATCATCAGAACATAAAGTTGATGATAGATGGGGCCAATTTTAGAGTTGACTATAAAGACCTTTTGGAAGTTATAGTATGCAATACTGACAGCTACAATTGTATGATTAAGGGAAAATGTGAAGACTGTCCAGGCAAACAAGCCTTACTTGACATGTTTGAAGAAACCGAAGATGATGATTTGATGCCTGACAATATAAAATACAAATAATGGGTGACACAAGACAGAGCTGAAATGGTGACAGTCATAAAATCAAGAGAAGTGTTGGTGGCTAAACTTGAAAATCTGAAAATGCATCATTTTATTGCATACCTCAAAGTAAATTTTTGAAAGACAAAAAGCAAACCTTGGCGGCTGATGAATGCTTAGTTCTTGCTGACTTTTCGGAAAATTATTCCTTTGTTGTTCAAGATGAAGTACACGGCCACCAATACTACTGAGCCACAGCTTTTGTATCTTAAGTGACTACCTTGAACACAACACTACAGCAGTGCACATTTTTTCAAGTAAAATTGAAAACCTACATTAAATAGCATCACCGTCTGTAAAAAAACTGATTTACTTTTCGGATGGAGCAGCAAGTCAATATAGAAACAAACATAAAATTTATTAACATCTCCTTTCATAAAGAAGATTTTGGGTTTGATGTAGAGTGGCACTTTTTGGCTTCATGCCATCGGAAGAATGCTTGTGATGGTGTCGGGGTACAACAAAGCGAGCTGTCACAAAAGCAAGTCTGCAGCGGACCCATGACAACCATATCATAACACCTCAAGAAATGTTTGAATTATATAAAAAAGATATCAAAGGAATGTGAGGAAATACAAGAAGCCTACGACAATGTCTTGAAGGAAACGTACGACACTTGTCACAGCATAAAAGGCACTCGATCTTTTCATTGTTTTGTACCCCATTCACACTACTTACTGAAGAATAAGATCACATCAACTTCGCCCGATAGTGAACATCAGTGTGGAAAACTTGTACAACTGGTTCTTCAAAGTAAAGGCATAGTGGGTTGTGTTTACGATGAACAGTGGCAGCTAGGCGATGTTGATAATATTGACTGTCAAAACCAAGATGTACATGTTGTATTTTATCACCCTCGAGGACCAAAGGCATGTTTTACAAAATTTAGAAGGATCAAGTTTGGATGCCTCTTAAAAACGTACTAAGGAAGCTGTCTCCCATGGAATTTACAACTGTGACTGGGCGAACTTATAATCTAACACCAAACTGAGTGAACAAATTTCTCAAATGTTCAATGAGCGATGTACTAAAAACAAATAACAAGGGAAAAATATAATGTAAGCAGTAGGCTTATTTTCAATAAAAAAAAATAATCATATATATGATCAAATTATATACTGTAACTGATATATTTTATTTCCTAAGCCTAAATATCGCAGATGTTAAAAACGTATTGGTGACTCACGTTTGTAATCTTCTTTCCATAACTTCCAATTTAATCTCAAAGTTGAAATTTATACTGAACTTTGAGATCATAAAGATCTATTAACTGCGAAATTTTCAGATTTTTATCTTGTCCCCCAACAAAGATATTGCAGGCCACAAAATGGAAAAATTAAAATATCCATGTTTTAAAATAGTATATTTTTTGTGTGTTAGCTGCTCACCATTGATAGTCTATAAAACGTAACTATACTATACAGTGTAACAGCAGAAAAAATATTAAAACTGAGAAATTAATCTTTCTTCGGAAAAGTACTGTTCAAAAATTGAGTTTTTTTAATTTGTGGCTGGTAACTTTGAACTATTAAAATATATTGAAGAATGCACACAGCTAAATGGTAATGATGTTAATTTGTAGCCCAGAGTGTGTTGAACTAAATGCATATTATCTGAAAGGCTTAGGGCAATCCACATCTGAATAATTGTAAAAAATGTAGATGCTTACAAAACGAAAAAACTTACGCGGCCTGTGTCACAAATGGCCGACATTTCAAAATAATAAACAATAATTTTTAAAAAAATATTTTTGTGTGACTACTAAACATTGGAGAATTCACTCAGCAGACATAAAATTTTTCTGAGGTGGTCAAGCAAGCAGCTATTTTTTTCTTGGACCACTTTGTATGGATTGACCCCTACCTCAAATCCTGAATCATGTCAGAGACACTCTCACCCCTATTTCGCGATAACGCAAAACGTGCTGCAATTCTTTGAACTTTCTCGACCTACTCTGCTAATCGTATCTGGTAAGGAACCCAGACGGTGCAGCAGTACTCCAAAAGAGGCCGGACGAGCTTATTGTAGGCAGTCTCTCTAGTAGATCCGTTACATTTTCTAAGTGTTCTGACAATAAAACGCAATCGTTGGTTGGCCTTCCCCGTAACATTTTCTGTCTGTTATATCCAATTTAAATTGTTGTAACTGTAATTCGTAGTATTTAGTTGGATTTACGGCTTGTAGATTTGACTGATTCATCGTGTAATCGAAGTTTAACGGATTCCTTTTAACACTCATATGGATGACCTCACTCTTTTCATTATTTAGGGTCAATTGCCAATTTTTGCACGATACAGATAGATTTTCTAAATAGTTTTGCAATTTGTTGTGATCGTTTGATAACTTTAATAGATGATAAACGACAGCATCTTCTGCAAACAACTTAAGACAGTTGCTCAGATTATCTCCTAAATCGTTTATCTACATAAGGAACAGTAGAGGTACTGTAACACTACCTTGGGGAACGCCAGAAATCACATCTGTTTCACTCGATTACTTTTCGTCAATTATTACGAACCGCGTCCTCTCTGACAAGTAGTCACGAATCTAGTCACATAACTGACACGATATTCCTTAAGCAAGCAGTTTCACTACAAGCCGCTTATGTGTTACAGTTTCAAAAGCCTTTTGGAAATCTAGAAATGCGGAATCAATTTGAAACTCTTAGTCAGTAGCACTCAACCCTTCGTGTGTGTAAGGAGGTAGCTGTGTTTCACAAGACCGATGTTTTATAAAAACCATGTTGACTGTGTGTCAATAGACCGTTCTCTTCGAGATAATTCATAATGTCCGAACACAATATATGTTCCAAAGTCATGCTGCATATCGACTTTAATCATATTGGCCCATAGTTTAGTGGATTACTCTTACTAGCTTTTCATGAATATTGGTGAGACCTGTGCAACATTCCAGTCTTTGGGTACGCATTTTCGTCGAGCGAGCGGTTGTTTATCATTGTTAAGTATGGAACTAGCGCATCAGCATACCGTGAAGGCAACCTAATTGGTATACATTCTGGAGTATTTAAATGAATAGCCCATGCAAAAAGGTGGGGATGGTTATGACAAGGCTGGGTCATGAGCGTTCTCTCCACGAATCGCACATGCCGCCATCCCTTTACGAGATAACACGTTGAGCACAAATTATTAATTGTGGTAAGAACTTAGTGTTTCTGAAATTTAAACATGTACATACAGACGAAGGAATTCTACGTTTATGTCCAGAAAACTCAGCGTGGTTCTTTCGTGTGTGGTCCTGTCTAATGCATCAGGCCGAGAATGTAGCGCAGAACCCACACTCCAGTCATTCTGGTAGTTTTTTTTAACTTCTTTTGTAACAACAATGGACCATTGCGTGTTTAATTATATTTATGTGGATCAGTACTACTGATATTTGTGTTCTTTTCCTACTCTGTTTGATTCGTAATGACACCGAGTCTGTGACAGAAAGTAATAGGCTGGGACTACTCAGTTTTTCAGGAGACGTTTTGTTATGAGACGCTAATAAACATTGACTTCCGCCACAAATATTCGAAATTCATAGAAGTTATTAACGAAGGTCGTTTTAGGTAAACACTCTAGATTCTCTAACCTCTGTGGGGCTTTAGTTGAAACCGGGGCTAAGTACAATGCGTGCTCCAGTGACGCTGGTTCCAAATCCTGCCCGATTGGAACCTCTGCCGACTGATGCCCAGGAGTTTTAACGAGACAGTGAACATTTGGCAATAGAAGCTCGATGATCTATGCGAACAGAAAATGAGGGAGAGTCTGTATGCGAAGCCGTACGGAGCTGTCTGAAACAATCACCTGAGTACTAAGCCAAGTAAATGACATGGTACAGACAAACAAATTTATTAATGTTGTGAGACTTGGAAAATGAGCAATTTGGATTAGCATTCTGACTGTGCTCTAGCACGACTTCATCTTCCACGCGAGTTGCATGTGACTCGCCGATCCGTCTTCACTAACTAGTCTCCAAAACTCGCTGCACTTCACCTTCTTCCCTAACAGAACCTTAGCGACGTAATATCGACGGAACTGTCCACAGAAAGCCAGCAGTCACGTACTGCCAATGCGCACCTCGTATCACTTCCGTAATAGCATAACAATCACATTGCACTGCATTAAGGGCAGAATATACAACAGAGTTCAAAGTTTTTCGAATTCATTCATCAATTTTTCTCAGAAATATATCAATATGTTATACAATTCTTATTTTTCAACACACGCACTTCATTTATTGTTAATGCCTTATTCTAGATTAGAAATTTTTCACCAGCACCTCGAGAAATTACGAGCGAACATCAAAAAGTAAGTTACTCATTATTATGAAATGACAAGTACTGTAACTTTCGTTGAATGTCGCACTACATTTCGAAGCGAAACAGATACACGACACTATTTTTTATCGTCGTCACCAAGTCTCTGTAATAAACGGTTGGAAGGATATACCAATCTTCCAATTTCACGACAATAGACATCCACTGCTTTGTCACTGAGCCATTCGAGATTCCTGTGTAAACATCCTCATCGTGATAAAAATCAGTTTCCTTTCAGACGTTCTTTCAGCTTGCAGAAAAGATGGAAATCGCACGGTGCAAGATATTCCCTCCTTCACTTATTGACCACGTCCATGCATCCTTGGTCAAATTACTGACACCATTTCAATACTGCTGGAGGCGACACTTCATTTGATCCTCACAAGAATCGTAGCGCCCCACGTACTTAAGCTTTGGAGTCCGTTTCTAGATGCGCATCACTCCACTCCCACACTGTGATGCACCTGTTATCTGTACCACAGCAGAACTTTGACTGCAGGAACTCAGAAAATGTACTCTCTGACAATGCGCCACTTTGTTGCGTAATGGCCATGGCGTGTGACCTACATCTACATACATACCCAGCTAGTCACTGTCCGGTGCGTGTTGGAGGGTAATCTTTACCACCACTAGTCGTTTCCTTTCCTGTTAAACAAGCAGATGGAGCGAGGGAAAAACGACTATGTACATGCCTCCGTATGGGCCCTAATTTCTCGTGTCTCATCTTCGTGGTCCCTGTGTATGTTGGCGGCGGTAGGATCGTTCTTCAGTCAGCTTCAAATGCCCGTTCGAGATCTCAAATCATATTCGTGACACTTGCATGCTGATTGAACTCACTGGTAACAAATCAAGCAGCCCCCTTCCAAATTGCTTCGATGTCTTCTTTCAATGTCACCTGCTGTGCAATCAAACACTCGAGCAGTAGCGTCCTATATGCGGTCTCCTTTAGATATCAGCATAAAAACTAAACTCCTCCCGAACAGGCCATGAAGGCCCAAAGGTACCGAACGGCCGCCGTGTCATCCTCAGCCCACAGGCGTCACTGGATGCGGATACGGAGGGGCATTGGTCAGCACACCGCTCTCCCGGCCGTATGTCAGTTTCCGAGACCGGAGCCGCTACTTCTCAATCAAGTAGCCCCTCAGTTTGCCTCACAAGGGCTGAGTGCACCCTGCTTGCCAACAGCGCCGGCAGACCGGATGGTCACCCACCCAAGTGCTAGCCCAGCCCGAGAGCGCTTAACTTCGGTGATCTGACGGGAACCGGTGTTACCACTGCGGCAAGGCCGCTGCATATCAACCACACTTCCCTAAAATTCTTCCAGTGAACCGAAGTCGACCATTCGCCTTCCCGAACACAATTTTCACATGCTCTTTCCATTCCATAGAGCGTCGCAACGTTACGCCCAGATATTTAATCGACTGTGTCAAGCAAGAGATTACTAATGTTGTACCCGACACTACGGTTTTTTTTTCCTACTTATTGGCATTAACTTAGATTTTTCTACATTAAGAGCCAGCTGCCATTCATCACACCAAGTAGAAATTTTGTCTAAGTCGTCTTGTATCAACCTATAGTCACTTATCTCTGACACCTTCCTGTACAGGACAGCATCATCAACGATCAACTTCAGATTGCTGCCACCCCTTCTGCCAAATCATTTATGTATATAGAAAATAGCAACGGTCCTGTCTCAGTCCAGTCAGTGGTCCAAACAAACAAACTGCAGTGGGAACGCCAATCCTGCCGAATGGAATTCTCAGTAAGTTTTAATTCTGCAAAAACGTATGCAGAGGCCTACTGTTTATTTATCGGTGAAGTAGACGGTTGGATTTTATTAGACACCGGGCTACGCCTGTGTCGTGAGTCTGGACCTCTCGGGAAAGAGTCTGTTAAACCCTCTACGGTATAAGTTATGTGGAGTGGGGAATAGATATGTATAATCGCTAGGTTCAGTGATAGTAGATTTCAGGGTTAGAGAAAAGTGATTCCGGGAAAGTATGCACGTATTGGCCCATATAACTGAAAGATACCACGCGATTCTCGGGTTACATTTCCTATATAAGCATATGCTGAAACAGATCTTCAACAACACGCCGTAGAACACTGAGCAACATTGTTACAACTGCGGTAAACTGTGGTCAGTGATTAACTGTAGCGTAGTTCGTCCGTCATTAAATACAAACCAATTAAACTGCATCCAAACTCATCAATGCTCAGTTCAAGGGATAAAGTGCTGCAAGGTATGGGGATATTACTTTGGTTGAACGTAGGAACGGAACTACCTGTAGACGAATTGTGAGTGTGGTTGAATCACTGGAAAAGAACCATGTGTTGTAGGCAGGAGTGTTTTACATGTACGGAAATAAATGGTAAACGAGTAGTCCCAGACGGTATCAGTAATGTTGGCACCAAGGACGAACGTTTCAAAAATGGCTCTGAGCACTATGGGACTCAACTGCTGAGGTCATTAGTTCCCTAGAACTTAGAACTAGTTAAACCTAACTAACCTAAGGACATCACAAACATCCATGCCCGAGGCAGGATTCGAACCTGCGACCGTAGCGGTCTTGCGGTTCCAGACTGCAGCGCCTTTAACCGCACGGCCACTTCGGCCGGCGACGAACGTTTGTTTCAGAAATTACTAGTTGCCGATTTAGATGTTCTAGGCGAAAATAATGTAGGCAGATCAAGGTCCGACCCTAGCGATGAGCAAGCCACCAGTGTAACTGCATTACTTGTGAAATGGAATGTTTGGAAGTAGCAGAGAGAGTAGCAGTGGAAAAGTTATTGCTGGAATTTATGAACCTATTTAAGCCTCATGGCTCATTGACGGCAACCCGGATGATGAAACGCAAGATTCCCGCTGGAGGTCAGTTATCTGTGTATCATAATCCACATGGAGTAGCTCTCAGTAACGACTGAGAGCAGTGGTGTTTGCGTAGAGTTGTCAGTGCTAATAGACAAGCAACACTGCGTGAAATAACCGCAGAAATCAATCTCGGACGTACAACGAACGTTTCTGTTAGGACACTGCGGCAAAATTGGCCGCTTATGGGCTATTACAGCAAACGACCGACGCGAGTGACTTTGCTAACAGCACATCACCTGCAGCGCCTGTCTTCGGCTCGTGATTATCTCGGTTGGACTCTTGACGACTGAAAAACCGTGGCCTGGTCAGATGAGTCCCGATTTCAGTTCGTAAGAGATGATGGTAGTGTTGGAGTGTAGCGCAAACCTCACAAAACCATTAACCCAAGTTGTCAACAGGACACTGTGAAAGCTAGAGGCGGCCTCATAATTGTGTGGTATACATGGAATGGACAGGGTCCTCAGACCCAACTAAACCGATTACTGACTGGAAACGGTCATGTTCGGCCACTTGGACAGCATTTACAGCCGTTCATGGACTTCACATTCCCAAAAAAAACGATGCAATTTTTATGGACGATAATGCGCCAAGTGACTGGGCCATAATTGTGCACGATTGGTTTGAAGAATATTGTGGACAATATGAGAGAATGGTATGGCGAACCATCTAACATTTATGGGACGTAATCTAGATGTCATTTCGCACACAAAATCCTGCACTGGAAACACTTTAGCAATTATGGACGGCTACAGAGACAGCATGGCTCAATATTCCTGCAAGGGGCTTCGGAAGAGTTGCTGAGTCTGAGCCACGTCGAGTTGCTGCAAAAGGAGGTCCGACACGATGCTAGGAGCTGTCACCTCAGTGTACATCGCTCGACTCATGGGCGGCTAACCTCTACCTCATGCCAGCGAGAAAATTCTTGGCTGGCATACGGAAGGCGCAGCCGTAACTATGGGCTACGCTAGAACCATTGCTTCTCCAGACGAGAAAGCTCTGCCGCTGTTTTACCACCTCCAAACGGTAAAAGTTGGCACCGACCGTGCTCAACTGTATGTGTGAGTCAAATTCCCTGTAGCAAGCACTGATTTCTGGTACGAATGTTATACCATCCACCCATACTTGGAGAGATGGGAGGCCGTAGGAAAATACGGTGTGGCCGAGCGGTTCTAGGCGTTTCAGTCTGGAACCGCGCGACCGCTACGGTCGCAGGTTCGAATCCTACCTCGAGCATCGATGTGTGTGATTTCCTTAGATTAGTTAGGTTCAAGCAGCTCTAAGTTCTAGGGGACTGATGACCTCAGACGTTAAGTCCCATAGTGCTCAGAGCCATTTGAACCAAAATACGTACAAGCCAGAGCAAAGGACGTATTAATAATATCACCCGGAGGGAAAACCCGTGCATTAATGTCAGCGGACAAACTTGGTCAGCAAGAGCAACTCACTATATGCCCTTTAGGACTAATCCGTACCGCAACAGGAACACGCAAGGCACAGTTATTTCTAGGTGCAGCAGGAGCAGAAGAATCCCTGTGGGACATCGTGGTGTCACAACCATATTTTCGGAGAGCAAGGTGTCGTGTCCTAATACACAGTAGAGGGAAGACAGGGGATTCCAGGTCAGCCTGCAGTTTCGAGCGGTCAGGAGAAAATGCGGAAAGACAAACTTCCAGTGAAGGCAAGGTCAGCACCAGGGCAGCTACGAGAGGCGCGGATTTCGGGACTCGATAGGATGCTCGCAGCGAGAGACGCAGGGAACTATTTAAGTGCAATCACACTGACTACTACACTGGAGCCTAACTCTAAACATTAGAAAAAGCAAAGGATACAGCTGGTTGCTCAACAGAAATCACTGTCCGAGTCCGTGGGGTGAGAACTAAAAGAAGTAGCGAACACTAGCAGCATTGTAAGTATAGTCTTTGAAAGCAGCACTCCATGTGAGAAAAACAGACTTGTCGCAGCTTACCAGAGGCTGGCGACGAGCGACACGGAGTTGGCGCCGCAGTGATCTGACTGAGAACTCTGTCTGAATACAAAAACATGGGTTTTTAAAGGATTGTGGAGGCGCACTATTTCTCCCTATCTATAATGTGCCCGCCAACCCACAGGTATCCATCAGTTTAATGTGGGACTCTCTACACCTCCCTGGTGCCTCTGGCCAACGACGTTCACGTCCTTGCCTCCCTCCTACTGTGTAGGTGGGGATGTTTCTGGCCTTCACATTAACCAACTTCACGTTTGGTAACTACGGCGTTCAGCTGAAAGATGAACGTTATTGCCGTTCCTATTATGGCTGGTGACGACAGTGTCTTACGTCTCTGGGCCCCACCCTGAGGACTGTCGTGAATGGGGATCGCTGCCCTAGCAGTTTTACCCATTTCCCATCTCTCTCTAAGCCGTGGAAACCCACTGACGCTCTAGTTCTCAGGCTCAAGTCTCAAGCTCGGTGCCAATGCTGAGACGCGCCTGTCTGTGACCATCTTATACTGTGACGTCCTACAACAGCACTTAGGCGCTGGATGAAATTACCAGTTAATTCCCCTGGGAACGCTTTACACAGCGCCTGCAGTTCGCAAAGCTCTAATGTTACTGTTTACCTCTGGTAACCTAAATGCTAACATATCTGCTGGCTCACTGCATTGTGTCTCTGTGGCCTCGCTGGCTTCCAACAACCTTCAGCTTAACAATGTGCAAGTCAATACATCCTCCGTTTATGACATGGGATACACTGGATATATTCCGCGTACAAGCCAGTAGTGGTTATTGAGAACTGCTATGAACATGTGCGACTTACAGGTACGTAGCGGTTAAAACTGCAAAGTAGCTGCGTACCGTTAAACAGCACGACTTGCGATATCTCGGTACTAACTTTTCATCTTCCAGCTACAACAACAACAGCTGCAAGTGATACCGTAACATACCTTTGCTTTACTGGCTGGACACATTTCGAGATATGCTACCTGCTCAAAAACTGACTTATATAAAAAATACCGTAGAACAGCAACTGGTTAACACTCCGGACAAGCTAACAGCAAATCAAAAGAGGACACATTAGTGCAAAACAAGTGCTCCAGCGTGTGCAGTGATATTGTGATTGTCAACATCAGAAGATCGAGGGTTCAGCCTGAAGAGCACTCTTGGTTTTGACTCTTATTTGTCCAGTCAGGTGTAGAACTGCACGCCCTACTGAACTTCTTGTACGCAAAACACCGACCGGGTGCCTAGCCATAACAAATCGTTAGTGATAATATAGGCAGCCAATGAACTTTGTGATTCAAGCTGAATTAACACAAATGAAATGTGAAAGGAATCTGAAGTTTCGGATGAGATTATCTCGAAAAGTACACACCAGGTAAGAATAGTGGGTAAGACAAGTTCTTAAGCTCAAGGAGGGACATCAAATGATACTACACGTGACCCCTAGCCCCCGCCTCCTTGGGTTGGGTGGGGGGGGGGTGACTTTTAAATCTTAAATGGAAACTCCCATTTTTTATTGCAGATTCGGATTCTCCATAAAAAAGTAATCAAGTTTTGGCTGAAACATTTTTTAAACCATTGACAGAGGGCGCTGAAATCTAGAAAAATTAAAATTGAGGGAAGAACTCCAATTTATTTAGAATAATCAGAGAAGGACGCATCAAATCGATACAAAATGTGCACCAATTCTTTCATTATGCCAAATTAAGCTATTTTTTTGAAATATATACCCTACCCGCCACAGTTTTTGATGGAGGGAGGCGGAAAGGTATTAAAATCTCGTTAGGGAACTCTTCACAATTGCATTACTCACCCGACTGTGGCCCTACCGTGGCCAAACTGCTCAGTATAAAGGTTGGTGCAATGCAATCAGACGTCACTTCACTTTCAGATTGTGAACCGTAAACATCAACTGACGAAAGTAAATTATTCCTTAGTGAAACATGGCTCACTATCCTCGTATAACATAACATAAATGGCTCTGAGCACTATGGGACTCAACTGCTGTGGTCATAAGTCCCCTAGAACTTAGAAGTACTTAAACCCAACTAACCTAAGGACAGCACACAACACCCAGCCATCACGAGGCAGAGAAAATCCCTGACCCCGCCGGGAATCGAACCCGGGAACCCGGGCGTGGGAAGCGAGAACGCTACCGCACGACCACGAGTCACTATCCTCGTACAAAGATTGTTGATATGATGTTAACTTTAGGTGACTGCCATAACAATTACACTGCAGCTGCACAATTGTATGCGGATCGTTTCCCAAACAGACGACATCCAAGCGAAAACATTATTCGAAATTGCACTCAACGAGCTCGAAATGGATACATGCACCGTCCATCTCGTCATCGCGAATGCAATGAAAATGTCGCCGGACCCTTACCGTTCTCGCCTGTGTTCAACTAGATCCTGTGCGATTCAGAGACAAACTGGAATACCGAAATCAACTGTTATGAGGATTTTGAAGGCACATAAATATCATGCGTATCATATCACACTGACACAGGCATTAACACTGAAAGGTATGCAAATACGCATGCATTTCTGCCAATGGGCCTTGGAAATGATAAGAGGTGACAATGATTTTTTTAGATACGTTACATTCACCGATGAAGCCACATTCAGAAACAATGGCGAATTAAATCGTCATGATTGTCATTATTGGTCCCCTGTCAATCCAGACGGGCACAGACCCGTTGACAATCAACACAAATGGTCGCTAATTGTCTGGTGTGGAATTTTAAATGGTCACCTGATAGGACTGTTTTTTTTTTGTTTTTTTTTTTTACTGAAATGTTACTGTGGAATCTTATTTACAACTTCTCCACGATGATTTGTTGGAGCTAATGGAAGATTTTGATTTAGAAACTAAGCAACGAATGTGGTTCCAACACGACAGAGCAGCTACCAATTATGCTAAAAATGTGTGGAACGTGCCACCATGGTTGGTGGATAGGACGCGGCACACCAGTTCAGTGGCCTCCACATTCAACAGACCTAATATCTCCTCATTTTTTCTTCAGAGGTTATTTAAAAAATATTGTTTATGAAAGACAATGCATCCGAGGACCGTGTGCAGCCATACCATGGGATGTGTGGAAAACTTTCGCAGACGATTGACCTTATGCATTAAAGCAAATGGGGATAATTTTCAACAATTTCTACATGGCTAATTTCATTAATTAAGCACCCCAAATTGTGAGAGTCAAGGGACTCTCAACCCCAGCATGTGAGAGGCAATGGGTCACTCACTAATGAAGCACCCCATAGGAACATCATTCTACTACGTCCATGTCGTTGTTCCTGGGTAATGCTTAAAGTGGGATACAGTACATTTTGTACAAAAAAATAGCTTAATTTGGCGTAACGAAAGAACTGGTGCACATTTTTTATCGATTTGATGCGTCTTTCTCGGATAATTCTAAATAAATTGGAGTTCTTCCACAATTTTACTTTTTACTCGATTTCAGCGCCATCTGTCAATGGTTTAAAAATGTTTCGGACATTACTTTTTACGGAGAATCCGAATCTGCAATAAAAAATGGGGGTTCCCATTTAAGATTTAGAAGTTGCCCCCCACCACACTCAAACGGGAGGGGGCTGGAGATCACGCGTAGTATCATTTGATGTCCCCCTTTGAGCTTACGAACTGGTCTTACCCACTATTTTTACCCGAGGTATAGTTTTCGAGATAATCGCATCCGAAACTTCAGATGGACCACTATATATATATATATATATATATATATATATATATATATATATATATGTGTGTGTGTGTAAAATGTGTAGTCGAGTCAGAGATTGTCAGTCTGCGACTCAGGGGACCAGATCTTCCGAAGAGGGCAGGATTGTTGCGCCACTGAGTCTCTATTCTTGGTGGTTGAAAATCGTGAACAAATTAACATCTAACTTCACTGCAGGGTGACGCAAGAAGCAGTAGAGAAGAGAAGCAGAGGGGAGCCAGCAAGGCGTTCTTTGGCAAGGAACTACAAGTGGGCTGTTGTGACGCTGGAACATACACTTTCGGACCATACGGTAGCGTAAATTACCACGCGTACAAGCCTCGACGACTCAGCCAAGGCTGTAACTCTGCTGACTCAGGGATGACGTGATTATCCCTGGCACCGCAGCTCTAGTGTGACCTGCACGACGCAGAGTCGTATCTGGGGTGAGACGAGCCACTATAAATACAGCCCATTTCACCTATGTAGGGTCTGTCTCTGCCTGCAGCCAGATACGGAAGATACTTCGTTCCAGACACTGACCCGAAGTGGGTAATCCATACTGCTGTACTAGACTTCCCTTCTGATAATTGCAGAGTTATAGGCTGCACCTAAACCCAGATGCCTCCGGGAGCTGAACTTGTGCTTTCCGGCTGCTGAGTTAACTGCTGGCTGCCTTTATCGACTACAGGACGCTTACTTGAGGATCCACGGTTCCTAACTGGGTCTGATTAGCTGCAGAACTGACGCTCGCCTTGTGCGGGAATACACTGCCGCTGCGTGACAATACCGCTCCGGGTGTCCTCAGTTCGTGACTGCGTGCTCGGCTGTTTCCTGCGCTGAGGTGCACGAATGCTCCAGCCAACGTGGCTGACTGCTACAGCACCCTGCTGCCCTGGCCTGGAGGCTCTGCGCTTCTTCACCGATTCCGTCCCACTGCAGCCTTCTTAGTGCTGTGGGCTGCCAGTGTCATCGAAGGCCAGATGCTAAGCACGGCACCCTTTTTCCACACACCAGGGCTCAAGTGCGACCGTCGCTGCTAGCTGCAACAATACAACGCCAGTACCTGACGAAATAAATAAAAGAATGTCTCTTCCACTTCTGCCGTAAACCGGGTGTGCTTTGATCGCCATGGTTACTTTAACCACTCATACATCAAAACTTTTACAGGTCTCTGCTGGCTGTCAGTTGGGTGTTTCGTACATACTGTTTGGTGATAAAATTCCATCGATATACGCCAGATGGTGGCATGTAATGCCGCTTTTACCACGCAACAGTTTGAGAACCTATTGCGACTTACTGCTGTACACGAAAAAGTGTGTTAAAATCCGGCTGTGCAAAATGCACCGGTATCTACTCGATTAATTCTCAAAGCAGATCACTCATCAGATTTTTGTTTACTCCTCTGTTTCGGTATTTCTTTGACCACTGGTCATTGTTTTTTCCAGGATTACAGAGGCACATTTTATTAAATAGCGTTGATCCCAGTGGCAATGTGAAACTAAGGAATATGAACATTAACCATCGGTATACAAGCAAAGGCTCAGTTGTAACTGTTAATGTTGCTAAAACTAAGACAAACAAGTGCCAGGTAAATGAAAAGAACAGGATTTACGTTTCTGATGGATGACATTGAAGGCATTATGCTCAACCAAATTTCGGGCTGACACTGATTTATGTACCGTACCAGTTTTTTTCGTTTATGAGGCTTAATGAAGCACTTAAGAAAACTGTAGGTCAGTGTAGTTATTTCTGGTGGTCAAAGTTTTTTTTATGTTTTTGAAATACTGACCACAAATGGAATGGTGGTTGACAGTTGTGGTGGAAATGTAGGCCGGTCAGTGTATCCCCAAACACACGGTAACTTTGACCATCTACATTTTTTTGCCATTACTCCCTCTGCGTTTTATAAAATGTAGGGAGGAGAAGATTAGTATTCAACGTCCCGTCGACGACGAGGCCATTGGAGACGGAGCACAAGCTCGGATTACGGAAGGATGTAGAAGGAAACCGGCCTTAAGCGATTTAGGGAAATCACGGAAAATTTAATTCAGGACGGCCGGACGCGGATTTGAACCGTCGTTCTCCCGAATGCGAGTCCAGTATCCTAACAACTGTGGTACCCCGCTCGGCTTTTGTAAAAAGTATTGTACTGACTAACATGTAATGCTTTCAAACAAACTCTCGCTAACAAAAGAAAGATCGTGATAACCACATTTTAATCTGAAACTCGGTCAAAGTATACCCTGTCTACAGTATTTTCATCAGAAATCTACCTGCCTTTTTGTTAATCAACTCGCACCATCACCGCGGCCTGTAGAGGGGTACCTTACTACACAGGCCAGCCATCCTGACCCCACTACGCACACTATATTCCGTGGCAATCCGATGGTGGAGATTGTGTTTGGCAAATGTCTGGAGAATGTAGAGTGTCAAAAGTACGGAGTAAGTTATGCTACAATATAGAAGTGTCTTTCGAGGCTAGGATATGGTCCCGAGTGTCAAAAGTACGGAATAAGTTATGCTACGATATAGAAGTGTCTTTCGAGGCTAGGATATGGTCCCATCGTTGAGCTTAAGGAAACGCTAAATTTCTAAGGAAAGGAAAACATTTTGCAGCATCGTGTACTACATACAGTAGAGGAACAGTTCGGAGACGATGACTAATTTTATCGTCAGGGCAGTGCATCCTGTCAAAGCAGCACCCGTGAGGTAATGAGTCGTCGACAGTAACATCGATGAATTGGACTGGCCGGAAGTGAACACAACGATGAGTTAGAACGTTGAACCCAGTAACCCTTCTCTAGTTTCGGCTTTTGAGGAAAAATGGGCTGCCATTCTTCTGCAGTCATTCAGACAACTCACTGACACTGTCCCCAGCAGGCGAAGGGTGGACACACTCCGTGTTAAAGTCCACTTTCGGATACTTTCGATTAGAAAGAATGTGTCATTTTTTTACTTAGGCCGCTATTTATTTTCACTACCGGTTTCGGCTTATTAAGTACCTAACTGTCTAGTGAATACTTTAAAGAAAAGCTTGCGTAGGTAACGATACAAAATAAGAAGACAATGGTGTGAATGAAATTAATGCAGCAGAAAAAAATGGTTACCTTTACATTTTCCAAATGTCTAAATTGGTAGCATCTTCAAAAATTGTGTCTCAGTCATATTGGTTTACGAACGCTTCTAGGTGTTTTGACTTTATTTTGTCCACGTAAACCGGGAAATATGCACAGGTATAATGCTGATGAAAGAATAAAATATTGACCAAAAAATAAAAGTGTGGGCTTTCAATAAACTCAGCGTATACTTAAAGAAAGGAACTAATAAAATGAAATAACTTAAAATTATTGAAATATGTAAAGAAATGGAGAGTTCGAAAATTTCAGTTTCACTTAGTGCGTAGGTAACAAATGGTTCAAATGGCTCTGAGCACTATGCGACTTAACTTCTGAGGTCATCAGTCGCCTAGAACTTAGAAGTACTGAAACCTAACTAACCTAAGGACATTACACACATCCATGCCCGAGGCAGGATTCGAACCTGCGACTGTAGCGGTCGCTCGGCTCCAGACTGTAGCGCCTAGAACCGCACGGCCACTCCGGCCGGCGCGTAGGTAACATGAATACTTTCATCTCAGAGTGGAAATTATGTAGGAATAATATTATCTGTTAGTGTGGGAATTACGTATAGAGTCTCTACATTTCTCTTGATTAGTCGCAATAAAGATGATAGTAAAGTTGTCGAGATATCGTCTATTTTTCATTTCAGTTTGTTCGTTGAAATGTTTATCTGGCAGATTTTTAAAATGACTAAAAATTTCAATCTCTTCCAGACTACTCATTTTGTTTCCTTTCTTAGTCTATTGAAGGATTTAGAATGTTTCGGGATGTGTGTGTGTGTGTGTGTTGCGTATTAGATGCGTGACAAATGCACTTTGATTATTTTCCTTCGATTTTGTGTTTTCTTTAATGTAATCCGAAAATTCCTACCTGATTGGGAAACATTTATCGCATCGCAGTTGTCACATCTGGTTTATATATTTTCGATTTATTTAAGGGTTCCGTTTTACGGGTGACGTGTCTTATTATATTTTTAATCTTATTTTCTCTGTGGAATTCAGTCTTTATTTTCGTATTTTTTAAAATTCTGGCTATTTGTCTGAAATACTACCTTTATGTGGAAGAAATGCAAAATTAGGTTTCTGTTTCCAGAGTAACGTCGATGGTGGATGACTGCTGTGTTGCTTTCAACTTCTACTTGTCCATTTCTTTAATCATTTTTCAATCAAAAGTACTCGATTCCTCTAAGTTTTCAAGGATTGTTATTTCTTTCTTAGTTTCGTCTTCATCCAGCTGGAAAGTTGCCATTCCCCGTAACAATGTGTGGTAGTACCCTTTTCTTGTGGGTTGCTGGGTGGCATGAACTATTACTGATTAATGTGTGTGCAATTGTTGGATTCCGAAAAATTCGGAATTTTTGCGTTTACTCGTTTTTGTTTATTGTTATATTTAAAAAGTTTGTACAGTCATTTACTTCTGCCTCGCTTTATAACTGTACGTGGATGTTGGCTGTGTCGTTCCCTGTACCTTTTAATAGAATTAATGTGTTATCGACATAGCATTTATAGTAAATAACAATTCCGCTGTCTCTTTAAATTTCTCAGAATGTTAGACTTCAATGTGCTTGATGAATGTCAGCCAAGGCTCTTGCCATGCAGTTCCTCATTGGTAAACCATCTCGTTGTCAGTATATATCACTTTGAAAGCTATTTTAGTAGAAGGAAATTAGAGTAAGTTGCAAGAGTTGAACAGGGTCACAGATTCTACCTTTAAATAGTTTGTTGTACTTAGTTAAGTTACTTTCAAGTACATTTACACTTTATTTGGTAGAAATATTTGTGAAAAGGTTGGTAGCATCGGAAAAAAGTTACTTTTGTTAGGGATATTACAATTTTTGGTTTGGTCAATTAATTCCTATGTACAATGAAGAGCCAAACAAACTGGTAAACCTGCCTAATATCGTGTAGGGCCCCCATGAGCACGCAGAAGTGCCGCAACACGACGTGGCATGGACTCAACTAATGTCTGAAGTAGTGCTGGAGGGAACTGACACCATGAATCCTTTCCGTAAGAGTACGAGGGGGTGGAGATCTCTTCTGATGAGCACTATGAAGGCATCTCAGCTATGTTCAATAATGTTCATGTCTGGGGAGTTTGGTGGCCAGCGGAAGTGTTTGAATTCAGAAGAGTGTTCCTGGATCCACTCTGTAGCAATCCTGGATGTGTGGGCTGTCGCATAATCCTCTGGAATTGCTTAAGTCCGTCAGAATACGCAATGGACATGAATGGATTCAAGTGATCAGATAGGATGCTCACGTACGTGTCACCCGTCAGAGTCGTATCTAGACGTATCAGGGGTCCCATGTCACTCCAACTGCACACACCCTACACCATTACAGGGCCTCCACCAGCTTGAACAGTCCCCTGCTGACATGCAGCGTCCATGGATTCACGAGGTTGTCTCCATATCTGTACACGTCCATCCGCTCGATACAATTTGAAACTTGACTCGCCCTATCAGGCAACATGTTTCCATTCATCAACAGTTCAATGTCGGTGTTGACGAGACTAGGCGAGGCGTAAAGATTTGTGTCGTGCAGTCATCAAGGGTACACGAGTGCGCCTTCGGCTCCGAAAGCCCATCTCCATGTTGTTTCGTTGAATGGTTCGAACGCCGACACTCGTTGATGGCCCGGCATTGAAATCTGCAGCAATTTGCGGATGGATTGCATTTCTGTCACGTTGAACAATTCTCTTCATTCGTCGTTAATCTAGTTCTTGCAGGATCTGTTTCCGGTCACAACGATGTCGGAGATTTGATGTTTTACCTACCGGTTTCCCGATATTCATGGTATACACATGACATGGTCGTACGGGAAAATCGCCAATTAATCGCTACGGAAATGCTGTGCCCCATCGGTCGTGCGCCGACTATAACACCACATTCGAACTCACATAAATCTTGATAATGTGCCACTGTAGTAGCAGTAACAGATCTAAAAACTGCTTGGACTGCTAAGCGAGCGAGCTGTGTTCAAACATCCCCCGTTCCAATTTATTTCCGCTGTTCGCTGTATTCAAATTTGTGTCTTTATCGTAGTTGGTTGGGTTGGGTTGTTTAGGGGAAGAGACCAAACAGCGAGGTCATCGATCTCATCGGATTAGTGAAGGACGGGGAAGGGAGTCGACCGTGCCCTTTCAAAGGAACCATCCCGGAATTTGCCTGGAGCGATTTAGGGAAATCTTGGAAAACCTAAATCAGGATGGCCGGACGCGGGATTGAACCGTCGTCCTCCCGAAAGCGAGTCCAGTGTGCTAACCACTGCGCCACCTCGCTCGGTGTGTCGTAGTGTAACGTCCGTTTGCCCCAGCAACGTGTAAGGAAGCGGCATATAATGACAGTTGACTCTGCAGAACTACTCTATTACCAGCCGAAAGGAAATTGCTCTCGAATGGGAACTACAAAACGTTTGATGACAAAGAGACAAGTCAACCGAATCCGCCGCAGAAAAATGCGTCTAGTGTGTCATACACGGCATTAGTGACAGTACGTGTGTCATACGATAGGAATCTTTTACCGAAGCACCTAATTTGTACGCCTGGTTAGTGAGAGAGATATGCCTCCTACGCCGATTTAGGTGTTCGTATGAATATGAATGTGATCACTCACAAGGAAATGATCAAAAAATAATAGTTTGTCACATAAGCTGCAGCCTATGAACGCAGCAGTTTCACAACCACGGTTTCCCTGTGCTCAGTCAAAATATACGTTTTTAACTATTTTGAAATTGCGCTCCGTTTTGTAAGTTTCAACTCTTGAATTCCTTTGTTGTAACATAGTTCACACCTGTTTGTTTATGGTTTTCATTTGTGTGAGACATCTATGCGTCACCTCGCGTGCTCCCACTATTCATGACAACATCCAAGATTACAGAGAAAGAACAAACATTTCAATAACCGGACGTACAGTTCATAATATCACGACTAAAAAAATAAAATAAAAATAGCACAAGGGAGTTTTGAACACGGCTAGTCAGCTCTACAGTCCAACACCATGGCCACTTAACCACAATGTCGCGGTTGTTAATCTTCCCTCAATATTGCACTTGTTAAGCCTGGACTGTCCACTTTTCCTATTTTGCTTTCTTTTTACAGTTCAGGAAACCTTCTTCCTGTTTTCATTCTTGACCTGTGATCAGTTTTTTTTTGCGGGATATCCACTGGACCATCTTACCACTAAATCCCTTGCGAGAGGCCTGGAGATAAGTGTGGTATGCTTGACTGCCCTCAGATTGTTGAGGGTCGTGGTAGCCTGCCAATCGGTATCTCAGGTTTTGAAAACTTGATGTCGCAGTTGTAATCCCAGGTCTGTGCCCGCCACTCCGAGTTCAAGTTTGTCTCCTGTGATTGATTCTTAAGCTAATTCGTCAGAGGGCTCATTTCGCGAAATACCCTCGGGCTCGGTGTCCAGATGAATGTTACTGTCATTCTGGAGTTGTGGAGGTCAACTAATAGGTATTGGATCTTAGCGATCGAAGGATTTTTGTGGTAGTACTGAGATACGCCGTATCAGCAGCTCATGGGGTCACTATAAACCATGGAGCCCTTTGTGAAGATAGTTTTAATGTACTGATATGGCGACCTACTCGGCCGTGTATATACTGCATGTACTAGGCCGGAAATGCATCTCACGCTACTTTGCGGGACCAAAAGCAAAGTGACTCTGTCATTGTCTTTCGATCCATCTTTGTAGATGCATGTCTGATTTGAATAGCCACGTAGATCCGAAGGCGACAAACTTCTGAGAGTGATGGGATCATCATTTTTCTTAGGGCCACAATAGAGGTCCATCCATAACATATGACTGGGTACGTACTACGATTGGTGCCCAGAGGAAACTCTCGGAACACAGACAAGAAAGGGAAGCTGACGTTTCTTGCATAGAGTTTCGCAACCCAGCTTGTATACACAGTTGTGGGCGATTCGTAAACAGTCTGAGAAATAGTTGATAAACACGGATGGGTAGGCTCTAACAGACTGTGACCATATAGTTCTCCTAGAGCTGCTGACATCCGCCCTCCGTGGTGGGACACCAGCTTCCACCAGAAGGCTACGTACAGGCCTCGTGTGAAAGGCTCCAGTTGCCAACCTCACACCACTGTCGTGGACTCGGTCTAAAAAGCACAGTACTGATGGTGCTGCCGACCCGTATGCAACACATATGTAGTCTAGTTGGGATAAATTCTAAGCTTTATAAAATTGGAAAAGAACTGTGCGGTCTGCACCTCAGGAGAAACGGCTGAGAAATTTGAGGCTATTAAGGTTCCTCATACAATTTGCCTTGATTTATCGTACATGTGGTAAGCATGTTAACTTACTATTAAAATAAAAGGGCTAAAAAGTTGAAAGTTTCAACGACTTCAGGTCACTTGTTATCGACATTAAGTTCTGGGAGTGGATGCACAGTCCTGAATCGACTGAATTCCATGACGCGAGTTTTCGCGAGATAACGCTAATATCAATGTTTCAGGGCCCAGTTATGTACTTTCTGTATGGTCCCTGATGTTGGCGCTCTGTACGGCGCAATGATGGAGAGCTGTAATACAGGCAAAGGTCATTCACATACAGTGGGTCTCACTGCAGTCACGATAAAATTGATTAGGACGAGTAGGGGAACTACGCTCAGAATCGATCCCCGAGGTACCCCAGTTTCCTGTATGTATTGGTTACTGAGATTCAAACATACTCCGACCCTGAATAGTCGGAGGGATAGAAAATTCTGGCCAAAAATGGGTAAACAGTCCCGGAAGCTACACTCATGCAGTGTATAGAGGATGTGATGGCCTCATGTGGTATCGTATGTCTTCTATAGGCGATCATGTGTTGGCGAAGCACACTGCAGATTCAAGACTAATCAGTTGGTCTGTGGAGGACCGGAATGCTCGAAATTTCAGTTCTACCCTCTGGTTTCCAGGCACGAACAGAGTCGTCAGGTGACCATTCATTCGAATAGTTTACATAATCCTTTCATTATAGAGATGGGTCGATAATTAGTAATACCGTGAGTGTGTTTTCCCGGTTTCAGGATTTCAGGATAGGAAAGATAACACCGTCCCACCATTTGGAGGGAAACACCCCTTCCCGCTAAATACGATTCAAAAATCGGAGGATGGATTTAATACTGTCATTGCTAAGGTGTTTAAGCTTTTGGCTATGGATTTTATGGGGTCCAGGAGTTGTGTATCGAAACTCTGCTAAAGCGCTGCAGAGCTCCCATTCACTGAATAGAACACTGTACGATTCAAAACTTCTCGCTCCGTGAGGCTTTTCTTAGTCAGGAAACAAGGATGGTAGTTACTGCTTGCTAACACTTCCGCGACGTGTTATTCTGCAACAAGGTCCTAGTAAATCTAGGTCCCTTGTTGCTGCAGAACGGCGTTTGATTTTCACTTGATTTTCAAGTCAACTTCCTTATCAGCGCTCTAATCTCCATAAGAATAACACTGGCGGAAGTTGCGCAATCTTGATTTTCCAGCAACAGAGACTAGTAAAAATATATAGGCGCGCTCGAGCGGCTAAGTCCGTCGTGTGACTTAGCCTTATACTGCTGTGTAAGGCGGGTGACCTTGAGTGGGACTTAGTCGCTGAGCGAGGCAGTCGGGCAACACGGGCCCTAGATTTACTAGGCCCGTGTTGCTGGAAAATCAAACTCGCTGTTGCGCAATCGGGACTGATAAGGCGCGCTGGCGCTGCGCGCACGGGTGGGGGGCAGGAAGTACATCCTGTTCTGAGGCAGCAGCATGCTCAGTCGACTCGAGGCAGCCGCACGAAGCACACAGCCATGCCGTACCGACGTAGAAGATACAGGAGGAGCAGACTACCAGTCTACAAGACGGTGGACACTTTCAGTTTTGTGCCTAATAATGTTTCTCAAGAGGAGTTACTCACTGGTCCAATCACATTTGTTGGATGCAAGATTAATTTTTCATGTACGACTACTGAACTTGTTCCTGGTAATTCATGGTTAACACTTGCTGTAGTACGAGGTAGTGATAAAGCACTAGAAGGATTGGAATCTTACTATGACAGAGACATTATAGCCTATCGCACCTTTTCTATTGGTGTACAGGGTGATAGGAACTATGGAACTGGTGTTGTACATACTGATAAATGACCGTGGGATTACTACACGTGTTGCCATTCAGGGAGATGCAAAAACCAACTGTGGACGGTGGGTGACCACAAGTGTGGAGGAGTTTAGTCCATACTTGAGACTATGGTATATGGGGTCCCACAGACGATACATACTGTTCTCACCACCATCGATTTCTCTTCTTTATTAAAAACATTACCTTCGATCTAAGTTCCTTGAACGCTATTGAATGTTTCGTAGAATGATAATGCATGTGTCTTTGAAGCACCTTGCTACGTTCTGATGGATGTAGCCATTACGTAACACCACCATGCAACCGGTGTCCGTCAATAAGAGCCTGAAGGTTTGGGATTCGTTGCTTCCACAACGTGCATAATCGTGTCAGTAGAATCTTCCACCATTCCTTCGATACCCTTCTCTTGACTGGTTTCAAAAAGTGCTTTGAAGGTGAAAGTTTGCCATTTGGGCTTTCAAAGTAACCGATGCAGTGCATGTTCTATTGGTCGATACGTTGAGGAGCACAAAGTGATATACAAGTGATCGCTGCTGTAGAGATCGCCATGAACGGAGCACTGGATTAAGTGTGAGATGTTCGGGTTGCAGGGTGTAATATCTATGGCTGAGTGTGTTCCGTGGGCCATATTGACAGGAGTTGCAGCTCCAGTGTTAAGGACACACACTTCCAGTTCTGAAATTAACTGCTCTATTGCTCGGTTCCTTGCCAGATGCGGTTCGGCTGCCCCACACAGGATTGTGGGCATTGAAGTCCCACACTAGAAAGAAGGGTGGAGGGAGCTGTTCCACTAATTCCACCAGGTCGTGATATGGCATAGATCTGTCTGGGAGTAGATAGACATTTGTTACCCTAACTTACCGGTAGATACTAACAGCCACGCCTTCTAATTCAGTGATTAGTGGCATCTATTGACGAAGTGTCAAACCGGATGTAAGTGCAGAGTCTCCAGAAGACCAACCAGAGTTAAAGCATGCCAAGTGCAGATTTCGGCCGGTTGGCTATGAACCATTACAATTCCACTGAAAAAACATCACAATGAGATATGAGAAAGCTGCGTAGGCGAAACCGAAGTAGGAATCGTATGGGAAGGAAACGGGGAGGGGGGGGGGGGGGTGGATCGACTGTAGCAGCAGAATTTGGTTTCACATTTCGCGTGCGGCTGATGTAGTATTACGACGCTTGTGGAAGATTGGTATGTGACGTCGGTTTGATGATTTTGCGCGGTGTCAAACATATGTTTATGGCTCCTGGAAACGTCTGTCAGGTCTGCAGGCTACGTAGATTTTAGTAGATGGTGATAGCAGCATTACTGAAAAATTCGTCTTTTTGAGACCTTTCTTTTCGTCTCTCGTTTCGAAGGCGTTAGCTGACGTTCAGGTTATCTGTTTCGTGCGTTTTGTGTGGTTTGATGTTTATGTGCAGTGAAAAGGAGAAACGTGTGGAACAAATAATTTACAAAATCCTTGGTGAGCCTGCAGCTGATGAGAGCTAAATATTTCATGACGACTCATTACACGTTCATTGTATTATTTTCGCAAATTGTGTTGTTATGAAGGGCATTCCTGCCGGTAATTCAGGAAATCGATCCGCGCATATACGATAACAGTGAGGCTAATTTTGGTCTATGTCTCCTCCATGTTTTAATTTGTATCACACTGTTCTGCACTATAAATGTTAAATCTTGGTTTGTTCTTGTGTTTTGTGCGCTTCTTTAGATTTAAATTCACTGTAAAGAAATTTTAAAAAATATCGCTTTTTTCCTTACCGGAATATGTATTTGAATACCAGAACTTCTTTTCCATTTTTTTCTTTTACAACTACTATGAAATTGAAAATGTCTGTGGATTCAAATTTAACAAGAGGAATACCAAAATACGTAGAAATATTTTGAAATTTGAACCACATATTTGTAAACACAAGTTATATCTTCAAAAAAATTAGCCAGTCCACAGTTACGTGCAAAACCAGCACAGTAAGTTAACTTTCGCTCTATCCTCCTTGTCCCTGCGAGACTTCCTGTCTTGACTTTTGGAACGGAAGAGAACCGTGCTTTTCTACGACCTGCAGCCAGTGGCTCTGTCGGCCACTGGGTGCTGATAGACAGGTGGCCTGTTTCGTCCTGGGAGGGGGCACCTTGGCAAGTGTCTTCTTTCTTGATGATACCGCAGGTGGACTCCGGCTGCACCGACGGGGTGGTTACCATTGGTATTACTGATGTGGGGGTCGAGGGAGCTGGTGTCCCCTCCCACTATTCAGAATAGGCATCGACATGTGGCTAGGCTCAGGACCTGCGTCGACACCTTATCATAGTGCAAGGTGTGAATCGATCAGGTGAAGTCGTTCAAACTTGGTCTCAGCGTCTTGTTAAGAGAGGCGGTCAATTGTTATATGTTCCTAGGTTTTCTTCGCCCTGTTAAACTGAACATGTCAGCGAACGAGAGGAATGGTATTCTGGGCAATCTAAACATTTAGCGGATTGTTCGCAAGAGCTGCCATCGTGCTTTGTCCTGCCGCACGCTCCACAAGCAGCGTCATTAGCACAGCGTGAGGGGCAGTGGTCACCGATTTATATCAGTGGGGCAAGTTGAAAATTTGTGCCAGACCAGTATTCCAACCCGGGTCTCCTGCTTACTAGGCAGATGCGCTATCCGGACACAACAGTCACCACAACCGCACGGACTACCCTAGCATGCCCGCCATCAGACCCAAATTCTCAACTTACGCCATTCGGAACTCATGTAGTATCCTTGCTCATTAGCTTGATTACTTACGGTATCTCGCCGATTCCCGTTAGAGTTCAAGCTTCGTGTGCATCTGCACTGAAGGGATCTTGGCCGTCAGAGCCTTAATTATATATGCGGTGTCTGTTCTTTCCGACATGTCCAAAAGAACAAACACCACATAACACACCTATAAACTATGACCATCACTTTCTCAGGTAACATTTCCATCGAAGGATAGGATGAAAGCTCCATTGTCCACTCTAATATCCTCCCTGGAAACGACGAATAAGATGGACTCAACGTCGCCGTAAGTTAGGATGCACTTCTTCACCTGCTTGGAGCGTTACGTTCTCATGAAAGATGACGGCCTGAATCATGTTCAATTTGTTATGAGATGTAACCGTTATATTCCCGAGGTTGTCAGAGGCCTAAAGTGCCCGTGATTGGTTAGCATTCAACGTGTTGATCAACATAGATTCATTTCTTATCTCCTCTATTGCAGCAATTTTTCTGAACGGATGCCGAATATTTTGAAAGAAAACAAAGGCTTCGTTGTCACAGACGTTTCTCCTTTAGTCCTGAAACTTACCAAGAACTGGCCGAACTGTCCACCTCCATTCCTCCTTCCCTGACTCTCATCCCATGGTGTGCCCGAAGACGGAAGCACCGTGGGGTTGTAAGCCTCAGCATTAGAATCTTGCTTTCTATCCAACGGTAAGAGTGAGTTTGTTCCTTTTCATTGGGGATCATTCGCCCTGATGCCACACACTCCGATCGGAGGCTCTCCCCATGGACGCCACCCCGTCCAGCAAGGCTACCTGGCATGGTAGCAGGTGCCCCTAGTCCCAGTGCCTCAGACTGGACAGGAACCTGCAACTCGGCATACATAAAGAGGTTACAGCTCAGGCATCAGCAATGCAGTCCCCGCATTGTCAGGGGAGGCTTCAACCGTGAGGGTACATGACGACGCCGCACCTTCCCGTCCACCCAACAATGGGTACGAACAAACATTGAGGTGACAAAAGGCATACGATAGCGATATGCACATATGCAGATAGGGATAGTATCGCGTACGCAAGGTACACTTCTGCCCATTAAAACTGCTACACCAAGAAGAAATTCAGATGATAAACGGGTATTCATTGGACAAATATATTACACTATAATTTACATGTGATTTCATTTTCACGCAATCTGGGTGCATAGATCCTGAGAAATCAGTACCCAGAACAACCACCTCTGGCCGTAATAACGGCCTTGATACGCCTGGGCATAGAGTCAAACAGAGCTTGGATGGCGTGTACAGGTACAGCTGCCCATACAGTTACAACACGATACCACAGTTCATCAAGAGTAGTGACTGGCGTATTGTGACGACCCAGTTGCTCGGCCACCATTGACCACACGTTTTCAATTGGTGAGAGATCTGGAGAATGTGCTGGCCAGGGCTGCAGTCGAACATTTTCTGTATCCAGAAAGGCCCGTACAGAACCTGCAACATGCGGTAATGCATTATCCTGCAGAAATGTAGGGTTTCACAGGGATCGAATGAAGGGTAGAGCCACGGGTCGTAACGCATTTGAAATGTAACGTCCACTGTTTAAAGTGCTGTCAATGCGAACAAGAGGTGACCGAGACGTGTAACCAATGTCACCCCATACCACCATCACGCCGGGCGATACACCAGTATGGCGATGACGAATACACGCTTCCAATGTGCGTTCACCGCGATAGCGCCAAACACGGATGTGACCATCATGATGCTGTGAACATATTCTGGATTCATCCGAAAAAATGACGTTCGTCGTTGAGTACACCATCGCAGGCGATCCTGTCTGTGATGCAGCGTCAGTGGTAACCGCAGCCACGGTCTCCGAGCTGATAGTCCATGCTACTGCAAACGTCGTCGAACTGTTCGTGCAGATGGTTGTTGTCTTGCAAACGTCCCCATCTGTTGACTCAAGGATCGAGACGTGGCTCCACGATCCGTTACAGCCATGCGGATAAGATGCCTGTCATCTCGACTGCTAGTGATACGAGGCCGTTGGGATCCAGCACGGCGTTCCATATTACCCTCCTGAACCCACCGATTCCATATTCAGCTAACAGTCATTGGATCTCGACCAACGCGAGCAGCAATGTCGCGATACGATAAACCGCAATCGCGATAGGCTGCAATGAGACGTTTATAATTCGGAAACGTGATGGTACGCATTTCTCCTCCTTACACGAGGCATCACAACAACGTTTCACCAGGCAACGCCGGTCAACTGCTGTTTGTGTATGAGAAATCGGTTGGAAACTTTCCTCACGTCAGCACGTTGTAGCTGTCCCCGAAAGGCGCGAATCTTGTGTGAATGATCTGAAAAGATAATCATTTGCACATCACAGCATCTTCTTCCTGTTGGTTAAATTTCACGTCTGCAGCACGTCATCTTCGTGGTGTAGCAATTTTAATGGCCAGTAGTGTATAAGAGGGCAGTGCATTGGCGGAGCTCCCATTTGCACTCCGGTGATTCATGTGAAAACTTTTCCGACGTGATTATCGCCGCACAATGGGGATTAACAGACCTTGAACACGGAATGGTAGTTGGAGATAGACGCATAGGACATTACATTTCGGAAATTGCTAGGGAATTCAGGGTTCTGAGATCAACAGTGTCAAGAGTGTACCGAGAATACCAAATTTCAAGCATTACCTCTCACCACGGGCAACGCAGTGGCCGACTTAACAACTCGATGTAGTGCCGTTTGCGTAGTGTTGTCAGTGCCTACAGAAAAGCAACGCTGCGTGAAATAACAGCAGGGATCAATGTGGGACGAACAATGGAAATATCAGTTTGGACAGTGCGGCGAATTGTGACGTTAATGGGCTACAGCAGCAGACGACTGACGCGAGTGCCTTTGCTAATAGCACGAAATCACACGCAGCGCCTCTCTTGGGCAAGTGACTATATCGGTTGAACCCTGGACGACTGGAAAACCGTGGCCTGGTCAGATGAGTCGCACTTTCAGTTGGTAAGAGCCAAATAGTTGACGACGTACTGTGCAAGCTGGTTGTGACTCCATAATGGTGTGTACTGCATTTACATGGAATGGACTCCGTCCTCTGGTTCAAATGATTATTTTCGGCTATTTGGAGGCCATTTGCAGCCATTCATGGACTTCTTGTCCCCAAACAACGATGTCATGTCACCGGGCCACAATTGGTTCGCGATTGGTTTGAAGAACATTCTGGACAATTCGAGCGAATTATTTGACCACCCAGATCGTCGACATGAATCCCATCGAACATTTATGGGACATAATCGGGAGATCATTTCGTGCACCAACTCCTGCACCGGCAACACTTCCGCAATTCTGGATGGCTATACACGCGGCAGGGCTCAGTGTTTCTGCAGGGGACTTCCAATCAGTTCTTGAGTCCGTGCCACATCTATATGCTGGACTAAGCTGGCCAAAAGGAAGTCCGACAAGATATTAGGAGGTATCCCATGACGTTTGTCACCTCGGTGTAACCCCACTCTAATATTAAGTGCAGAAGATCACAGCGCACGGTGGATAGATTATGCACCACGTAAGGTGCCCTTCCCCATACGGCCTGGACTGTGAAATTTAGAAAAGTGAAGGTCGAACCCTAAAAGGGGACCGTAAGTAATTAATCCAAAAAGGTTGAAGGAAAGATTGTGAAATCAGCTAAAACTGGTGGGTGTCCCAATAATGGCTGTGTCGTCAATATACGAGTTTCACTACGTGTAGTCTATTAGTCTATTACGAAGGCAAGGAACAATCGTGGATCTATTTTAGGCACTGCAGGAGGGAGCTTCCAACCTTATCCACTGGATCATTTATGTATACAGGGTGTTTCAAAATGATGTTTACAACTTTTGTCACGTATATTTCAGAAATCGGGATAGGTAGAAGAGTACGGTTTGCGGCTTGACGGATTGATTTGGTTGGACTTATGATAAATGCGTGGTGCACCTGTTCCAAGACTACATCACTTTTGCTATGACATACAGAACTCGTCCCCTTCACAACACTTCTGGAATCGATCCTCGGTATCGTTGTCTGACGGTCGGACGTGACAGTTTTGTGTCAATCTTTTCATATTTTTGGGCCACAGTCATATAATAATCTCTGAACTGTAATTCCGCCATTTGACTTACTACGTGCTACAATGATATTGCTTACACCTTGAATTCACAGACAGCACTGTTCTTCCAAAAACGTATTTACAGTTGCATTCACAGACAACAGTTCTTCCAGAGATGTCCGATTTTACGCACCTATGATCTTTTTGTAATCGTGGATCGCGCAACACTGAGCGCCAGTGAACGAGTAACCTCTATAGTATATTTTTAGACCATGACCATTGCATATGTAACTACTGTATTGCTGTTCATTCTGTGGCTCAAATGTTTTATGGCTGGAAAACATGTTTCCTATGTGTCTGCCAAACATTTTGATGATTTTGTACTTATCTACGTCCTGGAACACACAGTTCAATATATTATACCCAACATGTAGGTAGTATTATTTCGAAAAATTTTAATGTGACATAGGAACGGCATACTGATGTTAAATTTTGGTTCGTCATCAGTTTCTATACATTTGTACATTTTCCAATGTTACACTTGATGATTTCTTAAAGCCGAAATCATGACGATAGCATAAAGTAGTTTGCACAGTCAAACGGTGGGAGTACCATTCAAACGTGATAGTTGCATGTTTCTGTAACGTGTTACGAATTTGTGCTAGACCTGGGTGTCAGATTTGGTCTCTATCATGCTGTGCCATCTGCTGGGGATGGGGTAGCCACTTTCGTCAATAAGCAAAGTAAAAAGAAGTATGGCCCAAACCACACCTTCCTACGTACCACCATTTCTGAAATGCATGTATCAAAGTTGAAAAGATCATTTTGGAGCTATCTGCATATTAACAGTAATGGTCCCTAACACACTTCCTTGGCATACACTTTAAATTACCCTTAGATCTGTCAATTTCGTCCTGTTAAGAACAACTCTTCTATAGCTGAATGATTGACATCTCTGCCTTCAATGTGGAAGGACAAGAGTTCGAGTCCGGTACACCTTCAGATTTTTTCTGTGTTAGGGGTGTCCGGAACAGGATCTACGCAGCTTCGTGAGTCCAAATAAGGAGCTGCTTCAACAAAGAAGCAGTGGCACCGCCGGAATGCTGGCAACGGCTGGAGGGGCTGGCGACATGCCGATCCCATAGCGCTCTCGTACTGCCTCGTGAGCAGCAGTCGTCCAGCTGGAGCAGGCCTAAAGGCTATCGTGAGTGGTGTTCCAAGATCAAGGTGTTGAGTTCCCAGTCCTTTCTCCAGCAACAAATGTTGTCCGTTGTTAAGCTGCTATTTTGTTCCGGAACTGTGTTTGTGATATCACGTATCGATACCACCCCACGGGCGTCATAGCACCGCAACAGAAAGTTTCCGTGAGACGCCGATAGCGGTCGTGCAGGACCCAGAGGACCCAATGGCGCACTCCTGCTGAGCCACGCTCGGTACCACGACTGCTCTCTGCCGCCGCGATACGGGATGACCAGCGGTAGCTGCTCAGCCCATCCGTGCTTGGAGCCACTTCGTTTTGGGACGCTAAGTGGCAGCCTCCTAGTCGCTACTCCTGTTTCAACGTTGTTAATGCTGTGATAGCTGGTCTCTGTTTCTCGCTTGTATTTGTATTGAGTCATCGTGTGCTTGGAGAAATAAAAGTGAAGTAAATCTTCTGTTTGTTGTGTTCCCTTATTCGCTAATGGTTTTTGTTCTCGTCTAGTTTTCCTACGACGACATTTGCCGCTCTACTCTGAAGCACATTTCTCATTATCAGAGTATACGAAGTCGTACACAACAGTACTGAAGGCTTTCCGGAAGTCAAGAAACACGACATCAACCTGCGCTCTATTGTGTAAGCACTCTAGATTTCATGGATAAACAGAGCGAGCTGTGTTTCCCAATATCTCTGCTTACGGAATATACGTTAAATTTAATACAGAGGTTTTTCGTCTTTCCAAAATATCATAGTGAGCACAGAAAATACCCAATAATTTCACAAGGGATTGACGTCAGCGATCTATGATTGTAACTGGGCCCATCTAAGAAAAGATCTTTCTTGAATCCCTCGCAATTTTTTCTTATCACCTTGTATCCTTCATTGCACAATGACTGAAGAATCTTGCAGATGACCCAGATGCCGTTCCACAGTTGAGTGATCTGAGTTGTTTTTCTATTCCACTGACAGTCACCACAGTACCCTCCATTTAGGCATTCGTGCGATTATTATTGATTGAAGGAACAGTATTACGATCCTCTATTAAAAAAACAAGTTCGGAATTCCGAATTAAGTTTCTGACCCTTCTGTCATCATCATTTCGGTGCCAGTTTGATCACTGAGTGACTATTATTTCGATCCACGTACTGACTTAACGTATGAGCAGAACTTCTTAGCTGTTCCGGTAAGATCGGTAGAAAAAATTTTCTTTTCGAATTCATTGAACGGTTCTCTCGTTATGCATATTTTGCTTCGTTATGTTTCTGTTTGTCGGTTAGACTTCGACTTCCCTTACATTTGTAACGAAGGTTGATTGTGAAGACATGTCTACAGCCTATGGCTATGGCTATGAAAGAGTGGAAATGGAATGCTATTTCCTTCATCCTACTTTCGGAGGGTCAATCTTTCTCTTACTTTTTTGCTTAGCGGCTGCTTTTTACCATTGCTTCTTATCTTTCTCTACTTCCCAAGGTTGCGTAATTGGTGACATTTGTTTTATTGGCGTAACACCGTCGTCCAGCGCATAATTCTCTGACTAACGTCTCGTCTACCAATAGAGGATACTTCATCAAAGCCGTTAACGACTCGGGAAGCAGTGATAGATTGGGTCATAACCACAAGGGAACCAATACGAACTTCCTCTCACTGATTTCATTCATACTGGCAGGGTGTGTAGGGCGCAAGTATGATTTCAGCTGATGTAAACAAAAAGAGTCAAATGTCAACTGTTTTCGAGAAAACCGAGTTTGAAAATTTTAGATGTGGTTATGGTCGTTAGAGTTCCAGGAGTCCGCAACTGAGAGACTAAGAGTTTTGTTTCATGAGCGCGAGGTCTGTGGATCGAATCTCGCTTCCTGTACTTTCTTTTCGTTCCCGCGTAATACTAGCTACAGGTGCGCGTGGTACGTCACGATATTGTGTGATGATCGAGAACCGTTTAAACACACATCAAAAAAGGTTTTGCATTACCCCGTTTCCAGAACTCGGGAAGATAGACGTTTACTGTGGATATTGTATCACAGACAGAGCCCCTTTCACTGTTCAGAGATGTCACTAAACCCGCCCAAAGATGTAAACAACCATGCATGAGCAGCGCCTATTAGACGGAGGCGTCTGACAGCCGATCGGTTCCAGTCATTCCGCCAGGAAGAAGGTACACGGCTCTTGTTGTCTGTAGTTCAACCATGCCTAGACGGTCAACACCGCGGCTCGATAGCGTCGGCATTGCTACTTTGTGCCTGGAAGTGCTCTCGAAAAGATAAGTGTCCAGGCGTCTCGGAGTGAATCAAAGGGATGTTGTACGGACATGGAGGAGATACAGAGAGACAGGAGTTGTCGATGATATGTCTCGCTCAGGCCACCCAAGGGCTACTACTGCAGTGGATGACCGCTACCTACGGATTATAGCTCGGAGGAACCCTGACAGCAACGCCACCATGTTGAATAATGCTTTTCGTACAGCCACAGGACGTCGTGTTACGACTCAAACTGTGTGCAATAGGCTGCATGATGCGCAACTTCACTCCCGACGTCCATGGCGAGATCCATTTTGCAACCACGACACAATGCAGCGCGGTACACATGGGCCCAACAAGATGTCGAATGGACCGCTCAGGATTGGCATCACGTTCTCTTCACCGGTGAGTGTCGCATATGCCGTCAACCAGACAATCGTCAGAGACGTGTTTGGAGTAAATCCGGTCAAGCTGAACGCCTTAGACACACTGTCCAGCGAGTGCAGCAATCTGGAGGTTGACTGGAGTTTTGTAGTGGCATTGTATGGAGCCGACGTACGCCGCTGGTAGTCATGGAAGGCGCCGCAACGGCTGTGCGATCCGTGAATGCCATCCTCCGAGCGATAGTGCAACCATATCGGCAGCGTATTGCCGAGGCATTCGTCTTCATGGACGGCAATTCGCGCCCCCATCGTTCATATCTTGTCAATGACTTCCTTCAGAATAACGACACCGTTCGACTAAAGTGGCCAGCATGTTCTCCTGACATGACCCCTATCGAACATGCCTAGGATAGATTGAAAAGAGGTGTTTATGGACGACGTGACACACGAACCACTCTGACGGATATACGCTGAATCGCCGTTGAGGAGTGGGACAATCTGGACCAACAGTGCCTTGATAAACTTGCGGATAGTATGCTACGACGAATACAGGCATGCATCAATGCAAGAGGACATGCTGCTGGGTATTAGAGGTACCGGTATGTACAGCAAAAAGAAAATGGCTCTGAGCACTATGGGACCTAACATCTATGGTCATCAGTCCCCTAGAAGTTAGAACTACTTAAACCTAACTAACCTAAGGACATCACACAACACGCAGTCATCACGAGGCAGAGAAAATCCCTGACCCCCCGGTAATCGAACCCGGGAACCCGTGCGTGGGAAGCGAGAACGCTACCGCACGACCACGAGATGCGGACGGTATGTACAGCAATCTGGACCACCACCTCTGAAGGTTTCGCTGTAGTCTATGGTGGTACAACATGCAGTGTGTGGTTTTCATGAGCAATAAAAAGGGCGGAAATGATGTTTATGTTTATCTCTATTCCAGTTTTCAATATAGGTTCCGGAACTCTCGGAACCGAGGTGATACAAAACTTTTTTTGGTGTGTGTAGATGCAGACAGAGCTTGTTTTGCATTTGGCACATTGAGAAAACTGTACAGATGCTAAGATTCATCGCTCATTACATGTGGTCTATGTCGCAGTAATTATTATTTCCCGTGTTTATACGATCAGTATCATACTGATACGTGTAGTACGCCACAAGTTAAAGTTACTCGTCACAAATGTGGATACATTCACATAAATAGAATGACTATGCCGTTTGATTGAAAGTTCTTGTGTATCTTGTTATTTTCAATTTCCTTATGAAACAAAATGCTCTTTTTTCAGGTTATAGATTATGTAAATAGTATATAAATAATTAAATACTGATTATTTGCACAGTCATAATAGATCTGTTGCTATAATTACATAGGAATGAATGAAAATAAGTTCCAACAGCGAGATTAGATCCTCAGACCTCACGCTTGTGAAAATAAGCGCTTCCTCTCTCGGCTGCAGCCGCGTGGGATTAGCCGAGCGGTATAACGCGCTGCAGTCATACACTGTGCGGCTGGTCCCGGCGGAGGTTCGAGTCCTCTCTCGGGCATGGGTGTGTGTGTTTGTCCTTAGGATAATTTATTTTAAATAGTGTGTAAGCTTAGGGACTGATGACCTTAGCAGTTAAGTCCCATAAGATTTCACATACATTTGAACATTTTTTCTCTTGGCTGCAGACTTCTTGATTAGTAGCGGCCATGCAAACTATGAAAGTACGCCTAAAATTTTCAAATTCAGTTTTCTCGAAAATGGTTGAGCGTTGCATGTCCCCGTCTACGTATGTTGAAATCCTAATCGTGCCCTAGACATCCTGTCAATATGGATCAAATCAGGGAGGGGAAGTTGATATGATCCCCTTGTTAGCATAACGATCGGTTGGTGACGTCGTCCGATCGCCGCCTACGTTCGTGGAGTCGCGCCGACGTATGCTATGGAGCTTGCAGTGGAGAAGAGTTGGCGGTATTAGTTTTATTTAGCACTAAGGCCCACAACGTTTCTAATTTCACTCCTTCTTCTTTTCTATTAAAATTGTTTTTTGTGATTTTGAATTTCTGTGGTCTCTCCGTGCTTCCAAGCGCAGTAATTATTAAATCTTGCTAAAACCACAGTGTCTGAGAAACCAATTTGGTGGTGGTCCGGTCCTAGTGCATCATCTGCTACTGCTGATTTGTCCGTCTTGCCCAGATGACAATTGCTCTTGTGTTCCTGAAGATGCATGTCTGCTTTTTTTTTGTAGTTCCTATGCACATTTGGCGGCAGGTGCCAAAGACTTTATGTACTGCAGCTGTGGCAAGCGGCGGGCAGAGGTCCATTGCCGTGTTGAAATATTCGTGCGTCTTTTTTCTTGGTTTATGCACTGAATCAATACCGTGTTTTGTGAGTACTTCGCTGATGCGATCTGTGATAATTAACACAAATTGAAGAAAGTTTCCCTTCAGTTGGTTCTGTTACAGCGTGAAGTCAGCGCCGGCACGCCAGTCGGGAACGAAAGAGAAGAGACGGCTGACCGACCTCCCTCCAGGACGACAACGTGACAGCCCGACCACTTCGATAGCAACGTCAACGTGGGCCACTTCGTTATGGATCTCTACGTAGCACAGTTGTTTGTCTATTCTGAAGAAGACTGATTACTTTGTATGTCGCCCTTTGCTTGCGACATATCTATCAAAGTTAAGTATTGTAATTGAGTTGATTGTAATACAACTCATTAATACGAGTTCTTTGATTGATTGTCTAGCGAACCGAATACGCACGATTCCTAGACACAACAGGTTCTGTTTCATTAGAAGCTCTAGATCTTTTAGGCTGCAGCGTCCTATGTATCTCGTTTCTTCTGAAGGTTGTTCTTAAATAATCGGGATCGTCCTCGAAGTATTGTGGTTCACATATTCTTTTAACCCGGTCCACCAATACTTTGATCACTCCTCTTTTCTGAATGTGGTTTTGGCAAGATCTGATAATTACTACGCTAGGATGTACAAAGATTTCACAGAAATTCGAAACCACAAAAAGAACTTTAACATAAAAGATTAAGGATTGTAATTAGATAAGTTGTGGGTCTTTATGCTAAATAAAAGAGAGCCAACTGTTCCCCACTACTATCTCCACAGCATACGTCGACGCTACCCCTCGTTCTTAGGCATGGACTTGATGACGTCACGAAGCTACGGTTGCATCGATACACATAAACAGTTGGACTTGCTGACAAGTGGACCGTACGAGCTCCCCCTCACCGATCTCATTCATACTGATAATGTGGAAACAGCACTACTAGAATTTCAGTATACGTAAACAGGAAGACGCAACTCTCACCTGTTTTCGAGAAGACCGGTCTGAAAATTTAAGGCCTGCTTATGTGCTTTCTATGGTCGCAAACACAGCCGGGCGAGTAAGCGCGTTGTTTAATAAGGGCGAGGTCTATGGATCGAATGTCCCCGCTGGTACTTTTTCCATTCCCAGGTATTCGCAACAGTGCAAATTATCAATATTTAAGGATACAAGAGAACTTTCATTCAGGAAAGTATAGTCATTACATTTATATTATTGTATATACATTTGTGACAAGTACAATATGTAACCTATGGAGCACCGCAGTAATCAGGGTGATTCTGACCGTGGAAACATGAAAAACAGTAATTATTGTGACATACAGCAAGTGTGGATGAACGCCGAATTTTTGTATGTACCTGATTTTTCATTGTGCCTATTGCAAACCAAACTTGCTTTGCATTCATAAACGGCTTTCGATCATCGCACAATTTAGCAGCCTACCACACATATCGAAGCGTATCACCGAATATCGGTACAGATGACTGATGTACGATTGATTGAATTTTTATGCAGTCTTCTCTAAATGATATCTTTGTATTCTGTTCGATGATGTATGCGCAAAAAAATGGTTCAAATGGCTCTGAGCACTATGCGACTTAACTTCTGAGGTCACCAGTCGCCTAGAACTTAGAACTAATTAAACCTAACTAACCTAAGGACATCACACACATCCATGCCCGAGGCAGGATTCGAACCTGCGACCGTAGCGGTTTCGCGATTCCAGACTGAAGCGCCTTTAACCGCACGGTCACACCGGCCGGCTATGTATGCGCAATTTTGCACTCATTGTATAAGGGTCTTCGCCTCCATGTACGAGGAGCGTTCAGTAAGTAGTGCGAAACATTTTTCCTCCGCCCATTCCGATTGAAAAAATGTGGAATTTGTTGTGGGACATGGTGGAATATTCCCGCTTCAGCCCCTACAGCTTCATGAAGATCCGATACGTGGCAACGCTATACGTAGCCTTCAAAATGGCGTCTGCAAGGGAGGTGCGTTCCAGGCAGAGAGCTGTCATTGAGATTCTTTTGGCTGAAAGCCAGAGTATCGCAGATGTTCATAGGCGCTTGCAGAATGTCTGCGGAGACCCGGCAGTGAACAAAAGCACGGTGAGTCGTTGGATGAAGCGTCTGTCATCATCGCAACAAAGTCGCGCAAACCTGTCCGACCAACCGCATACAGCTGTGACTCCTGCAGTGTTGGAACGTGCGGACACACTCATTCGAAGTGATCGACGTATCACAATCGAAGACCTCGCTGTTCAACGGGACGTCTCCGTTGGTAGTGCTGACACACTCGTCCACCAGTTGGTGTCATCAAAGGTGTGTGTCCTCATCTCGCACCTTGCGACAACGATCTGTTTGGCCGAAGAACGATGCAGTAGTGGTACTATGCTCGCATACACATCCTCCCGGTAAGGTGGTGTAAGGACGTAAAATTGAACAGAGGTTATGTTGAGCAATTGGGTTTTGTAGCCAAAAGAACGGGGAATAATATGTTGTACTGGAATCCTCATTAAAAACAAACTGATATCAGAAAACAATACATTGCATCTATTATTGAACGCACCGCGTAAACATAAACGTCCCGAGGCAGCACCAGCGGAGCACAATAAGGAAGGATTACTTTAATACTGCAGTTTGACCGAATAACGTGGGAATGAAAACAAGTACGGTCAGTTGCGTACTCCTTAAATGCTAGCGACCACACGAAGTATGTAAGTAGGCCCAAAATTTTCAAAGTCGATTTTCTCGAAAACGGTTGAGAGCTGGGCCTTCCTGTTTACATATGTTGGAGTCGCTGTCGTGTGCTACACATGTTGTCAATATGAATCAGCTTGGTGAGGTAAGTACGCTTTTATATGTGGTGTGTACGACATTGGGACATTTCCAAAAGGAAAGACGCCACATATATGTAATTAAGGCTAGGACGGCCAACGATCCCTTCAGTGCAGATGTGCACCAAGCTTGAACTCTTGTCAGAATCGGCAAAATGCCACTAGTTTTGAGGATAAAGGGCAAAGGGCACTACGCCTGTAGTGTGTGGATAAGCTGAGAATTTGCATCTGACAGGAGGAGTGCTAAGTAGTCAGTGGAGTTGTTGCCCACTGCTTTCTTAGATGTTAAAGCCACTGATGTAGTCTCGAGCAGTCGAAGACGCAACGTAAGCAGAGAATTATGACTTCAACCACGGCCTTACGCCCATAAATCAAATACCAGCGATTACGCAAACACCGGTCGTGGACGATTGCATTCTACGGTTTCACGTGGTTTGTTGGTTCCACCTGCGAATCGGAGTTTTTGCCGGTAGCAGTTACGACTAGCCTGTGCAATGGGCGCTCTCAACAGGCAGAAATGTTCTGCACACGCGGTCAGGGTGCAAGCTCACCCAGGAGTGCAAATAACTGACAAGTATCTTGCGTTTGTAATTTTTCTAGAATTCACTGTTATTTTCGAGACAACTGTGTTGTGTCTAGACAAGACAGCCTAGACGCAATGAGAGGAAGCCGAAAGGCACGCGCTTAAACTCACGCAGGCTGGCGTGAGGTCTGAAACAGGATACGTAATGAATGCTACAAAGAAAAGTACGTAGCTGCTGAAATACTTAACTTCAATCCACAATTGATGAACATTGGTATTGTTGATACAGTATTATCATCTCAATATAACTTGGTGATGGCGCCTTGCTAGGTCGTAGCAATTGACTTAGCTGAAGGCTATGCTAACTATCATCTCGGCAAATGAGAGCGTATTTGTCAGTGTGGCGTCGCTAGCAAAGTCGGCTGTACAATTGGGGCGAGTATCTCTCTAGACCTGCCGTGTGGTGGCGCTCGGTCTGCGATCACTGACAGTGGCGACACGCGGGTCCGACGTATACTACCGGACCGCGGCCGATTTAAAAGCTACCACCTAGCAAGTGTGGTGTCTGGCGGTGACACCACAAACTGTTTTCGCACTACTTTATTTTTAGAAAATTATCTAGATAAGTTTGGGAATTGATGTGTTTACATATTCAAACACCTTTACTAACATGTTTGAATCCTCGCCTGCTCCATTTTGGAGACAAAACGTTACGCATAGAGGCTACTATCCACGAAGCTAAACGCATCTCGAATATAAATACCGACCATTGAAGTCTGCACGGTAAGAGGTACTCTATTATTATTGTTATTATTATTATTATTATTATTATTATCATCATCTTTCCTTTCTCAGACCTTAGGTCTGGTTAAAAATGGAAAGTGACGCGGTCCTTGATCAAGCGTGACTTCCTTTTAACTGTACGGTATATGTTCCATTGCATTTAGGAACTTTCGGGTAATTGAACATGTATCAATAATTACAGATTTCTGTAGTTGTATATATAAGTTTGGATGTAGCTGTATTGCGTTGATGTACTGGTGGATATTGTGTGGTATGACTCCTGTAGTTGATAGTATAACTGGTATAATGTCAACTTTATCCTGATGCCACTTGTCGTTGACTTCCTCAGCCAGTTGGATGTATTATTCAATTTTTTTCTCCTGTTTTCTTCTGTATATTTGTTGTATTGGGTATGGATATTTCGATTAGTTGTGTTAATTTCTTCTTTTTATTGGTGAGTATGATGTCAGGTTTGTTATGTGGTGGTGTTTTATCTGTTATAATGGTTCTGTTCCAGTATAATTTGTATTCATCGTTCTCCAGTACATTTTGTGGTGCATACTTGTATGTGGGAACGTGTTGTTTTATTAGTTTATGTTGTATGGCAAGTTAGGGATGTATTATTTTTGCTACATTGTCATGTCTTCTGGGGTATTCTGTATTTGCTAGTATTGTACATCCACTTGTGATGTGGTCTATGTTTCTATTTGTTGTTTGCAAATTCTGCATTTATCTGTTGCGGTATTGGGATCTTTAATAATATGCTTGCTGTAATATCTGGTGTTTATTGTTTGATCCTGAATTGCAATCATGAATCCTTCCATCTCACTGTATATATTGCCTTTTCTTAGCCATGTGTTGGATGCGTCTTGATCGATGTGTGGCTGTGTTAGATGATACGGGTGCTTGCCATGTAGTGTTTTCTTTTTCCAATTTACTTTCTTCGTATCTGTTGATATTATGTGATCTAAAGGGTTGTAGAAGTGGTTATGAAATTGCAGTGGAGTAGCCGATGTATTTATATGAGTGATTGCTTTGTGTATTATTATTATTATTATTATTATTATTATCCTTGTAATGCCGATATTTCAACTAGCAAGCGAGGCGCGCAATAGAAAGTGGTGGACTCGCATTTAGGAGGACAGTGGTTGCAATCCGCGCTCGACTGCTCAAGTTTAAATTTTCCGTGGTGTGTCTAAATCACTTAAGGCAAACGCCGGGACACAACCCATTTCCTTAGCCATGCTTCTCCAATTATACACGTGCAGTCACAACGTGACCATCTTCTACCCTCGATGTCAACCCGCAATAACCACTCATAGACGGCACGTGGCAGCACTAGCACTAGAAGGTTATCTTTGATTTTATATGTATATACACCCCTGCCTCCTATATATATAGGAGGCAGGGGTATGGAGTAAACACAAATGAATATATACAGGGTGGTCCATTGATAGTGACCGGGCCAAATATCTCACGAGCGAAAAAACTACAAAGAACGAAAAAGGGGGGAAAAGGGGGAAACCAGATGGCGCTATGGTTGGCCCGCTAGATGGCCCTGCCATAGGTCAAACGGATATCAACTGCGTTTTTTTAAAAATAGGAACCCCCATTTTTTATTACATATTCGTGTAGTACGTAAAGAAATATGAATGTTTTAGTTGGAACACTTTTTCGCTTTGTGATAGATGGCGCTGTAATAGTCACAAACGTATAAGTGGTATCACGTAACATTCCGCCAGTGCGGACGGTATTTGCTTCGTGTTACATTACCAATGTTACAATGGACCTATTACCAATTGCAGAAAAGGTCGATATCGTGTTGATATATTGCTATTGTGATCAAAATGCCCAACGGGCGTGTGCTACGTATGCTGCTCGGTATCCTGGACATCATCCAAGTGTCCGGGCAGTTCTCCGGATAGTTACGTTATTTAAGGAAATAGGAAGAATAGATACATGTGAAACGTCAACCTCGACCTGCAACAAATGATGATGCCCAAGTAGGTGATTTAGCTGCTGTCGCGGCTAATCCGCACATCAGAAGCAGACAAATTACGCGAGAATCGGGAATCTCAGAAACGTCGGTGTTGAGAATGCTACATCAACATCGATTGCACCCGCACCATATATCTGTGCACCAGGAGTTGCATGGCGACGACTTTGAGCGTGGTGTACAGTTCTGCCACTGGGCACAACAGAAATTACGGGACGATCACAGATTTTTTGCACGCGTACTATTTAGCTACGAAGCGTCATTCACCAACAGCGCTAACGTAAACCGGCATAATATGCACTATTGGGCAACGGAAAATCCACGATGGCTGCGACAAGTGGAACATCAGCGACCTTGCGGGTTAATGTATGGTGCGGCATTATGGGAGGGAGGATAATTGGCCCCCATTTTATCGGTGGCAATCTAAATGGTGCAATGTATGCTGATTTCCTACGTAATGTTCTGCCGATGTTACTACAAGATGTTTCACTGCATGACAGAATGGCGATGTACTTCCATAATGATGGATGGACGGCACAAAGCTCGCGTGCGGTTGAAGCGGTATTGAATAGCATATTTCATGACAGGTGGATTGGTCGTCGAAGCACCATACCATGGCCCGCACGTTCACCGGATCTGACGTCCCCGGATTTCTTTCTGTGGGGAAAGTTGAAGGATATTTGCTATCGTGATCCACCGACAACGCCTGACAACATGTCTAAGCGCATTGTCAATGCATGTGTGAACATTACGGAAGGCGAACTACTCGCTGTTGAGAGGAATGTCGTTACACGTATTGCCAAATGCATTGAGGTTGACGGACATCATTTTGAGCATTTATTGCATTAATGTGGTATGTACAGGTAATCGCGCTGTAACAGCATGCGTTCTCAGAAATGCAAAGTTCACAAAGGTACGTGTATCACATTGGAACAACCGAAGTAAAATGTTCAAACGTACCTACGTTCTGTATTTTAATTTAAAAAACCTACGTGTTACCAACTGTTCGTCTAAAAGTGTGAGCCATATGTTTATGAGTATTATGACTATTACAGCGCCATCTATCACAAAGCGAAAAAAGTGGTCCAACTAAAACATTCGTATTTCTTTACGTACTACACGAATATGTAATAAAAAATGGGGGTTCCTATTTAAAAAAACACAGTTGATATCAGTTTGACTTATGGCAGCGCCATCTAGAGGGCAAAGCATAGCGCCATCTGGTTTCCCCCTTCAAGCTAGTCAAGTTTCGTTCTTTGTAGTTTTTTCGTTTGACGATTATTTCGTGAGATATTTGGCCCGGTCACTATCAATGGACCACCCTGTATATATACTGTACGGAAGATGGGAGCACAGCTCCCCCCATTGCCACGGTTTCCCCCTCTGAGATGTCAGTGTCTGTTGGTGAACCAGTATCTGGATGACTTGGGATGGGTCATTTACCATGGCGGCTGGCCGGTGTGGCCGTGCGGTTCTAGGCGCTTCAGTCTGGAACCGCGTGACCGCTACGGTCGCAGGTTCGAATCCTGCCTCGGGCATGGATGTGTGTGATGTCCTTAGGTTAGTTAGGTTTAAGTAGTTCTAAGTTCTAGGGGACTGATGACCTCAGCAGTTAAGTCCCATAGTGCTCAGGGCCATTTGAACCATTTACCATGGCCCAATACGTTTTTCTTTTTTTTTTGCTGTCGTGTAATTTTTTTTATTTCCCAAGGAAAAGACAGATACTTTATTTCAGTTTCTATAGTAATGTGTCACGTCACCAACAACTTTAATCTTGGCACAATTCAGTGCACCTTTAACCCATACCGACAGACTCTGATTCATTTATTTCACGACGACTCCTTGTTCTAAAAACCAACGGTATTGTAGACCTACCGCTTTGAGTTTGTTACTTACAGTTAGTAAGAGCTTATTTCCCTACGAGCCAAGGAGCTAGATGGATCGACAAACTAAGCCTCGCTTGTCTTGGTAATCTAAATAAAAGGGGAGTGCGACAGGTGCCTCAAAGGTTTCACTATATTGACCGTTTTAAACTGTCAGCAATGTAGTTCACAGGCGCGCAGGACAGTCCGAGGTAGATGTGTTTTCCCCTCTCTTTTTGAGATTCCGTCATTCTCAAATGGTTCAAATGGCTCTGAGCACTATGGGACTTAACTTCTGAGGTCATCAGTCCCCTAGAACTTAGAACTACTTAAACCCAGCTAACCTAAGGACAACACACACAACCATGCCCGAGGCAGGATTCGAACCTGCGACCGTAGCAGCAGTGCGGTTCTAAACTGAAGCGCCTAGAACCGCTCGGCCACCCCGGCCGGCTCCGTCATTCTCGCAACCCAAGTAATCAATCTGAAATTCACATTTTTACAAAACGAAGTTCCACCTTCACGCCCAACAGTCCAAAACTTAGGATAGAAGAAAACTGTCTGCTTTTTAACGGCCAGGTTGGGTTCCCCATTTTCACGCAGTCTCTCTCCAGCCATTACTGGCTTACGATGCGATACGATACGATATTACAGTGACAGTGTTGTTCAGAGGTATGATGCAATGTTCCCGTCTGAAAATCTGGGCCGTAATTCTGAACGCAGTTACCACTTTCTAAATGAACAGTTTTTAAACTTTGCGCGCACCGGTTGTTTGTCATTGGTGCAGCCGACTGCATCGCCTAATGCAAGAGCGACAATCACTGCACAGTATAAAGACAACAAGAGACCTCTTATTTGCCTTAAGCTGAAGGTCCGGCAAAAGGAGGCGAGAGCTGGACTTACCCGCCGAAAGCTTTTTGAAATCTTATTCGAGAACAGGTAATTCTACCTTGCAAACAGTAAGTAATGGGAGTACGTCAAATGTCAACCTCACGTACATAGGCTATACGTTCAATATTATTTTAACAATATGCTTGTACCGAAATTCTATTGATAAGGTACACTGAAGAGCCAAAGTATCAGTTACACCTGCCTAATATTCTGTAAGGTCCCCGCGAGCACGCAAAAGTCTTGCAGCACGAGATGGCATGGACCGACTAATGTCCGAAGAGTACGAGTGGGTGGAGATCTCTTCTGAACAGCACGTTACAAGGCATCCCAGGTATGTTGAATAATGTTCATGTCTGGGGACGCCGATAGCCAGCGGAAGTGTTTAAACTCGGAAGTGTGTTCCTGAAGCCATTCTGTAGCAATTCTGGACGTGTGGGTTGTCGCATTGTCCTGCTGGAATTGACCAAGTCCGCCGGAATACACAGTGGACATGAATGGATGCAGGTAATCAGACAGGATGCTTGCGTACGTGTCACCTGTCAAAGTCGTACCTAGACGTATCTCGGATCCCATATCGCTCCAACTGCACACTCCCCACACCATTACAGAGCCTCCACCAGCTTGAACAGTCCTCCGCTGACATACAAGATCCATGGATTCATGAGGTTGTCTCCTTACCCTTACAGGTCCATCCGCTGATATCGAACGTCGTAGAGAATTTCGTCGGTTTGCCTTCAGAAACTGAGAGACGACCCTACGTTTCTCCATTGCATGCTCTTTGCCGATGAAGCAACGTATGCTAACCACGCTAATGTAAATTTGCATAACAGGCACTACGGGTACCCGAAAAGCCACACTGCCTTCTTCAGGTGCAACATCAACTGCCCCGGAGCTCAAACGTATGGTACGGCATCATAGGCAGTTACATTGTGGGAACCTACTTCATCTCAGGCATTCTAACTGGATATTTGTACACACCATTTCTGACGAACATTCTGCTGGTTCTTTTATAAGAGGACCGCTGGATATGTGGCTGCAATACTACGATTGTCCAATTCATTCGTACCGTGTTGCAACGCAAATACTGAGCGACTTTCCAGGACGTTTGATAGGATTAAATTCTGTTGTCAAATGGCCTGCGAAGTCCACTGATTTCACTCCTTTTGATTGATTTCTTTCTTTGGGGAGCACTCAAAGACACAGTCTGTTACGAAGCCCCAACAACGCCAGACGATGTGTGTCGTCCAGTCGCCAGTGCATGCTCTACCACATTATGCACTGTAATTACATCTGTTCATCGTTTTTTCGAACGGCGATAGTAAATGTGTCTTTCAGTCCATGGTCAAAAGTTTGGACATATGATTAAATAAAGGATAAGGTTATTTTTTAAGACAAAATTTATATGATTTGGGTGGTTAGCAAATCATCGTTAGTAAACTCTTTCTTTCATTTATGTGAGTCCGAAAGTGGACTGCAATGTCAAATACTTCGACAGCGTGTATTGCACGTAGCTGGTAACACTGCCATTATGCGCTTACGTTTAGGATGAAACTTATTTTGCTGTATACAGGCGGTTACCGAAATATTTTTAATAAAATGTTTAGTTCAACGAATGTATCCCATAGGATATAATTTAGAGCAGTGTAATTAGAAACAATTGTCCGACAGCTCGTATTTTACCTCTAAGAACCACACAGTCACGTACAGGAGAAGAGAGGTCCGATCTTACTTCTAACAGATATTGAACACATTAGTTGACCTTTGAAGCGTGTAAGACCTCTTCATTTTTGAAGAATGAACAAGTGATTTCTCTGTTTCAGCTCGCGTAAATCTGGGAGGCTACAAAAATGTGATGTGGTTTTCCTAATCCCTTTGTGATACGCTAGATGCTAGCGTATGCAGTATTTCCGTCTACAACATTCGTAGGTGAACCTCCATCTAGGTCGTAGGTTGGTGCAAGTGGAAATAAAGCTTCATTCCTGTAGCGCAGGCCTATCTTACGGTATACGAGGGGGGGTAAAATATATCCGTAACAACAGTGCCGTGGGCGGAGCTTGTGTACTACGCATTTCTGTCGATAGGGATGTACAGTGCAACTGTTTGCCAGTTCAGTGCCGCCTCTGTTGCCGTTGACCTGGCTTGTTCTGTTCATGCGCAGTGTTTGTTTTTGCTAGCGCTGTTTTGTTCCTGTTTCGGTTTTTATGATCGCAAGTTTAAGTGAACAACGTGAAGCTGTGAAATTTTGTTTTCTACTTAGTAAAAATGATGCTGAAACTGTTTTATTGTTGAAAACAGCTTACCTAGATGACGCATTGGAAAAATCTTAAGTGTACCAGTGGTTTGCGCGATTTAGAAAGACGATATGGCGATTGATGACAAATCACGTTCTGGACGTCCATCAACTGCCCGAATCGACGAAAATATCGAAAAAATTCCAGAGCTTGTGCTCATAGACCGTCGACAGACAATTGATGAACTATCAGAGATTAGTGGGTTATCTTGGGGCTCAGTTCATCGAATTTTAACGGTAAATTTTGGAATGAAAAGGGTTGCTGCCAAGATTGTTCCTCGGGTTCTGACTGACAATCAAAAGGAACGTCGAGTTGAAACATGTGCTTTGAAACAACAACCTGAAACTGATCCAGATTTTCTGGCGAAGGTCATTACTGGTGATGAGTTATGGTGCTGTGATTACAACCCAGAAAAATAGCAACAGTCAAGCCAGTGGAACACCTCATCGTCACCCTGTCCAAAAAAAAAAAAAAAAGTCATGAAGTCAAATAAAGTATCAAAACAATGCTGATTTGACTTTTTGATGCCAAGAGAATAGTTCATTCAGAGTTTGTTCCCCCAGGTCGGACTGTCAATCAGACCTTTTATTTGGAAGTCTTAAGAAGATTGCGAAATAGTGTTCGTCAAAAAAAGACCCAATTTGGGGCAGACAGGAGACTGGTTCTTCCGACATGACAACGCACCTGTATACAGAGTCGTCTCTGTTAGACAGTTTTTTTGGCTAATAATGGCATGGTTCCGCTGCCCCACGCACCTTACTCGCCTGACGACTCCGTGCGAATTTCCTTATTTTCACACATGAAAAGGGGCGTGTAAGGACACCGTTTTGGCAACACTGAAGAAGTCAAGGAAGAAAAAAAAAGAAACAAACACAAACGAGGGAGGACTGTCAGCCATTTCTAAAGATGACTACAAAAGATGTGTCTAATAGTGGAAGCGCCGGTGGGACATATGTTATTAGTTCCACTGTAGAGTATTTTTAAGGGGATAACGTTGTTCTGTAAACAATTTGAAAATATAGAGCTTTTAAAAAATAATCCAGTTTTTCTTGGGAACTCCCTCTTACAACTGCGCAGTCTGGTCCGAGACGCCCGCTATGCAGTGTCTGCACCGCAAATTCCCTTTCCAGTCAGTGTGCTCTCACGTTCTAGAACATTTCTCGAATTTTTTACGATAGGTTTCAACGACAACATTAGCAAACGCTATATCACTGTAATTATCTTCCAAAGAGCTGTCGAAAACAGTTATAAAAAGTACGCAGTTCCGTTTAAAAAAACATACTTCAATATCTTGGTTTACACCAGGGCTAAAACCATTAACCAAACAAAAACATGCGTGCCGATCGTAGCTCTAAGATTTGCCAAAAATCGCATTGCATTTCGGTTTCACAAAATAAACGGGGTGTTACATCTTACGTGACTCACCCTGGCAAAGTGAATAATCCTAAGCAGCTGAAAATCTATTATGAACTCAAGTTAATGATTTTCGATTTCAGTTTAATCATACCAATCACGTTGAAGAATAGTGAATCTGGTGTAAAGTGGCTTCACTTTAACAGTGCCAGCTTTAAAATCCAAAGAAAATAATGCAGAAGAGAAATATTAATAATTAAGTACTGCTACTTTCACACAATCAAGAAAGTATATTACCAGTGTTAAAACAGTAATTTTTAAACCTCTTACTCACTCCACAGTACAGTTCATCACGCTCGAGCACTAGGTGGCTGCTGTGGGATGAAATGAGCTACTAACAAGCTGCACTTTGAGGAGGCCATAACTGCGTAATGTCAGAATGATGGCCCAAATTTTCAAGCGGGATCGATTGTTGCGGTTGATATCTTTCAGGTGTGCTTTTTCGTCCTTAAAATAAGTCATGTTGGTGAACTACCCCTATTAGTAGCAAGAGAAACCGCTTCCCTTGTTAGTATGTCAGATAGCCAGCCAATGAAAGTAACTGGGAATGTTTGTTCAATGAACTGGTATATAATCTGTGGAAGAAGGACACAGAAATACAACTGATGGAGGACAGTAAAGGTAAATAAAACTAAGTACAAGCCACGTACTGAGAATAATAACGCTGAGCTTGTAACAACTGCATATCATATACTGAAAGCCTCGTCCCAGCGGCCAATAGCGACGTACCCTATCATGTATTTAAGCGCCTGCCTCTTCCTCAGCGAGGCAGTCTGATATTCGCGTGAGTCTATCGACATTTCGCCTACAGACAGCGCGTTTACTTTGCTTGTTTCCGTGTACGAGTGGACATTGTTGATCCGTGAGGTTTTTCGCTTGTGACCCCGTTGCTACTTGCGTGCTGTAATTCGTAGTGTCTTGCTCTGTCGTCAGTCGTCGTTCGTGTCCGTCCTTTCTCGTTGTCCGTTTTGTCTTCTCGCGGGCCGCTCCCGTTCGGTCCCACCGCACTTTCGTTCTCGGCAACCCAGCGATCATGCCGGTCTCGGTTACAACACCTTGCAAGAACTACCGAACACCACGGATGGCAGTTGTCGGTTGCATATCAGTGCCGCAATCAAAGGAAAATGTGGTATCACGTACTGATGCCACTCTACTGGCAAGTTTCCATCTGACACTCACTGTGGTCGAGCGGGCTCTGGCAGACCCAGTGGTGCACACTTGCCGAGCCACCCCTCCACTTGCTCTGTACCACGAGCGCCCTCTGCTGCTGCTATATAGGACGGCCGGTGACAGGCGCTCAGGCAACTTGCACTTGCAGACTCATTGCTATGACATCATCGTTCGTGCTTAGTACATCGAGCCTCATCTTGTTGACATTGTGATAGCTGCACTCTAATTCTTGCTGCATTATTCATAATGCATCTTCGTATGCTTGAGATACACGAGTTAAGTAAATCTTCTGTTTACTGTTAACTTGTTCGTCAATCAGTTCTGCTCCTGTCCAGTTTTCCTATGATAAAAGCAGTCGCACCACTGTGTAGCCCACATCTCCTTATCGTTGTGTACTAATTCTTACGCTACAGAAAGGCACAAAGTAGTTCACTTTTGAGGTTCCAGATGGCAGTGGTGTACAATTCACAAGGGGACTCCACTACAGGCAATCCGACACTGTTGATTGCACAGCAACTACAGCTCAAATTACAGACTATGTTGCACTCAACATCTCAATTATATAATCAGGAATTGTTTTCTAGAAGCATAATCAACGCACAAAGGTGTCACACACCAGACACCAGTGTAACATGTCTCTGATGTGGCAAAAGATGCAACTAGGAAGACGAATGGCACAACGTAATTATTAGCGATAATATCAAATACTGCCACGATGTCAGCTATGGTCTTTCCTGCTTGTGATGCCAACTAGTAGAGTAGCAACTGCTGTAGCGAATATTTACTCTCTGCTTCATGCAGTCGAAAACTATGACTTCGAATGACTGTTAAGTTCCCGAGTTTTGTTTAGAGAATAGTAGAAGGTAAGTCTCTATCATCTAGCCCATTATGTCACTTAAGTCAGCAACGTCAGGAAGCTGATGGGGGGAGACGTCTTGACTTATCCGATCGGGTTTGCATTCCCAGCAACATCTCTTGAAAACCTGCGAAGACAAGTCGAAGGCTTGAACACTATATCCGATACACGTATCTCCCTCCACGATTTCAGAACTGTATTGAAGCTTGGAGGGACTGTACAAGATCGTGATTGTTGCTCAAGACTGTCCACAAACGCATGATCCTGTGATTGAGGTAACATATCGATACAACGCTTGTAACAACGTGAGAGCATTGCTCGGTGGTGGCGTTTTTTAAATACTTTTCATTTACTACTAAGACTGGAACGCGCTCAACTGTGGTTGCTTTTGTGTAGGTTGCTAGCAACGTTTCTTCTCATCGCTTATAAATTTTATCAACACGTTGGAGGTCATTTAGGTAGGAGTGTACCGAGAGTGGCTGATCACGGAGCTGTGTTTCTGCATTTCCTGTGGCTGTAACTTTCTTTACCCATCGCCCAACTGTACTCCTATCAACTGCAGCATCGCCGTAAACTGCACACATACGTTCATGGATGTTCACCACGGTTTCTTCTTCTGCACACAAGAACCGGCCGCGGTGGTCTCGCGGTTCTAGGCGCGCAGTCCGGAACCGTGCGACTGCTACGGTTGCAGGTTCGAATCCTGCCTCGGGCATGGATGTGTGTGATGTCCTTAGGTTAGTTAGGTTTAAGTAGTTCTAAGTTCTAGGGGACTGATGACCACAGCAGTTGAGTCCCATAGTGCTCAGAGCCATTTGAACCATTTTGCACACAAGAATTCAATAACAGCAATCTGCTTATAACGTGGGTCGTATCTAGACGTCATTTTGAGCTGTACTACGGCTCTGTCATCTGACAGAACGGTTCGAAACTTCACCGGCGCACAGAAAAAACATCAAATATGAAGCACCAACAAGGACGTCTGTCTATGTATATTAATGGGTTTTTTAAAAAACAGTGTGGTGCACGTTATTTATTGAACGACCCTCGTATTATCTGTAATGGGAAAATGGTATCCACCTCCTCGCGTACACACACACACACACACACACACACACACACACACACACACTCTGCGGGGTGTAAGTAACTGTTCTTTTCTTTTGTTGTGTCTTTTTCATACAGACACATTGTCTGTGCGTGCTTTACACCTACTTTCGCCGTTGGCAAGAGCCTAAAAACTATTTTTGCGGTCAGCCAGAAAGCTATGGAGAATATATGGACCATAATTTCCAGTCTGCAAGTTTACATTACTCATTGTGCTCACTGAGAGAAAGCCTTACTACCTGCTACTTACTCTGTGGGATCAGGAATAACGACTATAAAGAAAAGTTTTGAGTTTTAACTGATTGATATAGTCAGTAAAAGTTCACACGCAAAAAATATACTCGGAATAATATTCCTGATATTAATGTTCCTATCGGAAGCAGCACTATTAACAGTTCAGAGGCGACCTCTACGGAAAGTTGCAGGTAAAATCGTCTATCGCTCTGCTTTCTCATCACCAGTCGTTAATTGCTCGCCTTAAAAGTGGAAAATAATCTCGCCACTTGCCACGCGGTTTTTTTCAACAATACGCGCTGCTCTCAAGCAGTTACTTCCGTGAAAGCTAAGCGACCGAGAACAGTGTACAGTCCCCGAATTAGCTTCCTAATTTTGCTGAAAACGTTTTTGATAGGTACCTAGCTCTGATGTCATCCGAGGCACAGCGAACGCGGACAGATTTATATCTCAGGGCGAAGTGTCTCTATTCACTGTCTCTCTGGCCGTGTTTATATACGGGCGCAGCGGGCCGCTGAAAGGAACATCCGCTATCAACATCTCTAGACGCTATCGACAGCTCTAGGCACAGGCAGCAGCATCTAAATGGCCCATTTCTCGGACACACATTAATTAATAGCTCTGCCGTTCAACAATTTACAATCTTCTTAACTTTTACATGAATGGAGTTACGTTTTCTTTACTTATTGGAAAAGTTTTACCTCGCCTGCATTTAAACTCTGCCATCTAAAGGTTTTTGAACGGAATCGACAATAGATGACATTTATAATAGAGTCTTGAAAACTGGTATAGCTGTATTATTTCATCAATGTAATGAAGTACTGTAATTAAGACTTTCTATTAAGAAATATGAATGATAATTAATTTATTATGATTAAGGACGTTTTCATTCCAAATTTGGTTTTTTAGTAAATAGCTTAAAAACTAATGAAAGTAGCTTATTGTTGTCACAGATATAAGGTTTTCATATGAAACTGTGGCTACATACGAATTTTCATCTTTCTGAATCTAATATTTAGCGCCTTCAGTTTTCTGTAAAACTTCCGGTTTTGACCAAAATATTGCTCTGATCAAGTTGAGACTTATAACTTTTAATTGTGAGATGCATTTACACATCGTAAACAAGTATTAGCTTTCTAGCTGGATTACTTAGCTCCACTTATTTCTTTCTTAAAATAATATATTTAGCAAAACTTATTCATCTGACCGTTCTGAGACTTCACAATGTTAACATTAATACAGTATATTGAAGCATACACTGAAAAAGTTTGGAAAGTTATTTTAATTTTTAATTTAAGTCTCAGATTATGGTGCAATTCTTTGTATGCTACGCACAGGCGCGTTATGATGACGTGGCGCTAGTGGTAGTGAACCGGGGTAAGTCCCGGCACACTTTTCGCCTCCCAATGATACAGCACTTGTATTATCTAGCGTGGTTCATAAGCGGAATACTTGTCCTTTTCGGCTCAAAATGGTTTCTTGACATATCCGTAAAGTCACGTGCCAGGACGTCGGATACAGCTATGAAGGGTCAGCATAGAGCGTTCAAAAATTGCTCTAAGTACTATGGGACTTAACGTCTGAGTTCATCAGTCCCCTAGACTTAGAACTACGTAAACCTAACTAACCTAAGGACATCACACACATCCAAGCCCGAGGCAGGATTCGAACCTGCGACCGTAGCAGCCGCGTGGTTCCAGACTGAAGCGCCTAGAACCGCTCGGCCACCGCGGCCGGTGCATATAGAGTGCTACTATAAATGTCCTCATGGAATTTGAATAGGAAAGTTAATAACTGTGTTCATCACGTATTTCTGTACCTCACGGACCCAGTGCCTGCATAATACTGACAAATAGCAAAGGACGTCATCAGTGAGGATACAAACCCATAGCTCCTCATAGTAATGTTTCTGTCCGACTACTCTGCCTCTTGTCACTGATACATCATAAATTCCAGACGCTAACGCGTATAACAGTGGATGTACTGTATCTCTAGTGTTGTCTGCACACTATCCACTGGAGCTCTTGCCACTCATTATTTTCAGGTTTTGTGTATTTATGGGTTTATTTTTAAGAGCAGCCTGAAAGTCCTTGTTTAATTTTTACTGAATTCACTTAATGGAGAAAAAAGTCAGAGAAATGAAGAGAGATGCTTTTAAACTGAGGAACAGTAAACATGTTATAATTTTAAAAAAATCTGATGATGCGATCAATTCTTCCGAAAACCAAATCCCTGAAGTCCTCAGAAGATAAAATTATCTTAGGAAACAACTTTGGAAATATCTTACAAGATTCATTGTGTGATGTTTAAACAGGGAATATGAACAAAAAAATTAAACTTGTTGTGATGTGTAATAACAATGACAAACCTAAATAGTGAAATACAACAGATTAATGTAATGAGTACTGTTAACATGACTGTGTTATGGAATGACTGTTGCTAGCTACATACGAAAATAAGTGCCAGACTAGTGGCTAGCTGTTACATGGGTAAAAAATTTCGGACATGTGGTTGCAATTTGTGAAGTAACGCAGTACAAACAGCGTATCATTTTAACTGTGAACTAGCAGTTGGCGTATCGCTATATATTATGTATTATAAAGTACCCCGCCGCGTTTTCTGTCGATATGTGAAGGCTAAGCTCAGAAACTACTGTAGGGATTTTCACACGGTTTTTGCTGATAGACTAATTTACGAGGAAGGTTTGCATGTATCATTTACTACTGCTACACCTGGCAAGCTGTCGGCCTATTGACGTTTGTTACAGCCCGCGAGAAGCTGGGACGGGTCGTTGCTTGTGTTTAAAGATAATGAATATTAAGAACTCAGACGGCAGGTCAGTACTAAGCAAAGAAGGGAAGGATGAAATGTGTTACGGTTATATCGAAGGGCAATACAAAGGAAACGAGTTTGGACAGAGCACTGAAATACCTAAACGAAAATACTTGGTGGCCGGATGCTCTGCATGGCGCTACCACTCCCCCTGGGACAGAATTTGTGTACCCCATTTGTCGGCGTATTCAATTAATTTGATGTTGAAGTGTGAGAACGTTGTCTAAATGTCTGCGTAGGCGAGACGAGGGCACTAGCCCAGTATTCACTTAGACGGATGTGGAAAACCACATCCGAACTGGACGGCTCACCAGCCGTCGTCGTTAATCCACGAGGCAGATTAGATCCGGGGCAGGTGCACCACCTTGAATCCCGGATGCGGCGCCTTAACGCGATCGGCTATCCGTGCGGGTTTGAAGTAGTCGACGCTACCTAGGAATTCACAGATATTTGGATGAATGTAACATGAAGAAACTGTATCAACTGGTATGCTAGGTACACTGATGAGCGAAAACATAATGGCCACATTCTTACTAAAGTATTGCACCACCTCTGGAGCATAATACAGCGGCAGTTCCCCCTGTCATGGGTTCGACAAGTCCTTCGTGGGTTGCCAAATTTGTTTGGCTCTGTATGTCTAGGCACAGATCACGAAATTCCCGTAAACTAGTGGAAGGGCTACAAGATGTCATCGCCATCGGGCAAGACATCAAGCATGTGGAGATGATGGTGGTCCACAGTAAAGTTCACGTAGTGATGGTGACTTCGAATATTACCACAGGATCGATGGAAACCCACGTGAATGTCTCCCATAGTATAGAACAGCCCCTACTGCGTAGCTTCCGTAACTAGGTACACGTTTCGACCTAGCGTTTTCCTGCCTGACGGTGTATCTGGTACAAGAAAATCGACCACATGTACCAAGGAACGCGATTCATCCCACCAGATGATTGGTTGCCACTGATCAACGGTCCAGTCTCAATGATCTTGTGCCCACTGCAATAGTAACTGACGATATGGTCGGGTCAACAGCGGTCACGTTGGGCTCGTCTGCTGTGAAACGCCACGTTCAACAATGTGCACTGAATTGTGTGCTCCCAAATGTGTGTATTTGCGACAGTATTGTACTCTGTCGTCAAATCTGCCACAGATCACCGCCTATCCTGCTTTACAGATTGTGATGAGGCGTGGACGTCCAACACCTTTTGCTTTTTATGCTCACGATAGTAGCACGCGAACAACCGACCAGCTTCGCCATGTCACAGTTACTCGTTCCAAGTTCCTTGGCAACAACAATCTCCCCAATGTCAAAGTCGCTTATGCCATAGGATTGGAATTATCTCCCATTTTCTTTTTTTCTTTATTGCTATGTCGTTCCCGTCGCGCCAAATGAGCGGGGACGTGGCTGTCCGCGGCACCATAACCCACACTAACTTGCACAAAGACGAAAAACAAAAATTGAACGGTGAAATATTTACAAATAGTTTTGAAGTTTGTGAAGGATAACTGTAATGAAGGTTTTATATAAAAGAAACTCTATTCTCTTTATTTCTCTTTTAATTAAAACAGGAAAACCAAACGTAAAATGAAAACAATAAGAATATATTTCAATCATGTTTAAAAACGGTGATGTTAAGAATAAAGCATCGCACTTGCGCTGTAAGTTGAAAGACCTGTCCTGGGAAAAACGGTCTGTTGTTGGAGGGGAAAAGGTTAAGTGTTTAGTATAGTAGAAGGGTGTAGGTGTAAGAATAAAGAACTGATGGGCAGTTCGATGGAGGGTTAGTGCATGTTAGGAAGGAAGGAGTAGCTGGGGCGTCTGTGGAGTCATAATACTAAGGGGAGAAGAAATATGGGGAGGGACAAGGAAAAGAGGTTCAAATGGCTCTGAGCACTGTGGGAATTAACTGCAGTGGGCATCAGTCCCCTAAAACTTAGAACTACTTAAACCTAACTAACCTAAGGACATCACACACATCCATGCCCGAGGCAGGATTCGAACCTGTGACCGTAGCGGTCGCGCGGTTCCAGATTGTAGTGCCTAGAACCGCTCGGCCACTCCGGCCGGCGGAAAAGAGGTACGTAGAGATGTGGAGGAAAAGGTAAAGGCATCCCCGATCAGACTGGAAATGTGGGGTGGAATTATAATTAATGGGGTGAGTGAACGTCGGGAGGAATGTAAGTGTCTGGGAGGATGATACGGCTGAATTTTTCGTTGGAAGAGGATGTGGAGAGATATAGTGATATGGCTGGTGGAATGTAGCTGTATAGGCGCGACAGCATTCGGAAATTGGAGGGGACACAATAAAATCAATTGCGAATGACGTTGCCTACTCAATATCTCCCATTCGCCTCTCTTCTGCTTATACAGGCTGATTTTGATAAGCGAGGACAAACTGCAGGATACGATGGCTGAGGCGCTAAGGAGCAGAACAAGTGATGTGGACCTGTGGCCCGGAATGTGTTCTAAGGCAGGTACGCTCACTTGAGGGCGTATATAAAACGAGTTAAACGTTGTAGAATATGACCCGTAGCGACGGTTTTGTCGCTGGTTCACCGCACAGGCCACCGCCGTGTTGGGATTTCTGTCATCCATCCTATTTACAGATGAAGCTAACTTTACGAGGGACGATATTGTCAACCTTCAGAACATCCACCTGTGTGCCACGGTGGATCCTCATGGTATAGTGGTAACGAACCATTAACACCGTTTCAGTCTCGCATTTGAGCATCAGGCTTATAATGCATGTGTTTGTGTTCCGACACGCGTAAAGGGAGGTACAGATATTTCCATTTCCAGAGCCACAGCCTTCAGCAGGGTGTATTTCCGATACTTCGCTCACTGTAGAATGCCGTTCAATTGAGACTGCGATTGTAACATTTAGCTGTAAGTACAGGGTTAAAATATATATGTGACCGATTTCTTAGGATAATTGATTCTACCTGTGCGTGCTCGGTCTGCAGCACCGGTGACCTGTGCGGGAATGATTCACGTTTCCCGTTAACGGCAGCAGCCGTCCAAATGCAGAGGCCTGTTGGAGTGTAGGAATGTATGTGATTCAGCTTTGCCGTCCTCTAGACGACCGAATAGCGAACTAATACTTAGTATGTGTTGGGTGGCTTTCGTGATCAAGTGGAAATGTTTGAAGATTGTGTTTGGAGGTGCATTTGCGCTGGACCATTATTTCCTCCCATGTTAATTGTTCAGTTGACTGCTTCTGCACATTTCGCGCCTTTCTTCAGTTGAGAGAAAATCGATTGCGGGGTGTGCATCTAGCATGTGGAAGACACATTTGCCGGTTCTCTTGACATGAGGAACACCTTAGTTGACCCTGTAAATTATAGCGATGATTTCGAATCTTTTACATCACCGAGGTTGATATTCACGGGTGGAACTATCATTTTTCGTCTGGTTGTTTCTAGTTACTCAGCGGTCTATAGCACGCTCCACCTACCTACCTAAAGTTTAGAGTTTGTATAGAAATAATTCCCAGTGTATATCTTGGGAATTATGTTCCGTGAGCGATCAGTAGGATGCTGCCTAGTGCTTGATATCGAGAAGTACCACGAAAATGGTCTAATATCATGGTGAACCATGTTAAAATACGTGTATTCTTGTAATCCTCGAGTCTGGAGATGTGCATAGAAAAGCGAGCATGGAAGGAAGCAGGTTCAAAGCAGAAACATTAACGTGTTTGTGCCGACGGGAAACGATCCCGAATTTGTAGAACAGTTTTGAGAGCGACTTCGGTTCGCTGAGGGTGCTCTCATCACACATTGGGGATGGATGACTTGTGATAGTAGGCTGCGAGAAAATATCTAGTACTGTGAGGAGTATATACAGTACTGTTCGTCTTCACGATATATGTAGGAATGATGTAAAAGGGATGACTTTGTTTGGTCCAGGATACGAACTGTATGGTTACTACATCAACACGGTATGCGGTGATACATTCCCGGAATGGAGAAAGGTTTCGCGCACTAATATTCAAGCTCCTGTCCTCAGTGGGAGGGCAGTGTCATTGAGTAGGAGCCTTTCCATATTTGTCTACATGTATGGTAGTTTGTAAGATTTAATTGCCAGTGCGATATGGCGATCTGTGTAAAATAACCGCTGAATGTTTCGTCTGCAGAAGGGAAAAAGGTGCACAGTGCTTTGATACTGGCGACATCAGTAATTTGATGGGTAAATTCGGTAAGAACCAATCATAATGCTCGATTCATTCACATCCTTTGTGATGGGATATAGGAGCCTCTACATAGCGGAGGGAACGTTTGTGTGTGTGTGTGTGTGTGTGTGTGTGTGTGTGTGTGTGTGTGCGCGTGTGTGTGTGTGTGTGCGCGCGTGTGCGTGTGTGTGTTGAAAGCAGGAAAGGTAGCACTTGATGGACTGGGTACCACATTAGATCCGCGAGGAAGACTGCATTCGACATTATTCCACGCTATTTTCGTAAACAGGTTCTGTTAGGGAAAAAATCTCCATGCATGCAAGCTGAGACATAAGACAGGCTCATGGCTGTGACAGTGCATGCGTCTCTGGAGCATCTGCGCTCTTGTCTGGTTGTGTCATCAACGATGCCTAGGTGGTCACGTGTTTCGAGAGGGATTTCTCAGGTACCAAGAATGAAAGGGATGTCACCATCTCATGCTTGAGGGAAGCTGTACGTGGTTTGACAGCTGACGACCGCGTCACTTTGTGGGGGCTGTCGCTAGCCTCCTGTGCATCCTACTGGACAGGGGGTGGTGGACGGTGTCTGCACGCATTGATTACGTGTCTGTTGCATTATTTTGTGAGCAGGTATGTAGGCTGTGATAGGTGTTATTTGGACAGTTCACAAGTACTGAGTGTGCCTACGCATCACTGTGCTGTATTATTTAGGAGGAGTCTACATGTCTGTACTGATATGATTTTGGGAAACTAGGAGTTGTTTGCGTGTCTGGGGAGTGTTATTTAGATGTAGTCTGCAGACTGTGTATTGTGACGCGAATCACATCAGGGCGAATGTTTTCTGTCAGTGTGATAAATATACTCCATCCCTAAATAAAATATTCCAAAGTAAATAGAGTACACTGCTTCCTTACTCTCCCCAGCGGCCCAGCGCAGGCTGAGTCATTTTCGCGCCATTTTCCCCCTCCAGACCACAATCTTGGATTACTTCACTGGAGGGATGACAGCACCCTCTGGTGGCAGTACTGTGTACTAGGTCAGTTGGAGTCTAGATCTCATAGTGGAGACAGTGCGTGCAAAATAGACTCATGTCCAGCAAAAGCAGAGTCGTTTTCCCACCATTTCTCCCACCATCTTGGATTATGTCACGAAACAGACGACTGCACTCTGTGGTGGTGGTGGTGGTGGTGGTGGTGGTGGTGGTGGTGGTGGTACTGTGTACCAGGTCCGGATCTGGTGGTGAACACACTGTTTGCCGCCATCTTGGATAACGGTACGTGCGTCATCAGCTGAAGTCACAACAGCCATCTTGGATTACGTCACGGAAAGGACGACAGTGCCCTCTGGTGGTGGTACTGTTTACTAGGTCAGTTGGGCTCTGGACCTTGTGGCGAGCACACTGGATGGCGGTAGTGGCTCAAATTGTTTCAATAAAGACTGGTGCATGATTTCAACAGTTGATAATTAGCAAGCATGTTTGGAGAGTCTTTTAGTGGTTCGCATGTCTGTAGGCTGTGTGACGTGACTCCAAGCATGTCAGAGCGTGGGTTCTGTATCACTGTTATAAATGTACTCCATCACTAAATAAACTGTTTCAAAATAGACAAATAAAGTACACTCCTTCCTCTCTCCAGCAGCCCAGTGCAGGCTGAGTCCTTTTCTTGGTTGGTTGGTTTGTTTGATTTAAGGGACCAGACTGTTAGGGCCATTGGTCCTTTTTCCATTAACTTGAAACCCCACAAGGAATAAAAACAAACAATGGAGATGACAAGAGACGACACAGGACAAGAAAGACACTGACAGAGACCACACAAAAGGAATTAAATTCACACCGAGTGTGACAGTGGTTGGCCGACCGTAGAAACAAAAAAAAGGAAAAGCCAACCACCAAGAAACGCACTAAAAACCCCAGTCTAAAATCGTAGGCCAAAGGCCAGACTCAACACAAAGAAAAAAGGACGAACACTTTGATCAAGCGATAAAAACCCCATGCATGAGTAAAACTCAAAACTAAATCTGCCATCGGAACGTCATCTGATATAAGTGCAGGAAGCGTATCGGGCAGTGCAAACGTCTGCCTGAGCGGAGTTAAAAGCGGGCAGTCCAACAAGAAGTGGACCATGGAGTACGTCAAAACGCTGCTCAGTCTCGCTCGCTTCTCACTGGGTACGCGGCTCATTATCGCTGGCACAGGCGCGTGAGGTGGGCCTGACTGACGTCACGCTACGAAACTGAGCTGAGACGAGGATTGTCGAACAGGACACGTGCCGGCCCGAGACTGAGGCAGCGCGAGCATTATCGTAACGTAGCGGTAGGCAGTAAATTGTCAAGGGACTAAACTCAGTATGAGTGGTTGCGGAACCGGGACCAGTGCAATGACTGCCGTCACAAAAGATGTTGTGTTGAAGAAACTCGCTGATAAATAAAGTGGGAGTAAGGATTGGCAGTTCCAGCTGGGAAAAATTTAAGGTAACCCCTTCAATTATTACCAAATAATAACAGAACTTCCGAATTCGAGACGTGACAGTATGTGATTAATCGAATCACTTCGTTTGTGTAGCATTTTTAATGAATTGATACGTTTGTTGTGTCCGTAAACGAAAAGAAAAATTGTCTTCGTGAAACATACATGAAGGTGTCTATTAAGACTGTTTCAGGTGGTTGTTGAAAGAGATACACATCTTCCAGTTGGTTACGTTCAGCGCCAAAATGGAAATTGTGGAGCACTGCTTGCTTACAGAGGAAGCACAACTGGAATGAACAGACATAAATGTAAGGATAATCGACAACTGTCAAGCGTTGCAGCTGCCAGGGCTGATAAAATATCGATTAGGGACAAATGTGTTTTAATGTGCGCAACAGACCTCCGACCATTTAATATGGTAAGTAGTGATGGATTCATAAGCTTCGCTCAAGAACTGATAAATACAGGAGCAACATATGGACAGATCACCGTCCAAGGCGTGCTACCATCTCCAAGGACTGTAGCACGACATATTAAGGAACTGGCTGATCAAGTCAGGAGTGAACTTATTCCAGTAGTGAAAGGCGCAACTGGTAAAAACCAGTGTTCAATGACGTGCGATCTGTGGACAGACAGTTATGGTAAGACCCCATTACCTGACTGTCACGTCCACCTATATTGATTAGTTGACGGGCAAATGGAATCTAAAAAAACAATGCACTCTTAACTACGAGGTTTCCTGATGTTGCAAAGACTGGTGATCATTACGGAAATATATGAACAAATGGCAGAGTTGCAGATAACGTCCTCGGAACTTAGGCAGGTTACTTTCGTTACAGATCAGGGAGCTAACATCAAGAAAGCACTAAAAGCACACAAACGACTCCCACGTGTGATGCACTGTATTAATACACACAGAGGCACACATTCAATGAAGGTTTCTTAATGGATGAGATTCCTGCAGTGTATGACTCCATTCTGAATGTACGTAAACTAGTAGGCTTTATGAAACGATCTGGCTTATTCGCGAGATTAGATAAAACCTTACACCATGATATGGAAACCAGGTGGAACAATGTGTACATGATGTTAGACTCATCCCATTCACAGAAAGCCCAAATAGAGACCGTTTCGCGCGATTCAAATAAACACGAGATGATGACGTCGTATCAGACTGCGACTATGTAAAGCGTTATTCAATTTCTGAAGGTTTTCAAAGAGGCCACGGACGATTTGGAAGGAGACAATGAGCCTACACTACCATTTGTAATGCCGTGGATTTTGAAACTGATAGGTCTCTGCGAAACGAGCCGACGATGTGACAATGTGTAAGCTAAAGGAAAGGGCAGAACTGTTTATAAAACAGAAAGTTCTAAAAGAAGTACATGACATTCAGTACGTGGCAACGTTCTTGCATCCCTGTTTCAAGAAACAATTAGCTTTTCCCGAACAAATAAGAGAAAAAAATGCATCAAGATGTGCGAAAAATGTTAAATAACGTTGTTGATACGAACGTAACCAAAGATGTCATGCCTTCTCCAGCTACAAAATTTCAAAATTGGTGAACATCTACCACAAAATCGAAAGATGAGGTTGAGAAATATATGAACATGGAGAGTCCAAACGATGAGTTCACAGACCTTTTTTCATGGTGGAAAACAAAATTTGTGTGCCCTGTCGAAACTCAGCAAAGAGGTTTTCTGTATACCTGCCAGTAGTGCCTCGAGTGAAAGAACTTTTAATAAGGCAGGGATGGTACTGACTCAGAAAAGAAGTTGTCTAGATTCCGATCGCGTTAATGATATTATCATCGTCCATAACAATAAGAGAACCAAATAAGCTAAATTTGAAGCTCAAGAATGTTCAAATGTGTGTGAAATCTTATGGGACTTAACTGCTAAGGTCATCAGTCTCTAAGCTTACACACTACTTAACCTAAATTATTTTAAGGACAAACACACACACCCATGCCCGAGGGAGGACTCGAACCTCCGCCGGGACCAGCCGCACACTCCATGACTGCAGCGCCTGAAACCGCTCGGCTAACCACGCGCGGCAAATTTGAAGCACAGAAGCAAAGGCAACTGGCAACTGGTTTTCTGAGGTGTATACGTAATCAAATATAATATTGAGAAGTGATAAGTAATGACTGCACAATTACGCAGTGAATATTATACACTTCATACTAAGTAATGTAAATTGTTGTATAACTACGATACTAACGGGAGAACAGACTCAACTGCAGTGTAATATCTTCAGAAATGGGACTGCGGAATTAAAGTTTCAGATTAATTTGCGAAACTATATTGTAAATTATTCGTTTTGACTATGTACACTTTCTTGTAATTAAATGAATTTATTATTGTGTACTACGGTCGTTTACATAGCTTGAGTAGAAGAAAATAGGTTGTGTATAAGACGCGACTTCTTCACTAAATAACAGATTAATTTCAACGTACTGTTTAGCAGGTGGCTCAAATCCTCAGCTGCTGCTTTAAATCGTTTTTCTTTTGGGTGTTACTGTACGACTGTCGGTACAACAGTCTTTGGTTGGTCAGTTAGTTCAATGTTCGATAGATCATTTGAATGATTCTTTTATGGAAAGAGAGTAATTTTTTTCTCTGGCTACCACCTTTTCAATACACATTCATCAATGGAACAAAAGGAGTTGCCCAGGAGAAGTGATTTTTAAGTACGATTTAAAACTCACTTTGCTACCTGCCAGACATTTTAATTTTTAAATTCGATTTTAAACTTACTTTGCTACCTGCCAGACATTTTATGTTATTGGGCAAGTGATCAAAGATGTTTGTTGCTGCATATTGAACTCCTTTCTGAGTCACTGACAGCTTTAATAATGGGTAAGACCTTTTTTCCCCTCTAGTGTTCTCCCTGTGAACACCATTGTTCTTCTCAAACTATGATGGGCTGTTTATGACGAATGTCATTACCAAATATATGTATTTTGACGACGCAGTTAAAATGCTAACCTCGTTGAAGATTATGGTGCCTACATGATTTCCGTAAATGAACATCGCATATTATTTTTACTGCTCTCTTTTGTGCAATCAATACTTTCTTTCTAAGTGATGAGTAACCGCAGAACATCCTTCCATAACGCATTTGTGTTTGCTGAGTTCAAGCATCGTAATCTTAAGGTTCTTTCATCTTTAGCAACAGGTGGATCCGGCTTTTTGCAGTTTTTCTTATGTCTGTTGCTGTGATTTGTATATTTTCAGTCAGAAAACACAGCATATAAAAATAAAATTGCTAGGTGGTGAAGGTTAACAGAAGGGTATCAAACGAGAACAAACGGTAATTACGTACTGTGATTAATACATTAAGCACCTATGACCTGAAAAATGGAACACCTCAAAAGGTGGTCGGTTCCTTCAAGCTTTCCAACTGCGTAGCTACAGAGCCTGCGTAAGACTTGTCGTAAGTCCAAAGCACCTGCGTTCTCGAACATTCCACCTGTACAGCGTTGTTGCAAAAGCGAAATATCTTTTATAGAACTAGGGCCTACAACTACAAAAATTGAAACACAAAAGTTACCCAATTAGCTTTGATAGCAAACTTTACAAAATTAACTCTGAAACAGATAATATGTTAACAACCTTGCCCTAGTTGACGGCAATTTTTAATGTTAACGGAGGTCGTAATAAATACAATGAACCGTATTAAGTCGTCGAAGAGTGAAGAAACAGTGGGGTAATAAATCAGTAGCTAAATAAAGAGGAAGAAATAAAAACAAGCATAAAGGCAATGAAGTTCAAAACTAATTTCGCTAAAGGAAATCTTGCGTATGCGCAGTTACACACGAAATAGGAAACATTAGTAAAATGAGACGTCACTTTAAAAACAACCGTAAGTACAAAACGCACACACACAAAATTCAACATTAATATCTATGGTTGGCAGGAAAGTGGGTGGCTAGTTTTCCTCGCTACTGCAAGAAATGACTTCGTGTTAATGCTTAGCTTAGACCCCACGATAATCGTATCTTCATGCAGAAAATAATTTACAGTCGTCATCTCTTGCTTTATCATAAGGTTTCACGATTTCCCTTGTCGCCATTACGTGACAGCTTCTGAGTAACCAGAATGCCACCACTGATCGTACGTTTACAGGAAACTTTGACGGCTTTACATTTATAATTACGTGGACTGGATTTGTTCGAATGTCTCAGTTGTGAATCGTTCTACCGAAATGTGTGTTAAATCTCCCAAAATGCATTCATTCATACAAGCACAACTGTGACAGGTCACACGTGCATGTTCCTTACTAGTTTACTTGTAACTCGGATAGCCGCGTTCGGAACGGCCCCATGCGACCGGCGGCGCTGCAGGTGGCCAGCCGAGAGTATCGGGCCGCCTCACTATCAAACCGCACTCTCGGAACACGATAATCTCGCAGGCAGCATTATCGCTGCTCAGTCCTGCTTACGAGAACGAGCGGGAATACGTCGACAGCTGACGGCCTCTAGTGGAGCACAGTCAAAGCTGACCCGCAGCGAGATAGAAGTGGGTCCTCGCAGCGCAATAAATAGCTGTGCGTTATCGAGGTGTGGCCAACGCACAGCTGGCAGAGGGCAACAGATTCCACCATGTAAGGCGCCCTTTCCCAGTTGGCTGGCACTTCGGATAAATTTGGAAATATGGAGGTCAAACCCGAGAGGGGACCATTACATATAGGCTGAAACGTTTGTGGCTCCTTTTAGTCGCCTCTTATGGCAGGCAGGAATACCGAGGGCCGATCCTAGCCCCTGAACCCGCAGGGGGAGTCCTTTTCCTGAAAATTCATAGGAAGAGGTGGCGGTTGGGTGACATTGGTTAGTGGGGGTACCCCAAGTGACCTCTCTTCCCACGATTTTGATAGGTTAGTTGAGGTCTGATGCATTATCCTGTTGGAATTTGAACTTCCAGCGATTTTCTGGGAGAGGGGGTTAGGTTAGTGGAGGACGCCCAATTGACCTATCTTCCCACCAAAATTCAAATTTCTCACCGAAATCCACCATCTTGGATGATGTCATCGCCGCCATCTTGGATGACAGTACTTTGTGCTAGAACCCACCTTGGGGTTGGGTGACGTCATCGCCGCCATCTTGGATAATGGTACTTTGTGCTAGAAGTGGCTTTGTTCCAATACTTCCGTATTATAATGTTTTATGTACAGAATGTTTAATTATAATTACCAGGCATAGGAACTATTTAGGAGACAATCTGAGCAGCGTGATGATATGGAGTGCCATTGGTTACACATCTCGGTCACCTCTTGTTTGCATTGATGGCACTTTGTACAGTGGATTTTACATTTCAGATGTGTTACGACCCATGGCTCTACCCTTCATTCGATCCCTGCGAAACCCTACATTTCAGCAGGATAGTGTACGACTGCATGTTGCAGGTCCTGTAAGGGCTCTTCTGGTTACAGAAAATGTTCAACTGCTGCCCTGGCCAGCACATTCTCCAGATCTCTCACCAACTGAAAACGTCTGGTCAATGGTGGCTGAGCAACTGGCTCTTTACAATACGCCAGTCACTACTCTTGATGAACTGTGGTATCGTGCTGAAGCTGCATGGGCAGCTGTACCTGTACACGCCATCCAAGCTCTGTTTGATTCATTGCCCAGGCGTATCAAGGCCGTTATTACGGCCAGAGGTGGTTGCTCTGGGTACTGATTTCTCAGGATCTATGCACCCAAATTGCGTGAAAATGTAATCACATGTCAGTTCTAGTATAATGTATTTGTCCAATGAATACCTGTTTATCATCTGCATTTATTCTTGGTGTAGCAATTTTAATGGCCAGTAAGTAGTGTATGTAAGCGATCTTCTGTCTAGTATACAAGAGGCATAATTAGTTATTTTTGCAGATGACTCTAGGATTGTAATCAATCCAGTCATACATACAGAAGCAGAAAAAACTGTAAACAATGTTCTTAAAAATTTCATTGACTGGTTTTCTGTGAATAGTCTCACGGTCAATTTTAAAGATTCCCAACATGTTCATTTCTGCACATCTAAAGGTACTACACCATTGATGAGTGTAACACATGGGGAGGAAACAATAAATGGGGTGGAAACTTCAAAGTTCTTATGAGTCCATAGTTATAAGTATTTAAATTGCAAAAAAACACATTTTCGATCACCTGAAGCAACTTAGTTCAGCCACATGTTCGCTTTGAATCATTACAAATCTTAGGGAGAAATAAGTCAGTAAGTTGACATATTTTGCATATTTTCATTCAGTAACGTCATATGGAATAATATTCTGAGGCAACTAATTTTTAAGGAAAAAAGTCTTCATTGCGCAAGAACGTATTCTGAGAATAATATGCCGTGCTCACCCACGATCATCTTGTAGGCATCTCTTTAAGGAGTTGAGCATTTTGACTGCTTCTTTACAGTATATTTATTCCCTCGTGAAGTTTGTTGTAAATAATCAACTATAGTTCAAGAGGAACAATGAGGAACATTATTACAATAGCAGATGGAAAAATGGCGTTCATTATTCCACATTAAGGTTGTCCTTAGAACAAAAAGCGGTGTACAGTGCTGCACCAAACATTTTCGATCATTTACCCAGTGATATAAAATGTCTGGCAGACAGAAAAGTAAAATTTGATAACAAACAAAGTTGTTCCTTGACAACTCCTTTTCCGTAGCATAATGTCTATTACTGTAATGTGTAAAAGGTGGTGGGTAGTAATTACTTACTCACACCTGTGTATCTTTTTATCTTTTTGTAAATAAGTAGAAATGTTCTTAATGTAACCGTATGTACAGATCAATTTGCGATGTGAATGTATAATGACTCATTCCAGATCATTACGATCTATCGTGCAAAATGATCCATGGACCATGTTACTAACTCCCAAACAAACAGCCTGGGGAGGAAGCGTTGCTGTTGCCAGTATTAAACCAGCCAAAGATGAAGCGTGACCAACGCGGAAATTCGGGCATGCGCAGTGTCGCAAACAAGGTATAACAAAGAACCCCTATTGAAATGTTAAGGGTTGGCTGTACATTTTTAAAAACAAATTATAATAATCAGAAACACTAGATTCTGTGTGAGTCGGGAAACTACTGTTTAACTTAATTTCAAAACATTTTCACCTGCTCTCAAAGCTCCTATAGGACATTGATACCCCACGAGATGGCCTGACGGTTAATAATTATTTACACAGATATTTTTTCAACGTGGTAAGAGTGGAGTAATATCGTTCATTTAAGTAATAAAAATTGGCTAAGACGTTTCTGCGACGTAAATCGGTATACGAGTTCAGGGTATTTTCAAGGCTCTTCTTAGGGCGTGAAAAGTCTCAAGGTCTTGCAGAATATGTAGGATATTATCCTTTCCTTTCCGGTGAAGTCTTTGAATATTAGTGGCAATATTAGATATAGTGTGTCCTGTTTCTTGCAAGAGGACGCTCAAAGCTGACTTTGCACTGGAATTACCTCACTCATACTAAAACCCAATTCTTTGGCTACATCCGCTACAGCACTATTTTTATTCACTTTTAGTGTTTCTTCAACATTCAGCATCGACGTTTTTTTCAGGATCGTAACGTTACTTGGCAGTCTTTGTTGAATGTCTTTTGTGAGTTTCAGACTAAACTTAATTCATCTCTTCTTCAAATAAACTTTATTGTCTTCATACAAACTTGACTCAGACAATTTCTGTTCAAACAGAAAACCAAGGTTCGGATTTGCGTACATACATTCGCCTGGAACTGGTGTTATCAACAAATCAACAGTTGAAGAAACTACGTTTTGTCCCAGTGACTGCATCAGAAATACAAGTGTATCTAGTACTTTAGTGGGGTCATTGTCTTCTCCTTCAAAAGCTTTTATTGCTATTTGTACGTCTTTTAAAGCATGTTTAAGGTAAAACATGTAAAGACGATTTGAGTCGTCACAATACATCTTGTACAAAAGATCGGCAGTGTAACAATTGTCTTGAACCATGGCAAGTGAACAATGTAGCTTTAGTTCTTCCCACTGCTCCTGAATTCCTCGTATTGCTGGTTCAATTGAAAGCCAACGTGTTGCACAGACCTTCAAAATTTTTAGTGGCTATTTTCCACAATTTATTGCCTCATAAACCTTTTTATATTCCTCTTGTCTTTTGGGTGAAATGGAGAACCAATTGTAGGTTTCCCGTACAAGAAACTCTACGTTTCTAGGTATGGTATTCACAGAGGCGTGCGAAACTGCAAGCTGAAGAGAGTGACAAATGCAACGGATCAATACCAAATGCTTCAAGCCATATTCTCTCTTGAGTTGTTCGAAAAACCCATTGTTTATTCTAACCATTGCAGAAGCATTATCTGTGCCAATTCCTACCATATTAGCGATTGTAAGTTTGAAATCATTCAAAGAATTCACATGAACAGCAGCCAGATTTCTTGCATCTGCAGCTTATACTACAGACAGTTTGATAAATGCTGATCTAATGGTTTGGTTGTTAACACTATAGTACCGTATAACGATACCTAGCATTTTAGATATTGATACATCTGTGGATTCATCTATTAGTACACTGTATTTTTGGTTTCCTATATCTTCAACCAATGATTGTGTAAAATATGGAGCCAAAACTTCAGTTATAATGTTAGGACACTTTGTACGATGTAATTGCATGTTTTTAGCGTCTCATCACCGGAAAACACCTTCATGAACAGTATTCCTAAATGATCTACAGCTAAAATAGAACAATGTTCAGCAATAAATAAAGAAAGGGCGCCTTCCACTCTGCTTGCAATTCTAACTGTAGTTTTCGGAACAATATTCACAGTTAGGGTGGCTTGTGTTTTTTTAAATCAATTTTTTGTTTATGCTTAATAGTTTTCAAATGCTTTCTAATATCACACAATTTAGCATAAAACTCTGTTGCACGTACTTGACATCTTGCCTTTGATAAGTCTCCAACGAACGGTTTCAGCCACCCATTGCATTCAGGTTCTGCCTCCCACACATCCCGATATTTTTGATCGTACTGCTTCTTCTTCTGCGGTAAATCCATTATGTAAGCCACCACAACATAAGTTTCACCAATTTATAATCGCTGAAAATACATTAAAACTCAGGCGAACTAGAGGTCATGAAACAATCTACTCACTCGGTAACTCGATATCAGTCCTATTGTTCATTGTTTGAAACGTAGTAACGTCTGAGATACCCCCATTGAATTGTTCTTGCGTTACCACTGTGCATGTGGTAATAATTTGACTGCGAATTAACATTTCGAAAAATTAGAGGTTGCTGGACAGAAATGTCTTTTATTATACTTAATATTACGTATGTGTTTTGTCAATTCGAAAAATAAAGGGATTTCAAAAGTTGAAGAATTATAAATCGATACGCTATCGACGATAACAGGCTAGTGGGTAATGAATAATGAATTGTTCTATAGTCAAGGTTTTCTTACTCTGTAGGCAATTCCCACATTCAGGTTTACTAAATGCTGAACAATGCTACATGATCTGCTAAGAACTTAATTTAACTTAGTAAATCTAGAACAAAGTCAGTGTAGTACCCATTCTATAGTTAAAAATCTTAGTTTTGTTAATGAAAAATAGTTTTGATTTGTACTTCAAAAGTCGTCAGTACTCCAAAAGTCGCCAGAAAAGTCGCTAAATAATTTTTGTCGCTAAAAAGTATTTTTTGTCGCTAAGACGAAGGCAAAAGTCACCATTTCTAGCGACAAAGTCGCTAAATTGGCAACACTGCCTCCAACTGCGCAACGCTACGCGCTGTTAACAGCCAACTGCCCAACACTACAATAGCGACTATTTCAACAATGCAAACCAGCCACAGACGGCACACAGCACAGTCAGTGATTTTCGTACAGAGCGATACGTGGCGTTACCAACATAAAAACCTAAACAACCTACTTACAGTCTGTTACAGATTTTAGGTGTTCTTCCCATTTAACATCGCTTCTAGTATTAACCCTAGCCTGGACTTTTGTTCCAGTGGTAAAGTGAGAGATCACAGGATCGAATCCCAGTGAGACCACATAAATATTCAGTCTACTTTTAATCTAGTCATCACCTTCCAACGATATGGGGGATCGCCAGGAATGACACCAGATCGGGACTCCACATTAAATTTCAAATCGCCTTTCCCCGGATGGATAACTGGGTTTTATTAGGGACACGTAAGTCGCCAATGTGACATCCAACTGAAAAACTTGTACCTGGCGTTGAGTCACATGAAATAAAAGTATTATTCCTAAATATTTAAACGATGTGGCACGCTCAATACATTCAGCACTAATCTTGTTATTGGATTTTATTGGTGCTTACTCTTTACTACAGGTATCATCTTACATTTATCCACATTTAAAGAGTCCTCCAATTCAGTACACCAAGTGGAAATTCTGTCCACATCGTAGTACGTTCATCATCATCCATCAATGACACTTATCTGAAGATAGCAGCATAATTAGTGAAAACTCTTCCAGTGCCTGTTGACCATATCTGTAGTGGTATTCATCCTTGGATCGCTAAGGATATTGGTCATGTCATGGTATTACGTGTTGAGAATAAAGACATTCATATGTAACCCGCATCCAACCATCAGGATTTAGGTTTTCCGTGATTTCCCTAAATCGCTTCAGGCAAATGCTGGGGTGGTTCCCGCGAACGGGGAAGCCCGATTTCCTCCACCATCCTTCCCAAATCCGATGGGACCGATGACCACACTGTTAGGTCCCCTCCCCCGAATCAATCAATCAATCAGTCAATCAATCAATCAATCAATCAATCAATCAACCAACCAACCAACCATTCATACATACATTGCCATCTAGAGATTTAAAAGTCTGGTTTGACAAATATGCAACAGCTTGTAACAATCTCAATCGCTGAAATATCAGCTGGTGAGTTCGAACAGGGCAGAATCATCACTCTTCAGGAAAACGGTTTGTCAAACCATCAGATTTTGGCTGGTACAGTGTTTGTTGGAAAGACAGTGATGTAAGTGCGGGAATAATGGCTGGAATACTATAGAAGTCTGGTGCTGCACTCCTACAGTCGTCAGGAGAGAGCTGGTCAGAATGCAGTGGAGAGCAACTACTTATGCTTGAGAACGCCAAGTAAACATTATTGACAATTACACATTTATTACGCAGCAATACTGGATTTTCTTCCAAAGTGACGCACCACAGCCGCACTGGATGGACAGTGCCTCTTCAGCAGCAAAAAGCCAGAGTGCCCTCGCCCTTCAGCTCTGCATATCGATCTCCGAAGTGCTCTCGTGTATCTGGAAGATTCGCACTCGTGAGTCTCGTCCCAGGTCCACCAGAAGTACTCAGTGGCTCGCAGTGGTCGGCTACCAGCCCCTGTTTAGGAACCAGGAGCCAGCAGCGCTTGTGTTGGCCTCGGGAACGGGATAAGTAGCTGCAGTGCACATCCTCTGGACGGCGGCCGACAGACGGCATCCACGTCAGGCAGGTCAAGCCTCCAGCAGGCCTGCACAGTGAAGGCGGCCTCTGTGCACCATTAGCAGCATCTTTCCAGAACAACTCGTGTATCCATAGGCGACTGCAGACAGCTAAGCATGCCGAGGGTAGCCCTCCATTGTCTCTCCTCACAATGGATAACTGGAACTGACGCAAGGGTCGAGACTATGCAGTCAGCAATCAGATATTTGTTAAAAAGGATGGGACATGTATGATGGCATACCACGAGCACAACGCGGTGATGGGGATGGCTGTGACAGGTGTACCCTCGTTTTCTCTCGCTGTCAGCTCTCTGAGTGACTTTCGAAAATCACCTTTCCGAGGCTCATTCTTACTGCCTCGGCACCTGAATACTTATTGTTGCATTGTGCCTGTTTTCCTTACAAAACTCTGCTTCGTCACTAGAATGACGGTATCTCTCGACTTCCACCAGGTTATTATGCTTCACTTGCACACTTGAACACTCGGTCGTTCCCCTTACTGCAACAGTTACTTTGTTTGCCCCAACTCGCTAAGCATTTCTCCCTAGCTAGCAATCTACTCTTCATTGACGCAGGCGGTTCAGCTTCCAGGAGCTGCCAGGGTAGAACTTGGACGAATTTTTAATGACCACCGGGGATACTAGCCTTGGGCGAAACAATACGATCACGTGTATCGACAAGTGGGTACTTTTATCCACATACTCGTAACAGTGTGTGCAGTCTTGTCCATAGCTGTGGCTTGACACTGGAGCGCTCGGTGGATGTTGACTTGACTGTGTCAACACGTCGGTGTCATGTGCTATGGTCCGCTTCAGTGGCACGCTTTCCATTGCACCGACTCCCGTTATTCAGAAACAACAAACTGCACAGATTACGATGAGGACGTGAACGCAGTCGCCCGTCAGCTGTGTGATAAGTTTTACGTTTTCAGAAGAGTCTCATTTAAACTGTTCTTATTGTCAAGACCATAAACGTGCTGGACAATACCTTGGTGGACAAAGCTCTTGTAGCCTATATTGTTGAACGGAATGGCCAAACACCGAATGTGCTGGTTTGCCGCACCACTGGATACCAGATGCGGCGGGCTCCTATATGTTATAGCAGCTTTGAATATTAAGATGAGGGATGTTTGGACCCGAAGTACTGCTCCGTCAGACCACATAAGGGAGGACCTGTGCAGATTACATGAAATGTAATCGCAGTTGCGAATATGGACAACAATCAGCTGTAGAAAGTTTAGACGACAATGAAAATTTGTGCCGGATCGGGACTCTGATCCGGATGGTTGTGACAATTTTCGCAACTGCGAATAAATTTCTTATAATACATAACAACTGTAGTCGCCTGTTCCTTCGGACGTGCATGCGTGTCCGAACGAACACTGCACCGTGCTTGTGAACAACACAGACAATGGAATATCGTATAAATGAACAAATCTTAATCGAATAACGACGACTACTGCAACCTCCATCCTAGTTAAATCTGGACTCGCTACGTTGTTCGATCTTCGGTGGGTGATGTAGTGGCACAGGAGGAAGTTGCGTTTGCGAAGGAACTGTCCCGATCTTCCTCACTGAGTTGCTCCGCGAACATATCCTTTCCACTAACAAATTGGTGCCAGCTTCTTTACTGCTGGCAACCGGATTATTCCCGTAAAATAAACAAACTGGAGGCTTTGGCTACTGGACAGGGAAACTCTCGCGATTGATGTAAAATGATTTGTGAAAATTTAAATTATTTGGAAATGCATGCTGTAGGAGAATCCGTAAAGTTCAAACATTAACTTCCTTTCAAATGGCTCTGAGCACTATGAGACTCAACATCTTAGGTCATAAGTCCCCTAGAACTTAGAACTACTTAAACCTAACTAACCTAAGGACATCACACACACCCCCATGCCCGAGGCAGGATTCGAACCTGCGACCGTAGCAGTCCCGCGGTTCCGGGCTGCAGCGCCAGAACCGCTAGACCACCGCGGCCGGCATTAACTTCCTTTCCACAATATGTAATCTTAAAAATATTCGTTAACTAATAGCTCACTGAGTTCAGTCAACTGATACTTGACTCGTTACTGTATTAGGCACTTGTCTTAAATACCGCAATGACTAACGCTACTGAAGATTTATACTACTCAATGATCGTAGCCTTTTGCAAATAATTAATGATCAGTCACAGCGTTTGTAGCACTTTCTATTTTAGTGTAGTCAACGTTCTTTCTCACGCGTTTAGCTAGGTTGGCATTGTGAACAGTGAGACAACTAGCGAGCTGTCATTGTCTATTAAATCTTGTGTGCTTCGTATTCATTCTTCTCTACAAAATTCTACAAAACACGTTTATCACTAGTTTTTATTATTATTATTATTATTATTGTTATTGTTATTAGTACTATTATTATTAAAATTATCATTAAATTATTATTGATTAATTATTATTAAATTATTATTAAAATAAAATAAAAAATAATATTATTAAAATAAAAACTTCGTTATCACCTACATGCAATACCTTCAAAATAAATTAAAATGGCCATTATATAAATGTAAATCGCACTCGAAATAGAGATTTGCCGTGGTTTACGAAGATATTCCCTGAGACTGTTTTGCGAGTATACCAGCCGTTATTTTAGATTCGTCTCCATGTGGGATGGCAATTTCCCTGTATTCGTTTACAGTTTGGCGTGCTCACTAACGAAACACCAGGCTGGTATGAGCCATGGCCTGGCCAGCTCAAAGCGATCTTTCCCGGAAATTTCGCAAATTTGTGCCGCGTAAAGTGGGACTCATCCGATGGAGGCGTATTGTTAGCGCTTAAAGCCCAGCGCTCTCGCGGAGTTTTTAAAGGTGAAAGGAGGAACGGTGGATCAGGGCACGCGAATGGACTGACTGTCGCCATGTCTAAAGGACGGCTTTATAATAATTTCGGATATTTCAGATTAACCTCAAAATCTAAATCTGGATAGCCAGCCAGGATTTCTACTGTAATTCACCACTTTATTGCTACATTTACGCCTGGACATTGTGACATTTTGACTTTCCTTTTGTGACAACATTCGATTACAGGTGTGCGCTTTTATCACGGAAGTTCAAGAAATATGAACATAACATAGCTTATGCTGAATAGAATAGGCATAAAATTTCTGCTAGCATAATTTATTTTTAATTATGCTACCGGAAAATTCGAAAAGGTGGTTGTGAGCCGAAAAGCACTGGACAGTTATGTTTCGTAGATAAGGAAAAAATTGACATATACACTCCTGGAAATTGAAATAAGAACACCGTGAATTCATTGTCCCAGGAAGGGGAAACTTTATTGACACATTCCTGGGGTCAGATACATCACATGATCACACTGACAGAACCACAGGCACATAGACACAGGCAACAGAGCATGCACAATGTCGGCACTAGTACAGTGTGTATCCACCTTTCGCAGCAATGCAGGCTGCTATTCTCCCATGGAGACGATCGTAGAGATGCTGGATGTAGTCCTGTGGAACGGCTTGCCATGCCATTTCCACCTGGCGCCTCAGTTGGACCAGCGTTCGTGCTGGACGTGCAGACCGCGTGAGACGACGCTTCATCCAGTCCCAAACATGCTCAATGGAGGAAAGATCCGGAGATCTTGCTGGCCAGGGTAGTTGACTTACACCTTCTAGAGCACGTTGGGTGGCACGGGATACATGCGGACGTGCATTGTCCTGTTGGAACAGCAAGTTCCCTTGCCGGTCTAGGAATGGTAGAACGATGGGTTCGATGACGGTTTGGATGTACCGTGCACTATTCAGTGTCCCCTCGACGATCACCAGTGGTGTACGGCCAGTGTAGGAGATCGCTCCCCACACCATGATGCCAGGTGTTGGCCCTGTGTGCCTCGGTCGTATGCAGTCCTGATTGTGGCGCTCACCTGCACGGCGCCAAACACGCATACGACCATCACTGGCACCAAGGCAGAAGCGACCCTCATCGCTGAAGACGACACGTCTCCATTCGTCCCTCCATTCACGCCTGTCGCGACACCACTGGAGGCGCGCTGCACGATGTTGGGGCGTGAGCGGAAGACGGCCTAACGGTGTGCGGGACCGTAGCCCAGCTTCATGGAGACGGTTGCGAATGGTCCTCGCCGATACCCCAGGAGCAACAGTGTCCCTAATTTGCTGGGAAGTGGCGGTGCGGTCCCCTACGGCACTGCGTAGGATCCTACGGTCTTGGCGTGCATCCGTGCGTCGCTGCGGTCCGGTCCCAGGTCGACGGGCACGTGCACCTTCCGCCGACGACTGGCGACAACATCGATGTACTGTGGAGACCTCACGCCCCACGTGTTGAGCAATTCGGCGGTACGTCCACCCGGCCTCCCGCATGCCCACTATACGCCCTCGCTCAAAGTCCGTCAACTGCACATACGGTTCACGTCCACGCTGTCGCGGCATGCTACCAGTGTTAAAGACTGCGATGGAGCTCCGTATGCCACGGCAAACTGGCTGACACTGACGGCGGCGGTGCACAAATGCTGCGCAGCTAGCGCCATTCGACGGCCAACACCGCGGTTCCTGGTGTGTCCGCTGTGCCGTGCGTGTGATCATTGCTTGTACAGCCCTCTCGCAGTGTCCGGAGCAAGTATGGTGGGTCTGACACACCGGTGTCAATGTGTTCTTTTTTCCATTTCCAGGAGTGTATATAGAGAGAACACAGAAATGTGTGAGAGAAGAGTCTTCATACATTCAGTCCGCTATATGTGTTTTGTGGATCAGATATGAAAATTTTACACCGAATTTCGTAAAGTAGAATCGAGAAGAGACAGTTCACAGTATGTAGTGAAGCAGCAACCTGGATGGCTTCTTCGATAAAGCCACGGCCGATTATCTCCATTAACCTTCTCGTAATGAGTTTCGCTCCTTCTATGTTTCAGTGAGGTTAGCAATACGTATCTGACAGTAAATACCATATTATTCCAGGATATGACAGATGTACTCAGTCTGTGTCTAACCGACATATCTCTCCTCTTTCATAAAGTGATGATGGTCTCCAAGCAGTATTTCTCTTCAAGAACTCTGTTGGCTCTGTAAATAAAGTCCTCGCAGTCGGTGTCAAGCACATTTAAAATGCTTTTGCGCTTAGTGCTGCGTCGTAAAACAAAATACTTAAAATTCTAAAATATCCAATTTTTCAGCAGTGTTTCAGTTGCCTTCTTCTTCGTCGCAGGTCTTGTAACACTGGTAGAAACGAAAAATTGAAACACCCACCCCGTGGTCAAAACTCTACTCCAGAGGAAGCTCGCAGCTTCGCCAAGAATGCCATAATATCAACTTCATTAGGTGGATTAATACTGTTCGATTTTGGAGTGAGGATTTGCAGTATAAAAATGCCGCAGGGTAGAATCCTTTTTCTTTGATTTCACAGCTAGCAATGACTGTTCTATGCCTATCGCATTCAAATGCAGAAGTGGAAAGAATATTCAGTTCTATGAACATTATAAAAACCAAACAACGTAACAGATTGTCGTTGAAGACAATGCTTTGTTCATATTGAGAGACCAGCTGAAGAAACAAAATAAAGATTGTGCATCTTTTGACATACCGTCAGACGTATTGGAGCTTATTGGAACGAACAAAAGATACTCTTTTGCGACAAAACCAGTCGAACTGCAACCTCATCTTTCGAGCACGTTCAACCCTCTACATCAACTACAGTTCTGTCAGAGCATGAAACAGAACAGTTATTCGATCTTCTGAGTGACGACGATGAATAGCTCACATACCGGTATGTATATATTTTGTAACCTAATTTGAGTTCTTGCTTTCTTTTGTTACAAATATAGTTGCATATTTCTAGTATATTTGACTACTGTGATTGAAACAAAAATTTGTGTGTTGCGTCAATTACGATAACATGTTTAATTAAAGGTTACCGTATTTTATATGTATGTTGTTGCAAGCGATTCAAATGGTTCAAATGGCTCTGAGCACTATGGGACTAAACATCTGAGGTCATCAGTCCCCTAGAACTTAGAACTACTTAAACCTAACTAACCTAAGGACATCACACACTTTCATGCCCGAGGCAGGATTCGAACCTGCCACCGTAGCGGTCGCGCGGTTCCAGACTGTAGCGCCTTTAACCGCTCTGCCACTCCGACCGGCGCAAGCGATTCGTCATTTAATTAAGACAATATATCAATTACGTACGAGGCAATTTTTATTAATATTTTATTACCCCTCACTGGCTTATTGCACCATTCACAGCACGAAATTTTCAGTACACCCGTCGTAAAATCAGTTTTAGCGACTTTCTAACGACTTTTGATATTGAATCTAGCGACTCGGGGTTTTTAGAGTTGGCAACACTGGTTGGAGGTGAGCCGCCAGCATTGGTGGATGTGGGGAGAGAGATGGCGGAGTTTTGAGAGCGGATAATCTGGACGTGTGTCCATCAGAGACAGTAAATTTGTAACACTGGATGTCATGAACTGCTATATATATTATGACATTAGACCATTATTAAGGTAAATACATTGTTTGTTTTTTATCAAAATCTTTCGTTTGCTAACTATGCCTATCAGTAGTTAGTGCCTTCAGTAGTTTGAATCTTTTATTTATCTGGCAGTAGTGGCGCTCGCTGTATTGCAGTAGTTCGAGTAACGAAGATTTTTGTGAGGTAAGTGATTTGTGAAAGGTATAGGTTATTGTTAGTCGGGGCCATTCTTTTGTAGGAATTTTTGAAAGTCAGATAGCGTTGCGCTAAAAATATTGTGTGTCAGTTTAAGCAGTCATTTATAATTTTTCTAAGGGGACGTTTCATATGTCGACCCTTAGCCGAGGATACCTCACTGGAATCTTCTGATTTTTTTCTTGTAGTTTGTGCAATTAGTGCAGCCTTTGTTTATTGCTAGCACGTAATTGTAGAGAGAATTTCATTTGTAGTTGTAGTTTTTCATTGTTGTACAGTAAAACAGTTGTGGCATGCATGTAGATTTGCACCAAGTATTTCGCAGCTGCGCTTGCAATTAACTAGATATTTTCAGTGCTATGTTAATGTGTTTTCTTATTTTGCTCTTCAAATTGTGCTTTTCTGTGTTATCGTGTGAAATATTGTGACAATAATGGCGTGTTAAAAACGTAACACTAGGCTCCAAAGTAAACTGAGAAATAATAGTGACGACGAGCGTAGCTTCTCAGCACCACTGTGTAATGAATTAACCGACATTCAAAGTAGTAATTTGGTAACTGTGCATAGGTAAATGGAGCGGGTGGCAAATAATGGTGTAGACAGTGGAACAATTAGTGAACAGGGAAGCATTATCGATCGATCGGTCGGCAACATCTCGCCTCAGGAATCCGAAATGACAGGACACAATCTTGCAAATACTGTAGATTCAGGTTTAGCGTCCTCACCGTTTTCTCAATTAAGTCAAGACCCATTTTCTGCTTTTCAAAATGCGAATATTGCCGGTTCAAATGCACTGCCGCATAGCACTGAAGAAAATGTTTCAGACACCAGTGCATTGTTATTAAAATTAATGCAACAAATGGGACAAAGGTTTCAAACGTTAGACACAATAGAACAAAACCTTAAAAAGTTAGACACAATGGAACAAAATCAGAGACAAACACAGCAAAAGTTAGACGCAATGGAACAAAATCAAAAACAGTCACAGCAACAGCTTCAAAAGTTAAGACACCACGCTTCAACAAACACGTGAAGGTTTAACTGCTGAGTTACTTAAAATCGAATAGAAATGTCAAAAAGTCTGTAATGACGTAAAAACACAAATTTGTGAGCATTTCCAACCTATTTTTTCGCGACATGAAAATGCATTACAGAGTCACGAATCACCCATAAAGGAACTGCAAACTACTGTTCATGAATATCACGACACCTTGCAAGCTAAAATTGACTCAGTTGCATCTACTGATTCGGTTACGCAATTTGGAAAAACTCAGGAAAACTTAAAGGACGCAGTGGATACGATTTCAACACAAATGTACACTCTGAAACTTGGTTCAGAAAAACACTCTGAGGAAATCACTTCACTATCGGAGAAAGTAGCCGAACTTTCGGATCAGTTCACTAACTTATCTACGAAGGTAGATGATACTCTGAATGACACAAGACCGGTGGTCTTTAATGACACAAAAGAGTATGAACAAATTAGAAAATTCAAAAAAAATCAGAATCAAATCAATACACAGTACAAAAGAGAAATCCGGGAAGTACAAGATCAGTTGGCACAAGTAATACAAGAATTACATATTTCAGACCAGACTCGCGCTCCAACACGGGAAGAGGGACTTAGAAATACGGAAAAGCCATAAAATAATAACACGGGGCATTTCGGAAATTATGAAAGAAATTGGCAAGGTGCACCGAATTTTGAGATGGAACCGCCGACACGACGTAACAATGACCGATATGCGACTAGCCGACACGATGATTTTGACTATAAGCTGTTCATTACTACACGTAAATTCAAAACATTTAAGAATTCCGGCAACGACATTCATCCACATGGCTTCATCAACTCTCTCATTGTTTTCCTCCCAATTGGTCATTAGAGCACAGATTAGAATTTGTGTGTGGCTATTTAGAGAATGAACCAGCTGTAAGAATGCGATCGGTCATTCACGATTGTCACAGTGAAGGAGAATTTTATCATGCCTTCCTCTCAGCATATTGGTCTCAAGCTACACAAGACCGAGTAAAACATAGCATCATAATGATGAAACATTTCGAACAATCTGAATTTTCCAGTCTTGTGAAATATTTTGAAGACATGTTGCACAAGAACCAGTACCTGTCAAACCCTTACAGCCCCTCACAACTCATCCGCATTTGCTTAATCAAATTGCCTGCACATTTACGACATATTATTTTGGCAGGACGTTGCAAAGACGACATTGAAGCTTTTCAGGGACTCTTACAAGAATTGGAAATTGACACTGACAATCGCGGGATGTGAAAACAGGAACACAACAATTACAGGTCACATCCGTCACAATTCCGCGATGAAAGAAATAATAACAGGACACGACAAGGCTATTCTTACAACGCAAATCGTGACCAAAAGAGACACCACCCGTATGACAACCATTGGCAGAGTAGTAATAATTACAGAGAAATATCGCATTTCCATAGTAATGAATGTGACAGAGAATAGAAACAGACAATATGGGAACCAAAACAATTATTATCAAGGGAGACAGAGTAACTTCAGACACAACGGTCCTCCTTGCAGTTACGACCCAGGGAGAAGTTCTCCACCACGTGACCGACAAGAAATTAATTACAGAAATTACCGATATGACGACAGACGATATAATCATAACGACAGACCTGAATTTCATCAGAACTGGCGAGATTGAAAGAGGGCAGGGCCCTCTCGTCAAGGTGAATTTGTAGAAGTTAGGTCTCCTAATCCCAATAACGACGCGTGCCAACAAAGAGACAGACAATGATTCGCACCGCAGGCAGCCACATGCGCCGGCTGGCTCAGAGAAAAACATAGACGCTAACCTTGAGAAACGTTCCAGTATTCCTTACCGACGTATGCCACATGATAATTGCGTTCAAGTTGATTTGCTGCGTACTGAGGAAAGGTAAAGGATTACACCACATTTCACATTTAAAACCGTTTATTGAGAGATAATTTGCTTTTCAACATAGTCTTTGCCATAAAACTTTTCACTTCACGTTACTAGTATGCTTTGTCAGACTCAGAAACTGTTAACATGCAACAATGTTTGAAGTTAAATATCCAGTCAAGAACCAAGAGAACTTATTTAAACAGAAATTATGAATGCATTGTTATAGTAAACAGACCACACACGGTTGTTATTTGTACATTCTTGCTTGTTAGTTGCACCATTACGTAACGACTATAAGGCTTACATACTTAGAACATACACTAAATGCAACATTTTGGTTTACTTGAAAAGACATTCTTTATTTGAAGTACTTTCTGTGAGATTAAAGATGACTTAGTATTTGGTTTCTTTGACAGCTACACAATTATATCACGACGCTACTAATGTGTGACACAATTTACATTGTTGCTTTTGTGCTGTATCTGTTTTATATCTGCAACGTTTTTCTGAATTCTTCTGAAAAGTAAAACATGTTTTAGTAGTAACTTTTGTGGTATAGCTACAATGAGACAGCCTTTTCTGTAGCACAACAATACGTTACAGTACAGTACTTACTTCATCACGGCAATAAGCGTAACAACTATGATAACTACGTAACATAGCAATTCACTTTGTTTATTACGAGGTAAGTACAGTGACTTCTACAGAACTTTGCTTACAGACGACGATAATTACGACACTTTGCACATTTTTTACCCTTAAGTAATGACAGATATTGTCTTACAACAAGACGCACAGTTTAGCGCTACAGTACACGTATTTGAGTGATTCATTTTGTACTTACAACATTTATGTTTAAAGATTTTTGAATTACAATGATTCAATGGTTTTCTGTGATACATTTCATTCCATTGCTGTAACCTGTAACACCTGTGGGTATAATTACATTAATCCTCAGGCGGGTACACGCTTACTTTGTGTACCATGTGTTTGGCAAGCACAAGGAGCCCTAGCTAATATGTTATTTGGTTATACGACTTTACACATCGGTACCATATTTCTTTAACACATAATTACACAGCTATCTAATTATTTAACAGAGAGAGATAAAAATTTTTTTTACAACATCAGTGATAGATGTTTACGTAATTACACAATTCGATAACTTCACACTTATGAAATTGCATTTTGTATGTACCTTGTGAACTGTTCATATATTTTTCGGAACCATTGTGATACTATGAGAGCTTTGAATGATGTATTTGGTATGGGATCATGATTTTTAAAGTACATTTGAGGTAGATGACACTACTGAAATGAGCAGAGAATTTTTTTTTGTTTTGAAATTGTTGCAGAAAGCTACGACGTTTTTGGGATTTGGCTGAGTTTTTATGATATTATTACGATGACAATATGTATTATGCTGTTGAGGTATGTTTATGATCAATAAGCTGATGCTAAATGAGGAATCTGATTATGCTACGTATTTATTATGATGAAGTATTGAGTGTCGACACAAGATTGACATGTCGACGAATATGTATATGTGTAATAAGGTAAGGAATAATGAATAGTGGTTAGGGACTCTGATTTGTGAAAAAGGATGTTGGAAACCAAGAATCGTACTTTAAGAGTTATCAAATGTGTGTAAATGCATGAATGTATCACAATGTCGGCGAAAATTTTTGGACACTGTTATATTTATAGGATTTTGTTTCTACACATTTGTAACGCAAATTTTCGACCTGTGAAAATTTTTATATGAGACTGTCACTGTGGCGGAAACTGCTGTCGTAAATATTACGGTAATAATGGTAAGTGACCTTGACGTAATGCGTTTTGGGCGCCCAGCTGAGGCATAGTCGTCTGAAAAAAGAAAGCCATTAGGTGGAGAAAAAAAGAGGCCATTATTCTCGCTATTGACATTTCTTTGTAGAAAGCATCGCAAATACGACACGCTCAAACTTGAAAACATATGATTACACTGTGGAGCTCTTAATTTATGATATTTACTAAAATGCCTAATGAAATGATGAGAAACATTTTACATCTATTGTCTTTCTATTTGAGAGATTGCTCATTTTGTTTAATATCTAGTTTCTAGCTGCACTGCCGCATTGGTTAAAATAAAATTAAATAGATATATTCCAAGAAAACGAGGGAACATACACATTTCCCTTCACAGGAATTGCTTAAATATTTTTTTACGATTTGGTAACTTGTCTGCTAGAGTAAGTTTTCGTGATGCATCACTCTAGTGTTAAGATGTGACATAGGTATTAAATATTACCATTTTTACTGTAATATTTTTTCTGCTTGAGCTTTGTAATGTTTAGATATATAAGTTATTGCATTTGCTGCTGCTGCTTGCCAGGCATAGTGCTGTTTAATTTCACTTTGTATTACTCTGTTACGCCAGTTTTATTACTGATTTATTTTTCTTTTTGCTGCACATTGACTCATATTAGTGATAATGTTGCATTTGCTTTGCTAACTTATATATATTGCTGCTTGCTTTGCCAATTTGCATTTTTTTGTCATTGCTGTTTGTGTTAATTGTTTTGTGCTGCTGCATTGCCTCGTCCCTTAGTTTAGCATCTGAGCTCAGTAGATTTTAGTTAGCTTAAGTGGGGGTCGGTTACATAAGAGAATGAGTGGTGATGAATTGGAAGTAATGCATTGACAAGGTATAAAAAAATGAAATAAGAGGAAACACCTATGAAATGAAGTTTTGGGTTGGACTGCAGTACCAAATGTCACACTGAAAACAAACCCTGTCCTGTCCTTTTGTGTCATTCTACTATGTGTCTGTGTACCCTTGTGTATTTGTGTTCTTCCTGTCTTTATATGTTTAGCTGATAACAGTTATGTTGTAGAATTTTTCTAATGCTATGTTATTTACTTTGTAAAGATGTTTAGAAATTATTTATTCTGTTTTGTTTTCATGCTAATGTGTGAAGTTGATGTTTCGAAAGTTATTCTGACCTTTTATGTATTTACTTATGTCATAATTCCTGTAACACTGATGTATGTGTTATTTCGATTCTTTTGTAAGGCCTGTATTACTACAAATGTTATCTGAATTCTTATGTTTTTTAATGATGTTTTCTGTACCTTTGTAATTGTATTCTCATGTTATAAAATTGTAATGGAAACCAGTTCATCAAATTAAGTAACTTGTAAGGATTCATTTCACTGCACACATTTCTGTTGGTCATAGTATATGCACAATATGTGCAAATGAGGACTGTTAGTGTTCGCACGTGTGTTGATAATTCAGCAAGGGACTGGTTAACAGCATTGCTGGTTCTAAGGACATTTCAAAAAATTTCTTGTGAGTGCACAAGTGATGGTTCATGGACTTGCTATATTATCCGCAAGACTCTTCAATGGTGATTGTGCACCAGCACAGTCACAATGAATGGCTGCTAGCTGCTAGCCATCTCTACCAGGACTACAGTGGGTCTGCTCTGAGATGACCCACTTACCAATATTCTTCAAAACTTCGACTGACTCTGCTGTGGGTTTGCTCTGTTGTGGCCCATTACCTGTCTGCATGTCGAGAGTCAGCACTGTCTTTCCGTTGGAAGGACAACACTACTTGTTCAAGACTGCATGGAAATCCACTACTTCCATGTGCATTTTCTTTAACTGCTCAGACTTTGAAAAAAAAAACCACTGCAATTTTACTGTGATGAATGATCAGGACTGTCTTTATGGACTGTGAGAAAATTCTAGCTTTTGACCAACATCGTACTGGTAAGTGTGTGCATTTGATTTCTTTGTTATTGTAAAATATGAAAATTTTTTTCAAATCTGTATTGGTCACTGCCCAAAACAGTTTGTAAAATTTTTTGTGGGGAGCATGGGGGCTATGTAAGTAGGCTGTTTAGGTTTTTATGTTGGTAACGCCACGTAGCTCTCTGTACGAAAATCACTGACTGTGCTGTGTGCCTTCTGTGGCTGGTTTGCATTGTTGAAATAGTCGCTATTGTAGTGTTGGGCAGTTGGCTGTTAACAGCACGTAGCGTTGCGCAGTTGGAGGTGAACCGCCAGTATTGGTGGATGTGGGGGGAGAGACGTGTGTCCATCAGAGACAGTAAATTTGTAACACTAGATGTCATGAACTGCTATATATATTATGACGTTTGAACACTATTAAAGTAAATACATTGTTTGTTTTTTATCGAAATCTTTCGTTTGCTAACTGTGCCTATCAGTAGTTAGTGACATCAGTAGTTTGAATCTTTTATTAAGCTGGCAGTATTAGCTCGCTGTATTGCAGTAGTTCGAGTAACGAAGATTTTTGTGAGGTAAGTGATTTGTGAAAGGTATAGGTTATTGTTAGTCAGGGCCATTCTTTTGTAGGGATTTTTGAAAGTCAGATTGCGTTGCACTAAAAATATTGTGTGTCAGTTTAAGCAGTCATTTATAATTTTTCTAAGGAGACGTTTCAAGACAAAGCGAACAGAAGACTTATATTTTGGAAGGTTTCTGAGAAGTTGCAGATCATATGTAAAGGAAGTTGTATACATTACAGTAGAATGGCTATGATGACACACACACACTTTGTGTACATTTGTGACGTCACTTGCGCAGGTCAGAGCCATACCCATAACGCTACAAGCCACGGCTCTTTCTATGATGTCATCAGCAACAACGATACAAAACAGTCACTCCTAGTACAGTATTCACCGAGATAGGTCCTTACTGCGTCGCAGTCTCAACTTTAGGATATGTTTCAATTTCTGTTTTGTGGGGGTGGGGGGGGGGGGGGGGAGGGGTTGACGCCGAAGTGTCACGAAGCGTGGAAATATTTGGAACACTAGTTTCTCTGTGTGTGGGGAACACTGCCTATTGGTTTATTCGCAAGGTGCACAAAATTCTAATACCGACCTCTGAAGTGGGGAATCTGAAGATGGATTACGTGGTAGGCACTCTTGGAGTGATGTTGCATCACGCCTTGGCTTTCATTGAGCACTTCTTATACCCACTCTGGACTTAGAAAATTTCGCGCTTGGAGCTCAACTGGTTATCGCATTACACGTTTCCGAGCTGCGGCTTCCGGCCCACAATTGGTATCTGCGACGTGAGGGTACAAGATTTCGATCATGTTTAGCTGCAATAGGGTCAGGGATTTAATTCAGTCTGAAATCGTAATTCCGTACAAGTAAATGTTCGTGTGACTCGCCAGTGATCTACTGGGCAAACTGTGGCGTCTGGGAACATGTATAATATCACCGTCAGATTCGTGTAAGCACTCATGCAATCAGCAACTGATGGAAAATTCTGTGGTTGTCATTCAACTCTCGTATGATATTAGCCATTTGCTACCCATTACTGGTATGGTCTTGCTCCCGTGATGATATTCTAATTAACTGTATCAATGTTTTTGTGTTATATTATCTCATTTGACTTCGTGGTGTAAAATTATTGTATCTGGTTGGGCATATGAGAATACATACTGAGAAAATAAATATTGTAATTTCACTGAACCTTGAATTTAATTCAAGTATTTAGCAATTCTATCCAATGTCATGTTAGATAGAGCAAATGTAGAGGTACTACCACCATAATTCAGTTACCTGGACCCATTTTTAGTATCATTTAAATAATTAGTTTTTCATTAAAATAATTAGCGTTTCTGTTTGAGATGTGTTTTGTAAAAGATATCTCTTCATTTTTTAAAAAAATTCTTGCTTTGAAATAATTAATTTTAAGAGAACCATGTCATAAAATATGTATACAACGACAAAGACTAGAGAATGAATATCAGTTGTAATTTGAAGACAGTGATACGAGAAAAGTTAAAGAAAATCTGTAAAGCTCATTCAATTCTTTCAGAAGCGAGACCTTCCTCTTCTTGGAACTCACTTGAGATATTACCTTCAAACCTATATGAGGTACGTCTAATTGAGCTCTGTAATTTATCTCATATTTCAAATATTGACAGGAAATGTGACTTTTCGTGTTTTCCCGACGGATCTGTTGCAAATACACTTCTCGGGTTTGCCGCCGGATCGTATCGTACAATCGTATTGATACAATCCGGCGGCAAACCCGAAAAGAGTATTTGCAACAGATCCTATGGGAAAGAGTGAACAGTCACATCTGGTACCTCTACGGGGAGGAGATGGCCAACGACATACGTGAGTTTGAGAGTTACACAATACGATCTGGCGGGAAACCCGAGAAGCGTATTGACAATAAATGTTTGTATATTCATTGTAGAAACCTTCTAGTAATGACATTAAATTTTCTATACTATTTTTATGTTGCAAATTAACGTGTCAGAAATGGTGCACACATTGTTTGAAAGCAGAACGACCGAAAGCTTATGGCATGGCGTTGTTTACGTACCATATTCTTAAAAAGTGGATCACGCACATTCTTTTCTACGAGGTCCGAACTAATACTTATTACCACTTTTTACGTGGAAGTCAATTTGAAATGGCCTGATACATCAAATGAAAGATAAAAAGTAATGTCTCACAAAATACAATGAAGATGACACACTGTAACAACGTAACTGATCCCTTATTGATCTGTGTTATAATAGTGACTCGCATTGTGGCATCGCATTTGTGACGTGTCTTTCCCGAGGCAAACCTTCGTTCGTGCATTGCACACGTTTTGCTAAATTTAATTATTTTTCTCACTTTATTATCTGCCAGGAAGCATGGATACGTCCAAGGAGAAAGGAAAGTTGAAAAGAAGCATCCTTTTTATTTACTGGAAACCGAAAGTATTATCCAGTATTACAACACCGCATCAGACAGCAAAAACAAATTAACGGTATCCTTGCTTTATCTTTTGCTATCAGATGTCACAAATCTTAAAGTCTCACAGTGGACGTACAATTTCCCATCTCACTTTCCCCGTTTACAATTTTAAGAATTTTTAATTGAACTAATTGTTGTGTCCTCAGGAATCGTGTCATTAAGATGGCCACTTTTTTATTCCGCGTGGCTAAAATGCCGGCGCGACCTTGTTCTGTTTCGTAACGTTGCGTGCTGCTTCTGGAAAATTTAGCGAGAATCTTATTGTTGCTAACTGCGTTAGTTATACTTACACAAGCCCAATTAAAGTATGTACGATTAATTATTAGAGATATTGTTTGTGTTATGAAGAAAAATGGCAAGGTAGATAACATAGCTGAAGTGCAGGGCCAAGAAAATATCGAAAACTGCAACATGGCGAAGCCGAAAGTTGAGGATGATCTGGAACAGTTCACGTATGTTCTCGATTCCCGGGGTCTCATACATTAGGGTTTAGAAGGTAATTCTGGCAACGATATCGATCAGCAAGCAGCAGCAGCCAGCAACGGTAACAATAATCGTGGCAGGTGCGTCACCTGGCGCAGAAGCAACGGATCTGCAGATATAAACAGTCCGCAGAATCAAAATAACGCTCCATATTACACTGAAGCGCCAAAGAAATTGGTATACGCATGCGTATTCAAATACAGAGACATGTAAACGCAGAATACGGCGCTGTGGTCGGAATAGTCTGTAAAAGACACCAAGTGTCTGGCGCAGTTGTTAGATCGGTCACTGCTGCTACAATGGCAGCTTATCAAGATTTAAGTGAGTCTGTACGTGGTGCTACAGTCGGAGCACGAGCGATGGGACACAGCATCTCCGAGGTAGAGATGAAGTGGGGATTTTTCCGTGCGACCATGTCACGAGTATAGTCTGAATATCAGGAATCCGGTGAAACATCAAGTCTCCGAAATCGCAGCGGCCGGAAAAAGATCCTGCAAGAACGGGACCAACGAAGACTGAAGAGATTCGTTCAACGTGACGGAAGTGCAATCCTTCTTCAAATTGCTGGAGATTTCAGTATTGGGTCATCAACAAGTGTCAGCGTGCAAACCATTCAACGAAACGTCAGTGATATGGGCTTTCGGAGCCGAAGGCCCACTCGTGTACCGTTGATGAATACACAACAGAAAGCTTTCCTCCTAGTCTGGGCCGATCAACACAGACATTGAACTGTTGATGACTGAAAACATGTTCCCTGATCAGACGAGTCTCGTTTCGCGTTGTATCGAGCGGATGGACGTGTACGGCTATGGAGACAACCTCACGAATCTACGGACCCTGCATGTCAGCAGGGAACTGTTCAAGCTGGTGGACGCTCTGGAATGGAGTGGGACGTGTGGAGCTGGAGTGATATGGGACCCCTCATATGTCTAGAAACTACTCTGACAGGTGACACGTACGTAAGCATCCTGTCTGAAAACCTGCATCCATTCATGTCAACTGTGCATTCCGACGGACTTGGGAAATTCCAGCAGGCCGATACGGAACCCGACACGTCCAGAATTGCTACGGAGTTGCTCCAGGAACACTCTTCCGACTTTAAACACTTTAGCTGGCCACCAGACTCCCCAGACATAAACATTATTGAACATATCTGGGATGCCTTGCTAAATGCTGTTTAGAAGAGATCTCCACCCACTCTTACGGATTTATGGACAGCCCTACGGGATTCATGGTGTCAGTTCCCTCCAGCACTACGTCAGACATTAGTCGAGTCCTTGCCACGTCGTATTGCGGCACTTCTGCATGCTCACGGTGGCCTTACATACTATTAGGCAGGTGTACCAGTTTCTTTGGTTGTTCAGTGTATAATAAAACGAGGTAAAATGATACAGATTGCTACCTGGCTATCGTGACCACCCACATGGTAATGAGAATCAGAACGTGCAGAAGAGACCTGGTCATGCATGTGGCCACCGCAAGATGAGCAACAGAGGACTGCCCAATATGAACAACACGAAAATAGGAGACAGGCAAAGACCTAATGCTGGTGGCATCCAGAACTGGTCCGAAGAAGGCAACCAGAATTGGGTGCCACCACAAAATCAATCTATTCGAACAGTGGAGATGTCTAACAGTCATGCTCCACTGAAACCGATCGGGGAAATGAACTAGATACAACCGTACTCAACACTCCCATGTGTATTACGGGATGGAGTTAAGGCAGTAGACATGATACCAGCGTCGTTATAACGCGGTATAATGACGACTTACGCGTTCGTGATGAATTATGTAATGACACTGAGGCATGCAAGCAACAGACGCAAGATTTGGTACAACCCATTGTTAGTGAGATAATGGAAGGAGTTCCCACTACTCTCATCATAGACACAGGTGCCATGATAAATGTTATGGACAGTAATTTTTATGGCAAAGTCAGTAAGACACGATGCATACCAACCCCGGCTGTGCAGAATTGGAGAAGTTCGGTAATTATTGGCGCAAAATCACAAAACGTAAAATAGCAGGCGCAAATTACGTTGAATTTAGGACACGGAGCAACGAAATGCACATTCATAAACGTCAACGTGAACTGCGTAATAAGGTTAGAATTGGCCTCTCATGAGGCAAATGGATTTTGACAGTCGATAACGAGGAAGTCATTGTGGATCTTTTGAAGACTAAAGAATGGCATGGTGAGGGTGGCAGGGTAGTAGGGTAAAGATTATACAGAAGAAATCCCTGTATATTGATAACAGACAGTCTCGCTGTTTTAGCGAAATGAAGTCTTGCACTAGTAATGGGAATGTGGAGCTTAACATGAACCGCTTTCAGACCAACATAGCAGAATCATGATGCCTCAGTACTACACACCATGCTGAATTGGCTGAGCTATTGAAAAAACACGTTGATGTCTTTTCTGACAAATCTGAAATCATTAAGTGTTACCAGTAGTATATGGAGGTAATTCCACGCAAATCTACTGTTCGTCTCCTTACCCCATTATGTAGACGAAACGCGAAGCCGTGAGGTAGCAGATAAGAAAAATGCTAGGATCGAGGGTAATACGTCAGAATACGGCGCTATCACCAGACAGGAGTCCTTTGGCGAACTGTATACGCCGGGAAAGCATACATTCGCAGGAGCCCTTTGTTAGCAGCGGGCAAGGCAAATGGACAAGTGCGTTTGCTCTAGACACATGGGAGATAAACAAAATAATTGTGCCAGTGCGAACGGGATCGGAGATTCTCGAAAAGCAGACACAAAAATTTCACGGAGTTTTATACCTAACTAGAGTAGATCTTAGGCTTCATACTGGCAGATCTTATTGACAACATATTGAAAGACTATTCAGAGAATTCAAAGACACCTTGAGCACATTTGTACCAAACAAGTAAACAAAATGGGTAGATCATTTAGCGCCATTCGAGGAGATAGTCAGTATGCTACCTCTCACTTCTACTTCTCGAGCGCCAGCAGAAGTATTTTTGGCAAAACATGGAAACAATGAATGGTTGAACCCATTACCGTGATAACAGCAAACAGGTGGTTGATGAGAGGAAAAGGTAAGGCACGTTATAATCTCATTAACTGAGAGTGCTTGAAGGATAAAAAGAGGCTTATGATAGAATATTCGATAAAAGCACAAGATTTAACATAGGAAGTATGGTACTTCTTTGGAACAACCCGAAACCTTCACTGAGGAAGAAAAATATCAAAAAATGCTAGTTAATGAATCCTGTTCCATTTAGAGTAGTGAGAACCTCACATGGAGAATATTGTTTGATTGCCTATCCGGACACAAGTAAAACTAAAGGGTTGTATCCACACAAAGACTTAAAGAGGTATGTAAAGAAACAATCAGATTTTTATAATTTTTCTTGCGTTCTTGTATATGTTTGTAGGAGTAAGTTTTTACAGGAATGAGAAAAGAAGCTGTATGATGTACAATAACCGTACTTGTCAGAGTTTTACATGTCAATGAGAAGAAGATAAAAAGTAGAGAGCTGAATGTGTATTACTTACCACAAGTAAAGAGCATACTTTCCCAAACGTGACAATTTGAAATACAAATATGTATGACACTTGAGAGTAATGGTTAAATAAAACGCACTAAGTAATTTATTTTGTAAATAAACAAATAAATAGTGAAGTTACTACGTAGCCTAATTATTATCTTATTTACTGTTATGTAAGATGTTCCTTACTATCTAAGTGTATGACATGGACCGGACGCAAGGAATTCTGTATCTAAATATGAAAAAGACACTAGTTTCATTAATTTTGTGTGTTTTATGTATATAAAATGGGATGCTAAACGAGTAAGCATAATAATGTGTAATCACTAGTACCGTGACGTAAATTTATTAACCAGTGACAGGGTCAGTGAATAATATAGCAACACAATGGCACTAGTCAACATAGTTTAACATCGCCAAAAGCATAGCTCCGTAAAGCTGGATTCATGGTCGAAACAATTTTGATAACAAAGTTAATAAGTGTAGAGAGATGCATATAACACTGTAATAAGCCAGGCACATAAATAAGAGACACAAGATTTTACACGCTGTTAGAAAGTGCTTTATAAATTTACTCCTACGTAAATACAAGTTAACATGCACATCCCAACGGGTCGTGTTCAGCTTCGGTGAGCCAAAGAATTCAAGGACAATTACCGGGTAGAGCATTCAGATTTGTGGTACAGTTGCGCTAAAACGCTAGAAATTATGTGTGGTCTGTTTGAAATTAGTTTACATTCCTAATCCCGTGGAGGTAGGGCTTTTAGTATTCACAGGAACAAATAAGGATGTCCTACTAATATGGTAATGTTATATAACTGTATAAATGTGTGTATACACTGAAGCGCCAAAGAAACTGGTATAGGCGTGTGTATTCAAATACAGAGATTTGTAAACAGGCAGAATTCGGCACTGCGATCGGAATTTTCTATGCTGGACCATCCACCGGAACATCATCGATATGGCCTTTCGGTGCCGAAGGCCCACTCGTGCACACTTGATGACTGCATGACACATAGCTTTACACCTCGCCTGGACCCGTCAACACCGACATTGGACTGTTGATGGCTGCAAACATGTTGCCTGGCCGGACGAGGTTCGTTTCAAATTGTATCGAGCAGACGGACGTGTACAGGTATGGATACAACCTCATGAATCCATGGAACATGCACTTCAGCAGGGGACTGTTCAAGCTGGAGGAAGGTCTGTAATAGTGTAGGGCGTGTGCAGTTTGAGTGATGGGAATATATTAGATATCTTGGCGACAAACACACCTGATTTTTGAGGACGTTAATGTACAAGAAGGTATTAGCGACCATAATGTCGTTGCGGCTTCTGTCAGTGGAAGTTGCAAAAAAAACCAAAGAAACAGAGAAGAGTTTTCTTATTTGGTCAAGCAAATAAAAGTGTCATTAATGAATATCTGCTTAGTCAGCTCCAAGCACTCACCGCGGGACACAAAGATATTGAGCATCTTTGATCGGAATTTAAAGGTATTGTCCACCACGTGCTAGAGAAATATGTGCCCAGAAAAAATATAGGAGAGGGAAATGATCCACCTTGGTTCAACGAACATATTAGCAAGTTTCTGAGAAAGCAGAGAATTTCACACAGTCGTTTTAAATGCAGTCACTGCCCCGCTGAAAGACAGAAATTATGCGAAATGAAAGCAGCTGCCAAAAGGTCATGAGAGATACTTTTAACGAATTTGAAAGCAGTATTTTATCTGTAAATTCTAGTAATAACCTAAAAATTTTCTGTCGTACGTAAAAGTTATGAACGCTACAAATAATTCGATACCTTCTCTTGCTGACAGTACGGATAATGTAAAGGATGATGCTAAACAGAAGGCCCAAATCCTAAACCTAGCTTTCAAAAACTCGTTTACGGTAGAGGACTGAAGCACCATTCCCCCTTTCGATTATCGAACAAACGCAAGGACGGCTGACAAAGTGTTTAGTGTATCTGGGACTGTAAAACAGTTTAATATCCTTAGACGCCAGGAAGCCATCTGGCCCAGACAGTGTCCCCGTAAGATTATACGTTGATGCTGTAGTCTACAGGAACGTAGTATCACACGAAAGTTCTGAACAAATCAATGAGGATTTGCAGAAAATAAATGCGTGGTGTAATGACTGGCAGTTATCTCTCAATGTTAGTAACTGTAACCTACTGCGTATAACAAGGCGAAAATCCCCATTCATGTACGAGTACAAAATAAATGCCCAGTCTTTGGAAGCGGTAACATCCGTCAAGTACCTGGGTGTGATTATTCGAAATGATCTCAAATGGAATGATCAGATTGCACAAGTAACGGGCAAGGCGAACTCTAGATTCCAGTTTATTGGTAGAATCCTGAAGCGATGCAGTCCTTCAACAAAGGAAATTGCTTACAACACATTAGTTCGTCCAGTTTTAGAGTATTCTTCGTCTGTATGGGACCCTTACCAGATGGGTCTGATTCAAGAGATTGAGAAGGTCCAAAGAAGAGCGGCAAGATTCGTGCCTGGTACATTTAGCCATCGCGAGATCGTTACAGATCTCATAGAAAGTTTGAAGTGGGGCACACTTGCAGATAGACGACGCGTTAAACGGAATGGGCTGCTCACTATATTCAAAAATCCGATCTTCGCCGAGGATGTAAGCATATACACTCCTGGAAATGGAAAAAAGAACTCATTGACACCGGTGTGTCAGACCCACCATACTTACTCCGGACACTGCGAGAGGGCTGTACAAGCAATGATCACACGCACGGCACAGCGGACACACCAGGAACCGCGGTGTTGGCCGTCGAATGGCGCTAGCTACGCAGCATTTGTGCACCGCCGCCGTCAGTGTCAGCCAGTTTGCCGTGGCATACGGAGCTCCATCGCAGTCTTTAACACTGGTAGCATGCCGCGACAGCGTGGACGTGAACCGTATGTGCAGTTGACGGACTTTGAGCGAGGGCGTATAGTGGGCATGCGGGAGGCCGGGTGGACGTACCGCCGAATTGCTCAACACGTGGGGCGTGAGGTCTCCACAATACATCGATGTTGTCGCCAGTGGTCGGCGGAAGGTGCACGTGCCCATTCGACCTGGGACCGGACCGCAGCGACGCACGGATGCACGCCAAGACCGTAGGATCCTACGCAGTGCCGTGGGGGACCGCACCGCCACTTCCCAGCAAATTAGGGACACTGTTGCTCCTGGGGTATCGGCGAGGACCATTCGCAACCGTCTCCATGAAGCTGGGCTACGGTCCCGCACACCGTTAGGCCGTCTTCCGCTCACGCCCCAACATCGTGCAGCCCGCCTCCAGTGGTGTCGCGACAGGCGTGAATGGAGGGACGAATGGAGACGTGTCGTCTTCAGCGATGAGAGTCGCTTCTGCCTTGGTGCCAATGATGGTCGTATGCGTGTTTGGCGCCGAGCAGGTGAGCGCCACAATCAGGACTGCATACGACCGAGGCACACAGGGCCAACACCCGGCATCATGGTGTGGGGAGCGATCTCCTACACTGGCCGTACACCACTGGTGATCGTCGAGGGGACACTGAATAGTGCACGGTACATCCAAACCGTCATCGAACCCATCGTTCTACCATTCCTAGACCGGCAAGGGAACTTGCTGTTCCAACAGGACAATGCACGTCCGCATGTATCCCGTGCCACCCAACGTGCTCTAGAAGGTGTAAGTCAACTACCCTGGCCAGCAAGATCTCCGGATCTGTCCCCCATTGAGCATGTTTGGGACTGGATGAAGCGTCGTCTCACGCGGTCTGCACGTCCAGCACGAACGCTGGTCCAACTGAGGCGCCAGGTGGAAATGGCATGGCAAGCCGTTCCACAGGACTACATCCAGCATCTCTACGATCGTCTCCATGGGAGAATAGCAGCCTGCATTGCTGCGAAAGGTGGATATACACTGTACTAGTGCCGACATTGTGCATGCTCTGTTGCCTGTGTCTATGCGCCTGTGGTTCTGTCAGTGTGATCATGTGATGTATCTGACCCCAGGAATGTGTCAATAAAGTTTCCCCTTCCTGGGACAATGAATTCACGGTGTTCTTATTTCAATTTCCAGGAGTGTATTATTACCACCAACTTTCAAATCGCGCTATGATCATCATTCAAAGGTATGGGAAATTAGAGGTCGTACTGAGGCGTTGAGACAGTCGTTTTTCCCTCGCTCAATCCGCAAGTGTAACAGTGGGGAGGAAATATGACTTTGGCGCGAATAGTGCCCTCCGCCACACACCGCTTCGTGGCTGGCGGAGTATATATGTAGATGTAGATATTGCACCCCTGATACTTCTAGATACAACTCTCACAGGCAATACGCATGTAAGCATCCTGTTTGATCACCTGCATCCATTGATGTCTATTGTGCATTCCGACGGACTTGGTCAGTTCCAGCAGGACAATGCGACATCCTACAAGTCAAGAATTGGTACAGAGTTGCTCCAGGAACACTCTTCTGAGTTTAAACACTTCCGCTGGCCACCAAACTCCCCAGACATGATTATTTTTGGGCATATTCAGGATGTCTTGCAACGTGCTGTTCAGAAGAGGTCACCCACTCGCACTCTTACGCATTTATGGACAACCCTGCAGGATTCATGGTGTCAATTTTCTCCAGCACTACATCATATATTAGTTGAATCCATGCCACGTTGTGTTGCGGCTTGCGGGGGACCTAGTCGATACTAGGCGGGGAGTACGAGTTTCTTTGGCTCTTCAGAGTAACGCATTTCAAAAAAATAGAAGTAAAAAAGATCCACTAAGATCAATCTGTACGTATCGGGCCCTTGGCTATATGGGGCGGTCAAACGAATGACTATGCAAATGATAAAATGTTGTTGTAAATAATAATATCATCTCGGGCTTCCAGGCGGTTCAAAATGGTTCAAATGGCTCTGAGCACTATGGGACTCAACTGCTGAGGTCATTAGTCCCCTAGAACTTAGAACTAGTTAAACCTAACTAACCTAAGGACATCACAAACATCCATGCCCGAGGCAGGATTCGAACCTGCGGCCTTGGGGTTCCAGACTGCAGCGCCTTTAACCGCACGGCCACTTCGGCCGGCGCTTCCAGGCGGATTAGGCGGTTAAAACCCCGCGAACGTCCTACTGAGCCCTCTCCGGCCATTGTCAAGTGGTAAATGACTGTCGAGTCGCCATGACCTCGTCGTTATATAGCTACGTTGCTGGCTGTGACGTCACTGGTGCTCCTTTCCTCGCCAACTGTGGCAATGTTTTCGTCCCGCGTCCGTCGCGACCACTTCAACCTCGCGATGGGCGGGTCCCAGGCTGTGCTGAGCTGTAAACCGCCGTTCTCGTTGCTGATGTTTTCAGCTTTTTTTTATTATTTCTACGATTTCTTTTATGACGCTATCCCAAAATCCCTTCATCCTCATAATGACAGATGTTTCGACGAACAGAATTCGGTGTTACTTTTCTAAAGCGTGTTCTGCCATGGCTGATTTTTCATGACAGCGTAGGCGTAAGCATCTCTCGTGTTCCGTCGGGCGTTGCTCGTCAGTGCGTACTGTTTGGCCGACGTAGCAGACGCCACACTGACATGGTATTTTGTTCACTCCAGGCTTTCTAAGCCTTAGATCGTCTTTCACAGGCCTCACCAAGTGCCTTATTTTTGCTGGAGGTCTGAACATTGATAAGATGATGTGCCTCTTCTGCAGCCGGCTAATCTTTCCCAACACTCTGCCACAGTGAAGTATTTACGTGAACTGTCACGTTATTGTAAATAAAAATCCAACGTTCTGATCCGTTGAGGACACAAATCATAAAGAGCTGAACAACATCAAAATTTGTGGAACACGAGGTGTGTAGGAAGTTGTGTTGCGACTGCACTAGTATAGCACTCCTGTTAATGAGTGTAGAACAATTGTGAATGCTCATGTGAGTGATGATCACAAGTTAAATTTTGTACAGGGACGTAGACGAACAGCGACGGAGAGGAACAAATTGGCTCTGAGCACTATGGGACTTAACAGCTATGGTCATCAGTCCCCTAGAACTTAGAACTACTTAAACCTAACTAACCTAAGGACAGCACACAACACCCAGTCATCACGAGGCAGAGAAAATCCCTGACCCCGCCGGGAATCGAACCCGGGAACCCAGGCGTGGGAAGCGAGAACGCTACCGCCCGACCACGAGCTGCGGACGGAGAGAAACAGTCAGCGACGTAAAGGAACAGTGACGTGAAGGAACAATGTCGTAAAGGAACAGTGAGGTGTTCACGTACCTTTTCTTATCTCTAATAGTGAAGCGTAGAGACTGAGCGGGAGATGGCAGTGGTTAGCACACTGGACTCGCATTTGGGAGGACGAAGCTTTATACCCGTGTCCGGCCATGTTGATTTAGGTTTTCCATAATTTCACTAAATCGCTTAAGGCAAATGCTGGTATGGTTCCTTCGAAAGAGCACGGTCACATTGTTTCTCCATCGTTCACTAATCCGAGCCTGTGCTGGTCCTCTACTGACCTCGATGTCGACGGGACGTTGCACACTAGTCTCCTCCTCCTGAAGTATAGAGCAAATCCAATGGCAAGTGCTGCAGTGGATGAACTCTTCAAGTAAAGCAAAGCATTTCTTGGATCAGAACGTAAGACACTTTGGAGGTGTGAACACTGCACACGCGAGCGGCAACTCAGGGCAGCAGTGAGTTCTACTGACGACCACGACAATGTTATCCGTGGCGACAGTCAAAAAAATGGTTCAAATGGCCCTGAGCACTATGGGACTTAACATCTGAGGTCATCAGTCCCCTAGAACTTAGAACTACTTAAACCTAACTAACCTAAGGACAGCATACAACACCCAGCCATCACGAGGCAGAGAAAATCCCTGACCCCGCCGGGAATCGAACCCAGCGACAGTCAGTTGGCACTTTTGAAATGTATGCGAGTGACCACGTGCGGCTATGAACTAACTGGAAACTGTTACTAAAACCTACCACACAAAGATGCCTTAAAAAGTGCTTGTATTGGTGATTCCGAAATATACAGACACTGACACATAAAAGACATCACACTTCATGATAAATAAGGAACTGTTGATGTAATAATGAAGATGAAAGCACACTGACTTGTAGTAAGTTTACTGACGTTCACGATACTAACTGAATACCCTAAGATATAAATAAAAGTAGACACCTAAGAACAAACATTCTGTAAAACAAAAAGTCTATGTATTAGCACATTTTTCCCTCTACACGGTAGAGCAGACTATGTACTGTAGAAAACTGATTCTGCCGTGCAACTGTGACATGTGTCCAACCTCGATGAGCTGTCATTCGACCTGGTGGGGAAGACCAACTGAGTAATGCTGCCGACGATGGAACACAACTTCGCAGCATCGGCAACACCGGCGACCAGACGGCTGTCTTGTGTCGGTGGCACTCCATGTATCCGCGAAACCCATCACCTGACAACGATTCTTATTTTCGGACATGATATTACAAAAGTAGAATTTTGTGATATAAAATCAGTAGCAGCGCAAATAAAAACTGAAAAAAAACTCTCGCAATATACTCGAGTCAAAACAAAAACGCTGGATAGGACTGGTTGATCAGAGCATAAAGAGATATCCCAAAAATTAATTAATTTCCTAAATACAACAGAAGTGAGCATTTAAGTACAGCAAAATGTGTTTAAACACCAAACGAATGTAAACAAATGTTTATGTATGTTGTTTCACAAAGTAAAACCTATAACCATTTTTCTTCATACCGAAAAAGTGAACTTTTATTTGTCACTTGATATAACAGTACTCCTCCGTCCGAACAGGCCTCGGAAGCCCCAACGGCACCGACCGAGAGCCGTGTCATCCTCAGCCGATAGGCTGGACGCAGATATGGAGGGGCACGAGGTCACCACAGCGCTCTCCTAGCCGTTGTCTCACTCACTGTGTGCAGAGCACCCCGTCTCCCAGTAGCGCACGGCAGACCCAGGCGAGAACCGGTGTTTACCACTGCAGGAAGGCCGTTAGCAATAAAATTGTACTAAATGTTAAAACACTTTGTAACTGAAAATTACTGATTTCAAGAGTGTCTGAACGTCTAGACTGGGGTGTCACTATCCATTATCCCTGATCTCGTACACGAATAGGTGAACAGGACAAAATATCTGTCCTCACCACAGCTAAAACAATTCCAGACTTCCAGAGCCATTTGTGCTAATTTGCAAAAAAGGGTGCAGACGAAAGGAAACATATTCGAACGAGTCAAAATACTACGTCTCACTGCTATTCTTCTACTCCAACTGTATTCTGGAAGTGAGGAGTCATCGACCCTTAACTTTCAGAATTCGAGGAGGCTGTGCAACTTATTTTGTAAGAGACGCCTTATTTTCATTTTTTTAAATTGTTAGGATGAAATAATTAATCTGCACGAAAACTATGTCGTAAAACATGTATATAACGCAAAAGGCTAGAGAATGAATATTATATGTAACTCGAAGACAGTATCACAAGAAATGTTGAAGAAACCCTTAAATCTCATTCAACTTTATTTTTATAAAGCAAAAGATTCGGGAGCGTAGCCTTCCTCTTCTTGTAATTTACTTCGCATGTTGCCTGAGAACCTATAGGAAATACCTGTCATTTAATTCTGTAATTTGTCTCATTGATTGAATAAATTTGCCATATTGGCAGTAAATGTGTCTGCATTAATTGTAAAAACCTTTCGGTATCGGGCATATTAAATTTTCTGTAAGAGTTTTATGTTGAAGACGAATGTTTCAAGAATTGTGCACACATTGTTTGAAGGCAGAACGACCGATAGCTTATAGCGTTGTGTCTTTTCAGTACTACATTCTTAAAAATTCGAATCTTTTATACGAAGTCCGGACTAATACTTATTACCACTTTTTACATGGATGTCAGTTAATAATGATTGATACATCAAAAGAAAGGTAATAAGTGATGGGCTACAAAATACAGTGATGGTGATACAATACAACAATAATATAACAAGGTAAATGATTATTTACTGATGTGTGTTATAATAGCCACCGCATCGTGGCGTTACAAAATGGTTCAAATGGCTCTGAGCACTATGGGACTTAACAGCTATGGTCATCAGTCCCCTAGAACTTAGAACTACTTAAACCTAACTAACCTAAGGACATCACACAACACCCAGCCATCACGAGGCAGAGAAAATCCCCGACCCCGCAGGGAATCGAACCCGGGAACCCGGGCGTGGAAAGCGAGAACGCTACCGCACGACCACGAGATGCGGGCGTGGCGTTACATCCGTGACATTTCTTTCTCTAGGCAAACCTCTATTCATGCAATGCATACTTTTTGCTAGATTTATTTGTTTTTCTCACTTTATTATCTGCCATGACTGAAGCATATGTTTCACGTTGCGTAACAATTTCAGTAGGTGGTTGGGTTCATGAAGCTGTCTTTGGGTGGTCCTGGCGGAGCGGGCACATTTTATCGAACTGTGGTACGATTGATACCTTGCAACGTGAACGGTTGAAAGGATTGCACACAGACTTCTCGGTGGAGATATTATGACCCCTCGCTTCGCCCATTCATCCAAATGTCCAATAGTTGGACGCAACTGACGAGTTGTTGTTGCAAGGCTCGAGAAGTAACAGAAAAGACAGAAGTCAATAAACAAGGAACACTGGACAGGACATTAAACACATTCCATTGGGGCCACAGTGACTGCTGCAGCCCCGCACAGGCGTGAACTTTTTCCATTTCCTTGTGTGGCTCTTGCTTGTCGGATGAAGGAGAAAAGCAGTTTAAGATCTGCATCAGAAATACAGTCGTCGATTTCAAAGTTATCACCGTCAGTTTCGGAAAGGGATTCTTCAAGCAGCCCCATAATTTCTTCATCAGTCAAACTGTCCCCCCCCACTATAAGACAAACTTTTGCGATAACAAGACAATTGCCGGCCCAAGTGGCCGTGCGGTTAAAGGCGCTGCAGTCTGGAACCGCAAGACCGCTACGGTCGCAGGTACGAATCCTGCCTCGGGCATGGATGTTTGTGATGTCCTTAGGTTAGTTAGGTTTAACTAGTTCTAAGTTCTAGCGGACTAATGACCTCAGCAGTTGAGTCCCATAGTGCTCAGAGCCATTTGAACCATTTGAACAAGACAATTATGGAAGCACTCTGTGACAAATAATGCGCGGGAATTGACAACGTCTTTAATATATTTTATAAGTCTCGCAGCACTTTGTGGAAGCAGGGACATCCGTCTAGCAGCTCCCCAAAGTACTAAGGGTGAACAACTGACTTCAAGCCGTCAGTGCTCGGAAATAGCGCAACGTAAAGTAATAATCAGGAAAGCCACACTCGGATATTCTTCGAGTGATTGCTGTTTGGGAAATCACAACGCACTTACAATTTCTATGGCCATCGAGCAGAATGTGTCAACGAGTGGCGTGATACTATTAACAACTATGCAAAAGACAGTTGAGAGGGAACAGTTTTTTCCATCTTATTACAATTAGTTTTTTTTGTTGCATTATATTGAATATAATTTCAACATTTTTTTAGTTTAAATAGTGTGATATCTCGAGTGGAGAAGTGGACTACCTGTTTATTTAATTCAATTCATAATTACATAAATGCACTCTCTTTACTAATCCCACTACGTTGTCTTGGGTTGATTAAGTTTGGGGTTTGTATTAAGAGTTCGTCTGCTGGTAGTGCCAAGGCAGACATGGGGTCACTCTGTAGGTCGGTTAGTGCCAACCTAAGCCTGGAGTAAAGACAGAGATGATGCACCTGTTTGCCAGTGGTAGTCCGGGGTTGGTAACTGGTCCCCCTCCCTTCCATGTAAGGCAACGGCCGTTGAGAGCCGCAATGCTAGTCACTCTTGGGGTAGCGGCTCAACTGAGCGGACGGAACCGAGGGCGATCTCCGTCATTGCCGCCAATTTCACCGTGGGATGAAGTATTATGTTTTACACTGCTACTAATCCGCTCGTTTTCAGGATTGAAGTAGTTAGCATGTCGTTACGGCCATTCATTCATTTTTTTGAGAAATTTTGCCTTTACAATTAAGGTTTTCAGTTAGGATTTCTTTTTTCAGAGACGAGCATGGGGGCTCGCGTTATCCATTTATAGCGCTGCAATCACTTGGTGCCTTCAGCACACAAGAGTAGCAATAGCTCTAAAAAAAATCGTATAGTTTCACTTTTAGAATCAGCGTTTTTTGCAATGTTAAAGTAACCTGGGGCCTCACCCCGCCTAGTTAACACGTGGTCATAACGGCTGATTAGTACTTTGGATGACGATCCCGTGTGAAACCTGGTAGGAGATGCGTGTGTGACATACTTAAGGTTCTAAGCGTGTGATGTAAAATTTTTCTAGGCCATCTCATAAATTCTTTTCACGGTTCCTTTTTAACCCCCATTTGCAAGCAGCACGTCCTAACTACTTTGATAAAGAATAGATCGAGCGTATGAATGATTGTATAGCACGGAAAGCAAGAACGAACAGAGGGATGAGTACTACGAAATTAGCTGTTGGTATCGGTCACCCATGTGGTGCCGAATTGCACTACCAGCGAGCTACCAGTTCGTTCTTGGAAATTAGTTAAGGTGAGGATTCTTACGTATGCTGTTAATTGATTATCTACGTGTGCCGTATTTCACAGGATGTTTTATTTTTTAAGAATTTGCTTTCTTTTGTCAAAATGGGAGATGTTTTGCGGGAAAACGGGGGAACAAAGTAAACACAAAGAGAACTTTTGTTATTCGGTTCTCGTAGTAATCTTGGGTGCTAATCTTGATCACTGTCCCAGCAGACGGACCACAAGGGCAGCAACGTAGTCCCACTCTCTTTTCTAGTGTTTAAGTAGAAACGAGATGCCTGTTAGTTTAAGCATTATTAAATTTGGAACGTTTTGGAAATATAGATAATAAATGTCATTAACTTTGTAAAGTTTCTGGGAATCTAGACAAAAAATGTCCTATAAACTTCATGTCATGAATTTAGTGATCATTACAAACCCCAGTCCTGTGTAGAGAGCAATGTTACCAACAAAGTGGCCTTTACTGACTTGCCCACTTGGTTGTTTGTGCCGTCCCCCGCGTTATCCGTTGCGCAATATTAACATAATAATCATCAGATCATTTAACTAAGCGTCGGGCCGGCCCCTTAAATTCAATCCTTCCGAGCAATGTATCAAGTGGGCAAGCACTTGTCAATGACACGACTTGGCCACATACACGTCCGGCACGCTCTAGCATAGATAGAAGGAAACAGAGGAAGATAGATACAAAAAGGTAACGATGCATAACAGAAGGAAACTTTCACAGTCACACTTAAATAACTAGCTTCAGTGATACCGTTCTCTTGCTCAAAACAGTCAGAGAGGAAGTCACCCACTCGTTAACTAAAATAGCATGGTGAGAGGAGGGACAGTATCACTATGAGAAGACATCCTCGAAAACCACATTCCTGCGTATAAAAGACGTGTAAGTGTTATCGAAGGGCTTCTCGATGTCAAAAAATATACCCATTAAACGATGACGGTGCAGTGATTTCCATTAGATAGCCGCTTCGAGGAGGGCCAGATTATCAAAGGTGTAGCGATCCTCCCTGATTGGAGTCCTTATAAGTCGGGCACGCCAGCAAATATGGAAGAATTAAGAGACGCGCTGTTAGGGTCGGAAAAGGCGAGTGATTCCGAAAATTTCTGAGAACATTACCTCTGAGTGTAATCAGGCATTTGTTGTACCACCACTCCCCACCACTATCAACATTAGCGTCTAGATAAACTTCATCACGTAAAATAATATGTTTGAACACTTATTTTTAAAACGACGAAAGACAAATGATATTTAGTTTTTGTAGGTGTTATGTTACACCGCGAACTAACAGGTCAATGAGACAATTGGTACTGCTTCTACATCTACATGGTTACTCTGCAATTCACACTTAAGTGCCTGGCAGAGGGTTCATCGAACCATTTTCATACTACTTCTTTACCATTCCACTCTCGAATGGCGCGTGGGAAAAAGGAACAACTAAATCTTTCCGTTCGAGCTCTGATTTCTCATATTTTATTATGATTATAATTTCTCCCTACGTAGGTGGGTATCAAAAAAATATTTACGCATTCGGAAGAGAAAGATGGTGATTGAAATTTCGTAAATAGATCTCGCCATAAAGAAACCGCCTTTGTTTCAGTGACTGCCACCCCAACTCGCGTATCATATCAGTGACACTCTCACCCCTGTTGCGCGATAACACGAAACGAGCTGCCCTTCTTTGTACTTTTTCGATGTCCTCCGTCAATCCTACCTGGTAAGGATCCCATAACGCGCAGCAATATTCCAGCAGAGGCCGGACAAGTGTAATATAGGCTGTCTCTCTAGTAGGTTTGTCGCATCTTCTAAGTGTTCTGCCAACAACGCGCAGTCTTTGTTTCGCCTTCCCCACAATATTATCTATGTGGTCTTTCCAATTTAAGTTGCTCGTAATTGTAGTTCCTAGGTATTTAGTCAAATTGACAGCCCTCACCTTCAAGCTGTGATGGCTTCAGTTACACAGACAGCTTGAGGCTGCAGTGGATGGGCGCCACTGTTGTGGGCTGGCCGTGGGGATCCAACGGACGTCCAGCACGTCAGAGTCCTCCGATCGGTCCTCACCAGTGGCAAACCAAGTTACTGCTTGCACGGAGGCCGACCCCTCACCTGTGGTCGAGTGGGAGGTCGCCCCGGGGTTAAGCAGGTGGAGAAAGACTTCCCAGGCGGCCGCACGTAACACCTCCTCGGTTTTTCTGACAAACAGGTTCCAGGTGCTGTCTGTGGCTGACACTGTCGTTGAGCCAGATGCTGTCGCCTGTCCTGTTTCAGAGGAAACCACTCAGCCTGCAAGATCCGGGCAATCGCAGAGGGTGGTATTATTGGTAGTTGGGAGCTCCAACGTTAGGCGCGTTATGGTGCCCCTTAGGGTCTTGGCTGACAAGGAGGGTAAGAAAACCAATGAGCACTCCGTGTGCATACCTGGTGGAGTCGTTCCAAATGTGTAATGGTTCCTTCCGGATGCCATGAAGAGCACAGGGTGCAGCCAACTGCAGGTGGTTGCTCACGTAGGTACCAATGACGTGTGTCACTTTGGATCAGAAGAGATTCTCTCTGGTTTCGAGCGAGTAGCAGAAGTGGTAAAGGCTGCCAGCCTTGCTTGCAAGATGAAAGCAGAGCTGACCATTTGCAGCATAGTCGACAGGACCGATTGCGGACCTCTGGTACAGAGCAGAGTGGAGGGTCTGAATCAGAGGCTCAGACGGTTCTGCGACTGTGTAGGCTGCAGATACCTCGATTTGCGCCAAAGGGTGGTTGGGTTTCGTGTTCCGCTCAATAGGTCAGGTGTCCACTATACGTGGGAGGCGACTACACGGGTAGCAGGGGCTGTGTGGCGTGGACTGGGCGGTTTTTTTAGGTTAGAGGGTCTCGGGAAAACACAAGATGGGCTTCAGTCACAAAGGGTGCAGCCTGTACACAGGAAGAACGTAGATACAGGAACCATTGGTATAACAGTTGCAAATTGTCGTAGCTGTGATGGGAAAGTACCAGAGCTCCAAGAGATAATAGAAAGCACTGATGTTCAAATCGTTATAGGCACTGAAAGGTGGCTAAAGCCGGATATAAGCTCAGTCGAAAATTTTGCGAAGAACCTAACCATGTTCTGAAAAATACGCTTGCTGTTACAAGTAGTTTAACTTGTCGCGAAATTGAAATAGATACCGCCTGTGAGCTAGTATGGGCAGAGGTCATTGTTGGCTACCGGAATAAAATAATAATTAGATCCTTTTACCGACCTCCCAGTTCAAATGATACAGTTGCTGAAAGGTTCAAAGAAAACTTGACCTTGATTTCAAACACGTACCCAACTCATACGATAATAGTTGGTGGTGATTTTAATTTACTCTCAATATGTCGGCAAAAATACATGTTTAAGTCCGGAGGTACGCATAAAATATCATCCGAAATTGTGCTAAACGCATTCTATGAAAATTATTTCGAGCAGTGAGTTCATGAGCCCACGCGAATAGTAAACAGTTATGAAAACACACTTGACCTGTTAGCAACAGATAATCCTGAGTTAATAACGAGCATCAAAACCGATTTAGGGATTAGTGAACACAGGGTTGTCGTAGGGAGATTGAATATTGTAATCCCGAAATCCTCGAAAAATAAGCCAAAAATATAGCTCTTCCAAAAAGCAGATAAAAATTCACTTGACGCCATCCTGGGAGACAATATCCACTCACTCCAAATTAATAATGTAAGTGTAGACCAAATGTGGCTTACATTCAAAGAAATAGTATCGGCAGCAATCGAGAGATTTATACCAAATAAAGTAACAAACGACGGACCTGATCCTCCTTGGTACACAAAACGGGTTAGAACACTGTTGCAGAAACGTTGAAACAAACATGCTAAATTCAAACCGACGCAAAATGCCCAAGATTGGCGATCCTTTACAGAAGCTCGAAATTTTGCGCGGAGTTCAATGCGAGATGCTTATAACAGTTTCCACAACGAAACTTTGTCTCGAAACCTGGCAGAAAATCCAAAGAGATTCTCTGGTCGTATGGGAAGTATGTTAGCGGCAATAACCAATCAATGCCTTCTCTGTACGTTAACAATGGAGATACTATCGAAGACAGTGCTGCCAAAGCAGAGTTACGGAACATAGCCTTCCGAAATCCTTCACAAAAGAAGACGAATTAAATATTCCAGAATTATATTCGTGAACAGCTGCCAACATGAGTGACGTAGAAGTAAAAATCCTCGGAGTAGTGAAGCAACTTAAATCACTTATTAAAAGCAAGTCTTCTGATGCACACTGTATACCAATTAGGTTCCTTTCGGAATTAGCTCCATAGATAACAATCATATACAACCGTTCGCTCGACGAAAGATCCGTACCCAAAGACTGGAAAGTTGCACAGGTCACACCAATATTGAAGAAAGGTAGTAGGAGTAATCCACTAAATTACAGGCCCATATCGTTAACGTCGACATGCAGCAGGATTTTAGAACATTTATTGTGTTCGAACATTATGAATTACCTCGAAAGAAACGGTCTATTGACACACAGTCAACATGGGTTTAGAAAACATCGTTCCTGTGAAACAAAACTAGCTCTTTTTTCACATGAAGTGCTGAGTGCTATTGACAAGGGATTTCAGAGCGATTCCGTATTCCTCGATTTCCGGAAGGCTTTTGGCACTGTATCACACAAGCGGGTCGTAGTGAAATTGCATGCTTATGGAATATCGTCTCAGTTATGTGACTGGAATTGTGATTTCCTGTCAGAGAGGTCACAGTTCGTAGTAATTGACGGAAAGTAATCGAGTAAAACAGAAGTGATTTCAGGCGTTCCCCAAGGTAGTGTTATAGGCCCTTTGCTGTTCCTTATCTATATAAACGATTTGGGAGACAATCTGAGCAGCCGTTTTCGATTGTTTGCAGATGACGCTGTCGTTTATCGACTAATAAAGTCATCAGAAGATCAAAACAAACTGCAAAACGATTTAGAAAAAATATCTGAGTAGTGTGAAAAGTGGCAGTTAACCATAATAAAGAAAAGTGTGAGGCCATCCACATGAGTGTTAAAAGAAACTCAATCTTCGTTTACACGATAAATCAGTCTAATCTAAAAGCCGTAAATTCAACTAAATACCTAGGTATTAGAATTACGAACAACTTAAATTGGAAACAACACATAGAAAATGTTGTGGGAAAGGCTAAAGAAAGGTTGGGTTTTATTGGCAGGACACTTAGAAAATGTAACAGACCTACTAAGGAGACTGCCTACACTACGCTTGTCCATCCTCTTTTAGAATATTGCTGCGCGGTGTGGGATCCTTACCAGATAGGACTGACGGAGTACATCGAAAACGTTCAAAGAAAGGCAGCACGTTTTGTATTATCGCGAAATATGAGAAAGCGTGTCACAGAAATGATGCAGGATTTGGGCTGGAAGTCATTAAAAGAAAGGCGTTTTTCGTTGCGAAAGAATCTTTTCACGAAATTCCAATCACTAACTTTCTCCTCCGAATGTGAAAATATTTTGTTGACACCGACCTACATAGGGAGAAACGATCACCAAGATAAAATAAGGGAAATCAGAACTCGTACGGAAAGATGTAAGTGTTCATTCTTTCCGTGCCACTTTTCTTTGTTTAGTGCTAATTGCCACTTTTCGCACCATACAGATTATTTCCAATAATCTTTCTTTTAAGAATGATGAACAAATTCTCAGTGCATCGTGAGTGTTAAAAACTCCTCAGAAATAAAGCTAACTATCCCCATTGAGTGCACGTACTTGTTACAAAACATACTTCCTCTGCATCAATTCTCACCCTAGTTACACCTGCTTCAACCACGGTCTACATCCCCACTGAAAATCAGTGAACTTAAAATTTGTGCGCTATACTTAGGCCTATCATTTGCAAATCATTTCATAGCTGGACTCATTATTTCTGAAACGACAAATTTCAAGACATTAGGCTCTCAACGCTTTGTGTGCGGCGACTAACAACAACAAAAACAACGACAACGACGACGATAATAATAATAATAAAAATAATAGTAATACAATGTATGTCCTACAGCAGTGTAGTAGCCATGACATATACACTATGTGATCAAAAGTATCCGGACACCTGGCTCAAAATGACTTACAACTTCGTGGCGCCCTCCATCGGTAATACTGAAATTCAATACGGTGTTGGCCCACTCTTAGCGTTGATGACAGCCTCCACTCTCGCAGGCATACGTTTAATAAGGTGCTTAAATGTGCTGGAAGGTTTCTTGTGGGATGGCAGCCCAGGCGTTCCAAAACATCCCAAAGGTGTTCTATAGGATTCAGGTCAGGACTCTGCGCAGGCCAGTCCATTACAGGGATATTATTCTCGTGTAGCCACTCAGCCACAGGCCATGAATTATGAACAGGTGCTCGATCGTGTTGAAAGATGCAATCGTCATTCCCGAACTGCTCTTCAATAGTGGGAAGCAAAAAGGTGCTTCAAACATCAATGTAGACCTGTGCTGTGACAGTGCCACGCAAAACAACAAGGGGTGCAAGCCCCCTCCGCAAAAAACGGGACCACACCACAACACAACACCACCGCCTCCAAATTTTACTGTTGGCACCACACACGCTGGCAGATGACGCTCATCAGGCACTCGCTATGCCCACACCATGTCATCGGATCGGCACATTGTGTACCGTGATTCGTCACTGCACACAAAGTTTTTACACTGTTCAGTTGTTCAATGTTTAAGTTCCTTACACCAAGCGAAGTGTCGTTTGGCATTTACCGGCGTGGTATGTGGCTATGAGCAGCCGATCGACCATGAAATCCAAGTTTTCTCACCTCCCGCCTGTCATAGTACTTGCAGTAGATGCTGTTGCAGTTTGGAGTTCCTGTGTGATGGTCTGGCTAGATGTCTGCCTACTACACACTACGACCCTCTTCAACTGTCGGCAGTCTCTGTCAGTCAACAGATGAGGTCGGCCTATACGCTTTTGTGCTGTACGTGCCCCTTCACGTTTCCACTACACTATCGCATCGGAAACAGTGGACCTAGGATGTTTAGGAGTGTGGAAATCTCGCGTACAGACGTATGACACAAGGACACCCAATCACCTAACCGCGTTCGAAGTACGTGAGTTCCGCGGAGCGCCCCATTCTGGTCTCTCACGATGTCTAATGACTGTTGAGGTCGCTGATTTGAGTACCTGCCAGTAGGTGGCAGCACAATGCACCTAATATGAAAAACATATTTTGGGAGCGTCCAGATACTTTTGATCACATTGTGTACTGTTGTGCTGTAGCGTCAGTGGTGAAGTTAGTTTTTACTATTGTGACGTGAATAATCAAGTAATATCTGGTCTACTGCGAGAATGCTTCTTTATGAGATATTTAAGCATATGTGACGCGTATGACTCAATTTTACATCCTAGATGCATGGTACTAAGCGTAAAATGTGTTTGTGAAGGCTGGACAATGTGAAGAGGAGGGCTATTCAGAAAGTAAGGGCCGATCGGTCGCGAAATTGAAACCACAGTGAGAATAAAAAATGTTTTATTTGTAACAGTTTGCTACACCTTCCACCTGCATCTATATGTAGTCGCATAGCCGACTTAGAAATCTGTTGTAGCGTTGTTCCAACTTTCCAGTGCCCTCGTCATAAAGGGCAACCGCCTGTGCTTTCCGCCACTGCTCTATGCTGGTCTGCGATTTGTCGTCAGTGTCAAAATGTTGTCTGCATAGCCAGAGGTTCACGTGAGCAGAGATGAACATCAGAGGGAGTGTTCGGGCTGTATAGTGGATGATCAAACACTTACCATAGAAAGTGGCGTCCTCACTTCCTCTGCAGCGTGCGATCAAGAATTGTTAGGAAGAAGGAAATGCACTACAGGTGCGTGAATTCAGGCGAAACCTATCAGCAGTCACCTGCACGTGACGGGAGACACTATTGTTCTAGGCTTCTTCATGTGCTCATTATGTGCTCAGATCTGAAAAGAGCGACGTGTCGCGATCTGCAGGCGTGCGAGAGACACTGTCCGACACATCTGTGCAAAGCTTCATCAGAATTTCACTGTAGTTTCTATTTCGCATCCTGCCAGACCTTACTTTCCTAATAGCCCTCGTACATTCATTTCACAAGCAGTAACCTCCGCCAGATTGAGTCACACATTAATTCTAGTATTAGAAGAATAAAATGTCGGGAAGTTCTGTAATCAGTACTAGATTGTTACGAAATAATGACAGAGTGGGGGAGCGCTAGCGTAAGCCGCCACCGTAAAGTTTGCATCCGGAGCCAGCGTCGCCCGCAGCGGGCAAATCCAAAACTTCAGCAGCTGCCAGTGGGGTCTCGTCCACTTCCATCTTCTCAGCCGTACGGAAACGTTCTCGATTCAAACCAGCCCCGTACTGGTGTGCATTAAGCTGTCAGCGATAGGACAGTTAATAGTTGTGTTAATGTTTCTCTAACTTTGTCAGCATTCAGTGTGCAGTTATCAGCCGACATAATTTTTGTGCATGTAGTGGTCGTCTGTAGTGTAGTTACGGCAGATAGTAGTAATGATGTTTTAAAAAATTATTTAGTACGTTATTGAAACTCAATCTAAACTTTCTTTTTACCCCTCGGGAAATTTCATTACCTCTCAGGGGGTAATTACCACCAGATTGTGGTACCGTTGACATCGGCCATATGAAAGAGCAACAGTTGCTCAAAGAGCCGAATCCCTGTTGGGTAAAATCAGAGATCAGGTGTTCGAGGAGGACTGTGCGAGAGATCTGCTGCCACCATCGTATTTCTCTATTAGGGTCCACTGGAGGAGATATTAGCACGCGTACTGGAGAATATAGCCATTTTTCCTCTCTCAGTATGTGAATTGAGTAAGGCGGAAAATCGTTAAAATTTCTACGAATTTCCCTCCACCACACATTTTACAAAAGCTTGCTCGTTACATGTGTAGTTGATGACGAGGCATTGACTTCATGTTGGTACATTATGGTGCACTATTTTATATAGTAGCCAGCCAGTCCGCTGTCCCTCCTTCCCTCCCCCCCCCCCCCCCCTCTCCCAAAGTCTAATTTGTAGCAATCATTCTGGATGTTACACATTTCAGTTTCATGTTTTTCTTTGGTGATCTTTTGACGCGAGAAACAGGTGTAAACTGTAGATTTATGCTACCAAGCGAGGGTCATAGCCCTTGACGTATTACTTGTGTCTGATGGGTGCGTTATTCAAATCCAGTTTCAGCCATGTAGATTTACAGTTTCATAGTTTTCCCAATTTATTTCAGGTGAGTGACGAAGTTCTTCCTTTGAACAAGTCACAGTCGACTTGCTTCTCTATCCTTCCATGTGAGCTAGTCTCGTCAATGAGACATTAAGCTATAAATTCCTTCTGTGTCGTCTTGTCACTCTAGGCTTGTACCGTGGGAAACAAGTAGATGATGTTGTTTGGCGGCCGGTATCCTCTTTCTATAACAAAAACTGCATGCATGTATTAATTGGGTTCTTTATTCATAAGAATAAGAAAGCTACTTAAAACTCAAGGTACTCGTTGAGGTACAGGCTCTTCCGTAATAGTCCACGTTAGTCTCACTGCTGGTGCAGTACAAGTCCCACTAAGTATACTGCTCTGGTCGCTAGTTACTGCCTGTGTCTGAGCTAGAGGCTGAGTTAACTGCGATTGCGACTCCTACTGGAGTGCGAATGCTGATTCATTGATTCACTGAATGACTGACAAACTGACTGGGGCCTCTCGTCCGCGGTGGCCAAAAGGGCGTTAGTGGCAAGTTACTTGCGAGTCTGTCTTTGGCCTCTATCGATCTTCTCGCAATCTCTTTTCCACCTGGTGCGCTGGTGCCACCATACGCCAGCTCAATTCCCGTCCTAAGTTCCTTCCTTCTTCCCCCAAATACGTCACATAAACTTCTTATCTTTGCTGTAATAGAAAGTTTATTACCCGGAAAACTGGTTATGCACAGAAAAAAAAAGGTTTGGTGAAAGATTCATTCTGTTTTAAGTAGAGTTTACGTGGAATTATCAGTCCTTACGAACGAATTCATCAACAGCATGTGCGCTACAGTTGGTCATTGCATTATTTATCGCACACTAACACGTTATAGAATCTAATATCACAGTGACCACACCCATTTTGTTCCCTACAGAAGGAGACGAGAGGCATTTGTTGCAATTCTGCGAAGTTTCGAGTAGTAAAAAAAGATTTTTACCTCGATAGCACGTCGATACATAACTAATTTCTCATACGTGTATTGCACATGTGTGACACATAGATGGGATTGCGAAAGGAGTCGTTTGTCCTCACAAGGGGAAGGCTTCAGACACAGCCAAACGATTCAGCTAATATTGGGCAGGTCCCTTGTGTACAATATAAAACAAAAGAGTAAGATATTTTGGCTCGAAACACCCCCGCCCCTCCCGAATGCTTTTGAGAGAATGAAGTTCAATCAATTGAAAATTTGAAGGGATTGACAGATAATTGAAAACAGCATTTATCATCAATATATAGGGTGCTTCGCGAAGATATGCAGATATTTTAATATGTTAGTCTACAAGTAATACTAAAGAAAAAAGCTCATACATGTCCGGATATGCTTAGTTACGGACTTACGGCTAATAAAAGTTTTTGCCACAAATTGTTCAACTGCGCTAATATGAAGCGATCGCAAAACCGTACGAGGTTAAAGTAAAGCACGATTTCCATTTATTTTGTTGTTATTGATCTGGTGAATCTAATAAAACATGTCCCAGACGTGTAGCTTCAGTAGTTTTCCAAAACATCCAGAGGAGCAAAGAAGTAATTTCGTAAGATTTTTAATTTATTAACTACTTGGCCCAATTTGTTTTTTAAATTCGAGACGATTGCACAAAGTTTTAAACGGTTGCCTTCAATGACATGAACGCTTCTACATTCTTAATGGAAAGTAAACAAATTTAATTGTATAACATCATTTGCTTTACATGAACTTTCTCTAGTTTTACTTGCAGAATAACGTATTAAAATTTTTGCATATCTTCGTGAATTACCCTGTATATTAGGTCCACAAATGGATATTTTTTTTTAGAAGTCGAGGAAAAAAGCTCTACAACTGCCGCTTATATTCCCTTTAGGTAAACGCCGTTCGACGAAAGTGCCACTGCCGCAGCGACCAAAGGATCTGCGTGCGAAGCAGAGAACCTGTGTTCGGTTCCGCAATGCATTCTGCAGTTTTTCTTTCGTACTTTTTTCCTCGACGAAATAGTCAGGCATAAACGGTTAGTAAGGTAAGTAAATCAATAACGAATAATATAAATGTAGGGAAGTCAATTTCTCAAACGACTTGTATTAGTAAAGAATTAAAAGTTTGAGCCTCGTTGTACGAAAGCAATTGCAAGTAAGACTGCTGTGAAAAAGATCACTCGACATATAATGGAAAAAAAAACTCTTGTCGCAGCTGGTAGTACACACAAAATAACGCAACATTCCACCACAATGTTTGGAATATTGCTACCTAAAGTTTTCCTGTGGTTATAACTCTTGCAAGGGTAAAGACGATGCTGTTTCAGTATCCATTTCACGCGCCACTGCCTATTGGAGGGAGCGCCGCTGAACCCGCACCATTCTAGAAGCAGCGCAAATTTTGGCGCCGGCCGTTATGCAGGGCGTGGAAAGGTAGCCTGGCCGTAGCGAGCGAACAGATAAGACGGAACGGTGGAGCGAGTGCCTAATTGCGCGGATTATACTGGCAATGGTTACCTCTGCGAAATAAACGGAAAGCCTGTACGAAAGACCGAGGGGAGATAGGGAACATGTGTGCGAAATTATTTGCTAGAATAACAAAAAAATTATCTTTCAGTATTCAGTCTTTATCTTAGCTCTCGTTTACGTCAGTGACAGTTATTTTGAAGAAACTAAAGATTTTTGTTCAGGGGATGGAATGAGGTAAAAGCACATGTGACACTAGGTAAACGGTTGGGGCTAATTAGTTAGGCACATGTTCCTTGAGCGTAAGGTTCACCTTTTAATTGTCGTATTGAACTTTACTCCAGCTACCTAACGTAAAACAACCAGCTTTTCCTTGGAAAGAAGTAAAGGAAATTATTAAAATAACGGGAGGGGAGCTAGCCTCGGTTTCCCAGTCGTCTAGGGTACAACCGATATGGTCACGAGCCCAGGACAGGCGCTGCTGGCGATGTCGTGCTGTTAGCAAAGGCACTCGCGTCGGTCGTCCGCTGCCATAGTCCTTTAACGTAAAATATCGCCGTACTGTCCTAACGGATACGTTCGTCTTACGTCCCACATACATTTCTGGGGTAATTTCAAGCACTGTTGCTTATCTGTTAGCACTGACAACTCTACCCAATCGCCACTGTTCTCGGTCGTTAAGCAAAGGCCTTCAGGCACTTCGCTGTCCGAGATGAGAGGCAACGCCCGAAATTTGGTACGCCTGGCACACTGTTGACACAGTGGATCTAGAAATATTGAATTCCCTAACGATTTCACAAATAGAATGTGCCGTGCTTCTAGCTTCAACTACTATACCTCGTTAATAGTCTGTTAATACCTTTGGTGCCTGATTATCACGTCGAAAACAATTAAATACGAATCACCTGAGTACAAATCACAGCTCCGCCAAGGGTTGGTTGGTTGGTGGAACTGAAGGGACCAGACTATTAGGGCCATCGGTCCCTTTCTCCACGAACTTGAAACACCCACTTGGATGACAAGAGACGACACAGGACAAGAAAGACAGACAGAGACCAGACAAAAGGAATTAAAATCACACCGAGTGTGACAGTGGTTGGCCGACCATAGAAACAAAATCCACCAAGAAACGCACTAAAACCCAAGTCTAAACTCTTAGGCCAAAGGCCAGACTCAACACAAAAAAAAGGAAAAACACTTAGATCAAACGGTAAAAACCCCCCGCACGAATGAAACTCAAAACTAAATCTGCCATCGCAACGTCATCTGATAAAAATGCAGGAAGCGCATCAGGCAGCGCAAACGTCTGCCTGAGCGGAGTTAAAAGCGGGCGGTCCAACAAGACGTGGACCACAGTCAAAGCTGACCTGCAGCTACACAAAGGTGGGTCCTCGCAGCGCAATAAATAGCTGTGTGTTATCCAGGTGTGCCCAATGCACAGCTGGCAGAGGACAACAGAGTCCTTGCGAGAGACCCGCAAGGAGGACCGCTACGCACCGGTAGCCTCCTTCATGGCCCGAAGTTTGTTGGCTGAAGGAAGGGCGCCATTCTTCTGCCACAAAACTGACCTGAGGTCACTCTCCGAAAGGCCAATCTCCAAGGCTCGTGCACCGACAGCCTGTTTGGCCAGCGTGTCAACACGTTCATTTCCTGGGATGCCTACATGACCCAGGGTCCACACAAAGGCCACGGAGTGGCCGCAATGGGCAAGATTATGGAGGGAATCCTGGATAGCCACCACCAGACGAGAGTGAGGGAAACATTGGTCGATAGCTCGTAAACCGCTCAGGGAGTCACTACAGACAACGAAGGATTCACCTGAGCAGGAGCGGATATACTCTAGGGCGCGAGAGATGGCGACCAGCTTGGCAGTGAAAACACTGCAGCCAGCCGACAATGAGTGTTGTTCATAATGATCCCCTAGAATAAGAGCATAACCTACACGACCATCAACCATCAAACCATCAGTATAGACAACATCAGGTTGAAACGCGGCAAGGATTGAAAGAAAGACGTGGTGGAGGCCCTCAGGTGGGACTGAGTCAGTCGGGCCCTGTGCCAAATCGAGCTGAAGGCATGGGCGGGGCACACACCACGGGGGTATATGCAGAGGGGCCCGGAAAAGAGGTGGAAGACGGAAAACCTCAAGCCCAGAGAGAGAAGAGCTCTGAGGCGAACAGCGATCGTACACCCTGACCAGTGCCGCCGTTCTGGAAGATGGACGACCGACTGAGGGAACAGCTACAAACGTGTGTAGCATAAGTGGCCAGTAATCGTTGGCGCCGGAACTGCAATGAAGGGACACCTGCCTCCACAAGTATGCTGTTGACAGGGCTTGTCCGTAAGGCTCCAGTGGCTAGTCGGATCCCACTGTGAAGGATGGGGTCCAGCAACCGCAATGCGGAAGGGGATGCCGAACCATAAGCCAGGCTCTCATAATCTAGATGGGACTGAATTAACGCCTGGTACAGCTGTAGAAGGGTAGACCGATCGTCACCCCAGCTGGTGTAACTCAAGCAACAAAGAGCGTTAAGACGCCGCCAGCACGTTTGTTTAAGCTGCCGAATATGAGGCAGCCAAGTCAACTGGATATCAAAAACCAATACCAAAAACTGATGCGCCTCCACCACAGCAGGAGGTTCGCCGTCAAGATAAAGCCATGGCTTAGAATGAACAGTGAGTCGCTGGCAGAAATGCATAACGCAGGTCTAGGCAGATCAAAACTGGAAGCCATGCACTACATGCAAAGACTGCGCCTTACGGACAGTGCACTGCAGCTGCCGTTCACCAGCCAGTGGAGCTATAGTATAGACAGAAGTCATTTGCATACAAGGAAGCTGACACAGGCGTTCCCACCGCCGCAGCGCGCCCATTAATTGCAATAAAAAAGAGGCAGACACTTAAGACAGATCCTTGCACACAGAAGGAATGAAGCGACAGAATATTTTGTATGAAAATCGGAAGCGGACCCCGAAGACCCCAACCATGAAGCGTAGAGAGGATGTGATGTCACCATGTCATATCGTATGCCTCCCGCATGTCAAAAAAGATGGCGACAAGATGCTGACGACGGGAAAAGGCCATACAGATGGCAGACTCCAGGCACACCAGATTATCGACGGCAGAGCGGCCCTTACGGAACCCACCCTGAGATGGAGCCAGAAGGCCCCGAGACTCAAGTAACCAACTCAACTCCCAGCTCACCATGCATTCGAGCAACTTGCAAAGAACGTTGGTGAGGCTAATGGGACGGTAGCTGTCCACCTGCAGTAGATTCTTTCCAGGTTTCAACACGGGGATTACGACGCTTTGCCGCCATTGCGACGGGAACTCACCCTCAACCAAGATACAGTTGAAAATGTCTAGGAGCCATCGCTGGCAGTCCACTGAGAGGTGTTTGAGTGTCTGACAGTGGATGCAATCTGGCCTGGGATCTGGCTAGGGCACTTTGTAATTCCCACTCACTGAATGGAGCATTGTACGATTCAGGGTGGCGTGTGTGGAATGAAAGGCTCTGATGTTGCAACCGCTCTTTCAGGAAGCGGAAGGCAAGTGGGTTATTTGCAGAAGCGGAACTCTGAGCAAAACTCTCCACTAAGCGGTCTGAAATTGTGTCTGAGTCAGAACAGACTGCTCCATTGAGTGAAAGCGCAGGTACACTGACGGAGGTCCGATAGCCATAGAGTCGCCTAATCTTGGCCCAAAACTGCGATGGAGAGGTACGGAGGCCAATGGTGGAGACATACCTTTCCCAGCACTCCTGCTTGCGTTGGCGAATGAGGCAGTAGGCTCCCGCACAGAGCCGTTTAAAGGTGATGAGGTGTTCCAATGAGGAATGTCGCTTGTGATGATGGAGTGCCCGCCTGCGATCTTTAATCGTCTCAGCGATCTCGGGCGACCACCAAGGGACAGTCCTCCACCGAGGGGACACAGAAGAAAAGGAAATGGCAGATTCTGCGGCAGTAACGATGCCAGTGGTGACTGAGTGAACCACCGCATCAATGGCGTCATTGGAAATAGTGGCAATGGAGGTGAACAAGTCCCAGTCAGCCTTATTCATAGCCCATCCTCAGTGGCGCCTAGAAGAGTGACGCTATGGCAGTGACAGAAAGATCGGAAAGTGGACACTATACCGCACACTCCATTGGACAGATGATAATAGGCTAGGGCTACAGATCGAAAGGTCGATTGCTGAGTACATGCCATGTGTCACACTGAAATGAGTGAAGGCACCATTATTTAAAAGAGAAAGGTCGAGCTGTACCAATACTTGCTCAACGATGCTGCCTCAGCCTGTTGCCACTGATCCACCCCACAGAGGGTTATGGGCGTTGAACTCGCCCAGTAACAGAAAAGGTAGCGGCCATTGGGCTATCAGCACAGCCAGGACATGCTGCTGGGCATCACCATCCAGTGTAAGATTGAGACTGCAGACAGTAACAGCCTGAGGCGTGCACGAGCAGCGATAGCCTCTAAATGTGTTTGTAGAGGACAGACTCGCTGTAAAGGGAGTGAAGGACATAGATGGCGACGCCACCAGATACCCCTCATAAGCTGCCCGGATCCTATAATAACCCCGGTAGCCACGGAGGGCGGGGATTCGCATCGCCGGAAACAAAGTTTCCTGAAAATCAATGCAGAGGAAAGGGTGAAAGCTGAGGATTTATCGGAGTTCAGCAAGATGGTGGAAAAAGCCGCTGCAGTTCCATTGGAGGACGACATTGTACATGGCCGAGAAAGGCGTGAAGGGGCCGAAGAGGCAAATTGCGCCGCTGGGTCACCTGCTGCCACTGATTGAGTACCTGTGCGAGTGACATCTATTGTGTCTGAGAGTCCAGCGAGATCTAGGCCAGCAGATGCCAGAATCTCTACCTCGCCCGCAGACGCAGAGCTTGTAGGCTGTGGTGGGGTGGGGTGGGTGCCACCACAAGTTCCTTCGTCTTATAGGTCTACTTCTTGGAGTTTTCTCGCTGCTCCTAGGGTTTCACTCGCTGGGAGGGTACAGTGGGAAGACGTATCGCTGAACTTCCAGCACTTAAAGCACCGCATCGGGGGAGGGATATAGGGCTTGACATCGCAGCAGTTGACCATCACCTTGACCTTCTCCAGTAATGTATTATCCTCGAAGGCCAAGATAAAGGCATCGGTAACAATCTGATTATGCTTCGGACCCCGATGAACACGCCGAACGACATGAACACCTCGACGTTCTAAATTGGCGCGCTGCTGGTCATCAAACTGGAAAAGAAAGTCCCTATGGAAAATAATATCGTGGACCATATTTCAACTCTTATGGGGTGTGATGGTAACTGAAACATCTCCCAACTTGTCACAAGCAAGTAACCTTCGTGACTGGGCAGAGGATGCCATTTTTATCAATACTGACACAGAGCGCACTTTGGACAAGCCCTCCACCTCCCCAAACTTGTCCTCTAAATGCTCTACGAAGAATTGAGGCTTCATTGCCATGAAAGACTCCCCATCAGCTCCCATACAAACTAGGAACCGAGGCGAATAAGTGTCACTGCCATCCTGAGCCTTTCGCTCCCCCCACGGTGTGAACAGAGAGGGGAACGATTTGGGATCGTATTTCTGAGCGTTTAATTGAGCCCGTGAACGCTTAGAGACTGCTGGCGGCTGGCCACCAGCAAGAGATAATGTACCACGCTTCATTGCGGGTCATCCACCCTGATGCCACCCACTCCAACCAAGGGCCCTCCCCACAGGCGCCACCCAGCCTCAGCAAGGAGCACCTTGCAGGATGGCCATTGCCAGGAGTCCCGATGCCCCAGGGAGATAGGCATCTACTCCTTGGCATACGTTGGGAGTTAGCAGCGCAGGCATCAGCAGAGTGATCCCTGTGTTGTCAGGGGGCTACAACCAACAGGGTACACGGCGGCCACACCACAACAGACTGGCTACCGTGCTGGATATTAGGTGCAAGGAAGTCCGTGGTCGTCGTCTCCGCAAAAAGCAACACTGCACTGAGCATGGTGGAAATCGCAAGCAAGAATGTATCCTCGCCCAAGAGATGGAGAACGAGTGGGACGGCAATGCGACGACGAGAAAGCTGGCTAAAGGTCTCAATGTACGATGGACACAATGCACCATGTAAGGCGCCCTTCCCCAATTGGCTCGCTCTTCGGAAGAATTTGGAAATATGGAGGTCAAACCCGAGAGGGGACCATCACATATAGGCTGAAACGTTTCAGACTCCCTTTAGTCGCCTCTTACGACAGGCAGGAACACCGTAGGCCTATTCTAACCCCACCGAACCCGCAGGGGGGCTCCTGCTCCGCCAAGGCACTGCCCTTTTATATTTTGTGCACGCAATACTACCCTCATCTACATATGCGCATATCGATATCCCTCGACTTTTTTCACCGTACTGTAAGTTAAAGTAGTTTGCCTTTGTACCAGACGGCTTTCTTATGTAGGTGCTGGTTCTGGTATCCATTTTGTAATTATATTTTGAAATGTCTTTTAATTAAGCCGGCCGGAGTGGCCTTGCGGTACTAGGCGCTTCAGTCTAGAACCGCGTGACTGCTAGGTCGCAGGTTCGAATCCTGCCTCGGGTATGGATGTGTGTGATGTCCTTAGGTTAGTTAGGTTTAAGTAGTTCTAAGTTCTAGGGGACTGATGACTACAGACGTTAAGTCCCACAGTGCTCAGAGCCATTTGAACCATTTTTTAATTACGAAACTGAAAACTCATGACAGAAGATTCTACACTGCCGAAAATTTCAACTTTTTTAAAGAACAGGCGGATTTAGTATATTGCCTATTCGTACATTTCCGGAATGGAAGCAGAACAAATTGGTCGGAGCATACGCAATGGTTCAAATGGCTCTAAGCACTATGGGACTTAACATCTGAGGTCACCAGTTCCCTAGACTTAGAACTACTTAAACCTAACTAACCTAAGGACACCACACACATCCATGCCCGTGGCAGGATTCGAACCTGCGACCGCAGTAGCAGCGTGGTTCCGGACTGAAGCGCCTAGAACTGATCGGTCACACCGGACGGCCATACGCAATTGATTGTTTTAATGTGCGAGTGGCTGTAACACCTTTCGAATAATAGGACACTTTACACGTTGTCCTGTGCGTTGTATGCTCAAAGAAGACAATACAAACATCGGGAGTGTGGCACGGAACTATGATAGAAATGTAAATAAACGATCTGAGACAGTTCGCTAATGACGCTGTTTTTCAGTGAGTGTCGTCGTTGAATCACTGTAGGAGGCTTCAGGATGGCTTGTTAACGCTATATTGTTTGACTCAGTCTTGTTGATTAAATATCTAGGCGAAATGTTGCGAAACCACATGAAACAGAACGAGCTCATAAGGGCAGTTGTAGGGGAGGCGAATGGTCGGTTAAGATTTATTTCAAGAGGTCTGGAAGTTGCAGCGCAGCTGTTAATTAACGACTGTGTAGCGCACTTATCCGACCCATTCGTGAGTACCACTCTAGTGTTTGGGATCCAAATCTGACCGTATTAAAGGAGTAACGAAGGAACTGAGAGGAATTTTTGTTAGTAATTGGCACGATTCACAGTTTTAAAAATTCTCCCTGAATTTTGAGTGGAGTAGGGAGGAAAATGACTAACAATAGTCAGAATGCTCTGCGCCGTTGATTATAGTGTGGCCTGATAACTTATATGTAGATGAAGATATTAGACTGATCAATTAAGACATGTAATACATTACGACTATATTACGATTTCTTTGCAAACAAGCTTGCTGTTTGCTGAATACAAATAAATTACAACGAAGCGTTTAACAATTCATTGCCACAACAAGGCAAACATTAATCTTTATTTCGTCTGCTATATACAATGATGAGCCAAAACATTGTGGCCACCTGCTTAATAGCTTGTTTGTCCGTCTTTGGAACGAAATCCATGACTGATTCTGTGTATCAGGGATCTTACAGTTTCTTGGTAGCTTCGTGGTGGTATGTGGCATTAGATGTCTACCCATAGATCATGTAATCCGTGTAAATAACAGGCCCCTGATTTGCGTATGCGGTGATGGCGTCCAACATTGACCCAGATCGGTTCCGTAAGATTTACATAAGGCTAATTTTGTCGCCGGGCCGTCAACGTTAGCTCGTTATGATGTTCCTCAAACCACTGCAGCACAGTTCTGGTTCCGAGACATGGACAATTATACTGCTGAAAGACGTCATCGCCGTTGGAGAACACACCAAGCATAAAGGGAGGGAGGTGGTTCGCAGCTGTCAGCATGTCTTCGATTACTACCACAGGTTCCATGCAAGCGCCGGAGAATGTCTCTCATCGCATAATACTGCTCCCACCAGACTGCATCTGTAGCGCGGTGCACGTATCGAGCCGCCGTTCACTTCGATGACGGCGTTTGCGGGGATAACCATCGACCTAGTGCTGCAAAAGCGTGATTCACTCGAGGAGCCGACACCTATTGACTGATCAACGGTCGAATCCTGATGGCAGCATGCCCACTGCGGTCGTAATTAACGATGTCGTTGGGTCAGCATGTGAACACGTAGGGGTGGTTTGCTGCAATGCTCCATGTTCAACAATGTACGATGAGCGGTGTGCTCCGAAACACTTGTGCGTCCACCCGCATTGTGGTCTTTCGGCAGAGATGCTTCAGATCACCATCTATCCTACTTTACAGAGCAGACAAGCCTCCAAACCTCACGTTCTGTGAAGAGTCTTAGATATCCAACCATTTAGCGCCTAGTGGTAGTTTTACTGTCCTCCTACCTCCTTCCGTAGGTGCTCACGATAGCAGCTCGTGAATATTCGACCAGCTTCGCCGCTTTCGAGATATTCATTCACAGATTCTGCTTAAAAATAATCTGCCCTTTGTCAGAGTCGCTTATCTCAATGGATTTCCCCATTTTCAACCTATAGCTTCGCTAGGATAGCCTCGCATCCGTGTCTCCTTCGCTTACACCAGGCTCATCCAAGAAGTGCGTCCGGCGGGCGCAAGGCAGTGTAGTTCAGCGCCCCGTCCTCGACCGTGTGTCGCTAGTGTCGCCATGGGAGGGGGGAGGGGGGAGGGGGGAGGGGGGGAGAGAGCGCTGCAGAGCGAGTGAGACCTCACAGCACTGCTCTGCGCTGGACTGTCCAACGGTCAGATCTAATGTAAACAAAATATTCAATTTTAGAATTAATTTTATGTAAGGGATATAGAGTCTAATTCTTATGTTAGTAGTTACAAGTAAGTATTTTTGTTATACTTCGTGCTACAATTTTTTGTATCCCTTTTCAGAGTTTAGAAATCGGATCCTTAGTTTGCTGTTTTGTGTGTAATAATTTTAACTGACCAAGTCTGAAAATTTATTAAAATAGAATTAAGTTTATAAAGCTCTTTAATTCTTACAGTCAACATTGTTAAAGAAGACAATTAACATTTTACACGTTTTTCTTTTTCGAGGAAACGATTTGTCTAGGCTTGGTACAATATTCCGTGAGACTACTAACCTCGAAGAATTGGTCAAATTTTTATCGCCAAGGATTGAACGGTTCTTGGTTTTAGCAAGCTTTAAAAGAGAGAAAAAGCGCTCATAAATATACGTGGAACCAAACGCTGAGAGAACTTTGGCCGCGTGCTTGTGCAAAAGAGGATATTTCTCTCTTGGAAGACAGCTGTAAAAGTCATCCAAAGTTTTACACATAAGAAAGCGGTCCTTCAGGCGGATATGGCACTGTAGGTCAGTCGAAGCACTTGTGAGACGTCCTCTGCCCGAAGGGAAAACGGGCGAACAAATATATCTATCGGCTGGCGTTCGGGCGGTCCGCACGGCCAGCTAAGCGGCACGGCTCGGCCACTGCAGCAACATACGAATTCGCCCGGGGCGCTGGCCGCGGGCGATCGCGGGCGCTAGCGCCCCAGGGGCGCAGTTTGGACGAGCCTGGCTTACACACTTTTGCTACCGCGTCACATGCCTGCAACGCCACAGTAGGCAGTGATCATAATGTTTTGGCTTATCAGTGTAGATAGTATCGAATCGGCACCAAGTCTCGCTGCCTACCTGCTAATAGCAACGAATAGGCCTATGTTCATCGATAGGGGGTTATTTGTAAGTACCTCTACTTATCAAAGACAGCTGTGCAAAAATTATAGTGGTTAGTCGTGTCAGAACATGTAGGAAATTCATCCGCTCCATACTTTAGAGACGGGTAAGTCCGAGCCTGCATATAGGCAACAATGCAAAGATCATGAAAGCAGGCTGCTGTCTCGTCTTTCCAGGTAATTCGTGTCAGCAATTTCAGTGAATGCACGCACGTATTGACGTTTTCCGGGTCACAAACGGTGCTCGTATTGAGCACCTGTAACGTGATGATAGATGTTCTGTCCACTGATAGCCCGCATCTCGTGGTCGTGCGGTAGCGTTCTCGCTTCCCACGCCCGGGTTCCCGGGTTCGATTCCCGGCGGGGTCAGGGATTTTCTCTGCCTCGTGATGGCTGGGTGTTGTGTGCTGTCCTTAGGTTAGTTAGGTTTAATTAGTTCTAAGTTCTAGGGGACTGATGACCATAGATGTTAAGTCCCATAGTGCTCAGAGCCATTTTTTTTGTCCACTGATATCTATTTTCTTTACACATCGTTATTTTCCCGTAGTGATCTTCTCAACAACCCTGTATTACTCCGTCATCCACTCTAAAATGTGTGGTAGTGAGTATGTCGTACTGATATTAGTGACATTCTTCCCTATTCCAGTCGTGCATGGAGCACGACTGGTCTCATTACTTGCCCTAAATGCGGTGAATACAACAGAAGGAGGCACCATAATTGACCAATAGAGTTATTCAAACACCGAGCCTTCATATTTATCTTACTGGATACTGCAAGAATAACTTCGCCTATCTACCGAAGATTCCTATTTAAGTTCCATAAGCGTCACGTTACTTTTCCATGTTGGCTGTGCCGATTTATTTATAATTCTAGCAGCACGTCTCTGGACTGATTGGGTGCCTGGTGTTGCACGTCCTTGACAATGCCCTCAAACGGTGGACTAGATCTCTGCAACTGGTCACACTACCTTCTTCCTCGCAGTTTTATTTCAAAACGCAATGTACTTTTCCATAATACCCCTGACAAATCTGAAACTATGATTTGCCTTTGCTCCTGCTGATTTCACGTGTTCGTGTCACTAAGTAGTGTTTTATGGTATATTACTTCTAAGTGCACTGACTGATAAAAATCGCAAAACCAAGGAGTTGCACGACATAAACGAAAAATGGTAGGCTTGTTTTTACATGTAAATGTTGATGCCTACTAAAATTTCGCCCCAGTCGCGTAAGAGCGGCGCAAGTACCGCCACTGTAAGGATGCAACTCAAGTTTGCTTTCAATACTCGGTGTAACGGTCGTGAGTGTTCTTTACCTTTGAGATTGGACGCTGTGAATTAATGTTAGTCGAGAATGCCCTTAAGGCGACAAAGACGCCATTATTAACACCTTACTAAGTTTGAACGCGATCGTGTAATAGGACTACGAAAAGCTGAATGTTCCATCTGCAATATTGCATAAAAACTTGCTAGGAATGTAGTAGCGGTGGTCACGAGAATGTACGGTCGCAAGAAGATTACGATCCAGACGGCCACGTGTCACTACCGAGACGAACAAACATCGTTCAGCGTGGGGCTCAATTCGAGCAGCATTTGTCACTACAGTGACACACTGAACTGTTACAACTCGGTCGCCAGAGGGAGGAATAGATTATTGTTTAATGTTCCGTCGATAACGAAGTCACTAGAGACAGAGCACAAGCTCGGACCATGGAAGGATGGAGAAGGATCTCTTTAAGCTATTTACGGATATCACGGAAAACCTATATCAGGATGATGATTGAAGTGATCGCTGTATCAAGCAGAAATCTGAAGTCTTTGAATGATGGCCCCTATTTTGACCGGAACCGAGGTTGGAATCTTCCTCCTCGTCGGTCAGGGGACCTGAAGATGACGCAGTAAATCGCCGAAACTGGTAGCCGAGTAAAATAACTGTTTGGAAATTAGACGGCTGATAGGTGTTTGGGTTGATATTCTGCTCAACTGAGTGTCAACATGTTGTCTCGGCCTGCTAGATCTCCAGATCTCTCTCCAATCGAGCTCATAATGGGATATCATCGCACGACAGCTCCAGCGTCATCCACAGCCAGCCTTAACAGTACCCGTATTGACTGACTATGTGAAACAGGCGTAGAACTTCATCCCACAAACTGACATCCGGCACCTTTACAACACAGGGCAGGCACGTCTGCATGCTTATATTCAACACTCTGGTGGTTACACCGGTTATTAATGTACCGGCATGTCACATTTGCAATGGTTTATCTCGCGTTTATATTAACATGTGATCTTGCAATTTTAATCACTTAAATATGCTACCTAGACAAATGTATTACTGAAATTTCGTTACTCTACGTTTATTATTTTTTGGTGTTGCTGTTTTTCTCCGTCAGTGTATAATAATCCCTCGCTACCGCTGATATCACGTATTCGTGGCACATGGAGTGCTTTTTGGTATATTACCCGTAAATAATTGAATTATGTGACGAACTCCACAAATTTAACCACTGATTTCGTGATCTCACACTATCAGAGATTTTCTCTTTCGTTTGTGCAGAAAATTTGCAGCAAACCGACATGCAGACAATTTTCACATTTTCAGTAAGGGAGCTACACGCACGACACGGGAACTGTGGGACTTGGAGTCGGGAACCTTATTTGCAACGTGAGACGGCGCAGCGGGTGCGCTGACGAAGTTACGGCTGCGGCAGGCACTTGCCAATGTGGCGCGGCGCGTCGACGTCTGGGTTATTAGCGCGGCATGAGGCGCCCTCGTGCGGAGCCCTCATTAAGCTCACCTCATTACTGCACGGCCCTCACCCAGCACCCACCACCCACCACTCAGCGCCCGCCGGCAGCTCCTAATTTCCAAATAAGGCTTTGTTAACTGAGAACGCCAGCCACCCTCGCCATGTTTCTACGCATAGCATTCACAGCTTCTATACGACTGGTTGCGTTACCTGTACAAAGCTCCACCACTGTCCGCTCCGTTTCTGTTGAGCTGTCGTCTAAAATGAGGGATACGAGGCATAAGAGTATTAAGCTTTGGCTAATCTACATTCAAACATAGCATCCATTATTTCTGATTTCTTTATTTGACATCAGTTGTGATCGCTACATTTTTGTCGTTACGTAGTGAATGCAGCCTTAGTCTCTGGATAGCGCCAGGGTGACGTCTGAAACATGTCTGGTGGTTATCGTCAGTACTCTGCCGTGTCTGCAGCGCAATTACATAAATAATTAGGGACGAATGTGGTTAAAATTGAAGAAAATTACAAAAACATCCAAAATGAAACAGGAATGCACGTGACCACAATGAACAGTAAGTAAAGTACGATACTCACAAGCCCATCATGGAAACATAAATCAATGCAGAAAAACGACTGATAAAAGCCATTGTAAAATAGCAGACCAATTACATTTACAAAGGGTGGGTCAGCTTCTGTGTCTGAGTAACCAGTTCATAACAATTTTCTTCTTTTTCCTGGCTTTATTCCGAACCATCATGGGCTCGGCATGTCAGTCTGGATTTGGCTATGCTAGTGATGCTGGAAGGCCAGATGTCCTTTTTGTCCGTCGTCTTAATACGATGATGCAATGTATATGGCCCCTTTGTCGCAGCCTTAAGTGCTGCTTACAGGTTCCAAAAACGAACTTATCTTCATTCAGTAGCCACATTACAAAGTCCTATTCCACTTTCTTTGAGTCATTCTATTACAATGTTCGTTCTGAGGAAACAAAACTTCGTAATTATCCTTCCACGGTCACGCATCATCATGTTAAAGGAAGGCCGACAACACAGGATACACCGATTTTGACTGCTCCTCTAAGCATTACAATCTCCTTTTCCTCTCGTTGCTCATCATATGCTGTACAAACAACATTCAAACAATTTTAATAAAGGAAAGAACGATTAGAATAGCTAACCGATCAGCAAATGAGTTCACCAGAATCTCAAAGAAGGAACAGTCAAGCTCCCAGTATCTTTGAGGTAAGACAGAACGTCGTGTATGAACAGAATCTATGGGTTCAGAGGACAGAGTTGGTTAATGACCTGTAGACCGATTAAGATGTGAGTGCAGGTTAGGAAACTCTCACAGGCTCGAGTGAAAGTAAAACTGAAGTCTCCGATAATGACCACTCATTCTGCTGCAAAAACACTGCCCCTGTATGGCATGAAGTATCGTTCGTGACCCACGGAAGGTCCAAATGCATAGCCAATATGAGCGTCGATCCTAGAGATATCAGTATAGACGAATTTTGAACCACCAATTTCAACATCTGAGAGGAACAAGTGGGAAAGTGCAGAGTGGTCTAGCATATTATTTGGACTGAAGAATAATTCCAGGAACATCTTTGATGAAATAAGCACCACTGAGGAAAGTGTAAGGCACCCCTTTTTAGCAGATAACATCGCATTTTACTTTATCTCCAGTTTTGCTGTTTGACATACGCAAAGTGAGTGTAACAGCACTGCGGTAGGTTACGACGCTGGCTAGTAGAGGCAGTTGGCCGTCTGGCGCTTTCAGGGCCAGTGGCATGAGGTGCTGATACAGAAATCGCTCGAGACGTCAGCCAAAAGATACATAGGGAAAGTACATTTATTCCGGCACAAATTAAGTACCTGTTATTAATAAATATTTGCTAACAAAAGTTGCCTTTTTTCACTCAGACATTAGGAGGGGTCTACCGGTCATAAGTACCATGCTTCAGTAATTTTACAATGCCAGGAAACGTTGATATTAATGAACACATGAATAGCTTTAGCATAACCGAATATGTACGATCTCATACGAACTACACCGATAGTACACTCAAGTTTCAGACTGCCCGCCACAGCGGTCTAAAATGGCTCTGAGCACCATGCGACTTAACTTCCGAGGTCATCAGTCGCCTAGAACTTAGAGCTAATTAAACCTAACTAACCTAAGGACATCACACACATCCATGCCAGAGGCAGGATTCGATCCTGCGACCGTAGCGGTCGCTCGGCTCCAGACTGCAGTGCCTAGAACCGCACGGCCACTCCGGCCGGCCCACAGCGTTCTATCGGATGCCTTTCGATCTAGCCATGCGGCAGTCTGTGCTGTCGTATCGTTAACGGTTAGCTTATAATCAGTGTGAACTAGCTCATTTTACAGTGTTTCTCAAATAAAGGTACCATAATGGCGTCCTATGTAAAAATTATTTGCACAAAAAACTTCTTTCCACTTCATTGCGTAAAACACAGACAGTAGTATTGTACTTTTAGAATCCGACGGCGATGCTACGACTCTGTAATGGGACATAAAACTACGAGAGCATCTCCACTTAGTAGGTAGGAAGAATTCCTACGCGGCGGCTCACTAAGTCAGTTGAAGGACGGACTGGCTTAATTATCGTAAAACTGTGGTGGAAAAGCGCTCCTTATAACATCATCTGTGGTCTCAAGGATAAACTGAGACATTTCTGTTGGTTTAATACGAGTGGGGGGTTCTTTCATTTGGCACCCCAAGCCGGGAGACGAATTTCCCGCGAATTTGGACATGTTACAATGGATGCTTCTTGCATGTCGTCGTAGTTTGGATAATTTGCAGCAGATGTGTCTTGCACTTTACTTCTTGTTAGTGAAACGCGGCTATAAAGAAATAACATGCGACGGAGAAAGCTGTTTATTGCCAATTTATGGGCAAAATGGGAAGTGCAGTTTCGATGAAAAACGCGACGAAAAAAGAAGCGACAAGTAAACAAAAACTGTTAGAAGTGATGGCAGTGTGTAACATTCAAACTGTGCGAGTCAGGTAATGCAGGAAGTTTGTCATGTAAAGCGTTAAGTTTCGCAAGCGAAAAATACAGTGCGCGTCACTAGAGTACGAACATTTCGCAATTGAAGACTAGCGAACGATACTCGAGAAGAGATTGTAGAGAAGAAGGAATGTCCACGTCCAACGTGGCGAGGCAAGCTGAATACCGGAGGAAACGACCCAACGCGAAGGCATCGCGTGGATAACTCTAGCGCAGCATAGCAGCCGAGAAGTGTGTACTGGAGGCGCTCTAGCTGAGGTCCAGAGTTTGACTCTCAGCGAGGCGGCAGTCTAGCATTACTGCACCCGATAAAGTATACAATTTTCGAAGTGAGCTAAAGTGATAACATAGTGTTGTATACAGGGTGTCCCATTTATCTTGACAACCCTAAACTACTGTTTGTTCAGATGCAAATTAAAAAAATGTTTCAAGCAAATGCTCTTTAGCCGTCAGAGGGACATCAATTAGCATGATTGCCTTCGTTGTAGCTTTGGTTCTTACAAAGATATGAACAGCGGTATGACTTTTTTTTTAAATGGCATCCTGTATTTTTTATTCGGTAATTCATTTCCTCTCCTAAAGACCTGTTCAAAAATGCATCACAGCGTACCATTGACTGAAACACAACGTTATTAATTACATAACACAACATTGACTTTGAGCCTGGGATCACAAACTTGTCCACTTGCTGGAGTTGTCAGAAAACAAATGGAAAACCACGTAAAAACATAACACAAGATTGACTTTGACTTTCCTGTACCATTGCCCAGGAGTAGAACATTCAAACGTGCTCAAAGTGGTGACCCTGGACACCGATTCACTAGTGCACTCGTTGAATGAAAGCATTATTTACTGCTTCCAGTGTTGCCTGCTGAAGAGAATTACAAGCAAGCAGGATACGTTCCTGCAGGTCCTCTGGAGTTGTTGGAATATCGCGATAGATATCGTCTTTAATGCATCCCAAAAGAAAAAAAATCCATAGCATTTAAATAAAGAGACCAAGCAGGCCAAGTAACTGTTCCTCCTCGTCCAATCCATCTGGCAGGATACCTTCGGTTCAGAACACGACGTGCATCCAAGGCATCGTGGGTTGTCTCTCGACCAATAATGCATGTTCCTTGTATTTTCCTGTCCTTTGTTCGAGAAGAAAAATTCATCGGTAAGTAGAACACTGGAGAAGAAGTTCGGGTTGGCTAGGATTTGCTGCTGTGCCCATTGACAGAACTATACACGATTTTTGAAATCATTCCTATGCAATTTTCGATGTATGTGTACATGGTAAGGATGGAACCAGTGACGCGTAAAAATACGATATACACTACTTTTAGGGATGCCAATCTCGTGTTCAAGCTGTCTACATCTACATCTACATTTATACTCCGCAAGCCACCCAACGGTGTGTGGCGGAAGGCACTTTACGTGCCATTGTCATTACCTCCCTGTGTAGAACACGACGTGCATCCAAGGCATTATGAGCTGGACATCCATCGTGTTGATACTACATAAGCATTCTGGTTCTTAGCAGCACTTCATCCAGAAGAGGACGAAGAATTCGTCTGAGGAAGTTGGCATACGCTGTGCCGTTTAGACTACACACGTGTGCTCACATGTGGATTCATAGCAACGAAAGCGAGAACAGTAACTTCGGCAGCTTCGTCTGTGCGCGTGCTGCGGCGATTTCGTTGTCGTGGGTTGAAACTTCCCGTTTCATGAAGCGTCGCAACAAGACGAGAAAACATCCGTCGGGAAGGTGAGTTCTTGTCAGGATATCGCTCTCTGTACAGTTCAGCTGCTTGCGTAGCATTTCACCTACCTTCAACAATAACAATGAAAGAAACGTTATGTCGATGCAGTTGTAGTAAGGACAGCCTTTATTGTATGCCTACTCTACACAACAGTATTTAAAAGTACTGAACTACTCTACTAACTGTACACACATGCCGGCGGCGGTGGTCTCGCTGTTCTAGGCGCGCAGCCCGGAACCGTGGGACTGCTACGGTCGCAGGTTCGAATCCTGCCTCGGGCATGGATGTGTGTGATGTCCTTAGGTTAGTTAGGTTCAAGTAGTTCTAAGTTCTAGGGGACTGATAACCACAGCAGTTGAGTCCCATAGTGCTCAGAGCCATTTTTTTGTACACACATATGATAAAACAGTATTGTAATTGCTGTTCTGCTAACTTACATTACCCATAGATGAGCAGCATTTCTACCTTCTCTTCGTTGGTGTACATTCTACTCACACAACTCTTCAACTGACAATGGTTGACGGAATGACGGATGTGCATTCTACTCATATTTACATTTGTCCTCTGTCAACATCAGCACGTGGATGTGTTCCATTACCCCGAGTACTTGTACTAAGCGCTGGGAGCGTCAACGTCAATGTTGTGTTATGTGATTAATAACGTTGTGTTTCAGTGAATAGTATGCTGTGATACATTTTGGAATAGTTCTTTAGGGGACGGAATGAATTACCGAATAAAAAATACAGGGTACCATTTCAAAAAGTCATATCACTGTTTATATCTTTGTAAAAATAAAGCTACAACGAAGGCAATCATGCTGATTGATGTCCGCCTGATTGCTAAAGAACATTTGCTTGAAACATTTTGTAATTTGCATCTGGACAAACAGTTTTTTAGGGTGGTCAAGATACATGGGACACCCTATACAGTTAATGTGTCTTAGAAGAAGTAGGACAACTAAAAGTGAAATGAGCGGAGCAAATATTAGCGAGAATATGGCCCAGGAGACCTCTGATTTATCAGGCATGCGTGACGTATTTCCGCTTGCAAAATCAAGAGAAGGTCCTGTAGAGATGATGAGTCATATCGTAGGTAACGAGGGACCAGGTAGTCCCCTTAAATACCTTGGATACCACAGAAACTGATGCTGTGTCAGACATTCAGATAGTGGTTAAGGAAAGTATAATGACAGAAAATGATCATAACAAAATTAATGGTTCAGGAGTTAATATGCAAGCCATGATTTCAGATATGATGAGTAAACTAAAGAAAAATGATTGGGAGACTAAACAAATAACCCAAGATCTGAAAACGATTAACAACAAAACAGAAGAAACTGGTAATGAAACAAGAAGCTAGAAAAAAATAATCAAAAACTCGAAGCAACTAATGAGGGAATAGAGGAAAGCGCTAGAGACAGTAAACAACAGATGACAAAATTTATGAAAGAAATTAACAATAAACAGCGGATCGATTGGCTAAATGTGTTAGTAATGCTAACCAAAATTTCAAAGTGGTAGACGAAAAAATTGAGAATATAATCAAGAAACAGAGGGAAGTGGTTTAAAATTTGGAAAAAAGAGTCACTACTGGGGAAGCAGCTGTAGTAAATCACAGAAAAATTTATTAAAGAATTAAAACAAAATGTTAAAATTTCAGATCAAAATTTTGGTAATCAGATTGAAAAATGTAATGCGTTGATCTCCAATGTAAATAAAACAGTAGATGAAATAGAGACAGCTTTATCTAATAGAATATCTTCAGAGACAGAAGTGTAGCTAGTATTCAGAAAGACATCGGTGATTGTACTAACAGAGGCAGTGATACATTTAGTGAAAGGTTTGAGAAGAAATTAGATTCAAAAGTAAAAGATATTGTAGCTGTAAATAACAGTGGAAATAATACGAATGAAGACCACTATTTAATAGTTTGTACTTTACATAATTTTTCGGCGAAAGGGAAACTTCATTCTAAAGCTTCTGCGAAAGAGTTCCAAATTCTATTACCAGAAAAAAATGGGACGACAGGGGGAAAATAGGATGTCTTACAAGTAGAATGAAAGAAGATGCCCTTTCATGGTGAACAAGAGCTCGCAAATCGTGTCAAAAGAGAACAAACAATGTATTTACCCTGATAGTCATAATATATATAGCAGTTCATGACAAATTACAAAACTCCGCCATCTCTCTCCCCACATCCACCACTGCTGGCGGCTCACCTCCAACTGCGCAACGCTACGCGCTGTTCGCATCCAGCTGCCTAACACTACAATGGCGAGTATTACAACAATGCAAAGCAGCCACAGACTGCTACGTAACGTTGCCAATAAGAAAACATAAACAGCCTACTTACAAATGCTATGTTAGAAATAGAATCTTCCGGGGGAGGAATTTCTCAGATAGTGTGTATGATAGCTATAAACATTATATTCAAAGTTTCTGCAAAAAGAACTTTTATTTAGATAACTCACTTAGTGAGGAAGGCCTTGCTGCTGTAGTATTGCTCAAACTACGAGTTAGCGTTCAGGAAAAATTAATAGGGATATCGAAAAAGAAAACAGAAGATATTTTACAAGCTTTAGACCAGCCGGATGCAAGTCCCCATGCAGCTGATATGATTAGTTCCTTTCCTTTGTTCTCCTTCCTCTCCCCCTCCCCATAAAATTTACATAAAAATGAAATAAGATGAGATAAATAATCAGGCTCGTAGATACTGTGCACGATTTACAGCACCTTTCAAAGGCGCATCATCAGATGTTTCTCTAACCTACTTTATTTCTTATTTTCAGACAAATCATTTCTGTTCAAATTTTCCTTTTTCTTGTTTTAAAGTTTTGTTCAGAAAGCATGATCTTATGGACATCTCAGTTGCTTTCCTGTAGTTTGTCCTAAATTACTTTAGGACTGACAGTGGGAATGGTAGTGATACCACGCGGCTGGTCCGGGCCGCTCTCCGCCAATACAACGCTACCTGCAGCCGCAGCGACTCTCCTTTACCCCACTCCACAACACTTCCTGCTTGCAGTTGGCTTCAGTTGCAGCCAGCTTGCTGTCCTGTGTGATCGTTGCGCCCTGTGACTTTCTGTGTGGGCGTTTGTAATGTTTTATATGTTGTTACCGTTTTCCGTTGTTTGTGTTTTCCGTTGTTTACGTTATTCGTTGTGTGATACTGTACGACGTCAGCGGGAAGCTCGTCGAAAATTGCAAGTGCAGAAGATTGACGTCGTTTTCCAAGTCAAAGAAAGCAGGAGACTATCACGAAGAAACGAACCACGTTACATTTACAAAGTGGTTCGAATATTCACTATTACCAAATCTTGGAAAATCGTCAACAACTGTTCTAGATAATGATCCTTACCATTCAGTTGTTGTTAACCATGGCAAACCGTAAAGGGGAAGTAATCGGTTGGCTTCTGCGTCGTAGCGTCGATGTAAGTGATGATCTTAAAAGGGTGGAGTTTACAGAAGAAATCTCTCTATAAGCCACAGTTCGCCCTACGAAATCGACGAACTGGCAAAAAAACGTGAGCAAACAGTTGTTAGACTACAACCTTACCACTGCCATTTCAATCGAATGAAGTTAATATGAGGCCAAAGTAAGTGTTACGTTGCCAGGAATAATAATAAATTTAGCGTGTCTGCAGTCGAAGCACTCACAAGAAGAGTCATGAACAACACCGCTGAAGATTTGAAGAAAGCCGTCAAGCATACACAGAGCATTATGGAAAAGCATGGCGAATGAAGCTCTTTTGGAAAATTCAGTGGAGTGTTTGACAATTTCATTAAACGGCGACAGAGACAGAGACGTTTCAAGAAACCGTCATAGTGACGGCAGTGATCAGTGGAGTTTTCTATTATCCGCGCAGAAATGGAGCACAGGCGGATCCTGCTACATGTTTGGCGTGAGCAGTTTACATCTTTAAGCACCTACGTAACAAAACTATATCGTCTCAAGTTTTAAAATTTTAATAAGACTGCCATAATAGCTACTAATTGCGAAGGAATAGTCAAGCAACACTGCGCTAAATAACCGCAGAAATCAATGTGGGACGTGTCTCGAACGTATTCGTGAGGACAGTGCGGCGAAATCTGGCGTTAACGGACTATGACACCAGACAACCCACTCGAGTGCCGTTCTGAATACTCCGATGTCGCCTGCACCGCCTCTTCTGGTCTCGTGACCATATCGGTTGGACCCTAGACTATTAAAACCGTGGCATGGTCAGGTGAGTCCCGAGTTCCGTTGGTAAGAGCTGGTGGTAGGGTTCGAGTGTGGTGCAGACGCCACGAAACCATGGAACTAAGTTGTCAACGAGGGAATGTGCAAGCTGGTGGTGGCTCCATAATGGTGTGGGCTGTGTTGATGTGGAATGGCCTGGGTTCTCTGGTCCAACTGAACTAATCATAAACTGGAAATTATTATGTCCGTGCACTTGGAGAGCATTTACAGCCATTCATGGACTTCATGTTCGCAAAGAACGATGCAATTTTCATGGTTGACAGTGTATGACCTTGTTCGCGACTGGTCTAAGGAACATTCTGGACAATCCGAGACAATGACTTCGCCAACCAGATCGCAAGACATGACTCTCATCAAACATTTATGGGGCATAACCTAGAGATCAGTTTTTGCATAAAATGCTGCACTAGCAACACTTTCGCTATAGAGGCTATAGAGGCAGCATGGCTCAATGTTTCTGCAGGGGAGTTCCAACGACTTGTTGAGTTCATGCCACACCCAGCTGCTGCACTGTGCCGCGCGAAAGGAAGTCCTTGGAGGTATCCCATGACTTTTCTCACCTCAGTGTAGGTTATCTTGCTAAGTGGTGGGCCAGTTCATTCCTCCGAATATCCAAGTAATTTGGGACTCAGAGAAAGACAAGTGAGCGGGCAGTACGACTATGATCAGAAAGCTGGTCATGCATAGCGCATACCACAGCGTGACAAGAGTATTACCGATCATTAGCCTGGAGACTGCTAGCTGAGACACTACAAATTAAAACGCGGTCGAAGGACGTCTCTTTAATGAAAACCGTATATTTGAGAGATGAAGTAAGTAAGGCAACGGATGATCACATAGGTAGAGAGACGAGGCCTAGTGGAAATCCCTGGGTAGCTCAGGAGATATTGCAATTAATTAACGAAAGGAGAAGATATATGGAGGTAGCCAAACGAAGGAGGCGAAAATGGATACATGCATCCAAAAAATGAGATTGACAGAAAGTAAAAAATTGCTAAGCAGGAATAGCTAGAGGACAAATGCAAGACTCTAGAAGCATGCATAACAAGGTGAAAGATAGGAGCTGCCTACGGGAAATTTAGAGAGACAAATGCAAGACTCTAGAAGCATGCATAACAAGGTGAAAGATAGGAGCTGCCTACAGGAAATTTAGAGAGACCTTTTCAGAAAAGAGAAGCAGCTGTGTGAATATCAAGATCTCAGATGGCGAAACATAACGAAGCAAAGAAGGGAAATTTGAAAGGCGCAAGAGATACACCGAAGAGCCAAAGAAATTGGTCCACCCGCCTAATATGGTGTAGGGCCCCCGCGAGCACGCAGAAGTGCCCCAACACGATGTGGCATGCACTCGAATGTCTGAAATAGTACTGTAGGGCATTAACACCATAAATCCTGCAGGGCTGTCCATAAATCCACTAGAGTACGAGAGGGTGGAGATCCCCTCTGAACAGGAAGTTGCAAAGCATCCCACATATTCTCAATAATGTTCATGTCTTGGGAGTTTGGTGGCCAGCGGAAGCGTTTAAACTCAGAAGAGTATTCCTGGAGCCACTCTGTTGCAATACTTGACGTGCGGGACGTCGCATTGTCCTGCTGAAATCGCCCAAGTCCGTCGAAATGCACAATGATCTTGAGTGGATGCAGGTGATCAGACAGGATGCTCACGTACGTGTCATCTGTCAGAGTCAGAGTCGTATCCAGACGTATCGGGGGGGGGGGGGGGGGGCGAGGTGTCCCATATCACTCCAACTGCACACGCCCCACACCATTACAGAGCTTCCACCAGCTTGAACAGTCTCCTGTTGACATGCAGGGTCCATGGATTCATGAGCTTGTTTCCATTCCCGTACATGTCCATACACTCGATACAATTTGAAACGAGACTCCTCCGACCAGGCAACGTGTTTCCAATGAAAAACAGTCGTATGTCGATGTTGACGGGGCGCAGGGCTGTCTGAGATTTCACGTTTTACCGGATTCTTGATTTTCACAACACACTCGTGAAATGGTCGTACGGGGAAATTCCCACTTCATCGTTACCTCGTAAATGCTCTGTCCCATCGCTTGTGAACTGACAATAACACAACGTTCCAACTCACTTAAATCTTGATAACCTGCCATTGCAGCAGCAGCAACCGATCTAACAACTGTTCCAGACACTGGTTGTCTTATATAGGCGTTGCCGATCGCAGCGTCGTATTCTGCATGTTTATATATCTCGGTATTTGAATACTCAGATCTATACCAGTTCCTATAGCGCTTCATTGTATATAGAGGGATTGTGGAGAGGGAACAAACTTGAGGACAATTTTACAGAAAGAGAAGAGGAAGTGGGTGAAGATGAGATGGGAAATATGATACTGAGAGACGAGGTTGACACAGCTATTGAAAGACATATGTGGAATCAAAATTCCTGCAGTAGACGATATTCCCTCAAAAATACTTAGATCCTTCGGAGAGCCAGTCATCAGATAATGTTTCTGTATGAGACAGGCTAAATACTCTCAGATTACAGCAATAAAATAGTAATTATAATTCCAAAGAATATAAGGGCTGACAAGTATGAGTACTACCGAATTATCAGTTTAATAAGTCAAGGTAGCAAAATACTGACACGAATTATTTACAGAACTTTGGAATACTGGTAGAAGCCAGCCTCGGGGAAGACCAGTTTCCATTCCGGACAAATATATGAACACACCAGGCAGTACTGACTTTCGGTCTTGTTCTAATCTGTAGAGTTAGAGAAAGCTTATCGCATTGTTGACTCGTTTACAGTGGCTGAAATCTTGAAGACAGCAGGGATAAAACACAGGATTACGAATGTTATTTACAACTCGTACAGGAAACAGACGGCAGTTGGAACTGTCAAAGATGAAAGAGACGCTCTAGTTGAGAAGGTAGTGAGACAGGATTGTAATTTATCACCAATGTTATTCAATCTGCACATTAAGCAAGCAATAAAGAAACAAAATGACAAATTTGGGAAGGGAATTAAAGTTCACGAAGAATAAATACAATTTTTAAGTCTTTTAATGCAGCGTAAGAGGAAGTGGATTCAAAACAGAGAAAAATTAACTCAAGCGGATGTGCGACAAAATTTTCTACCGTGAAATGATATGGGACTTGACTGCTAAGGTCATAAGTCCCTAAGCTTACACACTACGTAACCTAAATTATCCTAAGGACAAACACAAACACACACACACACACACACACACACACACACACACACACACACACACACACACACACACACACACACACACCCATGACCGACGGAGGATACGAACCTCCGCCGGGACCAGCCGCAGAGTCCATGACTGTAACGCCTTAGACCGCTCGGCTAATCCCGCGCGGCTAACCTGCACTAACAAAGTAGAAAAGACAGGGGGGCTTTATAATATGTAAACATGAGACGAAAACATCGTCAGTAACTGTGCGCGAATATTATGAAGAATCACTGTTTTAACCTTTAAACATCAAAATGTAGAGACATATGATGTACGAGTATACCATGTTTTCATAATGACCACACAATATGTTTTACAGATAACAGCGAAATGTGTCTGGTGAAAAATACTCCTTAACTGCAGGGAGCTTAAGACGGGAAAACCACTAACAATTAAAGAATAAAAATTTAAAAAAATAAGGTTTGCCAGTGACACTGTAATTTTTCATTTACGGCAAAGTACTTGGAAGAATAGTTGAAGGATCGGATACTGTCTTGAAAAGAGATATGATGAACATCAGTTGAAATAAACCAAGGGTAATGGAATCTTTTCGAATTAAATCAGGTAATTGTGATGGAACTACATTATGAAATTGGACTCTTAAAATCGTACGTGACGTTTGCTCATTGGGCAGCAAAATAACTGATGATGGACGAAGAAGAGAAGATATAAAATGCATATTGGCTGTAGCGTGAAAAGTATTTCTGAGAAAGAAGGATGTTTGTTAACATCTAATATTAAGTGAGGGAAGTCTTTTCTGAAGGTACTTTTCTGGAGTGTAGCCTTTACAGAAACGGAAACTTGGATGATAAGCAGGTCTGACAAGAATAGAATAGATTGTCTGCAAATGTGGTGCTACAGAACAATCTTAAAAATTATATGGGAAGACTAGAATAACTAATGAGTTACGGAATAGAAATTGGAAGAAAATAAATTTGAGGCACAAATTTACTAAAGGAATGGATTAGTTGGCAGGACACACGCTGAGGTATCAAGGACTAGTTAGCTCGGAAATGGGAGTAACTGAGGGATGGTAAAAATTGTAGGTGGAGAGCTAGCCATAAACCTGTCAACCATTGTCGACTCGCGACGTGACCAGGACCCAGTAAATATGGAGGAGAGTAACACGATCCGCACCCCAAGAGTAGAGAGCAAAGAAGCAGACAGCATTAACACATCACATGCAGCTATTTTATTGTTGGTGGATAGGGGACAGCCGAGTCAGTTTCTCAGCTAGTAGTAGTCCCAAAAATCGGGACTGTCCTACAACGACCATGCAGTGGATACTTAAGTAGGGTTGTGGGTCAGGATGGACCGTTAGCCGACGACAAAAATGCCTAACTTACGTTTCCGCAGGAGCTAATTGGAAGCCATGGGAAAGGGTTCAAGCCGAGGTTCTTCGCATGGGACCTTGGAACTGGTGTTCAGTCAAGCCTAGAGATTGCAAGCTATACCAAATGAAAAGGCCGTGATATACAGCGCGAGGGTGACCAGTGGTCTGACAGAAGGCAATAGCCCGTTGATGGCAATGAGCAAGAGTGTAACGCTCAGCAGGGCGCCATGTGGTATACCAATCTCTTAGACCCTGAGAAGCTTAGTAATGTACTTACTCTAACCCAAAACAACCGATTGTACAATAAATGACGAATATAAATCGGTAGGGAGCCTAGAAAGCCTTAGTATTGGAGTGTAAATAAAATCCGATGGCGCCAAGTAATGTTGTATACCTTACGTAAGTGAAAAAAGACGGATGAGATGTGGGCGTTTCCAGCCTAATCAGATCGTTGGTTATGGATCGTCCCTCCCGGAATCCGCACTAATAGTGAAACAAAACGCCCCGCGATTTGAGAACCTAGCGTAATGATCAGGCTACCATCTTTTCAAGCAGTTGTGAAATACAGTGGTAAGGATAACAGGTTGGTACTGTCGATGGATGTTGCGTTTTTGCCCAGTGAAATTTGGGACACAGATACTTTCTCGCCATTACGAAGGGAAACACCTTATAGCCAAGTATAGTTGAAGGCGCTGAGCAGATGGGGTCTGAGTAACAATCAGATGCTGGATCATTTTATTATGACTCTAATCTGAGTCTGTGGGTATCGTGTGATGAGTCAAGGGCCTGAAGCAGGTCCCACTCATTGATAAGTTCAGGCAGTCTTCAACCTGTTACTTATACGTTGGAAAGGTAGCCAGATAAGAAGAGGTGATCGAAACAGACGCAAAGTGGGTCGCAAGGTGGTCGGCAAGAGTCGACACGTCGGTACGAGTACTACAATGAAGGAAGAGATCCAGAAAAGTCACTGAAATTTGGCAACTCAGGAGACAACAGAGCTTCTTTCACTCCTGGGCTGAAGAGGCGTCCTTTCCCACGGAAGAGGAGACTTCCTTCTTACTGCATTTACTTATATAGTGAGCCTTTGTGCGAAACCACTTAAAGGTGAGGAGGGTGGTCTGTGAAGGATCTCACTTGAGAGGTTCCATGCCCCATCGATAATCTTGAAAGGCTGTTGCAGTATCTTTGGTTCGCCATGGCATCGGCCGGTAGCCGGAGGCGTCTGTAGGAAGGAGAATAGCTGTTCCAGTTGCGCATGTGATTGTGTGGGAGACATGCAGTCTGACAGAGACAGGACGAAGGCATACAACTGCTCTTTGGAGAACCCAGCGTGGTAACTGGTCCATCGGATGCTGATGAGGAAAGCCAGTGTCAACGGAAAGTGGTCATTGTCACAAAGATCGTCGTGTACTGACCACTGTAGCGAAGCCACGAGATTGCGTGAAGAGTTCTTTGGGACAAAGCGGTCGATAGCTGAGAAGGTGCTGTGAGGGCAGGAGTACCATCGTTGTGGAGAGGGAGATCGAGATCGGAAGGAAGCTGCTCAGTTAGAGGAATCCTACCAGAAGAAGTAATTATTCGCTATATAGGGTGTTATGCACTGAAATCCCCAAATGGTAATCGAGGAAAATAAACATTATTAATGGTGATCGCTAGGATTGTTTGCCCTCTCAAAGCTATTGTTTAGACTGTTGTACAAAAGGTAATTCCCCTACTGGTGACATGTGTGTGGACCAATGTACAAAAGCCTCTAGATGCTCTCTCTGAGCTAATATGGTTCTAACAGAATGCACTGTAACATCAGAGAGTAGAAGAATAATCATTAATGTAGTAGGTTTCTTGAAGAGAAACATAGATCAAAAGGAAATTAGCTGTTTTAGTTGCGGCAGGTGACAGTAAAAAATGTTCAAATGTGTGTGAAATCTTATGGGACTTAACTGCTAAGGTCATCAGTCCCTAAGCTTACATACTACTTAACCTAAATTATCCTAAGGACAAAAAAAAAAAAAAAACACACACACACACACACACACACACACACACACACACACACACACACACACACACACGCACGCACGCCCGAGGGAGGACTCGAACCTCCGCCGGGAGCAGCCGCACAGTCCATGACTGCAGCGCCTAGACCGCTCGGCCAATCCCGCGCGGCTGTGACAATAAAATCCAGTAATATCTCACTGGATCACCACGCTGCGGAACTCCTGGATAGACGCGAAGGAGTCAGGAGGACAGGTCATGCTCCCAGATCACTGTCTACCACCGGTGGGGGTGGAACAATATCATTTGGGGTCTGATAGTATGGGGGGATCTAGCCCCTCCGCGGTCACCAGAGTAGACTTTCCCGCATTTTCTTCTTCTTATCTTTAACAACTTTTGCGCTCAAGATTCTTGTGAGGACTTACCCTCAGTGGTAGAGAGTAAGCAGGCCTACTGTGAATGAATTTATCGCTATGGATAGATACCTACGACTACCTGGGGTCGTTAAACCTACAGAAAGCTTGCGAAGGTATTCGACAAAGAATTTTTTTCACAGTATAATTTGTGTAAATGGGGCAGGATTGTTTGAGAGAAGATTCGTCAATAAGCACCTGCCAATTTGCCTGGTGAATTTACACTTCGAACAACAGAGTCTGGGGAGTTCTCGTACAGCAGCATTTAAAACACATGTGTAAACACTAGAAGCAAATGATACTGAACGTAGAGGCCAGTTCTGCCAGTAGATGCAGTACTACAGTGGCGAACGTGCTACCATTTGTGTTGTTCAAGGTTGAAGCCTCTTACAGCAGTGATGCTTTTTTAAACAGCCTGAACAGCTCTGTCTGGAGACGCCATTTTGGTCTCTGATGACAAGTAAAATTCCTCTATCAATTTTTTGGCAGGAATTATGTAATATTAACTATAAGATCCTTATCTGCTGCCACCCTTTTTTGAGCGTTACCTGGCGTTAGAGATGTGCTGCCACAGTCGTTGAAAAGTGTGCTTCTTGTTTTCTTCCAGAGAATGTATTACCAACATTATGGTACACCATCCAACTTTTGTACTACTGTCCCAGAGCGCCGGAACAACAGATAACGTCATGGTTGGACTTGAAGAGGTGGTACTGGCCCGTGAACCCCACACTACCTCCTGATCACACCCCAGGGATTTTTTCGTATGGAATGGTTGGTGAATGCAGCCCGAGTATAATTAAAGAGGAACTGGTTTGCAGGATCCTAGTCGCCTGTCTCATTATATCCGCACAACAGAAATCGGGAACATTCGAGGGAATACGGCAAAATTTTATGCGTAATTGTAATGCATGTATTGAGATAAGAGATCGTCAGTTTCAACACTAGGTACGAGCTGAAGTTGTTAATACAATGTGTTTGTCAAACTACATATTCGCCTCCAAAAATTGGTTCCTTACCCGAAGTATTTACAAGAAAACATTGCAAAATTTACCTCATACTTTAAGGAGACAAAGCACGGTTGAAATCTGTCCCAGAAATCGACCCAGCGTGAAAATTTGAGCAATTATTCGAATAGCACACAGTTTGATCTTCTGAAAGTACAGTCCTTGGGAGCATCGCTTTTCTGTCAATCGCTTCGTCCCACTGCACCCGTTTAAGTGACCGAGTGGGAAGTACTGTACCGTGGACTGTGTAAGACGTTTGTAGTCATAATTTAGGTGAACCAACAAGAAACAGTGCGGCAACTCCAGCAGCGGTATTGAATGTTGGCAAGATTGCAACATTTAACCGTTAAAGAGCGAGAGCTCTGAAACTCACGACTGGCAAGCATCACTATAGTTGACTTTTTTTCGGGGGGGGGGGGGGAGGGGGGGTTTAGGGCCCAAAACATCTAATGTCATAAGCGCCCTGTATAGAACCAGAGGAAAAACAAATCTAAAACGTCAAGATGTTACGGAAGAGTAGCTAAAAGACGTCGACAAGACACCGGAGTCATCAGGTAGAAATCAAATATCTTTTGTAATATTACTGCTTTTTAAAAAGCTTAAAACGCGAGCCACAGCTCGCACGTCATCCGCTAAAATGTCCGGCGAAGCGGGCGGTAGCCCGACCCTGAGACGTAAGTGGCTAAAATAGGGGCAGAGGATCAGGAAATGTCTGACTTAATGGCTGGCTACAGAAAGCTGGGTGCAGGGTCGCCACACAACAAGCGGCCGTGACCAAAGCCGCAGTATCCTATTCGGAACCGAGCTAAAATTACTTCCTCACGAAGAGACGGCCGGGAGGAAGTCGACCAGGCTGTTGGGAGAGGTTTGACTTCTCTGAGTTTGTTCCCATGAAGGGAGCACCAATGGTCATGTCGAGAAAATTACCAATATCTTGCGAGGGAACAAAGTAAGAGGCGGCCCGGCCGTAATGAGCTGCGGCCTTGGCTGCAGCATCAGCAGCGTCATTCCCAGGCACACCAATATGGCCAGGGACCGACACGAACATCACTTGGGCTCCCCCATCCGGGAACAAACGGAGGCAGTCCTGGATCCGTCGAACGATGGGGTGGACTGGATCTGGATCATCCAGACTCTGAAGGGCACTGAGAGAATCAAAGCAGATCACACAGAGAGTGAACTGGTGCCTCCGGACGTAGGGAACAGCTTGATAGAGGGCAAAAAGCACTGCGGTAAAAATCGTGCACTGGACGAGAAGCCGGTATTGAAACTTATCATCCCCGATGACAAAAAGCACAGCCAACACCGCGGGAGGGCTTGGAACCATCAGTGTACAAAAATATGCTATCGGCAAGTTGTGAGCGAAGTTCGAGAAATTTGCAGCGATAGGTCAGTTCGGGAGTTGAATCCGGGAACGAGCTGAGGTCAAAATGAACACAAACCTGTGCCTGAAGCCAAGGTGGTGAAGGGCTTTCACCCATTCGGAAAGTGGCAGGAAGCGGCAGGAAGTGTGAACTGCAGCTGCTGAAGCAGGTGACGAAAGCGGACGTCGCGAGGCTGTGAAGAAGAAACCTACATCTCGTATTGGCGGTTAAGAATGTCATCAAAAAAAGGGTCAAAGTTTGGGTGGCCTGGCGTGGAAGAAAGCTGACGTGCATACCTACTGAGTAGGATGTCGTGCCGGTATGATAGTGGTAGTTTCCCCGCAGGAGGAAGATTCTGCAGCATGAGGACGTGGATTGTGGAGGAGGAGGATATTAGTGTTTAACGTCCCGTCGACAACGAGGTCATTAGAGACGGAGCTCAAGCTCGGGTGAGGGAAGGAGGGGGAAGGAAATCGGCCGTGCCCTTTCAAAGGAACCATCCCGGCATTTGCCTGAAGCGATTTAGGGAAATCACGGAAAACCTAAATCAGGATGGCCGTAGACGGGATTGAGCCGTCGTCCTCCCGAATGCGAGTCCAGTGTGCTAACCACTGCGCCACCTCGCTCGGTACGTGGATTGTATTGGGCCCAGGAGCATAAGACCTGGATGAGGAGAGAGCACGCTCGAGCTCCATCATAGTAAAAGTAGTATTGTAGCATTCTCGATTCAGAGAGAGAAAAGAGATTGCACGAGCCTCCTCCGCCTGTTTCCGAGGAAAGCAGGCAGGATGGTAGTGGGTGGAGCTCGAAACCTCCGCAAAGGACAGGTCCAAAGCGTTGGAATCATCGACAGGGTCGACAATGACGTTTCCCGCCACAGTCAGACCAGGGATCGGGGAGTGGGCAGTAGTCCCGGAAAGCCGGCGACGGCGCAGGCCACCCCAAATGAGAGAGGACGGAGTACATCTGTTGAACGAGCTGGTGAAGGAAACCCAGCACGCTTCCTTGATTTCCTTGATAGTGGAATCATCGACAGGGTCGACAATGACGTTTCCCGCCACAGTCAGACCAGGGATCGGGGAGTGGGCAGTAGTCCCGGAAAGCCGGCGCAGGCCACCCCAAATGAGAGAGGACGGAGTACATCTGTTGAACGAGCTGGTGAAGGAAACCCAGCACGCTTCCTTGATTTCCTTGATAGTGCGACGGCACTGCGCACGTAGTTGCTTGTAGCAGATGCATTTCGTTAACGTAGGATGACGGTGAAAGACACGAAGCACACGTCGTCGGGCACGAATCTCATTTCCGCACTCCACAGTCCACCAAGGGACCGGGAGGAGAAGTAGTAGTACGAGGGATAGAGGACTCGGCAGCAGAGAAAATAACGTCCACATGTGCTCGACCTGATTATCACAGCTGGGAAACGGACGTTCGTCAAAGACTGCTAAGGAGGAATAGAGCCTCCAGTCAGCAAGAGAACATTTCCAACGAGCGGGCCACTGTGGTGGGGTATGACTACAAGTGAGGCACACAAGGGAAGTGGTCTTTCGAGTAAGTATCGGAAAGAGCACACCACACGAGACGTCGAGCGAGCTGGGCAGAGCAGATCGAGAGGTCTAAGTGGGAATAAGTGTGCGTGGAATCAGAGAAAAACGTGGCTTCGCCGGTGTTAAGGCACACAAGATTAAGATGATGAAGAAGATCCGCCATAAGAGAACCTCTCGAGCAGGCGACAGGCGAGCCCTAAAGAGGTTGATGGGCATTCGTGTCACCGAGGAGCAGAAAGGGTGGAGGAAGCGGAGCAACAAACTGCATCAGGTCCGCCCTAGTGACAGCAGAAGACAAAGGGATATAAATGGTGCAGAGGGAAAAGGTAAATTCGGGAAGGAAAACACGGGTGGCAACTGCTTGCAGGTGGGTGTTCAAGGGGATAGGACGATGACAAACATCATCTCGTAGGAGCATCATGACCCCACCATGAGCAGGAATCCCTGCCGTAAGGGGAAGGTCCATCCGTAGCGAAGTAAAATGGAAAAGAGCAAAATGGGCTTGACGACGTAGCTTGCTTTCTTGGAGGCAGACTACAAGGGGGCATTGCGGGTGCAGGAGCAACTGGAGGTCCGCCCTGTTAGACCGAAGACCACGGATATTCCATTGCAAAATGGCCATAAAATTTAGGAACACTGGAGAATGATGAAGAAACACTCACCTCGAAGGCCGCTTAGGGCGAGCTGTCGAGGAAGGATGGCCAGTGGAATCCACAGGTGCAGGATCTTCGTCCATCAACTCAGCTGGATTAACGGAGCTTCCCCGGTGTCGGTCAGTTGAAAAGGACCGACGAGTCGAAGTGGGCCGACGAGTAGGACAGGTGGAAAGTTGTTTGCCTTTGGATGATTGTTTTGACGTTTGGCGACTGCAGAAGAGCCAGACGGCTGCGAACTCGAGGTACACAAGAAATCTTCCAGGAAATAATCCTTTTTGAATTGATGGTTCGCTGGCTGCGTTGCAACCGCCTTCGCCGGTGAGGGCGAAGAGCAGGAAGCAGAATCTACAGCCCGGAAAGTGGGAGACGGAGTGTCAACTTTAAGGTGAGGCGACTTTGCCACCATCGAACTGAACTGTAAGCCACAAGTTTGCGTAGCCATGCTTCTTGTGGGGTGGGGAGAGGCTAACACGATGCTGTAGCTCCCAGACGAAGGGACATTCTGTTTACGGCTCACTAACAGTTTCCGGGCAACAGGAAAAGGTACCTTTCCCTTCAGCCTGATCTCCTAAACAGCCCGCTCGTCTTGATAGACGGGACAAGAACGAAAAATGGTTCAAATGGCACTAAGCACTATGGGACTTAACATCTGATGTCATCAGTCCCCTAGACTTAGAGCTATTTAAACCTAAGGACATCACACACGCACATGCCCGAGGCAGGATTCGAACCTGCGACCGTTGCAGCAGCGCGGTTCTGGACTGAAGCGCCTAGAACCGCTCGGCCACAACGGCCGGCCGACAAGAACGAGAAGAAGCAGCATGGTCTCCTTACAACTGACGCAGTGGGGGAAGGAGGTGGACAGGCGCTCTTGTGTGCATCCCTGTCACAAGTGACACATTTGACTGCGTTTCTACATGACGTGCTGGTATGATTGAACTGGTGGCATTTGCAACACCTCAACGGAATTGGAATATAAGGGCGCACAGAGATGACTTCGTAGCATGCCTTTATGTTGGTAAGAAGTGTTAACCGATCGAAAGTGGACACCAAATCGGCAGCTTCCTTCTTCATCACTCGATGAACAGCATTATCGCCCTGATTTGATAGATTATTAGTCATTTCGTCCTCCATCAAAACCATCCAACGGCCGGCTGTAGATAACACCGCGGGGCGAGTTAAGTGTCCTGTGAGCCTCCACTTTTATAGGATATTCGTGGAGGATTTGGGCCTTGAGTAGTTTCTGGGCCTGGAGAGCACTATCAATTTCCAAAAGCAGAGTTCCATTTCAGGGACAAGAGCATGACTTCACAGGACCGGCGATGTCATCCAAGCCTTTCTGTATAACAAAGGGTTAACAGCAGCAAGTGTCTTGTTTTCGTCTAAATGTCAGACTACTAGATATCGAGGCGCAACAGGAAGAGACACTGAGGCAGGAGCCTCATTCCACTTTCTTTTATATGAAACACTCTGAGAAAGAGAAGGAAAATCAGTCATTGGGAAAAAGTCCCCCCATGATTGCCAGTGTTCCCGGTGGTGCGCTCCTTCCAGCCAGGGGCCCTCCAAAGGGGGACCCCCTCGCCTTAGGTGATTGTCCTCACCTTAGGTCACACCTTCCTAACAACAGACGGAGGGATCAATCGGCAGAGGGGGAAGGTAACAGCTCAGGGAATCACCCCTCCCTGGGCCTGGCCTGTATCAGGGGTACATGCAGATGACCACAGAGCAGTTGTAATAGTGGACTCGTTTTCCGGCCACATAAGCTTGTCAGCACACGAACAGCCCGGTAAAGAAGACATTGCAGTTTCTGTGTTCACGATGCCACCACGTGTAACAAGATACTGTCAACCGCTGGATGTATATGACTTCCACATATTCAGGGGGTTTTCATCGCAGGTTTACCAACTCTGCACAACTACTGGGCCCCGATGTGAAATTCTGCCAGCATGACATCATACTTCAAGTGCAGTTTCTCCTTTACAGGCAGTCCTGTGCACCACAACCAGAGGTGACAAAATTCATGGGATAGTGATATACACATATAACAGATGACGGTAGTATCGCTTACGCAAGGTACAAAAGCGCAGTGCATTGGCGGAGCTGTCATTCTACTCAGGTGATTCATGTGAAAAAGTTTCCGACTTGATTATAGCGGCACGACGGGAATTAACAGACTTTGAACGCGGAATGCTAGTTGGGTCATTAAATTTCTGAAATTGTTAGGGAATTCAATATTCCGAGATCCAAAGTGTCAAAAGTGTTCCAAAAATACCCAATTTTGGGTATTACCTATCTTCACTTAACGACCAAAAGCAGCGGCGTTCACGTAGAGTTGTCAGTGTTAAGAGACAAGCAACACTGCGTGAAATAGCCGCAGGAAGCAATATGAGACGCACGACGAACGTATTCGTCAGGACAGTGCTGCGAAATTTGGCGTTAATGGGTTATGGCAGCAGACGACCGACGTGAGTGACTTTGGTAGAAGCATGACATTGTCTGCAGCGCGTCTCCTGGGTTCGTGATGATATCGGTTGGGCCATAGACGATCTCAGTTGGTAAAAGCTGGTTCGAGTATGGCGCAGACCGCATGAAGCCATGGAACCAAGTTGTTAATAAGGCACTGTGCAAACTTTGTTCACATGGAATCGACCTGCTCCTCTGGTCGAACTGAAGGGACCGCAGATCATTTGCAGCCATTCATGGACTTCATGTTCCCAAACAACGATGGAATTTTTATTAATGACAGTGTGCTGCGTCACCGGGCCACAATAGTCGTTACTGGTTTGGAGAACTTTCTGGACAGTTCGAGCGAATGATTTGGTCACCCAAATCACCCGACACGAATCCCATCTAACATTTACGGGACACGCTCTAGAGGTCAGTTCGTGCACAAAATCCTGCACCGGCAACACTTCCGCGATTAGGGACGACTGAAGAGATAGAACGGCTCTTTATTTCTGCAGGGGACTTCCAACGACATGTGCGTCCATGCCAGGTCGAATTGCTGCACTACGCCGCGCAAAACGATGTCCGACACGATATTAGGAGGTATCGTTGGCTTTTGTCATCTCAGTGTATTCCGGCCAGTCTTCCTGCCCGCTCGGTATCCAAGCAGCTACAACAGTGAGCAGCCAGATCACTATGAACATCCAGTGAAACACTGTTTTGTTATTGGTAACATTGTGCCAATGTGCGCGGTTTCTAACCTGTAGTTGTTTCGAACACTTACGTTGCGATTCACAAGCGCAGTGTCAATTAATGAAATAAATGAGTCTGTTAATGAAGAAGTATGGTAACGCTATTTAATTATTAACATCGCATTTGTGCGTTATTGACTTTGGGCAGTATAGCTGATGTTGTTATTGTGTATACCATTTGCAGGAGTTGTGCTATTCTTCAACCTGACTGGAGTGAATAAACTATAAATCGGTTATTATTAACGTCATTCCTTTATAATTTTTCGGAGGTGTATAAGTGTATGTGAAGTTGACATACTATGTACTCACACTACTTAACCCCTTTTGGCGTAAAATAACGCGTATCCTCGAACAATATTTCGAAACATGGTGGGCAGACGTTCCTCCTCACCTTCGACAGCCTGCGAATAGGAGAGCAATGGTTATCACTCTGTTGTAAAGTACATCGCGCTCGGGCATTGGCGTTTCCAGTGGGGCGGAGCGAGTGACAAACATACGGTGCACGCGCATATTTAAGATTTGTACATTCAGAAGTTGATAACCGTCAACTATCAGAATAGTAGTCCAAATTTTCGCGTGGGATCAATTGGTGGAGCTGATATCTTTCAGGTGTGCTTGTTCCTCTCCTTAAAATACGAGGTCAAGTTGGTGATGTTCCCTTGCTAGTTTAGGACGCTTTACCTTCCGTTTGATTTTGACAGAAAAGGTTTAGACAGCCTGTACACAACAGTCCACGTGATTCCTCGGGTTGCTCGCAGAAGCCCATAGGGGAGGGCTGGCCACGGCGTGCCGAACTTCACGTGTTCAGGGTATGCGGGCATCGTGTGGGCCGAGACCCGGCCTGTCTCTGCTCTGATCGATCCTTGTGGGAAGTCTCCGCAGGAGCGCGATATTTCAGTGAGTATTGCTGTGTGGCGTTTCTCAGTCGACGCAGCTCTCTACAGTTCAGCAAAATCGTTGTATCAGCGGTGCGTACCTTTCACTATTTGTTCACGGTATGAACGACGTTCACTGGTCCAGTAGCCGTTTCCACAAAAAGAGGCAGTCTAGCAATCTATCGTCACAGCCGTTTAAAAATTAATGATAATGACAGAAGATTGGGATAAGAATTCTAAATATATATTTTGCAAGCACATAATCGACGGGTTCTGCAAATTTGCTATGAAAGGACAATAAAATACCACGTAGAAAGAATTTAAACATTTCGTTGACAGTGGCAGAGCAGAAAACTACAACGATCTACAGACGGGATTTATTGTTCTGTACATCGAGAAACACTTTGTGCTAAATTTGCAGGCATGGAACATGTGAAGAAATTGGTGTCAGAAATAGTAAAATTTTTGTAGTCTCTCACATTATCCCGCTGTCAGTTGCAACAGTTTTCGATGGGTGACTATATATTATATCACTACAAAGTACGTTGGTTAAGGTGAATGTCGAACTATTTTTCGATTGAAAATTCGTTATTGTTGAATTTATGAATGAAAAAGGATTGTAGAAACCAAAGTTAGAACACCCGGAGTGGATTTCAGATCTCGTATTTTAAATGGACTTAACTGCACGCTCTCCTACTGTGGGCAAGTTGAGAAAAACTTCTTTCTTCTTTGATGGAGACGCATTTAAATGGAAAATGTCATCGTGGAAGGGACATATTCCAGTTCTCTATCCTAACTGGCATTAAAGAAAACGTGAGCTTTGATGAATTCATTGTGGCCTTGAAAGAATTACACGGCTACTTTCGTAAATGTTTTGAGGACACAGCCAATCTTACTGCTGTCTCTGGGCTGTTTAAGAGACAGTTTGCCGTTTCAGATGACTGCGCCCCTGTCAATATGCATATGCAACTGATTGACCTGCAAGGTAATCGCCACTAATGGGATATCCTTCTACGCTACACCTGTCCAGGATATTTACACTGCTTTCCTCAGGTAGGCTATCCAAGTCTCCACAAAAAGGTTGCAAAAGTGCTTCAATATTTAGGCCAACATACACTATTTGATCAAAAGTATCCGGACACCTCGCTGAAAATAACTTACAAGTTCGTGGCGCCCTCCATTGGTAATACTGGAGTTCAATATGGTGTTGGCCCACCCTTAACTTCGATGACAGCTTCCATTCTCGCAATCAGGTGCTGGAAGGTTTCTTTGGGAATGGCAGCCCATTCTTCACGGACTGCAGTACTGAAGAGAGGTATCAATGTCGGTTGGTGAGGCCTGGCACGAAGTCTGCGTTCCAAAGCATCCCAGAGGTATTCTATAGGATTCAGGTCAGGACTCTGTGCAGGCCAGTCTATTAAACGGATGTTATTGTCGTGTAACCACTCCGCCACAGTCCGTTCATTGTGAACAGGTGCTCGATCGTGTTGAAAGATGCAATCGCCATCCCCGAATTGCTCTTCGACAGTGGGAAGCAAGAAGGTGCTTAAAACATAAATGTAGACCTGTGCTGCAACAAGGAGTGCAACTACACTGCAATTTAAATGCGGCTCTCCCAGAATGGTTGCTCCCCCCCCCCCCTCCCTCACCGTGGCTTGGCGATGGGAGAATGTGTAGAGCGCTATGGCTCTTGTGCGAGGGTATGGCTAGCGAACAGAATTCCTGGCCACCCCCCTGCCACAGGGCCTACAGTACCTGAGGACTGGTAGCGACCGTCCGCCCCTGGCTATGTGATTCCAGGCGCGCCACTCACCGTCTGTTGCCAGGCGATACTGGCTGGACCCCACAGGGGGCGACACGGAATCTAAACCATATAGCGATTAGATACCAAGTTTTGCCAGAGCTGAATCTCTTCCCAAGTTCCGAAAATAATGTATTGACACAAGACTTTTAGGTTACTAATGAGAAGCGTTAGCGTGGTTACCACATGGCCACTGATCAGAAATATAAGTGATTGATATTAGTGAGAGCGAGGTGTCGGGTGTTTTCCTTCGGACAACGCCAGGACTCATGCCAGCTGTACCTACCGTTCCGCAAATCCCTAGCGCCATAGTTAGCCTAGTGAGAGAATGGCTCTTGTACAATAATGCCAAAATAAAATTTACCTTTAGGAACCTCTGTTGAATGAGTAAAGTCTGATTAGTGCTTGCACGACGTAAGTTTTATTCCATTTTGAAACAGATAATAATATTGCGTGCGATATCCTGAAATTAACGCTTCAAATCCTAGGTCGAAGAAACATGAACGACGCTTAAAAAACACACTTTTTCTGTATTGCCTGCCGGAAGTACTTAGTGCTGAGCCCATTACGAATAATTCATTGGCAGTCAGTTGTTTATTCAGCGTCTGGAGATGAATTTCTATAAGGAAAAATACCCAAGAACAATTCAGCAGTGTGTTTATTTTTACCAGTCATGTTTTAATGGCACTGCTGTAGACTCTCCTCTACACAGGAAATTTCCTTTCTAATCATCCCTAGTCGTAATTGTTACCACCTACTATCGATCTTTCGCCAGCTGATGTGGCCGAGCGGTTCTAGGCGCTTCAGTCTGGAACCGCGCAACCGCTACGGTCGCTGGTTCGAATCCTGCCTCGGGCATGGATGTGTGTGATGTCCTTGGGTTAGCTAGGTTTAAGTAGTTCTAAGTTCTATGGGACTGATGACCTCAGATGTTAAGACCCATCGTGCTCAGAGCCATTTGAATCATTTTTTGACTATCGATCTTTCGATCTTATATCTCTTAAAATAAAGGGAATTATTTCCGTGTGCGGACAGCATGCCCAGGCTGAAAACAGAAATAATACTCTTAGTCCTTCACGTGCAAAAGGCGATTTCATGCTTTATTAATATATACCGGTTGCACATTTTGCTTTAATGTAATACAATAATTTTGAAAGTGTATAGCTATGAATACCAAAAACGAATATGAACGAACAGTAGTACAAAAAATTAATTTGCATACGGCTAGTGAAACGGCTTTTAGCGACATGAAAGCAGTGGTAACAGCAGTTCTTCAAAGACTGCTTGCACATTCTTCACCAAATGTTGGGTGGTGATGTCCTGTTGAAAACTTGCAATGTGATGTCTGAAGGAGGGCATTACGTCAAACTATGAAACAGCGGATCCCAACCTTTCTCAGACACGATGCATTAACCATTACTCGCAACACGGTTTAGTACCTAACGTAACTTTAGATTGAAAACAACATTTTTATAATTTATATAAACAATGTCATAAAAATATAATTAATCTTTTTCGTCGGAATTACATTAAAATCAAGAAATAGTGAAAAGCAAAACGCACGATAGCTCTTGTTTCCAACCATCGTTCTGGTGCAGGTTAGCAAACACAGTAAATCGTGCCCCTGGTTCATGAGCCTTCCAGGTTTTGATTTCAGCCTATCAACGTCGAAAATCTACTTTCACACACATAATTTGTTGCGAATGTCACCATAATTTTCCTGCTGCCAAAAAGTTGCTCAAATGGTTCATATGGCCCTGAGCACTATGGGACTTAACGTCTCAGGTCATCAGTCCCCGAGAACTTAGAACTGCTTAAACCTAACTATCTTAAGGACATCACACACATCCATGCCCGAGGCAGGATTCGAACCTGCGACCGTAGCGGTCGCGCGGTTCCAGACTGTAGCGCCTAGAGCCGGCCAGAGTGGGCGAGCGGTTCTAGGCGCTACAGTCTGGAACCGCGCCACCGCTACGGTCGCAAGTTCGAATCCTGCCTCGGGCATGGATGTGTGTGATGTCCTTAGGATAGTTAGGTTTAAGTAGTTCTAAGTTCTAGGGGACTGATGACCTCAGAAGTTAAGTCTCATAGTGCTCAGAGCCATTTGAACCATTTTGTAGCGCCTAGAACCGCTCGGCCACTCCGGCCGGCCAAAAAGTTGCCTGTTCTGTTCTATCATAAATGTGTTTCAGTTTGTTGTCTCTACAAAGCCGAAGAAATTATTTTTGGCTCAAATTTCACTGCCCAAATTGATTCTCTTATAGACCCATGTAGTTGATTTTTCAAACCAGGAAAGAAGTTTCTAGTAGTGTTTACCTGTGGCGAGTGTCATCGGACAGACAGTACAAAAAATGAACAGAACAATAAAGACTTTTCGGCACTTTTTTCTGTTCAAAATGAAACTCAATATGTGACTGAAACGGATACTTTACAATCAGTGCGTGACAGCAATTTCTTACTTCTGGCAGAGAGACGTAGACTCTTAATATGAAACTATTGGAAAACTTGAGGTTGATCAGTGGGGATCGGGTAGGTTCATCTTGAGAAATACTGGGGGAGACAGAAAAACAAACGGATCAGTTATACGACTAGAGAGGAAGACGTATAGAGGGTGAGAAAATATATGGAAACATGAAAAATGCAACTAATTACCACGTGTGATATTGTGTAGGAAACCTGCTGGCATCTAAGAATCTTCCAGTCGTTTCGGAGTGGATAAATACAGGTCCTTCATGGCTTCAACAAAATCTTATACCATTAATTGTGCAAAATATAGGCAAGTTCAGGTAACAGCGATAACGCACCCTCCTCTCCCAAATACATCCCAGGGGATCAATAATACTGAGATATGGCGACAGTGGTAGCCAGGAGAGATGCTACACTTGATCCTCGTGGTCACAACACCAGTCCTGGAAGATTGAAGTTTGTAAAGAGGGGCCCTGCCGCCTGACATCACGATTGAGGAACAAGCATTGTACCGTGGGACCGGCCTGATCAGCCGCAACGGTCACGTAACCGTTGGCAGCAATGTGACCTTGCAGAGTAACCATGGAACACCACCATATGACGCCAAATCATTAACGAATGTTTCACTCTGGGGACGTAAATTCGGCCATAAGTTGGAAACAGTGAGGAGTAAGAGTTATGCAACCATTTTATGGCTTCGGCACAAAGTTTAACTGTTCATTTTCCTGTTATGGAAATTTCCGCAGTCGTTTTGGAATTCCAGCTCACCCTGCGATTTTCTACTTCTGGAGCTCCCTTCGAGTTGTTTTGGTGGTGACAGGTTCGCAAGCACGACATTCAGTTCTACTCTGGCTTTTGCAGCTATCGTCCTCGTATTTTTCGTCACAATCCTGTGGAGTGACCGTCTGTCACGATTACTTGACACACACTTTTGTCAGCGTTGTGATTTAGCGGACTGTGTTTTACCGCTTTCCCTGAATGAGGTATAAATCTTCGATACGGCGCCTCTTGAAACGGCAACCACTTAGGCTCCCTTGGTTACATAAGTGCCCACCACACGAGCAACAATAATTTGCCACATCCAAAATTCATATAGCTTCCACATAATGCACTAGCATTTACACAGACTACTGTTCAGATAATGCAGACAGTTGCAACGTACCGAGGACACTGCACAGATGCCGTTCGTGCTCAAATACAACAGTGCACCCTCCAGGTTAGTCTAGCATCTGCGTTTATATTCAAGCATGCGTTCCTCGTCGTGTTTCCATATTTTTGTCCGACCTCTGACTGGAACTGAATTTGTGATGGGTAGGATGTGCAGCCGGGTGAAGAGATGGAAGATGGACCAAGCCAGTGCTGAATTGCAGGAGAGAAAAGAAAAGATCGAGATGATAACCAAACAGATGGTGAGTACATGACATTATAAAAAACACAGAATCAGCATGTACGAGTATAGGGAACAAATGTGAAGTATGTAAAACCCTGGACAGAAAGGAAGAAGGATGGAGGGAAGGTTAGTGCATAGCGTCCCTTAGCCTACAAGGTCATTAGAGACGGAGCGCGAGTTCTGATTAGGTACGGATGTCTGCCGTCATCCTTCCAAGGAACCGTCCTGGTATTTGCTTGAGCAGTTTAGAGAAATCACGGAAAACTTCTGGCTGGCAAGACGGGGTTTTGAAATGTCCTCCTCCCGAATACGAGTCCAGTGTGCCAATCACTGCGCCGGCTCGATCGGTAACTCAGTAAAGAATCTTTATTCAGCAGTGGAAGTCAAATGCTTCGTAACATTGGAATACTGCAAGTAGAGGATGTTATTTTTAAATAACAGAGTTCAGTAGGTGAGCCGCAATCGATTTTTTTTTACCTCACAGAGAAAGTAATTGCCCCAGGTTGGGAATCACTGCTGTAGAATCTCCCTTGCGTTGTGGTCACGGATCAGACTGCACTCAGTATACACAGATGCGACAGAAGTCTTGGGGTAGTGACATTCACACACAGAGAAGGCGGTTGCATCGCATACACAAGGTATACACGGGCAGTGCATTGGCGGGGCTGTCGTATGTACTCAGCTGATTGATGTGAAAGGCTTTCAAACATGATTATGGCTACATGACGGGAGTTAGCAGACTTTGAACGCAGTCGCAGCTAGACGCACAGGACATTCCATTTCGGAAACCGTTAGGAAATTCAGTATACCGCGGTCCACAGTGTCAAGAGTGTGCCGAGAATACCACATTTCAAGAATTACCCGTCACCACGCACAACGCCACAGCCAATGGCCTTCACTTAAAGACCGAGAGCAGCGGCGTTTACGTAGAGTTATCAGTGCTAACAAACAAGCAACACTGCGTGAAATAACCACAGAAATCAATGTGGGACATACGGCGAACGTATCCGTTTGCACAATGCGGCGAACCTTGGCAGTAATGCTATGGCAGCAGACGACCGACGTAAGTGCCTTTGCTAACAGCACATCGCCTGCAGCGCCTCTCCTGCGCTCGTGACCATTTTGGTTGGACCCTAAACGACTGAGAAACCGTGGGCTGGTCAGGTAAGTGCCGATTTCAGTTGGTAAGAACTAACGTTATGGTTTGAGTGTGGGACACACTTTGTCAACAACGCGCTGTTCAAGCTCCTGATGGCCCCATAATGGCGTGAGCTGTGTTTACGTCGAATGGACTGGGTCCTCCGGTCAAGATGAACTAGTAACTGACTGGGAATGATTATTTCTGGTTACCTGGAGACCATTTGAAGCCACTGATGGATTTCATGTTTCAAAACAACAATGGAATTTTTATGCATGACAATGTGCTATGTCATCGGGCCACAATTATTCGCAACCGGTTTGAAGAATATTCTGGACAGTTCAAGCGAATGATTTGGCCAACCATCAGACATTTATCAGACATAATCGAAAAGTGAAGTCGTGCACAAAATCCTGTACCGGCAACACTTCCGCAGTAATGGACGGCTGCAGAGGCTCAATATTTCTGCAAAGAACTTCAAACGACTTCTTGAGTCCATGCCACGACGAGTTGCTTCAGTACGCCGGCAAAAGGAGGTCTGATTCGATATTATGTGTCCCAGGACATTTGTCACCTCATTGTATAGTAGTAGCTGCTACAGGTCAGATTCTTCTCATTATATAGTGCGACGCTACAGAATACGCGTGACACGAATGGGACATAAGCTGGATTACACTATGTGATCAAAAGTAACCTGACACCCCCAAAACCATACGTTTTTCATATTACGTGGTTTGTGCTGCCACCTACTGCCAGGTACTCCATATCAGCGAACTCAGTAGTCATTCGACATCGTGAGAGACCAGAATGGGGTGCTCCGTGGAACTCACGGACTTAGAACGTGGTGAGGTAATTGGGTGTCACTTGCGTCATACGTTTGTACACGAGCTTTCCACTCTCCTAAACATCCCCAGGTCCACTTTTTCCAAAGTTATAGAGAAGTGGAAACGTGAAGGGGGACGTAGAATACAAAAGCGTACAGGCCGACTTCGTCTGTTGACTGACAGAAACTGCCGACAGTTTAAGAGGGTCGTAACGTGTAACAGGCAGACATCTAGCTAGACCATCACATAGGAATACCAAACTGCATCAGGATCTACTGCAAGTACAATGACAGTTATGCAGTAGGTGAGAAAACTTGGATTTCATGGTCTAGCACCTGCTCATAAGCCACATATCGCGTGGGTAAGTGCCACGCCACGCTTGGTGCAAGTAAACATTGGACAACTGAACAGTGTAAAAACGTTATGTGGAGTGACGAATCACGGTACACAATGTGGCTATCCGATGGCAGGGTGTGGGTATGGCGAATGTCCGGTGAACGTCATCTGCCAGTGTGTGTAGTGCCAACAGTAAAATTCGGAGGCGGTAGTGTTATGGTGTGTTCATGTTTTTCATGCTGGGGGCTTGCACCCCTTGTTGTTTTGCGTTTCACTACCACAGCACAGGCCTACGTTGATAATTTAAGCACCTTCATGCTTCCCACTGTTGAAGAGCAGTTAGGGGATGACGATTGCATCATTCAACACGATCGAGCACCTGTTCATAATGCACGGCCTGTGGAAGAGTGGTTACACGACAATAAGGTCCGTTTAATGGACTGGCCTGCACAGAGTCCTGACCTGAATCCTACAGAACACCTCTGGGATGTTTTGGAACGCCGACTTTGTGCCAGGCCTCACCGACCGACATTAATACCTCTCCTCAGTGCATCACTCCGTGAAGAATGGGCTGCCATTCACTAGAAACAATCCAGCACCTGATTGAACATATGCCTGCGAGAGTGGAAGCTGTCATCAAGGCTAAGTATGTGCCAACACCATATTGAATTCCAGCATTACCGATGGAGAGCGCTACGAATTTGTAAGTCACTTTCAGCCAGGAGTCCGGATACCTTTGGTCACATAGTGTGTGAAGGTTGTGGGACTTAGCAAAGGACATGCAGTTATATGAACATGCAGCCGCTATATCCCGTCTATGGAGACGAAGGGAAGAGCTGTTCTTGGATTTACACATAAAGTAGCTCACGCCAGACAACACCGCCAGAAAGAAATGACACTAGTACTGTTTCAGCAAGTACGTCTGGAGGATCATACAAGAGCGCTAAGCCTCCAAAAAATAGGTAGGCAATGCTGCCTGCCACAGTATCGCAACACGCAAAGGAAGGTTGGGTGAAGAGTCTCCTGAATTATCGGATCCAAGACGAAATTCGTGTTAACTGATGAAGTTTTATTTTTAATGTGGTATATATTACTGTAAACAGCATTAAATCAACATGTAGATACTGACTGATGTATATGGATATGATAATAAAAATTATATTAATGGGAGAGTAACGACCGAAGAGAACAATATGAGGGAATACCGATAAGTGATTAGTGCATCTTACCTTGTACAAGACAAGCAATCCGCGACATTCCATTTCGTTTCAACACACTTCCTGCGGCGCAACGCAGTTTTAGTAGTCGTTCCTGAATGCAGCAATAGGTGAATGTGGATCAGTGGCAGCGTTTTGCTACATCTACATTTATATTTCGCAAACCACCCAACGGTGTGTGACGGATGGCACTTTACATGCCACTGTTATTACCTCCCTTTCCTGTTCCAGTCGCGTATGGTTCGCGGGAAGAACGACTGGCGGAAAGCCTCTGTGCGCGCCAGAATCTCTCTAATTTTACATTCGTGATCTCCTCGGGAAGTATAAGTAGGGGGAAGCAATATATTCGACACCTCATCCAGAAACGCACACTCTCGAAACCTGGACAGCAAGCTACACCGCGATGCAGAGCGCCTCTCTTGCAGAGTCTGCCACTTGAGTTTGTTAAACATCTCCGTAACGCTATCACGCTTACCAAATAACCCTGTGACGAAACGCGCCGCTCTTCTTTGGATCTTCTCTGTCAACCCGACCTGCTACAGATCCCACACCGATGAGCAATACTCAAGTATACGTCGAACGAGTGTTTTGTAAGCCACCTCCTTTGTTGATGGACTACATTTTCTAAGGACTCTATCAATGAATCTCAACCTGGCACCCGCCTTACAAATAATTAATTTTATATCATCGTTCCACTTCAAATCGTTCCGTACGCATAAAAATGGCTCTGAGCACTATGGGACTCAACTTCTGAGGTCATTAGTCCCCTAGAACTTAGAACTAGTTAAACCTAACTAACCTAAGGACATCACAAACATCCATGCCCGAGGCAGGATTCGAACCTGCGGCCGTAGCGGTCTTGCGGTTCCAGACTGCAGCGCCTTTAACCGCACGGCCACTTCGGCCGGCGTTCCGTACGCATACTCCAAGATATTTTACAGAAGTAACTGCTATCAGTGTTTGTTCCGCTATCATATAATCATACATTAAAGGATCCTTCTTTCTACGTAATAGCAATACATTATATTTGTCTATGTTAACGGTCAGTAGCCACTCCCTGAACCAAGTGCCTATCCGCTGCAGATCTTCCTGCATTTCGCTGCAATTTTCTAATGCTGCAACTTCTCTGTATACTACAGTATCATCCGCGAAAAGCCGCATGGAACTTCTGACACTATCTACTAGATCTTTTATATATATTGTGAAAAGCAATGGTCCCATAACACTCCCCTGTGGCACTCCAGAGGTTACTTTAAGGTCTGTAGACGTCTCTCCATTGAGAACAACATGCTGTGTTCTGTTTGCTAAAATCTCTTCAATCCAGTCACACAGCTGCTCTGATGTTCCATAGGCTCTTACTTTGTTTATCAGGCAACAGAGCGGAACTGTATCGAACGTCTTCCGGAAGTCAAGGAAAATGGCATCTACCTGGGAGCCTGTACCTAATATTTTCTTGGTCTCATGAACAACTAAAGCGAGTTGGGTCTCTCACGATCGCTGTTTCCGGGATCCATGTTGATTCCTACAGAGTAGATTCTGGGCTTCCAGAAATGACATGATACGCGAGCAAAAAAAATGTTCTAAAATTCTACAACAAAAAAATGGCTCTGAGCACTATGGGACTTAACAGCTGTGGTCATCAGTCCCCTAGAACTTAGAACTACTTAAACCTAACTAACCTAAGGACATCACACACATCCATGCCCGAGGCAGGATTCGAACCTGCGACCGTAGCAGTCGCGCGGTTCCGGACTGCGCGCCTATAACCGCGAGACCACCGCGGCCGGCATTCTACAACAGATCGATGTCAGAGATATAGGTCTATAATTTTGCGCATCTGCTCGACGCCCCTTCTTGAAGACTGGGACTACCTGTGCTCTTTTCCAATCATTTGGAACCTTCCATTCCTCTAGAGACTTGTGGTACACGGCTGTTAGAAGGGGGGCAAGTTCTTTCGCGTACTCTGTGCAGAATCGGATTGGTATCCCATTAGGTCCAGTGGACATTCCTCTGTTGAGTAATTTCAGTTGTTTCAAAGCGATCCCTGTGTAGTCAGGGGCCTACCACCAACAGCGTACATGGCGGCCCCACAACAACGGATTGATGACAGTGCTGATATGAGGTGCAAAGAATTCCATGGTTCTCGTCGGCGCAGAAAACGGCACTGCATAGTGGGCGGAGGGAAACGCACGCAGGAAGGTGTCATCGCTCAAGAGCGGGACTGCAATGCCACGACGAGAAATTGGGGTAAAGATCTCAGTACACGATGGACACGATCGACGAGAATGTGGGCTAAACATCTCAATTCACGATGGACACGATGCACCATGTAAGGCGCCCTTCCCCAACTGGCTCGCTCTTCTGTAAAATTTTGAAAAATGGAGGTCAAACCTTGCAGGAGATCGTCACATAAATGCCGAAACGTGTGAGACTCCTTTTAGTCGCCTCAGGCCTATTCTAACCCTCGGGTCCGCAGGGGGGGGGGGGGGGGGGTAACCGATGGAAAAATCGTCACGGCGTTAGACAATTAGCTATTTCAGGTGAAATACTTTGTACTGATGATGATGCAGGTAGGAAATTCGTTGAAAAATTCGGAAAAAGTCTCATAAAATAATTCGTACCTGACCACTTATACTCCATTGACGACACGGGGATGAACCATAAAATGGTCTTTCAGAAAACCCTTGCCTCATAGAATGAAACTGTTAAAGGCACGGAACTAGAAAAGGGCAGGTTGCCTGTTGCAACATGCATCTACGCACAAGACAATAAATTGCCGTTGTTAGTAATTGGCAAATCTAAGAAAATAAGAGCCTTCACGATTATTTCAACATTTCCTGCTTACAACAAAACTAAAAGAAGTGCTTGGGTGTATGGTAATTTATTTAAAGAATGGTTTTTTATGCATTTGTTCCGACTGTTAAAAATACTCGAAATAAAAAAACTGCCACCCTGTGCAATTATACTGCTAGAAAACGCCCCAAGCCACCCCTTTGAGTCTGAACTTCAACAAGGTGGCATGAAATCTGTGTTTCTGTTCCCCCACCCCACCCTCCCCACGTAACTCCAATAATCCCTCCAATGGACCAGGGTACTGTTGACCGGTTATTGACTTCACAGGACGTATTCGTCAGCGGTTTGTTAGAGAAAACAGAAGAGAAGATCCTTTTGAAGCAACGATAGGCCTCAACATAAAAGATGAAATTTACACAGTCGCTCAAATTTCGGAAATACCTTATAAAAACATTCTATAAAAATCATAGAAGAAGGTTTGTCCTTGCCTAAACCGAGAGCAACAACTTCCGGGCACTCATGAGTTACACAGTGCAGATTATGTCACTGATTTGCCAACTCTTTAGAAATAGCTAGACAGCTGATGTGAAGGAATGACTAGCAGAAGGAGAGGTTACTGCTGTTACCATTGGTGTAATTGAAGTTGATCAGATCATCAATCTTGTTTTGCAACAGCATTGTGTTGAGCAAGAGGAATCACATGATGAAGAAAAGGAAGGTGACGACAAGATAAGCCACTCTGCAGCAACGGATGCGTTCGAGGCTGCCCTCTAATCTTTGGAACAACAGCCAACTGCTACAGCTACTGACATATTGAGGGCAAAAAATGACATAATGTAGCAACAAAATCAAGGTTTAAGAAATTGAAACAGAAAATATTTCACCCTTTTTAAATAGATTTTTAGTGCCTAAAATTTTCTGTTTTATTTTCCCTTTATTAGCAATGTATTTCTTTACTTAATTTCGATTTATTACGTCATTCTGAACTCTGAAAATGACTTGTTTCAATCTCCTCTGACCTTTAATCGACTTTTTTACTGTTCCAACCGCACCCTGGTCCCAAAATGGACGATTTCCGCTGTACTGAGATTAGCCTGCACATGCAGACGGAAGTTAGGAGACGACATATAGAGAGGGAAGATATGTGAACGGTCTTATGTATGCCTCCTTTGTGCAGAACAATTCCAGGACTCAGAACGCTCATTTATAATGCGCTCACGTCGGTGACCCCATATAGGTTTAAGAATGGATCGCTTAGGCGTTGTCTCTGTTGCCAACGGGAGTGATATGAAACACCTACAATCATCGTTCTTCTTTTTCTTTTGTCTTTGTCTCACATTGGGCCGGATGCACTCCCTGTTGCAACGCCTCTCCCCCCTCCCCATTCCAAGCTCGGAATATGTGTACACCAACACAGAGTGTGTTGTTTTATTCATGTAAAAGTGAGTGAACATATTCTAAATGTTTGCCAATCATGTAACTGAGGCGGCGCTTGGGCTCAAGCCAAATATTCATTTAGTGGTATATGGATAACCACCTAAAAACCAGACCCAGGCTGGCTGTCGAACGGACCATCATCGTTAATCCTCTGGGCGTATTCGGTTGGGAGGGAATCCATACCTCCGTGGCCTGGTTGTAGCGCTTTGGGTAGTACGGCTATGCTGATGAGATGTGATACGTAACGTCTACACTGAAGCGCCAAAGAAACCGGTATAGGCACGCGTGTTCAATTTCAGAGATACGTCAACAGGCAGAATACGGTGCTGCGGTCGCCAACACCTATACAAGACATCAAATGTCTGGCGCAGTTGTTAGATCGGTTACTGCTGATACAATGTCAGGTTATCAAGATTTAAGTGAGTTTGAACGTAGCATTATAGTCGGCGCACGAGCGATGGGACAGAGAATCTCCGAGGTTGCGATGAAGTGCGGATTTTCCTGTACGACCGATACACGAGTGTATCGTGAATATTATCCTGCAAGACCGGGGCCAACGACAACTGAGTAGAATCGTTTAACATGACAGAAAAGCAACCCTTCCGCAAATTGATGCAGATTTCAATTATGGGCCATCAAGTGTCAGCGTGCGAAACATTTAACGGAACATCGTAGATGTGGGCTTTCGGAATCGAAGGTCCACTCGTGTACCATTGATGACTGCACGACACAGAGCTTTACGGCTCGCCTGGGCCCCGTCAACATTGTTGGCGACTGGAGACATGTCAGCTGGTCGGACGAGTCTCGTTTCAAATTGCATCGAGCGGATGGACATGTACGGGTATGGAGACAACCTCATGAATCCATGGATCCTACATGTCAGCAGGGGACTGTTCATACTGGTGGAGGCTCTGTGATGGTGTGGGTCGTGTACAGTTGGAGTGATATGGGACCCCTGATACGTCTAGATACGACTCTGACAGGTGACACGCCCTGTCTGATCACCTACATCCATTTTGTCCATTGTGCATTCCGACGGACTTGGGCAATTCCAGCAGGACAATGCGATACCCCAGACGACCAGAATTGCAACAGAGTGGCTCTAGGAATACTCTTCTGAGTTTAGACTCTTCCGCTGACCACCAAACTCCCCAGACGTGAACATTATTGAGCGTATCTGGGATGCGTTGCACCGTGCTGTTAGGAAGAGATACCCACCCTGTCCTACTCTTACGGATTTATGCGCAGCTCTGCAGGATTCAATTCCCTCCAGCCCTACTCCAGACATTAGTCGTGTCCATACCACGTCGTGTTGCGGCACTTCTTGCTCGCGGTGGCCCTGCACGATGTAAGGCAGGTGTACCAGTTTCTTTGGTTCCCCAGTGTATAAAGAATTTAAAAAATTTTGGAGTTCCTTCTACGTTTTCTGCAGTTTTTATCGACGTATGCCCATGCTTTAATGTAGCCTCTACATTCATTCTGAACTTCTTTGTATATCGAATGGAGAGCGCATGCAAGACGTGCCCTTTGGTGAAGGAGTTGTCCGTATAGAAAGCTAACAACGTCAAGGGTTGATAACATAACTAGATTTGCTTTTGACATAAAATATCTCTGTCAGTAGTTACAGCAACACAAAGCCGCAAGCCCAATGCCAAAGATGTAGAATGCTGTTTAACTCCGTAATGTTTCTGCGCTGCACGGTGGGATTAAAGCCGCGTTTGAGCTGGGCGCTCTACTCCTAGCAGTCGAAATTACATTCCGGCTTATTCCACTCGTTCCTCTAGTGCATTGCAATGAAAATACAATTCTCACAAACAATGTTGGTGTGGTATTGTATCATGGAAATACGCAAGAAGTATTTTTTTTATCGATGAGAGATAGTGTCAACTTTTGTAAGGGCGAGAAGGGTCGCCTCTCCGACCAAGACCTATAGGGAAAGCAAAAATCAACCAACACCAACGCTATCCCACTCAGTACTGTTTCAATGTTACACTGATATTGCATGAGCGAGTGTAAACCACGTAAAATGATACTTTTTAAATAATTAAAGTTATTTGTAATGCTATATTCAAACAAGAGATAAAATATGAATGATAGTTTGCGCGCCATCCCATAAGCTGAAGCACATGCGCTTAAGAAAATGGTTCAAATGGCTCTAAGCACTATGGGACTTAACAACTGACGTCATCAGGCCCCTAAACTTATAACTACTTAAACCTAACTAACCTAAGGACATCACACACATCCATGGCCGAGGTAGGATTCGAAACTGCGACCGTAGCAGCAGTGCGGTTCCGACTGAGGCGCTTAGAACCGTTAAGCCACCGCGGCCGGCTGCGCTTAAAAATAAATGTCTAGCATTCTTAACAAAATATCACTTTGTTAAATAAAGATTATTTGGATAAAAATACTAACATTTTCCCTGAGTACTCGTGGCTGTCTTACTATTAATACACAAAAACGGGAAGAAGACACCACTCAGTCGTTAAAATCTTCTCCTCATTCCTCACAAAATTTTAAAACTCGCGCTACACTCGTTCAGTTGCTACTTAAAATTTAGGTCATATAGCAAGGCGAATTACTTAATGTCCTCCGATCAGCTTACAAACAACAGGTCGTTAAAAACTGTTATAATGAAGCCACATGGCTGGCAACCTGGAGGCTCTTAATTGCGCAGGAGGAACCCATGGGTGAACGGACATTACCAGACACGAGGCCGAGCTGCGACCATCACGTTTTGTTTAAGCAATGGAAAGTATGCAATGGTCGGGTGGTCGGTTTAACAGCCTGAATTTTATTTTACTAATATTTTACACTCACTGTCTTTTCCACATACCCGCGGCTGTCCTCCTGACCAGTGACATCACTGATCGCACGAGGACGCCTCACGAGTTCTCATCACAAGCTTGGTTAATTGCTGCGTCTGCGATCTCGTTACCAGCAATTCCTGCGTGACTCGGCACCCAGCAGAATGACAGTTCTCTGTCTCACTTCTGTAGAAGCAACGACGTATCTTTGATGTTCTGGACAAAATTCTGACTGGATACATTCTCTGGATGATGGTCAGCATGGTAATCTGCGAGTAGAAGAAATAAGTGCAGTCTTCCTTTGGGCAAATCTCATCTACTTGATCGCTCCCGGGATCACAGGCATCTAGGCTTCGATGGCACTGAATTCTGCTGGTAGTCGAATATTTAGAATGTTGTCTGGAAAACGGTGGAACAACTGTGTGAGTTGTATTTGGGTGAAACAAACACACTGTGCTTGGGATGTCTTTGCATGCAGTGAATGTAGTCCCTTACTGAGGAAATGCCGAGTTTTCGAAGACATATGGTTGGTGAACTACGTACATGTCACTGATGCCACAACTCCACCACTGCACTGCGTCCTGTACGGTGCTGTGAGATGGGACCTTTACAGCACCCTTATTCACGCACTTCCCACTGCGGTGGTCGTGCAGAAGGAAGTAACAGCAGTGCACTCGTGCGTATTTACACATCCTAGATTATTCTACTTTACTGCAGTTTGATATTCAGGTATGTTTAAAGTGTAATAGCGATTTACTTACTATAGTATGTCAGTATATTAATACTTCTAGTTAAAATTCTTCCCATTAATATTACAAACGTTTATGTTTCAGCCAGCATGTATCACATCAATCCAATTCACGTCTTGGGCATTTTACCACAATACGTGCCACAGTCAACTGTGTCCACAATATGTGGCACAGTCAACTGTGCATCGTAATTGATAGAAGATGGTAATAAAGGCGTTCTTTTGTGAATATGCTATTCGAACTCATTGACGATCCGTTCTTTCGAGAAATACGTCTGACTGTAGCTGATATATTAGATGTTGACGATGAGAATACCTTTGAGGTGGACTGTGTTTATGGGGCTGCCGTGACTGAAATTGGGACTGAAGAACTTTGTTCTCCAAGCGAGCATGAACCATTATTACTAGACAGAGCTAAACGAAACGAACTGACGAAAACCACTATAGTCAAGTGTAATAAAATGCAGGAAAGTTAAAAAGAAGCATACTAGAAAATCTGTATCGGGGACCGCACTTATGTTTAATTGTACAAGGAATGTAGTTAATAAAGCGGCAAGAATTCGAAAAACTACTCCAAAAGCATATCAATATTCTTTAATAAAAATGGAATGCTTAAAAAATTTAAAAATGCAAGAGTCATGGTTTGATTTCCATGACTACAGTTTACAACACTGGGCTGTTATTTCTGTCAAAAAAACACAATTTTAAATGCCCTGCGTCGAAAATTTTTCTAAACACGTTTCAAATGGCTCTGAGCACTATGGGACTCAACTGCTGTGGTCATAAGTCCCCTAGAACTTTGAACTAGTTAAACCTAACTAACCTAAGGACATCACACACATCCATGCCCGAGGCAGGATTCGAACCTGCGACCGTAGCGGTCGTGCGGTTCCAGACTGTAGCGCCTTTAACCGCTCGGCCACTCCGGCCGGCTCTAAACACGTTTAAAAGAAAGAAAAGCATTTGTTCTCCAAAATAAATGAGCCACTACGAAGACATAACAGTCTGCTGCAGCATTTGTACACAAATCAACGCCTTAATTGCAGGCATAGGGGAAACAGTATTTCTAATACGGACCAATCAAGATTTGAATATGAAATAGCAAGTGGAAGAATTTTAACTAATGCAGGAGAAAAATATACGTATGTTCTTGTGAAATGTATTTCAATCGTAACACATTCTTATACTGTCGAACTTCATATCATCCGCTAAACTCCTTGGTATGAAGATGTACATTTGTTTTCAAGAACCAAATGTATGATTCGGAGCTAGGATGAGAGAACTAATGACGCGGGCGACTCCCTTTAAGAAAGTTGTTGATTCTAGACCTCTGAGAAACTTACACGAAACCTTGTTATTCGTTGGTGTAACAAATGTTTTCACTCCAGATACATTACTATTGCTTGACTTTTAGACTGGGCAGACTGAGGGAGATATGTTTCAGAAACCTGAAATTCAGAAATCCTTATATAACAAACGCATTTGCACAGAAATAATTCCGCGCGAACCACTAAATACACTATGCGATCAAAAGTATCCGGACACCTGGCTGAAAATGACTTAAATGTTCGTGGTGGCGCCCTCCATCGGTAATGCTGGAATTCAAAGTGGTATTGGCACATACTTAGCCTTGATGACAGCTTCCACTCTCGCAGGCATACGTTCAATCAGGTGCTAGATGGTTTCTAGGGAATGGCAGCCCATCCTTCACGGAGTGATGCACTGAGAGCCGGCCGAAGTGGCCGTGCGGTTAAAGGCGCTGCAGTCTGGAACCGCAAGACCGCTACGGTCGCAGGTTCGAATCCTGCCTCGGGCATGGATGTTTGTGATGTCCTTAGGTTAGTTAGGTTTAACTAGTTCTAAGTTCTAGGGGACTAATGACCTCAGCAGTTGAGTCCCATAGTGCTCAGAGCCATTTGAACCATTTTTGATGCACTGAGAGAGGTATCGATGTCGGTCGGTGTGGCCTGGGACGAAGTCGGCGTTCCAAAACATCCCAGAGGTGTTCTATACGACTCACGTCAGGACTCTGTGCAGGCCAGTCCATTAAACGGATCTTATTGTCGTGTAACCACTCCACCACAGGCCGTGCATTATGAACAGGTGCTCGATCGTGTTGAAAGATGCTGTCACCATTACCTAACTGCTCTTCAACAGTGGGAAGCATGAAGGTGCTTAAAATATCAATGTAGGCCTGTGCTGTGATAGTGAAACCCAAAAGAATAAGGGGTGCAAGCTCCGACCATGAGAAACATGACCACACCATAACAATACCGCCTCGGAATTTTACTGTTGGCACTACACACGCTGGCAAATGACGTTCGCCGGGCATTCGCCATACCCACACCCTGCTATCGGATAGCCACATTTTGTACCGTGATTCGTCACTCCACACAACGTTTTTGCACTGTTCAATCGTCCAATGTTTACGCTGCTTACACGAAGCGAGGCGTCGTTTGGCATTTACCGGAGTGATGTGTGGTTTATGAGCAGCCGCTCGACCTTGAAATTCAAGTTTTCTCACCTCCCGCCTAACTGTCATCCTGATGAAGTTTGGAATTGCTGTGTTATGGGCTACCTATTACACATTACGACCCTCTTCAACTGTCGGCAGTCTCTGTCAGTCAACAGACGAGGTCGGCCTGTACGTTTCTGTACTGTACATGCTCCTTCACGTTTCCACTTCACTATCACATTGGAAACCGTGGACCTAGGGATGTTTAGGAGTGTGGAAATATCGCGTACGGACGTATGACACAAGGGACATCCAATCACCTGACCACGTTCTAAGTCCGTGAGCTCCGCGGAGCGCCCCATTCTGCTCTCTCTAATGACTACAGAGTTCGCTGATATGAAGTACCTGGCAGTAGGTGGCAGCACAGTTTGCCTAATATTAAGAAGTATGTTTTTGGGGAAGGTACAGATGCTTTTGATCACAATGTAGATCAAGCCTAGAGACTAATTTTTCAGGCAAAGTAAATTTGTGTTCGTGGGCTTGAATGCACTAGTAATAAATTTATTCTGGAGGCATTGCAAGAGACATTATATTCAGTTCTTTATCACCACATGTCTTCGACAGTTTACAGTGGCATGATCCTTTGTGCCTGGCACAACTGTGGGTGTATGACAGAGGCAACTGTACCGAATACCAACAGCGTACTAGAATCAATGATACGAGTAGCAAATAATGATTGTTGTATCAGATATTGTGAAGACGATGCTGTTGTTAATTGATTGAACAGTTATCAGAAGTATGTCCTGGAAATTTCGTATTAAGATTATGACATCACATATGACCACTATCGCATATGATACAGCAAAATATAGCAGTATAGAATGTCATTTTACAGTAGTAAAGTTCAAGTCCTTATTTGTAGAAACGTTATTCTTGTACTGACTGTGAATGTATATAACCCTTAAAGGTATCATTATGTATGTATTGCCGTATGCATGCATGCATATAAAAATAACTGTGTCCGCTAGTGTTCAGTCTTTCCCGTTACTTACTGTTCCGTATATTGCGGAGATTATTTTGGGCAGAGAATAATCCTGGCGTTCGCCTGCAAAACTGACATATGGTTCATGAATCCACGTCATTATTTCTCAAAAACCAGGCACTTCCTTGACGGGGGTTATTCGTCACTGCGTTCACCGACTCAAAATGAGCTTGATATATACGTTTCATCCAAATTCGGCTCATACAGTCGAAAAAGTGTGACGATTCTCTCGAGAACAGTTATTATATTCAGGTATATACACTCCTGGAAATGGAAAAAAGAACACATTGACACCGGTGTGTCAGACCCACCATACTTGCTCCGGACACTGCGAGAGGGCTGTACAAGCAATGATCACATGCACGGCACAGCGGACACACCAGGAACCGCGGTGTTGGCCGTCGAATGGCGCTAGCTGCGCAGCATTTGTGCACCGCCGCCGTCAGTGTCAGCCAGTTTGCCATGGCATACGGAGCTCCAGCGCAGTCTTTAACACTGGTAGCATGCCGCGACAGCGTGGACGTGAACCGTATGTGCAGTTGACGGACTTTGAGCGAGGACGTATAGTGGGCATGCGGGAGGCCGGGTGGACGTACCGCCGAATTGCTCAACACGTGGGGCGTGAGGTCTCCACAGAACATCGATGTTGTCGCCAGTGGTCGGCGGAAGGTGCACGTGCCCGTCGACCTGGGACCGGACCGCAGCGACGCACGGATGCACGCCAAGACCGTAGGATCCTACGCAGTGCCGTAGGGGACCGCACCGCCACTTCCCAGCAAATTAGGGACACTGTTGCTCCTGGGGTATCGGCGAGGACCATTCGCAACCGTCTCCATGAAGCTGGGCTACGGTCCCGCACACCGTTAGGCCGTCTTCCGCTCACGCCCCAACATCGTGCAGCCCGCCTCCAGTGGTGTCGCGACAGGCGTGAATGGAGGGACGAATGGAGACGTGTCGTCTTCAGCGATGAGAGTCGCTTCTGCCTTGGTGCCAATGATGGTCGTATGCGTGTTTGGCGCCGTGCAGGTGAGCGCCGCAATCAGGACTGCATACGACCGAGGCACACAGGGCCAACACCCGGCATCATGGTGTGGGGAGCGATCTCCTACACTGGCCGTACACCACTGGTGATCGTCGAGGGGACACTGAATAGTGCACGGTACATCCAAACCGTCATCGAACCCATCGTTCTACCATTCCTAGACCGGCAAGGGAACTTGCTGTTCCAACAGGACAATGCACGTCCGCATGTATCCCGTGCCACCCAACGTGCTCTAGAAGGTGTAAGTCAACTACCCTGGCCAGCAAGATCTCCGGATCTGTCCCCCATTGAGCATGTTTGGGATTGGATGAAGCGTCGTCTCACGCGGTCTGCACGTCCAGCACGAACGCTGGTCCAACTGAGGCGCCAGGTGGAAATGGCATGGCAAGCCGTTCCACAGGACTACATCCAGCATCTCTACGATCGTCTCCATGGGAGAATAGCAGCCTGCATTGCTGCGAAAGGTGGATATACACTGTACTATTGCCGACATTGTGCATGCTCTGTTGCCTGTGTCTATGTGCCTGTGGTTCTGTCACTGTGATCATGTGATGTATCTGACCCCAGGAATGTGTCAATAAAGTTTCCCCTTCCTGGGACAATGAATTCACGGTGTTCTTATTTCAATTTCCAGGAGTGTAGTTAAAGGCTACCCGACCATTGACCTTCGTCTGTGCGAATGCGCACAGGTTGCCCAAACTCATACGGGAATAGTCACCTTATTTGGCGCGAGTAATGAGTGGATGGGCAAATATCTACTACGAACACTACGCATGTAGAGTCTGGACAGCTGGGAATGTGAGTCTCACGTGGAGCGTGCTAGGGAGAAGTCCCTGCAGTCGCGCAATTCATCTGTGTCCCCGGTAGCTCAGATGGATAGAGCGTCTGCCATGTAAACAGGAGATTCCGGGTTCGAGTCCCGGTCGGGGCACACAATTTCAGCTGTCCCCATCGAGGTATAACAACAACACCTGTCGGCAGCTGAGGGTTCCAGTTAATTAGCATTTACTTCACAGATGTTTTTGTACATGGTGCGGTCAAAGATGAATTTAACCGTAGTGTTAAAGATATAATCATTAAGCAGTTGACATACGCAGGGCCGGCCGCGGTGGTCTAGCGGTTCTAGGCTCTCAGTCCGGAACCGCGCGACTGCTACGGTCGCAGGTTCGAATCCTGCCTCGGGCATGGATGTGTGTGATGTCCTTAGGTTAGTTAGGTTTAAGTAGTTCTAAGTTCTAGGGGACTGATGACCACAGATGTTAAGTCCCATAGTGCTCAGAGCCATTTGAACCATTTTTTGACATACGCAGGAAAAACTATAATGGTACTGCGTTTTTCAGCGAGTATAGGATTGTCGCCTATTATTTTTGACACTGAAGGATGGATAGTCGTTGCAATCTTGCTTGTCCAACCAGTAAAGTGCCGTTTCGAAGCCATTTGACTCCCTTCAGTGACACAGCACTTCCAGTAATCCATGTTTCACATCTCCTAAACCACTGGACCGACGTCAACCACACTTGGTGCGGATATCACTTACTGTCTGGAAAGAAGGGGGTGGGGTTAAAAACCACGTACCTATGAAAGAGATGGGCCTCGGAAGAGGGTGGGGGGTAGGGGTGGGGGGTTGAAAAAGCAGTATAGCCCACAACGCTCCAATACCCATACTTCATTCGTCCAATATTTGAGAATGAGAGCCCTTAGTGACTTGCAACGAACTTTACATATGATTTCAAACCATTAGGAACATTTTCTCACTGACAACTCTCACAAAATGAAGAAAGGAGAATAGGTTATCGCTTGTTACATTTTCGTTGTTCTAGCAGCAAACCTGCAGCAGGAAGCGTTAGACTTTAATTTTTTTATTTCTTTACTACGCACTGCATTCGCAACACACTTTACAGACAGTATTTAGATACACCAGTAAATGTACCAGCAAAATTGTAATATTGTAAGACACACAGCTCAGTCAGTATAGTCATAAACATTGAGTTGAGCGAAAATTAAAGTGCAGGACGAAATTCGCTAGAGATACAGGTAAAAGTGGGCAGATACGTGTGAAATACGTTAAATATAGGGTTTTTTGTGGTTTTATGGCGCACAACTACAATGGTCATCAGCGCCCAGACTACGTTAGTAATGCACCGCGAGGCACAAGTTTAAAACAGCAACTAAAAGGGAAAACACGATAAAAGACAGATTGACAGGCATAGGATTAAAAAAACAGCATAATCAAATGTCCTTAGACAGGTTTGCCAAGTTGATAAAACGAAGAACGCGAGCAGCTGCTCCTGGGTCATCCACTAAAATGGCATCTACAGTACATGGCAGGCCAAGATCAAGACGCAGTGTGTCAAAATCCGGACAGGACGTTAAAATGTGGCGGACCGTCAGCAATTGCCCGCATGGGCAGAACGGCACCGGCACAGCCGTCAGCAGATGGCGATGGCTGAACAGGCAGTTTCCAATTCGTAACTGGGCCAAAACGACCTCCTCCCGCCGAGAAGGGCGTGAGGAGGACGTCCAAGCCGCGGGAAGAGGTTTCAAGGCCCGAAGCTTGTTGTCCGTAAGTGCAGCCCAATCGGCATGCCACAGCGATAAAATGCGCTGACAAATGACCCTGCTACAATCTGATGAAGGGACACAACAAGAAGCTGTCCGAGGCTGGAGGACCGCAGCATTGGCCGCGGCATCTGCAGCTTCGTTCCCAGGGATACCGACATGCCCAGGAACCCGCATAAAGCTAACCGGAGAACCGTCGTCCACCAGCTGCTGAAGGGAGCGTTGGATCCGGTACACGAAAGGGTGAACCGGATACGGATCACTAAGGCTCTGGATGACGCTCAGGGAATCGGAGCAGATGACATAAGCAGAATGTCGGTGGCGGTAGATGTAAAGAACAGCCTGGTAGAGGGCAAAGAGCTCAGCTGTGAAGACCGAACAATGGCCATGGAGCCTGTATTTGAAACTTTGTGCCCCGACAATAAAAGAACACCCGACCCCGTCATTGGTCTTAGAGCCATCTGTATAAATGAAGGTCATATTAATGAACTTCGAACGAAGTTCGACAAAACGGGAGTGGTATACCGAACCGGGGGTAACCTCCTTTGGTAGCGAGCTGAGCTCAAGGTGAACGCGAACCTGAGCCTGGAGCCAAGGTGGCGTGTGGCTCTCGCCCACTCGAAAGGTTGCAGGGAGTGAAAAATCAAGGTGTTGAAGGAGGCGACGAAAGCGAACTCCAGGGGGTAGCAGGGCAGAGACATACAACCCGTATTGACGGTCGAGAGAGTCGTCAAAAAAGGGACGATAAGACGGGTGGTCGGGCATTGACAGTAGCCGACAGGCATACCGACAAAGCAGTATATCGAGCCGGTAGGTGAGTGGCAATTCACCGGCTTCAGCATGAAGACTCTCGACGGGACTAGTATAAAACGCTCCGATCGCAAGACGTAAACCCCGATGTTGTATGGAGTTGAGGCGGCGTGAGATGGACAGCCGTGCAGAGGAGTATACGAAGCTCCCATAATCCTGCTTGGAGCGTACGATCGACCGATATAGGCGAAGTAGGACGGTTCGATCCGCTCTCCACGACATACCACTGAGAACACGGAGGACATTTAGAGAACGGGTACAACGGGCAGCCAAATATGACACCTGTGGAGACCAGCTAAGTTTCCTGTCAAATGTAAGACCTAAAAATTTTGTAGTCTCCACGAATGGGAGACCAACGGGACCGAGTCGTAAGGACGGTGGGAGAAACTCTTTGAAGCGCCAGAAGTTAATACAGACCGTCTTCTCGGCAGAAAAAGCCATTGGCGACATTCCAGGAGTAAAGACGGTCAAGAGAAAGCTGAAGACAGCGCCCCAGGAAACATGTACGCTGCGCGCTGCAATAGACGGTAAAATCGTCTACGAAAAGGGAGCCTGATACATCAGCTGGGAGGCAATCCATTATTGAATTGATCGCTATGGTGAAGAGAGCGACGCTCAAAACTGAGCCCTGTGGCACCCCATTCTCCTGGCGAAAGGTGTCCGACAGGACAGAACGCACACGTACCCTGAACTGTCGATCCATTAAAAAGGAACGAATAAAAAGAGGGAGGCGACCGCGAAGGCCCCATGTATGCATGGTGCGGAGAATGCCCGCCCTCCAACAGGTGTCGTAAGCCTTCTCCAAATCAAAGAACACAGCCGCGGTCGGGCGCTTCCGCAAGAAGTTATTCATAATGAAGGTCGACAGGGTAACCAGATGGTCAACAGCAGAGCGGCGCCTACTAAACCCACATTGTACATTGGTAAGTAGGCGTCGAGACTCGAGCAGCCAAACCAAACGAGAGTTAACCATTCGCTCCATCACCTTACAGACATAGCTGGTAAGCGAGATGGGTCGATAACTGGAAGGCATGTGCTTGTCCTTCCCCGGCTTAGGAAACGGTACAACAACAGACTCGCGCCATCATGCGGGAAATGTCCCACAATCCAGATGCGATTATAAGTACGAAGAAGGAAACCTTTACCCGCAGGAGAAAGGTTCTTCAGCATCTGAATATGAATAGAATCAGGCCCTGGACCGGAGGACCGTGACCGGGCAAGTGCATTTTCGCGTTCCCGCATGGTGAATGGGGCATTATAACTTTCACGATTTGAGGAGCGGAAGTTAGGTGGCCTAGCCTCCTCTGCCTGTTTTCGGGGGAGGAAGGCAGGGTGGTAATGAGCGGAGCTCGAAACCTCTGCAAAAAAGCGGCCGAAGGCATTGGAGACATCCTCAGGGGCCACAAGGACGTCATTCACGACCGTCAAGCCAGAAACTGGTGAGTGGACCTTAGTGCCAGATAGCCGGCGCAGGTTACCCCAGACAACAGAAGGAGTTGTAAAACTGTTGAAGGTGCTTGTGAAAGCAGCCCAGCTGGCTTTCTTGCTTTCTTTAATAATACGACGACACTGCGCACGTAATCGTTTATAATTGATACAATTCGCCACTGTAGGGTGGCGTTTAAAGGTGCGTAAAGCACGTCGACGAGCACGTAAAGCGTCTCTACATGCTGCGGTCCACCAGGGGACCGGTACGCGATGTGGAGAAGAAGTAGTGTGAGGGATGGAATATTCAGCAGCAGTGAGAATGACTGCCGTGAGGTGTGCGACCTATCGCAGCTTGTGAAGGTTTGATCCTGAAAGGTCGCCCTGGAAGAGAAGAGCCCCCAGTCTGCTTTGGAGATGTTCGAACTAGTTGAGCACGGAGAGGGGTACGACGCAGGAGATGGATATCACACGGGAAGTGGTCGCTCGGATATGTATCAGAAAGTGCACACCACTCAAACCGGCTTGCAAGTTGGGTAGTACATATAGAGAGGTCTAAATGGGAATAGGTGTGAGATGTGTCTGAAAGAAAAGTAGGGGCGCCAGTATTGAGGCAGACAAGATTGAGCTGGTTGAAAAGGTCTACTAACAGGGAGCCGCTCGGGCAGGATGCTGGAGAGCCCCAAAGGGGATGGTGGGCATTGAAGTCTCCAGTTAACAAAAATGGTGCAGGTAGCTGAGCAATAATTTGCATCATGTCTGCCCTGGTAACGGCAGACGACGATGGAGTGTAAACGGTACAAATGGAAAATGTAAAAGTGGGGAGAGTAATTCGGACGGCAACTGCCTGCTGACCGGTGTGCAATGTGATGGGATCGTACTAAATATCATCCCGGACCAGCAACATAACCCCTCCATGAGCCGGAATACCTGCCACAGGGGGTAGGTCAAAACGCACAGAGGTGTAGTGTGCCAAGGCAATTTGATCGCATGGGCGTAGCTTCGTTTCCTGGAGGGCTACGACGAGCGGACGGTGCAAGCGGAGCAGCAACTTCAAGTCCTCTCGGTTGGAGCGAATGCTGCGAATATTCCAGTGAATAAGTGCCATCGTGAGAAAAAAAAGAAAAAGAAGATGCAAGAAGGGGTCACCTCGAAGGCCGCTGAGGGCCTGGCTTCGAGCGAGCACTGCCGCCGCTATCAGTAGGCGGACAGTCATCGTCCATTGGTTCTATAGGTTCATCGGCCATCTTGTTAAGATGGCCGGGAGGGGGAGCTTCCTCCGTCGGTGAACGGCCAGATGTTCGGCTACCAGCGGTGCGGCCATGCGAAACGGATGACGGCCTGGGGCGGCAACCGCTGGGTGTCGCAGGAGAAGAAATGCGCCGTGGCGGAGAAGGAGAACTGTGCTTCCTATAAGCCTTCTTGGAAGGTCGTTTAGTGGAAGTACTGGTCGATAGCTGGGAGTTCGAGGTACGTAGGAAGTACGCACGGGACGGTTCCTTCTTGAAGGCCCGTGCATCTGACTTCTGGGTCTTCGTCTTGGCAGAAGCTGATGAAGGTGCTTGTGTCTGAGGGGTGACGGGAGGAAGAGGAGACGTCGACCGGGCGATCTTAGCACTGGCCGAATGGACGACCGTAGTGCTGAAGGTCAGATCGCATGTCTGCGTCGCCACCTCCCTGGTAGTCCGAGGAGAGGCGAGGACAGTACTGTATTTCCCCGCTGGGAGCAACATGGGCTTCCTACTAGCAAATATCTTGCGAGCAGCCGAGGTGGACACTTTCTCTTTGACCCGAATTTCCTGTATGCAGCGTTCTTCCTTGTAGATGGGACAGTCGCGGGAGGGCGCTGCATGGTCACCCTGACAGTTCACACAACGAGGAGACGGAGGTGGACAGTCACCCTCATGGGCATCCCTGCCACAAGTGACACATTTAGCCGCATTGGAACAAGACTGGCGAGTGTGATTAAAACGCTGACACTGGTAGCAGCGCGTAGGTGTCGGGACATAGGGGCGAACAGAAATAACCTCGTAGCCCGCTTTGATGCGCGACGGCAGCTGAACACTATCAAAGGTCAAGAAAAGTGTCCGGGTTGGTACAAGGTCATTGTTGACCTTTTTCATGACCCTATGGACAGCCGTCACGCCCTGCTCAGCGAGGAAAGATTGAATCTCCTCGTCAGTCAATCCGTCGAGTGATCTAGTATATACCACACCACGAGACGAATTCAAAGTGCGGTGAGCCTCCACCCGGACAGGGAACGTATACAGAAGTGTGGCCCGAAGCAGTTTTTGTGCCTGAAAGGCGCTCTCAGTTTCTAGTAACAAGGTACCGTTACGCAACCTGGTACAAGACTCGACAGATCCGGCTATGGCATCTACGCCCTTCTGGATAACGAAAGGGTTGACAGAGGAAAAAATCCTTTCCGTCCTCAGATCGAGAAACTACGAGGAACTGTGGGGCAGGCGGTAGTACTTTTGTCACTGGTGGCTGGTCAAGTTTACGTTTTTGGGCAGAAGTCGAGAGAGAAGGAGGAGAGAAATCCATTGCGGAGGAATCCCCCATGATTGCCAGCATCTCCGATGGCACTCTCCTTCCTTGTGGGGACCCTCTCAGAGGGCACTCCCGCCTTAGGTGAATGTTTACACCTCAGGTCACACCTCCCGAGAAACGGATGGAGGGACCAATCGGCATGGTCGGAAGGTGTCAGCTCAGGCAATCACCCCTCCCTGGGCCTGGCCTTTACCAGGGGGTGCGTGCGTGCCTTACTTGTCTACCCAGGGCGGGGAATTACGCGTTACCCCGTCACCGGCTACGCGTGCGAACGCGTGGGTCGGCCTTCAGGCACGCACAGGGAGGAAGGAAGAAGAGGAAAAAGAAGGGAGAGAGGGAGAGAAAGGACAGACTGTCTCAAACGCCGAGGCGGAGACCAGAGAAGGCAAAGAGGAGAAGGCCAGGAGAAGAAGGCAAGGAGAAGAAGGCAAGGAGAAGAAGGCAAGGGAAAGAGTAAGTAAGACAGTGAGATGGAGAAGAACAAAGAAAGGAACCAACCAAAGGAAGGAAGGAACCAGAAGAAGTGAAAAACCAAAATGATCGCAAATATAGGTCATGGAACCGTCCGTCTCTGGACGCAGGCGCTAGCTACCCCCTTGAGGGGGAGGGACCCCTTTTAGTCGCCTCTTACGACAGGCAGGAATACCTCGGGCGTATTCTAATCCCCGGATCCGCAGGGGGGTTAAATACACGTGAAATATGTTTTGAATATGTGTACGTGGGCAAAGTCACGAGTAAAAAGCTCATACTAAACGCCTGGAATGATTTGAATCGAATTTGGTGCACACATTAGTTATGATATGGAAATAAATACTGTGCGGGTAAGAACAATCACCCTCCAGTCCGGGTGGGGTGATAACCTGGACAGAGAAGGTGGGGAAGGAGATGGACAGACTGAGAGATGAAAGAGGAGTTGGACTTTGATAGGGGGAGGGGGAAATAGATAGAGAAAGGAAAGAGAAGGAGATGGGCAGAGACAGGGCATAGGAAGAGACTGGAGGAGATGGGCAGAGACAGGGCACAGGAAGAGACTGGCGAATTGTGGGGGTGCAGGAGATGGACAAAGAGAACGACGGATTTAGAGATGGGGAGGAGGCGTCTCACAGAATGGAAGGAGCAGATGGACATAGGGAGGAGGGGCAGGAGGAAATTGACAGGGAGAGGGGGAAGGGGAAGATGGACTAACAGAAAATGGGAATAAATGCGTGTGTGTGCGGGCGGGAGGGATAAATACATATGCAAGCAATACCAGGTACTAAAGCTTTGTGGATCAAGAAGGAGAATATTGCTTCAGAGGGTCATTCCTCTCAGTACTATAAATCAGTTACGGGAAAATTGTGCTCTCTTACTTTCTTTACCATAATTCTCACCCAGCGTTTAGCAGGACTGTTTGCTAACCTATTTTTGTTGATTCGGTGCAGTTCTCCATAAAGGACCACCTTTTCCATTGGGAATTTGAGCTAGAGCGGTAAGAACGATTCTGTTCCCACACGAGGATAGGGAAATAAACGTCCACCCAGACAGAGCCCTTCTTGCCTGGGTAAGACTCCTACAACTGGAGTGAACAGGTGCTAAAGAAGATGCCAAGAGACTAATGTTTTTTCCTCAACAACCACCCACCCCATCAGCACGTAGGATATTTTGAGGTTGAGCTACCTTTTGTAGAAGTTCACATTATTCAGACACTTAAGCTGAGACCCCTCTCTCCTGACACATGCAACGTTCCGCCGTGACGCCTCAGGGTGGTCATTGAGGCATGCCCTGCGTTTACAAAACAAGTGGAGGTCTCGTTGGCTAGCCCACAACCCGAGAGCCCGGGGGATCGCCAGATTCCCGTAAGGGGAGGAGTAGGACGAATCAGAGGTTATAATTGTAGCACAGAAACAGAAGTAGTGCTGCAAAGACTCGTGACCCCTTGCTCATAAAAGGTCTGTGAACCCCTTGGGGCATCTTTCGCTAGAGATAGAAGTCATGCCTGGAAGATATATATAATTCATAGGCACATTAAAGACAGGACTTCATTTCTCGAGAGTATTAAAAATAAGATAGATATGGTCTGCTTGTTGAATTCACCAACTTCAGCTTCTTGTCCCTCATTTCCATTTACTTATCCTCTCACTAGTATATGACTGCGTCTCCACGATGTTTAGGACACTACGTTACGTCAGTATGGCCAACAAAGCCTTCATTGATCACCACATGGCTCTTAATAGCTACGTTCCGTGGTACTCAGAAGAATTTCACCATCTTCTTGAGCGTTTGTAGCGAGTTGTCATGGACTGAACTCCTGTAAGCGGTGCTAGCTATCACAGTTATCTTACAAGTGTTCATTTATTACCATATGAACGTCCTATTACCAGTACTTCTTGATAAACAGTGCATTGTCAACAGATACCCTGATATACATGTGCACAATATGGTGTTGACGGAAGAACGTGGTCCCATGTCAAATTTGATACCTTTACTACGGAACCACGAGTGAGGACAGTCTCTGCCTGACGCAGCAAACCAGGCGAGACGTCGGCGTAGACACGCCCTCGAGAGGTTCCACATGCCGCTGCTGCCGAAACATTACTTAGAATGAGAGCGCAGCATCGCTCAGCCCCAGTCTGCAGTGATAGCATACGAACACAGTTGTATTAGAAGTCAGAACTGTATCGAAGCTAAAGTCAGTTTTACATTGGAATCAGACTGTGACACTATATTGTATAAAGTGATTAAGTTCTCCAGTTCAGTGACCACAACAAATACATTTTTGCAGCTAGGTAAGACATATGGGAAGAAGGACCAAAAAAGTTTTGTATCAAGCATGAGCCCAGGAGTTTCGTAGTTTCAACGAACGGAAGAGCAACAGGCAAAAGATGTGATGGTGGAAGAAACCGATTGTGCCAGCAGAAATTCATACAAACAACTTCGTCAATGGAAAATCAAAAGCCATTGTCGATCCTCCGCGAGTAAAGACGATCGGGACATCGCTGAAGACGCCGCTCAAGGAGAACTGTCTGTGTAGAACTGCAGTAGATCGCAGAGTAGTCAACGAACGAGGAGCCAGAGATGCCTTGTGGGAGACAGACGACAGTAGGTTAATGACTCTAGCAAAGAGGAAGACACTGAGGACAGAGCCTTTAGACACACCATTCTCCTGGTTGATGGTATCCGACAAGGCCAAACCCATACGTACCTCGAAAATCCGGTCTTTTAAAAATTCCTGAAGGAAATGGGACTGGCGGCCTCTGAAGCCCTACGCGTATAGAGTACGGAGAATACCAGTTCTCCAGCAGGTAACATATGCTTTCTAAAAAACTGCCACACTCTAGTATTTCCGCAGGAAACCGTTCGTGACATGAGTGACGAGATGGTCGACTGCAGAACGGAGCGCTCGAAATCCACATTGTGCAGTGGTTAGTAGACTGCGAGATTCTAGCAGTCATACCAACCAGCCACGAATAGTATGTTCCATCACCTTGCAGAGACAACTTGTGAGACAAATGGGGCAGTAACTAGAAGGAAGGTGTCTGTCCTTCCTGGGCTTAGGTATAGGTATGACAGTGGCTTCACTCCAGCGTCTGGTAAACGTGCCATCTGTCCAAATGCGATTCTACATATGAAGGATAAGGTGCTTGTCTGTGAGAGAGAGGTGCTGCAACATCTGAATGTGAACATCCTCCGGCCCTGGGTCAGATGACCGGGATGAAGTGAGATCATGATATAGCTCCCTCATAGTAAAGGCGGCATTGAAGCATTCACGATTCTGAGAGGACAAGGATGTCACATAAGCCTCCTCCACTCGTTTCCGAGGGAGGAAGGCGGGGTGATAGTGGATGGAGCTCGAGATTCCCGCAAAATAGTGTGTAACGCCGGAAATGCATATCCTCCTATTTCCATCTATTGTACTATTTTTTTTCCTTTATTTTGTTACCTGAAGGTATGACATTTCTGTGTCTTTGTATATTGTAATTGTTTTACTATATATATATATATATATATATATATATATATATATATATATATATATATATATATATATATATATATATATATATCCATTTATGTCGATGTACGAGGGCTATCCACAAAGTACATTACGTTTTGGAATTAAAAATAAATAAAGTATTGGAATTTTTTTAATTATATACAAATGAAAGCCACACTTAGATACTACTTTTCTACATAGTTGCAATTTAAACTAAGGCACTTATCGTACCGATGGACGATCTTGGAAATTCCTTCGTCGTAAAATTCGGCCGCCTGCGTCTTCAACCACGTGGTTACCTCTTATTGAAGCTGTGCGTCATCATCAAAACGCTGCATAGCCAACCACTTCTTCACTGCTGGGAATAAGTGGAAGTCACTCGGTACCAGGTTGGGACTGTACGGCGGATGAGGAAACAACTCCCACTTAAAAGATTCGAGTACTTCACGAGTGGCATTTGCCGTGTGGGCCCGGGCGTTGTCGTGAATCGGCAAAGATCTTTGAGCCCAACTTTCCCCTGCGCTTGTTTTGTATTGCTCTTCTGAGGTTGTGCAGAGTTTGGCAATACCTTTGAGAGTTTATTGTAGTGCCTCTTTCCAGAAAATTCACAAAAAACACACTTTTTCTGTCCCAAAAGACAGTTGCCATCACTTTCTTTGCCGACATTGTCTGCATGCATTTCTTGGGTTTTTGGGGGGAATTTGTGTGCCCCCACTGCATTGACTGCAATTTTGTCTCGCGGTTCACATGCTTAACCCATGTTTCGTCACCAGTAACGATGCGATCGAGTAATGAGTCGCCATCTTTCTCGTAAGCGTCCAAAAACGTTAACGCTGCAGCCATTCGCTGATTTTTGTGAATCTCTGTCAAGATTTTTGGTATCCATCTTGCACAAAACTTGTGGTAACCAAGCTTTTCGGTAATGATTTCGTCCAACAAACTTCGTGAAATTTGTGGAAAACTCGTAGAGAGTTCCGTTATTGTGAAATTACGGTTTTCACGGACCGCGGCATAGACATTTTCGACAAGTTCGGCAGTCACTAAGCCGGGTCTTCCACTTCACTCTTCGTCGTGAACGTTAGTTTGGCCATTTTTAAACTTTATGACCCATTGACGCACTCCACCTTCAGTGATTGTGTTGTCCCCATACACTTCACAAAGCTGCCGATAGATTTCTACAGTTTTTTGCAGTCAGAAACCTTATTACAGCACGCACTTCACACTTCGCGGCATTTTTAATTAACGCTGACATTTCAAACTGTCACAGTAACTCATCGGAGTACAGCACGAACCTCTCACTAGCACGGCAGGATGCCGACTGAGCGGCGGAATGCCATGACACCAAGATGGGCGCGCTAGCCCCGCCCCTGACGGACACAAACGAAAACGTTATGTACTTTGTGGATAGCCCTCGTATAATTGGTTTGTTTTGTAAATACTATTTGTATTTTTACGCTGGGTCTTGTCTAGGGAAAACTATGCTATCGAACGATTACATCGATAGGTCTTGTGGAGAGCCAAAGTGTTTAGGATCTTTGGTAGTGTTAACTCCGCCGCATGGAGCGCGAGCAGGGAGAGTCTGGCTGGAGTAGGGCGGTGAAGCAGGTGTGTTGTGTGACGCTCCCGCGAGTTGCCGCGCTTTCGCGGTTTGGCAGCATGTAATTGCGCTCGACTTGCTATGATAGTTTCTTTCACGGTGTCGCGGACGGGAAGCATTAGCTGGCGCACATCAAGAGCCCGTTTCGCCTGGTGACCGTGTTGAGAAGAAGGCGCGCCAACATCCAGCTCCTGCCACAGCGACGGCCGACAATGAGTGTCGCCACCTCCTCGATCGACGACTTCAAACCTTCAATCAGCCAACAAGGAAGACTGGAAGCACGTAAAGTTTTAGAACTGTATGGCAGACCTCAGCTTTTCAAACTGTTTCAAAATTACAGCAACGTAATATGAACCTTTGTTGTTCATTGTCCCAATTGCATTACCAAGCACGGTCCCTTCCTTTTCTGAAATGAACCCGACTGTCGTTGAAATTCATACGCCAGCATAAAGTAATATCATTCCATTTCACTGCTTTAATTACAAAGTTCAGTTAAAGTATTCATAGCTGGCCACAATATTTAGATTACACAAGCAGAAATTAAGAGTGCGAGTTTTGTTACCATATTTTACCTTACCTGTGACTGCAGCTCAGCTTGGTACGTACTAAATTTTACCATTGTTAACTGTTCAGAATCATTTAATTCAAGTTCAAAGTTAACTCTCTCATTTCTAAATTACGTAGATTCAAGTAGCTTTTGAAATAATTGTTGAGGTAGCACAAGACTAACCTTATTTTGTTGAATTTCGTAGTGCTTCAGAAACAAAGTTCACTATTAATTTCAGTCACTAAATTAACTTTCAGTTTTCCGGTTTTATTAATTCTTTTGCTAAATTAAGTCAGAGTGTAGCGAAATTTAGTACTTCTGACAAACATTCAGTTTTCACACAACACGTGTCAACCTTCAGTTGCCACGCATTCAGTGCTAAACATATGTGCATTAATCTTTCATTTTCAGTTATTATAGTAGTTGTCCATGGGACTGGCGACCGTAATTTTCCCCAAATCTCAAATATCTAATTAACGCCCAATAATTGTTAACGTAACGACTGCACATTTACTTTCTTTATTAACTTTACCCCTTTTCAAAATTAATTTCCACCAATTTCATTTGCATTTTTCCTTTCATTTAGATGTAACCCTTTCCTCCCTCTTTACCGACAGATAACTTCGGTGACGATTGCTTTTCCCAAATTTCCATTAGGTACACGTGGTTTAATTTTTCACTGTCATTAAGGTCGTTAAGTGAGGGGGAGGTCACAAGTGGCCCAAGGCGTTGGAGATAGCTGTAGGGCCCGCAAGAACATCAGTGGCTATGGTCATGGCGGAAATTGGGGAATGGACCTTGGTCCCAGAGAGTCGATGGAGGTTGCCCCATATGACAAGAGGGAGTGAAACTGTTAAAAGAACTAGTAAAAGAGCCAACTTGCTTTTTCGCTATCGCAAAGAATGCGACAACACTGTGCATGCAACTGTTTACAACGAATACAGTTCGCCAGTGTAGGATGAAAGCTGAAGACGTGGAGAGCACGTCTCTGTGCGTGAATCGTTTTGCGGCACGCCTCAGTCCACCAATGGACGGTAAAGATGAAGTGCGAGGTGTGGAATGTTCTGCGGCGGTAAGGAGACGTTTTTGAGGTACTCGACTTGGACATCACAACCTGGGAAATGCTCGTCGAAGGTCGCCAGGAAGGAATAAAGCCTCCAGTCAGCCTCATAAGGCTGCCAATTGGGTTTACACGTAGGTGGAGTAGGAGTCAGCAAAAGGATATCTCACAGGAAATGGTTACTCGAGTACGTGTCAGGGAGAACAGACAACTCGAGATTAGGGTAAGCTGTGCAGTGAAGAACAAGGGGTCCAAATGGAATAGGTGTGCATAAAGTCTGAAAGGAATGTGGATGGGTGCTCCAGTGTTAAGACAGATGAGGTTGAATTGATTGGGAAGGTCAGCCTCTCTGACAGGTTCTGGAAGAGCCTCCAAGTGGATGGTGTGCCTTAGTCACCGAGTAGCAAAAAGGGGTAAGGGAGTTGGTCAATAAGGTGAAGGAAGTCTGCCCAGATGACACTGAATGAGAGAGTGATGTAGACGTTGCAAACAGAAACGGTGAAGCGAGGAAGGATAATGAGGACTGCAACAGCATACATTTGACTATCACCATAACCCAGATGAGCAGCATCACTCCTCCATGAGATGGATGAGATGGAATGCTGTGCTCGGGGGGAAGCTCAAAGCAGACTGGGAGGAAATGCAAAAGGTCAAAGTGGTCATGAGGACACAATTTTTGTTTCTTGGAGGCAGAGAACAAGCGGAAGGGGATAAAGAATAGCAACGATAGACTTGCGGCATGGAAAGGGAAAAGGTGTTGCAAAGGCTGGGGCCCTATGGTGGCCAAGCATGAACTCACCACAGAGTGACTCCCTGCGGCGACCAGAAGCGGTGAAGCAACCACAAAGTAAGTGAGGATATATATAAAGGGTTGCGTTAACTACGGAACATTATTGTTCTGTATAATTGCCCTCCAGTCTGTTACTTAAAATTAACAGCATGTGTAGCAAAATTTAAATTGTCAATTTTTTAATTCTGGTTTTATCCGAAAACAGTTTATTTGTAATGCGAAATAGATGGATGCTATAGTAGCAACAATTAAAAAATATAGGTTTATCACATAACACTAGAAAAAAAACAATTTCCTAAAGAAAGGTAAAATTTTAGAAAACGGCAAAACAGAAAGATATGAATTTTCGCTTCACTACTTCTGTTGAGCATGTATAAAACATGTTTCGGTTATTCGTAAACAACTTTCGGACTAACCAGTAATAACAGAAAACTCTTGCCTTTGATCACGATGAAGAACGTTGTATTGAGTGCAAAGTAACAACAGTTATATAGATTTTTGTATGTTTGTGCAGGTGAACTGTACTTGCATAAAAAGCAATTTCTTTAGTTACATAAAATCTCAGACGTTACATGTTGAACCAATTTTTATTACTGAAAACATGCAGTTTAAATTTTGTAAACATGTAAAATACACACCTCACTTACGCTGTACGATATGCGGTTGTAATTATGTGCAAAACAGTTTCTACCACATTCATTTATATTTGTTTCCCTATCAATGTTATGAATGCTACTAGTAATACTAATATTTAGTACGTCATTTATCTAGTGTAGCGAAATTACCGAACCCTAGTTTTGGTACAGGGTAGCTCTAGTTAAGAGTGATATAGGCATTTGCAATCAAGGATCTACCAAATCCTCTGCCAATGTGTCAAAGTATAATTTGAGGAAACTGTACTCACGGTAGAAGGGAGGTGCCGTGAGCATAGACAGCACACTGAATTACACCAGACCATCAAACCAGTCGTGACCGACCACAGTATAACAACTCGCCATACTATGGATTACAGCTAAATAATTTTTCTACACAATCTTCCTCCCTCTGAAAATGCGTGATTATGGAGGCCAATGAAATTAGAATCCAAGACGGTCTGATTAACAAAGATAGTGGCCTACAGCTGAGTCTGACACGGAACCAACACTCTGACACTGAGCCGAGAGAAAGGAAAACTTTTCAGTTCAAAAATTATTCAAATGGCTCTGATTACTATGGGACTTAACATCTGAGGTCATGAGTCCCACATAACTTAGAACTACTTAAACCTAACTAACCTAAGGACAGTGCACACATCCATGCCCGAGGCAGGATTCGAACCTGCGACCGAGGCAGTAGCGCAGTTCCAGACTGAAGCGCCTAGAACCGCTCGGCCATAGCCTCCGACAGCTTTTCAGTGCAGTGACGTCCGCCGACGACGATAGCGCGTACACTGGAGTCCACAGTTCGCAACTGAGCGCCGCCTCCCCTACCACGAACACCACCCACCTCGGTGGCTGCACAGGCAACGACAGTAGCAGAGTGGTGGTGGGGTAACGGCCAGCGTGTGCAGGGTGCCTCAGAATTGTTGCGACGAACTTCAACGGGCTGTAGGGAGGTGTCTTGAGAAATAAATCGAGGACAGTAACCCACATCCGGAAATGTCATCCACCGATGTTACAGTGCGCCGAGGTCACAGGCGCCAGAGACTGTCACTTCATCACCCCGTCGGCAACAAACGTAAGTTCATACGCTGACGGGCCGTAGGCGGAACGACTCGCAATGTTGTTCGTTATTCAGTGAACGCTACTGATTGCCACGATGACCAGTGGAGAAGTAGTGCTAGCTGCTGCGTAGTCAGGCCTTGTCTTCTATGAATGGGATGCTCTTTTGCCTTGGTGGATGACGGTTTCTGACACCGGTCTCCATCTTCAGTATATTCTTTTGTGTACCGAAAAACGTGGGAGATGTTAGAGTGTTCCACAAGAAAAATAAACTGTGGATGGAAATCACAGTCAGAAACTGTCATCCACTGAGGAAACAGAGCATCGATTTCAGAGGAGACAAAGCCTTTCTACGCAACAGCTAGCTCAACCTTCTCCATAGGCGATCGTGGCAATCAGTCGCGATCACTGAATAACAACATTGCGAGAATTTCTGCCTATGGTCCGTCAGGATACAAAGCCACGTTTGCTGCCGAAAGAATGGCCCAGTGGCAGGTGAGGTGCTGGCGCCTCTAGCTCCCATGCACTGAAGCGTCGTTGGATGATGTATCCCGACATGACTTTCTATCCTCGATGGACAAGGTCTATAACCCACAGAAGTTTGTCTCAATATTTATGAGCCACGCTGCACAGGACTCTCGCAAGCCGAGTAGGAAGGTGGCATCGGGTATATTTGCCAAAATGTGGTGGAGAGCTTACAACGTGACGCCAGCTGACAGCCGATAATTCTACAAGACCTACAGATTTATGCAGTAATGTGTGTCTTGTTGGTAGCTGCTCTAACGTGAGGATAAAGCTCACGAGTTGCCGAGGTGGAGAAGCGTTTGTACCTCTTTAATTCGGACGAATTTTGCATGAGAGCGAGACATGCACTCGACTCTCTCCTTACCTACCACCTAATTAATTATGCACACAACGGTAACGAAAGGAAATGATGATGTTGGTAAAATAAGGAGTGCACATTCACAATAATTTAATAAAAATCGTAATATACCCAGAGAAAAAAAAGAGAGAGAGAACTTTATCATAATAAAGAACGGGAAATGGGATTCTGCATATATCTACGAAATGAAAAGCGGATTAAATATTACAGTGAGATTTGATATACATCAGAACATAAAGGCACATGATTATCGACACAAACAGTAAGTTAAATGATGGGGTTATACAAAACTACTATGAGAATAAGAGTTGGCTCGAGAACAATGGGCTCCTACTCTCTGTGATGCAATAGACTGATGATAATAACTGGAGGTCCTGATGAATCAAATATTACTCTCCCGACTATATTGCAGTATCGCGATTAGTAGTGGGAGCTCAAATGGGATCACGTGGAGAAACAAACAAGATGGACTTGCAGCAAAGCGAACGTGGGTGCTGTTGAGGACTTCAGTATAAAATTGATAGGTCCTAAAATGCCGGAGCCGCAAAATACTTCACCAATCCTGAAATCTGTAGCAGGTCGTCGGTAGGCAGCGTTCTGCTCAGACTCGCGGAAGTGCAGCCCCCAACCAGAAACACGGTGTGCCGCGTCCACCGGTGCTCGTCTCGCACACGCCACCCAGAAAAGTAACCCAACATGCATACGATTCAAGTGAAAAGTATTTTGAGCTCTCAGTACAATAACCTTATTCGGCCTGTTACCACCGTGGAACGACATAAAACATTAATAACACTGATGGAAATGAGAGGCGACATGCAAAAGAGGGCATGGAACCTCTCAAGTTAACCTCTTTTTCTGAAGAAGTGTTTATTCAGAATACTGTTATTCTTGGAAAAGTATTAGCAATCCTCAGTACGATAAGGAACAGTTGATGACCTCTGGAAGTCAGACAGTGAAGCTGGCTTCGTTCTCTTTTGCATTAAGAACTCTTATTTACATTTGCAAGGAGAATATTGAACAGGTGACGTGGCTGTATTCAGGATGTCTGAAGACTGGCAGATAGACAGGCTACATACCTGATGCACAGCCAAGTTATGTTCAAATATCGGTAGCTCTATGCAACGGTTCAGTGTATTGTTGTGTCATTTCATAGTGAATGCACAATCTTTGCAACAATCCACAGTTTCTACAAAACTGCCTCCTCGTGGAGTCGAGTTCAGTGTCTCATCGACAGAGACGTCATTAGCGGTGAAGCACTAGTTTCATGTTACGTATTTGGGAAAGATGCCACTGTGAACTATCCTGGAATTATTGTTAACATACAGGTGCGAAATCACTGAAAAGTAAGTCAGATGGTTAAAGTAAAGATTGGAAACCCAACGCCGCCTACTCCGAGTTGAGTGCCTTAACTGTAACGCTATACACTGAGGTCACAAAAGTCATCAGTTAGGAATGTGCACTTATACAAATGGCGGTAATATAGCGAACACAAGGTATAAAAGCGTAGTGCATTGGTGCAGCAGTCATTTTTACTCGTGTGATTCATGTCAAAAGGTTTCCGAAGTGATATAGCCGCGCGACGGGAATTAAGAGACTCCGAACCCGGAATAGTAGTTGAAACTAGACATATGGGACATTCCATTCCGGAAATCATTAGGGAATTCAGTATTCCGAGATCCGCACTGTCATGAGTGTGCCGATAATACCAGATTTCAGACATTACCTCTCACCACGCACAGCGTAGTGGAGGGAGATCTGCACTTAACGACCGAGGATAGCAGCGTCTACATAGGATTGTCGCCGATAACAAAGAACACTGCGACGTGCGTATCCGTTAGGACAGGGCGGTAACATTTGGCGTTAACGAGCTATGGCAGCAGACGAACGCCGTGAGTGTCTTTGCTAACAGCACGACAACGCCTGCAGCGTCCCTCGTGGACACGTGAGCATTTTGGTTGGATTTCAGACGGTTGGAAAACCTGACCTGGCTGATGAGTCCCGATTCAGTTGGTAAGAGCTCATGGTAGGGATCAAGTGTGACGCAAGAAGCCGAGGACCGAAGTTGTCCACAATACACTGTACAATCTGGTTGTGGGTCCAGAATGGTGTGGCCTGAGTTTACATGGAATGGCCTTGGTCCTCTGGTCCAACGGAACCGATCACTGGCTACAAATGGTTATGTTCAGCTACTTCGAGACCGTTTGCAGCCATACATAACCTAATGTTCCCAACCAACGATGTCTTTTCACTTGGTGACAGTAGTTGGCAACTGGTTTGAAGAACATTCTAGATAATTCGAGAAAATTATTTTGCCACCCAAATCGCCCGTTATGAATCCCATCGAATATTTATAGCACTGATGACTACTTGCTGTTCATGTATGTTGAGCCTACCGTGGGATTTGGAACTATTCCAAGGTTTACGTTGGTAATTCCGTTTCTATTGTTGAGTCTTGCCGAGCACATCAGGCAGATTAAATGTTATGTCCATATAACACACATCGTTTACATTGAGTTAAAAAAGAGTCAGGGGATACCTCATAATATCATGTCGGACTACCTTTTGCCCAGTGTAGCGCAGCAACTCGAAGTGGCATGGACTCAACAAGTGGTTGGGAGCCCCTGCAAAAATAATGAGCGATGCTGCCTCTATAGCCGTCCATAACTGTGACAGCGTTGGCGGTGCAGGATGTTGTGCACGAACTGACCTCTCGATTATGGTTCAAATGGCTCTGAGCACTATGGGACTTAACTGCTGAGGTCATCAGTCCCCTAGAACTTAGAAATACTTAAACCTAACTAACCTAAGGACATCACACATATCCATGCCCGAGGCAGGATCGAACCTGCGACCGTAGGAGCTGCTCAGTTCCAGACTGAAGCGCCTAGAACCGCTCGGGCACCGCGGCCGGCACGCATCCTGCCAATACGAATCAAATAGGCGAAGGAAGTTCTTACGGTCCCCTTGTTAGCATTTTTCAGATTAACAGAAGATCGCATTATTTGAAAGACGCTGAAAGCGTCAGGAAAAAATCACACGGCCAACTGGTGATCGAAACTCCGACCTTTGGATTGCGGCATCTAACCATCCTCCCACACAAAGCTCCGCTCGGCAGTTAGTTATTTGATGGAAGGCTTAGACCGCACTGACTGCAGTTAAACACACTTCGTTTTCCTCTTCCTGCCACCCAGGATAGCTCCGCGTTTATTTTCCCAGAATGTAAGCTTGCATTTACGTTTCCTCTTCAAGTTTAACCTGTTCTGCAAAGACTACGTTTTCTTACCGCATTATGTGTGGATACTCTTCTCCCCAACTATTGCTAACCACCGATCTGTCTCAGTTGCGATGCTGCAGTCGCGAATCTTACGTAGCCGCTCCTGCCTGGGGAGAGATAGCTGTTATCCCAAACTGAATCACTCCTCCTTGTGTGTTCGTACTGCGGACTATGTGTTTGCGCTGTGTGTCTCTGTTGGAAACGGAAATAAAGCTAAGCAGGCTCCTGAATAGCTATGGAAAATCGCTTAAGATCTACACCCAGGTTGGCGATAAACGAAACATTGTCGGTGGAGAAACTTTTCAGAATACAATAGTTCGTAAACGACTCGTACTTGACTCCTGCAACATACACCACTGACATTCTAATTTACGCTACTTTTCGTCAATTCAAGGCAATAGGCATTGTTCCATTTAAAAAAGGGCACGATCGCACAAAAAAGTCACTTTCCAAGTATTATTAAAATATGTTGATTGGTAACAATAGCCCCTGACAACCAATCCATTGAGTGAAAACCGCAGACTAATAGAACTTCCCATTTCTGCGATATTTGTGGTGCAAGTTCTAGGTGATTCAGCCTGTATATAAAATCGATTGCAAATTTAATGTGTCTCGCAAATTATGCAAGCAATCCAACGGAAATGAAACAGAAAAGAGGTGAATAAGGCTATGATACAGAATTATTAACTACTAGCTGCGCTTGCTTATCAGTAGTATTACTAGTGACGGTGCGTAAGTAATCTGTTGTACGTGCAATGTCAGCGGCCCTCCCACGTCTGCCCTCCCCCACACCGACCCCCTCCCCGTACACCCTCTGCCCTCCTGCCCTCCCGCCGCAACCCCTCCGCCGCTTCGTGCCCCATGCCGATCCTCTGACCGAATGCACGGCGCAGCAGCCGGCGCGGCGTCTTTGCCAAGCGATGTGTGCGGAGAGACGTGGGCAGGACTGCGCATTTATGCATCGTGCTACTGAAATATCCAAACAACATACAACGTGGACGTTATGCGAGAAATTTAATAATTTTTAACAGTTATGTTCAGTAATGAAAAGAAGGTGATATTCTACCCTCAGAAGACTGTTCCTGGAGCCGCTCTGTAGCAATTCTGGACGTGTGAGGTGTCGCATTGTCCTGCTGGAATTTCCCAAGTCCGTCAGAATAAACAATGGACATGAATGAATGCAGGTGATCAGACAGGGTGCTTGGTTGGTTTGGGTTGTTTGGGGGAAGAGACCAAACAGCGAGGTCATCGGTCTCATCGGGTTAGGCAAGGATGGGGAAGGAAGTCGACTGTGCCCTTTCAAAGGAACCATCTCGGCATTTCCCTCGAGCGATTTAGGGAAATCACGGAAAACCTAAAATCAGGATGGCCGGACGCGGGATTGAACCATCGTCCGCCCGAATGCGAGTCCACTGCGACACGATGCTTGTGGAAGTGTCACCTGTCAGAGTCGTATCTAGACGTATGAGGGGTCCCATATCACTCCAGCTCCACATTCCCCACACATCACAGAACCTCCACCAGCTTGAACAGTCCCCTGCTGACACGCAAGGTCCATGGGTTCGTGAGGCTGTCTCCATACCCGTACACGGCCATCGGCTCCATAGAAATTGAAACGAGACTCGTCCGATCAGGAAACATGTTTCCAGTCATCAACAGTCCAATGTCGGTGCTGACGAGCCCAGGGGAGGCGTAAAGCTTTGTGTCGCGCAATCATCAGGGGTACACGAGTGGACCTTCGGCTCCGAAAGCCCATATCGATGATGTTTCGTTGAATGGTTCGCACTCCGATACTTGTTGATGGCCCAGCATTGAAATCTGCAGCAATTTGCGGAAGGGTTGCACTTTTGTCACGTTGTACGATTCTCTTTGCTCGTCGTCGTTCCCGTGCCTGCAGGGACTTTTTTCGGCCGCGGCGATGTCGGAGATTTGATGTTTTACTGGGTTCCTAATATTCACGGTACACTCGTGAAATAGTCGTGCTGGAAAATCTCCACTTCATCGTTACTTCTGAGATTCTGCGTCCCATCGCTCCTGCGCCGACTATAACATCGCGTTCAAACTCACTTAAATCTTGATAACCTGTCATTGTACAGTAGCAGCAGCAACCGATCTAACAACTGCGACAGATACTTGTTGTCTTACATAGGCGTTGCCATCCGAAGCGCCGTATTTTGCCTGTTTACATATCTCTGTATTTCAATATGCATGCCCATACCAGTTTCTTTGGGGCTTATGTGTATAAGCGTTGTATTCCTTACTTTTAAACGTATTAAGTAGAATTAATCAACAAAATCATTTTCACAAATATGGTACAGTTCAATCGTCAATGTATAAACAACTATTTCAATGAATACACATTTTCCCATGTCGCGTCTTATTCAAACGGATAAAATTATTAACAACGATACCTTTTCAGTCGTGATTCGCTTTGGGTGTGCTCCCTGCCGCCGTTGGATAAGCAGCTGCAGCAGTAAGTCGTATACTCCTAGCTCACTCATTTGTTACATAGTTTAATTCTTAATTTCTTTGCGTGTTTTTGGTACTTTCATTGTCTAATTCATAAATTTCGGGCGTATTGTAGTATTTGAGAGTTGTAGCATCGCGTTTTAGTACCTGAATAGTGTAAAATCGCGTAGTCTCCTTCCGCCGCCGAGCAGTGTGTCAGCAGTGCGCAAGTAGCAGCATTACTGCATTTACTAGGCAATCTTGTATTTTAATAACCGTTTAAATTTTGTGTCGATTTGTTTGCGCTCTCTGTAGACTAGTTCAGACGTTCTTTGCACAACAGTTTTTAGCATGGATAGTTTTGTGGCGGCGTTCCTAGCGACAAGCAATTCGCTGTAGAAACGGCTTACGAAGTCACCGCCACACTTTTAATAGCGGGCCGACCGGTCCGCTGGAACAGTGAACAGAAAGATGAAAACCCAAACACTCTTATTAAATAAAAGTCGGTACTTATCTTTATTAACGAAGATACAGCACAGTAGTGATCTCCGTGTCTACAGAGATCTGTCTAGTTCGAGTCGGAGCGGCTAGGTCAGCGTCGGCTGACGACAAACAACAACTCTGCTGCGATGAACACACAACTGACTAGCAAGTACACAATTGGGTGGCGAGTATACAACTGAGCGGCGAATACAGAACTGTCCTAGCGCTCGCGACTCCAGCGCTTAAGAACCCAGAAGCCAGCGGTGGCGCGCGCAGACTTGCGGCGATTTCCTGTCTCGCTGGCGCTGCTTATGCGGACGGCGTCCGGACTTTGATGCTGCCAACCTTTTGGCAGCGGGCTCGGGTGGCATTACTGGCTAGGATATAACAGATAAGGACTGCAACTGCTGTGTTCGGATGCAGGCTGAGTTGGCATCCCTTCGCTCCCAGCTTCAGGCAGTGTTGGCTTCGGTCACACAGCTTGAGGCTGTTGCCAATGGGCATCACTGTGGGGGTCCGGATGGGGGTTTGTCGGGGACGGCCAGCTCGTCCCACGCATCCCCCGATCGGACTACGACTCTGGTTGCCCGGGATACTGCCCGCATTGAGGCTGATCCCTCACCTGTGGTAGAGTGGGAGGTCGTCTCAAGTTGTGGCAGGGGGCGAAAGACATTCCGGAGGGCTGAACGGAAGGCCTCTCCAGTTTGTCTGACGAACCGGTTTCAGGCTCTGTCTCAGGCTGATACTGATCTCCGGCCTGACATGGCTGCTTGTCCTGTTCCAGAGGTTGCCCCTCAGTCTGCAAGATCCGGGCGGTCGCAGAGGGTGGGCTTACTGGTAGTTGGGAGCTCCAACGTCAGGCGCGTAACGGGGCCCCTTAGGGATATGGCAGCAAGAGAGGGTAAGAAAACCAATGTGCACTCCGTGTGCATACCGGGGGGAGTCATTCCAGATGTGGAAAGGATCCTTCCGGATGCCATGAAGGGTACAGGGTGCACCCATCTGCAGGTGGTCGCTCATGTCGGCACCAATGATGTGTGTCGCTATGGATCGGAGGAAATCCTCTCTGGCTTCCGGCGGCTATCTGATTTGGTGAAGACTGCCAGTCTCGCTAGCGGGATGAAAGCAGAGCTCACCATCTGCAGCATCGTCGACAGGACTGACTGTGGACCTTTGATACAGAGCCGAGTGGAGGGTCTGAATCAGAGGCTGAGACGGTTCTGTGACCGTGTGGGCTGCAGATTCCTCGACTTGCGCCATAAGGTGGTGGGGTTTCGGGTTCCGCTGGATAGGTCAGGAGTCCACTACACGCAACAAGCGGCTACACGGGTAGCAGGGGTTGTGTGGCGTGGGCTGGGCAGTTTTTTAGGTTAGATGGCCTTGGGCAAGTACAGAAAGGGCAACAGCCTCAACGGGTGCGGGGCAAAGTCAGGACATGCGGGGACCAAGCAGCAATCGGTATTGTAATGGTAAACTGTCGAAGCTGCGTTGGTAAAGTACCGGAACTTCAAGCGCTGATAGAAAGCACCGAAGCTGAAATCGTTATAGGTACAGAAAGCTGGCTGAAGCCAGAGACAAATTCTGCCGAAATTTTTACAGAGGTACAGACGGTGTTTAGAAAGGATAGATTGCATGCAACCGGTGGTGGAGTGTTCGTCGCTGTTAGTAGTAGTTTATCCTGTAGTGAAGTAGAAGTGGATAGTTCCTGTGAATTATTATGGGTGGAGGTTACACTCAACAACCGAGCTAGGTTAATAATTGGCTCCTTTTACCGACCTCCCGACTCAGCAGCATTAGTGGCAGAACAACTGAGAGAAAATTTGGAATACATTTCACATAAATTTTTTCAGCATGTTATAGTCTTAGGTGGAGATTTCAATTTACCAGATATAGACTGGGACACTCAGATGTTTAGGACGGGTGGTAGGGACAGAGCATCGAGTGACATTATACTGGGTGCACTATCCGAAAATTACCTCGAGCAATTAAACAGAGAACTGACTCGTGGAGATAACATCTTGGACCTACTGATAACAAACAAACCCGAACTTTTCGACTCTGTATGTGCAGAACAGGGAATCAGTGATCATAAGGCCGTTGCAGCATCCCTGAATATGGAAGTTAATAGGAATATAAAAAAAGGGAGGAAGGATTATCTGTTTAGCAAGACTAATAGAAGGCAGATTTCAGACTACCTAACAGATCAAAACGAAAATTTCTGTTCCGACACTGACAATGTTGAGTGTTTATGGAAAAAGATCAAGGCAATCCTAAAATGCGTTTTAGACACGTACGTGCCGAGTACAACTGTGAGGGACGGGAAAAACCCACCGTGGTACAACAACAAAGTTAGGAAACTACTGCGAAAGCAAAGAGAGCTTCACTCCAAGTTTAAACGCAGCCAAAACCTCTCAGACAAACAGAAGCTAAACGATGTCAAAGTTAGCGTAAGGAGGGCTATGCGTGAAGCGTTCAGTGAATTCGAAAGTAAAATTCTATGTACCGACTTGACAGAAAATCCTAGGAAGTTCTGGTCTTACGTTAAATCAGTAAGTGGCTCGAAACAGCACATTCAGACACTCCGGGATGATGATGGCATTGAAACAGAGAATGACACGCGTAAAGCTGAAATACTAAACACCTTTTTCCAAAGCTGTTTCACAGAGGAAGACCGCACTGCAGTTCCTTCTCTAAATCCTCGCACAAACGATAAAATGGCTGACATCGAAATAAGTGTCCAAGGAATAGAAAAGCAACTGGAATCACTCAACAGAGGAAAGTGCACTGGACCTGACGGGATACCAATTCGATTCTACACAGAGTACGCGAAAGAACTTGCCCCCCTTCTAACAGCCGTGTACCGCAAGTCTCTAGAGGAACGGAAGGTTCTACATGATTGGAAAAGAGCACAGATAGTCCCAGTCTTCAAGAAGGGTTGTCGAGCAGATGCGCATAACTATAGACCTATCTATATCTCTGACGTCGATCTGTTGTAGAATTTAAGAACATGTTTTTTGCTCGAGTATCATGTCGTTTTTGGAAACCCAGAATCTACTATATAGGAATCAACATGGATTCCGGAAACAGCGATCGTGTGAGACCCAACTCGCTTTATTTGTTCATGAGACCCAGAAAATATTAGATACTGGCTGCCAGGTAGATGCTATTTTTCTTGACGTCCGGAAGGCGTTAGATATAGTTCCGCACTGTCGCCTGATAAACAAAGTAAGAGCCTACGGAATATCAGACCAGCTGTGTGGCTGGATTGAAGAGTTTTTAGCAAACAGAACACAGCATGTTGTTATCAATGGAGAGACGTCTACAGACGTTAAAGTAACCTCTGGCGTGCCACAGGGGAGTGTTATGGGACCATTGCTTTTTAGAATATATATAAATAACCTAGTAGATAGTGTCGGAAGTTCCATGCGGCTTTTCGCGGATGATGCTGTAGTATACAGAGAAGTTGCAGCATTAGAAAATTGTAGCGAAATGCAGGAAGATCTGCAGCGGATAGGCACTTGGTGCAGGGAGTGGCAACTGACCCTTAACATAGACAAATGTAATGTATTGCGAATACATAGAAACAAGGATCCTTTATTGTATGATTATATGATAGCGGAACAAACACTGGTAGCAGTTACTTCTGTAAAATATTTGGGAGTATGCGTGCGGAACGATTTGAAGTGGAATGATCATATAAAATTAATTGTTGGTAAGGCGGGTACCAGGTTGAGATTCATTGGGAGAGTCCTTAGAAAATGTAGTCCATCAAGAGAGCGGCGCGTTTCCTCACAGGGTTATTTGGTAATCGTGATAGCGTTACGGAGATGTTTAACAAACTCAAGTGGCAGACTCTGCAAGAGAGGCGCTCTGCATCGCGGTGTAGCTTGCTCGCCAGGTTTCGAGAGGGTGCGTTTCTGGATGAGGTATCGAATATATTGCTTCCCCCTACTTATACCTCCCGAGGAGATCACGAATGTAAAATTAGAGAGATTAGAGCGCGCACGGAGGCTTTCAGACAGTCGTTCTTCCCGCGAACCATACGCGACTGGAACAAGAATGGGAGGTAATGACAGTGGCACGTAAAGTGCCCTCCGCCACACACCGTTGGGTGGCTTGCGGAATATAAATGTAGATGTAGATGAAAGAAAGCCTACATGTTGCCCTAAGCTACGTTCCAGTTGCCTGCGGAAACTCCATTACAATTTGTCTAGTAGTACTAGAGATTGGAGTGTTGGAACAGACAGAAACGACTGTTTTACTGTTTTATTATTAGAATTCTGGGTGACGAAGACTCATCTTACAGCAAGCATCGACATACACAGAAGAGTGACAAGGCTAAATGTTAAAATAAACAGCCGTGGATAAAAGGAATAAAAATGTCACACCATGAAGTGTAAACCTACAAAATAACGCAGAGACAGACTGACTGACTCACTCAATCACTCAATCGTTCCCATTTCACTGGCGTTGACCCACACAATCAATCCACCTCACACGCCGTAAAACAATGGAGAAAGGCTGAAAGGTGCTATACCAGGAATTAAAACACGAAGAAAAGCAACAGTAATATCACAGGGAACTGTGACTGATTCATCACTCACAAAAAAACATAGGTGAGTCAGTCACCCCATTAAGTCATCATGAACATTTTAGGAAACATGTTGGACGTACCGCAAACCATTAAAACACTAATCACATCGTTTTGAATGTCACTTAAAATACAGGACAAAGCTGCCGCTTCCGTCTGGTCCGAAATAAGACAGTCTAGTAAACTGCGGCACACAGTGATCTGTACGTCACAAAGCACTACACACAGGAGGGTCTTCTCGTGAGAGCAAGAAGCCACAAGTGATAAGGCTGTGGCCTATGCGATGGTAAGTAACGAGGACCTCATCCCGCCTGTGTGGCTTGTAGGGGGTACGCCACAGTCGCCTTGTGGACTTTACTAGACGCAGTCTGTCACTTCCAGTCACTCTTCTTCCCATTCACGCATCGCTTTGTACGTCAACAGCTAAGGGGTATGGCACGCTGAACTGAGGATCACAACATGACTCCTTGGCTGCTACATCTGCCATTTCGCCCCCCCCCCTCCCCCCCAAACACCCACTCTTTCCCAGTTAGCAAACTGAACTCGCATTCTGGAGAACGAAGGTTCAAATCCGCGTATGGCCGTCCACATTTAGGATTTTTCTAAATCGCTCCAGGCAAATGCTGAGATGGATCCTTTAAAAGGGCACTGCCGATTTTCTACCCTATCCTTGACACAATCCGAGCTTGTACTCCGTCTCTAATGACCTCGATGTCGACGGGACGTTAAACCTACTCTTTCTGCATTAGCCCCTACACTATCCTTTGTAAGCGGAGAAGGGCCATATACAAGCGTTACAGAGATTGATGGGAGTCGGAACAGATGAAGAATTTAACAGGCATGGCACAACTCACCTGCTCCCACACCCTCAAGACTGCGGATAATTCGACATCGAAAACTGTGAAGTCTTGAGGTCACGATCAAGGGAAACAACAGAGCATCCAAAAGAATTCTATGTAGACACAGCCGTGAATACAGCTACGTATTTGGGTTGCTCATTTAAGATACCAGAAAATACCTTGTTAAAAACAAACTCCGGTGCTGCACAAAAGCTAAAATTACTTTTGGCCTCTGCAGTAACCAGGACGGCAGCCTGTACGTGCCGCACATAAAGAAACACCAGCACAAATTTCACGCGGATCCCATGGCCTCGTGCCCCGTGGACGATTGGTACAGAGGAGTTCCATAGCTAGGCAACGGACGGCTGGTGTGCTTGGAAAGTGGCAGTAGCGAGGAACGGACATGCCTGACGCACCGTAAGGAGATGCCGCTGGATAGTAAATGTCGGTTCACCAGCCTCAGCACAGAGACTGGGTATGAGATCAGCCAGCATGATCCCTTCATGGTGTATAGCACCAATGATCCAGCGGTAAGAAGGTCTCGCGGACCCGTACACTGTGCACCCGTTGTCCAGCCGCGATCGCACGAAGGCCCTATAAAACTTGAGCAGACGCGCCCTGTCCGCTCCCAAGGACCTGTGGCTAAGGCACGTCAAGACGTTCAGTGCTTTCTGGGCCACTGCCTTCAGGCCCCGTCTGGGTTATAACCATGATTAGTTCAGAGAGAAAAAATGAGGTTCAGAAAACTCTCAAAGTCTTTAGAAGGGAGAATGGTGTCCCACATACGCAGTTCAGGCAAATTAAAAATACGATGAGACCGATCAAAATCACTCTTTTCTGCAGATAATGTGAAACCAATTTTTGTAGCCCACTCCTACAAACTCCCAATTTAAGCTGCAACTGACTACTCGTTGCTGCGGTATTTGAGGAAGAGCAGAATACCGCACAATCGTCCACAAATAAGGAATACTCCTTGATATGGACGTGACACAGTTTAGGGATATGGCAAAGAGCACGAAGCTTAATACACTGCCATGGGGAACACCATACTCTGCACAAAACTATCTGACAGTACTTCGCCGTTTCTGTACTTAAAAAAAAGGCGTTTTGAGAGGAAGGACCAGATGAAGATGGGGTGAACCCTACTGGTGTAGCTGACTGAGAACATTGTGCCTCCAAGTAGCGTCATACGCCTTACTGACGTCAAAAAATACTCCTGGAAATGCCTTTTACGTAGGAAAGCGTGCTGCATTTCTGGTTCAGGTTATCGATAGTTGATCGACACCAAATTACCTCCCATTATGAATGTGGAATGCACTCATCGACTGCGATATGACTTTCAAAATGATGGAGCACAGCAATCAGTTGTCCTTTCCTCTCAGGCATTATTAAAGTAAAACTAGATTTCAGCTAGTAACTAGCCATTATCAGTGCAGTATTTCAGAGTTTTCATACATGTTCCAGTACGTCAGTCCCCTATTGTTCGGACTGCTGTCACACTTCATTCAGGTAGTCTCAGACGGAAATTTTAACTTCTTTATCAGTACTCGTCTGTCATTTGGACACATTGTATGTAACTACAGTGATACGTATCATTACCGAATTCTTTGCAAAGGAAATTTTTTCTTCAAATGAGATTAACAATATCTGTTACTCTGATTATACAATTTGGTTTCACATCGACACTGAACTGCGTTTTCTGGTGCTGTCCATCAGTGAGGATACACGAGCAGTCATCTTCGCCTACATTAAGATCTGCATGTGTGCTTCCTGCATCGCGAATGAAGCCAACCTCATAGTCCGACGCATTCACTCTTCAAAATGCTTATAACAGATAGTTTCATCATTTGTCAATGAGGTCATGTATGGGTAACTAACATTTAGTCCTCTTAAGAGAGTAAAAGTCTTAACTTAAACGACTATAGACGTACTTGCTCAAAGACGTCTTGAACTAGTCATTCCAGCATCAATCGCAGTAATATATGAAAATGATTCGATTGTGAATGAAACCTGTATCCGCAGAAGAATGCGGGAAAATATGACTAACAACCATCGTTCACTGTTCAGGTACGAATACTTAAATTTGTATTAATGCTTCATCTCAGCCTGTAATCCTCCATATAGAAAATTTAAGGAAATAGGTATTATAGATCACGTCTCAGTTTCCTCTACACGGGAATATTACAGAAGTATGCTGGAGTTTTTTTCTTCTTTTTTAGTACAATTAGAAGTCCTACGGCACTCTCAGTTGCTTCTTGAATGACGACGCTCCTGTGCTATACCTGACTCACGAAGTTTCGAAATATTGCTAAATCGTCTATGCAGAAATATGTAGGTAGAGAAAATAATTTCAATTAGCGCGGGCGTGTGTTTTCGAATATTTAATGCGCTATTCTATTAATCAACAAATATTAGATCGCCAATTGTGCTTTAGATAACAAATTAAGTACAAAATGTTCTTTTTTATACTCTACATCTACATCTACATCTACATCTACATCTACATCTACATCTACATCTACATCTACATCTACATCTACATCTACATCTACATCCATACTCCGCAAGCCACCTGACGGTGTGTGGCGGAGGGTACCTTGAGTACCTCTATCGGTTCTCCCTTCTATTCCAGTCTCGTATTGTTCGTGGAAAGAAGGATTGTCGGTATGCCTCTGTGTGGGCTCTAATCTCTCTGATTTTATCCTCATGGTCTCTTCGCGAGATATACGTAGGAGGGAGCAATATACTGCTTGACTCTTCGGTGAAGGTATGTTCTCGAAACTTTGACAAAAGCCCGTACCGAGCTACTGAGCGTCTCTCCTGCAGAGTCTTCCACTGGAGTTTATCTATCATCTCCGTAACGCTTTCGCGATTACTAAATGATCCTGTAACGAAGCGCGCTGCTCTCCGTTGGATCTTCTCTATATCTTCTATCAACCCTATCTGGTACGGATCCCACACTGCCGAGTAGTATTCAAGCAGTGGGCGAACAAGTGTACTGTAACCTACTTCCTTTGTTTTCGGATTGCATTTCCTTAGGATTCTTCCAATGAATCTCAGTCTGGCATCTGCTTTACCGACGATCAACTTTATATGATCATTCCATTTTCAATCACTCCTAATGCGTACTCCCAGATAATTTTTGGTATTAACTGCTTCCAGTTTCTGACCTGCTATTTTGTAGCTAACTGATAAAGGATCTATCTTTCTGTGTATTCGCAGCACATTACACTTGTCTACATTGCCATTCCCCGCACCATGCGTCAATTCGCTGCAGATCCTCCTGCATTTCAGTACAATTTTCCATTGTTACAACCTCTCGATACACTACAGCATCATCTGCAAAAAGCCTCAGTGAACTTCCGATGTCATCCACAAGGTCATTTATGTATATTGTGAATAGCAACGGTCCTACGACACTCCCCTGCGGCACACCTGAAATCACTCTTACTTCGGAAGACTTCTCTCCACTGAGAATGACATGCTGCGTCCTGTTATCTAGGAACTCCTCAATCCAATCACACAATTGGTCTGATAGTCCATATGCTCTTACTTTGTTCATTAAACGACTGTGGGGAACTGTATCGAACGCTTTGCGGAAGTCAAGAAACACGGCATCTACCTGTGAAACCGTGTCTATGGCCCTCTGAGTCTCGTGGACGAATAGCGCGAGCTGGGTTTCACATGACCGTCTTTTTCGAAACCCATGCTGATACCTACAGAGTAGATTTCTAGTCTCCAGAAAAGTCATTATACTCTAACACAATACGTGTTCCAAAATTCTACAACTGATCGACGTTAGAGATATAGGTCTACAGTTCTGCACATCTGCTCGACGTCCATTCTTGAAAACGGGGATGACCTGTGCCCTTTTCCAATCCTTTGGAACGCTACGCTCTTCTAGAGACCTACGGTACACCGCTGCAAGAAGGGGGGCAAGTTCCTTCGCGTACTCTGTGTAAAATTGAACTGGTATCCCATCAGGTCCAGAGGCTTTTCCTCTTTTGAGCGATTTTAATTGTTTCTCTATCCCTCTGTCGTCTATTTCGATATCTACCATTTTGTCATCTGTGCGAAAATCTAGAAAAGGAACTACAGTGCAATCTTCCTCTGTGAAACAACTTTGGAAAGAGACATTCAGTATTTCGGCCTTTAGTCTGTCATCCTCTGTTTCAGTACCATTTTGGTCACAGAGTGTCTGGACATTTTGCTTTGATCCACCTACCGCTTTGACATAAGACCAACATTTCTTAGAATTTTCTACCAAGTCAGTACACAGAACTTTACTTTCGAATTCATTGAACGCCTCTCGCATAGCCCTCCTCACACTACATTTCGCTTCGCGTAATTTTTGTTTGTCTGCAAGGCTTTGGCTATGTTTATGTTTGCTGTGAAGTTCCCTTTGCTTCCGCAGCAGTTTTCTAACTCGGTTGTTGTACCACGGTGGCTCTTTTCCATCTCTTACGATCTTGCTTGGCACATACTCATCTAACGCATTATGTACGACGGTTTTGAACTTTGTCCACTGATCCTCAACACTATCTGTACTTGAGACAAAACTTTTGTGTTGAGCCAACAGGTACTCTGAAATCTGCTTTTTGTCACTTTTTCTAAACAGAAATATCTTCCTACCCTTTTTAATATTCCTATTTACGGCTGAAATCATCGATGCTGTAACCGCTTTATGATCGCTGATTCCCTGTTCTGCGTTAAATTTTTCAAATAGTTCGGGTCTGTTTGTCACCAGAAGGTCTAATATGTTATCGCCACGAGTCGGTTCTCTGTTTAACTGCTCAAGGTAGTTATCAGATAAAGCACTTAAAAATATTTCACTGGATTCTTTGTCCCTGCCACCCGTTATGAACGTCTGAGTCTCCCAGTCTATATCCGGCAAATTAAAATCTCCACCCAGAACTATAACATGGTGGGGAAATCTACTCGAAATATTTTCCAAATTATCCTTCAGGCGCTCAGCCACAACAGCTGCTGAGCCAGGGGGCCTATAGAGATATCCAATTACCATGTCTGAGCCTGCTTTAACCGTGACCTTAACCCAAATCATTTCACATTTCGGATCTTCGTCAATTTCCTTCGATACTATTGCACTTCTTATCGCTATAAACACGCCCCCCCCCCCCTTCACTGTCCAGCCTGTCTCTGCGGTATACATTCCAATCTGAGTTTAGGATTTCATTACTATTTACGTCTGGTTTCAGCCAACTTTCTGTCCCTAGTACTATATGAGCGTTGTGACCGTTTATTAATGAGAGCAGTTCTGGGACCTTTCTGTAGACGCTCCTGCAGTTTACTATTAGCACATTAATATTGTTATTCCCTGTTGCATTTTGCCTACTCCTACCTTGCTGCGTCTCAGGAGGCGTCTTGTCGGGCCTAGGGAGGGGATTCTCTAACCTAAAAAACCCCCATGTGCACTCCACACGTACTCCGCTTACCCTTGTAGCCGCTTCCGGCGTGTAGTGCACGCCTGACCTATTCAGGGGGACCCTACATTTCTCCACCCGATAGCGGAGGTCGAGAAATTTGCACCCCAGATCACCGCAGAATCGTCTGAGCCTCTGGTTTAAGCCTTCCACTCGGCTCCAAACCAGAGGACCGCGATCGGTTCTGGGAACGATACTACAAATAGTTAGCTCTGATTTCACCCCGCGAGCGAGGCTTTCCGCCTTCACCAATTCCGCCAACCGCCTGTACGAACTGAGGATGACCTCTGAACCCAGACGCCAGGAGTCATTGGTGCCGACATGAGCAACAATTTGCAGTCGGGTGCACCCAGTGCTCTCTATCGCCGCCGGTAGGGCCTTCTCCACATCTCGGATGAGACCCCCCGGCAAGCAGACAGAGTGAACACTGGCCTTCTTCCCCGACCTTCCCGCTATTTCCCTAAGGGGCTCCATCACCCGCCTAACGTTGTAGCTCCCAATAACTAATAAACTCCTCCCCCCGTGTGCCTGCTCGGACCTTGCTGAAGGAGCAGCCACATGTCCACTCACAGGCAGAGCGGGCGATGCCACACGGCCAGCCTCCACATTGACCCTCCGCCTCGTGCGCCGCGAACGCCGCTGAACCCGCCACTCCCCTTGGGGAGAGGGTGGCCCAACCGCGCCCAGTACACGCGAAGATGTCTCGACAGCAGGGACAGTGGGTGAAGCATGTAACACCTGGGGTGTACCTTGCGACGCACCAGACTCCCCACTGCCGCTACACTCCTAGGCAGCAGCCTGAAGACGGCTGACCGAGGCCATCAACACGCTCAGCTGTTCGCGAACAGTGGCCAGCTCCTCCTGCGTCCGTACTCTACTCCAGTCGCAAATTTTACGAGAGTTTGGGAACCAACACGATTCATCGTCAGTAATAGAAGAGGCTAGGACGTCAGTACCACGCCGTTGACTAGAGGCACAAAGGGTTCGGGCAATGTTCAGTGATTGGTTAACTGTCACCTAAGGTGAGACAGACGAGCCTGTAAACGGCTTACAATGTATCTAATGGTAAATACCTAGCTCAACAGACGTTGTTGAAGGTTAACAGTTGCCTTTTACCTATTTGTTGCTAGCATAAAAAACGATACTGTACGGTATTATTCTCGGGTTTGCTGGCGGCTCCAAAATTCAACGGTCCACCTGGTCCCTATTTTCAGAATGACCGTTGCTACTGACTCGACCCAGCGTCCGTAGAAGACTACCGTAAATTATTACGCCAGCAAAGCCTACGTACTCACATCAAATGAAACAAAGTTGTGTAGCGTATCAAGGTCAATAACACCTCTGAAGATATTTCATTGTTACTCCGTCGCAATTCTCTATCGCTTCCACAGTTTAGGTTAAAAATAAGCATAATCTTATTGGTGGAGTGCTGCTACACAGCCTAGTTTCTTCTTCCCTGGATTCATACGATTCATCTACATCTACATGGATGCTATGCAAATCACACTTAAGTGCCTGGCAAAGGATGCAGCGAACTACCTTCACAATAATTCTCTATTATTCCACTCTTCAAGAGTGCGCGGAATGACGAACAGATGTATCTTTGGGTGTGAGCTCCGATTTCTCTTCTTTTATTACGATGATCGCTTCTCCGTATGTAGGTCGGTGCCAGGAAAATATTTTCTCATTCAGAGGAGTTGGTGATTGAAATTTCGCGAGAAGATTCTGCCGCAACCAAAAAAGTCTTTGCTTTAATTACGTTAACCCCAAATCCTGTATCATGTCCGTGGCACTCTCTCCCTTATTTCGCATTTCTTGGAACTTTCTCGATGTACTCCGTTAATCCTGTCTAATAAGGATCCTACACCGCCCAGTAGGACTGCAAAAGAGGACGGACAAGCGTAGTTGGTTGATTGGTTGGTTGGTTGGTTGGTTGGCTGGCTGGTTTGTTTGTTTGTTTGTTTGTTTAAAAGGGGAGGGGGGTGGGACCAAACTGTGAGGTCATCAGTCCCTTGTTCCCAGTAGAATAATTACCCAAGGGAAAGAAGAAAACAAAGAAGACGTACAGCACAATAGCAGGAGAAAGGAAGAACGACAGAAGGACAACAAACACTGCAATGGACAAAACAGGACAAGAAAACCACAGAAAGACACAACAAACAGGGAGAACAGATTAAAAATAAGAAAGCAGATTACCGTGGCTGGCTGACCATGAGGATAAAAAAGGAGAAGCCAGCCACTCTGCAACACATTAACACCTCCTCCTTAAAAGTTGATTGGTTAGTTGATTGAGGTTTAAGGGACCATACAGCGAGGTCATCAGTCCCCTGTTGCAAAGGTGGTCCATTTGGACGGATTTATATCTCAGAAAAGTCATAACGATAAAAGGTAAAAAGCTAAAAAAAAGTGAAAGTGCAGTCGTGTTGTCAATGGTGAAAACAAAAGGAGGGAAGTCAGCAAGTGGGCAACCCCAAGGCTAAGCTAGAGGCAGGAAATATCCCACCTCTGATCCAGTACAGGCAAGAGCACCTGCTATTTAAAAGCGGTCAACCGCTAGAATGTAAAAGTGGGGGGAAGGGGGGAAGGAGGCAAAGGGGCAAAGGGGGGAAGGGGCGAAGGGGCGAAGGGGCGAAGGGGCGAAGGGGCGAAGGGGCGAAGGGGCGAAGGGGCGAAGGGGCGAAGGGGCGAAGGGGCGAAGGGGCGAAGGGGCGAAGGGGCGAAGGGGCGAAGGGGCGAAGGGGCGAAGGGGCGAAGGGGCGAAGGGGCGAAGGGGCGAAGGGGCGAAGGGGCGAAGGGGCGAAGGGGCGAAGGGGCGAAGGGGCGAAGGGGCGAAGGGGCGAAGGGGCGAAGGGGCGAAGGGGCGAAGGGGCGAAGGGGCGAAGGGGCGAAGGGGCGAAGGGGCGAAGGGGCGAAGGGGCGAAGGGGCGAAGGGGCGAAGGGGCGAAGGGGCGAAGGGGCGAAGGGGCGAAGGGGCGAAGGGGCGAAGGGGCGAAGGGGCGAAGGGGCGAAGGGGCGAAGGGGCGAAGGGGCGAAGGGGCGAAGGGGCGAAGGGGCGAAGGGGCGAAGGGGCGAAGGGGCGAAGGGGCGAAGGGGCGAAGGGGCGAAGGGGCGAAGGGGCGAAGGGGCGAAGGGGCGAAGGGGCGAAGGGGCGAAGGGGCGAAGGGGCGAAGGGGCGAAGGGGCGAAGGGGCGAAGGGGCGAAGGGGCGAAGGGGCGAAGGGGCGAAGGGGCGAAGGGGCGAAGGGGCGAAGGGGCGAAGGGGCGAAGGGGCGAAGGGGCGAAGGGGCGAAGGGGGGAAGGGGGGAAGGGGGGAAGGGGGTAAGGGGGTAAGGGGGGAAGGGGGGAAGGGGGGAAGGGGGGAAGGGGGGAAGGGGGGAAGGGGGGAAGGGGGGAAGGGGGGAAGGGGGGAAGGGGGGAAGGGGGGAAGGGGGGAAGGGGGGAAGGGGGGAAGGGGGGAAGGGGGGAAGGGGGGAAGGGGGGAAGGGGGGAAGGGGGGAAGGGGGGAAGGGAAGGATGGTTGGTTGGTTGTTTGAGGTTTAAGGGACCAAACAGCAAGGTCATCAGTCCCCTGTTTCAAATATGCTCCATTCCGCTAATGGGACATCTCAGGAAAGTCAGAACAATAAAACGGAAAAAGGTAAAAACGTAAAAGGGCAGTCATGTTGTCATTGGTAAAAAACAAAATGAGGGAAGTCGGCAAGAGAACGAACCCAACACTATGCTGAAGCAGCATAGGCAAGACCACATGTGACTTAAAAGGTGCAACCGCTAGAATGTAGAAATACATATGGGAAAAGGAGACTAACCAATCCTTAAAAAAAAGGTAAAAACAGAATAAAAGGGGAAGAAAAGAGGATCTCGGTCAGGGAGGTGAATCGGGAATCTCCAAACACAGCTTACCGTGGGAGACACCCAAACACTCACCGCCCTGCCCCAACACCAGAGAGAGATTAAAAACCTTAAAACTGAGAATAAAAACCACTTTCCCAGAGGAAACCGAGAACCAGAGAGACCATCCAGGAATCGTCAGCCAACATCAAAGGTAAAGTGTGGGGGAGTCTGTACTTAGCACGCAGAGCCTAAAGAAGGGGGCATTCAACCAAAATGTGGGCTACTGACTGGAAGGCTCCACAACCACATAGTGGGGGTGGCTCATCACGCAAAAGAAAACCATGGGTCAGCCTGGTATGGCCAATGCGGATACGACACAGTGTGGTCGAGTCCTTTCGGGAGAGGCGAAAGGAAGAACGCCACGGGCCTGGTGTCACCTTAATCGCACCAAGTTTATTAGACAGGGGAGTAGCCTCCCAAGAATTGGCCCATGACTATGCGAAGTGGGATTTGGTGTGAAGCCGTAAATCCGCTGCAGGAGGGGTTACAGAAAACGGGCGGTAAGTAACTGCTCCCCCAGCCAAACGATCAGCGAGCTCGTTACCCGGGATACCCACATGGCCAGGGACCCAAAGGAAGTCTATGGAACAAGCAGCACGGTGAATATCAGCGAGATGGTCATGGATGGCGCGAAAAACACCGGTCAATAGCAAGAAGGCCACTCATCGAGTCCGTACATAACAAAACGCGGTTTTGTTGGGACTGTTTTATAAAGGTAAGGGCCTGGGAAATTGCCATCAATTCCGCAGTAAACACCCCACATATAGGTGGCAGCAGATGACTTTCCGTTCCAACAGAGGACGTGAAGGCATACCCAACATGAGCAGCAGATTTAGAGCCATCAATGTAAAAAACAACAGCATCCCGAAACTCCCATAAAATTTGGCGGAAAAAGGAACGGAACACCACCGGGGGGGGGGGGGGATGGAATCTTTCTGACCTCGGCGGAGATCCATCCGAATTTGAGGCCGAGGAACTAACCAAGGAGGGGTGGAGGGGAGGAAGACAGGACAAAGAAGGAAGCTGAAAATCACGGCAAAGAGACGCAAGGCGGAGCCCAACTGGTAAACCCGCCCGAGGGCGGGAGTCGGGTTGGCGACGTCCATGGCCTGGGAACATGATAGAATAGGAAGGATGAGTGGGAGAGAAACGGATAGTGAGTGCGTAAGACACCAGAAGCTGGGACCGCCGAACAGAAAGGGGGGGGGGGGGGGTGATCCCAGCTTTAACCAGGAGACTATCAACAGGGCTAGTAGGGAAGGCGGTGGCCAAACGGATACTACGATGGTGGTCTGGATCCAGCACGTGAAGTGTGGAAGGAGCAGCTGAACCATAAACTTGACAACCATAGTCCAAGCAAGACAGAACTAGAGCACGATAAAGACGGAGGAGGAGGGAACGGTCCGCACCCCAAGAGGAGTGGGCAAGGAAGCGAAGTACATTGAGTTTACGGAAACATCCTACCTTCAGGCAGTACCTTCAGGAGTCTGATATGGGGCAGCCAAGTGAGCTTGCTGTCGAAAAGAAGACCCAGGAAACGAAACTGTGGGACCACAGGCAATCGTTGTGCAGCGAGATAGAGCTCTGGATCAGGGTGGATCCTAGTACAGCGACAGAAGTGGACCACCCGCGATTTTAAAGGAGAGAATTGAAACCCGTGTGAGAGGGTCCATGCAGAGGCACGCCATATAGCTACCTGGAGCTGCCGTTCTGCAGATGTCATCGAGGAGGAACTAACCCAAATGCAGAAATCATCCACATACAGGGCAGGGGGCGACCAAGGGACCGACAGAGGCCACAAGTACATCGATAGCAATGAGGAATGAAGGACACTCAAGACAGAACCCTGTGGGATGCCCGTCTCCTGGGTCCGTGGAGAAAGGCAGTACCTACTCGAACTCTGAATGACCGATGGATCAGGAACTGGCGGATAAAAATCGGTAGTGGGGCCCGAAGACCCCACTGATGAAGGGTAAGTAAGAAGTGATGGCGCCAGGCCGTGTCATAGGCCTTGCGAAGGTAAAAAAACACTGCAACCAAATGGCGGCGCTGGGAAAAAGCCTGCCCAACTGCGGATTCCAAGCGAAGTAAATGATCGATTGGAGACCGTCCCTCTCGAAAGCCACACTGGTGAGGGGACAATAGATCCCGAGATTCGAGGACCCAATTGAGCCGACGGGCTACCATCCGTTAAAGTAACTTACAAACAACATTGGTCAAACTAATTGGCTGATAGCTGTCAACAGATAGGGGGTTCTTACCAGGAACCACAATGCTATCCCTCCACTGAGAAGGGAAGTCACCCTGGAGCCAGATACGGTTAAACACCTGAAGAAGATGTTGCCGTTGTGGAGCACTGAGATGTTGAAGCAGTTGGTTATGAATGGAATCTGGGCCAGGGGCCGTATCATGAGAAGAAGATAAGCAGAAAGGAATTCCCATTCAGTAAAAGGTTCGTTGTAAGATTCTGACTCACAAGGGGTGAAACATAAGGTGGAAGCTCCAGCCCGCTGTTTTTGATTAAGAAAAGCAGCTGGATAGGGGGCTGACGCTGATGCCACTGCAAAATGGGTCGCAAGATATTCTGCAAGAACTAATGGGTCCATACAAATGCCATCTGGGAGGTGAAGGCCTGGGAGGGTGCACTGCCGATGGCAACCTTGGAGAGAGTGAAGTGTAGCCCATACCCGTGACAGAGGGCAGTAGAACCAAGGGAAGAAACGAATCGTTCCCAACATATCCGCTTGCTCTGTTTGATTAAATAACGGGCTTTAGCGCGAAGGCGTTTAAAGGTAGTAAGGCTGGCTACAGATGGGTGCCTCTTAAAGTGTTGCAAATCTTGACGGCGATCTCGGATGGCAATGGCAATGGCCGTACTCCACCATGGGACTTGCCGGCGACGAAATGGTCCAGATGAGCGCGGGACAGCAAGGCTACCAGCGCGAACAATCGCGTCAGACACGTCACGTAGGACGTCATCAATACAACTCGACAAAGAGGGAGAAAACACGACCTGTGCAGTGTATAGAGGCCAATCGGCGCGTTGGAAAGACCAACGAGGTAACCTGTCCATCGGGGAGCGGGAAGGGAGCGTGACAATCAACGGGAAATGGTCACTATCACAAAGGTCGTCGTGTGGCGACCAGTGTAATGAAGGGAGGAGAGAGGGAGAAGAAAGAGAAAGATCGATGGCAGAAAAGGTACCATGACCGGTGATGTGTTGGTAAATGTGCCAACACCTTGTAGATAGAGGCGGCCTAAATGCACGCTATCTAAGCAGATGGGCGTGAATTCTGGAACAAGTTAAGTAGTGAATGCTAATAAGAAAAGTATGCAGCTCCTCGAATACTTAACTTTATTCGATCCTTGTGGTACATCGCTCTTGATAATACAAATAAGACTATCTTCAGATACGGTTAATGGCGCCTTGCTAGGTCGTAGTCATGGACTTAGCTGAAGGCTATTCTAACTGTCTCTCGGCAAATGAGAGAAAGGCTTCGTCAGTGTAGTCGCTAGCAAAGTCGTAGTACAACTGGGGCGAGTGCTATTCCGTATCTCGAGACCTGCCTTGTGGTGGCGCTCGGTCTGCGATCACACAGTGGCGACACGCGGGTCCGACATGTACTAAATGGACCGCGGCCGATTTAAGCTACCACCTAGCAAGTGTGGTGTCTGGCAGTGACACCACAACCGGCACTAAAATGAGTAAGGGAGTCATCATTAAGAAGGCACAGGTCGTGGTCTGCGATAAATTGATCTATAAGAAGACCTCGTCTAGATGGAAAGGCACTGCCCCACAAGGGATGATGAGCATTAAAACACCCAAGGAGGAGGAAGGGAGGAGGAATTTGCTGAATAAGGGCAGTTAAGGCAGCAGGTGTAAGAGTCCTGTCAGGAGGGAGGTAAATATTGTAAACTGTGACCGCAGAGTCTAAGTGGACCCTAACAGCAACCGGTTCCAATGTAGTTTGGAGAGGAATCCGCGTGCTAGCAATGTCTGTACGGACCAACGTACAAACGCCACCAGAAGCCCGAAGGGGTCTGACCCGATTTCGACAGGAAACACGGAACCCACGGAGGGTCGGTGAGTGAGCATCAGTAATATGAGATTCCTGGAGAAACACACAAGCTGCAGAGTAGGACGAAAGAAGGGATTTCAATTCCGGAAGGTGACGATAGTATCTATTACAATTCCATTGGAGAACCACAGAACGATGGTTTAAATGGGGGCTGAACGCGCTAAATCCAGTCATACCGCCGGGTCCCCACCCGTCACCGACAAGGAGGGGGTGACATCCACGAACGAGAGGTCAGAATCCGGTTGTGAAGTCGAGGAAGGGACCTCCGGTGACACCAGAGGCTCTTTGTCCCGCGACTTATGTTTCTTCTTCTTTTCAGGCTGAGATCGAGGAGGGCTGTGTGGCATAAAGGAGCCAGCTGCAGCAAGATCAGGAACAGAAAGAGACCTGGCGACCTGGGGGCCGACAGACCGCGGCTCTCGCAGTCGTCGCGCGGCAGCAGACCTTTGGCCTGGAAGGTGCCGGGAAGGGGCATCCCGGGAGAGGCGCCCTTGATCGGCAGACGTCGAAGGAGTGGGACACTTCTCCGGCTGGGGAGGGGGAGCAGCGCCCATAGGAGAAGGTGTGGGAGCCGCAGGGGAGGAGGGGAGGAGAGGGGTCCGGGATGGGGGTAAGGAAGGGGGAGGAAGGGGTGTAGATGTAACCAAGGCGTAACTAGATGTCATGGACACAGGGTGAAGTCGTGTATATTTCTTACGGGCCTCTGTGTAGGTTAAACGATCGAGGGACTTATACTCCTGTATCTTTTTTTTTTCCTTCTTATATACTGGGCAATCTGGTGAACGTGGAGAATGACTACCATGACAATTTACACATACAGGATGGGGAACACAGGGACTCCCGTCATGGAGTGGACGTCCACAGTCACCACAGAGAGGGGCCTGGGAACAGTGGGAAGACATGTGGCCAAAACGCAAGCACTTAAAACACCTCATAGGAGGGGGGATGTACGGCTTCACATCACAACGATAGACCATAATCTTAACTTTCTCAGGGAGGGTATCCCCTTCAAAGGCCAGGATAAAGGCACCAGTATCAATACGATTGTCCTTAGGACCCTTCTGAACACGCCGAACAAAGCGAACACCCCTCCGTCCGAGATTGTCCCGAAGTTCCTCATCAGTTTGAAGGATGAGGTCCCTGTGAAAAATCACACCTTGTACCATATTTAGAGACTGGTGGGGGGTAATGGACACAGGGATTGTGCCAAGGTGGGTACAGGCACGAAGGGCCGCGGGTTGGGCAGCTGAAGCAGTTTTTATCAGCAACGATCCCGACTGCATCTTGCTCAGGGAGTCCACTTCGCCAAACTTGTCTTCAATGTGTTCCACAAAGAATAAAGGTTTGGTATTGGTGAAAGTATCTCCATCAGTCCTGGTGCAAACTAGATAATGGGAGAAAGGTTTTGCCCCTAGCTGACGGGTCTGACCCTCATCCCAGGGGGTAGCCATGGAAGGGAAGGCCGAAGGGGCAAGAGAAGCAGCACTTGAGGAGTCAGTTCCATGCAGAGAGACGGCCGCAGAAGAACGGTCAGAGTTCTGGACCTGTATGCGTTTCGTTTGCATAGCGTCCGCCCTGATACCACCCACTCCGATCAGGGGCTCTCCTCACGGGCGGCACCCAGCCACAGCAAGGGCCGTCTGGCACGGCGGACATTGCCGGGAGTTCCGATGCTCCAGGATGACGAGCAACCACTCCATGCATGCATGAGGAGGTCACAGCTCAGGTATCAGAAGTGTGATCCCGGTGTGTTCAGGGGGCTCAACCAAAAGGGTACATAGCGACCCCACCTCACGGGCTGGCTACCGTGCTGGGGTGGATTTTCAGCAAGATAAAATTCTGGTTCTGGATGAACAGTACAACACTGACAGAAGTGTGTGACACACAAAATCACAGCTGAAAACTGGAAGCTGTGGGCTAGAGATCATGACATCGCATTGTGAATGGCTCCCTGCAGACGCCGCTTAGCAACATCAGTACTGGACGAGCAATACGAAATGCAGGAGTCATCCCCATACAGAGAAGGGGAGACCGACAGCCCTACAGCTGCTTCTAGGCCATCCATGGCCACTAAAAATACAGATATACTCAACATGGAGCCCTGCAGAACGTCATTCTCTTCAATACAGGGGGAACTATGGGAGGCACCAATTCGGACATGGAAAGTATGGAGCGACAGGAAGTTTTGGATAAAAACCGTGAGTGGGCCCTGGAGACCTCACACATACAATGTGGCAACGATATGATGTCCCCGGGTATACTGTATGCCTTACATAAGTCAAAAAAGACGGTAACCAGGTGTTGGCGTCTGGGAAAAGCTGTTCAGATGGCAGACTCGAGGGACACAAGGTTATCAGTGGTAGAGCGACCCTGGCGGAAGCCGCCCTGACATGGAGCCAGTAGCCCAAGTGACTTCAGGACCCAACCCAACCGACAACACACTATACTTTCCAGCGGCTTATAGAGAACGTTGGTGAGACTTATGAGCTGATAGCTATCCACGTCATGAGGATTTTTACCGGGTTTTAGCACCAGAATGATGGCGCTCTCCCGCCATTGCAATGGAAAGACGACATCGCCGTACACCCATTTGAAGTCGACGAGGAGATGTCCCTTGTAGTCAGACGGCAGGTGTTTAATCACCTGACTGTGGTTCTGATCCAGCCCAGGGGCAGTGACGGGGCAATGTACAAGGGCGCTGAGGAGCTCCCACTCTGTAAAGGGGGTGTTATAGGATTCACTGTGGCGTGTAGTGAACGAGAGGACTTTCCCTTCCATCCACCGTTCGGGGGTGCAAAGGGCTGGGTGGGTGGGGGGGGGGGGTTAGTTCTCCGACGCAGAGGCTCAAACATAGTGCTCAGCAGTCACGTCTGCGTTGGTAGAGAGCACGCCACTGATGTTAACACTGGGAACACCTGTTGGGGTCTGGTATCCGAAAACACGTTTGATCTTTGCCCAGACTGGGGAAGGTGACGTATGGCGCCCGATGGTCGAGAGGTATCTCTCCCAACACTCCTTTTACCGTCGTTTTATAAGGAGGCGAACTCGGGCACGGAGCCGCTTAAAGACTATTAGGTTCTCTAGGGAAGGGTGCCGCTTCTGTCGCTGTAGAGCTAGGTGACGCTCTTTAATTGTTCTGGCGACTTCTGGCGACCACCAAGGTACTGTCTTTCCCTGGGGCATCCTAGAGAACGAGGAATCACGTTTTCCGCCGCAGAAGAGATCGTTGTAGTGACCTGCTCAATCACAACATCGATGGCTCCGTGTGAGGGAGATACAATGGTGAGAGCGGAGGTGAAGGCTTTCCAGTCTGCCTTGGTTAAAGCCCATGTGGGTTGGCGTCCGTGGGCATAAGGCCTGGGGATTGACAGGAGGATGGGGAAGTGGTCACTACGACACAGGTCGTCATGTGCTCTGTATTGGATAGATGGGAGGAGTCCTGGGCTGCAAATTGATAAATCAATGGCCGAGTAACTACCAGAGCCACACTGAAATGTGTGTCGGCCCTAATATTTAACAGCCAGAGGTCGAGTTGGGGCAGTAAATTTTCGACATCTCTGGCACGCCCAGTAAGCATGGTGCTACCCCACAAGGGACTATGGGCGTTATTTGGAGGGAGACATACGCTGCGGACAGTTATTTCCTGCATCGTCCATATCCTGACACCCACAGCTTCAAGAGAAGTTTGAAGGGGCACTGGTTCATTACGTACCACGTTCAGGACATAAATGCAAACTCCACCTGACACTCTATTATATTCGCTACAGTTCTTGTAATATCCCCTGTAGCTGCAAAGTGTAGTGGTCCGCACTGCTGGTAACCAGGTTTCCTGGAGGGCAAATGGCTCTGAGCACAATGGGACTTAACTTCTGAGGTCATCAGTCCCCTAGAACTTAGAACTATTTAAACCTAACTAACCTAAGGGCATCAGACACATCCATGCCCTAGGCAGGATTCGAACCAGCGACCGTAGCGGTCGCGCGGTTCCAAAGTGTAGCGGCTAGAACCGCTGGCCACCTGGCCGGATTCCTGGAGGGCAGTGCACAAAGCAAGTGTAGAGCTTAACAGCTCCCGTAGCTCAGCCAGGTCGTGGAAAAAACTGCCGCAATTTCACTGGAGGATGACGTGATCGTCAGACTGGGAAGGCATGAAGCACTCAGTGAAGCAGTTTACAGCTGTGTCACCTGCTGGCACCGACTTATTTCCTGAACAGGCTATATCCATTTGGTCTTAGGATCTGCCGAGATCTAGGTCCTCAGCAGATGCCAGAATCTGCACCTCATTCTCAGAGGCAGAGCTTGTAGGCAGTGGTGGTGTGGGTGCCACCACAATTCCCTTGGTCTTGGAGGGTCTTCTTTCTGGATTTCTCTCACTGATCCTTGGGTTTCTCTGGCTGGGAGGGCTTCACTGATTCAGTCTCCGTGACTGCGGACGATTGTGAAGCCCTACAAGCAGCTGTTTTTGGGCTTCAGCCACCAGTGGGTGTTATCTTTCCCACTAGCAGAAAGCTGGGAAGGGAGTGACCCAAGGGACCCCTCCCTAGCAAGAGGAGCCGAAGAAGACCTACACTTCTCCAGCTGAGAAGTGGGGACTGGTGTCCTCGATGGTCGGGGGACAGTGCTCCCAAGGTAGGTGGTGCGAAAGCGACAGGGAGGGAAGTGCCCCCCACCATCAAGGGGGCAGGTGTAGTCTTCTGGCTCTGAGAGCTGACTGGAAATCGCGGAATTGAAGGGGCTACAACTGTTCTAGTAGCGGCGGCATAAGAGGAGGTCATAGCCATGGGGTGTAGGTGCTCAAATTTCCTCTTAGCCTCAGTGTAGGTAAGTCGGTCCAGTGTCTTGTATTCCATGATTTTTCTTTTTCACTGTAAAATCCTGCAGTCTGGTGAGCAAGGGGAATTACGCTCTGCAGTTGACACAGATGGGAGGCGTGTCACATGGAGTACTGGGATGTGATTCACGCCCAAACTGCTGCCGTTTGATCACCAGCAAGTGATGACGTGGTACGCTTCATCAAAATGGTTCAAATGTCTCTGAGCACTATGGGTCATTACGTACCACGTTCAGGACATACATGCCAACTGACACTACTATATTCGCTACAGTTCTTGTAATATCCCTTGTAGCTGCAAAGTGTAGGGGTCCGCACTGCTGGAAACCAGGTTTCCTGGAGGGCAAATGGCTCTGAGCACTATGGGACTTAACATCTATGGTCATCAGTCCCCTAGAACTTAGAACTACTTAAACCTAACTAACCTAAGGACATCACACACATCCATGCCCGAGGCAGGATTCGAACCTGCAGCTGTAGCGGTCACGCGGCTCCAGACTGAAGCGCCTAGAACCGCTCGGCCACACCGGCCGTTATTGAGGTGCGAAGAATTCCATGATCGTCGTCGGCGCCGAAAACGACACTGCATAGTGGGTGGAGGAAAACGCACTCAGGAAGGTGTCCTCGCCCAAGAGACGGAGGATGAGCGGGACTGCAATCCTCGACGAGAAAGTGGGCTAAAGATCTCAATGCACGATGCGCACGATGCACCTTGTAAGGCGCCATTGCCCAGTTGGCTAGCTCTTCGGGAAAATTTTGCGAAATTGTGTTCAAACCCTATTGGGAACCATCATACAAAGGCCGAAAGGTGTCAGACTCCTTTTAGTCACCTCTTACAACAGGCAGGAAAACTTCCGGCCTATTCTAAGCCCGGAGAGAGCAAGGGGGGGGGGGGGGGAGACAAGCGTAGTGTAGGCAGTCTCTTTAGTAGATCTGTTGCCTCTAAGTGTCCCGCCAATAAAACGTAGTCTTTGGTGCTCTTTCCTCACAAAATTTTCAGTGCATTCTTTCCAATTTAAGTTGTTTGTAATTGTAATTCCCAGGTATTTAGTTCAATTTAGGGCCTTTATATTTGATTGATTCATCGTGTATTGGAAGTTTAAGCCCTTTTAGCACTCATATGGATGAACTAAACTTTTCATTATTTCGGATCAACTGCCAATTTTCGCACTGTAAAGGTATCTTTTGTAAATCGTTTTGCAATTTGTTTTGATCTTCTGATAACTTTACTAGACGATAAAGGACAGTATCAACAATCTAAGACAACTGCTAAAATTGTCTTTTAATTCGTTTATATAGATAAGGAACAGCAGGGGGCCTATGACACCAGAATGCCAGAAATCACTTCCGTTTTATTCGATTACTTTCCGTCAATTACTGTGAACTGTTATCTCTCTGACAGGAAATCACGAATCCAGTCTCATAACTAAGACGATATTCCATAAGCACGCAATTTGCTTACAAGCCGCTTGTGGGGTACAGTGTCAAAAGCCTCCTGGAAATCTAGAAGTACGGAATCAAATTGAAATCCCTTGTCGGCAGCACTCACAATTTCGCGCGAGTAAAGAGCAAGTTGTGTTTCACAAGAACGATGTTTCCAAAATCCATGTTGACTATGTATCAATTAATCGTAATGATGTGGAATGATGCATTTTAAATTCGCATCAATTTACAAATATGGTTACGTGCTTGTTCAAATGTGTGTGAATTCCTAAGGGACCAATCAGCTAAGGTCATCGGTCCCTAGACTTACACACTACTTAAACTAAGTTATGCTAAGAACACCACACACACACACACACACACACACACACACACACACACACACGAGGGAGGACTCGAACCTCCTGCGGGAGTGGCCGTGCAGTCCGCGACATGACGCCCCAAACCGTGCCGCCACTCCGCGTGGCTACATGCTTGTCACCTAGCTTTTTTTAAAATTATTTATTTAATTCATTACTAGTAACTAGCTAGTTTCTTCCCCTTGAGTATTATTAAGCTAAATCACAGGAAAGGTTTTGTAATTCTTCATTTGTGTGGCCATAGTATCCGTAGCTGCTTTGTAATTCGTGAGGGTATTATTCTTATGTCGTTGCAACTACAAAAATGCGTGATTTTTTTTCAAAAGACGTGTTTCGTCTTATTGAAGTAAAGCATCATCAGTGGTTTGTAATTAAGTTTTCTAAGTACGTAGCAGTGTGATGTAGTGTGAGTTAGATGATAAGGTGAGGAGCTAGAAGTGAAATGAAATGAAAATGTGAGTAGGTGGTGGGGTTGGGGGGGTTGTGCGAGAGTGGGAGGGGGTGAAGGATGGAAAAGGCTGTTTTCTTTTTCATGTAATTTCATCAATTATTCTATATAGAGTCTAGTTTCCAATATTTCTTTTGTAATTGAGCAACTGTTTATTTCGTGTTCATGCTTCTTATAAGCGGAAATTTTCTTAGAAAGGGAGGAGCTGTCTGTATTTACTGAGCCCCCTCCCCTCCCCCCCCCCCCCCCCCCTCCGCCACTCACAGTTTCATTTCACTTCTCGCTCCTCACCTCCTCTAACTCACACTCCATCACATTGCTGTATACTTTAAAATCTTAATTACAGACCACTGATGAAATTTTACCTTAATAAAGCGAAATGCATCTGGTGAAAAAAAAAAATCACGCAGTTTTATACTTGTAACGACAGAACAAACTTACCCTCAAGATTATGTAACGCTAGCAGAATATTATAATCCACATAACAGTGGGGAGAGGGGGGTGAGGAAGGGTAGAATCGGCTAAGAAGTTTAATTTTTAAGAAGCTTACCACGTAATGTGTGCTTCCTGTTCAACAATTACGCCGACGTATTCTGAAGTTCTATGTATTCTTGTGTAAAGTGACGAAACATGCATATGGACTGTACATTGGTTATTTTAAATATGTTCACGCCTGCCATTGTGACCTTACGGCCGATGGATGTTTATGCTCCACACTAAGGAACACCGTCATATGTTGCTTTTTCCCGCACTGTCGTCTGGATTATAATGTGCAGAAAATTTAAGTTTCGGTGTGAATTAACTGGATAATGAATAAGAAATCAAAATTAGCCAGTTGATAAAAAACTGAAGCGTTTCTTTCAAAGTAAAAGAACAGCGCACACGGAAAAATTACATATGATTATTGCCTACATTGATATCTCGAAAGAAGATTCCTCATTTTATAATATGAGAGAGGAATATTAATGAGTGAATCATTTTAAGTTGTGATCACTAAAATTCAATCTAGGCCTACAGTAGTAATCAAATTCTTTGTCATCTGCTTGGAGTTAATTAGCCTTAGGGAACATAACTGAACGAGACGTCAAATTACCAATTTAATGTGTATTTCTACAACGAGATGGGTGAACTTAAATTACGCATTTTTAACGCATATGTTAAAATGTAATGTATTTATCTTACTTGCCTTGTTGCTTTTCTAGAATCAACATTGCACAGTGAAACAAAAACAAATGAACACAACTACAAACCAAAGGGGAAAAAGAACGTATATATCGTCTTTAGCCCATCTCAGCTAACAAGAAATTGCAGCTGCAGTTTTTATAACGTGTTGGATAATTTGACAGCAGAAGAGAGAGAAATTATATAAGGTGCGCTGTCACAATGTAAACAAGAGGAACTGTCGGGCGTATAGATAAATACAACATAGCATTCACCAGCACCGTGTTTATTAGCACTGTGTAACCAGTATGGCTACAGCAAAGTCTTATTTTCACGTGCATTTACATTACCTAAGTATACTACCTCGGCAATTTTATTGTTTTTAGTGGGGTTATTAACCCTAGATTACTAAATCATCATAAAATTTATGATTGGAGCTAGCACCAATTCGCGGTTCCCACCAATCTGGTAGCTGACAATAAAAGGTGTAAAACAGACCATTTTTACTTATTTTCCTGTGGCATATTACTGGAGACCTTGTAATTGCAATTGGCTAGTGCATAAACTGTAAATTATGACGAAATTTGAATAAAATATGTAGTAAAATTTTTATGGTTTAGTAACAATGCAACATGTTTCTCCCTTTAGTTAAATGTTTAAAATTATTACCGCGTCCGAACATATTAAAAACTTGAAAATATCAGACCATAATAGAAATATAGTTTTAAACGTAGACGTAAAGAGAACTAAGAAATGCGTTACGTATGAGGAAAAGGTAATAGGGTAATGGAAATTCGTTGACTTCGCCAACTAACAACCCACACGTCACCTTTCAGTCTAATCTGAAACTTCGGGATACTATAGAGAGAATTTTGTAATCACAGTCATTTACAAACAGCAGTTCCGGCGATGAAGGCACTCATCGTAACACAACATCAATATTGATAACTTCACCTGTACCTAACTCTGTTAGTTTTAAAATGGAATTGTCACACCGTCATCATTTCCATTTGTGTACTTCATCTACGAGTAAAACATACCAAAATTAAATACATTTTCTTTTCAATAGCATTAGGTCGTATTATTTTACTAGCAGTGTGGTTGAAATATTGATTTTTTTTTTACTCGAAACACATTAAATTTGTGTGCCCACAGCGGCAAAAAATAAGTAACATTGTGCTCCAGAATCTTCACGTAGGAGTCGGTTATACTGTACAAGCGAATAACGAGATTACGAAGTCATAGAATTTGTCAAAGGATATGAATAATCCAGTACGCTTTTACTGTCAGCGCACGCCTCTGCGCACTTACCTCCGGAAGCACCCTGCGGGTAGCTGTAGAGGGTTCCCTGCATACAACAGCGACGATAAACCGAGCGACGGAGGCTAATTCCGGGGGCCACTGCTCTGACAGACGGCAGACGGACGCTAGCGGTATAGGGGTCGCGCCTCCGTGTTTACAAGCAGTCCGCGGCCAAACACGTGCCGCGCGCTCCAGGCGGCCTGCCACACTGCGATTCTAGCCGTCAGTCACCTTTTCTTTTACGCTCGCACAGCACAAAAGCTAGAAATGCCATTTACGTCTGTCACTCGGCAAAGCTAGTTGCAGCCCCGCCGTTTGCTGCAGCTAAGCTCGATCGCGGGGCGAGGTACACTCAAAGCGGCCTGGTTTTTGCAGTATGAGTGACACGGAAAATTCACAGACAGACTACATACGTACTCCAAAAGCCACTGTACGGCTGACTGCGAAGGGTAGATCGTACCAAAATTGACTTTCCTTCCTATACCATTGGCGCTATGAGCGAGGGAAAATATGCCTCTGTAAGCACCTTAATCAGGATCTGTACGCAAGATATCCGATGGCGGTGGTATTGTGGTCGGCGAGGATTCTTCAAATAGAGGTTCTCTGAATTGCACCCAACAGGCTGTCTCGAGAACTATGTCGTCTTTCTTCCAAGTATTCCCATATACTAAAGGAAAAAAATCCCAGCACCAAGAAAAAATTAATGTAGAATAACGAAATTTTTGGAATACGTTTGTCTAAGTAACATATTGCAGATCTGGTGATCGAGCAGGCCAAGGCAGCATGTTGACACTGTTGAGCATGTTGGGTTACAACAGCGGTATGCGGGCGAGCGTTATTCTGTTGGAAAACACCTCTGGAGTACCGTTAACGAATGTCAACAGAACAGATCGCACCACCAGACTTACGTACAAAGCTGGTCAGGATGTGTGGAATAAACGCGATAGTGCTCCTGCTGTCATAAGAAATCACACCCCAGACGATAATTCCAAGTGTACGTTCGGTGTGTCTAGGCCGCAGACAGGTTGGTTGCAAGCGCTCGCTTAGCTTCCTTCTAACTTACACAGGGACATTGCTGGCACCGAGACAGAACCGGTTTACATTAGCGAAACAACAGACCTCCACTCCGTCATCCAATGAGCTCTCGCTTGACACCAATGACGTCGCAAACTGTGGCTGTTTGTGGCCAGTGGAATGCAAGCTACGGAGCATCTGGCTCTAAGCTTTCCTCGAAGTAACCGATTTAGTTGTGTCACTTTGGTGCCAACTTCTGCTCGAATTGTTGTTGCAGACGCAGTAGGACGCGCCACAGCGCCAGGAGGCCGTTCGGAGCCCGGCCTTTTGGCGACCGAACCTTGCCGTGCCAGCGGTCATAAGAAATGGCTACATTCCTGGTGACCATACGTTCTCGTGACCAATGCTGCCAGGAATCGTGTGCAGTGGCTACGTTCCTGCCAAGTCTTTCTACAATATCGCGGAAGGAACACCCAGCTTCTCGTAGCTCTATTATACAATCTCGTTCAAACTTAGTGAGCTGTTGACGACAGTGTCTTCGTCGTCTTAAAGGCATTCTTGACTAGCATCCACTCACTGCGTCCAATCTCAAAGATAACTAACGCGCACGACCGTTGCAGCGTGTATTTAAAGCAAATCTGATTTGCATCCTCATAGTGGCGCTACTAGCGCCCCTCTTTCGCGATATTCGAATAATCGTCATCTTGCAGATGTAGAAACACGTCTACCACCTTTAGTTATCTCGCACAGCGCATTGGTGGTGTTGGTTTGTTTTCCTTATGAGTGAAAGATGCGCTAGTATTTGGGTTACACTTCGGTATGGGCTATACGGACATGTTCCGAATACTAGCAGCGCGTCTCCGTATTCGTTCAATGTCTTATGTCATTTCTACGTGAAGAGGACTCCAAATACTCGAACATTTTTCTAGAATTGGTCAAGCTAGCATCTTGTATGCGATTTCCTTTACAAATAGAAACACGCCTGCCAATTTTCTGCCACTTTCATTACATGCAAATCCAAGAATATGAAATAATAAGATATAACTGAAATGACAAGTAGTTAGCTCCCTCATATCCTGTCCACATCTGGGTAGTTGCGTGCGTCTCGTGCACGAGCAACGTTGAGCAACTTTAAGCGGTAGCGAGGGTAGGAACACATGTTCATGTTCGGTTTGTCTTTTCGAGTTTCTCTGGGCAGATAGATTCGTTAGGGCGGTCTCCTAGGACGCGCATATGTTGCCATCAGGTCGCACGCCTCGCTTGATGGTTACCAGTCAAGGCACACTTTCTGCGTAGGATTGCCGCGAGAGCAGAGAAGAGATCGTCACTCTGGATGTTATTTTGGTAGGGTCCAGTACCTAGCCAGGGTTAGTGCTGCTTCGTTTCGACGGCGTATTACTGACCTTCTCATACAATTAAATTCAGCTACTTCTGTTATTCGTATAATTGATAATCCTAGAAACAAACGTATCAACCTTCTGACATATTTCACATATTTCCACTCGATAATGTTTTACGGATTAATGTTCTGGGGTAACTTATCATTTAGAATGCGCAAAAGCGAGGGGTAAGGATAACATTCAGTGTTCACCCATGGACGTCATACAGGTACCTCTTGAAGGAACTAGGCATTTTAACTGCACCGTCACAATACATACATTCGCTAATGAAACTCGTCATAAATTATCCGTCACGATTTGAGAAGAACAGTGATGTTCATACCTACAACACTAGAGGGAAAATGACCTTTATTACCCATTGTTAAAGCTGTCAGTGGCTCAGAAAGGACTTCAATATGCAACAACAAAAGTTTTTGATCACTTACTCAATAACACAAATTTTCTAATGAGTAGCGAAGCAATTTTTAAATCTGATTTAAAATCATTTCTCCTGCACAAATTATTCTATTCAAGTGACAAATTTCTCCTTAAAAACTGGTAGCCTGTAAAAAAATTAAGTGTGGTTGAATAGTAAGTGGGATCAGAAAGACTAGTGCGTTCATTAATGTGAACAGTAATCAGGTGTACATATCCTGTAAACTGACTCATTCGACATCATTTCGAGAAAAGAATCGCTCGAACGACCTATGGAACATGTAGCTAACTTATTGACTTGAATCGAAGTTGAGAAGATGTAGCCTCTGTCAGGCATCAGTTTTTAGAGTCTGTACGAAAGTGAGTTAGTAGCGCATTAATTTTTGGCGATTCACTAGTGAATTTTGTCTCAGTCATTGTGCACATGCTCCCGCGTTGTTCGGTGGACTTCTAGAGTCTTTTTTTTTTTGCGGCAGAGCCAACGGAGTGCTTCAGACTCGGGGGTTTTCATCGAATTAATGTTGTTTGTATTTCACTTTAAACTGATCCACGTGTTACATTTTTGTGCGACATTAGATTTCTCTTTGTGATGATGGTGCACGTGTGTTAGGAGGCATTGCAGAAAGTTTCTTGTCAAAAAAAAAAAAAAAAATGGCTCTGAGCACTATGGGACTTAACATCTGACGTCATCAGTCCCTTAGAACTTAGAACTACTTAAACCTAACTAACCTAAGGGCATCACACGCATCCATGCCCGAGGCAGGATTCGAACCTGCGACCGCAGCGAGTTTCTTGTCAGTTCAACCGTTTCAGGTCAGCCTTTCTCTCAATTAAAATTATTATTTTAGTGAATGCTATCCTCTCCAGTAATTTTTGTTCGAATTAAGTCAAAGGTAATGTCGTCCACCCATACGTGCTGTTGAAGAGTGCCTCACAGTCGCTCTTCACTCTCCGTAAATTCCATCATCGCATTCTTGCTTTTGAAGTGAATTGTCTTTGCATTAAATCATTTCTTACGCTCATTTTCGCGATCTACTTTATGAATTCTCTCGGGTTTCTTTGTGCATCCACGCGGAACGAGCTACATTTTCGCACACTATAGCTTGTGAAGGATCAGATTTTTCTTAGTCGACCATTTTCAAAATTCGTATCGTGGCTGGAGGGTCACATAGACGGATATGCGAATGATTTAATGTATAGTGTGAGTTTGCTTTTTGTTACGGCGTGACTATCCCGCAGTGGTTGGACGGAGTGATCGCTCATTTCAAATCCAATAGCATGCCATTAGCTCCCTCTACATCTCTGCGAAGCACTCACACCACGGTCGATTCCATTATTTCCGTGCTATGGACGAATGTAGATTCGAGGGTGAACAATTTTTGCAATTCCGTTTCCGTTCGTTCCCTCATACCCTGCGACTCGCTCAGAAGTGTTTTAAAGTTACCGAAATGATATTGTTGTGTTACTTGAATATAAACTTCCTGTAATTGCAATTTCTGTGTGTGTAAACGTTAACAAATAATCGTCGAATTAATTGGACCTTTGTTTCTTATTAAGTCCATAGTTAATTAATTCTCCCCTTCCCTCGATATTTATTGATTTTGTAAAACCGGCACCCATTATTCATGTACGAGGGAGTGCCCACGGTTTTTTAATCCCGTGCGCAAACCCGAATTTTACTTAAATGAGTGGGGAGCGTTTTGACGGCCGGCACCAGTCGTTAACCACGACAAGTTCTTGCTTCTTGCAAGATATGTTACATTTTCTTAGAATCCTTGCAAAAAATTTACGTCTTCCATTCGCCTTCTGTAGTATTAATGTTACATAATGGTCCCATTTCATATCATTTTTTAGTATTGCCCCTAAATACTTACACAAAATAACATGTTCAAGAAATTCACCATTAATTTTCTACTCAAATACTACACGTTTAAATCTGTCTGTTATAGGTCTCACACTAAGATGACAAAAGTCATGGGATAGCGATATGCAGATATACAGCGCGCTCAAGTTATAAAACGGCAGCTGTCATTTACACTCAAGTGATTCATGTCAGAAGTTTTCCAACGTCCTTATGGCCACAGGACGGGAATTAACAGACTCTGAACGCCGGATGGTAGTTGGAGATTGACGCACGGGAAATTCAGTTTTGGAAATCGTTAGGGAAATCACTATTCTGAGATTCGCATTGTCAAGTGTGTGCTGAGAATACCAAATTTCAGATATTACCTCTCATCACAGGCAAAGCAGAGGTCGACGGCCTTCACTTAACCACCAAGAGCAGCGGCGTTTGCAAAGAGTTGTCAGTACTAACAGCCAACGGCCTTGTCGCACTGGTAACACCGATTTCCCTCAGATCACCGAAGTTAAGCGCTGTCGGGCTTGACTAGCATTTGGACGGATCACCGTCCGGGTGCCGGCCGCGATGGCCGAGCGGTTCTAGGCGCTTCAGTCCGGAACCGCGGGACTGCTACGGTCGCAGGTTCTAATCCTGCCTCAGGCATGGATGTGTGTGATGTCCTAAGGTTGGTTAAGTTTAAGCAGTTCTAGGTTCTAGGGGACTGATGACCGCAGATGTTAAGTCTCATAGTGCTTGGAGCCATTTGAACCATTTTGAACCGTCCGGGTGTGCCATTGGCAAGTGGGGTGCACTCAACGCTTGTAAGTCCAATTGGGAAGCTACTTGATTGAGAAGTAGCGACACCGATCCGAAAACTATCTACGGCCGGGAGGGCAGTGTGCTGACCACATACCCCCCTGTATCCGCATCCGGTGACGCCTAAGGGCTGAGGATGGCACGGCGGTCGGTCGATACCGTTAGGGCTCCTAGGTCTGTTCGGACGGTGCTTTTGCCAGTGCTAATAGACAAGCAATACTGCATGAAATAAGCGCAGAAATCAATGTGGGACGTACGACGAACGTATCCATTGCGACAGTGCGGCGAAATTTGGTGTTAATGGGCTATGGCAGCAAACGACCGATGTGAGTTCCTTTGATAGCGTGACATCACCTGCAGCTCCTCTTCTGGGCTTGTGGCCATATCGGTTGGACCCTAGACGACTGGAAAATCGTAATCTGATTAGATGACTCCCGAATTCAGTTGGTAAGAGTTGATGCCAGAGTTCGACTGTAGCGCAGATCTCACGGACCCATGGACCCAAGTTGTCAACAAGGCACTGTGCAAGCTTGTGGTGGCTCCATAGTGGTGTGGGCTGTGTTTACCTGGAATGGACTGGTCGTCTGGTCCAACTCAGCCGATCGTTGACTGCAAATGGCTATGTTCGCTTACTTGGAGACTATTTGCTGCCATTCGTGGACGCCATGTTCCCAGACAACGGTGGAATTCCTATGGATGACAGTGCGCCATGTCGCATGGCCACAATTGTTCGCGCTTGGTTTGAAGAACATTCTAGACAGTTCGAGGGATGATATGGCGACCGAGATCGCTCGACGTGAAACCCATCGAACATTCCTGGGACATAATCGAGAGGTCAGTTCGTGCACAAATTTCTGCACCGGTAATACTTTCGAAATTATCGACGGCTATAGAGGCAGCACGGTTCAATATTTCTACAGCGGATCACAACGACTTGTTGAGTCCTGCCAAGCCGGATTGCTGCACTACGCTGGGCAAAAGGGGATCCGACACAATATTAGGAGGTACCAAGTACTTCTGTCAGCTCAGCGTATGATACGTTGAACCACATTTAACTGGAGCTGTCATTCAGTGCCAAGTCGTTTCACATTTTATTACGATCTCCCAACGATGACAGTACTCTTTAGATAAATGCATCGTTAGTGAATAAACATGTAGTGCTGCTGATCCTGGCTAATAAATTTTTTATGTGTATTAATAACGTTTGAAGTGCAATTAGGCTTCGTAGGCGAGCACACGATGTTACTTTCTTTTCTGTGGAGCATTCACCGTCCATTGTGATTTATTGTGATGTATTCTAACACAGTCCTCGAGTCAATCACACATTTGTGAATACACTACACATGATCTTATATTGGTTGGTAGCCGACGATGTGAGTCGAGAGCCTTACGGAAATCTAGGTAAAGGGAATTTACCTTTCCATCTGTAATAATTGTGTTGTGGGTTGGCAGGAGAGCCAACACCGGGTATGAGAGGAAGCCGAAAGGCACGAGTTTTAGCTCACGCAGGCTGGCGTGAGGTCTGGAACAGAACAAGGAAATTAGACTTTAGAAAGACGGACGTAGCTGGTGGAATACTTAACTTTAATCCATTAATGATGAGCGTCGCTCTTGACGGTACATGATTACACTATCAATAGTAACTGGTACTGGCGCCTTGCTAGGTCGTAGCAAATGACGTAGCTGAAGGCTATGCTAACTATCGTCTCGGCAAATGAGAGCGTATTTTGTCAGTGAACCATCGCTAGCAAAGTCGGTTGTCCAACTGGGGCGAGTGCTAGGAAGTCTCTCTAGACCTGCCGTGTGGCGGCGCTCGGTCTGCAATCACTGATAGTGGCGACACGTGGGTCCGACGTATACTAACGGACCGCGGCCGATTTAAAGGCTACCACCTAGCAAGTGTGGTGTCTGGCGGTGACACCACAAATTGTTTGTAAGATATCGTGTGTGAATAAAGCAAGCTGTGTTTCACACTCGTGGTTTTTCGCGAATCGGTGCTTGTTCTTTGAGAGAAGCTTGTTTCACTCCAAGAACGTTGTAATGTTTGAGGTAAGAAGATGCTCTAGTTGTAACTGTGATGAAATACGCTCCTGCAACAGACGGACGTCTGTGACTTTGGTCTGCATTTTTGTGTTTCCGACCTTTTGCCCTCTTTGTAAATAGGAGAGACCTGTGCCCTTTTCGAGTCACACAGGACTCTCAACACGAGAATTCTCGATAAATATGAGATAGAAAAGGAGCTAATTCCATAGTGTATTCAATGTAAATCATAACTGAAATTCCATCACTGTTTATCGCCTATTTCGTTTGAAGTATTCGTAGTTGTTTTTCAATGCCAGGGGCCTAATATCGGTTTCCCCTATCTGTGAGCCTGTGAGACGGTCAAAGATTGGTGCAATAGTGATACAGGTAATCGCTTGCTGTTAATTTAACTTAGGTAACTGGCGACGATGTCTAAAATAAGAAATTGCGGTGAAACGCGGCAGGAAAAAAAATGGGAATCCCGAGATCAGGCCCTAAGGATCATGTGGTAGTCGACCAACCGCTGTTTCATCCTCAGTCACTCCCCATTGGTTGCAGTATGTGGGGGCATAGGATTAGCGCACCGTGCTCCCGGCCGTTGTCGACATCGCGAACTTGGAGTCACTACCTTTCAATCAGGTAGCACCTCCACTGGCATCACGATGCTGAATGCATGCCAGTCCAGTCCTCCCTCCGAGGAAAAGTCTCTGGCAGTATCCAGGTCCCCACATGTGGGTCTGTTACGCTGACCACCCAGTTACGGAGACGGATATACACATTAATGCGACCACCTGTTAGAAAGTTAATAACACTTTTTGCCGTGTGGACCTCTGCGAGACGTGCAGCAAGAGAGTCAGTGCGGTTCTGGAAGGTACCGGCAGAGATTTGGAGCCGTGGCCAGCTGTGCCAGCTTGCTAGGGTGAGGCTCCACGGCGCGGACAGTCCGATCGAGGTGGTTCCAAACATTCTCGATTGGGTTTTGATGTGGGGAGCCTGGTCGCTAGGGGAATATTGTAAACTCATCCTGATGCTCTTCAAACCACACACGTACACTGCGAGGTGGAAGCCAACCAAAAGGCCACTCCGGGAAATCTCGTGCAATTGCGCGTGCATATTTCGCTGACGTCAGCATCAGCACTCCTTATCTCCAAAGTCATTCTAGGAATCGTGACATCCTGCCACGAGCCGAGGTCAAGGACGGGGGGCCTCTTGCGCCCGTCTGCACGTCTGCGAATTTTGCACGAATCACACTGCGCCCTGATCGCCACTCCTCCCTCTTCCCCGTCCCATCACCCCTGTCCCCCCGGTCAGCATTCTTGGGAGCGAGCTCGACTACAGTTCCCTTGCATGCCATGTTTCGCTCCCGCGTTGTTCGCTGCGCCCCGACAGCTTACGTGAAGGAGCACATGCCCCCCCTCCCCCCTCACACCCCACGCGTTCCACACGCCTCGCACCTCCACCCCCGCGACGTAATGGTACTATGTACAAAGTGTTACGTATGTTGGAATTATTTAAAATATCTGTCCAGGTGTGTAAGTATTGATCTACCTAGATGTCGCAAAATAGTAATAATAATAACAATCGCGAAAACAATATTTACAGCGATAGATAAATAGTTCACCCACTTGTGAGAGAAACGTCAAACTGTAAAGATGTCAAGACATATATCAACAATCCCTACTGCGATGCAGTGTAAGCATTACCGCCGATGCTGATCAATAGTGGGGAAAAAAAGCAAATAATCTCATCTAATGAAGTGCGTTTTCCTTGCAGACTAGGTGAAGTCTTTGCAGCAGCAGACACCTGACGTGAATATACTGCTGTTCAACGAAACCTACTGTTTGAACGCCATATGGTTTAAGCGTGTCAGTGCCGGCATGATATCGAATAGGGAGTTCTACCCGCTGGTAGTATTTCAAAACCCGCGATTTAGTGACGTCAAAGTAGTATTAGCCACGGATGAATGGCGTCGATTATGCGATGTGTCAATGCAGATTTTGACCTTGTTCCACGGAAACGTGTACTCTCCCTCGATGATACTGGGTGAACACACAATCTGTGTACGGGACTTCCCTGGTACAGTTAAAATATTTAATAACAGAGAGTGCATACATCTACAGACGTAGACTTTTAAGAGTTAATGAATACCGTCTATGCAATACAGCACAAGCTAGAGTGTCGATAAAGGTAGTAGTCATATGTCCACCGATTCTATGGGACATTGTGGAATGACCTATTGGAGTTAGTTCGCTGATGTTTCCGCCAATCGGGAGAAACTATAGCCCAACATTACCATATTTGGGCACTGAAATACGATCTTATTTGAGTTTATTTATACACTCAGCTATATGTAACAGATTATGAAACCCCACGCATTCCAGTGTAAAGGAACAGTTGCCATCACGACCGAGTGGAAGATACAACCTTTCCACGACGGCCTCGTGGCCTCTTATACAACAAGCTCTTTTTTTCCATATTCTGAGAGGTGGTAGTATAGACGAAAACAAGAAAAAATGTCCAGTTCAAATGGTTCAGATTGCTCTGAGCACTATGGGATTTAACATCTGAGGTCATCAGTCCCCTAGAACTTAGAACTACTTAAACCTAACTAACCTAAAGACATCACACACATCCATGCCCTAGGCAGGATTCGAACCTGCGACCGTAGCAGTCGCGCGGTTCCGGACTGAAGCAAAACGTCCAGTTAACACGGGTTGCAAAGTCAGTGCTGTGAGCACTTGTTCATCTTTGCTTCTGTGAAACACATCTTTTCCACTGAACAAGTGCTGAATAGCCCTTAAAGTATGCAGCCAAGTTTACTAGACAATTTTTTCTTGTCTTGGTCCATACTACCTCCTCCCAAAATGTGGAAAGGAAATAACTTGCAGCAGATATCAGAATGATTTCATATTGATATATTTACCCTTCTCCATCATTCCTGAAACTTTATAACGTCGTCACGGACTCACCCTGTATGCTGACTGGCTTCTTGTTATCAGCTTTTCTGACTGGTTATTCTGGCATTGCTCTGAAGATAAATACGTAAGGTAAATACGAATATTTCGTGTGGTGAACATCCTATGTTTCCATTGTTCCAAGTAGCCATCCAAAATTATGCAAATAAGCGACAGAAAAGCGCCTATGACATAAAGCAAGGGGTGTTCGATAAGTAACGCTACACGTTTATTTTCTCGTCCAGTATCGGTTTAAAAATGCATAATTTGTTGTGAGACATGAAGGAATATTCCAACGTCAGCCCGTATAGTTTTATGAAGTTCAGTTAGGTGGCGACACTGTATGTAACCTCCAAAATGGCGTCTATAGCGGAGGTGCGTTCCAAGCGGAGTGCTGTCACTGCATTTCTTTTGGCGGAAAACCATCGCAGATATTCATAGGCGCTCGCAGAATGTTTATGGAGACCTGGCAGTGAAGAAAAGCACGGTGAGTCGTTGGGAGAGGCATCTGTCATCATCGCAACAAAGTCGTGCAAGGCTATCCGATTTCCCGCCTGCCGGCTGGCCGCACACAGCTGTGACTCCTGCAACTTTGGAACGTGCGGACACTCTCATTCGAAGTGATCGACGAAGCACAATCAAAGATCTTGCTGCACAACTGTAAGTCTCTGTTGGTAGTGTTGACACACTCATCCACCAGTTGTGGTGCGCAAAGGTGTGTGCCCACTGATTTCTTCGCCGCCCAACAGAAGACCATAAAGAGCAGCGTTAGGAGGCTGATCGGGCCTCTTTTTTTTCCGAAGAAAAAATTCAAAGTCAGACCTTTCGCCAGTAAAAGCATGGCGACGGTCTTCTGGCACTCTGAAGCGGTCGTCAAGTCTGAAGTATATGGTGCTACACTTAGGAACTTGAAGAAACGACTCCAGCGTGTTCGTCGCCACAAAAATGCAAACGAACTTCTCTTTCTCTATGACAACACAAGGGCCCACAAACGTCTACGCACACACGTGGAGCTCACAGATCTTCAGGTGACCGTTCTTCCCCATCCACCCTAAAGATCAGATCTCGCACCCTCCTATTTCCATCTGTTTAGGATGCACTGCGCGGGAAGCACCACGTGGATGACTGGGAGGATGTTGATGCAGCAAGACGTTGGCTCCGAAGTCGACCAGTAGATTGGTAGCATACGGGCACGCAGAAATTCCCAGTAAGGTAGAGGAAGGCCGTCACACTGAACGGAACGGAGATCATGTTCAAAAATAGGATTTTGCAGTCAAAAGAGTGGAGGATAATATGGTGTATGGGAATCACGAATAAAACCTCCCTGCTTTCAGAAAAGAATGTGTTTGAATTATTTGTTGAACGACCACTTGAAAAATAATTATTGAAGTTTCGCAAACTCCATCGGTGAGCTGACAGTCCTAAGGGCTACTTTATTAAACAACACAGCACTGCAGTATGAATCCAAAGGTTTCGTAGGATTTCCTTACTTAAATTCTTTGTGGTCCCTTTCAATTAAAATAGAGGAGTAGGAGACAAATGTATCTCCTGTATATGTTGTCACCTGTTTGTTGCACTGTATTTACACAATACCATATAAGTAACATTCATACAACTGCCTATCACATTTCCCCAATTTATTTGTAATTAATACTCACTGAATATGGTATTCTTTGTAATATAAATACTTGTAATGTACTCGTAACGCTACCTTGATTCTTGAAAAAAAAAATTACTGCTACTATACTTGATTGAAAATTTCAGTGCACCATAGATAGATGTTAATACAATTGTTACTGTCATATTATTCATTTTATCTCACCTCTATGTTGCTCCTTGTATATAGCACAGTATTTACATAATACCATATAAGTAGCATTCACACAAGCTGGTTACTACATCTGTCAACTTCATTTGTAACATTATACACTCACAATGTAAGGTTTATCTTTGTGTTTTAATTTTGATTAAGGTATGTCATTCTTTAAAAACAGTCATTCTGTGAAATCAAAGCAACCTGTATATTGTGATGTCTCTGAGAGAGAATGTCTCTGACACTGTTGAGTTTGTAAATCTATAATCTCTGTGATAACTTCACATGTGCCAAATTCTTTTTGGTGTGTGTATATGTGTGGTGCTTTACACAATAAGGTGCTGTGCAAGTTACGTAAGTGCTGAATATATTTAGGAATATGCGAAAAATACAATCCTGCAACTTCGGAACAAAATCGCGAGGAATTTTCAACGTAAGTACCATAAACACTTAACCTTACACATTTATTTACGCTGTATTTCATCGTTTGGAGGTTAGTTATTCTCACATAGGGCGCTTCTAACGCTGTTTTTCTACCGTAGGGCAACAACACACCAAAAATACTTCGCCACAGTGGAAAAATAAATATCGAAACGGACGATAATGTAAAGTGCATCTTGAAAATCATGTGGACAGCAGTCTGATGATGAACTTTCCAGTTCGAAACCGGTAACGGCGCTATTTACCTAAATAAATAACAGTATTAATAGTAGCTGGTTGCTGTTTTCTTCTTTGTAAGAATTAACCTACATTAATTGTACACAGTCACGGTCTCACCATGTCAGTTTTAGACAAAATAGCAGTATCACTGAATTACCAAACATTTGCTTCAAGACATTCTACAGTACATGCAACAGTAGTTTGAGAAAATTTAAGTTATTTGCGAATATTTGTCTTGCTATCTGTGTAATAACACTTCAACGGCTTCTTTTCTTCAATCATTGTTTTGTGGTGGTGATAACCATCCGAAATACATGTGAATCAGAATGTAGCGCCTATTTAGTCAGTTAAATAGCGGACAGCATATTTCAGAACCGTGGAAACATGTGTGCATCGAACTTATTAACTAACTGTAACACATAGAACCTGTGTTGTAACTATCATTTCTTTTGCCTAACAGAAGGTAACATATGTTAAGCAATTATCTCGAGAATTAATGTAATCAGACAAGAATGAACTCTGCACCTGCTTGGTGCTAACGAGATGGTGTTTCGTACATTAGACTACGCAGAATGGTCGGTGTTTTCCTTCAAATGTTGGAAAGTTTTGGTTCCATTCTATGCTTGCAGTTAATTAAGCAATAAGCTTGCTGTACTACAACTTCCATGGTTCTGAAACATACTGACCATTAGTTATTTGAAAAAACAGGCGCTACATTCTGATTCACATGTATTTGCCATGGGTTATCGCCATCACAAAACAATGACTAAAGAAAGGAAACCGTTAAAGTATTATAACACGGACAGCAAGACAAATGCTCTCGCATCACTTATATTATCTCAAACAAGTGTTATGTATAAGATTCCAGCCACAAAATGTTTGGTTACTGAATGATAGTCTACTGACTTCCAGGACTGAAACTGTGTTATCCTACTACGTCTACTAGACATTTACTTGTAATTATGATGAAATATTCTGAACAATTTGTGCGTAATACGTGACACTGAGTTGGAAAATTCAGGTTTTCAACACCAGGAAGGTTATTTTACAAGTAAATCACAATGTTGCTCATCCTTTACGTTGTCATAATTCTGATTGTTTCTGCCTTAGCCTCCACTACAGCAATGAGAGAATGTTACTCAGGGAAATTTGAGACGTTTTAGCAAGCCACGTGTATGTTAGCTTGCGGAACAGGATGAAACAGATTCAGCTTTAATCAGTTGTTGCTCATTAGAAGCGACGACACCACGCCGGCCGTGGTGGTCTAGCGGTTCTAGGCGCTCAGTCCGGAACAGCGCGACTGCTACGGTCGCAGGTTCGAATCCTGCCTCGGGCATGGATGTGTGTGATGTCCTTAGGTTAGTTAGGTTTATGTAGTTCTAAGTTCTAGGGGACTGATGACCACAGATGTTTAGTCCCATAGTGCTCAGAGCCATTTGAACCATTTTTGACGACACCACCATGCAGTCTTTACTTAGGTAGTCAGTGCTATACTACAGTGAAGCGCCAAAAAGCTAGTATAAGCATGCGTATTCAAATACAGAGACACGATGACAGGCAGAATACGGCGCTTCGGTCGGCACCGCCTATATATGACAACAAGTGCAGTTGTTACATCGGTTACTGCTGCTGCAATGGCAGTTTATCAAGATTTAAGTGAGACTGAAAGTGGTATTATAGTCGGTGCACGAGCAATGGGACACAGCATCTCCGAGGTATTGATGAAGTGGGGATTTTTGACCAATTCACGAGTGTACCGTGAATATTAGGAATCCGGTAAAAGATCAAATCTACGGTTTCGTTGCGGCCGGACCAACGATGACTGAAGAGAATCGACAGAAGTGAAATCCTTCCGCAAATTGCTGTAGATTTCAATGCTGGGTCATCAACAAATGTCTGCGTGCGAACCATTCAACGAAACATCATCGATATGGGCTTTCGGAGCCGAATTCCCACTCGTGTACTCTTGATGACTGCATGACACAAAGCTTCACTCCTCGCTTGGACCCATCAACACCGACATTGGACTATTGAGGGTTGCCTGGTCGGGCGAGTCTCGTTTCAAATTGTATCGAGCGGGGATGTGTACGGGGTATGGAGACAACGTCATGAATCCATGGACCCAGCATGTCAGCTGGGTACTGTTTAAACTGGTGGAGTCTCTGTAATGGTGTGGGTCATGTGCAGTTGGACTTATATGGGGACCCTAGATACGTCCAGATACGACTCTGACAGATGACACGTACGTAAGCACCTTGTCTGATCACGCGCATCCTTTCATGTCCATTGTGCATTCCGATAGTCTTGGGCAATTACAGCAGGACAATGAGACACCTCACACATCCAGAATTGCTACAGAGCGGTTTCAGGAACACTCTTTTCGGTTTAAACACTTCCGCTGGCCAGCAAACTCCCCAGACATTAACGTTATTGAACATATCTGGGATGCGTTGCAACGTGCAGTTCAGAAGAGATCTCCACCTCCTCGTACTCTTACAGATTTATGGACAGCTCTGCAGGATTCATGGTGTCAGTTCCCACCGGCACTGCTTCAGATGTTATTCAAGTCCACGCCACGTCGTGTTGCGGCAGTTCTGCGCGTTCGCGGGGCCCCTCCCACGATATTTAGCAGGTGTACCAGTTTCTTTGGCTCTTTGGTATAAGTGCGCCACCACTAACGTCATTCAAGGCAAGTGGACAGTTAACACTACCATATTCACTGAGCACCCATACCATTTAGATCATACATTTGTTACTATAATCTACTAGCAATGATTACAATATGATTGCCGCTGATGCTTTGCCAAGAAAAGAGAGAAGCGCCTGGTAGATGGTAATGTCTATTTGAAGTAAACCAAGAATGTGGAAAGTTCAGTCTCTAGTAAGGATCATTTGAAAGTGTTGTGTTAATTAAGGCAGAAAAAAAATTAACTGATAATGACTCACCATGTGCATCATAAGGGTGACAGACAATGCGTGTCCGGGAGCTGCAGATATCAACCTTCTATGAAATGTATGTATTACGCTTAATAAAATGGACATCTTTGAAATTCAAGAGATGTTCAAAACAACCATTAACGTGCATCATGAACACATAATGAAAAATGGAGGGCTTCAATGGTCATAAAGGTTCGCACCATTAAGCTCGGAGACGAACTCCTTTGGAGTTACAAACCATGCAGTACGTTCAGCTAGGCATCCACTCTTAAGGAATGCATATAGAATCTTAATGGTGTAACAGGGTGATGAGAACTGATGGAATGTGATGGCATACAACCGAATGCTGAGCAGTCTGTCGCGGAGCTTATCCTTTAAGGCGTAGCTGCAGAAACTGCTATAACATGTTTTATAGGCACGAAAAAAAATCCAGAGGCTGAATTTGTCCAGTGGTGCAGGTATTACGAATTGCAATGTTAACACCTTAACACTTTTCAGGAGGGGAGGGTAGTTTGACTTTTATACGCAGATCAGGAATCAAGCAAAAGCAAGTTATTTTGACCAGCTATTAGCCAAAAGCAGTGCTCATACCATACCTATAGTTCTCTTACGGCCATTTTCCCGCGCTTGCTTCTTGTGACGTAAATGTTCCCTACTGTCCTTGCGAGATCACGCACACGAGAAAGAATCCTAAGGGGACAGAGCACCTCCAACTTCTCGCAGCACAATAAATAACTTTCCAGCCAATTTACCGCCCAGCTCCCCATTCGGCATAATTGTATACGAACGCATTAAGGCATTGATGTTAACTGATCTTGATGCAGCTGACTTGCTACCTCTATTTTCCAGTCTTCCTCTAATATGCACTTCCTCTTCAAATCCCGATTGGTCGAAGTCGAAAACAAATTCCTTACTGAACGGTGGGATAAGTTTTTTTATCTCATCTACAAATCCTCAGACCGATTTCGCAGTTTTTTGTGCGTAGTGAAGTTGACATTTTGTTTAAAATTCGTTATCTTACGTCTCCCAATTCTGTAGCACTGTTAACAGTTATGCAGCCATCCACTGCTTCCTTGAAATCACTGTATCTGATGTCTCCCGCAATTTGATGTGCATAGTGCACACCCACATGTATAAGTATACTTGAAACGCGGTCAAACCAGTTTTTGTAAGAAGTACACCTTGTCCTCCCTTGAATGCACTCTTATGCACTACACGGTCATTTTGCTGTGGACATATTCTAAATCTACTGATAATTTTTTTTTTACTCTGTTGCGGATGATCTTCCATGTACATAATCGCTTTTAGTACCGGCTCTTTGGACAACGATTGTCCTCTACTACATTTCACTGGAGACGGCACTGTGGCTCGACACATGTTCCATTGTCACTTTTTCTTGTGAAGCATGTTTTGTCATCGCTGTACTCCTCAGATACATCGACCGCACAATCTAGTTTATACGACACCACACAGTCCACTGACTCATCTTGTAGAAACGTTAATATTTTATCTGCTACTTCTTTCTCATTCTGCATTGTTCCTTATGTTCCTTTTTGACGAAATGTCAGCTTTAGCAACTATTGTAGATACAATGCAAAGCTTGCTTTATTTATCGTTGCCATTGTTCTGCTTTGAATCAACACCAATAGCACTATTGTAACAACAACAACGTTGTACTATTGTACATATAAGTAATTTTTTTTCCATCTGATTTTTCGATAAACTAGTGTAATTCATGTTCGGCTTTCATCTCTTTTTTATTTCATGCCATTATGTTAAGGAAACTGTAAACAATTTTAAATGTGAATATTAATGTTTATGTCAAATGTCAAGCAATATTGTAATAGAATTGAAAGGTAACAAATGTTGAAACTGTTGTAACATGTTTAAAATTGTAACTGTGCGTCTGGTCCATACGTAGGCAATGTGTTAGAATATGTAGAATGTAAAACCTCGGGTGAATACCCTGTCTGTAAGGGAGCGGTAAAAGGTGGATGGCAGGCGAGAGCGGGAAAATGCGCACGGGCACTGCACGGCACAACGGGCTCAGCAGTAGTAGTTGGAGTTTGACATTGTTCTGAGCAACACCTTCTGGATCGAGGAGGCTCTCCTGGAAGACGTAGTTTTATTGAGCCTCGGGTATGCCGTTCCAACGCCCATACAGCATGGCAAAATTCCATAGGCACTAAACGGAAAAGTATTGCGACGCTATGAAGAAATAAAGTGCCGGTACGTCAAGAGCCATAGCTGTGGTTGTATATGTGCTCTGTGCCTCGCCATCTCGCCGCCTGCCAACCGCCACATCGATACAAACAGGTTGAAACTTTTAGTACTGTATTCGTATGGAGCAGTGTTACTTTTGTTCCATACTGTTCAATAACAACTTAAATTTTACCAGAACTTTCCTATCATTTAATTAGCCTCACAACTAACCTAGGTAGGGTCCTTTCCAAATGTTGTGCAATCCGAGTGTCCCGAAATGAAAAATTAAATTTTGTGTTAATAATAATTACTTGCAGACCTAACTATGTTAGAATGGTGTTTAAAGAACTGTTTTGTTAATGAACCAGTAAATGAATAACGAAGGTCTGATAAAGTTGGAAGATAACTTTAATATTGATTTAGTAATGAAGTTTAATTATTTCGAGACAGATATAAAGGTATTTAAATGAGTAGGAAATAAGATAAAGAGAGTAGTAACTCATATATTGGAAACCTTGAGCACATAATCGTGTCAGTAATTAATTTTTTTAATACAGTGATCATAACAGTTTCAAGGCCCTCCCCCCCCCCCTTTTTTTATTCATTTGAATTCTGAAGTGCTCTAAATTGATTTGACCAGCAAAAGTTAAAGTCAATGTAAAAGCCAAAATTTATCAGTGTTTTATCTTTATCAAAATTGACATTTTGTGTGTGGCTCGAAAGTGCTATTTCTAGGGTAACCTATGCCCGATTTTAATCAGATCAATAGACAGTGCGAAGTTTTGTAGTATACATTATAGTGTAGTGTTATGTATTTATGGTTTTTCCATATCAGTACAGAACGTGAAACTATCAGTTCAATAGATTTTCTGGTTCTAAAATTCTACTATATTATGCCGTGTTACTACTTGTTGCTTTGCACGAATATCTGCCAACTTGTACAGGGAAGAAACTCAGTTAATGCCTAATTAGGCTGGCGACCGTATTATTAACAAATTGGTAGCATCTTCTGTGTTGCTTTTTGTCCATCCTGACGTGTAGTTGCATTTCGGACTTACTTGACGTATCATTGTTATTACAGAGCGGGTGTAAGTCTGATTTGCCACCATTCAGGTAAACGCGGTCAATATATATACAAAAATCCTGTCTCGTAAGGTAAACCCCACTCACTTACTATAGTACAGGCTTTAATGAGTATCGTGTGCCCCACGCGCACGTTACACTATAGCACTGTTGTGAGTACTTGTCGACTAAACAATTCAACTACACTCCGTAACCTCAAGCTGTGCTCACCTTTGGACACCTACTATCCCGCATCCTGTTGTCATAAGCAGCCAGTACTGTGTTTGCATGGTAGACAATATGTGGAGCGTCGAATGCCGTAAGCATCATTGGCCTCTTGCGATTTCGGACTCAAGGGGTTCCTTTGAAGACAGAGAGACTCCAAAACAGCAATAACGGGTTTACATAACGGAGAGAAGGGAAGAGTCTTCACGTACACTATAAGATCCAAAGTACCTGTACGTCCCCAAAAACATACGTATTTCATATTACGTGAGTTGCGCTGCAACCTACTACCAGGTACTCCATATCAGCGACCTCAGTACTCATTATCCACCGTGAGGGAGCAGAATGGGGCGCTCCGCGGAGCTCATGGACTTCGAACGAGGTCAGATGATTGGCTGTCACTTGTGTCGTACGTCTGTATGCGAGATTTCCACACTCCTAAACATCCCTACGTCCACTGTTTCCCATGTGATAGTGAAGTGGAAATATGAAGGGACACGTACAGCGCAAAAGCGTGCAGGCCGACTTCGTCTCTTGACTGACAGAGACCGGTGACAGTTGAAGAGGGTCGTAATGTGTAATAGGCAGACACCTATGCAGACCATCACACAGGAATTCCAAACTGCATCAGGATCCACTGCAAGTTCTATGACAGGAGGGTGGGAGGTGAGAAAACTTGGATTTCATGGTCGAACGGCTGCTCATAAGCCACACATTACGCCATAAATGCCAAACGACGCCTCGCTTCGTGTAAGGAGCTTAAACATTTGTCTATTGAACAGTGGAAAAACATTGTGTGGAGTGACGAATCACGGTACACAATGTGGCGACTCGATGGCAGGGTGTGGGTATGGCGAATGCCCGGTGAAAGTCATCTGCCAGCGTGTGTAGTGCCAACAGTAAAATTCGGAGGCGGTATTGTTATGGTGTGGTCATGTTTTTCTTCGAGAAGGCTTGCACCCCATGTTGTTTTGCGTGGCACTATCACAGCACAGGCCTACATTGATATTTTAAGCACCTTCATGCCTCCCACTGTTGAAGAGCAGTTAGGGGATGACGATTGCTTCTTTCAACACGATCGAGCTCATGTTCATAATTTACGGCCTGTGGAGGAGTCATTACATGACAATAACATCCGTTTAATGGACTGACCCACACAGAGTCCTGACCTGAATCCTATAGAACACCTCTGGGATGTTTTGGAACGCCGACTTTGTGCCAGGCCTCACCGACCGACATTGCTACCTCTTCTCAGTGCATCACTCCGTGAAGAATGGGCTGCCATTCACCAAGAAACCTTCTAGCACACGATTGAACGTATGCCTGCGAGAGTGGAAGCTGTCTTCAAGGCTAAGGGTGGGCGAACACTATACTGAATTCCAGCATTACCAATGGAGGGCGCCACGAACTTGTAAGTAATTTTAAGCCAGGTGTCCGAATAATTTTCATCACATAGTGTATTTCTCAAATTCGAGCAGTTTGATCTTTGTTAATTCCTGATAGCTGCAGAGTAACAGGTCGTTTTGGCTTTTGGAATTTTAAATGAATGCGTGGTGTCCGTTCTTTCGGACCGGGGTTCTACTCACTAGGCAGGTGCGTTAATCACAGCGCCATCACGTTATCGCAACTGCGCGGACTATCTCGGCACACAAACCGGCCGATCCACATTCCCACCTATCCGCAGTCTCTGCCCATTTCCTCCAAGGTCGCTACTCTGAGATTCGCACAGGAGGCATCTGCACAGAAGAAGGTGGACCCATTGCCCAGGTAGGTGAATTAATTTTATGAATGCGTGGTGTCTGTTCTTTTGGACATATAGGAAATGTCTAAATACAGTTCTTCTAACACTGCTGTAGTACTCCATCTACTGTTGATTATGACTCGGAAAGCGACGTTAATTTGACGTTGAGAGAGGACAAGTTAGTCTCTGTCCTATTCTCTGCATACGGAAAGTTATTGAAGATTTTATTACAACCTGATGCACCTTGAGCGAGACTCAAGAAAGTTAACGGGCTGAGCAGACGTTGATGGAGCCTGGTAGGGTGCTAAAAGCATGAGGTATTTGTATGGTTCTTAGCTCCTAGAAACGGCGTGTTGGGAGGTGAAAGCAATTGGCGGCGATCTCATCCCTCAGTAAATCTTGCCGGACAGACCCACAGCTGTACAGGGCACACAGGCAACCCCTCCTCGAGACAGGTGTCCAGCAGAACAATGTCGAGCTACCGGCAGTGGCGCCAGCGGAAGGCTGGGCTGGGGGCGACAGACTGAAGTAATGCACCTACACAGTGGGTTGTAAACTGGGCATTGTGTGCAGAGACACACGTAATAGAAATTCACAAATTTTCGTGTTTGCTGATACTGCAAATAGGCCTGTGAACCACTTCCATCAGCTGCCTCGGTCGTCTAAGAAACTCTGGGATCTGATAAATGTTTGGAGATAGAATCTTTATTACACCTCATAGCTAGGACGAACACGCTGCAAGGCACAGGCGATTTAGATAAACATCTTAAAGATTGTATCTGTTCGCTTGTTACCATGGGAAGCGACACGACTTTGAAGAAAATCATCTTCCCCCTCTGCGAAAAGTTAAATAAGCCAGTAATTGGCGGTTCATTTTTTTTCAAGAGATGCAGGTTTCTTAACTCTTGCCCTGGTTCGACATGAGTTTGTGCTGTTGTGTGGGAGGGGAGATTTAGCGACTCTAGAGCCCAGTGATTGTCTCAAGATGGCGTGGTGTCGTTCGTGCAGCTTGAGGGAAAACGGATTTTTTCCGGAGAGGTGTAAAGCACTTGGGTGATGGACTTTGGTCTGGTAAGAAGACTTCTGGTAGATGCTCTGGCCATGAGACAGACTTCACTTGCGAATAGTTTAGACTGGGGAGCCTGTGGTGGAGTTCTTACTCTACCGGCAGTGTGACTTCATACGTCTCGGACTTCTCGTTTCCCGACGGCGCACTTACGCGTTTTTGGTTTACCAGTCTTGACGTTTGGTATCCTTGTGCGCTCTGTCATACAAGTGAGCCAAATTGGTCCTTGGTACGACCAGCGAACGGGTGTGTCACACATTGAAATCTACTGTGATTTCAGGGCTCTGGTAGAGAGTAAATTGCGATCCGTCTGCCTGATCGCTAGACTGTGAGTTTTTGCATTTCTTTCGTGACCGCAGCACTCATCCCGCCAGCTGCAAGTTACATCGCCACACAAAGCAAACAGGGTAACGTACAGCCGCTCCGGCAGTCAGGCCGTACAGATCTCAATCGTCACTTGCTCACAGCTACACCTATGTAGTGAGACCACAGCAGATTTGACGAATCAAAGATTACTGACCGTCAGATCATTTCAGATTGCGTTATCCACATTTTTAGGGCCAGAGTACTTGACTACTTCTGCCACCCAGGATCCTTGTACATTGTACTCTTAAACCTCCTATTAGTTGTTTACAGTATTCAATCAATAACTTGTTTAGCATAATGCTGTCTGTTTTAATAAAATAAATGTTGTTAGTAAATGTTGCTTCATTGCCAATCTTTTATAAAGTCCCGACTGGGTAAACTTTCAACGTTCAGTCCATCACCTGACGACTTACTGAATGAGGTGTGAACTGCTGTAATAGTTGTGTTGTCCGTCGCGTGAATTTTGTTACGTGTTGTGGCAGCTGACAGTCAATGTTGAATGTAGACAAGCGCAAACATCTTCACTGCTGTAGGGGATGTTTTTCTTTGCTGTATTTCCCCCATGTCACAGTTGGTAAAACGACATAACACACGTTCTGTTGAAAAAAATTCAGGTTCACAAGTTCTTATTATGAATCTGCGAGCAGTAGTAATGCATGAAGACTGTTGGAGAAATAATGGAGAGCTCCGTGTTTTTTGAAGCTTTATGATCGGTGCTCTGGTGTCATATTATGTTTCCGAACACAAAATGTTTATTTATTGACTTCATGCTGAAGCAAGTGCTATTACGAGTATATGAAAGGAAGAAATCAGTAATGCGCTTCTTAAAAAAATTCATTACTAGTGTAGTACAATCGAGTGCAGGTAAGGCCCTTAGTTCCTCTTTGTGCGTTGCGTAAATTTTGGTATCACTTGATCTTACTTTGTGAGAAGGTTCTTTTTCTTTCTTGGGATCAAAGATAATGGGCAGTCTATCGGTCTATCACTGGTTATTTCGATGGCTCATGAATCTACGAGGCGGTGATGAAAAGAAATTCCTCAGAATTTTTTATGTGAAAACTCTTAAGGCTCTTTGAATAAAGCATAATTTAACATTCTACATCTTTATGCTTCGTGTCTTAATTAATTACATTAATGCAGCCCTTTGCGGCTATAGCGCTCCAAATTGCAGCTTGTAACATGGCAATAGTTAACATAACTACGTCGTTACGCGAGAAACAGTATACCGAAATCGAGTTGCGAATCTGAAGTGTTCTTCCATACACGGAACACAATCTCCTTCAGCCTGACAACGCCAGACCACACACGACCGCTGCGACATCTGCAACAATCAGACGCCTTGGGTTCCCATCATCCTCCTTATAGTCCTGACGTGGCCGCAACCGATTTGCATTTGTTTGCAGAACTTGAAGAGCGCCTTCGAGGACTTTACTTTGACAGCGATGAAGAGTGAAGCTAGAGGTGACGTTGTGGCTCCGACAACAAAGTCAAACGCAGGCCGGTGTGGCCGAGCAGTTCTAAGCACTTCAGTCTGGAACCGTGCGACCGCTACGGTCGCAGGTTCGAATCCTGCCTCGGACATGGATGTGTGTGATGCCCTTAGGTTGGTTAGGTTTAAGTAGTTCTAAGTTCTAGGGGACTGATGACCTCAGATGTTAAGTCCCATAGTGCTCAGAGCCCAACAAAGTCAAACGTTCTGCATTGACAGTATCAACCAACTGGTCTCTCACTGGGAGAAATGTGTTCGTAGCTAGGGAGAATATGTTGAGGAATAGATGTGTAGACTTGAAGAATAACGACGTACAACGTTAATAATTTTTGTTTTATCTAAAAAGCTTTAAGAGTTTTCACATAAAAAGTTCCGAGTCATTACTTTCAGAATGCCCTCGTATTTTGAACCATATGGCGGCATTAGAATTGGACCACAAGCTCTTTTCCATCTCTGTATAGCCAAAAGAACATTGTGGACAACTCAAGCCACTCATATCGCTCGACATGAATCCCATCGAACATTTATGGGAGATGTTCGAGATAATTCGCGCACAAAATCGTTCATCGGCAACGCTTTCGCAATTACGGACGGCTATAGAGGAACCATGGCTCAATATCTCTGCAGGGGCCTTCCAGCGACTTATTGAATCCATGTCACCTCGAGTTTTGCACTCGCCGGGCAAAAGGTGGCCCGACACGATTTTAGGTGGTATCCCATGACTTTTGTGACTTCAGTGTAAAGCGCGTGTAGGTTTTGCTGCACAGTTCGTCCAATATTCGCTAGGAACAATGGATCCCAAGTTGACCGATTACGTGGCCCACCTCAGAACAGAATACTGGCGCATCACCCGTCGGTTGCAGAACAATTATAGGCGTCCGTTCAATAACTTGTGTGTCGTTTTACTCCTGCAGTAAATACTCCTTTCACCATCTCAACATTACTCCTGCTCCTTCTGTTCCTGTCACAAGCCCTCTGTCGAATACATTCAAGCGGTAATCTCGGCTACTAAGAACTGCGTTTATTACTGCGTTTTATACATCCCGGAACAGAAACCATAGCCTTCCTCAGAAGACTCAAATGGCCGTCAGTGTTTGATCACTTATTGACCAGAATTGTAAATCCATTTACGCTACACAGCAGAAAGCGTTTCTTCGTTAATGTACCTCAAATTTTCGTCTACAAAGGTGAAAAGTGATATCATTCAACAATTGCTCTGAAAATCTACCGGATGGGTATACACTGACGGGCAGAAATCGTAACGCCAAGTTGTGCGATGTAAACAAAAGTTGGCAGGCGTGTTTCTACATCTGAAAGATTACGTCTATTCAAATATCGTGCCAGTAGCATAAGAGTCGCGCTAGTAGTGCCAATATGAGGATGCAAATCAGGTTTGTTTTAAATACACGCCGTAACGGTCGTGAGTGTAAGTTACCTTTGAAACTGGAGATGGTGAGTTGATGTTAGTCAAGACTGCCTTTGAGGCGGCAAAGATGCCATTATCAACATCTCACTGAGTTTGAACGACGTCATGTAAGAGGGCTACGAGAAGCTGGATGTTCCTTCAGCTATATTGCAGAAAGACTTAGAAGGAATGTAGGGTAGGCACTGTAAATTTCTGCTGACAGCAGTGGCAATGAGAATGTATCGTCGTAGAAAGACCGGACTCCGGCGCTACCGAAAGGGCAGACCATTGTGTTCGGCGTGTGGCTCTGGCGCAACGTACTACATCTGTAGTAGCAATCTGAGCAGCAGTCGGCACCACAGTGACACAACCAACTGTTACAAAAATCGGTTACTTCAAGAGCAGCTCCGAGCCAGACGCCCTGCAGTGTGCATTCCACTGAGGCCAAACGACCGCCATTTGCGACTTCAGTGGTGTCAAGAGAGAGCTCGTTGGAGGACAGGGTGGACATCTGATGTGTTTTCTGAAGAAAGCTAATTCTGCTTCGGTGCCAGCGGTGGCCAGTGTTGGTTAGATGAAAGCTAGATGAGGGTTTGCAACCAACCTATCTGAGAGCTAGACACCCCTGAAGTTATTCTTTACAGTGCGATATCATATGGCAGCAGGAGCACTCTCGTTCTTATCCCCCGCACTATGACTGCAAAACTGAAAGTCAGTGTGGTGACTGGACCTGTTGTGCTGCCATTCTTTAACAGCATTCCTCGGGATGTTTTCCAACAGGACAACACTTGCCTACATACCGTTGTTGTAAACATGGTTCAAATGGCTCTAAGCACTATGGGACTTAACATCTGAGGTCATCAGTCCCCCAGTCCTAGAACTAATTAAACCTAACTAACCTAAGGACATCACACACATCCACGCTCAAGGCAGGATACGAACCGTAGCAACAGTGCAGTTCAGGACTGAAGCGCTTAGAACCGCTCGGAAACAGCGGCCGGCCGTTGTTGTAACACAACATGCTCTACAGAGTGCCGACATGTTGCCTCAGCCTGCTCGATCATAAGATGTGTCTTCAATCGTCCGGAACCACGCGGCTGCTACAGTCGCAGGTTCGAATCCGGCCTCGGGCATGGATGTGTGTGATGCCATTGTGTTAGGTACGTTTAAGTGGTTTTAAGTCTAGGGGACTGATGACCTCAGATGTTAAGTACCATAGTGCTTAGAGCCATTTTTTGTCTTCAATCGAACACCTATAGGGATATCATTGGACGACAACTCCAGCGTCATCCAGGTCCAGCATTAACTGTCCCTGTATTGACCAATCAAGTGCAACAGACAAGGAACTTCATCCCAAAAACTGATATCCGGTACCTGTATAACATATTGCATGCAAGTTTGCATGTATGTGTTTAGCATTTCACATTTGCAATGGCTTATCTCGCACGTACGTTAATCTTTGATCTTGCAATGTTAATCACTTAAATATGTAAATATACTGCCGAAGTGTCACTACTGTACAATCATACACAAAAGTATCCGAACGACCTGAATTGCATTTCGCCTGATTCGCATGCAACCGGCATAACGCAGCTGTCTAGCAGGTCCTCTAATCGCTCCTTGGTACAGTCGTTTGACTATTGAAAATGGTTCCAACAAGTCACCACTAGAAAACACTGCTCTGTATCGCAGTAACTCATGATGTAAAGTAATACCACGATGCTACAAATATCAGGGAACACCTTATCACAGATAAGACTGTCCTTAAGGCTGGTAAGCTCACATTTATTACAATAAACGACATACCTGAAATGTTACCACATTCATTAATACGACAGATAGGTAATGCACGTAGTAAGTTCGTCGTATTCATGATTTCCTCTTCAAAGTAACATACAGTACTTATTATTTAACACAAAATTATATTAAAAATTTAAGCTATCCACGAGCAGCTAATTGAGAATATGTATGAACTTCAAATGACACGACGAACCGTCTCGTTCTGCATATGGATCAAACCCAGGTCAGGCAGACTAAGCAAAGATTTCGTGACTGAGGCAAAATAAAAGCCATTCCTGATTAGGCATACAGAGAGTGATATACCTCGATTTTAGACAGTATCAGTTAGCAAATATCAACTTTAAATTACATAACACAAACATTTTTAACGGACGCGAATTCCTCCCCAGAATCTCTTGTCCCTGGTAACGAACTACGAGAGATGTTAAATATTGCTTCTTCACAAGCAACTTACTTCAAATGCCGAGAGGTAAAGCTTTGTGTTGGACACGGATTCGAACCCAGAACCTAATCGGATTGATATCGAAACACAACCAACTGTGACATATCCGGTTTCCTTGCCAGTAGTTAGATGTTTTAACTTCAAGTTTAGATTTGGTTACTAGTATTGCCAAAAATTTCTGTAATTCATGAGTCTTCATGGCTAGTCATCAATATGATGTGATTAGATTAGACTAGATTAATTCTTGCTCCATAGATCATGAATACTACATTTCGTAATGATGTGGAACATGTCATTTTAAATGAAAGATTTCTTTACATATCATGATTCAATTTCTTTACAACAATTTTTTACACACACTCACTCTCCCTCATTCTTTTTTATTTCTCTCTCCCTCTCTCTCTCTCTCTCTCTCTCTCTCTCTCTGTCACACACACACACACACACAGACACACACACACACACACACACACACACACACACACACACACACACACACACATTTTTTATTTTTATTTGTTTGTTGTGTTCGACTATCGGCGTGGCACGAAAACGTCTGTGAATGGGTTTCTTAGTTTTGAGTACACTTGCGAAAGAAATATGAAAACAACTATGAGAGTTACTGATTTATGATGCATAGTTTGCAGTCAATTCTGATAATTTTTAGTAACTACGCTCCAGTCTCTAAACCTATTTACAGAAATGCGAATCAATCACATTACGTATTCCAGGCCGTAGCAGCTGCGACTTGTAGACACCAGCTATGGTCACTTCCCAGCCCACTATAGGATCACATCAGTTCGGCTTCTTCCTGCTGGTACTGTAACTGAGATTTGGCAACAAGGCAACGTATGTTTGGCAACTCTGTGATCGACGAGTTACTTCCTTGTGTGCACGGAATTAAGCCTCAAAGTTCACTTGATTTTACCTGTCATTTCCATTGAATAAACTCAGTTATTATCGCTTGAGGTGTTACAAAAGATTGTAAATTTACGGTTTTCAGCCCAGGAAGGTCGTTGCAGGTGGAAATCGCAACTAATCTCGTCCTTTAAATAGCGATTTATGAGTTCTAGCCACTATTGACCTCGTAAGAGGAAGCTCACAGACATACCTGTTCGGCAGCTCTGTGGTAACGTGCTGACCTGTGAGAAAGCGTCTTTTATGGTTCGCAGTTCCAGTCTCACTGACTTCAACGTTTTTACCCCTTCTGTAAAAGAGCTACAAGCAGTCAGATCAAACATCAGTAAGGAAATCGCAAGAAAATACTTTCGGCACTTAGTGCAATGGTGAAAAACTTACAATGCTGCACAACAGGTAACGCCTCTTTCCACTGCTGACCAGCAAATTTTGGGTTTCTAGAAATACATAACTATATTTACAAAATGCCACATTTGCATACCTCTTGCGTATGACACAGCATACCAATTAAACACAGACCCAATCAAAATCTAAGTGAGTAGTATTTTACTAATTCGTGTCGATAGAGGCATGCTTGTGTACAGATACTCAGTTTTATTAAAACAGACTTTCGTCGTAAGGTTATCGTGGGTAGTTTTATTTCATTTCTTATAATACAGTGCACAGTTTTCGTAAGGTTTCCTTTAGTGTTAATAGTAAACATGAGAGCGAAATGAATCATCAACGATATATGCGAATTCTCTGATGTTATCTGTAACAGTCTGGCGATGCACATGCAGTTTATTGATTACATGCATGTAGAAAACATGTTCTGAGTTAAAGCTGTCAAACAATGTTTGAAGAAGAATAAAATGCCACTACCACGCGACAGCTAATGAAGAAAATACTTTTCTGAAGTACACTCCTGGAAATTGAAATAAGAACACCGTGAATTCATTGTCCCAGGAAGGGGAAACTTTATTGACACATTCCTGGGGTCAGATACATCACATGATCACACTGACAGAACCACAGGCACATAGACACAGGCAACAGAGCATGCACAATGTCGGCACTAGTACAGTGTATATCCACCTTTCGCAGCAATGCAGGCTGCTATTCTCCCATGGAGACGATCGTAGAGATGCTGGATGTAGTCCTGTGGAACGGCTTGCCATGCCATTTCCACCTGGCGCCTCAGTTGGACCAGCGTTCGTGCTGGACGTGCAGACCGCGTGAGACGACCCTTCATCCAGTCCCAAACATGCTCAATGGGGGACAGATCCGGAGATCTTGCTGGCCAGGGTAGTTGACTTACACCTTCTAGAGCACGTTGGGTGGCACGGGATACATGCGGACGTGCATTGTCCTGTTGGAACAGCAAGTTCCCTTGCCGGTCTAGGAATGGTAGAACGATGGGTTTGATGACGGGTTGGATGTACCGTGCACTATTCAGTGTCCCCTCGACGGTCACCAGTGGTGTACGGCCAGTGTAGGAGATCGCTCCCCACACCATGATGCCGGGTGTTGGCCCTGTGTGCCTCGGTCGTATGCAGTCCTGATTGTGGCGCTCACCTGCACGGCGCCAAACACGCATACGACCATCATTGGCACCAAGGCAGAAGCGACTCTCATCGCTGAAGACGACACGTCTCCATTCGTCCCTCCATTCACGCCTGTCGCGACACCACTGGAGGCGGGCTGCACGATGTTGGGGCGTGAGCGGAAGACGGCCTAATGGTGTGCGGGACCGTAGCCCAGCTCCATGGAGACGGTTGCGAATGGTCCTCGCCGATACCCCAGGAGCAACAGTGTCCCTAATTTGCTGGGAAGTGGCGGTGCGGTCCCCTACGGCATTGCGAAGGATCCTACGGTCTTGGCGTGCATCCGTGCGTCGCTGCGGTCCGGTCCCAGGTCGACGGGCACGTGCACCTTCCGCCGACCACTGGCGACAACATCGATGTACTGAGGAGACCTCACGCTCCACGTGTTGAGCAATTCGACGGTACGTCCACCCGGCGTCCCGCATGCCCACTATACGCCCTCGCTCAAAGTCCGTCAACTGCACATACGGTTCACGTCCACGCTGTCGCGGCATGCTACCAGTGTTAAAGACTGCGATGGAGCTCCGTATGCCACGGCAAACTGGCTGACACTGACGGCGGCGGTGCACAAATGCTGCGCAGCTAGCGCCATTCGACGGCCAACACCGCGGTTCCTCGTGTGTCCGCTGTGCCGTGCGTGTGATCATTGCTTGTACAGCCCTCTCGCAGTGTCCGGAGCAAGTATGGTGGGTCTGACACACCGGTGTCAATGTGTTCTTTTTTCCATTTCCAGGAGTGTATTTGGCCACGATGCGCTCTCCCCATACATAATACAAAAGCTTCGAGATGCATCTGCTGCCTGGCTGTCTTTTAAACCTGAAAAGACCAAAATGTCACAGAAGTTAGCCCTTTTTCCTCATGCGACTATTTTGGGTTCAGAAGTGAAGGGAATTATGTTCAAAATTCCATTAGATTGGTAACTGCAGCAGACAGCAGGATTGCTTTTTTTAAAAATTTGGTAGTAAATGTATTCGAACTCCTGACATCTTATCTATGGTGCACAACACTTACCATTACGCTACTAGCTAACACACAACTCCAACAGCTCCAGAGCTGAACAACAACTCCTCCAGAACTTCCGCATACCACAGCGCTGCGAGATAATGCAAATATCCGGGTCTAGACTTCTGACAATGAGATAAACAGTTACAGCTTTTCTTTTGCGCTGCACGACGTTTTTTATAAACAGATAGCGCAGTAGAATAGCTCAAGTGGAAAGGAACACTTTCTATCTAAATTTCTGCATCCTACACTGTTGGCAGTTCTGTGTAGGTGGCAGCTAGGTGATTTTATTTCGTTGAAATGGTTCAAATGGCTCTGAGCACTATGGGACTTAAGATCTGTGGTCATCAGTCCCCTAGAACTTAGAACTACTTAAACCTAACTAACCTAAGGACATCACACACATCCATGCCCGAGGCAGGATTCGAACCGGCGACCGTAGCAGTCGCGCGGTTCCGGACTGAGCGCCTAGAACCGCTAGACCACCGCGGCCGGCTTTATTTCGTTGATTACAAAATAGAGTCGAATGTATGCCCTGGGTAGCCGAAGCAGCTAGTTCATGGTGATTTGGTCAACCCAGTAAATGAATTTACTGAATGTGCTGCAATTTACTACAGGGAGCCTGTGTGTCAGAATTCTCATCCAGTGTGGCGCAACGGCGTTACAATAGAAAAATGAGTCACAGAGAAGAGGGTTTGGTGGTCTGTTGGACTGATGGTAGGTTCTTATACCTATGGTCTGGCTTCGATTCCCACTTCTGCCAATGATTTTAGATAGGGAGAGAAATATTCCATTCTTTTCTGACTACACCAAGTGAAGAAGATGTAATGGCAGTGTGGTCCGAAATTCACATGAAAGATGATATTCCCTCTCTGCCAAGTAGACGTTAGGTTGAACCACAATAAAGGGTGGAGTGGCGACATGTAGAAACTGTATCACCAGTAACCTTTCTTATACTAGTTAATTATTTCTAGTGACGAAACAAACGCTATGTAGGGTCACAGGACACTTATTCCATCTTTTATCTGAGCTTCTGTATGTCGATAAAATTGGTTCTGAACTGAGAATGCAACTCAGACCGCCCTTAACGCGGAATTTGATCCCTTCGTGGCAATACAGCTCGGCTACAGTTTGCTGTTTGTTCAAAACTGCAGTTTCCTCAACATCTCCACATATTACGTGTGAATGGGTTCGAATCCTGGCCCAGCACTAAAGATTTCGTTATGTGTTATCAAGCTCTAGCATAACACCTATCTGCTGGTGGATAATAATTTTGATTCTTAATGTTTTTTTCATTCGTTGTCAACACTAACGATATCTGACGTTTTTAACTCTCAGTGGGACACAGAACTATTTGCGAGATCACTGTAAGTTCAAGATGTTATTCTGAGCTGCTAGTGGAGAAAGATTCGGTAGCTGACGTCTCTTTGTGTGTAGTCAACAACGATATGTGTGGGGCTCTATTCGCAGTGAGCACTGAACTCTTCGTCATATTATTTCTAGTTCAAACATGCTCACATGTCGCTGCTGGTGCAACAAACCCATATTTAATGTTCGTTTTCTCTAGAATATAACAGCGATAGGTGCCGAGTTGGAGTCCTGGGAAGGAAAAAATTAATGTTTCTTCTCGTCATTTCAGTTAAAACATCTAGCCACTGGCAAGGAAACCGGATATGTCACAGTTGGTTGTGTTTCGATATCAATCCGATTAGGTTCTGGGTTCGAATCCGTGTCCTACACAAAGCTTTACCTCACGGCGTTTCAAGTAAGTTGCTTGTGAAGAAGCAATATTTAACATCTCTCGTAGTTCGTTACCAGGGACAAGAGATGCTGGGGAGGAATTCACGTCTGTTAAAAATGTTTGTGTTAAGTAATTTAAAGTTGATATTTGCTAACTGATACTGTCTAAAATCAAGGTATATCACTCTCTGTATGCCTAATCAGGAATGACTGTTATTTTGCGTCAGTCACGAAATCTTTGCTTAGTCTGCCTGACCTGGGTTTGAATCCATATGCAGAACGAGACGGTTCGTCGTGTCATTTGAAGTTCATACATATTCGCAACTAGCTGCTCGTGGATAACTTAAATTTTAATATCATTTTGTGTTAAATAATAAGTACTGTATGTTACTTTGATGAGGAAATCATGAGTACGACGAACTTACTACGTGCCTTACCTATCTGACGTAATAATGAGAGTGGTAACATTTCAGGTATGTCACTTATTGTAATAAATGTGAGGTTGCCAGCCTTAAGGACAGTCTTATCTGTGATAAGGTGTTCCCTGATATTTGTAGCATCGTGGTATTACTTTACATCATGAGTTGCCGTGATACAGAGCAGTGTTTTCTAGTGGTGACTTGTTGGAACCATTTTCAATAGTCAAACGACTGTACCAAAGAGCGATTAGAGGACCTGCTAGACAGCTGAGTTATGCCGGTTGCATGCGAATCAGGAGAAATGCAATTCAGGCCGTTCGGATACTTTTGAGTATGAATGTACATTAATTATGTTTTGGTGTTGCGTTTTTTTTCCGATAGTGTATTTTGTGATGTACATTTTGTGGGATAACTGATGTCTTTTTACAAACGTCTTCCAGATCAAGTTTTTCAGCCTATCCATGACGCACACCCTTAGATCAAACAAACCTATGACTGTTGATGCTGCCTTCCTTTGCATCTGTCCAGAATCTGCACTTACAAGGAAACATAATAAACTTATCTTTATATTTTAAGGGAAAGAAAGCAAGCCAGCAAGATATCAGCCCGAGCAATGGATTCCAACCGTACCTTTGGGTCATAATTCTGACAGTAGGCAATTATGACCTTCTAAATGTAAAACTTTTAAACTTGACGCACAGGTTGTTTTTCACTCTCTCCGCCCCACTGCAGCCGCTTATGGCCGACACCGAAATTACTGTACAGTGGAGTAAGAGGATCGTGTTCATAATGCCGGTGAACCACATGCGTGGGAGGATGACATACTGATCACAATTTACGCGTAAACAACGGTTTCTCGAACAAGATTTCAAAACAAGTTGGGCAGAAGTGTTCCCCTCCCACCCTAATCTTCCCTCGCCTTCAACATCCAGCGAACAGAAGAGCTATGGTTGTCACTCCGCGATCAGGCAGTTCAGCGAATCCTCGGCGCCCGCATCTCGTGGTCGTGCGGTAGCGTTCTCGCTTCCCACACCCGGGTTCCCGGGTTCGATTCCCGGCGGGGTCAGGGATTTTCTCTGCCTCGTGATGGCTGGGTGTTGTGTGCTGTCCTTAGGTTAGTTAGGTTTAAGTAGTTCTAAGTTCTAGGGGACTTATGACCAGAGCAGTTGAGTCCTATAGTGCTCAGAGCCATTTGAACCATTTTTGAATCCTCGGCTCTCCGCTTTCCGCGCGCTGTTGGTAGTCACGTATTCGAATGGGGTATCACACAGCTGTGCGGCGGAACCACACACCGTTCATCATAAGAATAAACCTAATGCAAACAAATACAAACGCGATGATTGGTCAGAAGCCGTAGCACACCTACACAGGTGTTGCGCTCTTGGAAGTAGGTTCTACTTATGTATGCAATGTACAGGGTGAGTCACTATTTCCACCAAGAATAACTCCGAAAGTATGATAGGAGCTGAAAAGTTGCATGGGACAACGGGGCCCATAATATGACATTGGTTTTTTTGTTGCTAGGTGGGGTCACTTCAGAGATATGAAGGTCAACTTTGTTTTTTAAATGGGATGCTATAGTTTGGTACTTATTTTCTTATAGCGGCTATGGAGACGAATCCAATGATGTGTAACATTAATGTCTTTGAAGGTCAAGGAAGATCACAAAGGTGGCATGAACGTCCATTTACAGAAGGTACTCGAAGTGGTGACCATTGCTATCAATGCATTGCTGCAATCTTCTTATCATGGATCGAGTGGTATTCCTTATCACATTGGCACATATCGAAGCACGTGCTCTGACAATTCTCTCTCGCATATCTTCAGGTATAGTTGGAACGTATTTATAAACAATGTATTTTACGAATCCCCACAAGAAAAAATGCAGACGCTTCAATTCTCAATTCTGGCGAACGAGCCGGCCACGACACATCTCCTCCGTGTCCAATCCAACGATTTGGGAGTTGTCTCTGAAAAAAATGGTTCAAATGGCTCTGAACACTATGGGACTTAACATCGGTGGTCATCAGTCTCCTAGAACTTAGAACTACTTAAACCTAACTAACCTAAGAACATCACACACATCCATGTCCGAGGCAGGATTCGAACCTGCGATCGTAGCGGTTACGCGGTTCCAGACTGAAGCGCCTAGAACCGCACGGCCACACAGGCCGGCAGTTGTCTCTGAAACTCATTTCCTGCCATCAGCGAAAAATGTGCCGGACACCCATCGTGTTGATATCAAATTCTTTTCCTTGTTCCTAAAGGTATTTCTTACAATAACAGAGCTAATGTTCCTTTCAGGGATGTGGTGTACTTCCTACCATTAAGATTTCCTTCGATGAAATAGGGGCCTATAATTCTGTCCTCCAGAATCCCACACCATACATTCACCGACCACAGTTTTTGGTATGCAACTTGTCGCAGCCAACACCGATTTTCAGTTGCCCAATAATGCACGTTATGCAAATTAACATTTCCATGGTTCGTGAATTTAGCCTCGTCAGTAAATAAAATCAAATTAATAAATGAGTCATCCGTCTGACTCTGAAGTTGAGCCCATCAGCAGAATTCAATGCGTCGCAGCAGTTGATTTTTCGTGAGACTGATGTGGAAAGGATGATATTTATGGCCAAGACTACTCTAGCTCATTCCAGAGTCCCTCGCGATTTGACGTGAACTAACACAAGGATCTCGAACCACAGTGGCAAGAGTACCAATTTCCGTCGCGCGGTATAGCCGCGCTGTCTTGGGCGTCTTGTCACGGTTCGCGTGGCTCCCCCCGCCGGTGGATCGAGTTCTCCCTCTGGCATGAGTGTGTGTGTCGTCCTTAGTGTAAGTTAGTTTACGGTAGGTTAAGTAGTGTGTAAGCTTATGGACCGATGACCTCAGCAATTTGGTTCCATAAGATCTTACCACAAATTTTCAATTTACCAGTTCGTTTCCTCGTTGGTAACTTTACTTTGCCGGATGTGTTACCGATGCGTTAAAGATCCAGTTGTTCTCAATTTATCATACACATATTTAAATGTACGACGTTTAGGGTGAGTACATTGAGGATATCCTTCAACGTATAAGCCCACAGGTCTCACTGAATTTCGTTGGCATTCTCCGTAAATGAGAAGCATACCGACTTATTCTTCGAAGGAATACATCATTCACATTCGCTTGATTCGACGATACTAGTCTAACCGTTCCTATTAGCATTGTATTGCGAAACCGCCGAATGATCTTTACGTGTCAATAGCACGTTAGGTGGATACGCCGTATTCGGCGAATATTTACTATTTGCACGATATACGAGAGAGAATTGTCAGAGCACGCGCTTCGATAAGTGCCAATGTGATAAGGAATACCACTCAATCCATGATAAGAAGAATGTAGCAATGCAATGATAACAATGGTCATTGCTTGGAACACCTTCTGTAAATGTATGTTCATGCCACCTTTGTGACCTCATTGACCTTCAAAGACCTTACCGTTACACACCATTGGATTTGTCTCGATAGCCGCTATCAGAAAATAAGTACCAAACTATAGCATCCCATTTAAAAAACAATGTTGACCTTCATATCTCTGAAACGACCCCACCTAGCAACAAAAAAACAACGTCATATTATGGCCCCCGTTGTCCCATGGAACATTTGCCCCACAAACTTTCCAGCTACTATCATATCTTCGGAGTTGTTCTAGGTGGCAATAGTTAGTGACTCACCCTGTGTAGTTACTGAATTAGAGAAGTAATTTGGTTATTCACTGCAAGGTATGGTTCATGGGTTAAAGTCTCATGAGGGTAATTTTTTCCTCGTTCAATTTGAAATACCTACATCTCGTAATTGTGAAATTCGTCATCATATTTTATGAATAATGCACGTCTTCTTTCTAATTACATATTGATTGCACGCGAAATTCATATTTTCATTTCAAATATAAATTCTTAATTATCGATATTTTATGAAAAAACTGTTAATAAAGGTCACTTAAAGTAAGAAAACATAGCAGATTACATTTTAAGACGAAAATGAAAAACCGAATACTTTTTATTTGGACTGTGTCCATTGTTTTATACCAGGAATGTAGATATGTGTTGTAGAAACATGGAAAACAATTTTTTAGAGCATCGAGCTCACCATACAAATGCTGCATTTTTACATTTTCCACTGTACCATTACAATATGAACCCAATACAACTGATTAGGAGCCAAGTTAAGGGATTTGACCCGAGAAATAACAAGACTGTTATGCTGCCAGGCGTACTGGAAACGAACGCATGCAACTTTTTCACACTTTCAGTGCCGAACGCTTGCGGGATATAGAACGGTTCGTCATAAAAGAAGAGGAAAAAATGCGGCGCCTGGTTGATTTCGTGGATTCTGTTGTTGATCGACTCGTTTCAACGTAGCAAATGACAGTTCCAGAACTGAAACGTATTCCTCGGATTCGGTTAAAGTAGGAGCTAAGAGATTACTGACTGTAATTAATACCTTCATTGGCTTGAGTATTAAACAGTACGTTAAAACCCTGCAGTAAGCTTTTGCATCACACGTAGCTCGCTCAGAAAAATTGCCCTGTGTTTAAGTTAGGAATTTTCATGACTCTTGTTTGTAATTATAATCCAATGTAAGGTAAGAACGGAGCATTTTATACTTTCGGTCTCGTTACCTAAGAATCGCGCGGCAATGCTATAGTTTTGCTGAATATTATTTCATTCTTTTTAAAAATTAAATGACATTCGAAGCTATATTGTTTCTTTGCTCATCTCTTTTCGCGTCTGAACTGCAACTGCTCACAGCATTGCAGGTTAGCTGGACCGCTGGCTGGCCAGTGCTGTCAAATTTTAATGCGCCGGTAAAGCTCTTGCCGCGCGTTATCGCTTAGTTGTGCGCGTAACACAGCAATTACGATCGCACTTGACTGTGCTGATCACAGCTTGGCTTCCGCTCCACGTGAAACGAAATCCAATGAGATTCAAGCAAACGAGGAAGAATACATGCCTTAATGTTTACATCAAGTTTATTCTTACGATGAACAGACTGTATCAGCGCAGCTCTTCCGCGCCGTCTGTTAAATACACAGAAACAAGCTGTGCGTGCCCAGTCCTGAGGATACCGTGCGCAGCAGTAGCACAGTACAGATGATAGGCAAAATAATGTGAACAATTCTACTTAATTCGGAATGGTTTATTAATGAGGGGTTGGACCCCCATTGGCGATTCTTCTTGGAATACTGGAATATAATGATAGTATAATCTCCAGTGGAGTGTTATGCCACTCTTTGATCACAACCAGCCGGCCGAAGTGGCCGTGCGGTTCTAGGAACTGCAGTCTGGAACCACGAGACCGCTACGGTCGCAGGTTCGAATCCTGACTCGGGCATGGATGTGTGTGAAGTCCTTAGGTTAGTTAGGTTTAACTAGTTCTAAGTTCTAGGGGACTAATGACCTCAGAAGTTGAGTCCCATAGTGCTCAGAGCCATTTGAACCATTTTTGATCACAACCTCTTCTAACTTCTGTAGTGACAAGAGAGGTGGGCTCTAATACCGCCCACAAGGCATCGATAACGTTTAAGGCCGGGGACTGTGCTGGCCAGGGAAGACGCTGCAGTTCGGTTGCTTGCTGCTCATTCCACGATTGTACTGTCGTGGCTGTGTGAATGGGTGCATTATCGTCCAAAAACATAGCAACATTAATGGGGAACAACATTTGAATCATAGGGTGCACCTGATCACATAAAATGTTCACATAATCGTGGGCCGTAACACGGCCTTCGAGAGTAATGATGAGATCAGCAGAATACCATGGTATGGCTGCCTACACCATCACACTTCCACCTCCATGCTTAAAAGTTGGAATCAAGCAATCAGGACTGAAGGCCTCTTTTGGCATTCTCCAGACGTAAACCCTGCCCCATGTTGGAAATGACGAAAACGTTGACTCTTCGGACCATTTGACGTGTTTCCACAGATCAGCCGCCCAGGATTTATGCTCCTGACACCATGTTTTACGCTTCTTTGCTTTGGTTGTTGTCACTAATGGTTTAGGTATGGTACCTCAACCATTAATATTCGATTTATGGAGTTCTCGGCGGACAGTGTCGATAGATACGGGATCTCGAAGATGGCTATTGAGCTCTGCAGTCACTTTAGCCGCCCTAGTTTTGTGTTGTTTTGACATAATTCGTGTTAGTATACGACGATCTCTGTCATTTAATTTTGATTTGCGTCCCCTATTACTTTTACACGATGACGTCTTTCCATGTTTTGTGTAGGCTATCATGACTGTTGAAACAGTTGCTCTTGTAACATTCAGTAAGTTGGCTGTATTGGTTACTGATGGTCCAGCTAATTGGCCCCCACAATCTGCCCTCTTTGGAACTCTGTTAGGTCTTTCAGTGCACGTCGACCTCGGCCTCTAAATGCAAATACGAAGTGTGCACCATTCGCAAACAACCTGCACTGATGCCTAGCCCGTACTGAACACCCAGAGTCCAGCGCGACATGTGCCTTACCTGCGTTGTTGACCATCAAACACAACCATTCCATTACCACCACTGTCCACACTATTTTGCCTATCCCTGTACCTCATTTCGGCCGACGCATTCCACTAGCGTGGCAGTACGAGTCTAATTTGAGAATATCCCGCAGTGTCTAGTGACATCGACACCGACATGTTAATTAGTGAAGTTGAAAGACGCCATAACATACTGGATCCGTCGCATGGGGACTACAAGAGGTGTGAAATATGTTTGATGGCGTGGCTAAAAGTCAGTGCAATAATACTCGGCTTTGAAAATTTGAACGAGGAAGATCAGAAGAACTGTGGTAAGTAGACGCATATTTTCCTTGTACTTTTATTTTCTTTCCATACGAAGTACAAAGCATTACAACTAAAGAATTACTTTCACGACTTCAGTTTCTGCACAGCACAGTGGATAATTATGAATAAAAATTGTACACAACCGCAAATGTCTGTTTTTTAGGTATGTGATCTGTGTTCAGTGAATTTTTGGTTCCTGCCAGAGCACAGCTCCTGTACCAAAAAAATATTCCGCAAACTTATATCGTACATCATTACCCGATCTACTGACAGGTGGAGTTTCTGCCACATCTTCGAAACATACAGGGATTTTCAGAATTGTATCCGTCTCTTAGTCGAACAAAATTATGCAAAATGCAACACATTTTGACAACAGATACTGCTAGATCAAGAATGACATTCAGGGGTCGGTGAAAAGCCCTCCACTTGTGACTTAACATTCCGAAAGTGCATTCAATAAATCTCCTGGCTCGGGTGAGTCGGTAATTAAAAACCTTCTTTCTGTGAGTCAGGCGCGTAGCCTTAGTCCGCCACAGGGACATGTGGCACTGGGGAGTCGTGTGCACCTGGCAGTGGCTTTGGTGGGGGTAATGCTAATGTACCTTGTTCCATTTCCCCCCAACACAGGCTGTTTTTAAATATATTTGAATCACAGTTCCTTCCATATCCTCCGGCATCAATTAGCGTGAAACAATAGTTAGAGTCACAGATATCCATGAGAACAATGGAGAAATAATTCTTGTAATTGACGAAGACTGGCCCACTTTTGATAGGTTTTACGAGATGGATATGTTTTCCATCAAGGGCTCCGGTGCAATTAGGAAAATTGGCAACGTTTAGCAAACCATTGCTAATTTAGTTCCATTTGTCTGTTGGGGGTTCTGACATGAATTGCATCTTAACATATTCCAAACAGAGGCACACACTTTCCCCGCAATCTGTCCAGCTGTTGATGCAGCCATTAAATTAGAGTAATGCAGATCTGTAAATATGTTTCCGCTTACAAGATACTTGTAACGTGCAAAGCAATATTTGATACTTACCTACGTTCACAGAGGAAAGTAGACTTAATTTTAGATGTTAAGTTGGCTAAACTGTCATAAAACCTTAGACGCAATCCTCCTTAAAATAACAGGGGTATGTGTTCTTAGTAATAAAAGCCTTATCGGCTTTGTACTTGTTGTTTCAGTTACCAAGGTCCAGAGGAGATGGAAAACTGCACCAGAGATCCATTTTAAAAGCCGTAGTAAAATGCATCAAACGCTGTCCGGATCAGCAGCAACTAAGAGACCAAAATACATCTACATGATCAACTACACTTTCTTGACCGTCTCCATGAAGCACCAACAGAGTGTAACTTCGAGCCGCGCGGGGTTAGCCGAGCGGTCTAGTGCTGCAGTCATGGACTGTGCGGCTGGTCCCGGCGGAGGTTCGAGTCCTCCCTCGGGCATGGGTGTTTGTGTGTGTTTGTCTTTAGGATAAATTAGGTTAAGTAGTGTGTAAGCTTAGGGACTGATGACCTTAGCAGTTAAGTCCCATAAGATATCACACACATTTGAACATTTTGATTTGTAACTTTGACATACACAATCGTCGGTCGTGCAAGATAAAGATTATGGAGACGATGCACTCTCAGAAAACAGTCGAGATGAATCCTCTGAAGAACAAATCCATGATGTCCGACTGAATGTAAACAACGTAAAACAGTCTTTCAACAGAAAAAGGCCTACAAAGAACATAACATTTGAAGCTCACACTGTTACAAGATAGTAAGTAAAAGGAAGAAGACGACGACCGAGCATTCTATGCGTTGCTGTTGCCCTCTTTGAAGACTTTAAATGTAGATCAGAAGCTATTATTTCGTATTCAGGTAATTCAACTGCTTATTTCGATCAAGCAAATTAAACAGAATAACTTAAACATACATCCCCCAGTTTCGCCCAGCTCTCTCCACTATCCACTGGCCTCTTTCACCTACGCTCCACCTTCAGTAACCAACAGCATCCTGATCAATCTATGCCGTACCTCGAGGATCCGTCCACACGGAAGCAAGTTGTGACTCCCCATCCCTCTCCAGCCCAATCAACGTCGACATAATCATGGGAGACGTTATAATAATTATAGGAATTCAATTGTAATACAATACTAGTATAAAATTGCATACTGCCAAACTTAATAGATAGTTGTAGTAAAACTTTGAATCTTAAATTATTGTAATGTTCAGAAAAAACAGAACACCTTGAACGACTAGAGATAGGAAGTTCACATTCACAGGAAATGTACATTAGTGTGTACATTCTGCATGTGCTCTGTTGCGCCGGCCGCGGTGGCCGTGTAGTTCTAGGCGCTGCAGTCCGGAACCGCGGGACTGCTGCGGTGGCAGGTTCGAATCCTGCCTCGGGCATGGATGTGTGTGATGTCCTTAGGTTAGTTAGGTTCAAGTAGTTCTAAGTTCTAGGGGACTGATGATCTAAGATGTTCAAGTCCCATAGTGCTCAGAGCCATTTGAACCATTTCTTTTTTTTTTTTTTTTTTTTTGCGCTGTTGCCTAGTAGGCACGGGATGCGCCATGGGCCCTGATAACTTGCTCCGTGGATGATGCCGTCGACGCTTATAAGGGGCGAATGACGTCCTGCGGTATTGCCATCCATGCTGCATTCACCTGATTCCAAACTGTGGAGGTTGGCATTGGGTCACAGCACTGCACCCGTCGTTTCTCCATATCCCACGCATTTTTTACTTGCGACAAGTCTGGTGATCTGGCGAGCCAGGGCAAAAGGCTGACATCCTGTGATACCAAGAAGACACATGTTCGTGCAGCAACATGTGTCGTGCATTGTCTTGCTGAAAAATGGCGTCTGGGGTGTTGTGCAGAAAGGGTATGGCTTCGGGTCACAGGACGTCATTCACATACGTCACACTGGTGACAATGCCTTAGACACGCACCAACTGTGATTTGTGGTTGTGCCCAATAGCACCCCACACGATAAGGCGTTGAGTTTGCGTTGTATGTCTGCTGCGAATGCAGTCACTGTTATGCCTCTCCCCCTGTCTCTGCAGTGAACCAAAATGCGACCGTCCTTTTGAAACAAACAGAACCTGGATTTGTCCGGAAACACTATGTAATGCCATTCCTATCCCCAGTGGTGTCGTTCTATACACCATTGTCGTCTGACACATTTCTGCACATTCGTCAAGGGTAGGCGGAGAAGTGGACGACGCGCACGTAACCCATGCCGTAATAAACAGCAACGGACTGTCACCCCTGATAGTGTACCACGTGTTACACTGTTCCGCAGTGGCTCAAGAGCCCAGGAGGACGCAAACCGGTCCTCCAATGCCATTCAGATGAGATGTCGATTTTGTCGGGGCACGGTGTGGGTGGTGGGACCTGAACTACCTCGTCACGTTCACGGCCTTCCGTAAACCATTCTGCACACACTCGTTGTACTGCAGAAACATTTCGTCCCACAACAGCAGCAATTCGCCGATGAATGCATCACATTCTCTCATGCCAGTAATGCGCCCTCTTTCAAACTCACTGATTTGACGGTACGGTTCGCGCATATGTCTGCGAGGCATCCTGCACGTCTGCTCGAGTCACACTGATCCATTACCTTCAGTTTATAGCGACAACGAGAGCCGCAGGCATATTTTACCGGTAGGAGGTGCTGCGCCGCGATATCGATTTTGACCTTGAATCCGCGGGCCGACATAGTTCAAATGCTAATCATATCTGCAGCACATATTAATATACGTGTCCTGTGAATATGAACGTCCTATCTCTAGTCCTTCAAGGTGTCCCGTATTTTCTGAACATTTAATTATTTAAATTAATCGTCTTTCGTACACTTATTCAGATTCTTACCTTATGGTTACTGCTACTCGTTCTTTTTGAGTAATACGTATCCTGTTGAGATTCTCATCCGTCAGGGTGTCTTGTATTCTGGCGACCAGCTTGTCAAAGGAACGAATACACATACAAAAATACGTATAAAATTTGTCTTCGTCGTTGCACAGATCGGAAAACAGCGTGACGAACGCTCCTTTCGTACATCATTGTTTCATCACAAGATGCAACCAAAATCTTCTCTCACCATTTTGTATATCAGATAGTCTGAAATGACTTCACTGAAGCGAGTTCACTTCTATACATGCGATCAAACAGAGCGACGTACTAGAACACACATCACAGAGCACAGTGCATATAAGTCCATTCACTCGACTGTAGAGAACCGAGCGCATCCGCCCGTCTTTGTTAACCATCGGCGACGGTCCGTCAACCACGTGCGGAATGCGGGGCGCTTCAGTGTACAACAGGCCCTGGGCTGCGTTCACAATGGCGCCGGCAGCGGGCGTCAGACACTGTCGCCAAAGGTCGCCCGATGACATCGGCCGATAGTGCATTCCATCTCCTTCCTCGCCTTTCGGCAGGATCAAAGGGTGTTACGTTAGTTTAGAATATATTCTATGTGTGAGGTAGGTTAGATTTTAACCTCTTAAGGTGGGGTGGGTACCACAACGCGTCTGTGCTGGGATACGAGTGCTCCGTAGCGGCTTTTGCTAGTAAAGAGAATGCATGTCAATGAGCTTTCCTGTCTCGTAAAGAATGTGCCGAATACTTTACACTCTGTCTCCAGTTATCGGAATAACCAGACAAGCTTTACGAATATACGAAATGACGGGAGAAACTTCCTGTTACATACTCGAGATAATTCGCGGTGACATTAAAAAGCAAGTTGTAAACACTCTGAAACTTCCTGGCAGATTAAAACTGTGTGCCGGACAGAGACTCGAACTCGGGACCTTTGCCTTTCGCGGGCAAGTGCTCAGTTTTAATCTGCCAGGAAGTTCCATATCACGACACACTCCGCTGCAGAGTGAAAACTCATTCTATAAACACTCTGCTTCGCCGTATTTGTTTAAAGTTCTGCAGTAACCTTTAATGACTGTCATTTAGCACACGAGCGAAAGACAACCATAAAGTGTTAGCATAAGATAATCTGATAACCTCTAGCGTTTAAAACTGGAAATCCAGGGGATAGGCAAAATAGTGTGAACAGTGGTAGTAATGGGATGGTGGCGTTTCACTGTCAACAACGCAGGTAAGGCACATGTCATGCTCGACTGTGTGTGTTCGGTATGGACTAGACAACAGTGCAAGTTGTTTGTGAGTAGCGCACACTTCGTATTTGCGTTCAGAGGCCGAGGTCGACGTGCAATGAAAGATTTAACAGAGTTCCAAAGAGGGCAGATTGTGGGGCCCGATTAGCAGGACCATCAGTAACAAAGACAGCCAACTTATTGAATGTTACAAGAGCAACTGTTTCAACAGTCATGACAGCCTACACAAAACATGGAAAGACATAAAGACATCATCGTGTAAACGTAATAAGGGGCGCAAATCAAAACTAAATGATAGAGATCGTCGTACACTACCACTAGCAGCACAATACTACGGCGGCTAAAGTGACTGCAATGCTCGATACCCATCCTCGAGACCCCATATCTATCGACACTGTCCGCCAAGAACTCAATAAAGCGGATATTCATGGATGAGCTACCATATCGAAACCATAAGTGACCGTAACAAAAGCAAAGAAGAGTAGAACTTGGTGTCAGGAGCATAAATCCTGGACGGCTGATCTGTGGAAACACCCTGAGAAAGGACAAGTTACTCTTTCACTTATTTTTCGTATACAGAAATTTATTAAAGATTTTGTTACGACCTGACGCACCTTGAGCGAGAGTCTAGAAAGTTAACGGCCTGAGCAGTCGTTGATGGAGCCTGGTAGGGCGCTGATAGCATGAGGTACTTTCATAGTTCTTAGCTCGTAGAAATGTCCTGCTGGGAGTTGAAAGAAATTGGCGGAGGGCCCATCCCTCAGCAAATCTTGCCGGACAGACCCACAGCCATACAGGGCACACAGAGCAACCCCTGTCAGCGCTCCAAATATTTCTATCACCTCGATCATAGTGTTTAATTTACGATCTATCTCTCTGCGTATGGGAGTCACACATTGTTCTCACTGTCTTAAGGTAAAATTACAGAGTGAAAGACCCTCCTCACATTGTCATTGACCAACTCGCCATGCAACACCGTTAGCGAATTAATCTGCAACCAAGCAGAAGAAGACCGCTACACTCCACCTCTCGTGAATGAATGGAGCTTTCCGAGTCCTCGCCCATCTCGAGATGCATCCATGTCGAGCTTGGCACTCCTTATTGATGTATAGTAAAAGATTTCAAAGTGCCATGATGTAATAGCAGACATTTAAGAAGAACAAGAAACGAATGACTTTTGTAGGCTATGGAACTCCAGAAGGATGGAGTTCGACGCATTTTTAAGTAAATCAACCAAGCTATCAACTCTAAAATACTGTTCTAGAGTCTAGAATCTGTACATGGAAGGTATTGGTAAGAGAGAACATAAATACACGCACTCCTAAGGCTACAACGTTCTGCACTTAAAACGGGAGAAATATATTTCAAGCGCATGACATACATCCTCCTTCCCACTTTCTCTACGAAAAATTATTTTATCGAACCGTAAAACACTTTCTCTGCGTGATACGAGCAAAACATAGCTTTTGGGATACGTATAGTATCCACTGTTCACTTTATTTAGTTGAGAGAAGATCGATTGTGGAATGTGCATCTGGCATGTGGAAGACACATTTGCCTGTTCACTAGACATGGAAAGACCTTAGTTGACTTGTACGTTATAGGGATGATTTCGAATCTGTTACATCAGCGAGGTCGGTATTAGCGGGTGGAAGTATCATTTTTCATGTGTTTGTTGCTAGTTAGCAGTGGTCTAGAGCACGCTTTACCTATCTTAAGTTTCAGGTTTGCAGAGAAATAATTTCCAGTCTATATCTTCGGAATTATGTTGCGTGAGCGATCTGATGGCTACTGCTGTGTGCTTGATATCGAGAAGTACAGGGAAAATGATGTAATATTATGGCAGACGATGGGGAAATAGTTGTATTCGTGTAATCCCAGAGTCTGGATATGGGTGTAGAAACGCAAGCGGTCAGTACCAGAAACAGTAGTGTGTTTGTACCGGTTGGGAGGGGGGGAAGGGGGGGGGGGGGGAACGAGCCTGTCTTTGCACATCAGTTCTGAGCGTGACTGATACGAATTGTATGTTTACTACATTGACATGGTTTGCGTTGATATATTGCTTAGTTTGAGATCGGTTTCACATACTAATATTCAAGCTCCTGGCACAAGTGAGAGGACAGTGTAAATGAGTAGGTGTCTTTACATATCTGAGGATGTGTATGGCACTTTGCGAGGTTTAGTTGTCAGTGCAATATGGCGAACACTGTAAAATAGTTTATTGCGGCTGAATGTCAGGTCTGTAGAAAGAAATAAAAGGTGGACGGTGCTTTTCTAGGACTGGGGAGCATAGTGACTTATAACCTGTGTGAGTGTACGCATACGATAATTTTTTTGGATGCTTACAGATATAAAGATAACTGCACTGTTTGTGTAAAATATGTATATATTGTATTGTAGAGTTACTGTGGCTTACGTTGTGTAAAATGTGTATATGTTGCATTGTAAAGTTACTATGGTTTATGTTATGTCAGGAGTAGATCGGATGAGTGTGTGTCCTACGGTAAGAGTCTTTCCATATTTGACGATATGTATGGTAGTTTGTATGATTTAATTGTCAGTGCAATATGGCGATCTGTGTAAAATAACTGCTGAAAGTCTCGTCTGCAGAAGGAAAAAAGGAGGACAGTGCTTCGATATCGGCGGTATCAGTAATTCGGCGAGTAAATTCGATAATATCCAATCATAATGCTCGATTCATTCACATTCTGTTAGGGCAAGAATATCCGTGCATACAAGCTGAGACAACACGAAAACTCCTACAGTAGTGCACGTTAAGTATTTATGGGGGAGTATGCAGTTTACTAGAGTTCGACTTGGTTATTATTTTAGATAGCAATGTGGCTACGGTTCTAATGGTTCAAATGGCTCTGAGCACTATGGGACTTAACTTCTGAGGTCATCAGTCCCCTAGAACTTAGAACTACTTAAACCTAACTAACCTAAGGACATCACATACATCCATGCCCGAGGAAGGATTCGAACCTGCGACCGTAATGGTCGCCCGGTTCCAGACTGTAGCGCCTAGAACCTCTCGGCCACTCCGGCTGGTGTGGCTTCAGTATAACATTGAGAACGTTGTTAGATGCACTTGCGATGGTAAGTAGCTACGTGCGGCGAAGCGTCAACCTCACATCAGGCATGTTCCGTTGAAATCGCTAAGGAAGAATTCTGGAATGGGTTTCTGCAGCGTCTTCGCCGGACCGAAGTTAGAACGAGGGTAGCGACGAGCGCTAGCGCGCGGCCAAACTTGGAGCGTCTGCGGGTCTGTAAATAAGTCTACGCTCCCGCCTGATCGCTTCATCAACGGCGGCAAGATGCAACTTTCACCTGCATTCGGCCACAGCTCGCGACTGTGACAGCGTGCGCGTCCCTGGCCGGTTGCGCCAGGACCTGTGTGTAGGTGAAGACATATTTGGATATGAATTTCTCAGAAAACATGTATGAAAGGGCTGTGGCCGCCTCATGCCTGCGGGGCTCGAACGAGGGCCTGTGCGTGGTTTGACAGCTGACGGCTGCGTCACTTCGCGGGGGGTGGGGAGCATTGCTTGTGCGCATTGATTGCATTATTTTGCGAGCGGGCCTGTAGGCCGTCCCATGCGCAGTTTCGACAGGTTACGAGTAGTGAGCGTTCTACAAATCACTGTGCTGCATTATTTAGGAGTAGTCTGCAAGTGTGTACTGAAATTATTTGGTTAATTTAGGAGTTGTTTGTGTGTTTGGAGAGCGTTATTTAGAAGTAATCTGCTGGTCTGTGGGCTGTGTGAGATTGCCCCAATCATGTGAGAGCGTGTCTTTTGCATCAGTGTGATAAATGTACTCCATCCCTCAATAAAATGTTCAAAAATAAATAGAGTGCACTTCTCCGCAGCAGCCTAGCGCAGACTGAGTCATTTTCGAGCCATTTTCCCTCTACAGACCACCATCTGTGATTCTATGACGTAGAATCACGTGACTTGAGCTCCTAGTGGGAGAATATGAAAATTGTCATGTGATAACTGAATATCCAAATTGTACATTCATTTATGGAATATGATTAATATTGAATTGGAATTAAGTACTTAGGTAAATGATACGCTAGATGCGCGGTGTGGGCGTTATGTTCGTTAGGATATTTGCAGAAGACTATCTGTGGCGCGAGTATGAACGTGCTGGCTGGGGGCTGCGACATCATCCGTCGGGCGCTCACTGGCCGTACACATGCCGCGTATCCCGTTGTAACCATGTGAGAGAAAGCAGACGATCTTGGATTGTGTAATGGGATCGGGCAGTGGCTGTGTCCTACAGCACATGGGGGACAAAATGTATGCAGCCATCTTGAATAACACCTGACTCACGGTAGTGCTCTCTGGCAGCGACGAAATTTACTAAGTCAGTTTGGGTCTGGACCTTGTGGTGAACACACTTGGAACCGCCATCTTGGATTACAGTACTAGCGTCATCATCTGACGTCATGAGAGCGCCCTCTGCTGGTGGCGATGTGTACGATTAAGCCAGTTGGATTCTGGACCCAGTGGCGAATACATCTGCATGAAATTGTTTAAATAATAAAGACAAGTCCTTGTTTGCCACGAATCCTTAGGAGGAGGTGGCGATCGGGCGAGAGATGTTAGAACAAGTGTCGTTTCTTTTGCGACATTTTCTTACCTTAGCAGCAAAACCCCAAGTGAGCTGTGTTTCTAACCAAAATTCAAACTTGTCGCCAGTTCGTAGGAGGCAGTGGAGGTCGGTTGACTTAGGTTTGTGGAGGTAACCCAAGTGAGCTATCTTCCCGCGATTTTCTTTGCTTAGTAGAGATAACTGTGGTGTGGTGCATTATCCTCTTGGAATTTGAACTTCCCGCCATTTTTGTGGGGACGGGGGTGTGTGGCACTTTCCCGCCGAAATTCAAACTTCCCGCCATAATCCGCCATCTTGGATAACGGTACTTGCGTCATCAGCTGACGTCATGACCGCCATCTTGGATGACGTCATTTCTGCCATCTTGGATAACGGTGCTCTGTGCTTGTATCACTCTTCCCCCAATACTTTTGGTATCCTTGAGCGTTCTGTCTTATAAGTGAGCCAAATTGGTCCTTGGTACGACCAATGAGCGGGTGTGTCACACACTGAATCTACCGTGATTTCAGGGCTCTGGCAGAGAGTAAATTACGATCCGTCTGCCTGATCGCTAGACTGTGAGATTTTTGCATTTCTTTCGTGGTCGCGATCGATTCGCAGGTGCCGCCTCCAGTCTCACCTCCACCGCACAAATCTCGCCAGCTGCATGTTACATCGCCGCACAAAGCAAACAGGCTAACGTACTGCCACTCCTGCCCTGTCAGGGCATACAGATCTCAATTGGCACTTTCTCTCATCTGCGCCTATACAGAGAAACTTCTGTAGATTTGAACAGTCAAAGTCTGCTCAGCGTCAGATCAATTCAGAATGTGTTATTCACATTTTTAGGGCCAATGTACTTGACTCATTTCTGCCACCCACAATCCTTGTCCATTGTGGTCTTAAACTACCTGTTAGTTGTCTACGGTATTCAATCAACAATTTGTTTAGTATAATTTATGTCTGTTTTTTCTTTTGAAAAGTAAATATTGTTAGAACTCTAGTTAATTTTGTTTCATTCTCAATCATACACATAGTCTCCACAGGGTAAACTTTCAACGTCATATGGCCCGACTAGTCAACGTTTTCGTTATTTCCAAGATTGGGCAGGGCTTACGTCTGGAGAACGCCAAAAGAAGCCTACAGTCCTAATTGCTTGAGGTGGAAGTGTAATGGTGCGGGCAGCCATAGCATGGTATTATGCTGGACCCATCATTACTCTCAAAGGACATGTTACAGCCGACGATTATGTGAACATTTTAGGTGATCAGTTGCAGCACATGATTCAAATGTTGTTCCCCAACAATGGCGCCATATTTCAGGACGACAATGGACCCATTCACACAGACAGCACAGGCTGCAACATGGAACTGAACTGCAGTGCCTTCCCAGTGCCTCAGACTTAAACATTATCGAACCCTTGCAGGCGGTATTGGAGTGCAGAATGTGGAGCAGATTTCCTCCTCCCTCATCACTATAGGAATTAGAAGTGGTTCTGATCGAAGAGTGGCATAACATTCCACTGGAGACTATACAGTCATTACATACCTCTATTCCAAGAATAATCGCAGCTGTATTACGGGCAAATGGAGGTCCAACCCCTTATTAACAACCATTCCCTTGTAAATACAGGTGTTCACATTATTTTGCCTATCACCTGTGCATACCGTACACTACGTTTGCAAACCACTTCATACTGACAGAATCACTACACTAGCGGCAAAAGCGCCAGTAATCAGTAATAATAATTAACTAATGCCAACCTACCGCAAAAAAGAACCAGTACAGTAGCTATAAACATATAAGATACGCCACCCTTTTCACTTGAACAAATTACTTTTTAACGTTCTAACCTATGCTTAATGTTTCCTATAAAATTTTGCCTATTTAAGGTTTCGAATAAGCCTGTGGTTTCCGTCCATAGTTTCTGATCTAGATCTCGATTATATTTTCTTTCTCAGGATGCCACAAACTCGCTCTTTCTTGGACTAAACTTATCAGTTTCTCACGCTCCAAATATGGAGTGTCAGAAGCAGACGTGTGCGAGAACGTCGGTCAATATGACCGAAAAAAAAACTGATTTGAATTTCACCGATTCGGGAGATAAGATCGAGCGCGCACTGATTTGAAAAGATTGGCCGTCGCCAGTTGAAGTCGGTCGTCGCGGAATCCACCGATATCGGAGCCGCTATGACCGCAGCCTTAGGCGGCTGCAGTGGGGAGGGGAGAAGTTTAAAAGCAGACGGTCGTAACTGCCTACTGTCAAAACCATCGCCCAAATTTTTGGGCGGGATCGATTGCTGTGGCTGATGTCTTGCAAGCGTACTTTTTCCTCCTTAAAATACAATGTCAAGTACGTGCTGTTCCATTGTGTGTCATATACGGTATGGATCCAAAACACTTGAGCTAAATTCTTGCTTGAGTCGCACGAGTCCCTCGTAAGCAATCTCCACTGCGGATTCTTTGCGTTTTCGCAGTACGCTACCGATAGATCGAAGGCTGCCGCCAGCCTCACGTACGATTGATATCATGTCGTCATTCCATTTTATAATCAGACAAACTGTTACGTCCAGATATTTGTGTGTGACGATTTAAATTGTGGCTGATTGATATTTTATCACAGGATTCAATATTTTTGCAGTTGTGAAGAGTACAGTTATACATATCTGAACATTTGAAACTAGCTGCCATCTTTATATCGTTTCGAAATCCTAGGCCTATCAATATTTGACATATGTGCAGATTATTCTGGTGATGCGTCCTTGTGGATAACTACATCAATGGCTAAAAGACTGAGATTATTTATTTATTTATTTACATTGTTTAGACCCATAGAGCCAGCCGGTGTGGCCAAGCTGTTAAAGGCGCTACAGTCTGGAACCGCGTGGCCGCTACGGTCGCAGGTTCGAATCCTGCCCCGGGCATGGATGTGTGTGATGTCCTTAGGTTAGTTAGGTTTAAGTAGTTCTAAGTTCTAGGGGACTGATGACCTTAGAAGTCAAGTCCCATAGTGCTCAGAGCCATTTGAATCATTTTTTTTAGACCCATAGAGGATCACATAAAGCAAATTGTTTCTGTTATTTTTCTTGTTATTCCAGAAATATTTCATGATCTCGCTATGTTTACCTCGACGTTCATCTGATCACTATCTTCTAGGTATCTTGAGTTTGTCTTCTGATGAAATTTCCCAGCTGCAGACCTTATTTCTGAATACATTTCGATGTCTGTGGGTGAGATTTTGGCATTTCGTAGATCAATTTAGACCTGTTTTATCCAGACTGTTCTCGCTTTCAGTTTCTGTAAGTGCGTCAAAATTTTCTTTGTTAATCAGTTGTCATCTAGTCTCATAATGTGTCTATACAATTTCAGTCGTCGTTGGAGGAAATCGGTTTCGATGTTGGAATATTTTTCTGTGACTGCGTGTGATTGTAGACGCTATCCTTCGCCTGTGAGTTTTGGGACAAGGATTTTTTGGATGATTTTTGTTTAGGCCTTTTTGATATTATCTAGCTCTCCTTTGTAATTAAGGTTTAGTGTCTCACTGGCGTACAGTGTTTCAGGTTTGATGACTGTCGTGTAGTGTCGAACTATTGCGCTGATGTTTATGCATTTTTTATTGTAGACGCTCGCAACTTTCCCAAATGCTTTCCGCATTTTTAGTTCCCTTGCTTTTTGTGCTAATCTTTCTGTACCTGTAGGCTCGGTAATTTCCCCTACGTACTTGAAATGGTTAACCTCGTTTACTGTGCCACGCTTTGTGATTAAATTTTGTATTTCGATGTGTTTTGTAGCCATGGATTCGGTTTTAGAAAAATAAATTTACGGTCCCACATTCTCGGCACATTCTTTGAATACTTCAATCTGATGGATTGCTGTCTGCTCGTCACCAGAAAGGATGGGGAGGTCATCAGCGAAGGCTAGGCATGTGACGTCGACGTTATCCTTTACTTTTCTAGCGTGGTGGGTCTCCAGATGTTTCGATTTTTCAATTCTTGTTCCCATTCTTTGATGGCTCTGAGCACTATGGGACTTAACATCTATGGTCATCGGTAATATATTATTATTAATATTATTATTGTTGTTGTTCACCAGGTGGTTAATACACGACGTGAACAGCAAGGAAGCCAACACATTTCGCTGGGAAGTCCTGAAGTTGCTTCCACGTCTGTTGATGAGTCTCACAACTTAAAACGTAATGAATACGCAATACGAAGATATCCTCATCTAGCCACAAATATCGTTTGATACACCAAATAAATGTACTTTCGTTAATAAGCGTTGGTGTAATAAAAAACAGGCAAATACCATCCGAACAGGCCTCGAAGGCCCAACAGTACCGACCGGCCGCCGTGTCATCCTCGGCCCTTAGGCGTCACCAGATGCGGATACGGAGAGGCGTGTGCTCAGCACACCGCTCTGCCAGCCGTTGTCAGTTTCAGTGAGCGGTGCCGCTAGTTCTCGATGATATGTCTCCTCAATTAGCCTCACGAGGGCTGAGTACAGCCCGCTTGCCACAGCACACGACAGACCCGAACGGCGACCCAGCCCGACAGTCTTAACTTCGGTGATCTGACGGAAAGCGGTGTTACCACTGGGGCAAGGCCGTTGGCGATTGGTGTAGTACCGAGAATAAAAGTAACCTAGCTGGAGGTGCTGAAACCGAACAATTAGATTTTTAAATACAGAGTTGTGTCTGCTCTACCAGTCCTCGAGGTCATTTATCTGTAAAAGTCTGCAGTTGTGTGAAATGGATGTTGCAATGTTAACAAAGCTCGCAATTACAGAAGAAAAAGTCTCTGTAGAACCGATAGTAACTAACAAATAATTATCACAGAACGATTACAAACGAGTATCTATTTCACACAACGCTAGACGTTTGTTTGAAACAATATACTCTCCGTCCGAACAGGCCTTTGAAGGCGCAACGGTACCGATCGACGACGGTGTCATCGTCAGGTGATAGGCGGACGTGAAGGGCACGTGGTCGCCACACCAACGCCAGTTTCCGTGCGCGGCCGCTGTTTCTCAATCGAATGGCTCCTCAGTTGGCCTCACAAAGGCTCAGTGCACCCCGCTGCTCTCGACAAACCTAGACGGTCACCCATCCAAGTTCTAGCCAAGCCCGACAGCACTTAACTTCGGCGATCTGGTGGGAACCAGTGCTACCACTGCGGCAAGGCCGTCGGCTGAAACAGTATACACTCGTGCGCAAAACTTAAGGATGAAAGTAATTTTCACGTGATGTGTCGCTGCCAAGTAACACAGATCGATGAAACTTGGACCTTATAAAGAAAGAAACGATCATGTTCGACAATGCTGGATGTACCCTCATGTGGCAAGAGGTGGAAACATGCAATGCAGCCAGGAACTCTGTCAAACATAATCGTTCCTGTGGTCCAGGTGCCACGGTGTGTGGAGGCATAACGCAGCGCTGTACTCTTTCCAAAAGTACGTCTTTTCATGGGTGTATCCACACGTGATTTCATTTTTATGGATGAAAATTCGCGGCGGCATCGAACCGTGCAAGCGGAGGAGCTTTTGGAGCGAAAGAATATGCAGTGAATGGACTGGCCTGTCCGTTCCCCCGACTTACATCCTATCCAGCACGTATAGGTGACGCGCAAGTGCACCAGAAGAACTCCTCACGAACCTCGTGGCACTTTGTACAAAATCACGCCGATCGTACTCATCATACACCCTATTAAGGACCACGTCTCAACTTTTGCAATGTCCAAGGAAAAGTCACGAATAGCGGTGGATAATATGTAATCACGATTTTAAAAGAAACGCTTCATTTCTCTTCGTCTCATTATGTATTTCTTTCATTTGCCTTCCGAACTATTCTGCAGCAGTTGTTTATATGTATGGTCCAAAATTCATCCAACTATGTTAGTTAGTAGTGACACTTTCGTCCTTAAGCTACGTACACCAGTGTACATTCACACATATTGTACATTTCGTACACAGTCGTATTTCCCAACTTCACGGTTGCTGTGTTGCCATACATTCTTCCCTTAATCTTCATCGAATTGCAAATCTCGAGTTTGAGTGAAGTGATTAAAACACAGCAAAACGGAACAACTCTAGTAAAGATCTATATGTTTTGCCAACGTAATACAGCAGTTTACATGCACCGGAAATGGCGTATCATGAGCACACGTCACGCTTGTCGAATATGCATATCGTTCCATTTCACTTTGTTTTAATCATTTCACCTAAACTTCACAAATGCACTTGGATGATGTTGTATTCTCCAACAGTTTATTGAACGCAACTTCTTCTACAATACAATAGCTGGCTGTACAATAGATGTAGACGTCCGTCGATCTAGCCGGAGATGTGGTTCCTCTCGTTCGCCTGGTACTTCGATCGGCGGTGCAGTACAGCGGCTTCGGTGATATCTTCTCGGAGACTCTGCTATAGCGGTTGCCATTAGCAGCGGACGAAGACTCGTCTGCCTTCGACCGGCCGGGCCTATATAGTGAGCTGGAGCCAATAGAAACCCGGCGTAGGAATCTGGGGCCGGATATGTCGCGGCGACCTCTGCAAGGAAAGGTTCCTATTAATCGACTGGAATCTTCGGCGTGTTTATCTGATGTCTTCGCCTGTTTGGCTGTTGGTTTGTTTCCCTCATAGCGTGGCTGTTATGCAGTGCTGCCTCCCATTTAGGGATCCAGATGGCAGACAGTACACACCACCCTTTCCGGGGGGGGGGGGGGGGGGGGAGGAGGAGGCCGACGTCTTCCCGCTCGGTCTTGGCGGCCTCGTGGAGGAGGCGGTGAAAACTCGCCCCCGCAGACAAGGGCGCGGCGTGGCGGGCCAGACGGGTGGAGCTGTGTCGCGGAAGAGGCGGGGAAGTCGGCCGCGACGGTGCCAGGGGAGTAGGTTCATCGACGTCCGCGGGATGCTGCCCGGAAAGTGGACCGTGCTGGCGTCGCTGGCTAGGCTGCGACATCGGCGGCGGCGGTGCCGAGGGCATGGGGGCATCGTCAACGATGGCGGATGGCGCAGCCGGTCGGGCCGGCGGAGGAGTCGGTGGAGCCTGCAGACGCTGTGGAGACGACGGCTGTTGCTCCTGGACGGGGTCTGGCGCCCCTGCACGCCGACCACTGGTGGAAGGGAGCACATCCGGGCGGCCGGAAGAAGGCGGGGGAGCGGCTTGCCGGAAAGAAGAAGCGGCCGGAAAACCCTGATCAAGCGTCGGAGTTGGTTGCGGTGCCGGCGAACCACTTTGTCGGCGATGCGGACGTCAAACAGCTGACGGCCTCGCGGCCGGACGATCACCCCCTGATTCCATCCGGCTCTCGGGCCGAAAACTCGGGCACAGATAAGGGATCCCGGAAAAAGGAGCCTGTGCAGTCGGAACCCGTCGTTTGGGTACGGGCCGGAGAAGGTGCAAAAGGGTACGAGGTTGCTGGCCATGCAAAAGTTCCGCCGGACTACGGGAGCCGATGGGCATCGATCGATAGGAACTGAGGAACAACGTCAGCGACTCGTCCAAAGTGTGGGGGGAGGCTTATTTTGTCATTTGGTCCCTAAATGTCAGGACGAGGCGTTCGGTCTCGCCGTTCGATTGCGGGTGAAAAGGCGGAGTGAGGACATGTTGGATGTCGTTGGCAGAACGAAACGTTGCGAATTCCTGGCTCCAGAATTGAGGGCCGTTATCGGTAACAATTGTTAGCGGCAACCCTTCCAAGGAAAAAACATTCTGGAGAGCAGCGAGGGTCCTTTCTGAATTGGTGCTGGTCCAACGGATAACGAACGGAAAATGTGAATAGGCATCGGTGACGAGAAGCAATTGGTAGCCGAGAAAGGGGCCGGCGAAGTCCAAATGAATGCGATGCGAAGGAACCCGCCGGTTTAGGCCAAGAGAGGAAGCTTTGAGGGGCTGGGACAGCTGTTGGGCGCACGTGGAGCAATTCTGAACCATCTGAGTGACGTCTCTGGTAAGCCCAAACCAAAAGACGTGACGCCGGGCCAACGCCTTGGTGTGAGCGATTCCCCAATGGCCTTGAAGTAAGAGATGCAAGACTTCGGTCTGTAGATGCTGAAGAATGGCCACACGCGGAGTGGACGTAGGGTCTACCCACAATAGGACACCATCCACTGCCGACAGATGATGGCGGATAGAAAAAAAAAGAACTGAAGGTGCTGCTGGTCGCGGGTGGGGGCACAGCTTGGCCACCCGCACTGAACATAGGAGCAGATACGGCGCAACAATGGTTCACACATGGTCGCAATTGCGACCGTGGAGGCCGTGATGGGAAACCCACGCTGTGTGTCGTGGATCACTTTACCAGCTTGGAACACAAGGACGTCCGAAGAGTCAAATGCAGGGTCGGGACCAAGATGAAGGCGGGAAAGAGCATCTGCATTGGCATGCTGGGAGGTGGACTTAAAATGCAAGATGTAACGGAATTACGAGAGGAACAGGGCCCACCGTTGAAGCCTCTGAGACGTCTTCGTAGGAAGCTGGGCCTCCAGGGAAAACAGGGAGGGGAGAGGCTTGTGGTCAGTAACGATATGAAAGGCCAGTCCATATAAAAAAAGGCATGATTTTGGAACAGGCGAATACGATAGCCAATGCCTCCTTTTCGATCTGAGGGTACTTCAGCTGGGTGGCAGTTACGGCGTTGGATAGAACTGCCACCCGACGTTCCATCCCATCCGGAAGCTTGTGGGAGAGGACATCCCCGACCCCGTAATTAGAAGCGTCCGTGGCCAGGAGCAACGGCAGAGACGGATCATACGGCATCAGGCAGGAGGCCGATTGCAACTGGAGTTTGAGGGTAGAAAAGGCCATCTCACAGGCCGGGGACCAACTGAAAGGGACATTTTTGCGGCATAAGTGATATAAGGGGGCCACCACCTGAGCAGACGACGGAAGGAACTTCCGGTAATATGATATTTTTCCAAGAAAGGATTTTGGCTGATGGATGTCCCGTGGGGGAGGCAGGCGGTGTATGGTGTTCACATAGGAAAATGACAGAGAGATGTCCTAAATAGGAAATTGAAGGTTGAAAGAAGGAACACTTCTTATTTCATCATAGCCCAGCCTGGCGTAGGCGAAGAAAGAGCTGACGCAAGTTGGTAAGATGGGCTGCAGCAGTAGGGTCCGTAACGACAATGTCGTCGAGGTAATTAATTTAACCGGGAATGTCCTGCAGAAGTTGTTCCCAGAAGCGTTGGAAAATGGCTCGGACGCTAGCCAGGACAAATATGAGGCATATGAGTTGGAACAGGCCGGCAGGCTTATTCAGAACGGTGAGGGCTTAAGAAGCTTCATCCAAAGGAACCTGGAGGTACGCCTCAGCGAGATCAACTTTGGTAAAGTAACGACCACCAGCCAATTTACGGAAGAGATCATCAGTTCGAGGGAGCGGTAAGACGTCCACCTGCAGCTGGGGGTTGAGGGTCGCCGAAAAGTCCCCACAGAGACGGAGACGCCTGCCTGGCTTCTGGACGATGACGAGAGGCGTGGCCCAGGGGCTGAACTGAACAGGCCGTAGCACCCCTTCCTGTTGCAGACGGTCCAATTCGTGACGCAGTGGCTGCTGAAGAGCGACGGGGACCTGCCTCACCCGGAAGTATCGAGGGCGGGCTGACGCCCGGAGGTGGAGGGCCACTGCAAATCTCTTGGCGCACCCGATGCCGGGGGAGAAGAGATCCTGGAATTCGGTGCAGAGAGAGTCAACTTCGGGAAACGGCATCTGTGAAGAAACCAGATGTACATGATCGTCGATTGTGAACCTGAACATTTGGAAAGCATCCAGCCCAAACAGATTGGTAGCATCGGAACTGTTGACTACCAGAAAGAAAATCGTACAACTGACAGATTTGTAAGAAACCACCGTCGGGAACTGCCCCAACAAAGCGATTTCCTGTCTGTTATACGTAAGGAGGCGTCGAGGAGCCGGTTGAAGGCTTGGCGCTACTAAAACGGTGTAGATAGTGTAACTGAGCAGGGATACCGCAGCCCCTGTATCGACCTGCATTCGAACTGGCTTACGTAAATATGGTGACATCAATACACAGTTTGGGGGACGCCGAAGACACAACTTGGTTGATGTCCACGGACGCCTCGGTGTCGGAGCGCCTGGAGATCGGCGCCGTGGCAGAGCGACAGACAGATGCAAGGTGCCCGTCCCGACCGCAACGGCGACACGTCGCCCAACGGTCAGGACAATCGTCGCGTTCATGCTGGGAGTAGCATCCCGGACAAGATGGAAGGCGCAGGGGTTCCCTGCGGCGGCGTTGTTGGCCCGGCGGCGGCTGCTGGTTGTCTTCCTGGAACGACCGTCTTTTCTTCTTTTCCGTACGCCGAGAAGATGCCGGGGTGTTGCGCTGGGGAGTGCGGCGTGATGGTGCGTATATGGCCGCGACGTCCTCCTGGACGTCTGAAGTCTCTTCTCGGATGACTGCGACGTCGGCCCACGTTTCCAATCTGCGGTCAGCGGCAGTGGAAACTTCAACCTTGAATGCAAGTTGTATGATTTGATCTAGCGACGGGTCCTCCAACTTTAAGGCGTCGTGGCGGAAAGCCGCGTCTGGGGCTGCTTGGATCAGGTGATCCCAGACCATGCCATCTGCGTAAGATTCCCAGGATATGCGGGTGACAAAGTTGCACTTCCGAGCGAGACCTTGGAGTTCAGCAGCCCATTGTCGGTGCGTCTGACCGGGTTTCTTTCGACTCTGGTGAAATTCAACTCTTGCTGCCATGACGGAGATAGTAGGAGGTGAGACACTCAGATATGACGGTGAAGGTAAGACTTTCAGGATCAGGTGGCTGGAGTTTCGTCAGGAGCACGTACATACGGGAGACATTCCAAGAAAGAAAATAGGCTCTCTGATCATTTTCCTGGGATACCTGATGAATCCGGAAATATTGACGAATCCTCTTTTCGTATTTTTCCCAATCTTCAGCGTCTTCATCTAATGCCGGGAACGCTGGCGATGTCGGTGGACAGCGAAGACTTTGAATTTTGGCAATCAGTTGCTGCTGCAGTATCGCGAACTGATGAAAAAGTTGATTCAGTACCTGCTGCACTGATAGATTCTGCTGTTGCAGTTGTGGTTGTGCTTCTTGTTGTGGTTCCATCTTCTTTGGGTGGTCGAATCCCATCTTGAGCACACGTCACGCTTGTCGAATATACATATCGTCGAATTTCACTTTTTTTTAATCATTTCACCTAAACTTCACAAATGCACTTGGATGATGATGTATTCTCCAACAATTTATTGAACGTAACTTCTTCTACAATACAATAGCTGGCTGTACAATAGATGTAGACGTCCGTCGATCTAGCCGGAGATGTGGTTCCTCTCGGTCGGCTGGTACTTTGATCGGCGGTGCAGTACAGCGGCTTCGGTGATATCTTCTCGGAGACTCTGCTATAGCGGTTGCCATTAGCAGCGGACGGAGTCTGGTCTCCCTTCGACCGGCCGGGCCTATATAGTGAGCTGGAGCCAATAGAAACCCGGCGTAGGAATCCGTGGCCGCATATGTTGCGGCGACCTCTGCAAGGAAAGGTTCCTATTAATCGACTGGAATCTTCGGCGTGTTTACCTGATGTCTTCGCCTGTTTGGCTGTTGGTTTGTTTCCCTCATAGCGTGGCAGTTATGCGGTACTGCCTGCCTTTTAGGGTAACCCGGTGGCAGACAGTAAAGATGACAAGAAACGGAAGTATTTACAACGCATCAACTTACACTGGGCGTTTGGAGCAGTGAGTAGATAATATTTTGAATTGGAATCCTTGTCCGAAAACTTACGTTTCCTTGCAACAAACATTTGAAAAAGATGTTGGTAACACGACCGCCTTTACAAATACTTGATTACACGTGACCCAGTACAGCACTTGTTGTACAGTTCCACTCATTAGTAGCCAAAGAAATTGCTCGTGTACTCTTTGACAGGTTATGTTCAGCGTGATACATTACGGCCTCTTCCGATTTGGGTGCGCGGCCTCTCCTGCTGACAGTGAAGGTACCTTTCTCGATGCCATTCCATAATTGTGGCCAACAGTGGATCCGATGGAGTCGGACGTTGTGGAGAACGATCTTGAGAAAGGCGACGAGTAGCTCTTCCGTTAACTTGAGCTTTGCCATTTGGATGGTCGTGTCGGTGTATTCTGCAAAGGTGTACTCAGCCGCATTGCTATAACACTCACAGACTTGTTAATGAGGCTTTCACCAGGTGAGAGACGTAGGGTAGACGTCAAATGCCATCAGCCGATTCGACGTATCCAACCCCCACCGTGACTACCCTTGTTTCATACCTACCAAGCGACCATGAGAATTTCCAAACACCCCATATTTCGGAAACTATAACACTGTAAGTTGCGCATGTATTGACATATTGTTTGCATATCTCAAAACACCTTCTGCTCGTTAGAATGATGTGCCCCGGCATCTGGTTAGCCGTACGAGCGAGTGTTATCGATGGAGATGAACTACGTCAGGCTCATATCGTGGTCTTCCTATCTTTCTCCATCCTTGCTCCTCCTAATGTTACGTCCTCACTGCAGAAGATGACGCTCGGTCGTTGATTCTTGATGACATGCTGCTGTAACTGTGGGAATCTTATGAAAATCTGGTACTCCCTTTTAGTAAAGAGCACTTAAATTTTGTTAAAAAAGGGAAGCTACTTATTTAGTGTCGTACTTCTTAATGTAGTACTGTTAACTTTAGAGGTAACACAAAACTTGTAGTACATGGCGCTCCTGAATGATGATGATTATCAATACAGTTGTGAATTGAAAAATTCTTTGTAGTATCGTATAGCATGCAAATTACTAATGAGATCACCCCACGTTGGGAACCAATAATTATGTGACATCAATATTTAAATAAAGTCAAACAAAAAAGGTTATGAGATTAGGGGATGGATAAGCGAATGGAACAGATTGTTTGGATGAATAAAACATGACATGACCGCTTTTACTTCAGTACCTTTTACATACGAGAAAATAATTACAAATCTCAGGGCCGATTTGAGTTGGCGTGGACACTACTCAGTTATCAAGGGGAAGGAGGGGGAAATGAATCACCATTCTTCATAGGCGTTTGTCGTGTGGTGATGACGGCAACAGGTGCTGGCTCGTCACGGCGAACGTGGGACGATCTCATCGATAGTTATTAGTTTATACTTTAGCAATATTTCTCATAACTGGCGGCAGCCATAATCTACGAGATCGTCCACAGTGGTCGTCGACACCCAACAACCACCAGCACTGACACTGGGGTTTCTGTTTCAAACCTTTCAGCCAATCAGGGCCCAGAATGTGTCTTGCTACCAAATAATGGTCTGCTTCTCTCGGGCAGTCGGAAGCGACTATACTGTTTCCAGGTGCTTTGTGACACAGTAACCCGCCACAACGACACCTACATCTCGTAAGAGGCTTTACCGTCAGTGGGGCTTGTTACGAGGGACGTCAGTAAGTAATGCCCCACAGTTTTTTCCTCAGAACTTATTTATTGTTAAAAGTCAGAATTTGGTGACAATATACATCAACATGTATTGTCCATGTCCTATTTTTCTACGTAGTCTCCATCACGTTCTATGGCCGTACGCCAACGTTGTGGAAGATCATGTCTTCCCTGCTGGAAAAGCTCTTGTCCTGTAGCCGTACTTTCACTGCATGAGTGACACGCTCGTCATCTTCTAAGTATGTTCCCCATATAGAACCTTTAAGCAGTCCAAAGAGATGGAAGTCCGAGGTGCCAGGTCTGGACTGTAGGGTGGATGAGGCAATGATGTCCAACCCAATTTGGCGATGTGTTCCCGGGTTCTCAGACTTGTGTGTGGGTATGCATTGTCGTACTGAAGCAAGATTTCTGCTCGATTCTTGTCCGATCGAACACCTCGGAAACGATTTTTGCGTTTATTCAGAGTCTTCACGTATGCCTCTGAATTAATGGTTGACCCTCTTGCCAACACTATCAGAGAATAAAGCTATCACAATCCCACAAAACTGTCACCACAACTTCTGCTGCAGAGGAGTTTGTCTTCAATTTATTCTTTTGTGGTGAATAAGAATGATGCAACTCCATGGACTCTCTTTTTGTTTTCAGCGCAAAGTGGTGCACCCAACTTTAGTCCTCCGTAACGATCCGTGACAGAAAGCACTCTCTGTCGCTCGCAAAACGCTCCAACATTACAGATGAAATGGCCTTACTTTGAACATTGTGGTCCGCTGTAACCATTCGTGGAACACATCGTGAACACCGCCTTAATATTCAAGAGTCTCTATCATTGCAGACGCACTTCCAAAAAAAATGGTTCAAATGGCTCTGAGCACTATGGGACTCAACTGCTGAGGTCATTAGTCCCCTAGAACTTAGAACTAGTTAAACCTAACTAACCTAAGGACATCACAAACATCCATGCCCGAGGCAGGATTCGAACCTGCGACCGTAGTGGTCTCGCGGTTCCAGACTGCAGCGCCTATAACCGCACGGCCACTTCGGCCGGCGACGCACTTCCAGTATTGACCGATAACTGTAGAGCCAACTGTCGAGTTGTGATGCGCCGGTCGGCAATAATAATGGCATCCGCACGCTTCAGCATGTCTGGAGCAGTGGCTGTGACAGGACGTCCCGAGAATGGCTCATTATGAAGTTCTGTTTCTGCATTTTTTGAGGCTGTAACTTTCTTTACCCATCGCCCAACTGTATCCATATCAACTGCAGCATCGCCATACACTGCACACAAACGTTTATGGGCGTTCACTACGGCTTCGTTTTCTACACACAAGAATTCGATAACAGCACGCTGCTTGTAAAGTGAGTCGTATGTAGACGCCATTTTGACGCTTTATTACGGCTCTGCCATGTACCAGAACGGTTCGAAACTTCACCACTTCACCGGCGCACAGAACAAACATCAATCGTGAAGCACGAACAAGTATGTTTATCTATGTATATTAAAGGCTTTTTAAAAAAATTTCGGGCTTTACTTATTGAACGACCCTCGTACACTGTTGTTGTTGTTGTGGTCTTCAGTCCAGAGACTGGTTTGATGCAGCTCTCCACGCCACTCTATCCTGTGCAAGCTTCTTCATCTCCAAGTGCCTACTGAAACCTATATCCTTCTGAATCTGCTTAGTGTATTCATTTCTTGGTCTCCCTCTACGACATTTACCCTCCACGCTGCCCTCCAGTACTAAATTGGTGATGCCTTAATGCCTCAGAACATGTCCTACCAACCGATCCGTTCTTCTAGCCATGTTGTACCACAAATTCCTCATCTCCCCAATTCTATTCAGTACTTCCTCATTACTTACATGATCCAATCTTCACCATTCTTCTGTAGCGCCACATTTCGAATCCTTCTGTTCTCTTCTTGTTTAAACTATTTATTGTCCATGTTTCACTTCCTATATATATATATATATATATATATATATATATATATATATATATAATGTTAACAAATTTCTCTTCTGGAGAAACTCTTTCCTTGGCATTGCCAGTACACATTTTATATCCTCTCTACGCCGACCATCACCAGTTATTTTGCTCCCCAAATAGCAAAACTCTTCTTCTACTTTAAGTCATTTCCTAATCTAATTCCCAAAGCATCACCTGATTTAATTCGACTACATTCCATTATCCTCGTTTTGCTTTTGTAATTGTTCATCTTATATCCTCCTTTCAAGACACTGTCCATTGCGTTCAACTGCTCTTCCAGGTCCTTTGCTGTCTCTGACACAATTAGAATGTTATCGGCAAACGTCAATGTTTTTATTTACTCTCCATGGATTTTAATTCCTACTCCAAATATTTCTTTCGTTTCCTTTACTGCTTGCACAATATACAGATTGAATAACATTAGGGGTAGGTTAAAACCCTGTCTCACTCCCTTCCCAACCACAGCTTCCCTTTCATGCCCCCCGACTCTTATAACTGCCATCTGGTTTCTGTACAAACTGTAAATACACTCCTGGAAATTGAAATAAGAACACCGTGAATTCATTGTCCCAGGAAGGGGAAACTTTATTGACACATTCCTGGGGTCAGATACATCACATGATCACACTGACAGAACCACAGGCACATAGACACAGGCAACAGAGCATGCACAATGTCGGCACTAGTACAGTGTATATCCACCTTTCGCAGCAATGCAGGCTGCTATTCTCCCATGGAGACGATCGTAGAGATGCTGGATGTAGTCCTGTGGAACGGCTTGCCATGCCATTTCCACCTGGCGCCTCAGTTGGACCAGCGTTCGTGCTGGACGTGCAGACCGCGTGAGACGACGCTTCATCCAGTCCCAAACATGCTCAGTGGGGGACAGATCCGGAGATCTTGCTGGCCAGGGTAGTTGACTTACACCTTCTAAAGCACGTTGGGTGGCACGGGATACATGCGGACGTGCATTGTCCTGTTGGAACAGAAAGTTCCCTTGCCGGTCTAGGAATGGTAGAACGATGGGTTCGATGACGGTTTGGATGTACCGTGCACTATTCAGTGTCCCCTCGACGATCACCAGTGGTGTACGGCCAGTGTAGGAGATCGCTCCCCACACCATGATGCCGGGTGTTGGCCCTGTGTGCCTCGGTCGTATGCAGTCCTGAATTTGGCGCTCACCTGCACGGCGCCAAACACGCATACGACCATCATTGGCACCAAGGCAGAAGCGACTCTCATCGCTGAAGACGACACGTCTCCATTCGTCCCTCCATTCACGCCTGTCGCGACACCACTGGAGGCGGGCTGCACGATGTTGGGGCGTGAGCGGAAGACGGCCTAACGGTGTGCGGGACCGTAGCCCAGCTTCATGGAGACGGTTGCGAATGGTCCTCGCCGATACCCCAGGAGCAACAGTGTCCCTAATTTGCTGGGAAGTGGCGGTGCGGTCCCCTACGGCACTGCATAGGATCCTACAGTCTTGGCGTGCATCCGTGCGTCGCTGCGGTCCGGTCCCAGGTCGACGGGCACGTGCACCTTCCGCCGACCACTGGCGACAACATCGATGTACTGTGGAGACCTCACGCCCCACGTGTTGAGCAATTCGGCGGTACGTCCACCCGGCCTCTCGCATGCCCACTATACGCCCTCGCTCAAAGTCCGTCAACTGCACATACGGTTCACGTCCACGCTGTCGCGGCATGCTACCAGTGTTAAAGACTGCGATGGAGCTCCGTATGCCACGGCAAACTGGCTGACACTGACGGCGGCGGTGCACAAATGCTGCGCAGCTAGCGCCATTCGACGGCCAACACCGCGGTTCCTGGTGTGTCCGCTGTGCCGTGCGTGTGATCATTGCTTGTACAGCCCTCTCGCAGTGTCCGGAGCAAGTATGGTGGGTCTGACACACCGGTGTCACTGTGTTCTTCTTTCCATTTCCAGGAGTGTAGCTGTTCGCTCCCTGTGTTTGACTCCTGCGACCTTCAGAATTTGAAAAAGTGTATTCCAGTCAACATTGTCAAAAGCTTTCTCTAAGTCTAGAAATGCTAGAAACGTAGGTTTGCCTTTCCTTAATCTATCCTCTAAGATAAGTCGTAGGGTCTATTGCCTCACATGTTCCAAAATTTCTACGGAATCCAAACTGGTATTCCCCGACGTCTGCTTCTACCAGTTTTTCCATTCGTCGGTAAAGAATTCGTGTTAGTATTTTGCAGCCGTGACTTACTAAACTAGGAGCTACAGTCTGGAGCCGCACGACCGCTACGGTCGCAGGTTCGAATCCTGCCTCGGGCACAAATGTGTGTGATGTCCGTAGGTTAGTTAGGTTTAAGCAGTTCTACGTTCTAGGGGACTGATGAGCTCAGAAGTTAAGTCCCATTGTGCTCAGAGCCATTTGAGCTTACTAAACTGATAGTTCGGTAATTTTCGCACCTGCCAACACCTGCTTTCTTTGGAACTGGAATCATTATATTCTTCTTGAAGTCGGAGGGTATTTCACCTGTCTCATATATCTTGCTGACCAGATGGTACAGTTTTGTCAGGGCTGGCTTTCCCAAGGCTATCAGTAAATCTAATGGAATGTTGTCTACTCCATGGGCCTTGTTTCGACTTAGGTCTTTCAGTGATCTGTCAAATTCTTCAGACAGTATCATATCTGGCATTTCATGTTCATCTACGTCCTCTTCCAGTTCTGTAATATTGCCCACAAGTACATCGCCTTTGTATAGACCCTCTATACACTCCTTCCACCTTCCTGCTTTCCCTTCTTTGCTAAGAATTGGTTTCCCATCTGAGCTCTTGATATTCAGACAGCTGGTTCTCTTTTCTTAAAAGGTCTCTTTAATTTTCCTGTTGGCAGTATCTATCTTACCCCTTGTGATATATGCCTCTACATTCTTATTTTTTTCCTCTATCCATCCCTGCTTATCCATTTTGCACTTCCTGTTAATCTCATTTTTGAGACGTTTGTATTCCATTGCTTCATTTACTGCATTTTTATGTTTTCTCCTTTCATCAATTACATTCAATATCTCTTCCGTTACCCAAGGATTTCTACTAGCCCTCGTCTTTTTACCTGCTTGATCCTCTGCTGCCTTTACTACTTCATCTCTCAAACCTACGCATTCTTCTTGTAATGTATTTCTTTCCCCCGTTCTTGTCAACGGTTCCCTAATACTGATTCTGAAACTCTCTACAACCTCTGTTTCTTTCAGTTCATCCAGATCCCATCTCCTTAACTTTCCACCTTTTTGCAGTTTCTTCAGTTTTAATCTACAGTTCATAACCAATAGATTGTGGTCAGGGTCCACATCTGCCCCTGTAAATGTCCTACAGTTTAAAACCTGGTTCCTAAATCTCTGTCTTACCATTATATAATCTATCTTAAACCTTCCAGTGTCTCCAGGCCTCTTCCACGTATACAACCTTCTTTCATGATTATTAAACCAAATGGGATGGGATGTTTTCGGGAAGGAGACCAGACAGCGAGGTCATCGGTCTCATCCGATTAGGGAAGGACGGGGAAGGAAGTCGGCCGTGCCCTTTGAAAGGAACCATCCCGGCATTTGCCTGGAGCGATTTAGGGAAATCACGGAAAACCTAAATCAGGACGGCCGGACGCGGGATTGAACCGTCGTCCTCCCGAAGGCGAGTCCAGTGTTTAACCACTGCGCCACCTCGCTCGGTTTAAACCAAATGTTTTCTATGATTATGCTCTGTGCAAAACTCTACCAGGCGGCTTTCTCTTTCATTCCTTACCCCCATTCCATATTCACCTACTACTTTTCCTTCTCTTCCTTTTCCTACTACTGAATTCTAGTCCCCCATGACTATTAAATTTTCATCTCCCTTCACTATCTGAATAATCTCTTCTATCTCGTCATACGTTTCTTCAATCTCTTCGTCATGTGCGGAGCTAGAGGGCATATAAACTTATACTGCTGTGGTAGGCGTGGGCTTCGTGTCTATCTTGACTACAATGATGCGTTCACTATACTCTTCGTAGTAGCTTACCCACGTTCCTATTTTTTACTCATTGTTAAACCTACACCTGAATTACCATTATTTCATTTTGTATGTATAACCCCGTATTCACCTGACCAGAAGTATTGTCCCTCCTGCCACCGAACTTCACTAATTCCCATTATATCCAATTTTAACCTGTCCATTTCTCTTCTTAACTTTTGTAACCTACCTGTCCGATTAAGGGATCTGGCATTCCACGCTCCGATCCGTAGAACACCAGTGTTTTTTTCTCCTGATAACGTCGACCTCCTGCGTAGTTCCCGCCCAAAGATCAGAATGGGGGACTATTTTACCTCCGGAATATTTTACCCAAGAGGACGCCATCATCATTTAACCATACAGTAAAGCTGCATGTCCTCGGGAAAAATTACGGCTCTAGTTTATCCTTGCTCTTACATATTGCACAATATTAGTCGTGGATTAACTTTAATTATAATATACCAAATAATGCCTCATTTCTGACTCTTGTGGTTCTGGTAGTCAAAACTGTCTATCATACGATATTGTTTCTATAGTGACTCATGCTTATGTGGTCTTTAGGTTCAAAATTCTTCAAACACAGACTGTACGTAAATAATGAATTTGACAGATTAAATACTGTGATGGTTGGTGGAACACACACTTCTCCGCATTTCAAAATAATTTTTGATCACTTTGGATCGTTCAAGCCAACACCATTTCCTTCTGAGTCGAAATCTTTGCGGAAGTCAAGAAATACTGTCTGTACTTTACAGCTTTCAGGATATCACGTGAGAAAAGCGCTAGGCCTGCTTCGCATAACTTATGTTTCCGGAATCCATGCTGGGTGGCACAGAGGAGATTATTCTCATCGAGAGACCTCCTTACGTTGGAGCTCAGAATATGTTCTAAAGTTCTAGAACGGATGGATGTCAGTTATACCTGCCAGTGATTTTCTATACCACCTCTGTTGTCCTTCTTGTAGACGGATGTAACTTTGCTTTCTTCCAACTACTGGGTACAGTTTTTTGTTCGAGGGATCTGCGACATATTATGGTTAAAGGAGGGGCTAACTCAGCAGCCAATTATGTATAGAATTTCATAGGGATTACTTTTTCTTCTGGGGTTTTGTTTGATTTTATTGATTTCAACTGCTTCTCAACATTCCTAACACTATCATCTATGTTACTCACCTGTACAGTTGGTTCAAATGGCTCTGAGCACTATGGGACTTAACTGCTAAGGTTATTAGTCCCCTAGAACTTAGAACTAGTTAAACCTAACTAACCTAAGGACATCACAAACATCCATGCCCGAGGCAGGATTCGAACCTGCGACCGTAGCGGTCTTGCGGTTCCAGACTGCAGCGCCTTTAACCGCACGGCCACTTCGGCCGGCCCTGTACAGTTGCATGAGAACTAAACTATGACAGTATTGGTGGATACTCCTTTGTAAAAACGTAGTTCAGCAGATCTGCTTTCCCTTTGCTACCCTCAGTATAATTTCTGTGTCTTCGCTGAGTGTCTACAGCAGGGCCGGCCAGAAATTTTACACGTGTGCGGTTCTCGTGCACATGTGCAACTTCCGGGTCGCAGCGTGCACGCCCCAGCCGTCAGCCTTCATGTAGTGCATGTTTCTACCCACAGAAGTCGCTTTATCCACTTGCTGGGATACTCTGTACCGGCGCATTCTAGTGCTCTTTCCACAGCTTGCAAGCCAACCAAGGGAAGGTATCTCGCATATTAAACATTTAAAATACTGTCACAGTCTATCATTGAGACATCTACTTTTATGTTAACAGTTTAACCCAGTAAGACATGTAACACAGTTAACAACCGTGGGCTTTTATTAAGGCTGCTTGACTGACGGCACGTAAATATGCGTTATGTTTTTGAGCTAGTATTTAAGAAAGAGAACACTTAGCGACTTCCAACGAACCTTAGTCATGATTTCAAATAACATTAAACTAATACAAGGTTTCTTACAACTAATTCTCGGTGCCCTCAGTTACACCCACATAATTTCTGTCTCACTGACCACTGAACAGGGTGATAACCGCAGATCTCTCGATGATCACCTGTTACATCAATACCATTATTGCTATCTCTTTCAACAGTTCCGTCTGAAATCTGCATAGTAACCGACAGTTAAATGAATGTTATGTTTTATCGACTTCAGCCGAGCGTAGCCCTTCACACATTTAAAAAAAAACCTAAATGTAAGTATACATTGAAACAATCGGTTTAATGACCAATTTTCCTCTTGCTTGTACCACATAAACAGGGAAGTGGAGCCGCCGCGGTTCATTTAGGACACATGTCTAATAACAGATGTCGCTGTCGTACACGTGCGCACATGTGCAGCACTTCCCCACGTCTGCACACTGTGCAGCGTTTGGCCGGCCCTGGTCTACGCTAACACAGACTTTACATGTAACGATAATATAATCGGGTTTAATACTGCAACCAAATATTGTGGTAGAACAAGCCCTAAATTCCAAGATGTATATTTAGGCTGTTTTGTTGCATCAAAATCATAGTCCAGTAACTTGTAGGCGATACAGGAATCTAAATATAAAAAACCAAAATAAAAGTCTAAATGTTAAATTCTGTCTTCAGTTGTTCCCTCAGAAAGTAGAGACAAAGACTAATGTCATCATTCGATAGTCGCGCCGTTGTTAAGACGAGTCACATATATTATAGTCCCATTAAAATTACATCATGGTAGACACTTCACGCCTTGGAGATTGTTTCCTCCAGAGTATTCAATGTCACGCCCGAACCGTTCACCGTTGCCACACTGTCACAACAATTGGTTAGTTCACTTCAATTTCTTTGTCCAGCTTTCTTTCTTGATGTCTTTGGATACTGAATCGTGGGGCTGGTCCTTTTATTTCATATTTCATCACGCATGATAACCCCACCATAAACACGCGCACACAGATGCTAACGAAATACACACGTTTCATACACAGTACTAACCAAATACTTCTCGATCCTTTCGCACAAAGCGTGATTCAGCGTCACATATACACTTACTATGATCACAGAGATTGGCCTACATTAATAATCTTCGCATGACACTGAGTGAACACAAATTTTTGAAGAGCACAATTAATCATTGTGACCGCCCCTGGTAGCTGAGAGGTCAGCGTGACGGAATGTCATACGTAACGGCCCAGGTTCGATTCCCGGCTGGGCCGGAGATTTTCTCTATCCAGGGACTGGGTGTTGTGTTGTCCTTACTGTCATCATTTCATCCCCATCGACACGCAAGTCGCCGAATTGGCGTCAACTGGGCACCAGGCGAACGGTCTACCCGACGGGAGGCTCTAGCGACACGGCATTTCCATTTTACCATAGTCATAAATATAACAGGCGTCAGCGTGTAAATACGACGTGTAGAAGGTCGTAGGTTCAAATTTCGACATTTACAGCGACATTTTTTAAATTTCTAAATCTAATCAAAAGACGCTGATTATTATTTTTATTCAGTTAATTGACGTAAATGTCATTTTTTATTTATAATACTTCGCTGCGTCATTCTCAAAATCGTATTGACCTTTTTGTTTGCTCTTATTTTTGTTCCTATCATTCTTTCTTCGTTTGAAATCTGTCTGTGTCGCCTATAATCTGTAACCAAGTGCCAGCCAGAACTGCTCATCGGTTGGTTACGCGGCAGCTCGCGTAGCCAATGTAAGAATAGTTTCAGGTAACCAATGACAGCGAGAAATTACAGTTTGCTTTTAGCGCTGAAACCGAAATTTTTCTCTCTCGATTTTTCTCGTAGAGGTTAGCTTTAATCACCGTGAATATTAGTTCTGCCCCATATTGTTGACCATTGTTCTCTAGGATACATGCACAACACGAGGTTGTGGTTAGGCGGCAACATGTGTTTAAACTCAGGGCTACAAAACGCTATTTGTCGTAGTTCAGTCGTTGGTCACTTAACCCTTTCAGACTCTCTGGCTACAATTGTGCACTTTAAATTCTACTGTGTCTTAGCTGCAACAGAAGCATTTTTCCAGTAGAAACGTGAGGCACGCATTTGTAAATGTTCAACCTTTTTATCATGCGCAAGTGTTGCCAACTGGGCATCATAATAGAAATATCCTCAAGTCAATGTGGCAGAGCGCAAAATCTCGTGAGCACCATAATACACGGATGTGGTTGGTTCTCTATATTCGACTGTATAATTGAATATTGTTATCGTTATTTTGCTTGGTAATTATTGTATGATCATTTTACTATTTGTTGCCATAGAGGATATTCCGAAATTAGTTATTTTAGTCCATAAAAGATGCCAAGTGTACAAAGTACGTTTTGAAAACGGGTACCTATTTTTGTATAAATCTTGCATCTAAAATCATTAAAAGTCACCTAAGATCATTACCACAAGAATAAAAATTTTCCTTCCACCAGAAATAAAAATCAGGTCTGAAAAGGTTCAAATCAGATGTCGAGAGAGCATCTCCCATTTCCGTCCGTCATACCTCGCGGCGGCCGCTTCCAACGTTGCTCTGCGTTACTCATAACAGCATTTGTGAAGTGGCTTTCCGCGTATGTGTGTCACCTATAACCGAATGGTAGCCGGCAACGGTTGTGGCAGTACTGTAGCGGCAAGTGACAGACTTCAACTGTCAAGTGATGTCAGTCGGACTGCAGATCGTATAAGAAGGCTAAATCGCCAAAACTCAACAAGACTCCACTGTTTGATGGAATCCCTGTAAAATTCTGTACATGATTTCCAAGTGAATTACCTACACTCTAGAATATAACTTGTCGCATATGCCACCAGCATAGATACGTCCCTCGTGATAGGGAAAGAGCACAGGCCACACAAGCAGTGGGAGAAAGTATGTACGGCCCCACATTCCATTGTTGCCAAATTTATTAAAGACTGGCGACGATGACGTCTTCAAAGATGGCGGCCTGTAGACTTGGCAACAGTGCATGACGTCATCCAAGATGGTGGATTTTGGTGGGGAGTTTGAATTTTGGGAGGAAGATAGGTCAATTGGGCTCCCTCCACTACCCTAACACTCCAGAAGAAAAATGGCTAGAAATTCAAATTCCAGCAGGATAGTGTGTCACAGCATGAAAATGGCCGGAATATCATCAATTGTGCTACCTCCACTAACATAACCCCCCCCCAGGAAATGGTAACAGGATAATGCACCACAACGCTCTTATCTCTACTAAGCAAAGAAAATCGCAGGAAAATAGCTCACTTGTCCTACCTCCACTAATCTAAGACACCCGACCGCCACCTCTTCCTACGAACTGGCACCAACTTTTAATTTTTGTGGTAAACAAAATTCAATTCCCATATGTCTACTAAGCTAACAAAATGGCGCGAAAGAAAAGACACTTTACTAACCTCAGTCGCCAGACTGGCACCACCTCCTACAGATTCGCGGAAAAAGGACTTTGACATAAGACTTTATTAAAACAATTACTTGCAGATGCGTTCACCACAAGGTCAGGACTGCAACTGACTTAGTACACATCGCCACCACCAGAGAGCGCTCTCCTCTGTGACGTAATCCAAGATGGCGACATACAGCGTATTCTGAAGTGTTGGCAGAAGAGCCAACACTGTGTTGCTAGAGGAGGCCGAAATGCACGCGTTTAATTACACGCTGACTGGCGCGAGGTCTGGAACAGTTAAGGGAATTAATAGTAGCAAATAAAGTACGTAGTTGATATAATACTTAACTTTAATCCTCAATTGGTGTACATCGCTCTTGACGGTACATGTTATAATCTCAATATCAAATGCTATGGCGCCTTGCTAGGTCGTAGCAAATGACGTAGCTGAAGGCTATGCTAACTATCGTCTCGGCAAATGAGAGCGTAGTTGTCAGTGAGACATCTCTGGCTAAGTCGGCTGTACAACTGGGGCGAGTGCTAGTAAGTCTCTCTAGACCTGCCGTGTGGCGGCGCTCAGTCTGCAATCACTGACAGTGGCGACACGCGGGTCTGACGTATACTAACGGACCGCGGCCGATTTAAAGGCTACCACCTAGCAAGTGTGGTGTCTGGCGGTGACACCACATATTCATCACGAGGTCTGGACTCCAACTGACGTAGCACATTTCGTCGCCACCAGAGAGCGCCACCGTGATGTCATCCAAGTTGCCGACTGGGACATCAGTCAAGATGGCTGCACCCAGTGTATCCACCACATGGTGTAAGATTGTACACTTGGCCTACCTCCACTAACCTAACCCCCTCCCCAAGAAAAATGGAGGAAAGTTCAAATTCCAGCACGATAATGGCGGGATAACCGGATCTGTCTATATTATTATTTAAACAATACCATGCAGGTGTGTTCTCCATGAGGTCCGAAGTCCAACTGGTTTAGTACACATAGCCACCAGCAGAGGATGTCATTCAAGATGTCGGATTTTGGTACAAAGTTTGAGTTTTGGCAGGAAGATAGGCCAATTGGGTACGTCCACTAGCCTAACCCTCCATAAAAAAATTGGTCACAACTTCGAATTCCAACATGATAATCGGTCACACCTAAGAAAAAATGGTCTGAAATAGGCCAGTTGGGTTATATCCACTAACCTAAGTTCACTTCATCCTGCGAATTCTCGCCAAGTTTGAATTTTGGCTGTCACTTATGTTTTCGCTGCTAAGGTATGAAAATCGCATCAAATAAAGTACACTTGTAGTAACCTAAGTCACCTCCTGCTGGTTGGTGGGAAAAGGACTGAAGTCTTTATTTCAAGCAGTACGGTCATCACTTATGCTCCAACAGACTTAGTACACATCTTGGAGATGGTAACACCCAGTGCGCTCGCCACTAGGTCCAGAATCCAACTGGCTTAGTTCAAATCGTCGCCAGCAGAGGAGGCTACCCCTGGCGTCACCGATCAGCGGTAGCCTGCGCGTGCGCCACTGGTCCAGCGGCCGCTCACGTCACAGCCCTCGGTAGGACGGCGCCAAGGTTGTTTGCTGGAGAATAGAATCTGCCCTGACGTCACACAACCGCCGGTCGGTCGGCTGGCGACCCTCCACGTGGCTTGGTGGACAAGGAACGCTCTCGCAAAGGTAACTGATCACACGAGTCAGATTACTCAAACCACATGGTCCGATTACCTAATCCAAGATCGTCGCCAAAACACACGTGCGTATTCGTGAGCCATCGCTCGTACCAAGCTACCTACCTCTGCAAGTCAATCTAACACAAAGTTCGCAACTCAAATCCCTATCAACAAAAAATAAAAACTCACTGAAATTCTATGTTGTCCCACAAATAGTTAACCTTCTCTTCATTAGTACAAAAATTCGCTCCCTACCATAAACTCTTTAACAAGAAAAATAGCTAACAATATTCGTCTCCAGACTTTCTTGAAGTCATTTCTTTCAGCGCTTACTAACGCTATTCTTAATACCATCAACCTCTAATTACAACGTTCCCTGCACATAATTTTAATAAATCCTTCATCAAGAATATATCTAAATCATTCATCCTAACATGATACCTCCTGATATACACACATAATGATCTCAAATGCTCAATTCAATATCACCCAATCTCTATTCTAAATAGCGTCTTCACTCCTATATGAATTATTTGTCTATAATTTTATAAATTTTAAAACGCTCAGCTCTCCACCATGTCCTGGAAGCATCTGACTAGTTCAGCTTTCACCCACTAGGGTTGCTAGTGAACTCGATCACTACCCACACAAAATTCTCAACATCCGTTCGTTCATCCTAAGATCACATGATACTACGTCATCACACTTATAGAAGGAGTCACCCCCTAGTCATCTTTGTCACTCGTCCGTTGTTCGTCGCATCGTTCGTTTGTTCGTCTGTTTGTGGTTGCTATTTCCTCGTTCAGTATGAATATGAAGCGTGTTAACATCAGCAGCTGCAGCAAGGTCTCGACTACGAAGAGACCTAGAGTCCACGACACACCATTACCAGGTAAGTAAATAATTTCTATTTTTCATTATCAATTTTTCTCTATATCTTATACATTCTCGTTATTAATTATATACCTCATTGTTATAGTGGACCTCGTGGACTTTATCCTCGGGACTGGGGAACGGGCTGGGGAGCCTGCTGCAGGCTCCCCAGCCCCAGCCCCCTACGCTCCACAGACAGCCGGAATTGCCTTGTGAGTATAATTTTAACTCTAATGTTTGTCATTTATAGTAACCATTTAAAAATATTTTTCGTACTTCTTGTTTCTTTTCCTTGTTTCTAGATCACTTAATGGTAGTCCATCTTCAGTTGGAAACAGAGCTGGAGAGTGCCCCACGTAGCGTCCTACATAATTGTGTTCAGCCCCCAGCTCCTGACAGCCCAAAACACCACCACTCACGTAAGTATAGAGAAAAATAAATCAACCTCTATGATCTTTCACTCTAGCTAACCTTTCAAAATAACTAAAATGATATCTCATCCTCTTACAGGAACAGCTATTGATGACCTTGATGCTATCGATAGGCAGGTGGAGGCCATTCATCATCAGATACGGCAACAGCCTACTTGTAAGTTTAAGAAAAAAAATTACCTATCTCTAATAATATTAATATACTTTTTCTCTAACAATTCCATTCATATACAGGGTGGTCCATTGATAGTGACTGTGCCAAATATCTCACGAAATAAGCATTAAAGGAAAAAACTACAAAGAACGAAACTCGTCTAGCTTGAAGGGGGAAATCAGATGGCGCTATGGTTGGCCACCTAGACAGCGCTGCCATAGGTCAAACGGATATCAACTGCGTTCTTTTAAATAGGAACCTCCATTTTTTATTACATATTCGTGTAGTACGTAAAGAAATATAATGTTTCAGTAGGACCACATATTCACTTTGTGATAGATGGCGCTGTAATAGTCACAAACGTATAAGTACGTGGTGTCACACAACATTCTGCCAGTACGGACGGTATTTGCTTCGTAATACATTACCAGTGTTAAAATGGACCGTTTACCGATTGCGGAAAAGGTCGATATCATGTTCATGTATGGCTATTGTGATCAAAAAGTCCAACCGGCGTGTGCTATGTATGCTGCTTGGTATCCTGGACGACATCATCCAATTGTCAAGACCGTTCGCCGGATAGTTACGTTATTTAAGGAAACAGGAAGTGTTCAAAAAAATTTTCAAATCTGTGGAAAATCTTATGGGACTTAACTGCTAAGGTCATCAGTCCCTAAGCTTACACACTACTTATGGACAAACACACACACCCATGCCCGAAGGAGGACTCGAACCTCCGCCGGGACCAGCCGCATGGTCCATGACTGCAGCGCCTTAGACCGCTCGTCTACTCCCGCGCGGCCAGGAAGTGTTCAGCCACAGGTGAAACGTCAACCACGACCTGCAACAAATGATGATGCCCAAGTAGATGTTTTAGCTGCTGTCGCTGCTAATCCGCACATCAATAGCAGACAAATTGCTCCATAATCGGGAATCTCAAAAACGTCGGTGTTCAGAATGCTACATCAACATCGATTGCACCCGTACCGTATTTCTATGCACCAGGAATGGCCTGGCGACGACTTTGAACGTCGTGTACACTCTGCCAGCGGGCACGAGAGAAATTAAGGGACGAAGACAGACTTTTTACATGCGTTCTATTTAGCGACGATGCGCCATTCATCAACAGCGGTAATGTAAACCGTCATAATATGCACTATTGGGCAACGGAAAATCCACCACAAGTGGAACATCAGCGACCACGGCGGGTTAATGTATGGTGCGGCATTATGGGAGAAAGGATAATTGGCCCCCATTTTATCGATGGCAAACTAAATGGTGCAGTGTATGATGATTTCCTACGTAATGTTCTACCGATGTTACTACAAGATATTTCACTGCATGACAGAATGGCGATGTACTTCCAACATGATGGATATCCGGCACATAGCTCGCATGCGGTTGCGCGGTACTGAATAGCATATTTCATGTCAGGTGGATTGATCGTCGACGCACCATACCATGGCCTACACGTTCACCGGATCTGACGTCCCTGGATTTCTTTCTGTGGCGAAAGTTGAATGATATTTACTATCGTGATCCACCGACAACACCTGACAACATGCGTCAGCTCATTGTCAGTGCATGTACGAACATTACGGAAGGCGAACTACTCGCTGTTGAGAGCAATGTCGTTACGCGTATTTCCAAATGCATTGTGGTTGACGGACATCATTTGAGCATTTATTGCATTAAGGTATTTACAGGTAATCACGCTGTAACAGCATGCGTTCTCAGAAATGGTAAGTTCACAATGGTACATGTATCACATTGGAACAACTGAAGTAAAATGTTCAAATGTACCTACGCTCTTTATTATAATTTTAAAAACCTACCTGTTACCATCTGTTCGTCTAAAATTATGAGCCATATTATTGTGCTATTACAGCGCCATCTATCACAAAGCCAAAAAAGTGGTCCAACTAAAACATTCATATTTCTTTACGTACTACACGAATATGTAATAAAAATGGGTGTTCCTATTTTAAAAAACGCAGTTGATATCCGTTTGACCTATGGCAGCGTTATCTAGCGGGCCAAACATAGTGCCATCTGGTTTCCCCGTTCAGGCTAGACAAATTTCGTTCTTTGTAGTATTTTCGTTTGACACTTATTTCGTGAGATATAAGCTGCCAATGCCACGGAGCCCGTGCCCGGCTGTTCGCACGGGGGGGGGGGGGGGGCGCTCCGGCCACCACGTGTGTCTGCTTCGTTGGCACCATCGTGCGAGGTACAGCGCGTACCGGCTAGTTGCAATAGCTCTAGTTATAATAGTATTATTAGTGTTGATCGTGTGGCTAGTAGCAGTTCTCTAGCCCGTCCTTTTAGTCAAGTACATCAGGTCGGTGACACCATACAGCAGTTGCAGTACTCGGTGATTGCCGACGCCTTTGAGGAGCGAATCTCGTTCACTAGGATCGAAAACCCGGCTGGGGGGTATTTCGATCCTTTAGGATTTCTAAAAGCGTGCCTTCCTGTTGTGGAAACAGAGCTCCTCAAGGTAGTCAATGATCCGCAGTATCCCGCCATTAAATGCAGCGCAGTGCTATGCATTGAATTATCGCACCCCCCTCCCCCCCCCCCTCCTGCCACCAAAGTTGAGTTTGAGTCTGTTGATGGAGACGCTAGTATTCATTATCTTTGGGGGAGAAATGGCGTGATAACGTGGAGCACATCAATCACCGAGTGGTTTCGTAAATCCACCTTGAGTGCTATATGGGGCCGGTTTTCCGAGATGGAAGTCAATGGCACAGCAAAAGCACTCAGCAGAATTCTACACCTGGACATCGCTATACATGTATACGATCCAGTAAATAGAGGGTCTAGCTATATCAAGCTCCCTAAAGACATAGCTAATAAGCAGGCATGCATTAATGTCGAAATTAGGAAAGATCAGGCTTGTTTTGCATGGTCAATCCTGGCTTCTGAAAGAAAGTATGATCGACGGGATCATCCTGAGCGTCCCAGTACATACAATGTAGGTGATAATATTCATTCGCATTGTAACTTTGATGGTATAGATGTCCCCGTTAAGATCCAGGACATAGCTAAACTTGAGGCGCAGAATACCGGCATATCGGTTCATGTTTATGGCCTGGAGAAGACGAAAAGCAAGTCAGATGAGCAAGACAAGCATATCGTCGTCGGCCCCCTCCATTTTTCAAAATTTGGCGGTGAGTGCGAGCTGCATGTAAGCATGCTGCTCTTCTCTGAAGGTGATAATTATCATTATGTTTGGGTCAAAGACATGTCCCGACTCCTTTGCTCCCAATTATCAACTAATTGTTGCGTAAAACATGTTTGTTTAACGTGCCTCAATTATTTCTCCTGCGAAGAGTTATTATCTACGCATCTAGTAGACTGTACGTCCAAGGACCGGGTACGTGTTATCATGCCCATCGAGAAAAACAAATTCACAAAGTTTAAGAATGCTCACCACCAGGAGCGATGTCCGTTTGTAGTGTACGCCGCCTTTGAATGCCTTCTCGCTCCTGTGACCCACTGTGAAGGCGACCCTAGCCGGCCGCGGCGGCCGTGCGGTTCTAGACGCTTCAGTCCAGAACGGCGAGACTGCTACGGTCACAGGTTCGAATCCTGCCTCGGGCATGGATGTGTGTGATGTCCTTAGACTAGTTATATTTAAGTAGTTCTAAGTTCTACGGGACTGATGACATCAGATGTTAAGTCCCGTAGTGCTCAGAGCCATTTGAACCATTTGAAGGCGACCCTACAGCCTCACACATCACCTTTACAGAGAAACATGTACCATATGTGGCAGCGTCCCAAATTGTATCATCATATGACTCCATCCTTAACCAATACAAATCTTACGTCGGGGATAATCCTGCGGTTTGGTTGCTCTCTGAGCTTGAAAATTTTTCATAGGAAGTTGACACGCTTTAAAGCAGCAACGTTCGCATGACTAAATCGAAGGAGTATGAAGATTTGTATAATAACGCCACTGATTGTCATATTTGTGGGTTGCCTTCAGACAGAATTGCGGAAACTCCTCGTAGGGACCACTGTCATCTTACAGGAAAATTCCGTGGCGCACCTCACAACACATGCAATTTGAAGTAGCAGTTACCTAGACACATACCTGTTTTCTTCCACATTTTAAGTGGGTATGACGCTCACTTTCTAGCTGAGCACTTGGCCGATTTCGGTTTGGAGAAATATCAGGTGAGTGTCCTACCTGAGAGCGTCGAGAAGTATATTTCATTCTCCAAACGAATCACGCCAAGAATTACGCTCCGCTTCCTTGATACGCTACGTTTTTGCAGGCACCACTACAGAAATTTGTTGAGACTCTACCTCTGGGGGATATGCATATCACTCGAGCTCCATTTCCCGACGAGGAAAAGTTTCAATTTGCGACTAGGTAGGGGATTTTTCCATATGAGTATGTGGATAGCACGGCCAAACTCAACTAAACCAGGCTATGTGACATAACTGCATTCTCCACTAACCTCACAGGCGACGCGATAACAAATGCAGAGTATGAGCATGCCGTGAATGTCTGGCTGGAATTCAATACATCCACTTTAGGAGAGTCCGCACAGCTTTACTGGCTTGCGGCCGTTTTCGAGAAGTTCCGGAGTATATGTATGACCACATATTCTCTGGACCCCTCCTTTCATTACATGGCACCTGGGTTGTCTTTGGACTCGATGCTGAAGAAAACAAAGTGCAGCATCGAATTATTGACAGATCCTGACATGCTTCTTTTCTTTGAGCGGCGGATCCGTGGGGGACTTTGCCAATGTGTCCATAGACACGTGAGAGCAAATAACTCACGGATGGGTGACAGGATCAACGCATGTATTGATTCAAGTTATATAATGTACCTCGACGGGAATAACTTATACGGGCACGCCATGGGACAATCACTGCTGAATTCCGAGTTTCGGTGGCTCTCCGAAGATGTATGCCAGGGATTAGGTGGAAAAATAATAGGGGGCATGGCAGCTGATTCTGATGTAGGGTATGTGGTGGAGGCAGAACTCACATACCCTATTAGTTTGCATGATGCGCATACCGATTTGCCAGTGTGTCCACAGCAACTAGTTCCGCGAGGAGGTTCCACACCGAAACTGATGACAACGCTGGGGGATAAGCAGAGGTAACCTCCAGCACTGCCTCAGTTTGGGTATGGAGCTGGTTAAAATCACCCGGGCCATCTCCTTCAAGCAGTCCCCCTGGTTGAAGGAGTATATTGATTTGAATACGAGACAGAGAGCTTCCGCAACGTGTGACTTTGAGAAAGATTTTTATAAATTAATGAATAATTCAATTTTCGGTAAAACTATGGAGACTTTGAGAGGGCGACGTGAAATTTTTATTAGAACCGAATGGGATAGGGGTTATGGTGTAAGAAAATTCATTGCCAGACCAAATTTTAAGAGGGTCACCATATTCACTAGAAACTTTGTTGCTGTGGACATGTCGTAAACTGCAGTAGAGTTTACTAAACCTATCTATGTGGGGATGTGCATACTAGACCTGTCCAAACTCCACATGTTCCGCTTTCATTATGAGTTCGCGAAAACTCATTCTGCAGATCCTAATTTACTTTATATAGATACAAATAGCTTCATTTATTGGGTGAAGAACTGCGATGCATATGAAGTAATTAGGTACCACGATAATGAATTCGACACATCTTTTTATGCGGCCGATAATCCTTATGGAATTGTTCCGCAGAACAAGAAGGTTATCGATCTCATGAAGGACGAGTCGAATGGATTGCCGATTGTGGAGTGTGTAGGTCTTTGGACAAAAACGTATGCATATCGCACATTGGAAGGTGCAACCCATGTTGTGACTTGGCAAGACAGCCAAGCCACTATGAGAGGAAGCCGAAAGGCACACGTTTAAGCTCACGCAGGCTGGCGTGAGGTCTAGAACAGTTCAAGGAATAGAGACTAGCAAAAAAGGTACGTAGCTTCTGGAATACTTAACTTTAATCCATAATTGGTGAACATCGGTCTGACGGTACATGCATCACAAGATAAATAGCAAATGATAATGGCGCCTTGCCAGGTCGTAGCAAATGACGTAGCTTAAGGCTATGCTAACTATCGTCTCGGCAAATGAGAGCGTAATTTGTCAGTGAACCATCGCTAGCAAAGTCGGCTGTACAACTGGGGCGAGTGCTAGGAAGTCTCTCTAGACCTGCCGTGTGGCGGCGCTCGGTCTGCAATCACTGATAGTGGCGACACACGGGTCCGACGTATACTAACGGACCGCCGCCGATTTAAAGGCTACCACCTAGCAAGTATGGTGTCTGGCGGTGACAACACAACTCAGAGGCGGGCTAAGGGTGTGCGTCACATGGCATCGAGAGCTCTATCTATCTGTCTATCTATCTATCTATCTATCTATCGAAGACTATTTTCAATGCCTACGCGGAGGTATTCGTGGTGCTGCACCACAGCCACCGCATATGGTAAGCCAAACCAGTATTCGATCGATAGCGCACGAGGTGTATACTGTGCTACAGTTTAAAATCGGTCTGTCGCCTCATGACGATAAAAGGGTCATCTGTGATGATGGGATTGAAACTAGCCCGTACTCACACTACTCACTTGTAGCAAGAGAAGGGGGAGGGGACTCTGAGAGAGACAGAGAGAGAGGGAGAGAGAGAGGGAGAGAGAGAGAGAGAGAGCGTCTGCAGAGTAGCAGTATGACCCTTTTATCATAGTGTAAATATTGGATGTGAGTGTTTTGTAGTGTGTATCAGTTTGCGTGCTTCCGTGTATGTCTGAGTGTGCGATTGTGCACGAGCCTGTGTTAAGTGTGTGTATGTGTGTATATTATATATTAATTATTCTCCAAAAGAAAATCATAAAAAAGTTTTAAAAAACTCAAATAAATTAGGGTGTTACAAAAAGGTACGGCCAAACTTTCAGGAAACATTCCTCACACACAAATAAAGAAAAGATGTTATGTGGACATGTGTCTGGAAACGCTTAATTTCCATGGTAGAGCTCCTTTTTGTTCTTCCACCTACGCTCAATGGAGAAAGTTATCATGCTAGAACATGTGCTTTACAAGTACGACGCAACATGTGGTTCATGCACGATGGAGCCCCTGCACATTTCAGTCGAAGTGTTCGTACGCTTCTCAACAACAGATTCGGTGACCGATGGATTGGTAGAGGCGGACCAATTCCATGGCCTCCACGCTCTCCTGACCTCAACCCTGTTGACTTTCATTTATGGGGGCATTTGAAAGCTCTTGTCTACGCAACCCGGTACCAAATGTAGAAACTCTTCGTGCTCGTATTGTGGACGTCTTTGATACAATACGCATTTCTCCAGGGCTGCATCAGCGCATCAGGGATTCCATGCGACGGAGGGTGGATGCATGTATCGTCGCTAACGGAGGACATTTTGAACATTTCCTGTAACAAAGTGTTTGAAGTCACGCTGGTGCGTTCTGTTGCTGTGTGTTTCCATTCCATGATTAATGTGATTTGAAGAGAAGTAATAACATGAGCTCTAACATGGAAAGTAAGCGTTTCCGGACACATGTCCACATAACATATTTTCTTTTTTTGTGTGTAAGGAATTTTTCTTGAAAGTTTGGCCGTACCTTTTTGTAACACCCTATATATATATATATATATATATATATATATATATATATATATATATATATATATATATATATATTACCAATATTACTATTTAATGTACATCAGCGAAAACGTAAATTTGACCAATTCACTTATACCTTTTATAATGAAGAAGAAAAAAAATAAAATTTTCACAGCCCATATCTGCTTCGATCTGAGTTGTTGTTACAGAGATTAGATATTAGTTTGTAAATTTCGCCTGCCACCAGCCATCCAGTCAGTAGTAGTTTTAAGTATGTGAGTTCCACCAATAAAATTGTGTGTGTGTGTGTGTGTGTGTGTGTATGTGTGTGTGTGTGTGTGTGTGTGTGTGTGTTCACTTGGTCATTACGTGAGAGAAATATATATATGTTCACAAGCTTGTTGTAGTGGAAAAAATCTTTAGACCCACTTACTTGATTGAAATGTATTTTCAATTGCTTCTCATAGTGGAAAATGTTTTAGAACCAACCACTTCAAACAAATACGTTCGCCTTTAGTTAAAAGTTTTTCCGGTGGAACTTCACTAGCAATAGTATTTACCTTGTAAGATAGTGTAATTAGGTTCTAGTACCTCTGCATTAGTTGTAAATGTTCATGTTTCTGAATAATGTAAAGTCTGAGAAAACCTATCTTCAAACAGCATAACGTTGATATTTTTCGTCAAAAACAAATCATGTATCTGTAAACTCATATATAAATGTGAAAAGTGAATCATGGTACTGCAAATTGATATTTGTCAAACACTGTAAAAAAATTCTGAATTCAATAATAAATTCACTTATTTTATTGTAAAAATGTGGAATTGTTTTATTATTTCACCCTCGATCATGATCGTTCTTTTTTATTAAAAAAATACTATAATTTTATTTTTGTGTGTCTACAAGACGTGGATACAGCCACATTGCACTGCAGAGAGACCTATAAGGTTTTACTGCTTTCAAGACACAAATGAATTCTGAATGACGCGTGCTGGACTTAGTCCGCCGATTGCAAACACGCAGTGTGCCTCAGCACTTTCTTTCAGCCCCTGGCCGGCCGGGGTGGCCGAGCGGTTCTAGGCACTACAGTCTGGAACCGCGCGACCACTACGGTCACAGGTTCGAATGTGTGTGATGTCCTTAGGTTGGTTAGGTGTAAGTAGTTCTAAGTTCCAGGGGACTGATGACCTCAGAAGTTAAGTCCCGTAGTGCTCAGAGCCATTTAAGCCATTTTTTCAGCCCCTGAAGCCGGCAGCCACTCGGCTGGCATCTGATGCATTGCCACGCAGGTAAGGTGAAAGCTGGTCTATTACTGACTCAGGTAACGTTACTTAGCGCGTCAAGACTGTGGTATGCTCCTCAGACAGTTCCACTGGAATTCGCTTCATATACAATGTCCGCCAATAAACTAACATTCTACGGACGTTGGGTGTCATAGAAAGAAATAAAAAGAACAAATTTTGTAAATGATTATTTATTTGTAATCCAAGTTAAAAGTAATTTTACATTCTCGTATGCAGATACAAAAGCACTTTTTTCGTAAATGTTCTTGAGTCGATGGATAGAAGGACATCTGTACAATTCCAGGTCTTGAATTGAAGCAAATTTAAATATTAGACTCAGCCAGGTAATCTTCGCAACTCCTTTAAAGTAGATGATTGTCTTCTTGTGATCAAATACTCGGAGCACTCTCGCGAAATCTTTATAAAAGATGCCAGGGTCATCCCAGTGAATTCCATGACACAATTGTGTTAACCACATTGCACTTCTACATGTTTTAATGCACTTCACTTCCTTGAATGGTTTCGGCGAGGCAACTCTTGATCAAAATGTTCCTGTTATTCCATAACTTTGTGTGAATGCTATTAATGCACAGTCTTTAATTATGAATCACCTCCTTTCGCCATAGTAAAATCCTTGTACGTCGGCTACGATCCTCACACCTTGGGGTAACATCGTGATCTGCCTTAGAGCTAGCAGAGCACCTATTAATTTATACAACTCGTTGCGCTACACCAGTGAGTGGACGGTAGTTAACAACACACCATGCAGAACTAGAGCATACGCTGCAGTGTGATCTGGGAAGTTTGTTGAAGATTCAGATTCAATCCGTACATCTACAGGCCGTCTTTTAACTATCTCATTCTGTTTTGAACAGTCAATCGCGATTATTCAAAAAACGGTTCAAATGGCTCTGAGCACTATGGGACTTAACATCCGAGGTCATCAGTCCCCTAGAACTTAGAACTACTTAAACCTAACTAACCTAAGGACATCACACACATCCATGCCCGAAGCAGGATTCGAACCTGCAACCGTAGCAGTGGCGCGGTTCCGGACTGCGCGCCTAGAACCGCTAGACCACCGCGGCCGGCAATCGCGATTATTGAAACTCTGTGGACTCAGTAGGCATCCTTCATTTCCAACACCTTCGTAAATAAGAAGCTCGGAATCTCGCATACATGTCAAATGCAAGACTGTATGCATTGCTGCCCCACCGTAGATGTAGATTCTCGTATGGGTAGTATTCGGAATTCAGGTAGACTCTGGCGTTAGTTAACTTGCAGTGGTCAAATTCAGTTGAGTCCTTTGATACATTCCCACACCTTTGAAATTGAAATGCGATTATGATGAATCGAGGTGCTCCCAACTGCAGTGATGTTTTAATAGCCCAAGTATATGTGGATTCTGTAGGTAGGACTGGGTATTCAAAAACCTCCCATGATCGGAAGGTTAGTGGTAGCAGGTGCCGGCGTTCAGAACTTTTAAGAGCTTCAGGCGTTCCTCGTCAGCAACACTGATATGTGGCATTTTTCATACTATACTATTAATCTTTATTTGAACATTCTCTGCAACTGTTTGAAGTAATGAATTCACATCACTTGCACTCCACAACAAAATAAGTTCCTGTTTAGCGTTCATAATAATTCACTGCATGTCCTCAAAATAACCCATAAGCATTTTTAGTATCACGCACGCGGTAAATCGGCTGTATCCCCCCTCATCATCGGGCGCATCTATGAAACATCCCGCATTTTCCAAGCTGTTAGAATCAGAGGCTAGGCTGAAACATACGTCTTACGGGTTGACATTATGCCATCATTGGGTGAGTGATCTATTTCAGTACCGTTAAGTTCATAACGCATCTCTTGAAACAGGAATGCTAGAGCATTTTGAGTGAGCTTCATAGCGTTACCACAGTGGCGACAGCTTCCTTAAATGTACAGTCCAGATACAGGAAGCTATTTCAAGGCAATGTTACGGCGTCCTGATGCTGGATAACAATCCTAATTTCATCATTTTTGTTAAATGTGCTTGAAGCGTAGGGTTTGTGTGAGTGGTATTCATGACGTATAATTCGATCATCATACTCTACTGACTGAGTTACGTTGAGCGACGTCATTCTGCGGTTTTAAACCTGCTGAAATAAGGAATTCGTAATTAAGGTGTGTTATTACCTTGCGCCTCCGCGATACACTGACGGGTTGTGAGCTCGGTGTGCTAGCTTTATACCTTACTCCCATCTCACCTTAGATGCAAGCGTACAATGATCTCTTCTCCTCGAAAGTTAGACAGGTGATTATTCTGGTCAACAATACGCAGTTCTAGGTAATCCAATGTCTGAACTGTCACCGGGAGATATATAGCGTTTGTAGGGGCTTGAACTATTTTATACCCAGTACCGACTGTAGGGAAGAATCCGTAAATTGAGTGAATCAACTTATCGTTGAGGTATGAGTTTATGGCAATATTGCAATCAACGTGGTTTGTGCTGACTGGTAGTATATCTACACCTTGATTCGATGCGTAAAATTTACTGGCGTTCTTCACCAAAACACGATCCTTTGCAAAACCTATCAGTGGACCTATTGAATCTCTCTGTCTAAAGTCGATCGTAGCACTCTCTGTCCGTATTTCAGATTTATGGGTATTAATGTTTGCGTATAGTTCAATATCTTTTCCTGACTGTTTTAAGACTTCCTTTAAATCATCGCCGGCCGCGGTGGTCTAGCGGTTCTAGGCGCTCAGTCCGGAGCCGCGCGACTGCTACGGTCGCAGGTTCGAATCCTGCCACGGGCATGGATGTGTGGGATGTCTTTAGGTTAGTTAGGTTTAAGTAGTTCTAAGTTCTAGGGGACTGATGACCATAGATGTTAAGTCCCATAGTGCTCAGAGCCATTTTTTTTAAATCATCAATATCATAGGCACCAGGTTGTATTTGTAGAATCCCCTTCCGACCGTCAATTTCCAGATGCAGTTTACTGTTGCTCTTTGTGATATTTGGAATGCTGTTATACGTCTCCAGACCAATCAGCGCAATACTCCAGTCCCCTGCACTTAAATCAGTCGGCGGAAAGTAATTTGCATGTAATACTGATCCTCGCTCTTTTAAAGTCAGAGTGTACGACATTGCATCTAAACCAGTGATCTCTATACAACCTGGATGTAGAAGTCTGGTCTCCGAATATAGATCTGCAGCGTGTCTGCAAATGCACGTGCTTTGCATCGTCCGCCATATTGTAGTTTCGCAAACAAATTTCCATCGGTCTGCATGTGCAAAGAATTGCAGACTGATTTCTTGTTTTGAACTTTATGTCAACATATGAAGTAATAGGCTTATGAGGTAGAGGAATTGGAAAGTATTTGCTTTTCGTGTTCTAGTGACATTTCCTAGCAGCCATGTTGCAGTTTGGAAAGAAACTAAATATGAGCATCTATGGCTGGTACGATAGAATGGCTGAAGTTCAACATCCAGGTAGCATAGAGATCACTGATCTAAACCTCCAATGACGGGCGTGCGATCAATGTGGATGTTCGCACACCGGCACTGACGAGGAGAGGTGAAAGCGCGCGTTCCAGACTTCTCACCGCTCGGTCTAAACATAGCGCGCATTCCAGAGGTTCAATGATGCAGGCGAAGGCTAATTTGCCATCGCTGTGATGAGGAACATAACGCAGATATGCCCGCACAGGTATTTGTTAAAGTCCTAATATCGCCGGAAATTGTAGAAAACACGTCTTTTGCTGGTGAAGTAGCGCTGTAATTCTTCAAGCGGCTGTAAATCCCCAATTGAATCGAAATATCGTACTGTATTTGCACTTTTCTTAACATACGCCACCCAATGGGTCTCTGGACCCCCAGCAACATCTAAATTTACGATTCCGCACTCATTAGTCCGCCACATGGTCTTCGGTAATGTATCCCGCATAAAGACGCCACGGAATCCAGGAATGTGAAGTTTTTCTTCAACAATATTAACGAGATCTTTATTCGTGAGCGCTCGATCAGGTAGGATAACTTTTTTTTCTTTATGGAGAGACCTAGTCCTTTCCTGTATGGTTTCAAGTAGAGACTGTTTCCGATAGCTGCTGCTTTCGTGGCCCGATTATGTCTTCTGGCTTCCTCTAGTTGCGCATGTGTATTTTGTTCGTTTTTGACCGTTTTGGCTACGGCTGCAGCCCCACCTGTAAGTGAACCTACAGCCGACAAAGGTGCAAGGGATGGAACGAGGAACGGAATAATTCCACCTGATGTGTTTGGTAGTGGGGGCCCTATGTGGTTTAATTGCAGTCTTCTTCTTCTTGTTCTTCTTCCCCCCCCCCCCCCCCCCCTTCAACACACGTTTAGCTACACACATCGATGTGAGAATACAGTTTTTCAAACAACCGAGTTTCTTCTTCTTCGCTCCCAAATCTGTTCGCGCTGCATTTATAATTCGTTTGAAATTCATCACCCCCAAGATCAACTTAATTTTTCCACGCATGGTTTTATCAACCACGAATGCAGCAACACGCTGACCTATTTCGATATCTTTCCTTCATCTTATTTGCTTAGCTTTATCGGCTAATATTCGGTTGGCAACGTGGCGTGCTAGGAGATCTTTATTTGCAGCGAATGCTAGTTCGTGTTCAAGGCAGGCTTCGTCTAGTCTATCACCGCGTGCCAGACGTTTCTGAAGCTTTGTTCCAGGCCCACAGAAGATATACCCCGGAATGTGCAATTCAACAGGCGAATGGTAGAGAATACCACCTCCACCTCTTATTATGATGTGCCTCCTATCATGCAGGGTACGCCACTGATGAGATAGAGGTCTACGTTCCCTGTTATATACTGTCAGCGTCAATCCAACTGTTTTATGATGATGGAAATCCTAGCCATTTAACTAGAGCTCTATTCCCGCGACGTCTTATCACGCGCTCGTTGAGAAATACATCTGGCTCAGAACTCTTCTGCAATTCCTCCGTGTAAAAGCATCCTGCAGTTTCTTCACCCTTGCCATCCTTTAAGATATATGTCCTAGGGTTCCTTCTCTGCACTTTGGATACTATGAATACCTCTGCCAACCAGTTTGGTAAGTACGATTTCTCGAACGCTGTCTTGTGTTTTGAAATACGTACTAAGTCGCCTACATTGAACCTCTGTTTGCGAGGGTCCAGCATTTTAATGCGGAAATATACTGTGTCCTTGAGTGAATTATCGCGAACATCGATCGGTCTCATTTTTATTGTACTATGTTTGGTTCGATTATACCGCGCAATTATCTGTGGGATGATATCTAGCCACTTGTACGAACCGCGAAGATTAAAACGCATCCACATTTGAGCTTTGACTGTTCTGTTCAAACGCTCCACGATGCTAGCTTTCAGGAGGGTAAACGTGGAGTAGTGGTGTATACCGTACCGCTCCATCACAGTCTTGAAATGTTCATTGTAAAACTCACCACCATGATCGGTTTGAAGATTGTCCGGACATCGATTCGTTCCTGTCTGCATCAAACGCTAAAACACTACAGCAACATCTCTACCGGTTTTAGTTTTGACAGGTAAGGCCCATGCGAATTTAGAGTATGTATCAATAACCATTAAAATGCATTTGAATCCATTATTCTCATGTGAATATTGACTCATATCTACAAGATCGGCCTGCCACAAGTCATCCAGCCCTTTAATCATAACATGCCTGCGAGGGTATGTTTTGCGTGCTGGCTAGTGCAATTCTCGAACTACTGTTTCCATACTTATTCGATGATACCCCTCTCTCGAAGCTCAGAGATTATCGAAACAGCCTCATTCGAATGAACTGTATTGCCCGCAGCAGCCGAAGCCATCAACAGTCGAAGTCTGTCTATTAGTTCATTCGGCTCATGGTAATATATATACTGCGTGAGATGATTGCTCACAACTTTATGCTGAAAGTCTACACCCTCACCAATGTTTTTAGGTTGATCATTCAGTAAAGGTTGTATAATGATTGTGTATTTAGGGTTCTGCGGGTTTCTCAGTGTTCTGTCAGAATTTTTATACAGCTCAGCCAATTGTGGTATTTCACCATACACTATGCGATCGTTGGTAGAGTATTTAAAGTTTTTTGAGGGCCTTAGGAAGATTAGATTCATTAATCCGGGTGTTCTTTTAAACTCTGTATCCCCGATGCGTATTGTGCTATCGGATAAACTTATAGTTTGAGAGCCTTGCATGTGCGATCTCTCCCGGCTGACACCAAATGTTCTATCTATCTTACCCGCCCCATACTGGTTGGTGAATTCTGCGATTGGATCATTATCACGCGAAGCCATCTTACTGATAGATTCGGTAACAGGTTTAAAAGTTTCTCTTAGTGTTTGCTCGTTATCCATATGTCCCATCCTCAGCAAACGTGATTTCTCTCGAACTGCTTCGCGGGCCTTAATGACTTTATGCTTTGTCCATATCTCGGAGCATACTAATCAGAGCTCTACATATAACGTGGTTTTATATATGCTTTGTTGTTGTTCTTCTTATTCTTATTTCCCACACCTGTTTCTTCAATAACAACAACCTGAGCTTCGATCTTCCCCTCAATTGTGCTAATTCTATTCTCTAGCCGATTTTGGTTAAGCGCAAGAAGTTTCTGAGTGTCCTTTAATTCCCTTACAACCTTACCGAGTCTTGCCTCAAGATTCTTAAATGTCATTTTGGTTTACATGCGAGCATTCTGTCCATGCACACCTAACCTCTCAGACTGAGCGTCTGCCATGCGTGCGAATTTGTCCGTGGTGTAGTGTCTACTGAAGCACTCAGCTATTTTGTACGTTTATACATGGAGAAGCTCCTGGAAGTTCCGGCTATACCTACCGTCATTCAGTTTCCGACTTTTATCAATAACGAGAAACCCGTGGTTCCAACAATCAGCACATATCTTTACAAATACATAGTATGGCATGTTGGTCCCTACATGAACCTGGTAAATGTATTTTAAATTGAGATTGTCTTGTTTGAAGGCTATAATGAGGTTGGCATTATCCCTCACCAACTGTTTTGGGATCCTGGAATATGTCTGACTCAGATAAAATACGTCAACACCCATATAACGACCAAAGCAGAAATATCTACGAATTTGATCCTACTTGTCAACAGCCGCATCGTCAAATATGAAGACAGTGTTAGGCTTTACCTCTTCAGGTGAGGGGATTTCGTCGCTTTCACTGAATGCTCTGTACGTTACACCATCTACCCCATCTAATATTTTCTGCAGTAACTGGTACTTGGGTTAAAAGTGCGTTTTGGAGAAGACAAAAAGGTTTTCGAAGTGGACTCCGTCTATGAGTGTTAACAGAGCATTTGTCTTACCACAGTTGGAAGGACCTACTTTGGACGTACTTTGTCCCACTACTCACCGTGATATATAAAGGAGGAATCAGATCTGAACTCCAAAGTCACTATCCTTCATCAAACATCTGTTTGTAGCAGAATTCTAGAACACATGTTTAAATGCATACATTTTTAGTTAGGCTCTACTGTGACTGTTGCTATATAACAACAGGACCATGGATACTCAAGTAAGTGGATAATATTAGTTGCAATCTCAGGCTTTCGGCAACTGATGTATTTATACATGAGGAAATTCTCTCCTGAGAAAGTTCCAGAAATATCCAGTAAGATCTCGACTAAATTTCGACTGATTCAAGGATTGGCTACCTACCCCTTCACGTAGAGAAATAGAATGTTGTGTGCTGCACGAAAAATAAAAGCATGGTATACATTGACTACAAGCTGGAGTCAGTTAAGACACACAAATGTTTGTGGGTAACAGTATGCAGAGAAATTAAGTAGAACGATTACACAAGCACAGTTGTAGGTAAATTTTATTTATTTCTCATGCAAAGACCTGCTGTCTGCTATTATATAACAAGTCGTACAATGTGTCATTTTACATGTTATATCATACAAATTCAGTTTTATTAGTAGTACAAAATTTTGTAAAATTTTCAACAAAAAAATGTACTACTAATAAAACTGAATTTGTATGATATAACATATATATATACAGTTTAGTTTAAACTTGTTGCTAACTTAGATAATGATAATAAATAATACGTTGTAGATGTACTTTAAATTAAATTTAAAAATATATTTAATGGAAGAAACTAGATATGGAAATTTGACTTAGCTATGATGTGACAGTTCTTCCCTTTATACTTTCTGCTTGTATGGTTACATCTGTTACATAAGTTATCTTAACAGTGGTAATACTTAATGTATTGATTAGTTTGGTTATAATGTGTTTCCGAACTTAAGGTAACAGTGGAGAGTGAGAGTTGATTTAAAACGTCAGAGTCAGCTGCATCAGGTGCGAGGGCTCGGTAAAACATCGAGCCAGTCACACCTGATGCAGCGAAAGAAGAAATGTCACATCTTCAGATAATGTTACATACTATGAAGTGGTATAACAAACAGCTACATAGAGAGGTTTTTCAGATTAATTCGATTTAGTGTCGTAGAACCCTCACTTTCTTTTGCCATGTTTGTGTGTTTCTCTCGTCTTCACTCCCTGTGTGTGATATAGCATCCGATACCGTGTCTGCGCTTGTGTCTGTGTCGTTTACTGTCTACTGCTGATCTGTCCGATATGGAGCCTGTCTTATTCTGGCGTTTGTATGCCTCATGTGGTGCTGGCGATACCTCGTCTGCGAGGTTGTTTCATAGAGTTCCAGTCATCTTGTCTGCGTGTTAACTGTCCTATGTCCTGGTTTCCTAAACTCCATCTTATGTGTACTAGGGCATCGTAGATGAGCACTATGTGTTCGGGTGTGCCATTCTCACCACAGACACAAGTGTGAGTCTGTTTTAGGCCAAACCTGTTGAGATGCTCAAGATCTGGGCCTTGGCCCGTGAGAAAGTACACCATTCCGCTTGTTGGATTTATGTACTTCAAATTCATCCGCTCTCGTATAATGGGGAAGAAAGAGTAGATTCGTCTTCCATATCAGTTGTGTCACATTCTGTCTGCCATGTATCAGTTCTCTGCCTGTTTCATTTCCGTTTATCAATTATGTCTTATCCAGTTATTTATCTTATTTTGTCGCGTCTTCCGCTCTTCAGCCAGTATGCAGCTGCTCTGTGGCGAATTTTCATGTCTGTAGGGGAAACACGCAGTACCATGCACAGTGCCTCAATCGAGGTTGCGCCGAAAGCCACCGAGATTGTGAGTAGAACACTCCTCTGGCCGCGCCTCACGATGGTTTTATACTTACCTAAGCATAATCGATGTGCTCCAGCACTAGCCGCAAAACAAACTATTGACTCAAAGAGCGCTGTGTAATATGTCCTCATTGTCTGAAGAGACCGAGCGAGGTGGCGCAGTGGTTAGCACACTGGACTCGCATTCGGGAGGACGACGGTTCAATCCCGCGTCCGGCCATCCTGATTTAGGTTTTCCGTGATTTCCCTAAATCGCTCCAGGCAAATGCCGGGATGGTTCCTCTGAAAGGGCACGGCCGACTTCCTTCCCTAATCCGATGAGACCGATGACCTCGCTGTTTGGTCTCTTTCCCAAAATCCAACCAACCATTGTCTGAAGAGGTATTATGTATGTTATAGCGTTCAGTCTTGCAAGTTTATGCATCAGTTTCGGCGCTTTGTTAATTGTCTGTCTGACATGTTCATTAAGGTGTATATGTGCGTCAATATAAATGGCAAGGTATCTTGTCACAGCTTTCCTTTTTATAGATACATTGTTTAAATTTATAACTGGATTTCTTTTCAGCGCGCCTCTTAGAAGTAGGTAAACAGTTTTGTTTGCTATTCGTGCATCATTCACCGATGAGCGCGAGGAGCAGCGTGGCTTAACTCTCTAATTGAGATCTCCAGTTTGCAGATACCATGACCATAATGGGACAATCAGCGTACGCAGTTGTTGGTAAAGCAAATGTTGGGCTAAAGTTCATTGGTAACTGCTCTTTGTATGCAACAGAGATTACATATTTCATTGACTGCGTTTTAATCATCTGCCGTTTATTGTCCCATTAGTCATTTACCGGTTTCGCTTATTATCTATCATCCAGTATGTAGGGTACAACAGATTAGTTAAAAACATCCCATATTCTTTTGAAGCTGAACCATATCGAAGTTATCCTCAAATCTATAACCAATTTGTCTTAGAATACTGACAGTCGTATTTTATGCCAAACATACAGACATCACATGAGAAACAAGATTCTCATGTTTGTCCTAAAAGATGACTGTCAGTATTTTATGTCAAACATACAGACATCACAGGAGAAACAAGTTTCTCATGTTTGGCCTAAAATATGACTGCCAGTATTTAATGTCAAACATACAGACATCACAGGAGAAACAAGTTTCTCACGTTTGACATAAAATATGACTGTCAGTATTCTAAGACAAATTGGTTATACAATTGCGAATAATTTGGATATGGTTCAGCTTCAAAGGAATATGGGATGTTTTTAACTAATCTGTTGTATCCTACCTCCTGGATGATGGTTAATAAGCGAAATGGGTAAATGACTAATGGGACAATAAACAGATGGTGGTTAACATGCACTTTATAAAATACTTTACGGCTGTTGAACCTCACTTTATGGAAACATTAGAGATTCCATACACTATCTGATCCGGACAGGCCGAGCGGTTCTAGGCGCCACAATCCGGAACCGCGAGACCGCTACGGTCGCAGGTTCGAATCCTGCCTCGGGCATGGATGTGTGTGATGTCCGTAGGTTAGTTAGGTTTAAGTAGTTCTAAGTTCTAGGGGACTGATGACCTCAGCAGTTAAGTCCCATAGTGCTCAAAGCCATTAGAACCATTTGATCCGGACATCAATTAGTGGACATTATAGTATGGGGTGCGTGCACCCTTCACATTTATGAAGGCTTCATCTCTGCTAGAGACACTTCCGACGAGCTGCCTGAATGACTGGAGGAATGGTAACCGATTCTTCACCAACAGCCAGAACGAAAGAAGCTAGTGGTGTTAGACACGCGTCTGGAGGGACGTCGACCATCTAACTCATCCCAAGAGCGTTCCATTCGGTTCAGGTCGGGACTCTGGGAGGCAAGTCCATTTCAGGAATGTTACTGTCCATAAACCGTTGCCTCACAGACGATACTTTCTGACTGGTTGAATTGTCGTACTGATACGAGGGTTGCCCAGAAAGCAATGCATTGCATTTTTTTTCTCAGCCGAATATAATGCTACGAATGCGAAACGTTACGTGTGGATTATTTGAAGTCTCCTGAGTGAGCGCACCAAGTTTTCGTCACTTCAAACAGGTAGCGTAGCTGCAGGACAATTTCAAAATGGCGTCTGCAGGTGACGTACGTTACAAGCAATGTGCCGTCATTAAATTTCTCACTGCAGAGAAAGAAACTGTATGGAATATACACAAACGTTTGTGCAAAGTCAATGGAGTATCTGCTGTCTACAGGAGTACTGTTAGGCACTGGGCACGGAGGGTGAGGTCATCAGAAGGCGATTCGGCGGAGCTTCACGATTAGCACTACACATGATGGCAGGTAACATTCTCCTCGCGTACACCAAACTCAAATCGTTCCATCTGACTGCCAGAGGGAAATGACTCGTTTCCAGTCAGCCACTGTCCGGTGGCCTCGCTCTTTACACCACCTGAGACGTCGCTTAGCAGTTACTGCAGAAATGTGTGACTGATGAGGAGCTGCTCGACCACTGAAGCTCGTTCTTTTTAACTCCCTATGCACGTTGTGCTAGTTGGAACATTGGAAGTCAGAAGTGATTACTCCCGCTGATTTTTCAACCACTGTGCGCAGTGCTCGACGGCCCCGTGAGGTCTGGCTCCCCTTCACAGTCACATCACCAACAGTCGACCTGGACAGCTTCCTCTGATAGATCTGTAACTGAGATAACATCAAATAGCTAGACCACTTTCGAAGTCTTTTGAGATCTTTTGACCGACCCGTTCTGCTGAAACACTATCACCTCGCCTCCTTATATACAGACGGCACCGCCTCTCGTCATATTTAGTGTTCATCTTCGCATTACATAGGAGTGTCCGGATAATTATGACAAGATAGTGTACAACGCGCTTCGGCATTGCTCGAACGTTTGGGATACATATCAGGCCGGACCAACAGCAGGCATCAAACGAGTACAAACAAGGACGGTGGGAATGGTTCCAGGCTTGTTAGACTGGGCGAGAGAGTGTAGCAGGGATGTTGAGAAATCTTAGTAGACACACACTCTAAAAAAGACGCAATAATTCACGCGATAACCTGGTAGTTAAACTTTCCATCGTCGGCGGAACTTGGGGAACGCCGTCATAGGGGATAAGTTGAGAGTTAGAATCAATTTGCCTCAGACTGCAGTTGAATGACATTATATATTTTTAGTTACAACGTAATCTAATTCGAGGGTAGTAGCCTCATCTTCAGATGTACCTGTTACACGTACTTCAAATGGGTGTGTGGTATGGATGTCTTAGGAGCATGCGATGCTGTTGTCAATTGCCGTACAGTAACTCTGTCAGACCGACCTCCACAGCACCTCTTACGAAGTGATGCCCTCAGCGGCAGGCAGCAGAATTCGATAAAAAAATAAACAGAATAAAAACATTGAAGAACATGTAACTGCAGTCTGAGGCAAACTCTTCCTTACTCCCCGCGAACTATCTTTCTCAGCAGAAACTACCAGTATTGTTCAGCTACCTATGTATCTGTGTGGTGAGATCGTGCAGACATAATTTGGCAAATAACAACTCGCAGAGACAAGTACAAGCAGTCATGCTTCCTACGCTCCATCCTGGTATAGGAACGCATGGAAACTTTAATATGTAGTGCATTTCACAGCGATTCGTAGTCTATAGATGTAAATGTAGGATATTACTGCCGTAATTTCGTACACTGTTGTACTGCAGAAATGGCGCCTTTACATACCTATATGCAATAAGAAAAATGCTACAAGGATATATCTGTCTGTAATCGTAATAACCTCAGTAACTAGAGTGGACACTGGTAAGGAGCGATGCGAATTTCAGTCCACAAAAAATTCGGGAGCTGTGTCCGTAGTTGGTACGTTGTGGTCTGGCTATGGAGACTCCAAAAATTTAGTAAAGGAATAAAACATAATTAGTTTTATTTGCAGTATGTACAAAAAATAAAGTATATTAGGTGTGATCAAAAATTAGGGGACTTTTTCTTTTTCTTAAGGAATCTTTATTTATTCATCCACATCAACTTTGTCCCGTTCAAAGCAGCCTCCCTCAGATATAATGCATTTGTGCCAGCGCTTTTTGCAATTTTTGAAGTACTTCTGAAACGCACTTTCCGCTATGTTTCCTTCAGCGATTCTGTTTCTGTTTCATCAGTGGTGGAAAATCAACGTCCTTTCGTGGTTTTCTTCAGCCTCTGCAACAGAAAAAAATCGCAGAGGGCTATGTCCGGCGAATACGCTGACTGAGGCAACATAACGGTCTTTTTTGCCAAAAAATCAAGAACAAGCATTGAGGTATGTGTGGGAGCATTATCGTGATCAATTTCCACGAGTGGCTTTGCCACAATTTGGTCGTTTTCTTCATGCTTCATACAAACGGTGCATAACTTCCAGGTAGTATTTCTTACAACCATAAGGCAGAATCTTATAATGCACTATGCCACTGTAAACGTGGAAAACACTGAAAAGAACCTCCACATGTGGTCGAACGACTTTTTTGTATCTTTGCTCTTCAGGTAGTTTCTGCTGGGACGATTGGGTCTTGGTTTAGTCCTCATACCGGTATACCCATGTTTCGTCGCCTGTTATAAGCGTCATTAGATGTTCTGGATCGTTGTCGACTTCATTCAGCAGTTCCTGAAGGACGTCTACGCGACGTCGTTTCTGATCGAAATTCAACAACTTCTAAACAAACTTTGCTCCTACACTTTTCATGTCCAAAACAACTGAAAAATTGCTTAGCGTGAGCCAAAGGATATGTCGAGATCATCAGCAACCTCTCTGATGGCGATTCCGCGATTTTCCAGAACCATTTCCTTTACTTCTTCCACACTGTCGTCAGTAATTGACGTACTAAGGCGTCCAGGGCGGCCGTCATCTCTTCAACTTCTTCTCAAACCTCTTTGAAACGCTTATACCTCTCGTGAATTCTTCTCTTACTCATAGTAAAGGGTGTCCCGCTCAAACCTCCCTGATTTCAAGGACTCAGGAGAGAAAAACCATAGTAGAAATGACAATGCAAAATGCACCACATTGTAGAGCATCTCAAAGAATTTATATTCCCGCGTCAGAAGTGCCAAGTATCGTCGCCAGAGTGCAGCATCGTCGCCTGAAGCGAAGATGGCGACTCCACAGCAGCACGCACAAGCAACAGTGTGGTTTGCAGAAACAAAATCGCCGATTACTGTGGAAAGAAATTATCGTTGTATGTATGAATGTGATCCACCTGATGTGAAAACAATTAAGGAATGGTATAGGAAGTTGCTGGCAACAGGACGTGTGCTGAAACATTCTGGTGGTGCACCTTACAGAGTTTCAGAAGAGACAATGGAGGACATCAGACAAACGTTTCTCATAAGCCCACGTAAGTCAATTCGTCAAGCATCTAGGCAACCTGATGCACCTCGATCAACATTGCATCGTGTAGTTCACCAGTGTCTTCGTGTGTGTGCTTACAAAGTGCAAATTCTGCAACATCTGACGCCGAATGACAAACCACACCAACAACAATTTGCTGTGGATATGCTGGAGCGTTTTGATATGGATGCCAGCTTCCTGGAAATACGTTTATTCTCAGATGAGGAAACCTTCCATCTATCAGGAAGGGTTAATAGGGATAATGTTCGGATTTGGGGTTCACCAAATCCGCACATTGTCATTGAACATGTTCGTGATAGCACTAAAATAAACGTCTGGTGCGGGCTAATGCACGACAGGATTGTTGGACTGTTCATCTTTGCAGAACAAACAGTGAATGGACATGTTGGAGCAGTTTGTGTAACCTCAGATACAAGACTTGCAACACAACATAATTTTTCAACAAGATGGAGCTCCGCCTCATCGGTCAATGGCTTTTCGCAAGTTCCTGGATAGGAAATTTCCCAATCGTTGAACTGGACGCGGAGGACCCATTGCCTTGCCACCACTTTCACCTGACATTACGTCGCTTGATTTCTTCATGTGGGGATTCGTGAAGGACCGCATGTATGCGACCAAAGTGGACGATATTCTTACGTTGCGACATCGTATCATTTAATGCGTTTGCAACAATAACAGAGGAAATGTTACAAAGAACTTGGAAAGAAACTGAATATAGACTCGATATTCCTTGTGCTACAAACGGTTCACATGTCCAGGTGTATTGATGTTAAATAAACAAATTCTTTGAGATGCTCTACAATGTGGTGCATTTTTCATTGTCATATCTACTGTGGTTTTCTTCCAGGGTCTTTGAAATCAGGGACGTTTGAGTGAGACGCCCTGTAGATTCGCCAAAAGCCGCACTCAGAATTTCCAATGCGGTTCTGCACTTTATTCCATTTTCAAGCGATGTTTAATGTAAATACTTTGATCACTCTTCTTCGAAAATAAAAACGCATAATGTTTTAGATTGTCAATAATAAACTAAATATTCAAAACAGCTGAAAATGCAATCATACATCAGAAACTTGTGTACCAATAAGAAAAAAAATTGAAAATCGGATGTATAAAGCCCGCGAAATGAAAAAACTCTATTTACTTTTTGATCAGACCTCGTACATAACTTTGAAGATATAAGTCTGTTCCATTAATTTCTGTCGATCGTAGATCACTGAATGGTCGTTTTGAATAATAAAATCTGAAGATCAGTTGCGTCGTGCACCGTTCGTTGTATCTCACTGTAAATCTCCTGATGAGCAGCGTCGAAAGAAGACGGACGGACTGATACATTCACACGCAGCACGTGCAACCGAAGGCGGCGTTCTCTGGTGTCGTCCGTAGCGACACCCACAGGAATACAGTGAGCCTGCCACTCACGGTGGCAGTAGCTGGCTGCCCGTCTATGAGTTACTTCTTGTACTGAGATGTGGACGGCGCGCCATGTGAGGTCGACACAGATAACGTCAGCAATAGGAAGAGCATAGGAAGAGCCGACTGGCAAAAAGTTCGAGATATTGTTGAGGCATCGTCACTACACACTGTTCAAGGCTGTATAGATTACAAAACGCATGTACTGACAGAGGTCCTAGAAAGAGCACAGGAAGCAGCTATACCACCCGCAAAAACTGGGTGGGGACAGAGAGAACCGTGGTCGACAGGACTGGCAAGACTAAGGAAGGATTCATGAGACAAAATAAAGTACTACCAACAAGCAAAGATAGCTCCTGGAAGACAGGTAAGACTTGATCTGTATCGTGACGCTAAACAGAAATACCAAAAACAACTAAAGACAACAAGGCAAGACTACTGGACCAGTTTTGTGAGACCCAGCTACAGAACGACGTCTGGGTACAACCATTCAAGATAGAAACAGAATGAGTTAAGACACCAACAGTTCTGTCAACACTAAAACAAGCTAATGGCACAATAAACAGAGGATGGAGAAGCACAGCAGAACATCTCCTGAACAGGCTCCTCCCGGATGACGACCCCACACAAGACGAGCGACACCACGCTGACCTACGAGAGAGCATGAGCCAACCATACATCAGTGACAGTGTAACCGTGCCATTCGCGCAAGAAGAAGTCGCGACGGCAATCAGTAGGCTTAAAAACCGAAAACTACCCGGCCCAGACAAAATACTTTCAGAAACATTAAAACAAACAGTAACACAAATCACACCTTTTCTTACTAACATGTTCAACGAGGCACTACTAACAGGTAGAATTCCAATCCTCTGGAAAACTACTAATGTAGTAATAATCAGGAAACCACAAGACAAAGATCCAACGGACCCCAAAATTTACCGACCTATCTGTCCCTTAAACACTCTCGGCAGGGTACAGGAAAGGCTCCTGTGTGACCGTTTACAATCGCACAGACGCCTCCTCGGCCCAACGCCCCATCAGTTCGGCTTCAGGGAAGGTAGATCAATAGAAGACGCCTTCAACCAAGCACTGATAGTTACAAATAGCACTAGCGACAAATACGCGGCCGCCATTCTAATCGACATAGCTGGGGCTTTTGACAACTTGTGGTGGCCGTCCCTCTTCGCCAGATTAAGGGAAATGAGGCTACCAGTTTCCCTCTACTATAGTCTCCTCGATCACTGCAGAGGCAGAGTGGCGGAGTGGAGGCTTGGTACACGGAAGGTTGTCAAGGGAATAACAAAGGGACGTCCACAGGGCTCAATCTGTGGACCAATATTCTGGTATATCGCAATCGATCCCTTGCTGAACACCCTGGACAGTGACGACGGGGTAAGAGGTGTGGTGGCGCACGCAGATGACCTGCTTGTAGTGGTGTCAGCCAACTCGAGAGCAGCACTAGAGACAAAAGGCACGCAACTGCTTCAGAAAATTAACAGTTGGTGCAAAGAAAATAAATTAAAAATAGCTCCCAACAAAACTGTATATTTACTGCTCAGAGGGACACTACAGAGGAATCCAATTCTAAAATTAGACAATACAAGCACACAGAGGAAGCAAGCCACACGTTATCTTGGACTGCATCTAGACAAAAAACGGACTTTCAACTACCATATAAAACTGATAATTGACAAAGCCTCCAAAATTATGCACAAACTAGCAAGACTAAACACAGATCAGTACAAATTACCTATTAAGACGACAAGGGCCTACCAAATTGTGATATTTGAATCCATCGCATGCTTCGCGACAAGTGCTTGGGCTCACAGACTGAACATACAGACTATCAAGACAATTGCAAGACGATGTCAACGTAGTGTACTCCTGAGAATGAGCGGAGCCTTAAACACCACGTCACTAGAACCACTTTGCGTTGTGATGGGGACCTGCCCTATAGACATAACAATACGTTGTAGAACTGCACTTTACTAGCTTAAGAGGGAAAGGGTCGATAAAGTCACCGAAATTACGGGAACCAACATTATGAACAAAACACAAATGAAACAATGGCGGATTCAAACATGGCAGAGAGCGTGGGATGCGTCCGATAAGGGTCGCCGACTACACTCTTTTTTTCCTGATGTACACGAAAGACTACAACTGAAACATATCGACCAAAACCGGCGAATGGTCCATTTCCTGACAGGCTAAGGGCCGTATCTGGTAAATTTCAACCGTATGGGACTAACTGACGATGAAGTATGCGTGTGCGGAGAAACTGGGACACCGGAACATGTCACACTGCGGTGCAACTCGCTAGCACAAGTGAGACCTATACATAATGACAATGACATCGCCAGAATAATACGTAATCCCGATGACTGGAACACAATAAATAGCGTAGTCGATATTGTATCGAACACTCTGCACGAAGAATACAAGCACCAAAACCCATGTGAAAGGAGGCGTAGACGAGCACAAACATCACGAAAAACCACATGGGAGGATACAAACACGACCACAGATTCCGAAAACGAGGAAGGTACACTAAGAGAACATGACTTAGAAGGGATCAACATGTAAGAGACAAAAACCAACAATGTATGACACTGCATGCCACAACACAGTCATAAACAACACAACAATCATAAAACAAATAAACACCGGCACCACATACTAAGACTGTAGTAATAAGGTAATGTCGCTTGGGAGGAGAAGGCTCGAAGAACTTTTATTCTGAGGCTCCTCCTCCCCAGTGATATCCCGCGTAGTGTTTAAAGTATACTGCACACAAGCAGTAGCGTATTGCTCGTCTTATTGTGTGCAAACAGAAGTATATTCTCTTCTCTATTCAAAGCTATTATCAATGAATTTCATATATCAGAAATGCGTTAAGTTATTTAAGGAATAATGCATTGAAGTAGCAATTAACTATATTCTATTTCAACTAGCAAGTTACAAACATAAGTGTATCTCTCCTGTGAAGATAAAATTCGTGCATTCCATGTATGAATTGCTCAATCAGCATTTAATCTGTGTAAACATACATTAGCGCAAACCATTTCAGATGAGAATAGCTCGAGGTTGTACCGAGACCTTCTCATCTGAAATAGATAGAAATAGGCCATTACTAACCAACATGCTACTTAGACTGTATTACTCATCCAAGTACAGCATATCACTTCCCTCTATATATTACAAATTATTCTTAACCACGCTCATTGTGTTAGATTTTCTTTTTTTATTATTTTTCTTTGACATTCTCATTGTATAAATTATATTCTCATCAACTAGGTAATAACAAATCATATGGAACCATTTTAACAATTGTTATCCATTCAATTCGCTGTAACCTCAGATAAATCTTTATCTATTATGTTCTTTACATTATTTAAAAAAAGCATTAACAACTGTATACCAATAAGACTGTAATAATGAGAAATCTTTGCTATTAGATTCAGAAGCATCCGACCCAACTTACGTTTCAAGGTGGTGGGTTACTCTGGTCTGTTAATGAAATAAATGAAATGAAATAAATAAATAAATAAAATGCACAAACAATGCTGTTATATATGATATTGCAGTGCCTGTGTTATTCTAATTACGATGCAAAGTTCCTTTGGACATGCATGCATGCACTGCGGCGACTGCAGCCGTTATGAAACACATTAAATGTATTCGGAGTTGCGAATAAGGACAACCATCAGCTGTAGAATGGAATGACAACAATGAAGATTTGTGCCCGACCATGTCTGGAACGCGGATTTCCCCCTCATCGAGAGCAGTCGCCTTACCTTTTGGCTGTCCGTGCACAACTCACGGCCGGGCCCAAACTTCCATATGTCGTCAACCATGCGTCTGCGACCTGTACTCGTACATCCATTATGCACATTCCTGTGCATGTCAAATGTTGTACTTGAAAGTCACTTCCAATCTGCATGCAATCTGTTAAACGTATTTTTCGGAAAGACTGGACCCCCTGGAACAACAACGAAATTCTGGAGAAGTTTTTCTTCCCACCGGCAGACGAGTAGGCATGCTACGTGTGGCACCCGGCCTTCCTCGAGGCGACAGTCCAGTCATCGGCCCTTCGCCAACACAAGAGGATGTAAAACCAACTAAATAATACGAGAGAAATAAAGGCCACCCCAAGTGCACTTTGTTTGTTCATCTAAAATATGGCAGCACCACACCACCCTCCACCTCACGCCACACATCAATCACTCCCTGGTCGGAACACAGCTGCGTCGGCGACCTCACACACAGAAGCCGCCCCCCCCCCCCCTTCCCCAATGCCAGTCATTCTGCAACGAAGACACTTCACTGTAACAATTGTATTTGACATCAATCCATCTCTTATAGTCGAGCATCTATTAAAAAGGATAACACAATCGCAACAATAACAAATGTCCCCTTCCACAAAAATATGTGCAGTACATTTTCTTTTAGTTTTATGAGCAAAACCGGTATAGTTTTTACGTTTGGCTGCAGGATACATTTTGCATCTCATTATTTTGCAACATCCAACGAAGAGAAGAAAAAAACTACAACACTGCTGCCAATTAAAGATGGTCAGACTGCAGAGGTCAGGCTATACACTATGTATACATGTCTACCCTGCATAAAATCGGAATAAGACTTCCACTATTTTGCTGTGAAAACTACCAGTCACCGCAGAATGTCCTCGTCATTTGGAAACAGTCATCAGAGTAAAGAAAAGGCGAGAATTTAAACTCCGAAGAAAAAACATCTAGGTTAAGCAACTTTTTTCAGCTTGATGGAAAAATTACACGACCTGAGACCGTGAAATCAGTGTCTGTAAATAAAGTGTCATTCACATGTGTTTTACAAACATTTCAGGCACGTGAAGTAACGTTACAGGATGCAGCCATTCAAGTCATTTGCTCACATGTTAGATGAAACACAATCATATTATGTTCGACAACAACAAGCTATAATTCAAGAGGACATTACTACTTTGTACACTATGGCAGGTCCCGGTTTACCAATGCGATGCTATATCATACTGGTGTTTACAAAACATATTGTGAGACCCTGCCTTGTAATAGAACCTTCTACAAGATTTTACTGCACCTCTCTCTTCCGATACATCGAAACCAAATCCCACCTGTGTGCTTAGATTTGACATTTTTTCTCCATAAATCCCTTCTACTGATCTGCCTGTAAAGTTTATGCTACATAGCAGACAATCATTCTCAATAGCAACAGATTCTTCTGTTCTAGCTTTGTAAGTAATTTGATCATCACAGCCTGTTTCATGCAATCATTCACATGTCTGGAAAAATGGTGTCTACTTTATGATTAGTAGTTATGAACTACGAAACAACACAGGACATGCTTTGACACCTATCTTTAAACACACGATCATGAAGATAATAATAGAAACAGCGATAATTCCACCAGAATAGAAACAGCTGATTTATATTAGTTTTATGAACAAAGCTGATGTAGTTTTGAGAGAACTATCTGCAGCCAAACTTTGACCAGTTATACCACCCCTTATAATAGAACCTTCGATAAGATTTCACTGTGTCTCTCTCTTCCTATATATCGAAAAACCAATCCCATCTCCATGTTGACATCGAACATGTTACATACAGGGGTGGAGGGGGTGACCAGTGGTCCCTTGCACAGACCTTTGTTAAATTTTGTTGGCTGTACTGGAGGAAGACCATGTCCAACAGATTATCAGTCACAAGAGAGGGTTCCTGCATTGCTCATTCATTACCACTTTCATACATCATTTTTCAGCTGTAACACGTGTAACCGGTGTTTGACTACAGCTTTGTACACCGACATACACTTCGTTTTTCTACCAAGGATTCGAGATCTGTATCAGGTGCTAAACCGATATTAACGTTTTGATCCACTGGCTCTCACAGAAAGGTGAACATCACATGTTGTAAACTATGTATCTCCTACAACACATAGGATGGTAGAAATGAAACACAGACAATCTTTCTCATTGTTAAAAAATGTGGAAGACATCGCAGCATTTGGAAACTGGAAGAGTTTGCGACATTGTAGGGCGTTTCTTACAGCTATCCAAAGGTGATGACCGATACAGTTAATCTCATCTTCCACAGTGATGGGGTAGCAGAAGTGTCAGTGTTCCATTTCGAAAAGCGTTGTTTTCTCAATTTGCAGTCATGTACATCATTACTGTTCCGATGTTGACCATTGCCGAAAGGTGCTGTATGCAACGAGCATGACGTAGTAGCAATAAAAAGAGGTACTGTCATCATGTGGAGGGCATTGCAGCGTATGGAAATAGAATGAGTCTGCAACGTTGAGGAACACTTCCAAACCTCTGCATTTAATCCCATGTTCCACAGTGGCAAGTAGCAGATATCCAGTTTTCCGGCAACGTTCTCTCCATTTCAACATAATGGTGTAAGTCAATGATTATGTGGTAATCAACAGCGTACCAGTGGATGGATGGGATGGAAAAGGCACCATTGATATGGGATGATGTACTGTAATATGCACCACAGTTGATAGCGCGATGAGTTTCAGCAATTTTACCAGTTTTTGCGTAATTTCAGCGCCAGCCAATGACAGCAAACTACTTCCGAATTTCACTATCATCGCTGAATCACCCGTCCACTACTTTGCAAGTACCATAAACTAAATTGCGAATGCAGATAAATGACTGTTCAGTACCGCCATTTGGTACAAACCAAAGCAGACTAGATAGCGTCCTATACCGATGCAATTAGGTTATCTACAGATTTCCAGTACGTCGATCATAGTGCAGAATTTACGATTACGACTGGCCATCATTCTCTTTAGCCTGCCGGGGTGGCCGAGCGGTTCTAGGCGCTACAGTCTGTGACCGCGCGACCGCTACGATCGCAGGTTCGAATCCTGCCTCAAGCATTTGTGTGTGTGATGTCCTTAGGTTAGTTGGGTTTAAGTAGTTCTACGTTCTAGGGGACTGACGACCTCAGAAGTTAAGTCCCATAGTGCTCAGAGCCATTTGAGCCATTCTCTTTATTGATGGGCGCTACAGAGAATTCTCGCATTCATAGATAAAGTCGGAGATTGACTGATCCCTCCCACATTATCCTTGACTAGTCCTCGCTGCAACACCCTTGCCAATTTAATCTGCAACTGACCAGAAGTATGAGGGTCCTACACCCACTACATTCCATGTCTCATGATGGAACAGTGCGAACAGCGAAGACTGTTCCACACCGATCTTACCCCAGCATCTCCCGAAATGCATAAAATCTCTCTAGATGAGTGCATGTCACAGAGGGTATCACCCCTTATCAGTCTACGATAGACATGAGAGTATTGCTGTGGTATAACTGACGGTTAAGAAGAAACGTGTGGTTTATACATGATGGAGCTTCAAACACTCCCATGGCTACACGGTTCTGCACCTAAAAATGCTGTGTTGTTCAAGCCATATGGTTTCTGAACTATTAGTCACGCGGAATGCAACGCTCTTAATACTCGAATACAGGATATATTTGTCCAAAATCAGACATACAACAATCTTGGAAGTTTCCTACGTCAATCACTACAGTGACAAACTTTAAAATGATAAAACTACTTTGTCTCCAATATTCTAATGTCCTAGGAAGACATCATCAGTGTATACCCGTCGCTTGAGTTGCTTATAAACCAACTAGAATGAAGTCATGAGATGGCTGCTTTGTCTCTTAGGAAATTAATGGATTTTATACGTCTTTTTAAGTCGGAAACGTATGTACCCTCAGTCACATTTCCCACGTCAGTCATGCTTATTATTAGTAGTTGCAGCAGTTTTGACGGATGTGGCTATATCTGACTATGTAATAGTGTGAGGAAGAAACGACACGAATATTTTCAATAGGTGATACATTGGATTAGCACCCACGTCCTGCTGCACGAAATCCACACGAAGAACCAGCAAGCTCTTATGAGAGAGTAAACACCACTATCAGTAGCCAAAGGTAATGCTGTTGCAGTAGCGTCACCACGGCTCTAGTAGGATTCCTCTTGCACAGAGAATTCCTGGTCTGATGTTAGGTAGCTTTGCCGATGTGTATGATAATACAGAAATTTTATCCTAACACTATGTTTCTCGAATATGACCTCCTCACCCTATTAAAGGTGATACAGCCGGCCGCGGTGGCCAAACTGTTCTAGGCGCTTCAGTCCGGAGCTGCGCGACCGCTACGGTCGCAGGTTCGAATCCTGCCTCGGGCATGGATGTGTGTGATGTCCTTAGGTTAGTTAGGTTTAAGTAGTTCTAAGTTCTAGGACTGATGACCTCAGATGTTAAGTCCCAAAGTGCTCAGAGCCATTTGAACCATTTTGAAAAGTGATACATGTGACATCTGTCCACCCTCCTACATTGCTTGTGAGAACCAACCGTAATTGCGTTATATCTATATTCGACTGCATGTGTGAGAACATACTTACGGTTTGAGATACATATGTTTTGCCTGCGTTAATGTAGCGCCTCTGTTTAATACTTATATCAAAATGGTTCAAATGGCTCTGAGCACTTTAGGACTTAACATCTGAGGTCATCAGTCCCCTAGACTTAGAACTACTTAAACGTAACTAACCTAAGGACATCACACACATCCATGCCCGAGGCAGGATTCGAACCTGAGGCCATAGCAGCAGTGCGGTTCCGGACTGAAGCGCCTAGAACCGCTCGACCACAACGGCCGGCAATACCTATATCACCTCTGTTGAAGTATGTGTTGCGAAAACCCACGTAGTTTACAGGGGGAGAGGGAGAGTTAAAACTGAATGCAGCATAATTTTCAAGCTTTTCTCGGTCTTGAAAGTCCGAGTACCCCCACCACACTTCAGTTCCCCGCATTTCATGGTACTTTTTCTCTAATTGTATGTATTCCAAGTCAGTTGACGTATTTTGCAAATTTTTTCGTGATTTTTACATATTTCGTCGTATTCCCCTCAATTTTATGAAGATCTCGTCAACTTGTCGTAATTATACCAAGTTTTCCTCGATTTTTACCGATTTTGTGCTATTTTTCATATTTTTTGATAGTTTTCTGTATGTATATGGTCGTATTGCTGGCATACCCAAGCGTTGTTTGATTTTATATGAGTATATTTGCGTGTCTTTTACACCATTGTATTAAAAAATCCTAAGAATTCCCCCTCTTTCCGATGATCTACGTGCATGCATTTTGGATAGGAAGGGCATAGTATTCTCACGTCGTACTTAGATGAGGCTCAGTGGGTGGTGCAGACTGGAAACTCGTAGTCTGGAAGCAAATCGGTGTACTGCTACGAAACATCAGAGGGCTTGTCTGCGGACTCATGTAATGAGGCACTTGATGGAAACTCAAAGGCTGGCACAGTTCTACACGTTCATTTGGCTTCCACTGTACCGTGTAGACATCTCCAAAAGGGTGTTGACATGTGTACAGAGTTGATTTATGCTGCTGTCTGATATATTTTCTTCATAAATACATGCTCTTATAGCTTACGAGATGAGCTTCACTACTTTTCTTTACCCCTTCCAACTCTGATTCATCCTCACAACCATGTGAGGACATGTACGAACTGTAGATTTCGGGTAATTTTTTATCCTAGTAGTAAGTTACTCGTTAGGTGACAGTGTGAAGACTGCACTCAGCATCCTGGAACATGAGAGTTTACCTTCTCTGTACCTACAGAGTGCGAACCCCTTGCAACATAATTTTTAGACGAATAGTTAGCATTCGAAACAATGGCGAAGTTTTTATTTTAACTACTTGAAATACTTGTACGTTATTTTAGACAGTACCACAGCCCTGCAAATAACGAAAAACTCTTCACAAAACGATTCTATAGGGGATGTAAGCACATTTAAATTCAACCTGGAAAAGAGCATAACAGCTTCGATGCAAGTTATATTACCGAAGTTTCTGAACAATATTGCCTAGATTCACCAGTAATAACAACAAACCATGGCATCCTGCCATGCCTGTCACACCTCCTTTTATACTCTTGAAGATCGACTATGATGGCACATGATCATCCCAATTCTGCTATTTTGTTTGTTAGATATCTGTTGGAAGGATGGAAATTGGAAATTTGTGGTAAGTTCCTATGGGACCAAACTGCTGAGGTCTTCGATTCCTAGCCTTACACATTACTTAATCTATCTTAAACTAACTTACGTTAAGGGCAACACACACATCCATGCCCGAGGGAGGACTGGAATCTCCGACGGGGGGAGCTGTGCAAACCGTGGCAAGGTGTCTAAGACTGCGCGGCTACCCCGCGCGGCTGAAAGAATGGAGACAGTCCATTATGAATATTATTCTTATGTACAAGACAGAACAACACATTATTTGGATGGTATAGTATAGCACTGTGCTCGAATGCACCCAGTCACTCACAATAAAATATTCTACAGATGCATTTCCCATTTGCTCTATTTTTTTGTTTGTCTATGTCCATGTGCATGTCGTGAATGGCGGTGCTGTGTGGGGGGTGGTGTGGTGCCGCTACATTAGACGAACAAACAAGGTGCGCTTGGGGTGGTCCTCATTTATCTCGTATTGTTTAGTTGGCTTTACATCCTTTTGTGTTCGCGAAGGGCCGATGCTTGGACTGTCGCCGCAAGGCAGGCTGGGTGCCACACGTGGTATGCCCACCCGCCTGCTAGCGTGAAGGCAGTATGCCGCAGTTGACAGAAGAGTGCTTCTAGACATGGTGAGGGGTAGGGACTATGGCCGGCAGATGTGCAGAAGCAGGTGACTGTTCTCCAAGCAGCGGACGTTTGAAAAAGTGATACAGAGAGTTCTCAAGTCTTTCCTAGAACTACATTTAACAAATTGCATGAAGCGCCCACTTCTTGTCTTTTGTCTATCTGTCACGGTTTTCTCCAGACAGGAGAAAATATATCAGTGCCACTAGAAGTAACTCTCTGTGGACGATCAGCGACAAGACAGTCTGCGAACAGACCTCTATCCCTACCTACAGTGAGATGATGGAGGGATGAGGGGTGATACGAGGGAGGGTGACTGCCTCTTAGATGGTTAGTTCGTGACCATCCAGAGAGGAGGACACAGCTACATCTGCTGCCCCTCTGCAATCGTCTGGGGTCGGTTTTTGTGATAGTTGTATTATTATGATGATTTTTTCCCAATCCCCAGCACATATGTTGCATTATGACTCGTTGATTACAAGTGCTGTTTTTTTTTTTAGGACAATTTCAGTGTATAATTAGAATAGTCAGGCATTTTCCGTCATTTGTGGTAGGGTGTATTGGCCTCGATTACCTGGGCTGCAGGGTGACTGTCAAGCAATGTATCAGGAGGCATCTGTAGTGAACTTTGACTTCAAACAGCGATAGATACAGTCTTCAGCTGTGTGCTGTAGGGTGGGGGGAGGGGGGGGGGCGGGTTGGGTATAATCAATTGATCAATTTAAATGATTTCCATATCAATTTGATATCAAAAGTGGGCTCATGTCGCCCTTTCCCTACTACTACTGACCTCTCGATTATACTCCATAAATGTTCGATGGGTTTCATGTCAGGCGATCTGAGTGGCCAGATCATTCGATCTAATTGTTCAGAATGTTCACCAAAGCAACCACGAACAATTGTGACCCGGTGAAACGATCTCATTGTTTGTGAACATGAAGTCCATGAATGGCTGCAAATGGTCTCCAAGTAGCCAAACATAACCATTTCCAGTCCATGACAGGTTCAGTTGGACAAACGACGCAGTCCATTCCGTGTAAACATAGCTCACACCACTATGGCGCCACCACCAGCTTACACAGTGAATTGTAGAAAACTTGGGTCCACGGCTTCGTGGGGTCTGCGCCATACTCGAACCCTACCATCCGCTCTTGCCAACTGAAATCGGGGCTCATCTGACCAGGTCAATGTTTATCCGTCGTCTAGGGTCCAACCGATATTTTTACGAGCCAAGGAGATGCGTTGCAGGCAATGACGTGCTGTTAACAAAAACATTGACGACAAATTTCGCCGCACTGTCCTAAGGTATACGTTTGTCGTACGTACCATATTGATTTCTACGGTTATTTCACGCAGTGTTGCTTGTCTGTTATCACTGACAACTCTACACAAACGCAGCAGCTGCTTTGTGTCGTTAAGGGAATGGTGCTTAATGGAGGCCTCGACACTGCGCCATTGTTTATGCATCGTGGCCACGTAAAGTGCTGCGGACTCTCATAAGACGCGGGGGGCGAGTGAATGTGTCACAGCGTACAATGAAGACTGAACCAGCCGTCAGAAAATATCTGAATGCCGCTCGAAAACAACGTCCTATCGTAATCGGCAGCGGTAGAAACTGCGCAAAATGAACCATTCTCGATGCTTTGTAGGCGTTCGGGTAGGCAACACGCTTCAAAGGATCGAGGCGGTGTAGGGAGCTGTGACTGATCATCATGCGGGTAATTCTCAAAACTTGACGTAAGTTGACTGCCGCAGTGCGGCACGTTGACGACTTAAAGGTGATCCCAAGTTAGCGGAGATGTCGGACACAGGGCAGGGGTGCCAGATCTTCCGGGTGTAGCCTGTGGCCAATATACAGCCCCGCGGATTTGCGCATATTCGTCACACTTCGAGCCACTCTTCCATGATCCGTGATGGTGTCGAGGATCCGTGCGACTTCCTCCCGAGAACGAACCAGCAGCAGGAGGTCATCTGCTTATGCACGACATCGGAAGGTGTAAAGAGAGTCCAGACAAGTGCGTCGTCAGCAGGCCTACGAGCGGCTCCAGCGTAAAGGAATGGACGTGGGCAGCGTTGTCGGACCGGCCGTTGAATCGCTATCGAACCCGCCACGCGCCCACTGACCTGGACCAAGGAACACGTGCTGCTAAAGAGCCGCCGAATGACAGTCGAGAACGGGGCACGGAAGCCATGGCGCACCCTGTCAAACGCGCTGTCAAAATCTACGGTCTCTATGCCGTTCATTTTTGGAAAACAACCTACTACGAGCTTAGACACAGAAGTGATGACACTTTCTGAAGGACCTGACCATCATTTTGCAGGACAATGCTCAAGCATCTACGGTGCAAGCTGTTACTCATTTATTTGACTGATGGGGCTGATAAGTGATAAACCACCTACTGCACTCCCCTGACTTAAGCCCTCGAAAGTTCAACTCGATTTCTAAGCTGAAGGAAACACTTCACGGCATTTGCTTCAGAACTGCTACAAATTCGTCGGGCAATAAACCGCGCCTCTCGAAATGTCAACACAACTGGCACTGTTAAGAGTATCCTACGACTTCCACATCGCTGGCAACGGGTTATACACAATGCTGGTGACTACTTTGAAAGTCAAAATTGAAATGGCTCTGAGCACCATGGGACTTAACATCTGAGGTCATCAGCCCCCTACAACTTAGAACTACTTAAACCTAACTAACTTAAGGATATTACACACATCCATGTCCGAGGCATGATTCGAGCCTGTGTCCGGAACGGTCGCGCGGTTCCAGATTGAAGCGCCTAGGGCCGCTCGGCCACAACGGCCGGCACTTTGAAGGTCAGTAAAACTTTGAAACACGTATCTATTTTGTACGAGCTGTAAATAAATAGCTGCCACTATTAAAGCTCCAACCCTCGTACAAACAACACTGAAGATGGGTCGTGGCGGCAGGTCGGTCAGCGACACAAACTCGGTAAAGACACCCAAACAAGTGAGCACACAAATTCACGAGGTAGCCGCGAGTGCTCCTGCCAACCCCGACAACGCAAAGTAGCACCACCAGCAACACAGGGAACAACACAAACAACACTGCGACTGCAGCACACTCAAAGACACAAGCAGCTACGCAGAATCAAATGGTTCAAATGGCTCTGAGCACTATGGGACTTAACTTCTGAGGTCATCAGTCCCCTAGAACTTAGAACTACTTAAACCTAACTAACCTAAGGACATTACACACATCCATGCCCGAGGCAGGATTCGAACCTGCGACCGTAGCGTACGCAGAATCCAAACAAGTTCTCGGCTGGCTTCCCACAAGTCATCGTACACAACTACGAAGACCCTAGTCTCTTAAACAAATAGTTTAATAACAAGCACAACCCCACAAATTACTACTCTAAACTCACTGGGGACCACGCCACACTGTACGTGGCGAACAAGTCAGATTATACGAATCTGCTGAACTTTCTAAAAGAAAGAAAGGTAGAACACTTCACGTACAGGACAGTCTTAGAAAAGACCCAGCAGTACGTGATCAAGGTGGTAGACTGTCGAACCTCGATCGAGAGAATACACGAGGAACTCACCACCCTTGGGTGGGAATGCATTCGTGTATATCGAATGACTGAGTTCGGCACAGTGAGACCATCACATAACTACATGGTGGAGCTGGCGACACGGCCATATCACGCGACCAGCCGAAGTTGAAATTATTTCTTCACGTGATCGTCAATGTAGAGGTTTACAACACGCCGCACACTCCACAACAATGCCACAACTGCCAGCGCTTTGCACGTGCGGGTGTCCGATGCGGTCTCAGTCCCCGCTGCCGCAAATGCGCTGGTGGTCACACGACCCAACAGGGCGAACTCCCCAATACAGCACCAAGCAAATACGTCAACTGTGGTGCGGTCCATCCGGCCAACTACAGGGGGTCCATTGCGTACAAGGAGGCTCTGAGGCGCAAAATAGCCAAATAAGCAAAACCTACCGCCATCACAGCTCCGAAAGCGCCCCCGCGCTCAGTAAGCAGTGGAATATCCTTCGCTGGAGCGGTAACTGGCGCCCGCAGCAGCGCAGGGCGGTCAGTGGGACCTCAGAGCTGCGCACACACACAACAAACATCCCCAGCAACAGGCATACAGCCAAGACATACAACACCCAACACAACACCCGCACCGGATGCACCACACAACGCAAATAACAACACCACACTAGCCCCTGAGGTCGCGGACTGCATGGATAACCCGTCACACCAGCCACGAAACGTAAACGCCAACACAAACTCACAGATCCTGTTTTGGAATGCCAACGGCATCGCAAACAAAAGAGCCGAAATGATTGCGTTCATGGAGCGAAAGGGTATCCGAATCGCGGTAGTGAACGAAACACTGCTTACGCCTCACAAACAGCTAAACGTCCCAGGTTATTGCGTTCATCGTACCGACCGAGCGAACGTCAGGGAGGGGGGCGGCACAGTTATCAACATAGCAACGCGGGTAATCTCCGCAGGAGATCTAAACGCAAAACTCCCCGACTGGAGCTCACGCATACGTACCTCCAACTGCATGAAACTGTATGGACGTTCACTAGGGCGAAAGTACATTACACTTGGGCCGGACGTTTGCACGTACGTGCCTGTACACGCCCGACTGGGGCCAAGGGCATGACATGCACACTCAACCTTATGGTTGAAAACGATCTGGACTCAGACCACATAGACACTGCACTCGCATTCGGGAGGACGACGGTTCAATCCCGCGTCCGGCCATCCTGATTTAGGTTTTCCGTGATTTCCCTAAATCGCTCCAGGCAAATGCCGGGATGGTTCCTTTCAAAGGGCACGGCCGACTTCCTTCCCCGTCCTTCCCTAATCCGATGAGACCGATGACCTCGCTGTCTGGTCTCCTTCCCCCAAAACCAACCAACCAATCAGACCACATACCTGTAATACTATACCCGGAAGAAACACTGCAGGGCACAGAACCACGCAGAATACTAAACTACAAGCGTGCGAATTGCACCCTGTTGAAAGAAACGCTTGATAGTCGTATTCCGGACACCCACGAAATTAACAACACACAGAAAATAGATGAGGCTATGGCGGCTCTTACTACTGCTGTCCAAGACGCGATAACTGACGCCATTCCACGTACAACACCAAAACTGTGGTGTTACCGCCAGATACCACACTTGCTAGGTGGTAGCCTTTAAATCGGCCGCGGTCCATTAGTATACGTCGGACCCGCGTGTCGCCACTGTCAGTGATAGCAGACCGAGCGCCACCACACGGCAGGTCTAGAGACGTACTGGCACTCGCCCCAGTTGTACAGCCGACTTAGCCAGAGATGGATCACTGACAACTACGCTCTCATTTGCCGAGACGATAGTTAGCATAGCCCTCAGCTACGTCATTTGCTACGACCTAGCAAGGCGCCATAGCATTTGATAATTAATATGGTGAGGCTTGTACAGTAACGAGAGATGTTCTACAATTGTGGATTAAAGTTAAGTATTATATCAACTACTTACTTTATTTGCTACTATTCATTTCCTTGTAATGTTCCAGACCTCACGCCAGTCAGCGTGTAATTAAACGCGCGCATTTCGGCCTCCTCTAGCAAGACAGTGTTGGCTCTTCTGCCAACACATCAAAAACAACACTCGACGGCCCTGACCCAGGAAATCTTGGGCCTTATCTCAATGTGGAATCGCCTCAGGAGATACTGGTAGCGTATCAGGCGCCCGTTCTATAAACTGCATGTCATCAGACTCCAGGCTGTAGTACCGAACAAAAAACAAAAATTTCGAAACGAACAGTGGGGGCAGAAACTCGCAGGGCTAGATACCACACGTCCCGGCGTGTGGAAGCTAGCCAGACACTTCACCAGGGAGAAACATTACATTCCCACTCGACAGGGACCAGACGGCCCAGCCTACCCCGCGCAGGGGAAGGGCCGCCTGGAGTGGCCGCGCGGTCTGGGGCGCCATGTCACGGATTGTGCGGCTCCGCCCGCCGGAGGTTCGAGTCCTCCCTCGGGTATGGGTGTGTGTGTGTTGCGCTTAGCATAAGTCAGTTTAAGTAGTGTGTAAGTCTAGGAACCGATGACCTGAGCAGTTTGGGCCCTTAGGAATTCACACATATTTGAACATTTTTGAAGGAGAAAGCAGAGCTTATGTCCGCAACACATGCAGCGTCTTTCATGCCGAATCTGGCTTCAGATACAGTATTCCCACTTGAAACAGACCAGGAGGTTACACGACTTGTAGTCCAAACGAACAAGCAGACGTACTAGTACAAACGAAATTACGTGGGCTATCAAGCTTACCAGTGCTAGGAAAGCCTCTGGACCCGATGGCATTCGCCAGGAGTTCAAGGACAGAGCCGCAGAATACCTTACACACATGACGAATGCCATCTTAAAACACCAATACTTCCCTGACTTTTGGAAGGCGGCCAAGGTCCTGGTGCTCAGGAATCCAGGAAAAGACCACTCCCTCCCACAAAATTACCGACCCATCAGTTTGCTGTGCTCGTTCAGCAAGATTGTTGAGAAGGTATTACTTCAACGCATCACTAGCCACTGCATCGCCAATGACACCCGAAGACCGGAGCAATTCGGCTTTAGGAATCACCACTCAACGACACAACTCCTCCGTGTAGTCGAACACATAACACACGGCTACAGCACGAACAAAGCCACAGGGGCCGCGTTCCTGGACATCGAAAAAGCTTTCGACCGTGCCTAGCACAACGGCCTTACACGCAAACTATGCGATGCTGGTTTCCCCGACGGACTCGTACGTCTCATACGCTCATATCTCACGAACAGATGTTTTAACACCGACGTGTAGGGCAAACAATCGACACAACAAGGTATCCAAGCTGGAGTACCCCAGGGAAGCAACCTGGGCCCCATCTTGTCCAACCTGTACATTAATGACTCTTTCCAGCACCACAAAACACGACGTTGGCTATTTACGCGGATGACACAGCCATCCTTGCGCAAGATTGGCAACCGTCGAACACAAATTCACGAATAAACACGCGCTCAGAACTGCCGAGCCTTGGTTGGAATGATGGCGTATTAAATTAAACGTTGACAAGTGCGAAGCAGTTCTGTTCACATGCAGACCGAAGCCACTGCGCAAACATCAACACTGTCGACAGGTAACATTACACGCACTCCCAATACGTTTCCGAGAGGAAGTCAGATATCTCGGTGTCTAGCTGGACTGGAAACTTAAACATGGGGGGCTACATTGAATACGTTGCGAACAGAGTGCACACGAGTTTCAAACAACTCTACCCAATGCTCAATAGGGAAAGTGCACTGTATAGGAGGGTGTCGAGGTCCATATATATGACACTGATTAGACCTCTGATGACATAATTAGCTCCCGTTTGGGGATACGCAGCTCCTATCTCCTATACGCCTGCGCCGCCTGCAGATCATACAGAGCAAAGTGCTACGCATCTTTAGTAACGCTGCACGCTACACACGCACCGTGGCTCTTCACAATGAATACCGCCTTGAAATCCTCAAGGAAGTACTCAAAAACACGCTACACGACTGTAGAGGAACTTGAGACACTAGAAAAATCCTTTCATCCTTACTGTGGAAAACAATGATCACAACCATAGGTGGAAGCATAAGCGGCCAAAGACACTACTAGCTAGGGCATAACCACCTATGGCAAGCTAACATACATCAACCTGCGACAACATCGGCAAACCCCTGCCTAACAGCAACGTTGACTGGATATGCCAGCTGCTATTAAAGCCAAATAACAGGCAGGCTACAGCAGGGAAACCGACAAGTTCGCACACTGACGCACAAACAAACCGCAACCGCCATTACCTTACACTGTGAATCTGGAATATGACCTATCGGACACAAAACGATGATGAACCTAACTGTTACAGGTATGCTGACGTTGACCTAGAAACCAACACCGGTATCCAGCGGCAGCCGCCGAGTAACACCACCGCACAACGACAAAGGTATCGACCTGCATGATACCCACTACTAACAAAGCCTACCTTTGCATGACCTGTCGCAGGCAGCAAGAAAACCGCTACTTCTCTTACAACCCGACGCAACTATCGCAGACTTTTTTCCCTCGGCTCTTGCCTTGGCACTTTTTTTCCTCTGCCCTTCAAACCACTTCCCTCCGTTCAACTTTCGACTCAATCTATCTCCAGATGAGCGCGTATTAATGGTTAACCTTAACCAGACGTACGCAAATATCGCAGTACCCACATCCAACCAGACCACACTTTAGTGAAAACTAACCCTTTACAGAGATGGCAGTAGACGTTTCGTGTTTGCCATCATGCCCGTGTGGGGCATACCCCTGGCAGACGGGGAATACGTGATGTCCTCAATTAGGATGCCTTCGCGTGTATAGACCGCCGCCACGCGGCCAATGTGATCGCCTTGAGAGGCATAGAAGGCGGCATATCCTGCTATCCGGGGTAGCGCTGCCCCGTAACAATGCGATATCTAGTTCCGAAGCCCATATCATTTCTTTCAAAAGATGTATCTTGACAGGCGCGCGGATGCCGTTGACATTCAGTGTCGCTATACGGTATGCGTGGAGCTGTGCCCTACCGTGGTGGGGAACTGCAGGTAACTGTTGTGAATATGCGGGGGCATCCGGCAGGAGGGGCTGCCGGCGCACCTCGCACGGCGCAGAAGTCGACATGAGCAGGTTGCCTCCCCTGTACGGGATCTGATGTTTCTTCAAAATCCTCGCTCCGCGCCCGTGGTGACGCCGTCCCCGTTGTATCCATATGTTCAACGGCTGCTGACACTGCCAGATCGGCTGGCATCGTTCCTTCTTCGGTAGGGACTTCAGAAGCAGAACATTCCGATCCGTCGATGCGAGAGCCACTGAGGAAACGTTCCACATTTAAGGTTTTGGGTCGTGCACATTCCGGGCGTAAGTACAAACGTAATGTCGATTTCCTCAACTTATGTGCCACGATCTCAGTGCGCGAAGCCCGCACGCGGGCTACGTCGAAAAGTAAACGAACACGACATCACACGTACGGCACGTCGACTACGGGCGGCCGCTAAGCCAGACTCCCCAACTGAGCTCCCCAAGCACTACTCACGACCCCTACTCACAGCTTTATTTCCGCCAGTACCTCGTCTCCTGCCTTCCAAACTTCATCGAAACTGTCCTGCACACCTTGCAAGACGATCGCTTCTGGAAGAAAGGATATTGTACAGACATGGCTTAGCCACAGCCTCAGGAATGTTTCCAGAATGAAATTTTCATTTTGCAATGGAGCGTGCGCTGATGTGAAACTTCCTGCCAGATTAAAACTGTGTGCCTGTCCGAGACGAGAAGTCGGATCCTTTGCTTTTGACGGGCAAGTGCTCTTCCGACAGAGATACAAATACGAATAGTGACCGGCCTCACAACTTTACTTCCGTCAATACCTCCTCTCCTACCTTCCATACTTCACAGAAACTGTCCGGCGAATCTCGCAGGACTAGCAGCTCTGGAAGAAGGGATATTGTGGAGACATGGCTTAGTCGCAGCCTGGGGTATGTTTCCAGAATGGAATTTTCACTCTGCAGTGCAGTGTGTGCTGTTACGAAATTTCCTGGCAGATTAAAACTGTGTGTCGGGTCGACACTCGAACTTGGGACTTTTGCCTTTAGCGGGAAAGTGATCTTCCGACTGAGCTACCATACCACGACTCACGACCCGTCCTCTCAGCTTTACTTCCAGCAGTACCAAGTGTCCTACCTTCCAACCTTCACAGAAACTGTGCCGCGGACCTTGCAAGAGTAGCACTTCTGGAAGAAAGGATATTGCGGAGACATGACTTAGGCAAAGTCTGGGGATGATTCCACAATGAACTTTTCACTCTGCAGCGCAGTGTGCGCTGTTATGAAACTGACTGGGAGATTAAAACTGAATGCTGGATCGAGATCGAACTCGGTATCTTTGCCGTTCGCCGGCAAGTGCTCTTCAGACTGAGCTACCCAAGCGCACCTCACGATCCGTCCTCACACTTCCAGAAGTGCTAGTCTTGCTAGGTCCGCAGGAGAGCTCCTGGAACGTGGCAGATGAGGTACTGGCGGAAGTAAAACTGCGAGGAGCGGACATGAGTCGTGCTCGGGTAGCTCATTCGGGAAGACCACTTGCCTCTAAAGGTCAAAGGTCACGAGTTTGAGTCTCGGCCCGGAATACAGTTTTAAGCTGCCAGAGTCTTGCATAACAGCGAACGCTCCATTGCAGAGTGAACATTTCATTCTGGAAGTGTAGGGTACTTTCCTGTGCTATGATCCTCAACAGATTTACAAACATATTTATCATTTCACTCCATATTTTCTAGATGAGAGTATACCTATAATCTAAAATAAGGTCAGTGAGAACGGAAATTTATATTTTACTGTTCCTTTACGCATTTAATCCACTCGATAAATGGAATACAACAGATACTAAATGGAGTGATCTGAGTGTTTTCGCGTGGTCATACTTATTACCTCATTTTGCTGCTTAGTATTTAATTGAGTATAATCAAATACTTTTCACTAACCTTTGCTGGCCGGAGCAGCCGAGCGGTTCTAGGCGCTTCAGTCTGGAACCGCGCGACCGCTACGGTGGCAAGTTCGAATCCTGCCTCGGGCATGGATGTGTGTGATGTCCTTAGGTTAGATAGGTTTAAGTAGTTCTAAGTTCTAGGGGACTGATGACGTCAGAAGTTAAGTCCCATAGCGATCAGAGCCATTTGAGCCACTAACCTTTTTTTTATATCACAGCGCGTTTAGTAGTTGAGTAGGGGATCAGGAAAGTAACCTGGACTCAACCTATATGCTTACCGCTCTCCATGGTTCATTTTGTGACATTTACTTTGCCTATGAGATATTGTTTTGTGTCTTACCATTCCCGCGGATTTTTCTTGATTCTCACATGTATCCCAGAAGATACCCTATTCAAACTTTAGTCTAATGGATAAAATTGAAGAATATACAGAAAATTTGTGTACTAACTTCATAACTTCAAAAAATTTCAAACGTCGTAACATATCTTTCATTCAAGTTGAAACTCATTGCGGTAGATGTACCTGTAGACAAGAACTGCATTTTCTGTAGCTTAATCGACAGAAAGTCTAAGACGAAATCCATTAAAGTCGTGTAAAATGAAAAAAATTCTCTAATAAGTGGCAAAATCCAGCAATTATGTTTAATTCTGTGTAAGGTCCATCTTTTTTTTTGTATTCCTGGAACACACTAAAAACATAACTTGAAATTCAAAGCTCTTTGATTAATTAACACATACGTGTATTACTGCTACAAACTTTTATTTGTTCAGAACTGTGCTCGTAGACCCAGAGAACGTAACCCCTTTTGTGTTCTTCATCTTGATTATGCGGTTGCTGCATGGTTTTATAAGGTTGGGGAGATGTGACGAACGAAATGAAATGAAGTTACAGATCCCCTACATGCGTTAGGTTGTCGCTTTTAGTTCCGTTTAATACACAGTGTCCACTGAGTCTCTGATTCACAAAACCCCCAAAAATTCCTTGCCTTTTAGGGACAACTAGTTTACGATCGCCGGACGGGAATTTGATCCTCTCTCCTGTGGTACACCAGTAGAGCTTCTTTACCACTACATCAGCCTTTTCAATCTTTCCTACAGCAACGCGTATAATTTTCGGGGTTCAAGTATGAACAAGATACCAGTTGAGTTTTGGATGAAGTGTTTAATATCTGAGTGTATTGTAGGTGATGCCCACGTGGGCATCAAAGTAAGTTCAGTTGGCCGTAAACATATCTCTGCCCCCAGTGGTTCATTTTCAGGTTTGGAAACTTTCTTTAGATTGTTTTCAACTTATCCTGATAAGCCTATACATTATCAAGTGCAGTTTAATTTAGGTGTGCAACTTCATCTTCATTTTTTTATTTACACTCCTGGAAATGGAAAAAAGAGCACATTGACACCGGTGTGTCAGACCCACCATACTTGCTCCGGACACTGCGAGAGGGCTGTACAAGCAATGATCACACGCACGGCACAGCGGACACACCAGGAACCGCGGTGTTGGCCGTCGAATGGCGCTAGCTGCGCAGCATTTGTGCACCGCCGCCGTCAGTGTCAGCCAGTTTGCCGTGGCATACGGAGCTCCATCGCAGTCTTTAACACTGGTAGCATGCCGCGACAGCGTGGACGTGAACCGTATGTGCAGTTGACGGACTTTGAGCGAGGGCGTATAGTGGGCATGCGGGAGGCCGGGTGGACGTACCGCCGAATTGCTCAACACGTGGGGCGTGAGGTCTCCACAGTACATCGATGTTGTCGCCAGTGGTCGGCGGAAGGTGCACGTGCCCGTCGACCTGGGACCGGACCGCAGCGACGCACGGATGCACGCCAAGACCGTAGGATCCTACGCAGTGCCGTAGGGGACCGCACCGCCACTTCCCAGCAAATTAGGGACACTGTTGCTCCTGGGGTATCGGCGAGGACCATTCGCAACCGTCTCCATGAAGCTGGGCTACGGTCCCGCACACCGTTAGGCCGTCTTCCGCTCACGCCCCAACATCGTGCAGCCCGCCTCCAGTGGTGTCGCGACAGGCGTGAATGGAGGGACGAATGGAGACGTGTCGTCTTCAGAGATGAGAGTCGCTTCTGCCTTGGTGCCAATGATGGTCATATGCGTGTTTGGCGCCGTGCAGGTGAGCGCCACAATCAGGACTGCATACGACCGCGGCCACAGGGCCAGCACCCGGCATCATGGTGTGGGGAGCGATCTCCTACACTGGCCGTTCACCGCTGGTGATCGTCGGGGGGACACTGAATAGTGCACGGTACATCCAAACCGTCATCGAACCCATCGTTCTACCATTCCTAGACCGGCAAGGGAACTTGCTGTTCCAACAGGACAATGCACGTCCGCATGTATCCCGTGCCACCCAACGTGCTCTAGAAGGTGTAAGTCAACTACCCTGGCCAGCAAGATCTCCGGATCTGTCCCCCATTGAGCATGTTTGGCACTGGATGAAGCGTCGTCTCACGCGGTCTGCACGTCCAGCATGAACGCTGGTCCAACTGAGGCGCCAGGTGGAAATGGCATGGCAAGCCGTTCCACAGGACTACATCCAGCATCTCTACGATCGTCTCCATGGGAGAATAGCAGCCTGCATTGCTGCGAAAGGTGGATATACACTGTACTAGTGCCGACATTGTGCATGCTCTGTTGCCTGTGTCTATGTGCCTGTGGTTCTGTCAGTGTGATCATGTGATGTATCTGACCCCAGGAATGTGTCAATAAAGTTTCCCCTTCCTGGGACAATGAATTCACGGTGTTTTTATTTCAATTTCCAGGAGTGTATATAAGGTTTTGTTAATGGTCTTGCAGACGCATCTTAGAAACAAATAATCCATATTTCACTCTGAATATAGTGTAACTAAAAATAGTACTAAGGAATTGAGCATTTCAATTCCAATTGAGGAGCGCCGGAACAAAACCCGATATATCAACTTTTGCTGTATTCGCGTGTTTGAGCTGTAGGGGGGAGATACTGGAGTAATAATACGTGCTGCCACAAAATAAGTTTCAGCACAACGCGACATCAATTGTTTTATGGTGAGTTTCTTCTTTTTATAGCTTTTGGAGCCATTTAGAGATCACTATTTGTTACTTTCTGTATTAACAGCAAATGCAGATGTATCGGTTTTTGTTCCGGCGCTCCTCAATTAATGTAAATCCTAAGTAGGTAAGTGAACAGGATCTTTAGAAAGAACAAATGTGTTCATGCAACTGTCTATTTGGAATGCAGTCTTCGTTTACTGTGACATATGAATGCACATCGTAAATGTTGCTGCATATAAGCAAACAGTATTGCTATACTCTGAATACTTAACGCAGAAGATAGTATTAAATGTTTCCTCCGCCGGATTCTCGGCTACAGTGAAACAAAACCAAAACAGGAATAAAATAAATTGACCACCTACACACCTACACCCACACTCACACCCACCGACCCACTCAACCACCCACCCACCCACCCACCCACCCATACACACACCACACCACACGCGAGAGAGAGAGGGGGGGGAGGAGGGAATACAGAGAGAGAGAGAGAAACATCACCACACGGCGTTTTAACTATGTAAAATACTAAACTACGTTTAAATAATCGCAACTTTCCCCGTAATGTGTCTTCGATAACACGTAGGGATAAGAGACGGTCGTAACGACTTCGTTCAAAAAAAATACAACGTTTATCGAAAAACGTAATATTAAACGACTCTAAAAAGAGGAATGTTCTGTACAGATGAGGTTGGCGATTATCGTGCGTTCTCCACAGTAAAGCAGGCATCGTTGGATCAGTCATGCCTCATCGAGCGCCGCTGCTGTCTAATGGGGGAATACCTACCGACCCGTTTGCTGTTATGCGCGGAATCCTATCCACACTCTGCGTACGCCCTAGGTCTACATTTGTTGTCTGTTTCGGGCGTGATCAGTACTCTTCTCGTGATATTGTTTCTGTGTCGATGCCAATCACGACGGCTCGTTCACACAAGAATGCATCCTGTACACCAGTTTCATTACCTGCATACTGGTAGCGATCAGATACCAGCCTGTGGGAGTGTTCCACGTATCATTCATGCCACGATCGTCTCTTTGACGTATTCTTACATTTACTGTCGTCTACTGCTGTGAATTTCGCTGAATAATCACGAAAGAAGTGCGAGTTGTATCGAAGCTAACAGTAAGAAATAACTACTATAAAAGGCACGTTATATTCTTTCTAAATGTTATGCAACGGGAATTAGAGTTCATTATCAGAAGGAGAGCACTGGGTACGTTAAGATTTGAATATGAACCGATGGTGGTAGCAGCTACAACGTAAAATAATTTTTTCTCCTCTCCCAGGTACAAATCGAACATATTGAAAGTATTGCTAAAAAATATCCAAACAGACGAACATATACAGAAGAATCGCTGTGTTTCTAAAAGCGCTATTCAGTAGTTCTCTGCAAATTTTTTTCTTCACTAACGCAAAAAAGAGACAGTTATGCACAATTATGTACGTCAATGACAAAACTACAATTTAAAATATTGTGAACGGTTATAAGCTAATAAATAAGAGATTAAATTGTATATTTTTCCTTAGGTGCGTAGATCAAAAATTGAAATGAAATGTACACTTTCTGGATCGTGTTAAACAGTTAGGTTCAGCACCTTTTCCATTCGTGCTACTGTCAGGCGATTTGAGGGACTTTCTACAGCGTCATAGAACAGCATACATACAGGGTGCAAAGAAGTCCGTTAACTTTTGATGGTTCAAATGGTTCAAATGGCTCTAAGCAGTATGGGGCTTGACATCTGAGGTCATCAGTCCCCTCGACTTAGAACTACTTAAACGTAACTAACCTAAGAACATCACACGAATCCATGCCCGAAGCAGGATTCGAACCTACGACCGTAGCAGCATCGTGGTTCCGGACGGCAGAGCCTAGAACCGCTCGGCCACAGCGGCCGGCCGTTAACTTTTGAAAATGCACTGATTCACGGAATAAAACCCCATGTCATTTCAGGCATGTGTGCCAAGTTTGAAACCAAACAATAGCGCAAACAGATGGCGCTGGGTACAACACGTCAGTGAGAATCGTTATAAAATGATCTCAAGTGAGAGATGGAGTCAGATGCGCCAGCGATAGCGGCATGTTGATTTTAGTATCAGAAAGGAGAATCCGCTACTGCAGCTTTACGAGCCTATTGCCATAAGAGTGCTTTTCGAACGAGTAAGGGTCCTGTGACAAGTGTCGCTGTGAAAAAAATGATCACGAAGTTCGATGCCTCGTATGTTTAGCAGTGGGCGACTAGACACAAGTGCAACTGCGGCTCGCACAGTTCAGAAAGAAGTAGAGACTTCAGCGGGTTATTTCCGCACGGTAAAGTCAGCGCTTGTAAAGCCGCACGTTGCACCTGCATTCCACGCGCTTCTGTTTGGAGACCACTAAGGCGTACCCTCCAAAGCTATCCGTACAAAATCCAGCGTCATTGTGAATTGTTAGCCACAGATTTTTTGACGCGGAGAGCATTTGCGGTGAGGGAACTTCAAAAAATGGGGTAAGATAATGATCGGTTGTCTAAAGTGTTGTGGATCAACGGTGCCCATTTCACACTGCGAGGATCTGTCAACACCCACAATTGCAGAATTTGGCCTGTCGAAAATCCCAGAACTGTCGTGTAAACCACATTTCATGACGATGAAGTCACGGTGTGGTGTGGATCTACCACATCAATCGTGATCGGGCCGGCCGGAGTGGCCGAGCGGTTCTAGGCGCTACAGTCTTGAACCGCGCGACCGCTACGGTCGCAGGTTCGAATCCTGCCTCGGGCATGGATGTGTGTGATGTTCTTAGGTTAGTTCGGTTTAAGTAGTTCTAAGTTCTAGGGGACTGATGACCACAGCAGTTGAGTCCCATAGTGCTCAGAGCCATTTGTACCATTTGAATCGTGATCGGACTCTTTCTCTTCGAGGAAATGCTGGGTGCTGCTTCTCAAACTGTCAGCGTGACGGGTGCGAGGTACGCCGATATGTTACAGAATGGCATCATCCCTAGCCTGTCTGATGAACACCTATTGGAAGGCCCGGCACTCCGCCCCAATCTACATGTGAGGAGGGTCTCTTGCGCACAAAGCTTGGTGTGAAGCGCGTGCTGAGCCAGCACGTCCGTCATGCTTAGTCTCCCGCGTCAGTAGATCTCAATCCGTGTGATTATACTAAGCTCCTGAAGATGACCAATTAATTATTCGAAACCAATGAAGCATAAAAAATTTATTTGCAATTATGACAATGTTATTCTGAAAAAAAAGAAAATTTATGCACTCAGATACACAAAAATAAGACAACAGATTGCCAGACCAATAAAGAAGAGAAACTATCTGCTACCATTCCATACCTAGGCCAACAGCCTTGCCGCAGTGTTAACACCGGATCCCCTCAGATCACCGAAGATAAGCGCTGTCGGACTGGGCTAGCACTTTGATGGGTGACCATCCGGTCTGCCGAGCGCTGTTGTCATGCGGGGTGCACTCAGCCCTTGTGAGACAAACTGAGGAGCTACTAGATTGAGAAGGAGCGGCTCCGGTCTCGTAAACTGACATACGGCCGGGAGAGCGGTGTGCTGGCCACATGCCCCTCCATATGCACATCCAGTGACGCCTGTGGGCTGAGGATGATACGGCGGCCAGTCGGTACCGTTGGGCCTTTCAAGGCCTGTTCGGACGTAGTTTAGTTCAGTTTATTCCATACCAAGGCCCCATTTCACAAAAAATTGCTAACTTATTTAAAAAACGAATATAACGATTGCATTCTTCACTAAGAATAATTTAGTACTTTCATTAGTCCACAGCATGAAGGGAGATTCTCAAATTTCAACAACAGTGAAGTACATAAAATATCATGCTTCGGTTGTCCTGCCTAATATGTCGTGAAAACAGGCAGAAGTTTTAAAGCTTGTTTCCTAGAACAAATGAATTCCTTTTGGAAAATCCACTTGCTCAGCAAGGCACAACCCCCGCCCTCCCCCCCCCCCCCCCCCCCCCCCAAAAAAACAGAAAACAATTTGGTATTATTACACAACGAAATCAATGGTAAGACTCTGCAGCTGTTAGAACGGCATGAAACATATTTCTACAAAATCACAAAGACTGAATCCATGTTAAGGGAACATGCGGATTTCACTTGCCAAAGTCATTTTAATAATGTTAAGATTTATTTTAAAACTGGTACCTTACATGTGTCAAATTATTTTATAACGATGATATCGGGCGCTACACGAAAATCTACATGTGTGGTAGCTTAATGTCATAATGACTATGTGAAGTGTCTTGAGTGTGCAAACAAACGTACACCTTGAGTGACGTGATGTGCGATTACAAGTGGGATAAGTAGACGTTTGCTAACATAGCATCATTGGAAATATTCCTTTGGATTTTTGGAAAAGTTTTTCACTGTTTTTCAGCTTGTTTTTCGATGTTTGATTCGTGGATTTCGAAATTTAAAATGTAACCGCATCACAACAGGAACGTACACTTTGCGTTTACACGCTCAAGAGCAGCAGTAAATAATGTGTTAAGCGATGTGTACTTGTTGATGGACTTACAACGTCCGAAATGTATTGTGCGATTTAAAAAGAACATCTTTTTTTACTTAAAGCTGTATTATTCAAACTTACTGTGTGTTGAATACAGTCGCATCCACAACTCAAAAAAAATTAATAAAACTAGAAATTTTGTTATAACGTTATACACAACAATTTTTACCAACTTTAAAGGAATAGTAAATTACTTCCCCATATAATTGTACCACTGTATCAACTTTTCAAATTAAAGTTTAGTAAACTCATTCATTTAAAGATTAATTAATTTATGTTTGCCCTGGATTTTAGGTCTTTGTTTTTTCAACCACTTGTCCCAGTTTTCTACAAACTGGTTGTGGCAACGAAACTCACGAGGGGCACACGTCAAGTACCATAACTCGATTTCCCAAAAACTTCGCTGAGTGGAAAAGGAGTGAAAATAAGCGAACACGTGTCTCGCCTTATCCGTAAATATTCGACTGTTTCTACGAAAACGGTGAAGAGTTTCGAGGTACTTTACCTGCCTTTTAGCAAATAAATAATTCAACCGAGGCGCCGGCACAGTGGCTAGCGTCGCCACCCACGCATAGCCGTAGAAGATTACAACACGAATGTATAGAGAAATAACGTTGTTCTTATTTGCCTACTAATTTTAGGCCTGGTGAATGAATTAAAAAAATACAATAAATGAATGGAAAAATTACTTGAAATTGTTTTCGATGAAATTCCTGTAGTATATCTTGATTCATAATCAGCTACAAGCGCCAGTTTTCGGAAGAGTGTCCAGCTTTTCGTGGTCCGCCGCAAAATTATTGCCAACGCATGATACCTTCTTTCTTTCTTGAGTGAGATTCATACGAAGAAATGTCGCTGCGGCAAACCTGCCTTCCCGTGATGGTCACGGTGTTCGTAATTTCTATGTTTCGAATGTTGCTACGATCGGTATCATCAAGACTTCCTGAAGAATAAACAAACGAATAAAATGCAAGAATTGGTATAAGAATAAAATATAAGAATATGAGAACCTAAAAAGATTGTAACCCCTGAAAATGCTATTCATACACTTCACCTCACTTTAATTATTACCGGGCTAGTTAATTTCACGGAAAGTGTACGAATTAAAGTTTGTGAGACATAAAATGTTCTCTCGGAACAACCGGCTTGGCTTTGTATTTTCGTGACCGTGAATATTTGGGGTATCTCATTCCCATTGGACAATGGGACATTTTTTAACTGAAGTAACACGCTGGTTCTACGCAATTACTACAATTCGTAGTTATCTTGGCGTGATGGCAGCTAAACAAATATCGCCCAAGACGGTTATTCGCGCTCACGCAACAAGACTAACCCACATCTCCACTGCGGAACCTGTCAGTACCGTATTAAAGAGATTAATGCTAGAAATAATAAAATAATAGTCACTACTCGAATGAGATAAATAATTATGGGCACTTTTATGTGTCTACAATGACTCATGCATCTTAACAGACCAAGGCCAGAAGGAGGAAAGATAACTAAGAAAGTGACAAAAGAAGAAACACAGACAAATGGTAAAGATCACATTACAAATACATCGTAATTTAGACGCATTCCTCCAGATTTTGAAACACAGTGGAGTCATATTTTATAAATAAGACTCTTTTTTGTCATTAATGGCGCAGTATATAATTAATTTATGATGTTTAGTAAAAGTAATTTTGCTAGCACAAGAAAACAACAAAAAATACTGATACGTCGTTATATTTCCCACTTTAATTCAGGAAGGAATCGGTATTCACTTGTCGAAATCAAACTTAAAAGTCTTTCCCTTTTTCCAGGTGTCCTGGCATGATAAATGTTTAGTATTTTAAATAGACCAAAAGTTCAAATGAATGCTTATCCGTGTGCAGAAATAAAGTTTTGCACTATTTTCATTGTCAAACTTTCCCTGTCGAACACAGAATTCAATAAATTATTTGTCAGTGCTGGCTGCCTATATCTTCTGCACCTACTCACTACTCGCCCATACACAGTCAACATCCCTTCGAAGCTGTGTCATCAGTGACCAGAGTCACTGCAGAGTAGTCATATATATGTAGACCGTCATCCACACCCTTACACAGCGATACAGTGATATCATTTAGTATCTTCATATTATTTATTAATGTCCACAACAATATACGGAGAAATGACGTTTTTTATTCCACTTATAAGGAGAAAGTGGTTCCTGTAAGGAGGATTGTTACGCGCGTGTCATCGCAGAATCCATTAATGAAATTCAAGAGGTAAATTCTTATTGTTTGAGAGTATGAAAGACATGTCCTGAAGAACGTCACTATAATCAAATACCAACGAGGCCAACATGTCATATGTTCTCTTACAAAATTTGCTGTTACCAATGCGCACCGAATGTTGAACGATTGTTATTCCCCGCGCCCCCCTACCCTCGCAAAAAAGGCCAGCATCATTCTACGCTCACTCATCGCATTAAGACTGAGTTATAGTAAAACATAATGCTACTTTAGGCAGCTATGAACGGAACTTGATGTCAAAGATGTATACGGAATACTCTAAGAAATATATCTGTGTCCACACTGTTAGCACCCAGACTTTGAAGTGTGTGAGGAACTATATTATTTCTTAATGTGACCTGTGTTATGTAGAGTGATTCAAACATAGCTGCACACACTTTGTGGGGGTAATGTATGCATCAAAATAAGAGGAAAATGATAACGAATTTTTGTCTTAAATTGCTTTATTTCCGAGTTATGATACATAATGTCAGTTATGGTAGGCATTACATCATGGGCCAGTACAGGCTTTGGTGTGCATATCGACCGATGTTCCTTTCTATACACTATTCTATAGTGTTCAAATATTTCTGGCAGGAAACGCCTTTGTTTACTTGACTTCAATGTGGTCTGTTGTACTCTATGACGTTGTTGTAGTGTGGCGGTACCAGACGTACTAAGTACGTTAATTCTGTCGATACTCCGTAGACTGCAATCGTTGTGTACGGTACGATGGCGTAGTCAGACGGTAAATACGCAGATATGCACCTCCTTAACGGCGCATCAGAAGGCAATGCACGAGCAGCATGACGGCAGTATATGGAAATGTTTCCAAACAGAAGAGTAGCAAACCATCACACGTTCACAGCTGTGGACAGTTGTTTAAGTAATATGGCATTCGTGGTGTAGCACGTGGTTACTCTGGCCTCAACTGGATGGAGCGGATGTTAAGAACATCCTGGAAATGGTAGATGAAGATCTGACTATAAGTACCGACCACTGTATGGATTCCTCAATCAAGTGTGTGGCACCTGCTTCTGAAACTGCAGTTCCACCCATTTCACCTGCAGAAGTTACAGGCGTTCACACATGTAGAATATCTTAGTCGTCAGAATTTCTGTCAGTGGTTACGTGAGGGCCACAAAAGCAGTGCCTTGTTTGTTTTAAGCACTTTTCTATGGAAATTGTGGAAACATTCTTCAACAAATAAATTTAGTCAATAAGCTGTAGTTATTTAATCCAAACTCTCTATCATCTATTCAGAGTAAGGCAATCAACTTTCACCACAACAAGTGGAATTCTGTTGATGACTTTCCCCTTATTCGGAATATAAGAATTTAATTTCATTATAAGCGGTTCCGTAAGTGCAATGGTCGCAACCGGTCTGCGAGAACAAACTCGGAAAAGCGCGAAATCCGCACGACCTTACGGCGACCGACTGAGCAACGAATTTATTGATTAATTAATTTGCTAATCACAAGGGTTAAGGGGGGGGGGTTGCAAACTGCTCTTATGTAGGAGGGGAGTTTCACTGAATCGATGAATGCAGATATACATTAGTGTCACACTTTTATTGAAATAAAAGAGCGTGAACGAGATGTTGTATAAATACAAAAAATTAAGGTTGTTATTTCCCCTCATCAAATACTATTGAACATAACAGCGGGGGCTGGGGGTGGGGGAAGACTGATTCAGCCGTCTGCCCTATCCACAATGGCGAAGAACAAAAGGAGTGGCGGGAAGAGGAATAACGGGTCTGATCGTTGTGAGTAAATAGTTACGCTGCCATTTTTACAAGATAATGCAATTACTATCATGCACTACCCACTACCGTAGACTAAACAGAGCAAGAGATAAATGTAAGAATAAGAAAGTGCCAAAGTGGCATCCCCGCCGAAAATCAAGTAACTCGAATATCCATCATAGTAACACTATGACCAACCGCTCGCCACGTGGTTGCGTGTTTTAGCTCAAAGGACCATGAGTCCATTTCGTGAAGTTACAATCGGAAACTTAACTCCACACGCATATCATCAGAAAAAGACTAAAGAAAATGTACTGAAGGCGATTCTGCAACTTTTTGAACAAGGATCTTCACCCTAATACTAACCATAGTTGACCTCGCGCTCGTAACGGACAAAGGTCGGACGCCAAGTCTAACATTACTCACGAAGTATCGAATTTAGGAAAGAAAATTTATGAGAAACGAAAAGAATAGTGCTCCCTCACTAACGAATCCCTAGTGCTCTAAGTGCATTATAAGCACCTAAGTTGGCATTCACTGAGTCGAGCAGGAACAGAACTGAATTGACTGTCGTTCCACGTCTCCAGAGGGTAGCTTGGAGAATTGGGTGTCGACAATTGGCGCACCCCTTAAATGGCCAATTAGAGGGAACGGGATAGCCACCCGAACACCGGAAAATGGCTCGTGATTCGTCAGAAGAGGGACAGCGTTTCGTCAGAGAGGCTACTTTGTAGCGTTAAAAGTGAGTGAGAAGCTAAGCTTCAGAGTTGGTACTACAACTTGTGAGACTAGGAAGAGCGACAACTTTGGACGCTACATAGCATTCAGACTGGTCCCACATGGTCCCTACAGCAACGATCAACGAGGGAAAAGGGAATTCATCATGGCTACTCCAGGGAGACTGTTAAATTTGGTTCACAAATAGCGAAAAATATGCTGCGCTCATATTGTCTCACTCACCAATAAAGTGTGTACATTTACTTTTGAATCTATAATCAAGGCCAGCACATATTGCAAACCCTTCGGTAGCAATCGATATGGATCACTTCGTTCATTAAAGTAATAACCTTGTACAAATCAAATTCCTATGTACGTGAAATACTTTGTGAACTCCTGCTTTTATTCGATATCAACAGAAAAGTTAAGGAAAATAGCCAGCTAAATTTTAGAAATTTATTTACAACAATGGTTTCATTAAATTTTCATATATTTACGTAAAAACATATTTAACTGTTGCCATCAGTGAGAAGATTAGATTATTTGTCTAAAACTGTGATCCCTCTAACCTCTCTCGCTTGGCAGGGAGAGGCGATGGAAAAGACAGACATGTTCGTGCAATCGTAGCGAGTTGTTGGAATTTTACAGCTCATATGCTGAATGATTAAGGTGAACCAGTTGCTTGAATGTTTTAAAAACACGGAAGCTAAAATAAATTAACTTTTACTATTTAGCAATTCAAGTAACCGATTGAGCTATTACAATTTTGAGAAGTTTCAGGTTTCTTTGTACCAGAAAAACTCGAGACAACGATCATACCACAAAGTTTTAGACTTCTTAAGTAATAAAACCCAGTACGTTGCCCTTCATGGTTAGTGTTCATCGGAGTTGAGGGTATCATCTGGGGTGCCCCAGGGAAGTGTGGTAGGTCCGCTGTTGTTTTCTATCTACATAAATGATCTTTCGGATAGGGTGGATAGCAATGTGCGCCTGTTTGCTGATGATGCTGTACTGTACGGGAAGGTGTCGTCGTTGAGAGACTGTAAGAGGATACAAGAGGACGTGGACACGATTTGTGATTGGTGTAAAGAATGGCAGCTAACTCTAAATATAGATAAATGTAAATTAATGCAGATGAACAGGAAAAAGAATCCTGTAATGTTTGAATACTCCATTAGTAGTGTAGAGCTTGACACAGTCACGTCGATTAAATATTTGGGCGTAACATTGCAGAGCGATATGAAGTGGGACAAGCATGTAATGGCAGTTGTGGGGAAGGCGGATAGTCGTCTTCGGTTCATTGGTAGAATTTTGGGAAGATGTGGTTCATCTGTAAAGGAGACCGCTTATAGAACACTGGTGCGACCTATTCTTGAGTACTGCTTGAGCGTTTGGGATCCCTATCAGGTCGGATTGAGGGAGGACATAGAAGCAATTCAGAGGCGGGCTGCTAGATTTGTTACTGGTAGGTTTGATCATCACGCGAGTGTTATGGAAATGCTTCAGGAACTCGGGAGGGAGTCTCTAGAGGAAAGGAGGCGTTCTTTTCGTGAATCGCTATTGAGGTAATTTAGAGAACCAGCATTTGAGGTTGACTGCAGTAGAATTTTACTGCCGCCAACTTACATTTCGCGAAAAGACCACAAAAGATAAGATAAGAGAGATTAGGGCTCGTACAGAGGCATATAGGCAGTCATTTTTTCCTCGTTCTGTTTGGGAGTGGAACAGGGAGAGAAGATGCTAGTTGTGGTACGAGGTACCCTCCGCCACGCACCATATGGTGGATTGCGGAGTATGTATGTAGATGTAGATGTAGAAGTTAACATAAAACCAGTTAAGTACTAGATTTTTAATTTATAAAAATGGGTATAGCTACTTTCAATTTTACGAAAAATGACGAACATCTGTAAAGTTGATACGTCATTGGAAATATAATCCTATCTGAAAGAGCATGCCACATCTGGATGGTTAAAAAATGTTCAAATGTGTGTGAAATCTCATGGGACTTAACTGCTAAGGTCATCAGTCCCTAAGCTTACACACTACTTAACCTAAATTACCCTAAGGACAAACACACACACACCCATGCCCGAGGGAAGACCCGAACCTCCGCCGGGACCAGCCGCGCAGTCCATGACTGCAGCGCCCTAGACCGCTCGGCTAATCCCGCGCGGCCCACCTGGATGGTACTAATAGAAAAATCTAGTATTATCTTTTTTTGTTGTTTCGATTTCAAAATTCTGTGTTATATATCATGAGCATGTATGATTTATTTGTTTAAGTAAATGGTAGATTAATAATTATCTTGCTAGATTAAAACGAAGGAAAATGTGTATTCTTGTTATGTCATATTAGTGTTTTGTAAATGATTTGTATATGTGTCTGTTTTATGTAAATTTTAGGGGTTATTATCAGAGGCTACTGAAGAAACTAATCTCCCACTCTCCCGTTAATGCGGACATCAAGCGTCGTCCATGTGGAAATGAATGTCACTGCTCAGGAAAAAGGTTACATATCTTATTACAGTCTCCTTTATTAAATACGTGCATGTTATATGCGAAATGGCCAGTTGTGGCGTTCTGTGAGCGTCAAATCAGAACTAGATATGAATGCTGATAGAAACTCCAATTGCAGTTCGGCTGTTTCTGGCAGACTGGACGAGTTTAGTTGCTGAAATAGTGTGCGATTAGTGATTTTGAGTTTGGTAAAGGAGCTCTAAAACAATGAGGAAGAAGACGTAACTTATGTAAATGTTCCATGTACCATTTGTATGGGGTATAACTACAATAACTGCATTAGTTTACAGGCTATTTGCATAATTATTTTCTGGCACAGAACGCACACGCTCTGTTTGAGCCAGAAAAGGTTTTTGGCCAAGGAAAGTAACATTTAAAAATTCAAACTTCAGGGATAATGTAAGTAGAGGGGTAAAAACTGACACATATGCTTAAAATGACATCGATTTTTATTAAACAAAAATGAAGTCCACAAAATGACCAAAAGATAGCGCTTTATATAATACAGAAGCTATAAATAGCATAACAAATAATTTTTAGTAATTTTCTTCATAACAAATGCTCATCAACAATACCTATAGTCGAGGGACAATGTTGTGAACAGTACTGTACACCATATCAGTAGGTATGGTGAGAAACGGCCATCGGAAATTGTCTTTTAGCATCAGTAATGAGGTCGGATGATAGCAGTAAACATGCGACTTCAAGTAAGCACAACAGATACATAGATGTGATTAAGTTACTGTAAACTGTCAATTAGTGTTTAAAATAATCACAGACGATATGTACATTTCTGTACATACCGTGGCATTATGCTTCTATGAAGAAGATACTGACATCTGCTAAAGCAATACAAAGCTTCTGAAGATTACAAATTCATTTCTCGAAACTGAGAAAGCATAATAAAAATTTATTTGCAACTGATGACTGAACTTTATCCTGGAAAAATAATGCTAAAGTTGCTGAAAATTACAGCCATGATTGAAACTATAGTTGCTATTTTCATTTGGCTGTGTAACCATTGTTTCTCGCAATATTTTTTATTGTGTCTAAGTCTGTGCTAAGGTTGTTTCCTCCTAAATAAGGTGAGTGTCATTTGTCTAGCATGATCGTAAATACTGCATATTTGTCTGTCGTCCCATCTGTGTATGTATGTTTTCTGTATTAGCTAAAATTTTTGTTGGAAGTTGGTTATCTTAAGCTCAAGGTAATTTATGCTTTTGCTGTCCTCATACTCTACCGTAAATTATATAATTTTGTGGAAATAACTTATCTTTTAAGCCATCTTGTAGTAGCAAAGTATCAGCATACCTCCAGTAATATACTGTTATGCTTTTGAGTCTACAGTTTTATTTAAAAATACAGTATTTAGGGCCGTGATACACAGCACACTCACGTAATTTAGAAGACTGTGTAAAGCTCACCTTTGTACAAGATTGTTGAGGTACTACAGCTGTTCTGTATAAAACGTAAAATCCAAAACACCTTCAACCTTCTATATATTGAATATTATTTATTTATGCGACCAGTTTTGGCGTTACACTACACCATCTTCAGACCGCTGTGTAAAGGCAACAACAATAATGACAGTGTAAACTTCATAACGAAAGGCACGGTGCAAAATTTAAGAAATCTGTTATACACAGGGGTAATATGTAGTAAAAATTTAACCTAAACCAAACTGAACAGAATCTGACATCGAAGGCAATGATAAACTGCGTACCACTGTATGAATATAAACTAGGGAACATGTCTTCGGTTTTCTTCTTGGAGTGAATGTTGTTATGATATAGTGCATATATATTCCAGTACGTTTCTTTAGACTTACATTTTAAGAAGTGGGAGTGCGTTACGGTGTATTACATTATCTTCAGTTTGTTTCATTGAAAACGTTTTTTATGAAGTGGATGGTACCTTATACTTGTTTTTATTAGTTTTTATTATTATATGGTACATGGTGATACAGATAGTTAACGTGGGGTTGACCTCCGATAAATGGTTTCACATTTTTCTATTATATGACAACATATAAATAGAATGAGATTTTCACTCTGCAGCGGAGTGTCCGCTGGTATGAAACTTCCTGACAGACTAAATCTGTGTGCCGGAACAAGACTCGAACTCGGGACCTTTGCCTTTCGCGGGCAAGTGCTCTACCAAGAACAGAAGAGCTTCTGTGAAGTTTGGAAGGTGTGAGACGAGGTACTGGTAGATTTGAAGTTGTGAGGACGGGTCGTGAGTCGTGCTTGGGTAGCTCAGTTGGTAGAGTACTTGCCCGCGAAAGGCAAAGGTCCGGAATTCGAGTCTTGGTCCGGCACACAGTTTTAATCTGTCAGGAAGTAACATATAAATAAATATTTTACCTTCATATTGTACTCATCAATATATAACTGTGATTGTTTTGCTTCAATTGATGCACGGGCATTGACATCAGTGTTACATATTAGTTGTTTGTCAATATGTGAGACTGTAGTTATGTATGAGTTACATGTAATTTTGCCCTCCGATTAGTAGACTCACTTTACTATTATATGGCATACATATATTTTGTTCCCCAGTTTATATTCATAGAGTGTGTACCTGTCCTTTCGTTTTTCCTTAGTTTATTATTGACTTTGATGTCAAACGCTGTGCAGTTTGGTTTTTGTTACATGTTTACTATATATTACCACTGCATATAATTGATTTCTTAAATTTTACACCGACCCTTTTATTTTGTAGCAAACATTGTCACTGTGGTTGTTGTCTTTACAGAAGTGCCCGAGTAAGGAACAGTGAAATGCCAGAAGTGGTCGCATAAATAAGTTATATTCAAAATGTAATTTTAATTTAGGGGAAAACATCCACAGCACAGAATTAGACACAAAAAATATTTAGTAACTTACATAAATCAGATTATTTTATAACACCTACATCTGGTACAACTGAATAAGCTTCATCGGTGATCGTCTCATATTGTATTGTATCTGTGAAGTGTTTTGATGTGGACAAACACGTGTGCACCTCGTGTGACATGATATGCAATTACGGAATAGAAAAATCGACGTTTGCTGATATTACAGCATTAAAAATGTTCTTCCTGGATCTTCGAATGTTCGAGGTTTCCATGCCATTTCTCAACTGGCTTCATGTATTAGTTTTGAACAGATCTATATTACACATTTCGTCTCTAAATATCCATTTCAAGGAAGGAACTGGTATCTAAAGTATCAATAATATTTGAAACAGCTTCAAAGTTTAGTTCATCGCTTTCTAGAGGAAATAAATACCATGAAGAGAGCATTTTGACTGTTACTGAACTCATATTGTGCTTAAATGCACGTATACTAGAGCACGTTCTTGTACCAAAGTATACAATTGGTTTTTGCCACTGCAACTGTTTTATCTATTGAGTAGTTTCAGCTAAGTTGGTGAATTATTATAGGATCCCTGTTGCTACATATTTCTCGTTCCTACCTTCACATTATAAGCTACAAAACAAAATAGTGTTTCACTTGCCAGGACTACCCCACCCTCAAGTTTTAATGAGTTCTGGAAAAAGATATACATGATTTAGTGACTTTATCTCAGATAAAGTTCCAAAGTGCTGTTGCACACTCATATTCTCTTAATGAAATTAAACAGTCTTTCATTATACGAAAAACATGAGGGTTAGTTCTAGAACTGGAAGAGGCGATCACCATGATGTTTCGATCCGTCGAGCATTTGTGACAAATTCAGACTTATAATTTAAAAACCTTGTAATATCTGGACTCCGCATCGTAAAAAACTAGCTACTACTACTTCTACTGCGCAATTCTCTAGATCAAACGAAAAGTTATCAAGTGTATGTTTGACACTGTTATGTAATCAGTGAGCACATCATCTAATAGGACTAACACTTCAATTTTTACTGAGTAGTATCTGAAAAACTGAATTGTGGCATCCTAAGCACGTATCTATTGTTTCCGTAAAAACTATTTGGTTCTTTAAGTTTTGAAATTATGATGATGAAGCTGCCTCAGCCGAATCTTCGCAAAGATCCAGCAACTATTTTTGTTGTACCCTGCGTTGTAGTATTTTGTTGAAACACTACAACGTGTACCATTTCGAAGACATTCAACTGATTCTTGAACCGAAACTAGACCAAGAGTCGCACGATTTCGTCTTCCCGAGTGTAATTTTTTCGGCAGTTTTCAAGTTTTCAAACAATACTTTTTCTCTAGTCTTGTCACGAGATCTAAGGAACTGAAAGCCAAATGTGCCTTAGGGAGCGACATGTCTTGATTAATTCAGCTGCAATAACATTCTACTCTTCACTTCAGGTGATTTCACTTTCTGAAGTAAGTTTCTTTAAATAACCTGTCATAGTCGCAATTTTTCTTTTTCCTTGTGTTTTTTGTAATTCTGTGTTTTGACCTTCGCTTTTTGTCACCATGGGAGCACTAAATTATTGTCACAAATTACAATGAGCTATATTTTTCCTTCACTGGACTGGCTTACCAAGAATAACACTTCTTGAAACTGCACATTTGTCTTGTTTTCTTAGTAGGAGTGTGACATTTTTAGCACTATTGCCGTCAGATATAGAATCACTCATATTTACTGTAATTAAGAAAATCGTAATACGCTTGGCAAAATATCCCCTCTTCTTACAGTTTTTACTTTGAATTATCGTAATTCAAATAAATTTCATAAAACTAGCTTTACCCTTCAATGCTCATGATAACTGTGTTTATACACACATCAAAAAAAGTTTTGCATCACCCCGGTTTCCAGAACTCCTGAAGATAGACGTTGCCTGTGGATATTGTATCACGGACACAGTCCCATTGACTGTTCAAAGATGTCACTAAACCCCCCCCCCCCAAAGATGTAAATAACCATGCATGAGGAGCGCCTATTAGACGGAGGCGGACCAACAGCCAATCAGTTCCAGTCATTCCACTATGAAGGAGGTACGAGGGTCGTGTTGTCTGTAGTTCAACCATGCCTAGACAGTCAATACTGCGGTTCGATTGCGTCCACATTGTTACTTTGTGACAGGAAGGGCTCTCAACAAGGGAAATGTCCAGGCATCTCTGAGTAAACCAAAGCGGTGTTGATAGGACATGGAGGAGATACAGAGAGACAGGAAATGTCAATGACAAGCCTCGCTCAGGCTGCCCAAGGGCTACTACTGCAGTGGATGACCGCTACATACGGATTATGGCTCGGAGGGACCCTGACAGCTGCTGAATAATGCTATTCGTGCAACCGCAGGACGTCGTGTTACGACTCAAACTGTGCTCCATATGCTTCATGACCCACAACTTCACTCCCGCCGTCCACGGCGAAGTCCATCTTTACAACCACGACACCATGCAGTGCGGTAGAGATGTGTCCAACAACATGCCGAATGGACCGCTCAGGATCGCATATGCCTTCAACCAGACAATCCTCGGATACGTGTTTGGAGGCATCCTGGTCAGGCTGAACGCCTTAGACTCACTGTCCAGCGAGTGCAGCAAGGTGGAGGTTCCCTGATGTTTTGGGGTGGCATTCGGAGGGCCAACGTACGCCGCTGGTGGCCATGGAAGGCGCCAAAGCCGCTGTACAATACGTGAATGCCATCCTCCGACCGATAGTGCAACCATATCGGCAGCATATTGGTGAGGCATTCGTCTTCATGGACGAGAATTCGCGCCCCCATCGTGCACATCTTGTGGATGACTTCCTTCAGGATAGCGACATCGCTCGACTAGAGTGGCCAACGTGTTCTCCAGACATGAACCCTATCGAACATGCCTGGGATAGATTGACAAGGGCTGTTTATGGACGACGTGACCCACCAACCACTCTGAGCGATCTACGCCGAATCGCCGTTGAGGAGTGGGGCAATCAGGACCAACAGTGCCTCTATGAACTTGTGGATAGTATGTCACGACGAATACAGGCATGCATCAGTGCAAGAGAACGTGCTGCTGGGTATTAGAGGTACCGGTGTGTGCAGCAAACCGGACCACCACCTCTGCAGGTCTCGCTGTATGGTGGTAAAACATGCCATGTGAGGTTTTCACGAGCAATAAAAAGTGCGGAAATGATGTTTATGTTGATCCCTGGTCCTATTTTCTGTACAGGTTCCGAAACTCCCGGAACCGAGGTGACGCAAACCTTTTTTTGATGTGTGTATATCTTTGCACAGGTGCAATACGAACAACGATTGCAATACTTTGCAAAAAATTAAAACTGAATTTCCTAATTAGTCATCCTGACGTCTATGACTCATAAAAACATGAAACGGGCCGATGTTGACGCTTGTTAGTGTAAATGCTTGGTGTACCCAACTGAAATCGTTTGTATTTGCTATGTTTCGAAATAGATACATATTCTGTAAATTACTTACCAGTTATTTTGCTACAGACTTAATGAATTGACAACGTCGCCTGGCGTTGTGCCACACCTGTCACCTGACTGCCGTGGTCTGTTTTTCGCTACAGAGGAAAGCGTGCACGAACAAGTTGGCTGGCGCGACGGGAGTCACCGCCCTGAAATGGATGTACTCATTGGCTTGCTAGGAGAACTCCCGGCCCGGCTGTGGGCGATATAACCCACTCAACGAAGACCAAACAAGGTCGAATGTGAGAAAAAATCCGTGTAGTCGCAAATTTTTGCACAGTGGTAGGAGGGAATGCCACGAACAATGTGCTACAAATCCTGACTGGTAGGGTGTGAGCGTAGGGGTCGCGAGTGGTGGGCATTTAAAGGTCACTTTTAGGTTTTTCTGGAATAATTATAAGACGCGGCTTATAGCGAAAATATTTATCAGTGTAATATTTAACTACATTAAATTTCCTACAAAAATTGTAGTATTCATTTTTTCTCTAGCACTTATACTTTCCACGTTGCAGGCGCTGGAAAAACCGCAGCCTCTGAAAAATAGTGTTTCAATGGTATGAAAGTAAGGTTTATTGTTAAATGAAGTTGGTTAAGAACAAATATTAAAGTGTGTACTACAATTAAGTGCAGTAGAGCGGTGTTAAGGGATAAATTGTGCTCTTCGGGAGAAACTCATTGGGGATGGGCGGGGATGGAGGGTGGAAGTGTGAGGGAAGGTAGGTTCAAAAATGGTTCAAATGGCTCTGAGCACTATACAACTTAACATCTGAGGTCAACAGTCCCCTAGAACTTAGAACTACTTAAACCTAACTAACCTAAGGACGTCACACACATCCATGCCCGAGGCAGGATTCGAAATTGCGACTGTAGCGGTCGCCCGGTTCCAGACTGAAGCGTCTAGAACCGTTCGGCCATACCGGCTGGCTGGAAGGTAGGTCGCCAGATTGTGGTCATACACTTTCCTCCTCCATAGGTCTCCAAACTGAAGAACTAACAGGCAGCTCCCAAATCTCTCTACCCCACTACACACAAGAAGCAACTACAGTGTATTTCACATAGTTATACCGTACGCTCTCCTTACGAATCGCTGGCGACGCACTGCCCGGATATGCCAGCCTGGGGGCGGGGGCAGTGTTTATTTTCCACAAAACCCCGTTAACACTACATGGAATAACATATGAGCTACTAATGATATAAAAGCAAGACATAGCATACAGGCGCTCGCAGGAAAAATGGTCAATATTCAGAGATATGTCAGGAACGCTCATTTGAAGCAAAGAAGGTCATAGGGATGTATGCCCTCTTACGAATGGTTTTTACGATAGACCACATTTAATGTACATTTGTACCTAGTGGCACACACTTACGTGTCTTGCCCAACCACCTAGTTGCAGTTTTTGAAAATTCGTTTGTTGAATACCTTGAGGGCGTTCCTTTCGCAGTGGACTGCAGCGTACTTCCAGCCTGACGGAGCACCTCCACAATTTACCAGGCGTGTGATGGAACATCTCAACCGCACTCATACTAATCGCTGGATTGGTCGTAGTAGTACAGTCAATTCGCTGCCAGTATCACCAGACCTTAGGCCATTTGATTTTTGATTATCGATGTGTACAGACGATGTCTGAGATGTACAAACGAAATGTGAATACACGAGAGGAACTACTTGGTCTTCTCATGGTCTCTTCTGTCCTCATCAGAGAATGTGCAGAGGCGCTCACACAAGTTCAAAATGGTTCAAATTGCTCTAAGCACTATGGGACTTAACATCTGAGGGCATCAGTCCCCTAGACTTAGAATTACTTAAACCGAACTAACCTATGGACATGACACACATCCATGCCCGATGCATGATTCGAACCTGTGACCGTAGCAGCAGCGCGGTTCCGTACTGTAGTGCACTCACAGAAGTACAACATGCTCTCCCAAGAGTGCACAAATGCACTGAAGCTGACGGTGGAATATTCGAACATTTACTGTGAAATGTACAATAGCTGTAAAGTGACGTGCACGACAATGCTTAGAGGTGAATGTGTTAAAAATAGGTTTTTTTTCATTTTATATGTCGTAAAACGCACGCTGTAATGTTTACTTGTTGTTGCACATGTTTACATAGGCTAAACACAGTTGGCGGTGGCGTGCTTGTTGCCGTTAGGAGTCCTGGTAATCTGACCAATATACACTCCTGGAAATTGAAATAAGAACACCGTGAATTCATTGTCCCAGGAAGGGGAAACTTTATTGACACATTCTTGGGGTCAGATACATCACATGATCACACTGACAGAACCACAGGCACATAGACACAGGCAACAGAGCATGGACAATGTCGGCACTAGTACAGTGTATATCCACCTTTCGCAGCAATGCAGGCTGCTATTCTCCCATGGAGACGATCGTAGAGATGCTGGATGTAGTCCTGTGGAACGGCTTGCCATGCCATTTCCACCTGGCGCCTCAGTTGGACCAGCATTCGTGCTGGACGTGCAGACCGCGTGAGACGACGCTTCATCCAGTGCCAAACATGCTCAATGGGGGACAGATCCGGAGATCTTGCTGGCCAGGGTAGTTGACTTACACCTTCTAGAGCACGTTGGGTGGCACGGGGTACATGCGGACGTGCATTGTCCTGTTGGAACAGCAAGTTCCCTTGCCAGTCTAGGAATGGTAGAACGATGGGTTCGATGACGGTTTGGATGTACCGTGCACTATTCAGTGTCCCCTCGACGATCACCAGTGGTGTACGGCCAGTGTAGGAGATCGCTCCCCACACCATGATGCCGGGTGTTGGCCCTGTGTGCCTCGGTCGTATGCAGTCCTGATTGTGGCGCTCACCTGCACGGCGCCAAACACGCATACGACCATCATTGGCACCAAGGCAGAAGCGACTCTCATCGCTGAAGACGACACGTCTCCATTCGTCCCTCCATTCACGCCTGTCGCGACACCACTGGAGGTGGGCTGCACGATGTTGGGGCGTGAGCGGAAGACGGCCTAACGGTGTGCTGGACCGTAGCCCAGCTTCATGGAGACGGTTGCGAATGGTCCTCGCCGATACCCCAGGAGCAACAGTGTCCCTAATTTGCTGGGAAGTGGCGGTGCGGTCCCGTACGGCACTGCGTAGGATCCTACGGTCTTGGCGTGCATCCGTGCGTCGCTGCGGTCCTGTCCCAGGTCGACGGGCACATGCACCTTCCTCCGACCACTGGCGACAACATCGGTGTACTGTGGAGACCTCACGCCCTACGTGTTGAGCAATTCGGCGGTACGTCCACCCGGCCTCCCGCATACCCACTATACGCCCTCGCTCAAAAGTCCGTCAACTGCACATACGGTTCACGTCCACGCTGTCGCGGCATGCTACCAGTGTTAAAGACTGCGATGGAGCTCCGTATGCCACGGCAAACTGGCTGACACTGACGGCGGCGGTGCACAAATGCTGCGCAGCTAGCGCCATTCGACGGCCAACACCGCGGTTCCTGGTGTGTCCGCTGTGCCGTGCGTGTGATCATTGCTTGTACAGCCCTCTCGCAGTGTCCGGAGCAAGTATGGTGGGTCTGACACACCGGTGTCAATGTGTTCTTTTTTCCATTTCCAGGAGTGTATGTCACACACCTGCAAGCAATACGGTAGACGGGATCCGAGATCATTCTTTACGGGACCTAAAAGGTCCTTAACTTTAGATACTGACTGAAAAACATTGATATCATATTTCCGCAAAATATGACCAAACCTGTTACAAATGCTCCCTGTGTGAAGCGAAAAAGCCGTAGACTTCGGTGTCCTCTCAGTATTATCATCACTCACCGGTGCACAGTTGGTCGATATCGCAACGGACGTCTGAGCTGCCTTTCCCTATAACCATTCTGACGAAAGGTGACCTCAAGATGAACTAATTCAGCTGACAAATTCTTAGGGTCCGAGATGGTGTGGACCCCTTGAACCAAGATTCGACGCATCCCTTCACGCTGGTGACAGCTACAGCCTGTGGATACAAGTCAGAGTGAGGAGGCTTGCTGTAAATGCCAAGTCACAGGGGACCAGAACTTCCTCCTGACTAACACTTAAGGAAGGGAAGGTACCTATTCTCTTGCACCTCAATCGTAAAACAAATATTCGGGTCGATTCAACTCACGTGTTCTAAGAAGTCGTTCAATTTCTCATAGCCATGAGGCCAAACAGCACAAGTATCGTCTACGTATGTGAAAAACACGCAGGTTTTACAGCCGTCGATTCCAACTCACGTTCGTCGAAGTCTTCCATAAAGAAATTGGCAATAAAAGATGTGCCGCGAGGGGTAGCCGCGCGGTCTGAGGCGCCTAATCACGGTTCGTAGGGCTTCCCCGTTGGAGGTTCAAGTCCTCCCTCCAGCATGGGTGTGTGTGTGTTGTCCTTTGTATAAGTTAGTTTAAGTTAGGTTTATTAGTGTGTAAGCTTAGGGACCGATGACCTAAGCAGTTTGGCCTCATGATACCTTACCACAAATTACCAAAATAAATAAATAAATAAATAAATATAAGGTGACAACGTGCTTTCCATAGCAGCTCAATCGGTCATCTTATCGTATTAGTTATTTAGTAACAAGTAAATTAAAGTCAATATATGTCGAAATAGGTTCGTCAGTTCAACACCTAACCTCCATTAACCGTAATGAATCAGACAGAGGAACGCACATGAAAACTTACTAAAATATCCCTCTAATAGATGCAAGAAATCCACAGAGTTTTTATTGCGATGCTCACACCGACCTGCTTGATGGTACGTTGAGCCATGCCGTTTATACAAAGCCTACTCACACCGAGCCGTATCTGCAGCTGCTCGCCATCCGGCTGGGGTGCTGTACTGGTCCTCTGGGAACGAGAACAATGAAAACAACAGAAATAGAGTTTCATAACTATATTAATCTGGTAAGAATCTTCATACGAGAATGACTTGGATGGAGACTTAAGTATCTTGTAACGTATTTGTGGTAAATATATGCAGATATTTATAATCAAAACACTTACATCAATAGTGTTAGCGTCCCTACATGTGTGAAGACTTAATTGTACTTTTTTTCAGAAATTAATAACGTGCGGTAGAGCGAGAGTTGCAATTTGTATTGTTGGCCGCCATTTGCAAGACGGCAGATTCTTGTTCAAAGTACTGCAATATAAAGTGTCGCAAAGCAAAATGCACAGGGTTTACAATTAATTCAAGTTAATTTCATTCATTTTCAGGAAGTAATATCAATAGTAAAACATTCTTGTGGTTGCCGGTTCACTGCTGTCTTTTGTCCAAGTAACATTTTCACAGTTAAGAAAGTTCTCAGCTTTGAATTAATACCAAGAATAACATGCAAAACGTTTTTCTACAAGTGAATTCATGAAAATATAAATTATTATTCATGTGAAAAGACATTCAAATACCACAATGAGAAATATCTACGTATAAAAGGTTAAGACGCTTCACACTGGGCTGTTCCTAATTTATTTTACGTCTACACAGACATTCCAAAGTGACTTATTTATCGGGCACTTGAATACATAAAGCCTTAACAATATCAAAAATAATAATATTCGTCCATGATAAGCAGTTGTAGTGAATTTGTTGTGTGTAGCCTTATGTGATCTTACGATGTATTATTAACAGCACAAATACAAACACACACACACACACACACACATACACACACACACACACACACACACACACACGAGCGCGCGTGCGCACGCACACCCACGCACACGAAGATATCACTACACTGGAACCCAACGTGAGGCCAGAAACACATGTGTGGTACAAGATACAACTTTTGTATTTTATTGTAATTTTTGTTGTATTTTCATACATGTACATTACTGCCTACAATAACGAGCGTACAAATTGATCGGCATGACAATAAGTTGAGATAAGTTGATGTTGTTAAGATCCTTGGGCTGCTTCCATTTTGATTTCTATTTTTGTTAAAATTATGGCCCATGCCACTGTTCCCTGTCTCACTTTGCCGTGCATCTCATGTATGAGGTCAAGTAAGCAACAGTGGCAATAAACTGTTCCATATTCGTATCAGGGACATGGAAAACTTTTCCCTAACGGCATTTAGTAGTCGGCCTTTCAGTATTCGCAGTACATCTCCTGGAGGCATTGGCTCATCACAGTACCGAGTCTTATTTAAGTACTTTTTATTGTATTTCGCGCAGGTTTCCCTGTCTAGGATTATATGGTTCGGGACTGTAAAAAATTTTTCTCAAGCGTTCTTAAGCAGAAGCGGGATAGAAATGACTTTTAGAATTCTGAAAAGTTCTGACAGGTGTCGGGGATTTCCATCGCCCACAAAGCTGCATCACCAGTTATGAAAGAAATCACAAACCGAACCTTTTGGATCTCTGATGAAGAAGCATGCAGTACGTTCCTAAAACTCTTGATTAAAATTACAATATGTGCCGTCTTTTTTTCTTATGACAACGTCTGGAATGGTCTGTGTTTTATAAGCGGCTCTCCGTGCTTTATATGGGCCAAGGTTGGCGCCAACAATACGCTCGTTACTGCATAAAATCTGTACTGTCTGCCATCGTGTTCCCCTACATGGCAGGCAGCACCACATAACAGCCGCGCTATGACGGAAGCAAACCAACAGCCAAACAGGCGAAGACATCAGGTAAACACGCCGAAGATTCCAGTCGATTAATAGGAACCTTTCCTTGCAGAGGTCGCCGCGACATATCCGGCCACGGATTCCTACGCCGGGTTTCTATTGGCTCCAGCTCTCTATATAGGCCCGGCCGGTCGAAGGCAGGCCAGACTTAACTCCCGTCGCTCTGCTATCTTTGTTTCCCTTGATCTCCAGAATGCCTATGACCGTGTCTGGCATCCCGAGCTCCTTTTCAAACTGCAGACCTATGCTCTCCTCATCAACTTCGTCCGTCTCGTTGCTTCCTTTCTCTCCCATCGTCCCTCCTATGTGACTATCCACAATTCCAACTCCCGTACTTTCTACCCCTCTGCCAGCGTGCCCCAAGGTTCTGTCCTTTCCCCTCTCCTCTATCTCCTGTACACTGCTGATATGCTCTAACCTCCCCCTCCTGTTCATCTTCTCCAGTTCGCTGATGACACCGCCTTCCTAGCCCTTTATCCTACCCTTCAACGGTCCCAACGTACCCTCCAAACCCACCTTGACCAATTCACCGCTTGGTGCAACCAGTGGTTCCTCCGTGTTAATCCCTCCAAGACCCAGGTGATCATCATAGGCCGCACCACCCGCTCCTTCCGCCTCCATGATTTCTACCTCACCATTTATGGCCGTCCTATCCACCTCACTCCTACCCTCAAATACCTTGGCCTCACACTCGATCGCCACCTCACCTGGACTCCCCATCTCCTTACCATCCAAAACAAAGCTCACAACCGCCTCCGCCTCCTCAAACTCCTGTCCGGCCGGACGTGGGGTCTGCATCCTTCCACCATCCTTCACACCTACAAATCCATGATCCGCCCCATCCTTTGTTCTGCCAGCATCGCTTGGATTTCCGCCCCTCCCCGGTTCTATGAAGGCCTCCAAATCCTCGAACACCATGCACTCCGCCTCGCCTTCCGCATCCGCCTTCCGTCCCCCACGCGCATCCTCTATGACCTCATCCCCTTCCCCCCCCTTCTCCTTTTCCTTGAACACATCTGCACACTATATATTGTCCGCCGCCTTGATCCCCCTCACCCCCTGGTGTCTCCCTCCCTCTCCACTCCCAACCAGTTGCCGCGCCTTTACCGTTGTGTCCCTCCCTCTCTCCATCTCTACACCCTCCATCTCCTTTCCCAACACAACTTCCACCGTCTACCCCTCCCAGATGATGAGCTTCGCCCTGACATCTACCCTTCCTACCAACTCTAACCCCCTCTTCCTGCCTCCTCCTCAGGGCTCCCTCTCCTCCCCCTCCCTCCTTCTGAGCGGATTTCCCCTCCTACTCCCCCTCCATCTCTTGTGCCTTCTTTCAGTGTCTCTGCGCTCCCTCCTGCCCTGTCTTCCCTTTTCCTCTCCCACTCCATGTGTCTCCTGCCTCTTCGTGAACCCACGGTTGCCCCTCCTCTCTTCATCCCGCCGCTTCCCCAGCTGCCCCATGCTCTCCCCTCCTTTTCCGTCCTCTCTGACCTTTCCCTCGGCAGGTCCCACCTGGTAGTTTTATTCTTCGTCGTGTGCGCTCCAAGTGGGTTTTAAGTGTGTTGTTTCGGAGTGTTTTTAATACTGTGGCCATCTTTTAACCTGTGCATGCGCATCCAGTGTCTTCTCTGTGTTTTAAGAATCGCCAACTGTGTTTTTTAACTTTCTGGTGACTTTATTAACTGTCCCCAATGAACGTCTACATGTCAGTGTATTTTTACCTCCATTTTCTCCCCTTACTCTGTTTTATGTTCCCCTTTTTTATCTCCCTAAGTATGTATTATTTTATTCTTATTTTAGTTGTCGTGTCACTCAGCTAAAGAGCGGCAGATTGTGCTGCTGACAGCCCTCCCCTGCCCATATGGGGCAGGGGAATGAAATCACAATAAAGGAAAAAAAAAAGGCAGACCAGTCTTCGTCCGCTGCTAATGGCAACTGCTATAGCAGAGTCTCCGAAAAGATATCACCGAAGTCGCTGTACTGCACCGCCGATCGAAGTACCAGCCGACCGAGAAGAACCACATCTGCAGCTAGATTGACGGACGTCTACATCTATTGTACAGCCAGCTGTTGTATTGTAGAAGACGTTACGTTCAATAAACTGTTGGAGAATACAACAGTGGCGACGAGTAAGGATTCGACAACCCAAAGAAGATGGAACCACAGTAACAACAACCACAACTGCAACAGAAGAATATATCAGTGCAGCACGTACTGAATCAACTTTTTCAACAGTTCACGATACTGCAGCAGCAATTGATTGCCGAAATTCAAATTCTTCACCGTTCACCGACACCGCGCGCGTTCCCGGCATTGGATGAAGACGCTGAAGATTGGGAAACATACGAAAGGAGGATTCGTCAACATTACCGGATTCATCAGGTATCCCAGGGAAATGATCAGACAGCCTATTTTCTTTCTTGGAATGTCTCCCGTATGTACGTGCTCCTGACGAAACTCCAGCCACGTGATCCTGACAGTCTTACCTTCACCGCCATATGTGAGTGTCTCACATCCTACTATCGCCGCAGATATCACGTCATGGCAGCAAGAGTGGAATTTCTCCAGAGTCGAATGAAACCTGATCAGACATACCGACAATGGGTGACATGGTCCGGGATCACCTGATCCAAGCAGCCCCAGACGCGGCTTTCCGCCACGACGCCTTAAAGTTGGAGGACCCGTCGGTAGATCAAATCATACAACTTGCATTCAAGTTTGAAGTTTCCACTGCAGCTGACCGCAGATTGGAAAGGTGGGCCGGCGTCGCAGCCATCCGAGAAGAGACTTCCGACGTCCAGGAGGACGCCGCGGTCATATACGCACCTTCACGCCCCACTCCCTAGCGCAACACCCCGGCATCTTCTCGGCGTACGGAAAAGAAAAAAAGACGGTCGTTCCAGGAAGACAACCAGCAGCCCCCGCCGGGCCAACAACGCCGCCGCAGGGCACCCCTACACCTTCCATCTTGTCCGGGATGCTACTCCCAGCATGAACGCGACGATTGTCCTGACCGCTGGGCGACGTGTCGCCGTTGCGGTCAGGACGGGCACCTTGCATCTGTCTGTCGCTCTGCCACGGCGCCGATCTCCAGGCGCTCCGACACCGAGGCGTCCGTGGACATCAACCAAGTTGTGTCTTCGGCGTCCCCCATATTGGGTAAGCCAGTTCGAATGCAGGTCGATACTGGGGCTGCCGTTTCCCTGCTCAATTACACTACCTACACCGTTTTAGGAGCGCCAAGCCTTCAACCAGCTCCTCGACGCCTCCTTACGTACAACAGACAGGAAATCGCTTTGTTGGGGCAGTTCATGACGGTGGTTTCTTACAAATCTGTCAGTCGTACGATTTTCTTTCTGGTAGTCAACAGTTCCGATGCTACCGATCTGTTTGGGTTGGATGCATTTCAAATGTTCGGGTTCACAATCGACGATCATGTACATCTGGTTTCTCCACAGGTGCCGTTTCCCGAAGTTGACTCTCTCTGCACGGAATTCCAGGATCTCTTCTCCCCCGGCATCGGGTGCGCCAAGGGGTTTGCAGCGACCTTCCACCTCCGGCCGTCAGCCCGCCCTCGATACTTCCGGGCGAGGCAGGTCCCCGTCGCTCTCCAGCAGCCACTGTGCGACGAATTCGACCGTCTGAAACAAGAAGGGGTGCTACGGCCTGTTCAGTTCAGCCCCTGGGCCACGCCTCTCGTCATCGTCCAGAAGCCAGGCAGGCGTCTCCGTCTCTGTGGGGTCTTTTCGACGACTCTCCACCCCCTGCTCCAGGTGGACGACTTTCCGCTTCCTCGGCCTGATGATCTCTTTCATAAATTGGCTGGTGGTCGTTACTTTACCAGAATTGATTTCGCTGAGGCGTACCTCCAGGTTCCTTTGGATGAAGCTTCTCAAGCCCTCACCTTTCTGAATACGCCCGCTGGCCTGTTCCAAGTGACACGCCTCATGTTTGGCCTGGCTAGTGCCCCGGCCATTTTCCAATGCTTCTTGGAACAACTTCTGCAGGACATTCCCGGTTGCATTAATTACCTCGACGACATTGTCGTTACGGGCCCTACTGCTGCAGCCCATCTTACCAACTTGTGTCAGATGTTTCTTCGACTCCGCCAGGCTGGGCTAAAATGCAACAAGGAGAAGTGTTCCTTTTTTCAACCTTCTATTTCCTATTTAGGACATGTTATTTCACATAAAGGAATCTCTCCGTCATTTTCTTATGTGGACGCCACACACCGCCTGCCTCCCCCATGGGACATTCATCAGCTGAAATTCTTCCTTGGAAAAATATCTTATTACCAGAAGTTCCTTCCGTCGGCTGCTCAGTTGGCAGCCCCCTTATATCACTTATGCCGCAAAAATGTCACCTTCAGTTGGTTCCCGCCCTGTGAGACGGCCTTTTCTACCCTCAAACGCCAGTTGCAATCGGCCTCCCGCCTGATGCCGTATGATCCGTCTCTGCCGTTTCTCCTGGCCATGGACGCCTCTGATTACGGGGTCGGGTTTGTCCTCCCCCACAAACTTCCGGATGGGACAGAACGTCTGGTGGCTTTTCTGTCCAAGGCCCAACTGCCACCCAGCTGAAGTACTCTCAGATCGGAAAGGAGGCATTGGCTATAGTATTCGCCTGTTCCAAACTCATGCCTTTTTTTTATGGACGGGCCTTTCATATCGTCACTGACCACAAGCCCCTCCTCTCCCTGTTTTCCCTGGAGGCCCGGCTTCCTACGAAGACGTCTCGGAGGCTTCAACGATGGGCCCTGTTCCTCTCGCAATTACGTTACACTTTGCATTTTAAGTACACCTCCCATCACGCGAACGCGGATGCTCTTTCCCGCCTTCCTCTTGGTCCCGGCCCTGCGTTTGACTCTTCGGACGTCCTCGTGTTCCATGACACCCTGCATGGGTTTCCCATCAGGGCCTCCACGGTGGCAATTGCGACCACACGTGAACCATTGTTGCGCCGTGTCCGCTCCTACGTTCAGCGCGAGTGGCCCAGCTGTGCCCCCACCCGCGACCAGCAGCACCTTCGGTTCTTTTTTTCTATCCACCATCAGCTGTCGGCGGTGGATGGTGTCCTATTGTGGGTAGACCCTACGTCCACTCCGCGTGTGGTCGTTCCCCAGCAGCTACGGACCGAAGTCTTGCGTCTCTTACACCAAGGCCATTGGGGAATCGCTCGCACCAAGGCGTTGGTCCGGCGTCACGTCTTTTGGTTCGGGCTTACCACGGACGTCACTCACATGGTTCAGAATTGCTCCACGTGCGCCCAACAAGTCCCGGCCCCCTCAAACCTTCCTCTCTTGGACTAAGCCGGCGGGTCCCTGGGATCGCATTCATTTGGACTTCGCCATCTCCTTCCTCGGCTACCAATGGCTTCTCGTCACCGATGCCTTTTCACATTTTCCGTTCGTTATCCGTTGTACCAGCACCACTTCGGAAGCGACCCTCGCTGCTCCCCAGAAAGTTTTTTCCTTGGAAGGGTTGCCGCTAACAATTGTTACCGATAACGGCCCTCAATTCCGGAGCCAGGAATTCGCGACGTTTCGTTCTTCCAACGGCATCCAACATGTCCTCATTCCGCCCTTTCACCCGCAATCGAACGGCGAGACCGAACGCCTCGTCCTGACATTTAAGGGCCAAATGACAAAATAAGCCTCCACCCACACTTTGGAAAAGTCGCTGACGTTGTTCCTCAGTTCTTATCGGTCGACGCCCATCGGCTCCCGTAGTCCGGCGGAACTTTTGCATGGCCGGCAACCTCGTACCCTTTTGCACCTCCTCCGGCCCGGACCCAAACGATAGGTTCCGACTGCACAGGCTCCCTTTGTTCCGGGATCCCTTATCTGGGCGCGAGGTTTCGGCCCGAGAGCCGGATGGACTCAGGGGGTGATCGTCTGGCCGCGACGCCGTCAGATCTTTGACGTCCGCATCGCCGACAAAGTGGTCCGCCGGCACCGTAACCAACTACGGCGCCGATATCAGGGTTTTCCGACCGCCTCTTCTTTCCGGCAAGCCGCTCCGCTTCTAGGCGCTTCAGTCTGGAACCGCGTGACCGCTACGCTCGCAGGTTCGAATCCTGCCTCGGGCATGGATGTGTGTGATGTCCTTAGGTTAGTTAGGTTTAAGTAGTTCTAAGTTCTAGGGGACTTATGACCACAGCAGTTGAGTCCCATAGTGCTCAGAGCCATTTGAACCATTTGCTAATGGCAACCACTATAGCAGTGTGTCCGATAAGATATCATCGAAGCCGCTATACTGCACCGCCGATCGAAGTACCAGCCGACCGAGAGGAACCACATCTCCGGCTAGATCGACGGGCGTCTACATCTATTGTACAGCCAGCTATTGTAGAAGAAGTTGCGTTCAATAAACTGTTGGAGAATACAACAAAATCCAAGCTAAGGATACGGTGGCCAAGCATCAATGCCTTTGGGGGCGTGTAATAAGTGGAATTTTATTTTTGCGTTTTCAGAAGTGCTTCTTGTTGATACACATTTTGCAGAGCAGTGCGGTGCAGTGATTTGTTTTCATTTAGATTGTTGTGCCTTTTTCAGTGTGTTGATATTTCTTGTGTTTTGTATTTTTGTTTGAGTACTGTGCGTAGTGTAGTTAGGTATTTGACATGGGTAGGCCTAAGAGGAAAGGAATGATAGAGGGAGATAATGTGACAGAATTAGAGGAAAGTGATAACATTCGTGAGACGGCTTATACCAAACATAGGTTAATTGCTCGGAATTCCAGACTTTGGACACCGAGGAAACCGATATAGGTGGTCAGATGTCTGGTTCTAGCGTGGAAACGTTGGAATTACAGACAAGCGCAAGATCAGCTGACGTTACTACTAAAACAGGAGGAGCCATAGCGACAGATTAGTTGCCGTTACTTACGGCGACAGAAAGCGATTTCCTTTCTCTGTTGCTATAGCAGCTAGACTATAGAAAGAGGATTAAGGAAAAGGAACGGGAAGAACGAAAAAAGCTTAAGTAAAAAGAATGTAAAGAAAGGGAAAGAATACACGAACTCGAAAGCGATAATAGGCTGATCGAACAACTAAACATGTTCTCGAAGTTCGTGATAAGCGTATGCGGGATCATATAAAGGAGGAAATGGAAGAGCTAGTTATTAAATATAAGGATTTACCTACTAAATTGAGAGAACTGGGTTCACAAGCAAATAGACCAGGAGAAGCTCACAAAACACTTGAAGGTCGGATAAAAATGGTTACTAGTACTGTGGACGATTTGTCCAGTAATCTAGTGAAGAAAAGAGAAACCGAAGTCACCGCGACACTGCAACGTTTGAACATTGCAGTAAATCGTGAGAAAGATAACCTTAATGCTCAACTGTTACAGCACACGCGGGAAGAAAAGCATCGTATGGTGATGGCAGGATGTGAGACTAACGAGAACAGATTTAGAAAACCCAATGAAATCCCAAATACTAGGTGACAATGACGTGCGCAACAGCCTCTGACGTTGCAGTGCCAACCTTGGCGCACATAAAGCACGGAGAGTCGCTTATAAAACACAGACAATTCCAGACGTTCTCGGAAAAGAAAAAGGCGGCACATACCGTAATTTTATTAAGAGTTTTAGGAATGTACTGCATGCTTGTTGGTCAGAGAACCAGAAGGATCAGTTTGTAATTTCTTTCATAACTGGCGATGCAGCTTTGTAGGTAATGGAAATCGCCGACACCTGTCAGAACTTTCCAGAATTCGAAAAGTTACTTCTATCACGCTTCTTGTCAAATTGTGTTCAAGAACGCTCGAGAAACAAGGTTTACGATCCCGAACCACATAATCCTAGACAAGGAAGCCTGCGCGAATACTTTGAAAAGTACTTAAATAACGCCCAGTACTGGGATGAGCCAATGCCTCCAAGAAATGTACTGCGAATACTGAAAGGCACACTACTAAATGCCGTTAGGGACAAACTTTCCCATGTCCCTGATACGAATATGGAACAGTTTATGGCCACTGTTGTCTCACTTGACCTCATACGTGAGGATGCAAAGCAAAGTGAGACAGGGAACTGTGGCATGGGCCAAAATAATTTTAACAAAAATAGAAATCAAAATGGAAGCAGCCCAAGGGAAAACTGACACCAAGGAGACGATGATTTCTATGGCTGGACCAATGCAACCACCGAAACGGGCACGGAAGGCAAGGACATTATGAAAACAATAAAAATTCCAATGGGAATCCATTTAATAACGGGAGCAACAATTGTAATAGAAAGAGGAGAAAGGAAGGGGCTGTAACGCTTCATTTCAAGTATATGAAGGAGATGAATAAACAACGATAAAAGACACGGCCAGAAAACTGCCATTCAAACCAAACCCAACAGGGTAAGAACCACCCTGTGAATAACATTAATGCTTTATCAGTGCCACCTCCTAATCAACAACCACAGGGGCTACCGCCACAGAATGAGGTGCTGTAGCAATCTCGTGGTGTCAGAATAGTACATAGTACATAGCAAGCGTCAAACTCCACACGACCAATGTAAGCCTTCCGTTGTAGTCGTGGGGTACGAATGCGGGGTACTTAATACGTAAAAAGAACCATGCTGAGATACAGTGAAGGGTTGTATCTGTGAGTAGAACTCTGCTGATCCGAGAAAGTGGGGTCAGGAAAAGTGTCAGTTGGTGCAAGGCGCTATCAAAGGAAACATACACGGCATGTAGCGGTTCCAGTGTGTCCACTATGTACAACGGACTCAAAGATGGAACTTTATCTAGCTATATGCTCACTTATGAATGAAGGAAGGTTAGTCGAGTTGGCAGTGATAAAAACAACTGCTTCACATGGACAGTATAGCAAAAGGTAGAAGTTAATCTATATGAAACCCAAACTATTGCACATAGCCAGTGATTATACCGGGAAAACTATCCACGTGTAACTGAAAATGGTGGAAGTGATGTCGACTCCATAAGAAAAAACATAGATGCAAAGGTCACCGGGTCGAGCTACCTCGATGATGAACAGCGGAGACAACTCGCACAGTTATTGTAGGATCATGTAATGATATTCTCTGAAGAACTGGGGATAATTAAAGGATGCATTTACGATATGCAGGTCAAACCTCATGAGTCCTATTGCCGCGCTACCTATTCGGTACCATAGAGTAAAAAGAGGCAGTGTCTAAAGAGATACAACGTATGATTAAATGGGGATAATAGAGAATTCCTTATCTCCTGTAGCAGTCCGTTAGTAGCTGTCCCCTAATCTTACAGTATCATACGCCTCGTGCTTGATGCGCGCGATATCAATAAGATTATGGTACCAGTGCGAACCCGACCTGAAAATGTGGAAGAGCAAATTTCGAGAAGTAAAGTATTTAACGAGCTTCGACTTAAAAGCCTCTAGCATAAAGAAATATAAAAAAGGGGGAATTATTGTATACAGAGCCACATTTAATTGCGGAAATACCTCATAAAAGTAGTTACTTTCTAGCTAATCCAAGGATACTAAAGGTGAAAGGTCTTCATCCACACCGCGATTTAAAACCTTTTATTGCCCTCGAATAAGGTGAACTGAAGGTGTGATAGTAAGAAAAATGATGCTTACATTTTTGTGAATAGTTAGTATACGTGTGACACTTGTATTTAATTGATTTGTATTTATGTATGTTTGTAGTATTATGGTTTTTTCATCTAACGTGTAATTTATATGTGTAACAATATACCTAACCATGAGGTGTCGTCGTTAAACGTTACAGATGATTTGACTACAGTATATAGATAATGACGGTGTAGGAGCCGTGTTAACAATTTCGAAGCCGGCCGGAGTGGCCGAGCGGTTCTAGGCGCTACAGTCTGGAACCTCGCGACCGATACGGTCGCAGGTTCGAATCCTGCCTTGGGCATGGATGTTTGTGATGTCCTTAGGTTATTTAGGCTTAAGTAGCTCTAAGTTCTACGGGACTGATGACCTGAGCAGTTAAGTCCCATAGTGCTCAGAGCCATTTCAACCATTTTGAACAATTTCGAGTACACTAGAGTGAGCCCTCAGTAAACAAATATTGCATGTACCGGTTTTCAGCTTCTGACCACACCGCTCTGATTCCTTGTTTTGCTAGTAATTACATCTCATCCGGAGTGGGATCTGTCCTAATTTTGTGCATTTTAACACTGTCATGCGTGTTTCATAATTGTTTCATGCGTTCTAGATGAAGCTTTCTTCATGTTACAGTGAAGCTTGGCAGTATGCGACCGTGTCCTGTGTTTAAATATCATGCTACGACATTAGGTTACGGAAAGACTCAGTATGAATGATTGTAAAATCACAAGAATTACTTAGTCCAGATGACCTGTGGTCAACTTTTCGACATGGAGGGATGGTTAGTTACTTTCTGAAATGGTCGAAAGTATATTATAACGATAAAATGTGACACTCAGATATAAGAATAATTTCTAAAGAATAATCTTTAAAGCACAAAATACCTACAGTGTTTCTTTTGATCTACATCTACATTTATACTCCACAAGCCACCCAACGGTGTGTGGCGGAGGGCACTTTACGAGTCACTGTCATTACCTCCCTTTACTGTTCCAGTCGAGTATGGTTCGCGGGAAGAATGACTGGCGGAAAGCCTCCGTGCGCGCTCGAATCTAATTTTACATTCGTAATCTCCTCGGGAGGTATAAGTAGGGGGAAGCAACATATTCGATACCTCATCCAGAAATGCACCCTCTCGAGTCCTGGACAGCAAGCTACACCGCGATACAGAGCGCCTCTCTTGCAGAGTCTGTCACTTGAGTTTGCTAAACATCTCCGTAACGCTATCACACTTACCAAATAACCCTGTGGCGAAACGCGCCGCTCTTCTTTGAATCTTCTCTATCTCCTCTGTCAATCCGACCTGCCTCGGATCCCACACTGATGAGCAATACTCAAGTATAGGTCGACCGAGTGTTTTGTAATCCACCTCCTTTGTTGATGGACTACATTTTCTAAGGACTCTCCCAATGAATCTCAACATGGCACCCGCCTTACCAACAACTAATTTTATATGATCATTCCACTTCAAATCGTTCCGTACGCCAACTTCCAGATATATTACAGACGAAACTGCTATCATATAATGATACAATAAAGGATCCATCTTTCTATGTATTCGCAATACATTACATTTGTCTATGTTAAGGGTCAGTTGCCAATACCTGCACCAAGTACCTATCCGCTGCAGATCTTCCTGCATTTCGCTGCAATTTTCTAATGCTGCAGCTTCTCTGTATACTACAGCATCATCCGCGAAAAGCCGCATGGAACTTCCGACACTATCTACTAGGTCATTTATATATCATGTACGATGTACGAACTTAATGATGTAAGAGGACATTCTAAGTATGAGAAACAAACTGTGAGCATGAATCTGTGCTACGACTACAAGAACGCTCTGTACGAGTGATTAGTCTGTGAAAGACGCTAAGGAGCATAACCTGCGTCATTACAGCAATCGTGTGACTGATGCATCAATCAGTGATATTCAGATCGTAATTCACGAGTTTATTTAGATTAAACGTTCCACTCAAAGTCTAGAGATATGCACTCTGTAAATGAAAATTTGGACTATACTATACGAGATAAAACAGACTGTTTTCACTCGTCAAGCAGCCAGTGACAGTCGGAATCGTGGCACCTGAACGTTGCGACGCCGGGTGTGCCAACTGTGAATACGGAAAGCACTACAAACATGCTACGACCGTAATGAATGCACACCATAGTGTATACAGACAGTCCGGGCTAGTGAAGTGCAGAATAGACAGTAATTCTCACTGTAGGTATATTAAAACAATTAAGGCCTACAACCCAGAAATGTACGAATACTGGACTGAGTAACTGCTTCACACTATACACAAAGACGTTACCCACATATGCAAGAGTAACTGCGGGATGAGCGGAAACAGGTCATAACTCTTATAAGCTAAATCAACAATGCTGGTAAATGTATTAATGCTGTGTTCGTAACATTTCACGTTCACGCGGCAACAATACCCCGGCGACAAGATGGGCACGCCCCTGATGGACCCGGAGGAGAGGAAGGGTGGGGGGGCGGCGGCTGTAACAGCTGACCACCAATGGGGCGTGGCTCTGTACCCGCTTCGTCGTACCTCACCGGCCAACCCACGCCCATCTACGAGCACCTTTTCCTGTAGCTTGCGTCAACATTGCCGATGCAGACAGATACCCGAAGAAGATACTCTATGTTTTCGCTGCAAGATTTAAAAAAAAAAACAATTCTTTAACATATTTTGTTACATACGAACAGTTTACCCATTACATTCTAAAAGACTATTACACTCTTGAGACCTAAAGAACAATGCAGGGAAAGTAGCTGCAACGACTTCCTTTTACAAACATGTGTCTGTACTGATATTTTAAAAAACTTCATAGAGTAAATTTGGAAAACATCGCTAACAACTTTAAGAGCCTAGTCGGTAGCTAAATTGCTAATTATGGAGCGAATGCTCTGATGGGAACAATCTGCAGACTCCGAGCAGGGTGTTTTTTTTTCGGCTGCCTGTAACCCAAATGAGGGAGATAATATGTATCTTTCTGGGGAATGTTAAACTTTACCAGACGGTGTCCATTGCCTGTGGCAGTATAGTGAGAAATGGTTCACAAGTCATTAACACAATGCCCAAGTAATAGCAAATAACAATACAAAAAACTTTGTGCAATAGCTGTCGTTAAATACTTACAGATGATTTTTAAACACAAATTTGAACTCACAACTAATGAAATCGTGTGTAACTAACAATGTCTGGTGAGGTGATTAGTTAATAACTATTTAAAGCAGATGAAATTGCAAACACACTAGAAACGTGAAACTATGTGTTTGAAAAACGATGTCTGAACTGATGAATTCATAACTGGTTAAAAGAAATACAATTGCGAACCCACAACTGGTATAAGACTGTTCACATAACAAAGTGTTACGAACTTTTATTTTTGTTTTTACGAGTGCATTGTGACAAACTGTGAAGTGATGAAGTAACGGACAGTATGTGTGAAGTGCCTGGCCACAAAATTTCATATAGGTTTGGTTCAGCCATTGCAGGGGGCCACAGTACTGGTCCTTTGGGGACGAGAAACAATTATTTATGGTTGACATGAAATGTTTAAACGAACTGTTATTCTGTGTGTAATAGAGTATGCAGAAATATTAATTATCTCACTGTAATGTATATGAAAAGCAGTATCGATGTTGCAGGACAATCTATGTTTGGAGAACAATGAAAAAGACAGAAATAGATTTTCGTAATTATTTTACTCTTGTTAGAGTCTTCATGCGAGAAAGACGTCGATGGAGACTTACCTATCTTGTAACGTATTTCTGGTAAATTTATGCTATTATTTATAACCAAACCACTTATTTCAGTAGCGTTAATATCCCCATATGTGTCAAAACTTAATTGTACGTTTTTTCAGAGATTAATAAAGTGCGGTAGAGCGCGAGTTTTAATTTGTATTGTTGGCCTCCTTTTGTAAGACGGCAGATTGTTTTTCAAATTACTCCAATATTAAGAGGCGCAAAGTAAAATGGATAGGGTTAACAATTAATTCTTGGGTATACATACTAAACTCAAGCTAACTTCATTCATTTTGCAGGGAGTAATATCGATAGTAAACATTCTTATGGTCACTGCTTCACGGCTATCTTTTGTTCAAGTGACGAGATTTTCATAGTTAAGAAAGTTCTCAGGTTTGAATTAATATTAAGTGTACCATGCAAAAGGTTCCTGTACACCCGAATCCACGAAAGCATAAATTATTAATCATGTGTAAAGGCGTTCAATTACAGCCCTGAGAAATTTCTAAATGTAAAAGATTAAGGTGCTTCACGCTGAGATGTTCCTAATTTATTTTAGGCCTACGTATAAACAGACATTACAAAGTGATTTATTTTTGGGCACTTGAATACAGAAAGCCTTAACAATATAAAAAATAATAACACTCACCGGTGATAAGAAGTTGTAGTGAATACGTCGTGTGCAGCCTTATCTGATCTTACTAATGAAAGACAGATCAGACGTGTGTTGCGCTATCGACCAACCGCGCACCGGTGAGCGATTATACGCACATCAAATAAAGTGTTGCATCACCTCCGTTCAGAGAGTTCCGGAACCTGTACAGAAAATTGGAATACACATCAACATAAACATCATTTCCGTCCTTTTCATTGCTCATGAAAACCACCCATTTCATGTTGCACCACCATACAGCGAGACCTTCTGAAGTGGTGGTCCAAATTGCTGTACACAGAGGTACCTCTAATACCCAGTAGCACGTCCTCTTGTATTGATACATGCCTGTATTCGTCGTGACATACTATCCACAAGTTCATCAAGGTACTGTTGGTTCAGATTGTCCTACTCCTCAACGGCGATTCGGCGTAGATCCCTCAGAGTGGTTGATAGGGTTCATGTGTTGAGAACATGCTGGCCACTCTAGTCGAGCAATGTCGATATCCTAAAGGAAGTGATTCACAAGATGTGCACGATGGGGGCACGAATTGTCTTCCATGAAGACGAATGCCTCACCGGTATGCTGCCGATATGGTTGCACTATCGGTCGGAGGATGGCATTCACGTATCGTACAGCCGTTACGGCATCTTCCGTGACCACCAGCGGCGTACGTCCTCTCCACATAATGCCACACCAAAACAGCAGAGAACCTCCACCTTGCTGCTCTCACTGGACAGTGTGTCAAAGGCGTTCAGCTTGACGGGTTGCCTGCAAACACATCTCCGACAATTGTCTGTTTGAAGTCATATGCGACACTCATCGGTGCAGAGAACGTGGTGCCAATCATGAACGGTCCATTAGGCATGTTGTTGGGGCCCATCTGTAGCGTGCTGCATGGTGTCGTGGTTGCAAAGATGAACCTCGCCATGGACGTTGGGAGTGAAGTTCCGCATCATCCACCCTACTGCGCACAGTTTGAGTCGGAACACGACGTCCTGTGGCTGCACGAAAGGAATTATTCAACATGGTGGCCTTTCTGTCAGTGTTCCTCCGAGCCATAATCCGTAGGTAGTGGTCATACACTGCAGTAGTAGCCCTTGGGCTTCCTGAGCGAGGCATGTCATCGACAGTTCCTGTCTCTCTGTATCTCCGCCATGTCCGAACAACATCGCTTTAGTTCACTCCGAGATATCTGGACCCTTCCCTTGATGGGAGCCCTTCCTGGCACAAAGTAACAATGCGGACGTGATCAAAAAAAAAAGTGTGTGAAATCTTATGGGACTTAACTGCTAAGGTCATCAGTCCCTAAGCTTACACACTACTTAACCTAAATTATCCTAAGGAGAAACACACACACCCATGCCCGAGGGAGGACTCGAACCTCCGCCGGGACCAGTCGCCCAGTGTATGACTGCAGCGTCTGAGACCGCTCGGTTAATCCCGCGCGGCTTCGGACGTAATCGACCCGCGGTATTGACCGTCTAGACATGATTGAACTACAGACAACACGAGCCGTGTACCTCCTTCCTGGTGGAATGACTGGAACTGATCGGCTGTAGGACCCCCCCCCCCTCCACCCCTGTCTAATAGGCGCTGCTCATGCATGATTGTTTACATCTTTGGGTGGGTTTAGTGACATCTACCAACAGTCAAAGGGACGGTGTCTGTGATACAATATCCACAGTCAACGTCTATCTTCAGGAGTTCTGGGAAACAGGATGATGCAAAACTTTTTTTGATGTGTGTAATACCGAGGTGGCACCAAAGTGTACGGCTTTTTCGCCTTATGCAGGGAGCATTTCCAGCAGCATTGGTCATATTTTGCAGAAATACGATGTGAATATTTTTCGACCACCATCAAGGCTTAAGGTCCATTCAGGTTCTGTGATGGGTAATCTTGGTTTGCGGAAAGTGGGGTCTACCATATTCCTTGCAGTTGCGGCTTGTCATATATTGGTCAGACTATCAGGACTGTGGAGGATCGGTGTACTGAACATAAGCGTCACACACGCTTACAACAGCCGAGCAAATCTGCTGTAGCGGATTATGTTCTTGGCACCGGTCAATCTATGGAATATAACGATACGGAGATTCTGGTAAACATTTCCAGCTATTGGGACCGTGTTATTAACAAAACAGTTGAAATTAAATTAGCAAGTAACCTGATAAATAGAGATGGACGTTTTTGTCTACATTCTGTAGAATTCTGCTCTCTCCCTTGTCAAAAAACAGAGGTACTGAGTTAATGCTAACTCATCAGTTAATTATTAATTTTTCAACTTCAGACGTCAGTTATCTTCGGTTGTGTGATGGCGCGAGAGTTTACTGCGTGTGTGTGTTATATTCCCCTTTTTCTTTGCAGAGAGAGGTTTTAAATTCCGTTGCACAGCGGTTAGATACTGCAGTTTTGTCTTGAAAATGACGGGGCGTGCACCTCTCGAAATACCGGCTTCTGTCGACGACGACACCCGACTGCACTACTGTAAGCTATTTCAACATAGGATACGCTGGGAGGAACTGAGGTCTCACAAGACCATGCGTGTTTTAGTACACTGAACATGACGAGTCTTGTACCTACAAAACAGCATTTGCGGGAAACGTTACTCTTCTGCTTTCATATCAAGAAATCCGTTGCGTAAAGTCATTGTTTGCTAGTGGAAACTTATGGAGAACATGTTCTGTCGGGAACAACGTGCAGACATTGGTTTCGACAGTTTGGAGACAACGATTTTCATGTGTGTGAGAAAGTGTGTTCTGGTCGAAGCGGTGTACCATGAGCTGCGGCAACTCGGTCTAACGGTGGACGCTGAACGCTACCTAGGGCAATTACCCGATCTGACTCGCGCGCTTATCAAAAAAATGGCTCTGAGCACTATGGGACTTAACATCTATGGTCATCAGTCCCCTAGAACTTAGAACTACTTAAACCTAACTAACCTAAGGACATCACGCAACACCCAGTCATCACGAGGCAGAGAAAATCCCCGCGCGCTTAACAAACGTCCGCAATGTTCTCAGAGACGCGACATACTCATCCCACTTGATGACAATGCCAAACCACCCGTTTGGAAACCGAATGAATCAAACATTGATGGGACTTCAAAGGGATGTCTACCCCCACCCACTATATTCACTAGCCATCGCCCTTTCCGTTTACCAGTTGTTTCAGTCCATGCAGCATGGACTCTCTGAACAACACCTCACATCTTTTAAGGACCTTGAAATTGGCTCCATGATCACACACACACACACACACAAACACTTATTTCAAGGTAGTAAAAACAAACAGGCAGATAGCTGTTCGTGAACTGAATGAAATATGTTATGTATATAACCTGAAAATCTCTGCGCAGAAAACCGAAACCACAAGTTTTGTAGATAAACGCCCAACATGGACTAAAATTGTCAAACAATACAAACATATTGCTTGTGATATAAAGTTTATGATAAAGACATACAAAATAAAATGAATACGTTTAGCAATATTTGTCGAAAAATCAGCGGATATACATATAAAAAGAAGAATTCTTAAACACACATGATTAAACCCTCTGTATAACTGTTGCTCTACTAATGCTATTACATGAAAGTGAACTGCGGGTGGTAAACAAGGCACAAGAGATACATATCTAGAGTAAGGAGCTGAGACTTTCAAGAAGTGTCAAGGGATTAAAAGAACAGACAGTATTAGATATGCTTATATCAGAAATAAACCAAACATATGAATTGTAAACTAAAATTAGGTTAGGTGGACTGGAAAAATTGAAATATTAAACATAAAGTTTAAAAAGAATAAAAAGCAAAAAAAAACCGAGGAAATGATAGATACGGCAACATTCAGTAAAAAACATGAAACAGAGGGTGAAGAAGTCAAATAAGTATCTTAGGGTGGACAAAGATGTGGAAAGAGCTCAGTCGTGACCTTGGTCAAGGAACTATGCCGGCACCTGTGTCAAACGCTTTACGTAATACAAGGAAAGCCTGGACAGAAATTTGAGCCTGAATCCGACCAATAATAGAGTCGGCGACTGGGTCAAAACAGAAGCCAACCCGTTTTTATTCGAACTTTGGATCGTTGTATGCTGCATGTAGTTATAGAATAAGTGGCTTGAAAATGTTTGTACAGTGCAGGAAGCATGTTAGTATCTAAAACAGGCGCGGCCAATAGTTTGGCTTGCGGGCCGTGCCCTGCCAAGAGTGCCAAAGCGCTGAGCCCCACCGCCACACCACGCTGTCTGAAGGGGAAGAGGAGAAAACTGCGGACGCGCCGCATTTAAATGGCAGTGCACTCACACTGCATACAACTCACTTTTATACTTCTTATTTCTCAACAACATAAATCACAAACAGAACAAATTTTCAGCAGCATTCAAATATTTTTGGCGTGCTGAAGACGTAATTTTTACCTACTACACACTGTCGGCATACAGCCAGACGCAGACAATTTCACAGAGCTTTACACTCAAGTTGCCATGTGATCGTGACTTTCACACAAATGTAAAATATAACATCTTTATGGAGACTCGGAAACTGTACATGAGGAAAGCAATGTAGACGTCCTGGATAGTTTTAATGTAAAAACAGTTGTCATTAAATCTGAAATTATCTTGCAGGTTAATCAGTTACATCTGCACATGCACAGGTATATTTTCGACTGAAACGGCAAACGGTCTCGAAAACAGCTCTAAAACAGATGTAATACAGACAACGTCCTCAAAACCTTCATAAAACTAGCCTTGTAATTCTTTCAACACCGCAATTAATTCTTCAAAGTTCGCAACCGGTAACTGAGTGGTCAGCGCGACAGACTGTCAATCCTAACGGCCCGGGTTCGATACCCGGCTGGGTCGGAGATTTTCTCCGCTCAGGGACTGGGTGTTGTGTTGTCCTAATCATCATTTCATCCTCATCGACGCGCAAGTCGCCGACGTGGCGTCAAATCGAAAGACTTGCACCAGGCGTGCGGTCTACCCGACGGGAGGACGTAGTCACACGACATTAAAAAAATTCTTCAAAGCTCGCGTTTTCTTCAGTGCGAGTTAGCTTAGGAAACTACACTGTCTTTCTCGTAATCCCTTCTCGGTATCCCTTCTACAACAAGATTTCCTTTTGAAATGCACCGCCATCAAATCAGAAAGTTATCCTGCAATGTCTTACTGCGGGCCGTGTGTAGCTAAGTCCACTTAAAATGCGAAGTCTACAATTCATTCTCGGATGTCCAAATTTTGTCCCTGCACTCCTTCTCCTTTTATAAACTCAATAATAACGAATTTTTTTCGAAATATTGTTCCAGGTATGCCCCGTGGCTTAACCAATGTACTTTGCAGTAAAAATTTATGAAGTCTCTATACTCTTCGATCAGTTCCGTTGAAAACGAATGCAGTTGACTATGGAATTACGCGTGTGACTTCAGAGATTTTACTATTCTTACCGCCAGTTTCTTCACGTGCTCCATGCCTCCAAATTTAGCACGAATTGCTTCCTGGTGTACGGAACAATGTAACCAGTGTGTCGATCGTTGTAATTTTTTGCTTCTTCATTCCCATCTAAACCTTTCAATTCTTTCTGCATGGTATTGTAATGTCGCTTCATAGAGAATATGCAGTACCTGTCGGTTATGCGAATTGAGAATTCTCATCCCTCTCTTTTGTCATTCCCACATATTTTAAAGGATTGCGACGACCGATCGCTAGACTGCCTCTTTTTGTGCAAACAACCACTGGACCTGTGAAAGCTTTTCGTTCCGTGAACAAATAGCGAAGGATAAACAGCGCTGACACCACGATTCTACCCAACTCAGAGCTGTGCCAACCGGAAAATCCCGCAGCGCAATGCTAAATGATAAGTCGCGCTGTTCCGGGAAACAGCAGAGCCAAGGGACAGGCTGCACCCATCAAGTTTGGCACGCCATGTCCAGCCCTGATCTGAAAGATAAATTACAGTGTTCACTTTTCCGAGTACCAAAACTGATGGTCCAATCCCAAACCAGGAAAATATCCCGGAATCATCACACCACCTTTGTCGAATTTCATTGTGGCCAGCCAACACTCTGCAGTGAGTACTGCTCACTAGGTGTACCATAGGATTAGCACGATCATCTGAGCCTCAGATCAAGTACCGTGACTTATCACTCCATAAAGTATTCTTTCGCTGCATCATACACCAATAACGGTATTGCCTGCAGTACTCTAGCGGCATCATGAACTCTGTCTTGTGGTCTTTTGTATCTGGGCAGCAGTACGACCGCGAGAAACGAGTTGTATCACATTCATTATCTTTCTGTGATACTGACTTTTATCTGAGCTATAACAACGACTCGTGTACTAATCATAAGAATGGCTGACAATTCCTTCAAACGGTACGCTTTACAGTTCAGTGGACCTTATAGTTAATCATTTCCAGTCTCTACCACAGCAGTAAAGGAAACAAAAGAAAGCTTTGGAGTAGGAATTAAGATCCATGGAGAAGAAATAAAAACTATGAGGTTTGCCTACAACATTATAATTGTCAGAGACAGCAAAGGACCTGGAAGAGTAGTTGAACGGAATGGACAGTGTCTTGAAACGAGGATATAAGATGAACATCAACAATGGTGAAACGAGGATAGTGGACTATCGTCAAATTAAATCAGGCGATGTTGAGTGAATAAGATTAGGAAATGAGACACTTAAAGTAGCTGGTGGGTTTTGCTATTCGGGGAGCAAAATAACTGATCATGGTCGAAGTAGAGAGGATATAAAATGTCGACTGGCAATGGCAAGAAAAGCATTTCTGAAGAAGAAAAATTTGTTAACTTCGGATATAGATTTAAGCGTCAGGAAGTCTTTTCTGAAAGTATTTGTGTGGATTGCAGTCATGTATGAAAGTGAAACATGGGCGATAAATAGTTTGGAGAAAAAGCGAATAGAAGCTTTCTAAATGTGGTGCTACAGAAGAATGCTGATGGTTAGATGGGTAGGTCACGTAACTAATGTGGAGATACTGAATAGAGTTAGGGAGAAGAGGAATTTGTGACACAACTTGACTAGAAGAAGGGATCTGTTGGTAGGACACGTTCTCAGGCATCAAGGGATCACCAATTTAGTACTGGACGGAAGTGTGGAGGGTAAAAGTCATAGAGGAAGGCCAAGAGATGAATACAAGAAGCAGATTCAGTAGGATGTAGGTTGCAGTAGTTGCTCGGAGATGAAGAGGCTTGCACACGATAGAGTAGCATGGAGAGCTGCATCAAACCGGTCTCTGGACTGAACACCACAGCAAGAACCACTGTAATCATAAAGTTTCAAAAACACTTTGCTTGGCTAACAGTGGACTCGTGTGAAATCACTGACTGAATCCCCTAACTTGTGGAGTCCATAAAATCATTCTCTCTCAATCTCGCACAATTCTAACTGTTGACTCATTTTGACAGAATACACTATTATGGCATCGAACGCAAGCACTTATACAGGGTGTCCAGAAATACATGTATGAGCCCAAGTTTTTCTCCATGCGATGCGGCATTGAATTTTAAAAGAAATATATTACTTCTCAAAATTACGTACGATCTATCGTTTGCATGAAACCCTATGATAAAGAATGAGATGTGGCAATACTGGAGAATGGTGAGATTGGTTTAAGCTTATCTCACTACTTACAAACAATATCGTTAGTTCATTGTCTTTGCTGAACAGCAACGTCATAGTTCGCACTACCAGATCATATACTTCGATTCTCACCATTTTCAGTGGGTCTACTTTTTTAGCTCATTTCCATATGAACCGACTCTGACACTGGGCTTTAGTTTATTAGCCACCTCTCTTTAAATTCATTACAACGACGGACATAACAACAGACACAGCTTATTGGGATGAAAAACATGAAATTTACGTGAATTAATTTGAAACTTACACAAGATTTGTAGTTCATGCACTAATTTATTGTTATTGTTCACAGTTATTTTCGTTAATGATAATGCATTCTTCAGAATGCTGTATGACTTACGTGTACGTGTGAACATTCTGCAACGTGTAGTCATACAGCATGGAAGACTGCTGTCAGCTCCAACACGGTATCTGGTCGATTTCGACGGTACACTAACGTCTGATGGCCCCACAGAAAAAAATCGATAAGATTCAAATCAGGAGATCTCGCTGTGCACGAAATGGAACTGTCACACCCAATTCGCTGGTCTTGCCACTCATTTAAATAACGTCCTCCAGCAGGTGCGCACTGCGACAGCTCACCAGTCATCCGAATCCACTTGTCTTGATGGGCTTGCAACGGCACGTCATCCAACAGAACAGGAAGCAATCTCTGCGCAAAACATGGAAATGTATAGAAATAGATACGGAGCTGATGAAATGGCTTAGGGGAACGCAGCCGGGTGACATCACGCGACTACGTTCTCGTAAATTACTTGAACACTGTATACGCCGGGAAAAACAAAAGTCTCTCAGGTACGGACCTATTATCGAGTAGTTCATATTTCCAGCCTAAATATTAATTGACTGTCGAATTTTAAATCCTAGTTCACGTACTAAAGAAGAGTTTTCGAATGCCCGGTGATGATGTATAAATTTTTACATTACCTTTACTCAGTGCTTTAGTGGAATAAAATATTTATGGAAATTCACCATTAATGCAGTAGTTACCGTAGAGTAATGATTATATTTACAGATTAATAGCGCAAGTGGTTCTGAGGTATTAGGTATCGACCAATGATGAAACGCCCATATTAGTACGTGGTGTAGCCTCCACAGGCACTGACTCTAGTATCCAGTCTATCCCACGGATGACCAATACTGTCCTGGGATGCGTTATGCCAGGCCTGCTCGACCTGTTCACGTAGTTCTGTGACAGTTGTTGGCTGATGAGTTGCGTGAGTCACTTATCGTCTCATCATACCCCACACACGCTCGATTGCAGACAAATCTGGAGATCGTGCTGGCCAGGGAAGTTGCTGCACATCTTGCAGAGCACGTTGAGTTTCGTGAGCGAGCATTATCCTGTTGAACAAAACATCACCTTCCTATTGCAAGAATGGAAGAAGAACGAGCCTAACAACATTCTGCACCTGCCGAGCCCTAGTTAGCGTCTCCTCCGGAAACACCAAAGGTGAATGAGAGTTGTAGCTTATTACCGGATCAAAATCGACGTCATATTTCAAGGTGTACAAATTTTTCCCGGCAGTATAGATAACCGTAGTTTCAGAATATATATATATACGTAGTTTCTAAATGCTTATAATACATGTTGTTACAGTGTTGCAGGCCAAAGTGGCCGTGCGTTTCTAGGCGCTACAGTCTGGAACTGAGCGACCGCTACGGCCGCAGGTTCGAATCCTGCCTCGGGCATGGATGTGTGTGATGTCCTTAGGTTAGGTCGGTTTTGTGGTGTCACCGCCAGACACCACACTTGCTAGGTGGTAGCCTTTAAATCGGCCGCGGTCCGTTAGTATACGTCGGACCCGCGTGTCGCCACTGTCAGTGATTGCAGACCGAGCGCCACCACACGGCAGGTCTAAAGAGTCGTCCTAGCACTCGCCCCAGTTGTACAGCCGACGCTGCTAGGAATGGTTCACTGACAAATACGCTCTCATTTGCCGAGACGATAGTTAGCATAGCCTTCAGCTACGTCATTTGCTACGACCTAGCAAGGCGCCATTACCAGTTTATATTGAGATTATAATTCATGTATCAACAAGAGCGATGTACACGAATTATGGATTAAAGTTAAGTATTCCAGCAGCAACGTACCTTATTGGCTATATTAATTACATTGTCCTGTTCCAGACCTCACGCCAGTTTGCGTGAGCTTAAACGCGTGCCTTTCGGCATCCTCGCATAGTGACTTGGCTGTCTTGCCAAGTCATAACAGGTTTAATTAGTTCTAAGTTCTAGGCGACTGACGACTTCAGCAGTTAAGTCGTATAGTGCTCAGAGCCATTTGAACCATTTTTTTGTTACAGTGTTTTGGAGATATTGTACATACTTTCAGTTTTTGTTGACTGACAAGCTCTATGGGAAACTGAAGTCCTATGTATATGATTTTTTTCTCATCAAATTAGATTGTTTTCTCACTTTGTTCTCCTCATTACTGCTAACTTTACTAATACCAACGCCTTTTAAAATTTAATACCTGCGCCCCTTTGTGTTCCCACGTAAAGTTTCATTTCACAGCAAACACTTCATTCTGGAAATATTTCATTTTAACCCACTGTGAGTGGCCTTTACTTTTGAGTGTGTGTTATCGTAAATACAAACCTGTGAATGTGAGCTGACAACCTGAAAGTGCCACTGAGCTCAAAGCCGCATCACTTATATGAAATTGAAAAGAATCCTGTGTGTGTGAAAACCGATCTCATTTATAAGCAAATAAATAAGCAAACCAATAATTTGAAGCTCAGAAGACGTGGTCAGTGCGAACTATTTTATAAAATACGTAAGTGTATAAAAAAACAATCTTTAATGTCGACCTGTATAAGAATGTCATCTGAAACACACGAAAATTTCTGCACTGACATATGACTCCAGTAAACTAAAGAACCTGACAGATCATACATTGCGCAAAGGAAACGAAACAATCACGTATTAATCATCTCACCTGCAAACTAAAGCACTGGCAGAAACAGCAACACAGCAAGACTGTGCAACAGCTAAAAAATACAGCCAAAAACTAACTATAGTTGTTCCAGGACACTAGGTTCAAAATTTTGACACAGAGTGCCAATGAGACAGATGACTCAACCTTTAAGTACTGAAATTTCAGTTAGGAAGAAACTTATCAAAGAGCACAATTATAGACACTAACACGAAAATTCATTTAATCTAATAACTTCCATAGTACAGTAAATTAACTCAGATGATCAATCAATAATTGTCAAGAACTCGACTGTGACGAGAGTGAAGTGGACCGACAATAAAAGTCCACAAAAATAAAAATAAACTTTTTACCTCATCAAATAATTGTTCTTCATTTCAAAACCTTTTTTATGTCCGTATGCCATCCAAACATTGTTTTGAGTCATGTTTCCTCCTCGTAATAAATCTGCAACTCACATAGTTCCAAAAGTGCGTCCATGCATTACACTGTACACTCAACGAACACTGCCTGCAGCACACCACAGCTTTCCACGACTCACTGTCAAAGATTCTACGACTCCCCTGTGCTGCCATCACTGACAAATATACTGTTGCCTAACAACTGTTTCTCTGACCACAATTCTTCAAATATATAATTTTAATTTACGAATATTAACACATCCAATAAAATCGTCAAAAGTTAGCCGTCTTACACCATGAATTTTCGGAAGTGAAATATTTATATTGTTCTTCGTTCCAATAAGCAGGAAAATCTGTAGTCCCGGCGGAGGTTCGAGTCCTTCCTCGGGCATGGATGTGTGTGTTTTTCCTTAGGATAATTTAGGTTAAGTAGTGTGTAAGCTTAGGGACTGATGACCTTAGCAGTTAAATCCCATAAGATTTGACACACAACACAACAGGAAAATCTGTAGTTTCATAAGTCTACACATGTGCGTCAGTTTCATTATCTTTAGTTACACGGATTGAACACTGATTTTCCATAACACTTGCACTGTTTAAGTCATCAATACACCGATTTTCACTGATACTTTCACCTGTCTCTTCTGTGGTTGGTCTGTTCTTCAGCCACTTCATCAAATTCATGATGGCAGAATAAGAACACGATATAAAAATAAATTTACTTATTTTTTTAATCAGCACTTGAGTCACCTCTCAAATGCAGGTACTAGTTCCTTTTCCGCACTCCAACGAAAATGGAACTAGCAGTTGTACCTCTAGTATCACTCTAGTGTATCTCTACACTGTAATTGTGGGAAAACAGACATTCCATCCGACTCAAATGAATTTCGCGATTGTTTACTGCGATGAAATACACTCCTGGAAATGGAAAAAAGAACACATTGACACCGGTGTGTCAGACCCACCACACTTGCTCCGGACACTGCGAGAGGGCTGTACAAGCAATGATCACACGCACGGCACAGCGGACACACCAGGAACCGCGGTGTTGGCCGTTGAATGGCGCTAGCTGCGCAGCATTTGTGCACCGCCGCTGTCAGTGTCAGCCAGTTTGCCGTGGCATACGGAGCTCCATCGCAGTCTTTAACACTGGTAGCATGCCGCGACAGCGTGGACGTGAACCGTATGTGCAGTTGACGGACTTTGAGCGAGGGCGTATAGTGGGCATGCGGGAGGCCGGGTGGACGTACCGCCGAATTGCTCAACACGTGGGGCGTGAGGTCTCCACAGTACATCGATGTTGTCGCCAGTGGTCGGCGGAAGGTGCACGTGCCCGTCGACCTGGGACCGGACCGCAGCGACGCACGGATGCACGCCAAGACCGTAGGATCCTACGCAGTGCCGTAGGGGACCGCACTGCCACTTCCCAGCAAATGAGGGACACTGTTGCTCCTGGGGTATCTGCGAGGACCATTCGCAACCGTCTCCATGAAGCTGGGCTACGGTCCCGCACACCGTTAGGCCGTCTTCCGCTCACGCCCCAACATCGTGCAGCCCGCCTCCAGTGGTGTCGCGACAGGCGTGAATGGAGGGACGAATAGAGACGTGTCGTCTTCAGCGATGAGAGTCACTTCTGCCTTGGTGCCAATGATGGTCGTATGCGTGTTTGGCGCCGTGCAGGTCAGCGCCACAATCAGGACTGCATACGACCGAGGCACACAGGGCCAACACCCGGCATCATGGTGTGGGGAGCGATCTCCTACACTGGCCGTACACCACTGGTGATCGTCGAGGGGACACTGAATAGTGCACGGTACATCCAAACCGTCATCGAACCCATCGTTCTACCATTCCTAGACCGGCAAGGGAACTTGCTGTTCCAACAGGACAATGCACGTCCGCATGTATCCCGTGCCACCCAACGTGCTCTAGAAGGCGTAAGTCTACTACCCTGGCCAGCAAGATCTCCGGATCTGTCCCCCTTTGAGCATGTTTGGGACTGGATGAAGCGTCGTCTCACGCGGTCTGCACGTCCAGCACGAACGCTGGTCCAACTGAGGCGCCAGGTGGAAATGGCATGGCAAGCCGTTCCACAGGACTACATCCAGCATCTCTACGATCGTCTCCATGGGAAATAGCAGCCTGCATTGCTGCGAAAGGTGGATATATACTGTACTAGTGCCGACATTGTGCATGCTCTGTTGCCTGTCTCTACGTGCCTGTGGTTCTGTCAGTGTGATCATGTGATGTATCTGACCCCAGGAATGTGTCAATAAAGTTTCCCCTTCCTGGGACAATGAATTCACGGTGTTCTTATTTCAATTTCCAGGAGTGTATATATGGATATGGTTTGGGATAAGTATTCCTGGGAAAGCCGTTCCCACCTAAACGAAGTACTGCCACTCCTGGTAAATGCAACATCAGTCGGGAGAATATTTCTTAGGAAACCTCGCCCATGGTTACGCTGTTGCAACAGCCAACTTCATAATTTCAGTCGGCTACGTTGGTATTCTAGGAATTACCTTTGCTACTTACGTCTAGTGATGAATGTAAAGGTCTTAATCTAGTAGTACTTTATCCACAGTCGTAAGTGGGATGCCCATAAAGCATCCTGTTTTCTGCGATGATGAATCACGAACTTCCTGTAGAATGGCGAGCGCACGATCTTCATTTGCAAAAGTATGTGTAGGTCGAGGACGTGCCGCGTTAAGGCTCCCATCAGAAGCCAGCTGGCCGATTACGCAAAGAAGATGGTCTAGTGGTAAAAATATTTTGTGGCCTGAGTGTCGTCCTACCTGGGAAACGTATAAAAATTCGTGAAGCAGCATTTCCAACGCCGCAACCGTCTCTAAAAATAATGTACATATCTCCGGTGTCTTTGAAGTTGTACTCCATGTTCGAAGGATGACATGAATGTAACTAATGTTTTGTAAGTTCACACCATGTGCAGCACATTTCAACACATATTGGCCGCGGAGTGTATCTATGTAACTTCTGTGGGCAAGATAGACGCAACCGATTCCATTTCTGCACCCGGCTGGAACCGCTGTGCAAACGTTTTGGCTTTAGCAAAGACAATGACTGTTGAACTTATTTCGGGCAAGGAGCAAATATTAACACACCCATTAACACGTAAAAGAAAATGCTATTACCGTCACGCACCTCCCTTGCCTGTGTGCCTTACTGAGCACAGAATAGTTATAAAAGCTGTTTCATTTTAAAATACGAATACAACCTACGAAAAAAACGTATTATCTGTATTATCTGATGGGACGGAATCGGTAGATGTAGTCCACATGTACAGGCATACAAATGATTCCAATTGTAGAAAAAATGGATGATTTATTGAAGAGAAAGAGCTTCATAAACTGTGAAGTCAGTAACGCGTAGGTCCACCTCTGGACCTTGTGAAACTAGTTATTCTCCTTGGCATTGATTGACAGAGTTGTTGGATGTCCTCCTGACGATTACAGTGTCACGTTCTGTCCGATTGGAGCGTTAGATCGTCAAAATAACGAGCTGGTTGAAGGGCCCTGCCCGTAATGATCGAAACGTTCTCAACTGCGGAGCGATCAGGTGACCTTGCTGGCAAAGGTTGGATTTGGCAAGTATGAAAACAATGAGTAGAAGTGAGAGGTTATTACCGTTACCTTTTCCGGTCGCGACTCCCCGACCTGTTGCATCCAACAGTCAGGCCTACTAGATGTGTGGCCTGCCAAGCGAGTGCTTTTAATATTTGTGCATCGGAAATGTTAATATGACTTATCATACTCACTGCTACTGTACATTGATAGCAAAGCCCTATCACCCAACTGTTTTTCCTTATTTTTTTCTTTTTAATTATCTCAACACAACGGAATCAAACGCGTATGACTAATAAATTTTAAATATGGCACTGTCTGTAAACATTTCCTATGGACTCACTCCACCTTGGCAAGACCACATTCCTATTGTATTGAATTCATTTTAATCAGAGCTTGGCTATTCTAGTAATAGGGAGCTTATGGCAAAAAATCTCTGAACAAAATGGCTAGCCTCTACTGAATGAGCATGACCACCATTTTTGTGTCATATCTCCTCTTTTATTTTCTGAGATTCCACCACTAAATGATACAAAATTTCCTCCAATATATTTAAACATAAAAGAAAACAAGGAATTCTCTGTCCAGTGCGCATTATATTACGCAGTTACGCAGACATTTTAATATCCTATGATCTCTTAATGTTTTTCCTTATCACTGTAGTGCACTTTCTGGATTGGTACGGATAGCCACTACTTCTATCTCTCTCTCTCTCTCTCTCTCTCTCTCTCTCTCTCTCTCTCTCTGCCGGCCGGTGTGGCCGAGCGGTTCTAGGCGCTACAGTCTGGAACCGCGCGATCGCTACCGTCGCAGGTTCGAATCCTGCCTCGGGCATGGAAGTGTGTGATGTTCTTAGGTTAGTTAGGTTTAAGTAGTTCTAAGTTCTAGGGGACTGATGACCTCAGACGTTAAGTCCCATAGTGCTCAGAGCCATTTCAACCATTTTTTAACTCTCTCTCTCTCTCATAAACTCATTCATTAATAACCTAGAGAATTTACTAGCGGTCAGGCTATTCAAAGAAAATTCTTGCTTTTTGGACAGTACTTGTAGCTAAGCCGCCACATTCAAATTACACATATTAAACATGTAAAATAAAACAGAACAACCGACATTAGCCAGTACGTACCAAATCGTCTCCGCAACAAAATTTCAACCTACAGTAACAACTCACAGACCTTCGGATTAAATCTCACACGTAACCTTTCCTACGGACCTACCACATACCCTGGAGGATGTATGCTCAAATCCCACTGCAATGTAACCCTCATTGTGTTGCTGGGCAGATGGCTAACTCACCTTTTTCGCTCTCAGAGTATCAAAATTTCTAACTTGCTTCACACGAATGTAATTAATAACGGTGATTTTGGTATCAAGAGTACTTAATTATCTCACACACGTATCTTCAACTGAGTGTTTGCATAAGCACTTCTGTTTTCCATTGTCTCTTAGTCAGATTGAGACAAAGTCAGTCCTCCACATGTGGAAGTGCTTTTTCCTAATTTAAATTCTGCACACACAATTCTTAGGTATTCTCAGCTTAAATTTACACACGCAAGTATCTCAGCTTAAAATTACCACACGCAATTATCTCAGCTTAAAGTTACCACACGTGGTTTCATTGTGACCGTTGGTACCTACCAAAGAATCCTAATTTCCCCATGAGATTTACCTGCCTACCTTTACATGAATCTCCCACCAAAATGTTATGTTCTCGTCGATTTGTTTCTAGCTACTCTTAAATATTACACATACATACCATTCCCACATTCTTTAGTTTTACGGAGCACGCTGAAAATACACTACTGGCCATTAAAATTGCTACACCATGAAGAAATGCAGATGATAAACGAGTATTCATTGGACAAATATATTATACTAGAACTGACATGTGATTACATTTTCACGCAATTTGGGTGCATAGATCCTGAGAAATCAGTACCCAGAACAACCACCTCTGGCCGTAATAACGGCCTTGATACGCCTGGGCATTGAGTCAAACAGAGCTTGGATGGCGTGTACAGGTACAGCTGCCCATGCAGCTTCAACACGATACCACAGTTCATCAAGAGTAGTGACTGGCGTATTGTGACGAGCCAGTTGCTCGGCCACCTTTGACCAGACGTTTTCAATTGGGGAGATATCTGGAGAATATACTGGCCAGGGCAACACTCGAACATTTTCTGTATCCACAAAGGCCCGTACAGGACCTTCAACATGCGGTCGTGCGTTCTCCTGCTGAAATGTAGGGTTTCACAGGGATCGAATGAAGGGTAGAGCCACGGGTCGTAACACATCTGAAATGTAACGTCCACTGTTCAAAGTGTCGTGAATGCGAACAAGAGGTGACCGAGACGTGTAACCAATGGCACCCCATACCATCACGCCAGGTGATACGCCAGTATGGCGATGACGAATACACGCTTCCAATGTGCGTTCACCGCGATGTCGCCAAACACGGATGCGACCATCATGATACTGAAACAGAACCTGGATTCAACCGAAAAAATGACGTTTTGCCATTCGTGCACCCAGGTTCGTCGTTGAGTACACCATCGCAGGCGCTCCTGTCTGTGATGCAGCGTCAAGGGTAACCACAGCCATGGTCTCCGAGCTGATAGTCCATGCTGCCGCAAACGTCGTCGAACTGTTCGTGCAGATGGTTGTTGTCTTTCAAACGTCCCCATCTGTTGACTCAGCCATCGAGACGTGGCTGGACGATGTTACAGCCGTGCGGGTAAGATGCCTGTCATCTCGACTGCAAGTGATACGAGGCCGTTGGGATCCAGCGTTCCGCATTACCCTCCTGAACCCAGCGATTCCATATTCTGCTAACAGTTATTGGATCTCGACCAACGCAAGCAGCAATGTCGCGATGCGATAAACCGCAGTCGCTGTAGGCTACAATCTGACCTTTATCAAAGTCAGAAACGTGATGGTACGCATTTCTCCTCCTTATACGAGGCATCACAACAACGTTTCACCAGGCAACGCCGGTCAACTGCTGTTTGTGTATGAGAAATCGGTTGGAAACTTTCTTCATGTCAGCACGTCGTAGGTGTCACCACCGGCGCTAACCTTGTGTGAATGCTCTGAAAAGCCAATCATTTGCATATCACAGCATCTTCTTCCTGTCGGTTAAGTTTCTCGTCTGTAGCACGTCATCTTCGTGGTGTAGCAATTTTAATGGCCAGTAGTGTAGGGGTTTCATCTTCAGGAACCAGCGACAGTGTTTCGGAACATGGCCGTTCACTACGCCATCCCACGCTTCCTCATAGGTGGAGGAGGATACTGTTACTGTATTGGTCAGCCACACTCCAGGCCCTTTAGTGCTCTGGAATAATTCTTTTCTTTGGTTCTGCCAAAGGTCACCAGGGGACTGTCTCAAAGAATATTACAGGTTTCACATGCACTATCTGTGGTCAGAAGACAACAAACCATTCACTCATTTCTCAAACATCACAAAGGAACTGTACATATGAATAATTAAATATAGAAATTGTCCTTCTTTTCTAAACAGTTTCCGGTTTCAGTTTATTGAATAAAATTATGTTACCATAAAACCGCTGATCTGACAAGAACAACGAAGTATGTTGTTATACAACGGTTATTACTGTACCCAATGAGGCAAATCCTTTCATTGTCGGGTGGTATTGTAGACTTTCAGAAGCTCTCACCGTTTGCGGGCGGGCATTATTTTTCCGAAATTTAAGCCCAGGATGGCTAGCCATGATAGAATACCGTCGACGTACCGCTGTGCGGCGGATGACTACTAAAGGAGTCCTGCTATGTCAGCCCAGACTGTCACTCCTGGTATCCCAACACTGTTCGAGGCGTCTCCAGACACGTCTTCGCTAGCCATCGCGTCTAAGTTCGAAACGCGACTCGTCACAGACTCCAGGCCGACAGTACCCAACACCACTGCAAAAGGGCTTATCGGTGTACAGAGGACAGTCGAGGCGCGCCTTGAGCTCAGCCCCTTTCTGTGAGCCGCCTATTAATGTTCCTTGTGGTCACTGAAGTACCAGTTGCACGTCGTATCGATGATAATGATGAATCCGGGACTCTGAGTGCCTCTTTGATGATAGCTCGGTCCTCTTCCTACGTCTCTAAGTCGACCACTTCTTTCTTGACGCTGTGTTCGGCTATTGTTCACCCATTTCTAACAACATCTCTCCTATTCAAATGTCGAGCGATTTGCCGATTACCCCAACGTTGCACGTCCTCTCTCAAATGCTGACATCTCCGTATACTGTTCTGCGACAGACAGTTACCGTCCAACTGCTTACACGGAATGATACCCACAAAGACTTTATGCTCTGGTATCGACACGACCTCTGTTTACTAACCTTGCCAGCTGTGCTGTGAAATTGCTCTGCAGCGTCACACATTCATCCACCGGCCGCCAAAGTGTACGATTTTGCATTTTCCGTCGAAACCTGTATGCATATCAATGTGTGAACAGTTCGCATAACTCCTTCGAGGTGCGTCGTTTCTTTGTCTTAGATTGTATACAGTAATATATCAGAATTTTGCAGTTTCTCCGACGGGAATAGAAAATGTTGCACGTTAAAGAACCAGTCAGACAGTTTTAAATCTTAGTCGAGGCGTTCATCACCTAACGGGTATTTAATGATGACAGTTTCATGTCATTCGGAACTAGCGTGCTTCATCAATATTAGTATCGGGTGCGACGACCACGGGCACCAATATATTCTGTTATTCGTTGTTGCCGACAAGTAAACAGCCTCTGAAAGTCGTCTTGTCATCTTACAAGATTTCTAAACGGAGACTGGTATGAAACTTTAGCGCTCTCCCCCCCACCCCCGCCCCATTGTACCAGACATGTGCTATGGGTGACAATTCAGTGTAACGGGCGAACCAGTTAAGAATCTGTACATTCCTCAAGGAGTCTGTGGTGTGAACAGCAGTGCAGTATCTTGTTTTATCCTGCTGAAATATGCAATTTGGCAGCCTGGTCAAGAGATTATGACAACACGCATTACCATTATTGCCCCATAGTGCCAAACATTCTGCCTCTTAAGAAACTACAAAAGCATTCCTATTGTCACAGCGTGGTTGTAATTAAACTTCAGCTACTTGAGTGGGCCCACGTGACAAACGAGTGATCGTAGGACAATGAAACATTGTGGAGACATTTGTAAGGACACACTGAAGAGGAATAACGGATAAACTATAGCAAGAAACACATTTTAATTTCGACATGAGATGGTAACATCTGTTAATTGTGCACCAAGTTTACGTTCCAGTTTACAAACGTTACTCAATGCGACGATCACCTGCATGCACGACGACCTTGAATCGCACTGGAAATACCATTTCACAATTGTTTGCAGCAATTTTCGAACGGTAGACCATGGAACGATCAGCTGTCGTAACACAGCTCTTGCACTGCTTGAAGATGGCACATTACGTCTGGCAATTTCAGCCATGGCAACAGTAACTTCCTCAACAATTTTAGGTGCAATTGGCTGTCTGCCTCTCCTAGGAGTAATTCCTAAAACGCCAGTTAATTCCAACTTCCGAATCATGGTCTTGAACCCCAGTGAGGAAAGAACACCTCTCCCATTCGTTTAACGCGTCGACACTCGCAAAGTGCAGCAGTACTGTTGCTGTTGTTTTGATAAAGAAGCTTTACGGCTGAATCACTACTCACCTCGGCCAGACCCATGTTGATTCTCTGCAGCTCTAATGCACACTGATGCCACACGTCGCCTTGCGACAAGTCATGACACGAATACTACTGACGACGTAAATCGTGGAGCGCAAAGTCTCAGCATCGTTTCAGTAAAGATGAATACGTATAAGATAATAGTTTTCTCTCTACACTGGCTCAAGCAGCGAAAGTTTAAGCATAACCACCCTGCGCTGATTCCAGGAGATGGAGGGGTACAGGTCTCGAGAACCACTGCCTTCTGTGGCCTTGATGCAGGTCGTCTAGAGACATGTCGCTGTCCATCCCACCGCTACAAACAGGAGCAAGATTCATTCCTGAAAACCACAGAAATCCACTGGATGTCCCACTTGACTCTGGCGCTACGTCCTGAAAGTCTCTGTAATCTCCGGTGTGCTGTCAGCGGTAGACGAAGAATGGAAACTCGAGATTTCAGCCCAACTCCCAGTACTGTATTCCGCCGACATTTATCATCCGCCTGTTCCTCTGAAAATCCTATCATCTCTTCGTGTTGCAGTCCTTCTGGAAGGTCTCGTGGCTATTCTTCTCGCCACACCGTTGTCCTGAGTCCATCTCGTCACCTCTTTTCCCTGCAGACCGTCCTCTTAGCTGAGTGGTCAGCACGTTTGACTGCCATGTGGCACGCCCAGATTCGATTCCCGGCTGGATCGTAGATTTTCTCCGCTTGGGGACTGGGTGTTGTCTTCATCATCACTCCATCATCATCGACACGCAGGTCACCCAATGAGGCGTCAACCGGTCCCAATCTGTCAGTGTTGACACATTTCGTGCTTCATCAGACAGTTTCTGAGAAACTACAAACCGTACAACATTTTCACACAGGTGAATTATACTGCGTACAACTTGGTACACAAGAGGAAGGAGAGGAAAGTAACTCTTCTCATACTTTGTGCTTTGAGCCTCTCCTGGGAGAGCAGTGTTGGATTCCGATGCACCACTGCAGGTTTACTGTATACCTTGGACCTTCACATTGACGATGAAACACAGAAATTGCATCGGGATTGAATACAAAAGGCACAATGCCGTCTTACATACAAGAGGAGTAATTCTTCTAATAGTTTGTGCATTGAGCCTTTGCTGGGAGAGCAGTATTAGATTCCAATGCACCACTGCAGGTTAACTGTAGAGGAAAGTGAGGCGGCAACTGTCGCTGTAGGAAAGCTGGATTGGAGCAGAAATTATTAGCGAACAAGTTAAGAGAGTAAACAGAAGATTTAATTAACTTGTATTTCACGAAGTGTACGAAGACTCATTACAAAGAATGCTGCAGGAGATAGAGTGCAGTTCATGCGATAGCAGCAAGGATAAGGCTCTCTGTACTAAAGCACAATCGATGAAGTCTCAGTCGTGACTAGGTGGTGTCAGTTTAGCATCCCTTAGCGAAGTGGCTCCGAGCGAAAGTGGACCGTGTGGCTGCCACTGACCGTATATAGCGGTGCAGCGGATGCTCGTGACGCAGAGGGCGCACACCATTCGGTCCGCCAGATACAGCGTGAGCGCTATTGGCATCTGACGGAAACTTGCAATTTGAGACGCCTGTAGGATGGTATCGATATATGATGCACAAACTGTATTTAAAACTCAAGCAGCATATCATACAGAGAAGAGCTCGGGAACAAATTTCGGAACACCGTGTACATCCTAGATTAGACAGTCTGTCACAACACGGAGCATGTAGAATGGAGTTGACTGAAACATTTTGCCACACACTGTATATGTTGATAAATGCGCTGCTGGGAATTTCGTGGGGGAAGATAATGACCATATATCATGTCTTCTAGCAATGAACGTATTACGATAGGCTCATCGTGATTTGTGTTTGTAGTACATTGTCAGAACTGATAGTACATTTTGAGCCTGATGTGATGCAGCACTTCAGACATTCAACTCACATTAGGGGGGGCAGCAGGACACCCAGATTTGAATTTCCCGTGGTTCCCCAAATTTCTCATGTTTGGATTCAGAATGGTATTTCACTATGCAGCGGAGTTCGCACTGATTTGAAATCTCCTTGCAGATTAAAACCGTGCCCAAGAACGGGACTCGAACCTTGAACCTTTAAATTTTTTGCAAATGCTCTACCGAATGAGCTATCTAGGTACTACAAACGACCCACCCTCACAGATTTACAAGCGTTGCAGGAAGTAGCACTCACTCAAGAAAGAGTACTGTCGACAGGTGGCTTACCTACAGCCTGGTGGACTGTTTCTCGAATGAATTTTCATTCCACATTGGAGTGTGGGCTGATTTGAAACTTCCTGACAGATTAAAACCGTGTGCAGGATCGTGACTCTAACCGAGAAATCTTTGTTTCCGATTCACGTTCCGTCATACAGTTTTTTATTCTTTCAGGAAGTTTTAGATGCCGAGACGCTTACTTTGAAAGAGGCTCGAACGACATATAGACCCCTTAAGAGCTTCTGCTCCATCCATAACGATCTCATCGCTGATGGGGTGTTAGACGCCAATCTTCTGTCCTTTTACCGGTACTAGAGTTTGGTGTAACATTTACTGAGTTTATTTCTGTATTGTATCACCTGATGTACTCGAAGACGATCTGTTTGCCGATGTTTTATTATTCGCTACACGAAACTGCTTTCTGCATAAGTAAAAGTACAGCTGTCATCAACCCAAATGTTGGTCTGAACAGCACAGTACTTTACAAGGCATGATCCAATTGGAGGTGGTATGCCGTTTCCTCCCTCCGACCTTTGAACTGACTTACCCAGCTAGTCATAGGAGGACTTACAGTCTAACGTGGACACCGAACCTGTACGGTAGAAGTAGTAAGTGGGCGGCCTGGGTGCACTTGTAGGTGATTTAATATGTTTTTTATTTTCTTATAAACAGTTAGGCTGAGCACACTAGCCACCTACTTACTAATATTTTTTTATAAACGGATGCAAGTTAACACACCCACAAAAAAATTTTTCAATCAAAATTCTATGCTGCGAATCATTTGTCAAATTCTTTTTACCATACATTACTACATACATTAGTGTATCTTTTGGAATTTTTTCATTAAAATTTGCACAGAATTTCATTATTGTTTTCTGAGTAGCTAACACATTCATTCTTGTAGACATATATATTACATAGATAGGATAATTTTGAGTAAAATTGAATAAACTCATATTAACATGACCATTCAATTGTGTAGTTCTCTTAAAATCTAGGAAAGCATTATAAGCTTTTAGATAACTATTTGGCGGATCTAGATTCCACATTTCGTGATAAAAAACTTCATTTTTCCCATTTTACAAGTATACTCATATAATATGTAATTTCACATGATCGAATAAGGAGGAGTCAACTAACTGATTATCTTTCCTTTTTGTCTGGAAAACAACAAAGATGAAATAAGGCATATCAAATTCTGCAGAATTATATAAATTTGTAATATCTAACTCAAAATTTCTTTTTTCATCTAATCCAGCAATCTCTAGAGTTTGTGGTTCAAAGAAATATATGTCAGTTTTTGGATTTTTAAGTCTATCTTGTTCTAATTCAAGGGAATATTCTGCTTCAAATTTAAAACACAGGAACACGAATTTCCATTGATTCTACAACTCTTTTACCTTCTTTTGGAAGTGTAGTCACATCGTCAATTCCAGCTTGGTTTCGATTTGATCAATGAAAAATAGAATCTCCAGCACTAGATGACCATGAAAAAATTACTGTTAAATCTCCTTCCCACATTGTTTCATTTTAATCTTTAAAAAATCCACCAAATAATTCTAATGGATAAAGTACTTCATTTTTCTTACTTTTTATATTTCCATTATTAAGAATACGACCTTTCATGGTTACCTCATTCACAATAGTCAAAGTCAATCGAAAAAGAGCCGATGAAGAAATAAATGGAAATTCCATTCTAGACAAAATATTGTTACCTTTCTTTATGGTGATAACATCGAATAATTTTGCTACATCATTACTGATTAATTTTTTATTCGATTTTCCATCATAAGTTGGATAATCTGTACCATCAGTTCCAATAATACTAAAATTCATGTACAATTGAGCATGATTTGGATGAACCAAACCATCTCCAATATTTATATTAATCTCTGTGATCTTGTTGGGGAGATTCAAATTATTTTTGGTCTTCTCATTCACAGGGAATGAGTAAAACTCATAACTTTCGACTTTGTTCAAGATTTATTTAAGAATAAAAAACATTAAGAAATATCTAAAATAACTGTTATAGTAGCACCATTAAAATCAATCTAATTATCACTTTCGTCAGTTAAAGTAACTTCTAAGTTCTGAGTTGGATCAAAAATTTGAATATTTACAGGATAATTTGGTTCATGAATTATTGGTCCACCAAATTCTGCATTAGGCTTGAATGAGGCAATAACATTAGTTTCTCTGTGAAACTGATCAGTATGCTTCACAAACATTCCATCAGCAAGATTAAAATTTATATTGATTAATTCAAATAGAATTATTTTAGAAACATCTTCAGCAACAGTCATTTCTTTAGCTTCAACAATTTGGCCACTAAATCCAAGCACACTTCCAATGCTGTCTTTTATGTCCATATACAATTTTACATCACTTTCAATAACAATTCTGTTTAAAATTTCATCTGCTTTAATGTAAATATTTGGCTTCTTCAAATGAATAAATTTTTCTAAATTGTTCAATCTATACTGACCTACAGGAATTTCTATCGTTGCTCCATCAAAGTAAAGTTTATTATTTCTTGATGTAATATTCGCAGATAGGAAAGTTGAATAAAAACCAACTAATGAATCACTAGGTTGGTTTGGGGGATTAAAGGGACCAGACAGCGATGGTCATCGGTCCCAATGAAACACTACTAAAGCTTTCTGTATAGGTACAGTTAATCTTTTTTTGAGAACAGATAACTTACCACTTAAATGAGATAGGTGACAGCCAAAGCTGTTTTTAGACTGCGTCAATCTACTCATTTACTATTAAAAAATTTTATTAATAAATGAGCAGAACTGATTGGGAACCAAAAATAAGACTTCCAGAAAAGAAGTAGAAAAACAAAGGTGGTAAACTTTTACCGAACTCTATTAGATGTGCAATGATTGGACCAAGTGGATGTGGAAAAACAACATTAATGTTTGATAATTATATTTTAGGTCTAGGATGGTTGTATTGGAATAAAATTAATCATTTGTACATTTACTCAAAAAGTTTAGATCAACTAAAATACTTGGAATTTATAAAATAATGTAAAAAAACTGAAAATGAAATTAATGAAAAAATTATTAGTTTTATCGAAAATAAAGAAGAAATCATTCCATTAGATGAATGTGAAGAAAAATCAGTTGTTGTATTTATGAATTCATTCTCGAAAATCAAGATATCGTTAAAGAATATCTCATCAGAGGAAGACATAAAGGAATAGATTGTTTTTTCATACCTCAAACTTAATCTAAGATACCAAAACAACTGGTAAGAGATAACTTAATTTTTTTAAATATCTTTAGACAATATGACACAAATTTAAATCATATTTACCATCAATTTGTTGGAGGACATTTAAAGTTTGATGAATTTAAAGAAATGTGAAGCAAATGTTGGAATGACCAGTCTAGATTTTTCACAATAGATATGTCTAAAAAATCAAATGATAGAAAGTTCAGAAATAAAATATAAAATTTCATAACAACATAAACTTAAAAATATTTTAATTAATGTTTCTATTATTAATAATTTTTTGCAAAATATGATCCAGAAATCGTTAAAAAAGCTGCTCAGAACAGGAGAGTAAAAGAACAGTTAAAAGAAGAATTTAAAGAATGGAAAAAACAACCAGGAACAGAGTATGAAAAATTTAAAAAAGAAGATCAAATAGTTATCGATGCCACTGAACAAGTAAAACAAGAAATTGAAGGATTAGGTAACAATGTGCTGGAAGTAATTAAAGAAAACAGAGAAGTTGAAAAACAAATGATTCCATATCGTTATCATATAGAAGATTTTGGAGATTTATCACCAATTAAACCATTAAAAGATTGGTCTGATTATGTTGTTGTTGTTGTTGTTGTTGTTGAGGTCTTCAGTCCTGAGACTGGTTTGATGCAGCTCTCCATGCTACTCTATCCTGTGCAAGCTTCTTCATCTCCCAGTGCCTACTGCAGCCTACATCCTTCTAAATCTGCTTAGTGTATTCATCTCTTGGTCTCCCTCTACGATTTTTACCCTTCACGCTGCCGTCCAATACTAAATTGGTGACCCCTTGATGCCTGAGAACATGTCCTACCAATCGATCCCTTCTTCTGGTCAAGTTGTGCCCCAAACTCCTCTTCTCCCCAATTCTACTCAGTACCTACTCGTTAGTTATGTGATCTACCCATCTAATCTTCAGCATTCTTCTCTAGCACCACATTTCGAAAGCTTCCATTCTCTTCTTGTCTAAACTATTTATCGTCCATGTTTCACTTCCATAAATGGCTACACTCCATACAAAGACTTTCAGAAAAGACTTCCTGACACTTAAATCTATACTCGATGTTAACAAATTTCTCTTCTTCAGAAACGCTTTCCTGGACATTACCAGTCTACATTTTATATCCTCTCTACGCCGACCATCATCAGTTATTTTGCTCCCCAAATAGCAAAACTCCTTTACTACTTTAAGTGTCTCATTTCCTAGTCTAATTCCCTCAGCATCACCCACCTTTATTCGACTACATTCCATTATCCCTGTTTTGCTTTCGTTGATGCACATCTTATACCCTCCTTTCAAGACATTGTCCATTCTGTTCAACTGCTCTTCCAAGTCCTTTGCTGTCTCTGACAGAATTACGATGTCATCGGCGAACCTCGTAGTTTTTATTTCTTCTCCATGGATTTTAATTCCTACTCCGAATTTGTCTTTTGTTTCCTTTGCTGCTTGCTCAATATACAGACTGAATTACATCGGGGATAGCCTACAACCCGGTCTCATTCCCTTCCCAACCACTGCTTCCCTTTAATGCCCCTCGACTCTTATAGCTGCCATCTGGTTTCTGTACAAATTGTAAATAGCCTTTCGCTCCCTGTATTTTACCCCTGCCACCTTCAGAATTTGAGATAGAGTATTCCAGTCAACATTGTCAAAAGCTTTCTCTAAGTCTACAAATGCTAGAAACGTTGGTTTGCCTTTCCTTAATCTTTCTTCTAAGATAAGTCGTAGGGTCAGTATTGCCTCACGTGTTCCAACATTTCAACGGAATCCAAACTGATCTTCGCCGAGGTCGGCTTCTATCAGTTTTTCCATTCGTCTGTAAAGAATTCTTGTTAGTATTTTGCAGCTGTGACTTATTAAACTGATAGTTCGGTAATTTTCACATCTGTCAACACCTAGCTTTCCTTGGGATTGGAATTATTACATTCTTCTTGAAGTATGAGTGAATTTCGCCTGTCTCATACGTCTTGCTCACCAGATGGTAGAGTTTTGTCAGGACGGGCTCCCCCAAGGCTGTCAGTAGTTCTAATGGAATGTTGTCTACTCCTGGGGCCTTGTTTCGACTTAGGTCTTCCAGTGCTCTGTCAAACTCTTCACGCAGTATCATATCTCCCATTTCATCTTCACCTACCTCCTCTTCCATTTCCATAATATTGTCCTCAAGAACATCGCCCCTGTATAGACCCTCTATATACTCCTTCCACCTTTCTGCTTTCCCTTCTTTGCTTAGAACTGGGTTTCCATCTGAACTCTTGATATTCATGCAAGTGGTTCTCTTTTCTCCAAGGTCTCTTTAATTTTACTGTAGGCAGTATCTACCCTACCCCTCGTGAGATAAGCCTCTACATCCTTACATTTGTCCTCTAGCCATCCCTGCTTAGCCATTTTGCACTTCCTGTCGACTTCATTTTTGAGACATTTGTATTCCTTTTTGCCTGCTTCACTTACTGCATTTTTGTATTTTCTCCTTTCATCAAATAAATTCAGTATCTCTTCTGTTACCCAAGGATTTCTACTAGCCCTCGTCTTTTTTACCTACTTGATTCTCTGCTGCCTTCTCTATTTCATTCCTCAAAGCTACCCATTCTTCTTCTACTGTATTTCTTTCCCCCATACCTGTCAATTGTTCTTTTATGCTCTCCCTGAAACTCTGTACGACCTCTGGTTCTTTCAGTTTATCCAGGTCCCATCTCCTTAAATTGCCACCTCTCTACAGTTTCTTCAGTTTTAATCTACAGTTCATAAACAATAGATTGTGGTCAGAGTCCACATCTGCCCCTGGAAATGTCTTACAATTTAAAATCTGGTTCCTAAATCTCTGTCTTACCATTATATAATCTATCTGAAACATTTTTATATCTCCAGGGTTCTTCCATGTATACAACCTTCTTTCATGATTCTTGAACCAAGTGTTAGCTATGATTAAGTTATGCTCTGTGCAAAATTCTATCAGGCGGCTTCCTCTCGCATTTCATAACCCCAATCCATATTCACTTACTATGTTTCCTTCCCTTCACTACCTGAATAATTTCTTTTATCTCATCATACATTTCATCCATTTCTTCATCATCTCTCAGAGCTAGTTGGCATATAAACTTGTACTACTGTAGTAAGCGTGGGCTTTGTGTTTATCATGGCCACAATAATGCGTTCACTATGCTGTTTGTAGTAGCTTATCCACACACCAATCTTTTTAGTCATTATTAAACCTACTCCTGCATTACTCCTATTTGATTTTGTATTTATAACCCTGTATTCACCTGACCAAAAGTCTTGTTCCTCCTGCCACCGAACTTCACTAATTCCCACTATATCTAACTTTAACCTATCAATTTCCCTTTTTAAATTTTCTAACCTACCTGCCCGATTAAGGGATTTGACATTCCACACTCCGATCCGTAGAAGGCCAGTTTTCTTTCTCCTGATAACAAAGTCCTCTTGAGCAGTCCCCGCTTGGTGATCCGAATGGGGGACTATTTTACCTCCGAAATATTTTACCCAAGAGGACGCCATCACCATTTAATCATACAGTAAAGCTGCATGCCCTTGGGAAAAATTACGGCTGTAGTTTCTCCTTACATTCAGCCATTCGCTGTACCAACACAGCAAGGCCGTTTTGGTTAGTGTTACAAGGTCAGAACAGTCAATCATCCAGACTGTTGCCCCTGCAACTACTGAAAAGGCTGCTGCCCCTCTTCAGGAACCACACATTTGTACGGCCTCTCAACAGATAACCCTCCATTGTGGTTGCACCTACGGTATGTCTATCTGTGTCGTTGAGGCACGCAAGCCTCCCCACCAACAGCAAGGTCCATGGTTCATGGGGGTGGTCTGATGATATTCCAGGAAAATATGACTACACACGAAGTGAATTAAAAATTCAAGATGCATTGAATAAATACGAAAAAGAGAAAAATCTATAAAGGATAGCGATGTTAAGAAAATACATATAATGAAGATACTACTTTTGGATTCAGACCTGTTGGTACCTTTAGATATACACTTCTGGAAATTGAAATAAGAACACCGTGAATTCATTGTCCCAGGAAAGGGAAACTTTATTGACACATTCCTGGGGTCAGATACATCACATGATCACACTGACAGAACCACAGGCACATAGACACAGGCAACAGAGCATGCACAATGTCGGCACTAGTACAGTGTATATCCACCTTTCGCAGCAATGCAGGCTGCTATTCTCCCATGGAGACGATCGTAGAGATGCTGGATGTAGTCCTGTGGAACGGCTTGCCATGCCATTTCCACCTGGCGCCTCAGTTGGACCAGCGTTCGTGCTGGACGTGCAGACCACGTGAGACGACGCTTCATCCAGTCCCAAACATGCTCAATGGGGGACAGATCCGGAGATCTTGCTGGCCAGGGTTGTTGACTTACACCTTCTAGAGCACGTTGGGTGGCACGGGATACATGCGGACGTGCATTGTCCTGTTGGAACAGCAAGTTCCCTTGCCGGTCTAGGAATGGTAGAACGATGGGTTCGATGACGGTTTGGATGTACCGTGCACTATTCAGTGTCCCCTCGACGATCACCAGTGGTGTACGGCCAGTGTAGGAGATCGCTCCCCACACCATGATGCCGGGTGTTGGCCCTGTGTGCCTCGGTCGTATGCAGTCCTGATTGTGGCGCTCACCTGCACGGCGCCAAACACGCATACGACCATCATTGGCACCAAGGCAGAAGCGACTCTCATCGCTGAAGACGACACGTCTCCATTCGTCCCTCCATTCACGCCTGTCGCGACACCACTGGAGGCGGGCTGCACGATGTTGGGGCGTGAGCGGAAGACGGCCTAACGGTGTGCGGGACCGTAGCCCAGCTTCATGGAGACGGTTGCGAATGGTCCTCGCCGATACCCCAGGAGCAACAGTGTCCCTAATTTGCTGGGAAGTGGTGGTGCGGTCCCCTACGGCACTGTGTAGGATCCTACGGTCTTGGCGTGCATCCGTGCGTCGCTGCGGTCCGGTCCCAGGTCGACGGGCACGTGCACCTTCCGCCGACCACTGGCGACAACATCGATGTACTGTGGAGACCTCACGCCCCACGTGTTGAGCAATTCGGCGGTACGTCCACCCGGCCTCCCGCATGCCCACTATACGCCCTCGCTCAAAGTCCGTCAACTGCACATACGGTTCACGTCCACGCTGTCGCGGCATGCTACCAGTGTTAAAGACTGCGATGGAGCTCCGTATGCCACGGCAAACTGGTTGACACTGACGGCGGCGGTGCACAAATGCTGCACAGCTAGCGCCATTCGACGGCCAACACCGCGGTTCCTGGTGTGTCCGCCGTGCCGTGCGTGTGATCATTGCTTGTACAGCCCTCTCGCAGTGTCCGGAGCAAGTATGGTGGGTCTGACACACCGGTGTCAATGTGTTCTTTTTTCCATTTCCAGGAGTGTATAAGATTACCAGTAACATTTTAGGGAGATAAATTAAAAATTGACGATAAGGTTCATGAAGGATCTTATGGATTAACGAGTTTTTTAACTGAAAAACAAATTACTATGGATGATATGGGAGAAAAATTTGATGGAGTAGATTTATAAAATTATGGAGATATATTACACAATTCAGGAGCATTGTATTCTGACAATAATCCGAATGAATCAAGATCAAGTAAAGGCAATAAATATAAATATATAATAAAACCAATTTTTGATGACTATTTTCCAAAACTTAAGAACACCAACTATACATACTAGTTCACCTGAGCGCAGTTCAGCTGTCACTGAGAAAATAGGCGAAGGCTTAGTTAAAAAATATACAGAAAAACCAATTAAATATGTTTGGATGGATCATGTTCAGCAATTAATTGATAGCTTAGCAGTTATTCATGGTGAAGAACTAGCTGGAAACAAAAGTTATCATAATGAAAATATAGGAACAATGCTAATGTTGACGAATAAATTTAGTGATATCGTCGTCAACAATCCAAAAGGCATTCCATATTTAATTAGAATTTTGAACAAACTTCCTCATACATTTTGGAAGAGCGAAAACATGGTAAAGGGTTAGTCAATTGGGTTTTAAATAATGTACCAATGCCTGAAATACACCTACAAGGAATTGATTACTGTGGGCCATTTACTAAGCTTGAAGAAAAACTAGCACATGCTGATCCAAGAATAAATCCATTTGATGAAGCTTGTAAACAGCATGATATTGCTTATCGTGATCATAAAGATATAGAAAAAAGACATGAACCTGATAAAGAACTTCAGTTAGCTGCAAAAGAAAGAATGTATGCAAGTGATATTTCATTAGGGGAAAAAGCTGCAGTAACAGCAGTTAGAGGAATGATGTACGGAAAATTAAATTAAGAATGGGATGCAGTCCTCAACCTGCATCGGCTGGCACTGGCTTAGGCGAGGATGACAATGGATGTGAAGTATAAAAATTTCATCTTATAAAATTTTTAATCTATGTAAATGAACAATTTTACTATTGATTATACTTTGCTATCTAGTGGGAAGACTTAACCAAAATCAATTAAATTAAAGTTGAATAATGAACAATTAAATGCAATTGAACCATTCTTGACTGATGTTCAAAAGAGGAAAAGGAAAAGATAGTTGGTGGAAATTTACTTGTTACATTAGCTCTTCCTATTGTGAAAAAAATTCTTGAATATCTAACAAAAAAGAAGGAAGATAAAGGACTAACACAACATGGAGGTGGATTTCTTACACTGTGATTAGCTGCATTACCATATTTAACAACTATTGGCTCGCTTGCTGTTGGATCTGCAGCAATTGCAAATGCAATCATAAACAAGAAAAAAGCTGATAAAGAATTAGAAGAACAGAAAAGACATAATCAAGCAATGGAGAAGAAAGCCAGAACTGGACTAAAGAAAGCAAAAAAATTTTCCAAAAAGTAATTGATAAATATCCTAATGCATTAAGTAATTTCGATAAAGAAACACTTGCTAAACCATTGAAAATTAAACATTTTCTTAGTGTATATATGATTGATGAATTACCAAATCTTCCAAAAGAATATGGATGTAGAATAGCTAATTTAGATACATCTGATCATATTGGTACTCATTGTATTTGTTATTATACAGCTAAAAATTTAAAATTTGTTTTTGAATCTTTTGGTGGTAATATACCAAAACAGCTAGTGAAGTATTTAGAAAAAAATGAACAGTACTACAATACAGAAAGAATACAACATTTTCATGAAGTAATTTGTGGTCATTTGTGTCTATTTGTTTTAAAATTGTTATGTGAGAATTATAAAAGTTTAATGAAATTTTGGATTTAATAAATGGACATTTTTGGAAATAAAATAGGTCAAACGGAAGGGCTTAGCACACATGCATTCAGTCTAGAAAAAATTGAAGAAAATGTGATCAAGCAATTTCGATCAATTTCGATGGCAAAGATAGCCAATGCAATGAAACAATTTCAGAAAGAAGTTTCAGAAAAGAGCTTCATATCAGCACACACTCTGCTGCACTCATTCTGGATTGCAGAAAGAATTTAATGCTATTTTTAAAGTAACTAGAGGTTATATTGGCTTCAAGGGTAGAAGACTTGCAAATGTAAATGATCCAACTCATGCAAAGGATGCAGTGAACAAACATTATTTCGATAATGAGTTAGATGACATTAGTCATCGTCTATCAAATGTTGTTACAAAACCTGAATACCCAAGCATTCCAACAGAGTTCAACAATTATTTTACCAAATGCGAAGTAGAAAAAGCTTTTTCGGATTATTTCTAAAAAAAAAAAGGTTTAACTCCATACTTAGAAGAGTTAAGTAATCTTAAAGACAAAGTATATGATAAACAAACAATTAAATTTACTTTTATGACAGGAGGCGAGCACAAAATGAACAATCTCAAATACGATTTCATGCTTAAAAGAATTATTACTATATATATTATATATATATATATATATTATAATATATATTATATATTATAATATATTATATATATAATGTATATATAATATATAATATATACACATATTATATATATTACATATAAAACACTATATGTAATTATATATATTATTATTATAATTATTATTATAAGAATATAAACAGAATTAAAAGCATCTGTTGCTGAAAGATTCGACAGAACATTGAAAGAAAAGATGTGGAAGAAATTTGCTCTTCAAGGAAATTACTAATGGATCGATCTAGTTTCGAAACTAGTTGGCAAATACATTAACACAGTTCATGGAACTATAAAAATGAATCCAACAAAGGTTAATGAAAATAACTATAACATAGTCATTATTGTGCCTAATGAAAAAGCTAGTCCATTTAAAAAAAAAGGATATAAAATTAGGATCAGTAAACTTAAATATACCGCCAATTAGTCAACAGAAATTTTTGAAATTGAAGATGTGATTCATTCTAATCCAATCATGTATAAACTGAAAGATATTGAAGGTAACTTTTACGAGCAAGAGCTACAGAAAACGAAATATCCAGATGTGTATCTCACTGAAAAAGTTCTGAGAAAGGAAGGGGATGAAGTTTATGTTACATCATTGTGATTTGATAATTCGCAGAACAGTTGGGTAGATAAAGAAAACATAATTTCACAGGAATAATGAGATTCCCCTGGATTTTTGTGAGGGGACTGTCAGTCCCCCTTCAAATTTTTATATTTATTAAATAAAATTTTTCTATATAATTGTACCAAACACTGCGAATGAAGAAACTATCATTTTCATTCTTTCTATATGTTTGTTAGTGTGATGATGATATAATATCTACATTCATAAATCAATTAAGTGATGAAAGTGTGAATTATTTATATGATCTCAATGGAGATGAAATTTGTATTGTTTATGAATATTACAAGCGACAGCACTACAGCTATCAAGCCCACAGCATGAAAGAGGATTCATTTATTAAGGGCATATTTTAATGATTAATGAAAATTTTATCTAAATAAATGCAAGTGCACAAGAAGTGTAAAAAATGCGAAGTGGAGAAGTCAAATGATAACTTTTATTCAAATAAATATGCAAAGGATAAGCTTTCATATGCTTGTAAAGAATGTACTAGAATCCTTTATAGAACAGCATATGATAGTAAAAAAGATCGTTTTGAACAGTTTATTTCTATTTATAAGAGTCCTATGGCAACGTTTAAAGATATGAAGGATTGTCTTCACTTTTACAAACAACAACAACAACAAGAATTAAATAGAAAACAACATTATAAAATATGTATTGGCTGTCAAGAAATTAAAGATCTTTGCTGTATACACTTAAGTCATTTATCCATGGTCACGCTTGCAAGTGGATGGGAGACTTGACAACTAGAAAATAGACAAAAAAGAAAAATAGTGTGTAAGTGTGGAAAAGAAGTAGTTAAAAGCGATCTGAAAAAACATTTACAAACAAATAGTCACATCAAAATGATAATTCTCACTTTTTGCAAAGCTAATGTTTTCTATTCTTTAATAAATGGAAGCCTCTCTGAGAGATTTCACTATGTGATTTTTGCAGAAGGAATAATTTACGAGTACACAACAGATTTAGAAAAGATAATTTAATTGATTTAATTGTTTCAAATAATTTCCACTGCTCATTTGTTTCAAAAGCTAATGAAAATGTATCTATAATAAAAGATAATAAATATGATGCATCTCTGAGAGTTATCAGAGTCGCTCAACTTCGTGATTATTGAAAATGGAATGGTTTGCAAGGATATAGCGGATTTAAAAAGGATGATCCTATCAGCTTAATCACTTCAAACAATTTGCTAGGTCCTACAAGTGCTCTCAAAAATTTGAAAGTAAGTGAACTCAAAGCTAAAGCTAAAAGTCTTGGCATTAGAGGATACACTACATTAAAGAAATCAGAATTAATTAACAATGTAAATTTCACTCAGATGTATTCCAAAAGACCAGATCAAGAACAAAGCATGTACCTAATATACATTATTTTTTTCAGATTTGATGATGATATTATTGAAAAGCCTCATCTGCCAAGAAAGGAAAAAATAATGAGGTTGGATCAAATTTCCCGATTTAGTAACAAAATATTTGATCAAGAAAAGGAAGCTGAGCCATCTAAAAAGCATTTATCTGACATTAAAGAAATTAAATCGAAATTTAATGAAATATTTAAAGTGTGGTCTGTTGACTATATAATTGTCTTTAACGATGCTAACATTGCCAAACTCGATACTGTTAGTGAGAAAACAGATTACATAACGAAAGCACTCAATTCTATGGTAGATGTAGCTAAAAAGTGGACTAATTTAATGAAAGGAGATAAGCTGAATATAACAGTCAATGATCCAAAAATGTTTTATCCGATTTCTGCAGGTTATAATGCATCGAATAGTACTCGAGAATCTGTTAAAGTTTCGTGCAATAAAATTAGGGACATCTTAACATCTGATGAGACTGTTTATATAGCAGAAAGATCGTTTAATATTCAGATGATAGCAATTCCTAGAGGCCAAGGTGGTAATGGCAAAAAATAATTAATCAAGCTTAAGACAAAAAGACTAGGAGCTGAATCACAAGAATTAATAACAATGGTAATCTGTGCTGTCCTAGAGCTGTAATTCTAGTTTTGACGTACCAAACAAATAATATTTTGGGAAGAGATCTCACTGATAATGAAATTAAGAAAATGAGAGTAGGAGACAAATACAAATTGCAGAAATAGTTACCTGATACACTATGTAATCAGTTGGGTGAATACAATGAAGAAGGATTTACTTTAGATGATACACTACTGGCCATTAAAATTGCTACACCAAGAAGAAATGCAGATGATAAACGGGTATACATCGGACAAATATATTATACTAGAACTGACATCTGATTACATTTTCACGCAATTTGGGTGCATAGATCCTGAGAAATCAGTATCCAGAACAGCCACCTCTGGCCATAATAACGGCCTTGATACGCCTGGGCATTGAGTCAAACAGAGCTTGGATGGCGTGTACAGGTACAGCTGCCCATGCAGCTTCAACACGATACCACAGTTCATCAACAGTAGTGACTGGCGTATTGTGACAAGTCAGTTGCTCAGCCACCATTGACCAGACGTTTTCAATTGGTGAGATATCTTGAGAATGTGCTGGCCAGGGCAGCAGTCGAACATTTTCTGCATCCAGAAAGGCCCGTACAGGACCTGCAACATGCGGTCGTGCATTCTCCTGCTGAAATGTAGGGTTTCACAGGGATCGAATGAAGGGTAGAGCCACGGGTCGTAATTCATCTGAAATGTAGCGTCCACTATGAAAAGTGCTGTCAATGCGAACGAGAGGTGAACGAGACGTGTAACCAATGGCACCCCATACCATACGCCAGTATGGTGATGATGCATACACGCTTCCAATGTGTGATCACCGCGATGTCGCCAAACACGGATGCAATCATCATGATGCTGTAAACAGAACCTGGATTTGTCCGAAAAAATGAAGGTTTGCCATTCGTGCACCCAGGCTCGTCGTTGAGTACACCATCGCAGGCGCTCTTGTCTGCGATGCAGCGTCAAGGGTAACCGCAGCCATGGTCTCCGAGCTGATAGTCCATGCTGCTGCAAACGTCATCGAACTGTTCGTGCAGATGGTTGTTGTCCTGCAAACGTCCCCATCTGTTGACCCAGGGATCGAGACGTGGCTGCACAATCCATTACAGCCATGCGGATAAGATGCCTGTCATCTCGACTGCTAGTGGAAAACAACGCAGCTACAAATATTTAAATAGCACCATTCACTATATCAAATGCAAGGATTACATTGTATGATATGTTAAATAAACTAGGAGAATCTGTTGCATATTTTGATACGGATCCTTGATATATTGATAATGGAAAAAAATACTGTGGAAACAGGTTGTATGCTGGGTGAATGGACGGATGAATTAGGAAATAATTGGATTACAGATTGGGCTCCAACAGGTCCAAAAAGTTACTATTATAAGAAATATGATGCAAAAACAGAATTGAAGATGAAAGGATTCACTCAAATTACAGAAATATTCAAAAGTTGAATGGCGAGTCTATGATAAGGCTAATAGAAAGTGAAGTAAAAGAAGAGATACAGTCAAAATACAATCAGATAACCACAGATGTTGATACTAAAAATCTGGTTAACAAACAGGTTAAGAAATAATTTTCATTTCAGTATGATAAAAGAGTTGTTCTAGAAAATAATGATACAATGCCTTATGGTTATTAAAAATTATTTATTATACAACAAATTTTAATAATCATAAAATTTTCATCTTGTTAAATTTTTTAATCTATTTCTTCTGAGGTAAATAAGATATTCATACCACATTCGTTATAGAAATAGAATAAATTAGTTAGTTGCATTTTGTTGTGTTCTATATAACAGAACGCAGCATGTCATTCTCAATGGAGAGGAGTCTTCAAAGTAAGAGTGATTTCAGGTGTTCCGCAGGGGAGTGTCGTAGGTTCAAATGGCTCTGAGCACTATGGGACTCAACTGCTGTGATCATAAGTCCCCTAGAACTTAGAACTACTTAAACCTAACTAACCTAAGGACATCATACACATCCATGCCCGAGGCAGGATTCGAACCTGCGACCGTAGCGGTCGTGCGGTTCCAGACTGTAGCGCCTTTAACCGCTCGGCCACTCCGGCCAACGAGTGTCGTAGGACCGTTGCTATTCACAATATACATAAATGACCTTGTGGATGACATCGGAAGATCACTGAGGCTTTTTGTGGATGATGCTGTAGTATATCGAGAGGTTGTAAGAATGGAAAATTGTACTGAAATGCAAGAGGATCTGCAACGAATTGACGCATGGTCCAGGGTATGGCAACTGAATCTCAATGTAGATAAGTGTAATGTGCTGCGAATACATAGACAGAAACATCCCTTATCATTTAGCTACAATATAGCAGGTCAGCAACTGGAAGCAGTTAATTCCATAAATTATCTGGGAGTACGCATTAAGAGTGATTTAAAATGGAATGATCATATAAAGTTGATCGTCGGTACAGCAGATGCCAGACTGATATTCATTGGAAGAATCCTAAGGAAATGCAATCCGAAAGCAAAGGAAGTAGGTTACAGTACGCTTGTTTGCCCGCTGCTTGAATACTGCTCAGCAGTGTGGGATCCGTACCAGATAGGGTTGATAGAAGAGATAGAGAAGATCCAACGGAGAGCAGCGCGCTTCATTACAGGATCATTTAGTAATCGCGAAAGTGGTACGGAGATGATACATAAACTCCAGTGGAAGACTCTGCAGAAGAGACGCTCAGTAGCTCGGTACGGGCTTTTGTTGAAGTTTCGAGAACATACTTTCACCGAGGAGTCAAGCAGTATATTGCTCCTTCCTACGTATATCTCGCGAAGAGACCATGAGGACAAAATCAGAGAGTTAGAGCCCACACAGAGGCATACCGACTATCCTTATTTCCACGAACAATACGAGACTGGAATAGAAGGTTCCTCATGGTCTCTTCGCGAGATATACATAGGAGGGAGCAATATACTGCTTGACTACTCGGTGAAAGTATGTTCTCGAAACTTCAACAAAAGCCCATACCGATCTACTGAGCATCTCTCCTGCAGAGTCTTCCACTGGAGTTTATCTATCATCTCCGCACCACTTTCCCGATTACTAAATGATCCTGTAACGAAGCGCGCTGCTCTCGGTTGGATCTTCTCTATCTCTTGTATCAACCCTATCTGGTACGGATCCCACACTGCTGAGCAGTATTCAAGCAGCGGGCGAACAAACGTACTGTAACCTACTTCCTTTGCTTTCGGATTGCATTTCCTTAGGATTCTTCCAATGAATATCAGTCTGGCATCTGCTGTACCGACGATCAACTTTATATGATCATTCCATTTTAAATCACACTTAATGCGTACTCCCAGATAATTTATGGAATTAACTGCTTCCAGTTGCTGACCTGCTATATTGTAGCTAAATGATAAGGGATCTTTCTGTCTCAAGGTACCCTCCGCCACACACCGTCAGGTGACTTGCGGAGTATGGATGTAGATGTAGATATTTCTAACTTCTTGGTTACAGAGTGATAAACTTTTAAAAATGACGAATAGGCTTTAATGTAATTTTGTAGGTAAATTATTAATTAGCAAATTAGAATCCACTATTAGCTTTACGGTCATATAAAAGGGAGAATCCAAATTTTCTGTTTTCTCCCATATTTCTATATCAGTTTCCTCATAGTTATCAAAGTACTTTTTGTATTCTTCTCCATAAATTCTCTTTAATACACTAACACGTTCAGTATGATCCTCACTCCTCAAGTGTTCTATAATTAATGGTCGTTTAAAATATTCTTTGCAAATATTACACTCAATTTGTTTCTCTCTTGGATTATTACTTCTTTCGACAAAGATGTCAAATTGAAATTCATCCCACACATTAGTCATATTTATATAGATTAAATATTTAAAAGGTTATTAAAATTTTGTTCTATATAAATGGACACTCTACTGAAGAAGCTCAATAGTGCAAGCAATTCTAATCTGTTTACAAGAGTAGTGAGCTTGAGGTAAATTAGTGTTATTACATTACTGATTGTGAACGTTTAAAAACTAGGTATAGGGAGAAAATTTCTCTAGAGCTCGATAATAAACTTAAAATTATTTTGCCAGAAAGGTTCAATACAATAATAAGTAACTGGGACTTTCAATTTTTTAAAGATGGTGATATGAAACTAAAATATAAAGGAATGAAAAGAACTAAGATAATGAATTTCATGATCTGGAGTTCGTTGCGTAGCTGCAGAATTTGATTGAAAATTTTTGAAAATTTTTTATTTTTTTGTTGATATGTTAGCTTGCATCCGATTATAGAAAAATTTTAGGAAGTAGGTGGCTAGTCGGCTCAGCCTAACTTTTTATAAGAAAATAAAAAACATATTAAATTACCTGCAAGTGCACCCAATCTACCCACTTACTACTAGTGTAAATTATTTCTGTGTATTCCTGATATAAGAGTAACATGACACAACGCAGTTTGAAGTAGGTCCAGTACCTAAACAATCGCTGATATTCGCATTCAGCTTATTGTAAAGGCAGAATATACTATGAACATGACATGTCTCTTAGTCTGCCTTATGAAACTCGCAAAACGAGAAAATAGCTGTGAAATGCATTAAAATAATAGGTTTATGTAATGTCTGTGTCATTTTTCAAACAACTTAAGGGAATTCAGCCAGGTAATATCTACAGCGACCGCCGACATTTCGGCGGGAGTACACCCCGCCATTTTCAAAGCAAAAATTGCAGTTTGTGCCTCGAAAAATAGAGGGGTGTACTTCCGCCGAAATATGGCGGTAGCTGTAAATATTACCTTGCTGCATTCCCGTAAGTTGTTTGAAAAGTTTATACGCCAGGAGAAACTCAGGTCTCACTCTGTGTCATTTTTTTGGTAGCAGCAGCAGTAGTAGTAGTATTAGAATAAGGAAAAGATTATGATCAGGATTTTCTCGGTGGTCCTTATAGAGGTGAAGGATAAGAATGTGCACGGGTGAGGAAGGATATGTCAGATTCTTTTTATACCAGTCCTGTTCTCGCATTAAGCGGTTTAGATAAACCACAAAAAATGTGAATCTCGATCAGTGGATGGAAATTGCATAATCGCTCCTCTCAACTGTGGGTGAACCACTGCATGCACATACTAAAATTAGCACTATTAAAGAGGATATCCTCGGAGCAAACGTCAGTATTTCGTGCTATAAAGAGCTGTTTGATGCAAAATAATTCGTTGTGACATTCGTTCTATTTCGAATGGATCCCGAAATAAAGGACTGCAAACATTTATTATTATTACAATTATTATTATTATTATCATTATTATGAAACAGTCCCTTCCTCTTAACTGTTATGTATTAGTGATAATTTCGTATTCCTGAAATTACAAATTTAACATTCATAACCCCTTTCAGTAGTATGCGATAAATTTACATGAGATAATTTACGTCAAATCACTAATGAATAAACTGGGTAGTTACTTTGTATTTTATCTGTTTTTAAAATAATCTTTTACACATAGCAATCCAACAACTATATTTTAAGCACCAACTTTTTAAACTCAAAATTCCTCTTGTAATACTGCTCATACTGAAATATTCCCTATCAATTGAATGACTTTTCCGTCTCTAATGACTGCGCTGTCGACTAGATGCTAGACTCTAGTATTCCTTATTTTAAAATGGTTTTTACTGTGTGAGACAGAATGTGGACTATAATATTACTTTCCATCAACATCGAGGTGATTGGAGGTGGCTGCCCAAATTCGATGGAGGACTGGGAAAGAAATGGGTGGCGATGATTTTGAAGGAAACATGTCAACACCACGCTAAACCTAAATATTTATTCTGTGACGGATCCAGTGTCTCAATCAATACTCTACAGAGGAGTTACAGGAAATTTCAATAAACAAATGCCACATAAAAGTACATGTTGAACTGCAGCTCATAGTAAATTCTTAACAGATTCTGCGAAATTACTCCATCTAACTTCACTGGCTCACACAACATCAAAACGCGGTCTGAGGAGCCCTGTCACGGTCCGTGCGGCTCCCCTCGTCGGAGATTCGAGTCCTCCCTCGGGCAGGGGTGTGTGTGTTGACCATTGAGTAAATTAGTTTAAGTTAGACTAAGTGGTGTGTAGGCTTAGGGACCTATGACCTGAGCAGTTTGGTCCCATAAGACCTTACTACAAATTTCCAATTTACAACATCAAAAACATCGTAGTTATGGCTAATGTAGTCGTATTTAATAATATATAATTAGTAGACGTTCACCCGAAAGTTACAGCATGCTACCGAGCCGAGTCGTGCCAAACTAAACATTGTTATGAAATTGTGAAGGAGGTAGGTAAGTGTGTTCTTTATAAAACACCCAAGATATGTGAGGGTTACGTTAAATGTTCCCTGTCTAGCACAGCGGTAATGAAAGAATGGAGTATTAGAATTATAGGTCCCAAAATACGGCTTGAACGATTTAGGGAAACCACAAAAAATCAAAATCTTGATGGGGTGTTTATACACGTTGCGTCAAAATCTATGTCAAATGTAAACTCCATCAGAATAGTTGTTTTAATGTAGCTGTATAACGTAAGTTTCATTCAAATGTATTAAAAAGACTATCTTGTCGTCATAAAATTTCTTTGTTTTCGACATACTAGCATGAAGAATTACTAGTTCAAAATTGGCGACTTTTATAGGGAGTCCTGACTTTCACTTACAATTAAGTGTGAGCATACTGGCTACTTTTTGGAACTGTGCCCGTGTGGAGTAATAAGTTATTTGTATTTTCTGCTACCAGTCCCTTTTATTTGTTTTATGTTTAACATAACATAATATGTTTCGAGCATGCAGATAGGCAGAACATGCTCGAAATGCGTTGCGTTATGTTAAATTAAACATAAAAAATTCAAGTGACTGACAGCGAAAATACAAATAAATAATTCACTTGTAATCGTTAATAAATGGGTGACAGAGTTCCAACACTGTCATTGTTTTCCTGGATATGCTTCACATGTAGGGCATCCCCAAACAAGATCTGGTAAAGTTTCTGTGTTTACTCATCGACTTTTCGATAAAGTGTTTGAATGTCATATACAATGAAGAGTCATTGACAAATATCGATATTTTTAATTTATCTTCTTTTCACTACATCAAAAAATATTGAATGCATTTGCAAGAAGTTATCTGGTTTCAAACAGGATTTTTGATATTATTTAAACTTGTAATATGATAGACCTGTTATTGTCAATTTACAGTTAACTTTTCGTCAATAAATTTAGCTTTTAGAAAACATTTTAACGTTCTCACTGCTTATAACATAAAGAAAATTTGTAAAGTTGGTTAACCTATGTTTATACGGACATCACAGAGAAAATAATTATTTGAAACTGAAAATACTATTTTGAAACCAGCGACATCAATGGTTTCCAAATTTCCACATACACTCCTGGAAATGGAAAAAAGAACACATTGACACCGGTGTGTCAGACCCACCATACTTGCTCCGGACACTGCGAGAGGGCTGTACAAGCAATGATCACACGCACGGCACAGCGGACACACCAGGAACCGCGGCGTTGGCCGTCGAATGGCGCTAGCTGCGCAGCATTTGTGCACCGCCGCCGTCAGTGTCAGCCAGTATGCCGTGGCATATGGAGCTCCATCGCAGTCTTTAACACTGGTAGCATGCCGCGACAGCGTGGACGTGAACCGTATGTGCAGTTGACGGACTTTGAGCGAGGGCGTATAGTGGGCATGCGGGAGGCCGGGTGGACGTACCGCCGAATTGCTCAACACGTAGGGCGTGAGGAATCCACAGTACATCGATGTTGTCGCCAGTGGTCGGCGGAAGGTGCACGTGCCCGTCGACCTGAGACCGGACCGCAGCGACGCACGGATGCACGCCAAGACCGTAGGATCCTACGCAGTCCCGTACGGGACCGCACCGCCACTTCCCAGCAAATTAGGGACACTGTTGCTCCTGGGGTATCGGCGAGGACCATTCGCAACCGTCTCCATGAAGCTGGGCTACGGTCCCGCACACCGTTAGGCCGTCTTCCGCTCACGCCCCAACATCGTGCAGCCCGCCTCCAGTGGTGTCGCGACAGGCGTGAATGGAGGGACGAATGGAGACGTGTCGTCTTCAGCGATGAGAGTCGCTTCTGCCTTGGTGCCAATGATGGTCGTATGCGTGTTTGGCGCCGTGCAGGTGAGCGCCACAATCAGGCCTGCATACGACCAAGGCACACAGGGCCAACACCCAGCATCATGGTGTGGGGAGCGATCTCCTACACTGGCCGTACACCACTGGTGATCGTCGAGGGGACACTGAATAGTGCACGGTACATCCAAACCGTCATCGAACCCATCGTTCTACCATTCCTAGACCGGCAAGGGAACTTGCTGTTCCAACAGGACAATGCACGTCCGCATGTATCCCGTGCCACCCAACGTGCTCTAGAAGGTGTAAGTCAACTACCCTGGCCAGCAAGATCTCCGGATCTGTCCCCCATTGAGCATGTTTGGGACTGGATGAAGCGGCGTCTCACGCGGTCTGCACGTCCAGCACGAACGCTGGTCCAACTGAGGCGCCAGGTGGAAATGGCATGGCAAGCCGTTCCACAGGACTACATCCAGCATCTCTACGATCGTCTCCATGGGAGAATAGCAGCCTGCATTGCTGCGAAAGGTGGATATACACTGTACTAGTGCCGACATTGTGCATGCTCTGTTGCCTGTGTCTATGTGCCTGTGGTTCTGCCAGTGTGATCATGTGATGTATCTGACCCCAGGAATGTGTCAATAAAGTTTCCTCTTCCTGGGACAATGAATTCACGGTGTTCTTATTTCAATTTCCAGGAGTGTATTACGAAGGTATGTTTGAAGGTAATGCCTCCGAATGTTTTATGTGTAAATTCTTAGAGTTTTATAAATAAAATAAACGTTATTAACGCTTTAAATTTTTATTTTTCATGTCTACATATTTGCTTCCCTACGTAGTCATCTGGCGACGAACACTTTTCTCCCAACGAGAGATCAGTTTATTGATACCGTCCGTAGAATGTTTGACTTTGTTGATGGAGCCACAACTTCTAATCTACGTGCACCACTTCATCCTATCGAAGTGAAGTCCTCGAAGGCGTTTTTTAAGTTTTGGCTATAGATGGAAGTCGGATGGGGCCACGTCGGGGCTAAATAGAGCATGATCGATGACCGTGAGCTCAAGACGACAGACTGTTGCAAATGTCACAGCGTTGGTATGTGGTCTAGCATTGTCATGCTGAAGGAGAGGGTGCTCCATGAATGGACGAACTCGTGGAATTCGAAACTCGATTACAGCACGCCATTCCTCGTACACCACCATGTTAGACGCCACAATTCGGAGCCCTCTAGCGGCAGAGGGCTGAAAATATGTAGACATGAAGAATAAAGGTATAGACTCTCAATAATGTTTGTTTTATTTAAAAAGAATTAAGAGTTTTCATAAAATAAATTCGAAGGCATTACTTTTCAGTATGTCCTCGTATCTCAGTTCAGTGTTGAATCAAAAGCATTATATTCATGTTAGTGAGTTCTTCCGCCACTATGCTGTAGGACGGTTTCATATATAACGTGAAGAGCTAACAAACTGAGTTTTGTTCCACTACTGTATGTAGTGGCCATCATCAAGCAAGAACTGTCTACCGTTCACAAATGAGACAGTTTCCTGCGTACTAAATATAGAATTAAGGGAGCTCTGAACATGGAGGAAATATATTGATATTATCGGTACATCGACAGTGTAATATCAAAATATAGATGTCAGTATTATTTGTACAAAACATTGAAATTCACCATTTGTCGCTATATCGTTGTCACCTGATTCCGAAACTGGAACCACAAATGAGAAACATCGAGTAATTACCCAATATTACATCGGAAATTAGTGGTTTATGAAACAGTTGATTAGGCATATTAGAAGATACAGTACAATGAATTTTCTATGAGAAATTAACTATGAAAAAATTTTGTGCAAGATGTTTTCGGCATTTGTTGAATTCTAATCAAAATCTAATTTTTAATGGAATTTTTCTAGAACGTGAGGTAGGTTTTTTAAAAAATCCACTTGTTTTTGAGGGCCGATTTGTTGTTTTCGCTGATGAAACGTTAAAAACGAAATAGCGATCAAAACCAGGGATTCCTACCAAAAAAGCGAACTCTGTTCCGTCTACCATAAACGTTACAACGTTATCACTCGGTTCCAGGCGTGCGTAAAGGAGTCTTATTTATGAGTACGTTCGAATGTGTAAAATAAATAACTACTTGTGAATGGTTCCGAAGTCTTTTGGCTAAAAAAGTGCGTCACAAGCAGCAGTGCTGGAGAAGAAACAGGGCAAATTATCCACCCAGATGTGTGGTTTTGCATCAGGAAAACAAGGATCTGAGATGGGCATTGCTGAGTAACCTATTTGTGGCTGTTTTTTCCCCCTCACTCCGAGGATGAAAACTAATCACCTCGTCCTCGCAGGTTGCTTTGACAAGAATGGTGGAGCGTCGACGCTGACGTTCTAGAAGAAGCGCCCCAGCACTCGACTGTACCGATTTAGGAAAACCATGTAAAACCAGAGATGTGAATTATATCAGATACGTGTGTTTGAAATGCAAATACAAAGTGCAAAATACCAGTTTTTATTTTGCATTTGAATTTTTTTTTTCAATAAGCATTTTGTATTTTATTTGAAACGCTCAAAATGTATATCGTATTTGTAAAATGCAAAATCCTTCTCTTGAATTTTATTTTATTTCGTACTTCATAATTTTAATTCATTTAGTGAGTCCTTTGCTTAAACAAAAATAGTTCCACGACAGACACAAATGGCGCAATAAGAGTCAAAGGTGAATATGACCATGACTCTAATTATTAGGAAAGGCAGTAAGACTTGGGAACACATTATACTTTAACATTATCGTTTGTTTCATGTAAAACGTACCGGCATCGTCTGATGACGCCTAGTGATCTCAAAAGGAAGTGAAGGAAGGCGAGAGCGAGCTCAATATCGCAATTTTGTAATGTCCCCAATTTACTCACGAGCTTCATTCAGTTTTACAGTGACACCTATAACTTTGTTAACAGTGTCTACATCTATGGAATACTTGAAGAACTGCTTTCTCTTTCCGTTGGAGCGATTAGTATCGAAAGTTTTTAATTAATCGTCAACGTGTTAAACATCATAATATGGTTATATCTAGTAATCTAACCTAAAATGATATTCCACCTTCATCGATCTTCATTTGATGTCTAAAACTGTGTTCAAACTTTTTAATATACACTAGCTGGAGTACCCGGGGTCGTTCGATAGTCTGCCTTTTCTGGACTTCATAATGTACCCTAATGTACCTGAAGGTCAATATTATCCCACTCTCAGGAATTGTCTGTCTACTTTCCCTACGCGACGAGAAATCGCCTTGGCCCCTAGTTATTTTAGTGCCGTGTCGGTATATTTCGGAACAGTTCGTGCCGATTGGCTTGTGTTTTCATACTCTCCTCCTTTTGAACGACTGTTTCCCTTTGATGGACTGATATGAGTTGACATAGGTGCAACACGAAAGAAGAAATATTTGAGCAATTATTGATGTTAAAATCAGTGAAACAAAAGGATGGAAGACGTTCAGTAACTAGAGGTGTTTTATTTGAATAAAAGTACTTTGAAAATACGTATCAGAGGTTTAGCAAACGAAGAAGAAGAGTCAGCAGAAATTTTCAAACAGGCCAAGGTAGACTTAGCTTCCATAACGGACACAAAGAAAAAGCTAAAGGGTAGCAAATATGTAGGAGAACATCTGATGTTGTCTAGTGGAACACGAAAACAGGAGAGAGTAAACAAAGCTGTTGTCATTTACAGTACATAAGAGATGGGAAAAGAGAATTATAGGGTGCAATTATATAAATGCAAGAATTATGGTTTTATCTTCAAAGAAGGGAGACAAAACTTGGCGATCATTGTAGTTTACGCACCTGATGAAGGGAAGAAAGAGGAGTGTACAAATTTCTATGACAAACTGTAATCGGTTTTGGACAAGTATAACAATAAGCAGCAAATAATATTGACAGGATATTTAAAGGTAAGGACGGGGAATAAACCTATACCAAAGATTGTGGGAATGAGGGGGAAGATACCCATAAATATACATGGTCAGTTGGAGAATTTAAGTCTCTTATTGACTAACTTTTCACTAACGAAAAAGTGGAGGGCAAAGTAAGAAACGCAAGAGCGTAGAGGGGATATCGTAGATTCTGACCATTACTTGTTGGTATCTCAAATAGATAAGCGCACTAAATGGAGAAAGAACAAAAAGTTGACTGAAGAATAGATGAAGGAAGGAATCTATAAAGTATCTCTACTATATATCTACTAAATGAAAAAAGCATGCGAGACCTGTACCAGAAGAGACTTCGTCAAGAACTAGAGAAGAAAGAAGTAGAGGAAGAAATAGAGAAGGCATGGAAAAATATTGAAACTTCAGTTACGAAAGCTGCTGAAGAAGCTTTAGGAAAAAGTAAAAGAAAGCACTCGATAATGTTATAAGGAAAAAACAAACTGCTTATTTTAAGTTTCTCAATGAAAAAACAGGGGAGAATCATCAAATTTATAATCAAGAGAGAAATGCAGCAAATCGAGCAGTGAAACGAGCTTGTCAAGAATCTTGGGATACATTTACAAGCGTAATAGAAAACGATATTCACGGAAGGCAAACGATAGCTTATGAAACAATGAAAATGCTGAAACAAACAGAAAAAGAAGTTGTTCAAATACATAACATCCAACAAGCAAACGGAAAGAGCACTACAAGACGCCGGCTGGAGTGGCAGAGCGGTTCTAGGCGCTACAGTCCGGAACCGCGCGACTGCCACGATCACAGGTTCGAATCCTGCCTCGGGCATGGATGTGTGTGATGTCCTTAGGTTAGTTAGGTTTAAGTAGTTCTAAGTTCTAGGGCACTGATGACCTCAGCAGTTAAGTCCCATAGTGCTCAGAGCCATTTGAACCACTACAAGACCATGTGGTATGAAGAAAATTACTCTACAGGGATTTTAGTAGATGAACTTGAATAGGATGTGTAGACAATTTATCTGTGGATGAACTAAGAGAAGCCTTCAGCTCCACAGAAAGCAGAAAAGGTGCTGGTTTGGATAATATAAATGCTGAACTGCTAAAATATGGAGGCAGCCTACTGAAAAAGAGTTTACTACATTTATCTAACATGTGCTGGAGAATGGGATTATTCCTAAAGCAAGTTCATATGCAAAGATCATATCGCTATTTAAAAAGGGAGACTGCAATAGCAACGAGAACTATAGAGGAATCAGCTTACTTGACACCGCATACATAGTCTATGCTAGAATAGTGAACAAGAGGTTAAAGGTTATAGCTGAGAGTTTGTTAGGCGAAGCACAAATCGAACTTCGGAGGGGCACATCGATGACAGACTTAGTATTTATAATAAAACAAATAATCGAAAACCAGAGAGCGTATAATAGGGAAACCCATTTAGTATTCATTAATTTTATTAAGGTATGCGATAAATTTGTTAGAAACTGTGGAGCATTATGAAGAAAAGAGAATATCCAAAACACCTAACGAACGTTATAAAAAGTCTATACCAACACATGATTTTAATTTTAAATGTAAATTGCGCTCTAACACAGCCTATAGCTACGAACAAGCTAGTAAGACAAGGGTGCCGCATTTCACCTACACTTTTTAACATTTATTTAGATGATGCAATTCACAAATGGAAGGATATTTTTAACGAGGAATTAAGATTAACAGTAATTCTCGCTTGAATTGCCTTTTGTGTGCAGACGACGCTAAACCGCTGATGACCGAGAGAGGTGGCGCAGTGGTTAAACACTGGACTCGCATTCGAGAGGACGACGGTTCAATCCCGCGTCCGGCCATCCTGATTTAGGTTTTCCGTGATTTCCCTAAATCGCTCCAGGCAAATGCCGGGATGGTTCCTTTCAAAGGGCACGGACGACTTCCTTCCCCGTCCTTGCCTAATCCGATGAGACCGATGACCTCGCTGTCTGGTCTCCTTCCCCAAAAACAACAACAACAAACTGCTGATGGATAATAGATGACTTACAAAGGGCAATACATTTATTTGGTAAGGTTTGCGAAGAGTACCATTTGGCAATTTCAGAAAAAAGGGAAATATCCTGTAAGGACAAAAATTGTACTCAACAGTAGAACAACAGAACGGGTCAAACATTTTAATTATTTAGATTGTGACGTCATATATAAGTGGGACTGTGACATTGGGAAGAAATTAGCAACGTTTGGGGATATATGTTGAACAATAAACAGATGTCTAAACAATAAAACGAGGAAAGAAACAATTTTATAAGACAACGGCATTTCCAATGATTGTTTACGGAAGTGAACTGTGGGTTATAAGTCAGTATCAAAGAAGTCGCATACAAGCAACGGAGATGAGGTTGTAATAGCTGTAAAGCGATGCACATGAGCCGACAGATTTAGAAATTGGGAAATAAGGGAAGAGCTGAATATATTTAACATCCTAGACAAAATGCAAGAAAACAGAAAAAACTGGAATGAAGGTCTTGAAAGAATGAGCGGAGAAGGACTATCTCTGCAGGTAAGAAAATTTAAGCCAGTTAGGAGAAGAAGTCAAGGAAGACTGAGGAAGCTATGGGTACCGAATAGACAAAACAAAAAAAGACCTAATGCTTGAAGAGAAGATGATAATGATGATTACGTATTTTGCATTTTGTATTAAAATTATTTTATTTAAAACCATTTTGTATCTACATCTGAAACAGAAAAAAAAGTATTTGCATTTTGAAATTAAATACTTTCAATAAACTGTTTTGCACATCTCTGCGTAAAAACCTAAACGAAGCTTACCTGCGAGGAATCTCAGGGCAGGTGTCCCTACATACTACATACAGTATTTCGTTGTAGGATGGTGTGAGACAGAGCTGTGCTGTGACAGCGGAGCACGTGGTGGTACTGCGCACTTGACAGAGTAACACGTGTAGCTGTGGCCGGCTAAAAATAGCGCTCGCCTCCTGCCAGCCCTCGTTCCTGCTTTACCCGGGACCCCGCGACGTCCGACTTCACACCTCCATCTCACGGGACGCGCGTGCGGTTCGTGCTGGCTTCTTATAAAGTTACTGCATGTCCCACTACATCCATCCCGACAGATAAATATTTTTCTGTTGGGTACAATAGTGTACAGTGAACCTGCTCGTATGGCTTGACACTAAAATTGCGCTCTATCATAACTACGGTTCCGTAGTTTTGGTACAGCACATACATGACGTACTAAATGGTAGGCTTGCAGATGGTATTCGTTGTTTTAGTAAGGAAAGAAACATTAATGAATGTGTAAGACAGAAACTGACAGCGGCCAATTTCTCTTTGTTTCTTTTTCGTCTTTTTTTTTGTTTTGTTTGTTTTGCACATAATCAAAACCACACATCATTCAGTGTATCTTTTAGAGTTAGTCCATTATGTATTTTGTACCTTTACTGAATATAACTTTCACTTTATAAGTAATAAAAATTAGAAACATCTTCCATTTTATACAACCAAAGTAATTACTATTGATGCAGGTACACTATGGATGCACAAACATAAAAACGTATGTAATTATTGTTATTATTTTGCATTCAATAGAACGTTCTTCATCATGATCAAAGAAAAGAGGTTCCTGTTATTTTTGATAAATGCGAAAGTTGCTTACGAATAACATAACATGTTTTATACAGGGTGGTCCATTAATAGTGACCGGGCCAAATATCTCACGAAATAAGCATCAAACGAAAAGACTGCAAAGAACCAAACTCGTCTGGCTTGAAGGGGGAAACCAGATGGCGCTATGGTTGGCCCGCTAGAGGCGCTGCCGTAGATCAAACGGATATCAACGGCGTTTTCTTAAATAGGAACCCCCATTTTTATTACATATTCGTGTGGTACGTAAATGTTACGTAAATGTTACATGATACCACGTACTTATACGTTTGTGACTATTACAGCGCCATTTATCACTAAGCGAGAAAAGTGGTCCAACTCAAACATTCATAAGTACGTGGTATCACGTAACATTCCGCTAGTGTGGACGGTATTTGCTTCGTGATACATTACCAGTGTTAAAATGGACCGTTTACCAATTGCGGAAAAGGTCGATATTGTGTTGATGTATGGCTGTTGTGATCAAAATGGCCAACGGGCGTGTGCTATGTATGCTGCTCGGTATCCTGGACGACATCATCCGAGTGTCCTGATTGTTCGCCGGATAGTTACGTTGTTTAAGGAAACAGGAAGTGTTGAGCCACACGTGAGACGTCAACCACGACCTGCAAAAAATGATGATGCCCAAGCAGGTGTTTTAGCTGCTGTCGCGGCTAATTCGCACATCAGTAGCAGACAAATTGCGCGAGAATCGGGAATCTCAAAAACGCCGGTGTTGAGAATACTACATCAACATCGATTGCACCCGAACCACATTTCTATGCATCAGGAATTGCATGGCGACGACTTCGAACGTCGTGTACAGTTCTACCACTGGGCACAAGAGAAATTACGGGACGATGACAGATTTTTTGCACGCGTTCTATTTAGCGACGAACCGTCATTCACCAACAGCGCTAACGTAAACCGGCATAATATGCACTATTAGGCAACGGAAAATACACAATGGCTACGACAATTGGGAATCGACACAGAATTCATCAACCGACCACGGCATAACAGCCCGGATAATTATAATGGATACGACAAGTGGAACATCAGAGACCTTGGCGGGTTAATGTATGGTGCGGCATTATGGGAGGAAGGATAATTGGTCCCCATTTTATCGATGCAATGTAATTGGTACAATGTATGCGGATTTCCTACGTAATGTTCTATCAATGTTACTACAAGATGCATAACAGAATGGCGATGTACTTCCAACATGAAGGATGTCCGGCACATAGCTCGCGTGCGGTTGAAGTGGTATTGAATAGCATATTTCATGACAGGTGGATTGTTCGTCGAAGCACCATACCATGGCCGGCACGTTCACCGGATCTGACGTCCCCGGATTTCTTTATGTGGGGACAGCTGAAGGATATTTGCTATCGTGATCCACCGACAACGCCTGACAACATGCGTCAGCGCGTTGTCAATGCATGTGCGAACATCACGGAATTCGAACTACTCGCTGTTGAGAGGAATATCTTTACACGTATTGTCAATTGCATTGAGGTTGTCGGACATCATTTTGAGCATTTATTGCATTAATGTGCTATTTACAGGTAATCACGCTGTAACAGCATGCGTTCTCAGAAATGATAAGTTCACAAAGGTACATGCATCGCATTGGAACAACCGAAATAAAATGTTCAAACGTACCTACGTTCTGTATTTTAATTTAAAAAATCTACCTGTTACCAACTGTTCGTCTAAAATTGTGAGTCATATGTTTGTGACTATTACAGCGCCATCTATCACAAAGTCAAAAAAGTGGTCCAACTAAAACATTCATATTTCTGTACGTACTACACGAATATGCAATAAAAAACGGGCATTCCTGTTTTTAAAAAACGCAGTTGATATCCGTTTGACCTACGGCAGCGCTATCTAGCCGGCAAACCATAGCGCCATCTGGTTTCCCCCTGCCTGCTAGAGAAGTTTCGTTCTTTGTAGTCGTTTCATTTGACCCTTATTTCGTGAGATATTTGGCCTGGTCACGACCAATGGAGCACCCTGTGTAATTTCGACAAAGTACGAACATTTAAGGGTAGGCTTTACCGTAACTGTTACTGACATCGAATGAAACAACAATTTTACTGTTACCAGTCACTGTTTATTTATTTCCACGACACGTTTCAAAGGTTCAAACCTCCTTCATCAGGTGGATTTACGTTTGTTAGTATGAATACATGTGTGTTATGTTACAATTTTTGGAGGAATTTGTGGCAATGTCTCCAGTGGTCACAGGTTCATTTCACTGTCGTAACACATCACGGGGATATTGTCATATTTTGTAAATAAAATATTTGCTCCATGTCACTGGGCCACAATCTTTCTCGATTGGTTTGAAGAACGTTCTGTGCAATTTGAGGCAATGGTTTGGCCACACAGATCGCCCGACACGAATCCCAGCCAACATTTATTACACATAATCGAGAAGTCATACGTGCTTAAAATCCTGTACCGGCAACTCTTTCGCGATAATGGACGGCTATAGAGGTATCACAGCTTAATATTTCTGCAGGGGACTTCCAACAATTTATTGAGTCCGTGCCACGTCGAGTTGCTACACTACGCCGGGCACGAGGAGGTTCGACACGTTGTTAGGAGGTGTCCCACGACCTTCGTCATCTCGGTGTGTGTTGAACATACGTCATCAGACTTATCCTCCAGTCGTTGTGAGCGTTCCAAATCTCAGAGCCATTCTCGTCATTCAAGTACCTTCTCAGTTATTACATCGCTGTATACACCACATTCTATTTCTTCCACCACGGCAAAAATCCCTGTAAATAGCGGGAATTGAACTTGGCTCCTCCACACGGTATGCACAAGATGTCCGCTCACCTACGTAGAAAAATTTTCAGACGTACAAGTAGGTTCGGACACAATACACCAAGGTAGTGTTATACGACCATTACTGTTCACAATATACTAAGTCCATGTCCTTAATAGCATTTTTGGCCACATTAGGAATGTAGGGGTGGCTCGTATTCTAAAACTATATGGTAGGTTTTTGGAGGTATGTGGCACCAGATGACAACTCACAGCTCAAGCGATTACCGTAAATTACTGGCTTGTTGTTTATGAGTATTAAGCTGGCGCGGTAAATGTGTTCGAGCGTCAGGCGTTTCAGTCTGGAACCGCGCGACCGCTACGGTCGCAGGTTCGAATGCTGCCTCGGGCATGGATGTGTGTGATGTCCTTAGGTTAGTTACGTTTAAGTAGTTCTAAGTTCTAGGGGACTGATGACCTCAGATGTTAAGTGCTCAGAGCCATTTTTTGAACTGTTCGTCCCGATAATGGCGTATCCGGACATGGCAGTCGACCTGGTGTAACAAGAAACGTGATATACTCTACCAGGCGACTCGTTTCCATCGATAGTTCAACCTTTATGATCTCGGGTCCACTGCTATCGTAACTGACGGTTTCGTTGGGTCAACATGGAACATGTAGAGGGTGTCAGCTGTAATAGCTTTTTCAACAATTTTCCAAGGCCTATAAGACTCGTACCTTTACCGGCATTGTACTCTGTCGTCAGACTTGCCACACTCGTCTCCTAACCTGCTTCACAGAGCGAGCAAGCCTTTTATCAATACGTTCTGTGATGAGGTGTAGACGTCCAACACCTTGTCATCTTCTAGTGGTTTGACCATCCTTCCATCACTTTCCATACATGCTAACGATAGTAGCACACGAACTGTCACCATGCGTGTTCCCAGATGCTGGCCCATAACAATTTGTTTCTCACTACAATCTCCATAACATCTCGAAATTTGCTGGTATCGTTTTCTAACACCCCGTTTGTCCACTCAGGTTGTCATTCAGCATACACATAGTCTTATTTTGGATTACAGCTTATTGACGGACTACTTGCCTGGAGCTTGCACTAGGGTTCATCTCAACATGCCGTAGAAACCGGTCCTCGCAATCCGCAGTCTGCCTTCTTCCTTGCACCCATGGTCACACAGGCGCCAGAAAGGAGTTGAAATGTAGTGTTATGTTGTTGGTGTGTATGAGAGTACTTGTTTTGGTGTAGCCGTGCTGCCTGTCGACCGATTTCATCTGCTCGGCCGTACACAAACACCATCTCGGCTTCTGGCGGATTCTCGGGTGTCCAACCGGATACGATCGTCGAATGCCCACGATATTTCGACCAATAAGCATTGTGCCATGATCAGGTGGTGCTGTTGCAATGGTCTGTCCGCTCTCTGCCGCCAGCATTTATCCCTCGCTCGTCCTGGTCCGATTCCGTGCACTGACGGCGAACGGTGTGACTGGTGGTGGGGGAAGTGATGGGTGCGGTAGGTGGTGGGGGGTGGGGAGCGCAGTATCTCTTTGGCCGCCGTGGCGGAGTGATCTCGTGTCCGCTTGCACCGTTGCTCCTTGACAGAGCTTAGCACTGCTTCCCATACCCTGCTCAGTTGATAACCAGTACCCTGTGATTGAGGTTGCCTGTTATCCAAATTTCTACAGCCACTTTGAAGATGCAGTTCTAGTAGTTATTTGTGGAGGCCAGTACTTTCATCTTGTCATAATTCGCTGCGTGTCCAGTGTTTATTCAGTGTTCTGCTGGAGCAGATTAACTTGGTTGGCCGAGCCGGTGCAGCGTTAGTGTTCTTTGCACCGATCTTCCATTGTGCGAATCTTTTGGCCTATATATGATCTGCCACAGCTGAACGCAGTTTTGTATACACCCACATTCTTGAGGCTGACATCGTCTTGTACTATACGTAGTAAGGCGTGCGTCTTAGCCAGTGGTCGGGAGACTGTGCCGATCTTGTGATGTCTCAATAGTCTCCCTGTTTTGAACGACAAGTTGGCTGCAAAAGGCAGAAACGCCAGGCCTTTTTCTCTCTTCTTCCGTTTGTTCTTCGTGTTGGTCCCTACTGTGCTTCTATTGTCGGAATTCCCTTTGGATTCGGCAGTTCCCATATCCATTCTTGCGGAACACAGTCTCCAAGTGTTTGAGTTCCGTTGTTCCGTTGTTCTGTTCGTCTGGGATCGTATGTGCTCTGTGTACCAAGTTGTTAAGCACTCTATTTAACTGCGCCGGATGATAGCAGCTGGAAGCATGTAGGTACGGGTCAGTATGTGTGGACACACAACGAATTATGACAAGACACAAGTACTAAAATTAAACTCTGTCCAAACAGGCCTTGGAAGGATCAACGGTACCGACCGGCCGCCGTTTCATCCTCACTCACTGGTGTCACTGGATGCGGGTATGGAGGGGCATTTTTCCAGGACACCACTCTCCCAGCCGTACGTCAATTTACTTTTCAATCAAGTAGCTCCTCAGTTTGCTTCACAAGGGGTAAGTATACCCTGCTTTCCAACAGCTCTCGGCAAACCGAATGGTCACAGCATTTAACTTCGGTGATCCGACGGGAACCGGCGTTACCACTGTGGCACACACATGTACTGGCCTCCACAAATAACTACTGGGACTGCATCTTCAAAGAGGCCATACAAATTCGCATAACAGGCAACCTAATCAACAGCGACACTTGTTACCAACTCGGTAAGGCCTGGAAACCAATACTAAGCTCTATCAAGGAGCAACGGTGCAACGGTCGTGAGATCATTCCGCCATGGCTGCTGAAGAGATAGTACGCGCCACCCACCCCAGTTCCACCTACCTTAGCCTCCGCGCCCCCACCACCGGACACGTCGCACGCTGCCGTCCGCGCACGAAATCGCACCTGGCCTCTTGGGGGATAAATACTGGCGCCAGAGACCGGACAGACCATTGCATCAGCACCACCTGCCACCTGGTGATGGCGGAACGGTTATTCGCCCAAATATCGTTTGAATTCCACGATCGTATCCGGCTGGACACCCGAGAACCTTTCAAACAGCGTATACACTGGGAAAGCCTCAGATCACATATTACCATCTCGGCTTGTTCTCGATATGAATACCGGATCATTCTGCTGATTACAGTACACTGCATCAATAACACAGCCTGCAGCTCACAAAGAAAACAGTGCATATGGTCCGAGGATTTTTCATTCGACAGCGCCATCTACCATTCCACACAGGGTCAAGCGAAATTCGCGCACTCGGGCTTCGCAGTGCGACTCCTCACTGACAGCGACAAAAAAAAAAGTCTCTCACAAAATTTCGCCCAGCGACTGCATCCGGCAGAAAACTGACGTTAAAAAGCGGCAATCAGGCAACACGGTAACCACATGTATGGTAACTACCCCTGTCAGCAGAGGTTACTTCTGGTGTTTTGGATTGGCATGCATGAATTTATTCGCACCACTTCATCTATTAGATGCGAAACCTGTTTTCTTTGTATCCTCGTCCAACGGTCCCATAGATTGGTACCAACTACTATCCTTGCCTCGTTCAAGTCCATTACATTTCGTTAGGGCTTTACGTTACCAGTAGGAACAGCAACGTGCTTTTTGAATAATCTCCAAATTTGGTTATTATTTGTGTGTGTTATCACCATGGTCCCACTAATTATACCTTTCAACACTGAGTCTGGTAACCATATGGTGTTTAGTACGTATCTCAATGCATTATTATTATTATGATTATGATTATTATTATTATTATTCTATCAACTGGATTGTGGGAACGTCATTTCTATTACCATTAGGGAAACAGTGTAACTCGAAACCGAACATTTTCCAGTTAGCGGTGTCGAGATGAACATGCAGAAAAATATCTGTCCAGGGGTAATGTGCGTTAGGTCAACACCGACTCAAAGGAAGGCCTCGGCGCTTGTTTGTGGCCTCACGTCAGCTACTCATAATGGTGGTGTCTCCCTCTCTGACACAGGAGAACGTGAAACTATTGGCGGTAGTTGACCAACACACATTGTTCTGAGAGATTTCTGCAATCAATTAATTGTGCAATTCATTACACTTCTTAACAAACAGTGTACTCCTGAACTTAAATTTCCACCTGTTTTAAGGACTGACATACAGAAACAGCTTCATGGTCCAGGAGCAACAGAATTCGTGCATCTTTACCTTATTTGTAAATCTGAGGAAGTTACGTTTGTACTAGGTTGCTTTTATAAGAAACTGTGAACATATTGGTGCTCTTCTTTAGGTGTCTTGGTTGACTATGGGGTGGGCTTGCAATGGGGCAAAGCATCTTCTCATATTGCCGGCCGCGGTGGTCTAGCGGTTCTAGGCGCTCAGTCCGGAACCGCGGGACTGCTACGGTCGCAGGTTCGAATCCTGCCTCGGGCATGGATGTGTGTGATGTCCTTAGGTTAGTTAGGTTTAAGTAGTTCTAAGTTCTAGGGGACTGATGACCTCAGATGTTAAGTCCCATAGTGCTCAGAGCCATTTGAACCATCTTCTCATATTGATCTACGTTTGTTTCGACAGGATTCAGTAATACAGAACTATGATCTTCATTTGTAGCTTTATGATAGTAAGAAAATCTTTCATCTAAATAAAACTGCAGAATCCAAAACAATACCAAACATTTCGTCCAAAAATAAGAGATTTATAGTGATGAAAGCACGCCCAGGCGTTTCTGCCTGAAACAGACCTGGCGTTCGCCGTGCCTAGCTGACGTGACGTCACCAACAAGCGCCGAGGCCTCCCGTTGAGTCGGTGTTGTTTAGGTACGACTGATGGTCTGTTTATACTGTATGCGCTGTCCATCAGACAGGGACTAGTTGTGAGTGGAGTAACGCGCCCATGACCGACTCCAATGTACATGCGTACACGTATCGAATTTTCTCATTCTAAACCTCTAAACCAGTGTGGCTGACTGTCGCGTCCGTAGTTTTCTGCGACCGGATCACGATGGGAGCTAGACGCTAAATTCAGTAATGAGGTGGCGCGTCCAACTCGAAGTCCTGGTGCTAGAAAATAAGCTGGAAATTCTTTGCAGATAAGGGAACTCGGTGGGATAAAGGACGTATACTTCCGACGGAATAACTGAGACGAAACACGAGGTAGGATAAGACCACTGTCGAACCCAAAGAGGCACAAACACATTGAATGTAAGTTGTGCAATCCTGCATGTACCCTGTGCAGCTAAGTGCCACGAGAAACTAAGTCCCTTCCCGAGGACAGAGTAGCATAGGTCCAGCGTCTGAGGCAACTGTCGAAGGAAATGCTCAGCAACACCAGCGGCCCTCGTTATATGGGCTCATCTGATGCAATACCCAGCGATTACGCGCGTCTCCCGTGTCCTGTCGTCCTTCCAGAACATTCTGTCGTAGCTGGTCACGTAGCTCCAGCGTCCCTCACCACAAAAACGCAACCTTTCCTGCTTCCCAGCGCCCTGGCTGACGTTAGGTTGCTTTCCTACAGGTTCATCTTATACAATCTTATGCATTTCTACTCACATCCGCGACCCATTCGCGACACCTGTCCTCAGAGACTGCAAAATTTTGCTATATATGTGTTAGCTTATGCCTCTAGCACTCGACTTTTTATTAAATTGTAAATTTACATTTTCTTTATACATTTAGTCTTTTTCTTTAAAGTTCATTAACATCTTTTAAAACCATTTGTTTAGCATAAGGCACCTGATACTTTTACGTTTCAATGGTATTTTACAAAATCCTATTATGAATATACCAATTAATATACAAATTCATTAATACAATAATCCATTTGTTTTCAATAGCATTTAAAAATCATCTTCAAGTTTTAGTTATTCATCCTCCATATTGCAATTATTTACTGTCTTTGTATGCAATTCATAGGCACAATTTTTTTTGCTTTTCAAGAAAAACATCACAAGGACATACACGTTAACTAGTCTTAATACACTAGAAATTTCTACTTTCTGTACAATCATGGGCACATTATAATTTCTTTGTTTTCAAGGGGCGCACAAATAATATTTCTCAAGAGCACAGTAATATCTATTCTTAACACAACAGAAAATTTTACTTTCTGTATACATTTTTATCTATACAAATCATGGACACATCATAATTTCTCTCCTTTCAAGGGCACACGAATAATTACATCTCGAGGCATACACATAATATCATCTTCACTATAACATTAATACAATTTTATTCTTTTATCTTTTGTCTGATCTTGACATTAACATTACTGGTAATCGTCTTTCAATCCCTTCCGAATATATTGTTGGTACTATTCTTCTTTCGTAAGTCAAATGGCCGCTATCTCTTGCGTCATATCTGATGGGCAGTCTTTCTAAAATAATTTCCTCATTTTCTCCAACTTCCCTACGAACAGGTTGGTACCTAACCATTTCTCTACTTGGATACTGATTTATAATTTTATTTTTTGCGCCTGCGGTACTCTGTAGGGCCTCGAACACACTATTCGCCCTTCTGCTTCCGGTATTAATTTAAATTCAAGTTTTGTAACGTCTGTATACGTTAATTTATCTCCTGGCAAGTGGAAGATATTATATGCCATGCATATTTCTAAAATGGCGTTCCTTTCTTCACTATTTAAATTTTAAACCCTCAGGTTTGCCTTTAACTTACTAGCCCGTGACTTCACTTCAGGCTTTGCTATCTTCACTTGCTGTATCTTATACACCTCCTCAGGTGGCACTTGCTCTGTCACTAATACTGGACACTTCATAGATACTCTCTCATCCGTTGTGTTTAGTACACTTGTTATACAAGTGCCCTCCTTAACTCTTACCAGCGCTTCTGGTACATAAACCCGAGAATTTATTTCCTGTTTAGGAATAATCACCTCTGATTCATTCCTTGCATTGACTTCGATTCTAAGAATTCTCTCTTCTCTAGGGCCCATAACTATTCTTTGCCTGTTTTGTTTTGCTCTTGCGGTTTTCCGTCCGCACTGGCTTAACCTCTGTGTCACGGCACCAACTGTAACATTATTTTCGCACCGTTTTGCAGATTCTACCCCACCCGCGTTCGACGCGTCTTTTATTTCCCTTGCGGCTCCAACCGCTATCGAACCAGCTCCAACTGCGTTCATTACACGTTTACTTCGTTTCACGATTCCGACCGCAAACGAACTTTTACACTTTTGCTTGGCGGCTCCAACCGCCTTCTCACTACAATAGCTATCTTTTGCGGCTACCGCAGCCATCGAACCGGCTCCGACCATGTTCGATCTGACTGTTCTCGGTTTCGCGGCTCCGACCGCAACCGATCGTTTACACTTTTGCTTGGCGGCTTCAACCACCTTCTCACTACAATAGCTATCTCTCGCGGCTACCGCCGCCATCGAACCGGCCCCGACCATGTTCCATTGGAGTGTTCTCGGTTTCACGGCTCCGACCGGACCGAACAAGTACATCTCTTTTCCGCGGCTCCTACCGCGCTACCATTATAAATGTTTCTACAGGATTCCCTCTCTGTAGACTGACGTTCCCATGCCGCTCTTAACTCAATTCGCCTTCCACGAATCCACACACATTTTGCTCCATAATCTATCACGGAATTCTGTCTTGTTAGGAAATCTCACCCTAGCAGACCTTCAAACGGCAGATCTACCTCTGTCGCTATAACATGAACTTTGTTTTACAAGCAGTTCCCATGCAATCTGCAATTTCAACTCTGTTGAACCTTCAGTCTTTGCTACGGTATTAGCAATCCCCCTTATCCTAATACCGTCTCTTAGGTTACATTTCCCAATGTTCCATAAACTTTCCTTTTTTACTAAACTTATTTGTGCGCCACTATCTATTAATAACTTCATTGGATTTTTTTTTCCTTTCGTGCACCCTAACTCCATAAAATCGTTTCTATTTGTGCAGTCTACTGTAAACACCTTACTGGAAGTGGCGCAATGCGACTGCCTCATTGCGCCTCCTCCTAGTTTACCGGCCTCCTATTCTTTCGTTTCCCCAACCATGGGCATTCGTTACTTTGTCTTGCGTAATGGCCTCTCTGGTTGCATTTAAAACATATTACGTCACTTGAATATTTACACGGTGCTTTGTGCCCTGAAAAATTACACTGAGTACACTTAACCGGTGTCAAACTCTCTATTTCTCTACAGTGCCTCTTAAACTCTCTATTTATCTCCGCTAGTCTGTCCGCCCCTTCCTGTTCCAAATTCGCTGGCCTGTCTGTATTTTCTTTCTCTTCCCTACGCTTTCTATCCGCGTCTTTTTCGAAAACTCGTACGCGTCTGTGTGCAGGACAGCCTCTCGCCATGTGCCCTGGCTTTCCACGATTATAACACGATGGACTTTTAGCCTTGTCCATCCTTGGTGTTCTAACCATATTTCTCACGGTCGGCTTCTCTTTAGCCGATGCTATCGCGCTTTCCTCCGTAGCAGCAATGTCAACGGCTTCAGAGAGTGTCACGGACTCTCCTCTAGCTCTCACTATTGTTTTGATTCTGTCGTCATAGAGTCCCTGGCCGGACGGAGTGGCCGTGCGGTTCTAGGCGCTACAGTCCGGAGCCGCGTGACCACTACGTTCGCAGGTTCGAATCCTGCCTCGGGCATAGATGTGTGTGATGTCCTTAGGTTAGTTAGGTTTAAGTAGTTCTAAGTTCTAGGGGACTGATGACCACAGCAGTTACGTCCCATAGTGCTCAGAGCCATAGAGTCCCTGTATGCAGTCTGCTGTTCCTAATTTCAACACTAGCGCAATACACCCAGCCAATTCAGCTTCTGTCATCACACCTCGGATGGCTTCTCTAAAATGATATTGTAACGCGTCAATACGTGAACCCCACTGTGCAATGCTTTCACCTCTTTCCTGACGATTTGCAAACAGTTTACACGCAAAGTAATCCAACGTGCGTTTACAAGCGTAATTTTCAACAAGTATAGCACGTACATCGAACCAAGGGGTTGTCAAGTCTCTAGCTAATAACTTACTTCTAGCCGCATCCACTATGCGCGCCTTAACATACTTCGGTAATACATCGTGCTGTTCAGGGGCCACTAACTCAGACGCACTATCACAGTTGTCTAGAAACTCGTTCAGCTGAAACTTATTACCATCAAAAGGCGTAGGCAACAACTTTAATGCATCACTCAAACTAATGTGTTGCCTGATTGGTAATGATTGCGCAATGTTATTACTGCTCGATTCTGTCTGCCCTGACTGCGGAATTTTGTACCGACAAGATTTGTCCTACCTTTAAGTGTCTCTATGGTCTGCGCCGATTCGTGCGGCGCTTCTAGTTGCTCGCGTCGGCTCGCCGCCACGCCTCCTTTGCCGCCTGCCTTGCTCGGCAGCCACGCGCCTCGTTATTTGCTTCCAGCAGCTGACGGACCTCTGCGGCCCTCCCGAAGACCGATAACGCCGCCTCCCTGTCTGGAGCGGCTTGCGGTTTACGCCTCGCCGGCGACCGCTTCCCGCGTGTCGAACGCGCGCCGTGACGGACCTTCTCAGCCCGTCAAAGTCGTCTTCTTCTTTCTTCTTTCTTCGCCTCAGTACGCACCTCGTCTCAGTTTGATTGCTCAAAGCCGTCAGTCTTTTCCTGACTTCGGGCTGAGTACCGTCAAAAGTTAAAGTCGTCCTACACCTATTCGTCAAATCCGTGGCGCGGCTAATTCCGGTACTGTGTGTAAGAAAAGTAAGGCTAAGGCTTCCACAGACAGCCAACACCTATTAGAAGGGATACCTGATTTGTGCCAACCCCACACCTGGCACCAAAAAGTGTTGATCGTCTGTCGCGTCTGTAGTTTTCTGCGACCGGATCAGGATAGAAGATAGACGCTAAATTTAGTAATGAGGTGGCTCGTCCAACTCCAAGTCCTGGTGCTGGAAAACAAGCTGGAAATAACTGAGAAGCAGGGAGAGGTTGCGAAATAACTGAGACGAAACACGAGGTAGGATAAGACCACTGTCGAACCCAAAGAGGCACAAACACATTGAATGTAAGTTGTGCAATCCTGCATGTACCCTGCGCAGCTAAGTGCCACGAGAAACTAAGTCCCTTCCCGAGGACAGAGTAGCATAGGGCCAGCGTCTGAGGCAACTGACGAAGGAAATGCTCAGCAACACCAGCGGCCCTCGTTATATGGGCTCATCTGATGCAATACCCAGCGATTACGCGCGTCTCCTGTGTCCTGTCGTCCTTCTAGAACATTCTGTCGTAGCTGGTCACGTAGCTCCATCGTCCCTTACCACAAAAACGCAACCTCTCCTGCTTCCCAGCGCCCTGGCTGACGTTAGGTTGCTTTCCTACAGGTTCATCTTATACAATCTTATGCATTCCTACTCCCATTCGCGACAAGACGCATGGCATACACGAACGATGAATATGTGGATATGCTTCGGATCCTTAGTCCATCTGATAACCGGGCTGGTGCTGCCGCTCGTGACTATGCTGCTAGATATCCTCGTCGACGCCATCAAGATAAAAATGTGTTTCGTCATCTGGAGCTGTGGCTTAGGGAGTCAGGTTCTCACTTTCCACCATCGCATGACAGAGGTCGTTCACAGACTCACCATACTCCAGCTACTGAGGAAGATAATCCGGAAGTCATACACCTCTTTGAAGTGCACGTAGCGTAGCAAGGCAGCTGCGCGTCTCGCAATGCAGAGTCGTTAACGTGCTGCAAGAGCATGTTCTGCACCCCTGTCATTATGCTTTCACGCAACTCCTGCATCCTGCAGATCGCCGTCAGTGGATGCAAGTCTGTGAATGGTTCCATCAACAACAGGAAGCCAGCGATGACTTCGTCAACACGGTAATACGGGTGGATGAAGCAGCATTCACTCGTGAGGGTGTCTTCAATATGCACAATGCCCACCATTGGTGTGAGGTTAACCCGCAAGTCACCCGAGACCGTGGATATCAAGTTGGCTTTGGCATCAACGTATGGGCCGGAATATTGGGCGACAGGTGTTTGGGCTTCTGCGTGTTGCCTGACCAATTGACTGCATGAAGGGATTATACATTCCTCGCAAATATCTGCTTGATGCGCTGGAAGGTGTTCCACTATATGTTCGGCAACGGATACGGTTCCAACATGATGGCGCACCTCCACGCTCTGGAATTAATGTGCGACAGTATTTGGACAGAACATTTCCAGGGAATTGGCTCGGGCGTGGACGTCCAGTTGTATGCCCACCACGTTCACCTGACCCAAATCCCCTGGATTTCTTCCTGTGGGGACACTTGACAGAGCACGTGTACTCCACTCTGCCAACGAATGTGGAAGAATTGGTAGCGTGTGTTCATGTTGCTCTTGTTACTGTGGAGGCAGCTTTGCTGCGAAGGGTCCAGAGCTGTATGATCCGGAGGATTGCACAATGTTCGGACGTGCAGGGAGGTCGCTTTGTGCGTCTGTTGTTCTGAGGACAACGTATTCTGTTGTGAAGGTTATGCGGTCATTAATATAGACATTATTATTGTCACTGGTTAATAATGTGCGACATCTGAGCGCTCATATTACATGTAGTATAAATGTCAAGAAGATATTGTGGTATCGATAGCTACGATGCCACGGCGTAGGTGCAAGTTCGTAGGTTGGCACTACAGCGACACCGACGACAGCGCCCTCTAGCCGGCGCTGTGGAGGTCCACGAGCGCCGCTCCAGATTCTACCCATTTGATCCCGAGCCGCCGACCGAGCAACTTAGCTTCTACTTCATAGGGGGCTAGCCATTACAGACTTTGTTAATTCAGTTACTTCAGTGATAGTTTGTCCAGCTACTAGTAGCTGTTAGCGTTGATACCAGTACGGCTTCGCACCTACGTGCTCATGTAAGTCAAAGTTAAGTAACCATTATGTAATCATAATTTTGACTATAGTAAATTTGTAAAATCTACGAGCAGTACCGAAGTACTTCACCTTTTCCTGCTCCTATTCGCTTCCTACATTCGGCCTACCTTTCAGTTTACAGGAGCAGACCCTCGCACCGCCTATCCAGGCGGGATACAAAAGAGATATTATGTTATTTTACTGTGCTATCAACTTTAGCAGCTCGAATTTGATATTTTTTGTAGTTATTCTGTCCTATGATAGGTCATTTGTTTCAACAGTCCATTTCTTATTTGTCTAACCACGTATTTGCTATGTTCAGCATTACAAAATGTTGTACATTTAGGATACATGTAACCTAAATGGCTAATAAAAAAAATGCGCCCCCAACCCTCGACCTCCCGTACGCTAACCCAAAACTGTATTTACTACACCAACTGTAGTTACCGTACATGGAGCTACAGTGTTGCCTGATTGCCACTCTTTAACGTCCTTTTTCTACCAGATGTACTCGCAGGACGAAATTTTGTGACAGACTTTTTTTTGTCGCTGGCATGTGAGGAGACGCTTTGCGAAGCCCGAGAGCGCGAATTTCGCGACCCGCCAGATACAATTAGTGTCAGCTTTTGCTTCGGGTTCGATCCTGACTACCAATTCACGTATAGTTTTTGTATCACTCTCTTGTTCGGTGTTACGAAACCAAGCGAAGAATACGTCTCGCGACACCGTCTGTGGCGAGTCACTTGAGTTTGCGTGTGCAATAGCCCGAGTGACTAAACTCAGTGCTAATTAACTCTGAAACGGCGCAGTATACCAAATTTTTTCTTAACAATTATTTTTCAGTCCAACCTACCCTGAAACACCCTTACAAGCTTTTGAGACTGTTTCTGACCCCCTTTATATCACCTAATGCATGGCGCCGAAAATTCCATGAGGATGTTCGCGGGTGAAGCTGCAGTGTTAGGGACGTGGCAGTACCAGAACCTTGTAGCGAAATGCTGGAAGACGTGCATGGGGTCAACGTTCTCTGATGATATTGGCAGTTGAAATTATCATAAAAAATTGACGTATTGCCTTTAAAGGCGGAAAGATCTACTAGTGTTTTCTTGCACTATTAGTGAATAATAAATGGATACAGCTACGTCCATTACATATATGAGTGTACAGGTATGCGTACGGAGTGTTTTAAAGTGGAACGTCATATAAAACTAACCTTAACACTTCATGTGCCAGACTGAGACTCAGTGAAAAAATCCTCAGAATGCGTTGTCCACCCACGAAAGAGGTAGCTTACATACACCTCGTCCGACAGATTCTCGAGTGTTGCTCCTCACCCCCGGGACCCCTATTAGGTCGGAGCTACAGAGGAAATAAAGAGAACTCCAGGAAGAGCAGCGCATTTCGTCACGGGTTCGTTTAGTTAGTGCTAACGCGTCACCAGGATGTTCGTCGAACACCAGTGGCTACAAAAGCAGCGTTTTACGTCCGAGGGCGTACGTTTCTAGCAGAGGCAACTAACATTTGTAAGATTTTCATATGTTTCCTGCCACCGTAAACAATTCACCTTTGCTGTACTGGGACAAAGATGAATTAGTAATGAGTAACATTCTTTGTAAGATATCTGTGGTTCGCTTGCTCGCCTGTTAGTTGTGCAACGCTGGGGCATTCTTATTCGAGGCGTAGTAGCAAGCAGCTGAGTTTCTGGAGAAGGGGATTTGACATTTGTGAATGTGAGGGAAATTATCTGGAGTACTTTATTATGGAGATGAAAACTTGTTTGTATACGTATGTTACTGATTTTGTTGATGGGGTACATTTTTGGAGGCAGTTTTCACGGCAACCAATGCATGTGCAAGAATGAAATGTTTGTTCGGCAGAACCATTAATTAAAGGAAAGCTTTGTGCGTCAGATAACTAATAACATTCATGACTAGTATTAATGTGATCTCTTTGTTTTCATTATGTCACAAATAACACAACTGGTTCGAATACCTGTAATTTTTGTATTGAGAGAATTTCGTAATTGTTAAGGTCTAGTTATGATGCACAGTCGTTTTTGACAATAATTAGAGTCTAGTTTTTCAACTACGACTTTCTTTGAAGTAAAACCGTCCTCCATCATTCTTAGTAAATTTCCGAGTATTGCATCCTACGTCTAACGAAGCCACAGATGGTTTATGACAAGAAACAAAACATATTTTGTAGCGAGTAGTTCATCTTTTTCTTTGGTTGCTGCATCTGCTAATTTCTATTTGTTTTCGAGAACGTCAGTACCCAAGACACAAAACTACATGTTGCGCCTGAGGTAAATTACTTTCATTTCAGGAGAGGCCTAACTTTGCATTCTTTTGAGGAAACAGTTCGTTGTCAGAATTATCAGATGATGTCTAAGCAAACAGACAAAGTCACAGTGAACATTGTAGGTAATCTTAAACAGTTATTTTTCTTCTGACTACAGCAGCATTTTATTTTCGTGTACATTTCGAGTCAGAAATTGCACCACATGTCACGCAGATTTCGTAACGTACTTCAGTATTGACATTCAGTTAAATAGCTTTCACTAAGTACACATTTAGTTACTGTACTTTTGGAATTGAATTATATTGTTTTCATGATTTCAAATCCAGTATTTCACCAACTGAGTACACATTTAATAACTGTACTTTTGGAATCTAATTAGACTGTTTTCATTATTTCAAATCCAGTATTTCACCAAGTTTAATGTTTTGTTTCATGATACTGTTCACATACACAACACTGGGCCAAGCAATAGGCAGTATTGCTCAGTAGTTGGAAACCATATCTAAAGCACACATTACACAAAGAGGAAATTTTTTTGAAAGGAAGAATATTCCATATTTTCATTCATAGATAAACTTTTATAGAAAGCTTACACATCTTCATTCTTCCAACACTCTTTCTTCCCGCACACCCCTTGAGACTGGAGCAGGAGGGGGTATTGGGCGGGACAGTGAACTGGTACGTACAGTGCTAACCACCATACACCACTGTGTGGCTTGCGGAGAACAGAGTAGATGTAGATTCACTGAATGTAAGTGGGGACGTTTTGTATAATGGGTGAAATTTGAGGTAAATTAGATGTGGCCTTAATCGAAAAAGTTTCATTTTAAGTACGTATTGAAGTCAGTGGCGGCTCGTAACCTTGCATTCGCAGTTATCACGTTCGCAGTCCCATGATTACTGGAACGTTTTGGCTTCTTTTATACACTGTTGGCCACCCAAAATGCACAACCTGAAGGAAGTAACCATAACAGATGAAATGTGTAACATGCGTTTGCGGGGACGCAAGATGCACATGATTAGGATTTCAGCGCGGGCGCACATCACGGGCGCCAAATAAACTGGTGTAGGCATGCGTATTCAAATACAGAGCTATGTAAAGAGGCAGAATCGGCGCTGCGGTCGGCAACGTCTATGTAGGACAATAAGCGTCTGGGCAGTTCTTAGATCGTTATTGCTGCGACAGTGGCAGGTTATCGAGATTTAACAGAGTTTGAACGCGGTGTTACAGTCGGCGTACCAGCGATGGGATACAACATCTCCTAGGTAGCGATGAAGTGGCGATTTTACCCTATGACCATTTCACGAGTGTACCGTTAACATCAGGAATCCAGATAACATCAAATCTGGGATATCGTTGTGGCCGGAAAAAGATCCTGCAAGAACGGGACTAACGACGACTGAAGAGAATCTTTCAACGTGACGTAAGTGCGGCCTCTCCGCAAATCGCTGCAAATTTCAATGCTGGGCCATCAACAAGTATCAGCGTGCGAATCATTCAACGAAATCTCATCGATATGGGCTACCCGAGCCGAACGTGCACTCGTGTACCCTTGATGACAGCACGACACAAAGCTGTACGCCTGCCTGGGCCCGTCAACACTGACATTTCACTGTTGATGACTGGAAACGTGTTGCCTGATCAGACGAGTCTCGTTTCAAATTGTATCGAGCGGATGGACGCGTACGGGTATAGAGAACCTCATGAATCCAGGGACCCTGCCTATTAGCAAGGGACTGTTCAAGCTGGTGGAGGCTCTGTGATGGTGTGGGGTGCATGCAGTTGGATTAACATCAGGCCCCTGACACGTCTAGATACGTTTCTGACAGGCGACACGTACGTAAGCATCCTGTCTGATCACCTGCATCCATTCATGCCCATTGTGCATTCCGACGGACTTGGGCAATTCCAGCGATACGACACTCCACACGTCCTGAATTGCTACAGAGTGGCTCCAGGAACTCTCTTCTGAGTTCAAACACTTCCGCTGGCAACCAAACTCCCCAGACATGAACATTATTGAGGATATCTGGAATGCCTTGCAACCTGCTGTTCAGAAGAAATTTCCACCCCTTAGTACTCTTGCGGATTTATAGAGAGCCCTACAGGATTTATGGTGTTAGCTCCCTCCAGCACTGCTGCAGACGTTTGTCGAGTCTATTTCACGTCGTGTTGCGGCACTTCTGCGTGTTCTCGGGGGCACTATACGATATTATAAAAGTGTACAAATTTCTTCGGCTCTCCAGTGTATAAAGGGGCACAGACGGCCGTGGACATACTGGAATTGTTCTTTCGTTCGGTTCCTTTGTGTAAGCAGCTTCAGTATGCCTCCCAGAAGACAGCGACCGTCTTTCGAGCACGTTTCCGAGTTCGACCGAGGAAGAATAGTTGCCTATAGAAATTGGGGATTGTCCTTCAGAGAAATCGGTGTTCGTGTCGGACGGAACCAAGCTACTGTGATACTGATCTGTAATCGCTGGGTGCAGGAGGAACCGACGGAACCGACTGCTCCCACCTCGTTGCACCACTACACGCGATGACACGGATACTGTTCGCATGGCAGAGATGGATGGCTCTGCCACGTCACGAGCGGTATCACAAAAAATTCAGCATGTTGTGCAACAAGCAGTGGACCATTCGCAGCAGAGTGGACTGTCCGCAAAACATCCACTGCGGCATTTACCACTGAATCAATGCTGCAGGCGTTTGCCTCGGCAATGATGTGATGAACGACGGACGTGGACAACCTAATGCAACGACACTGTTCTTGCTGAAGAACGTCGATTCTGCCTGGAGCACCACGATGATCGGATTAGAGTTTGGAGACACCGTCGTGAGAGACTGTTGAACTGTTGCCTTATGCATCGCCATACTGGTCCTGCACCTGGTGTTATGGTTTGAGGTGATATTGGATGCCACTCCCGCACCCCACTAGTATGCATTGTCGGTACACGAACCAGCCAGAGTTGCGTCTCTGAAGTGTTGGAGTCTGTTGTACTCCCATACCTTCGGAGCCTGCCGACGGCCACAATGCGACAGGATAATGCGCGACCGAACGTGGCACTCAATGTTCGAGGCTTATTCGTCGCCCATCGGATTGCATCGCTGCCTTGGATTCCCTGTTCTCCAGATCTCTCGCCTATTGAAAACGTCAGGTTGATGATTGCGGAATGACTGGTCCAGGATACGATGTCTGCTTCTACACCAGATCACCTTTGGCAACATGTGGAAGCAGCATGGACTACTGTACCCCAACAACACATCCAGACTCTCTTTGATTCAATATAGAGGCGTGTAGTAGCGGTTATATCCAACAATGGTGGCAACACGCAGTACTGATTTCATCAACTTCCTCACTCCACATGGGGTTGTATTTTCAATCCTATGATCTTTGTACGTCGTTTTATCTGTCAAATCAGTTTGGGTGTGATATCTCCGGACCTTCTTGGTGTTGCATTCTGAATGACCAACGGTGTAGTATATTTACAGCTCCGTTAATTTTTTGGCAGTAATTATGTTGCACATGTTTCTATCACTTCTGTCTGCTATACGTGTCACAAAACAAGATGGTGCAGTGGTAAAATACTGGACACACTTTCTCGAAGAGTAATATTAAAACCATTCTCCAAACACACAATTGTGTGATTTGAGGCAAATACCAGTATGGTTCCCTAGGAAAGGACAGAGTCGATTTCCTTCCATTGCAGCAAAATATCTTGAAGGTACCCCCATGAAACTCTACGTATGTAATCTGAACAACTGCAAACAAAGAGAATTTCTAGGAATGAAGGAGTTATAGTAATACCTTTATGGTCTAGAAACTGGAAAACTGTTTTTCAATATACACTCCTGGAAATGGAAAAAAGAACACATTGACACCGGTGTGTCAGACCCACCATTCTTGCTCCGGACACTGCGAGAGGGCTGTACAAGCAATGATCACACGCACGGCACAGCGGACACACCAGGAACCGCGGTGTTGGCCGTCGAATGGCGCTAGCTGCGCAGCATTTGTGCACCGCCGCCGTCAGTGTCAGCCAGTTTGCCGTGGCATACGGAGCTCCATCGCAGTCTTTAACACTGGTAGCATGCCGCGACAGCGTGGACGTGAACCGTATGTGCAGTTGACGGACTTTGAGCGAGGGCGTATAGTGGGCATACGGGAGGCCGGGTGGACGTACCGCCGAATTGCTCAACACGTGGGGCGTGAGGTCTCCACAGTACATCGATGTTGTCGCCAGTGGTCGGCGGAAGGTGCACGTGCCCGTCGACCTGGGACCGGACCGCAGCGACGCACGGATGCACGCCAAGACCGTAGGATCCTACGCAGTGCCGTAGGGGACCGCACCGCCACTTCCCAGCAAATTAGGGACACTGTTGCTCCAGGGGTATCGGCGAGGACCATTCGCAACCGTCTCCATGAAGCTGGGCTACGGTCCCGCACACCGTTAGGCCGTCTTCCGCTCACGCCCCAACATCGTGCAGCCCGCCTCCAGTGGTGTCGCGACAGGCGTGAATGGAGGGACGAATGGAGACGTGTCGTCTTCAGCGATGAGAGTCGCTTCTGCCTTGGTGCCAATGATGGTCGTATGCGTGTTTGGTGCCGTGCAGGTGAGCACCACAATCAGGACTGCATACGACCGAGGCACACAGGGCCAACACCCGGCATCATGGTGTGGGGAGCGATCTCCTACACTGGCCGTACACCACTGGTGATCGTCGAGGGGACACTGAATAGTGCACGGTACATCCAAACCGTCATAGAACCCATCGTTCTACCATTCCTAGACCGGCAAGGGAACTTGCTGTTCCAACAGGACAATGCACGTCCGCATGTATCCCGTGCCACCCAATGTGCTCTAGAAGGTGTAAGTCAACTACCCTAGCCAGCAAGATCTCCGGATCTGTCCCCCATTGAGCATGTTTGGGACTGGATGAAACGTCGTCTCACGCGGTCTGCACGTCCAGCACGAACGCTGGTCCAACTGAGGCGCCAGGTGGAAATGGCATGGCAAGCCGTTCCACAGGACTACATCCAGCATCTCTACGATCGTCTCCATGGGAGAATAGCAGCCTGCATTGCTGCGAAAGGTGGATATACACTGTACTAGTGCCGACATTGTGCATGCTCTGTTGCCTGTGTCTATGTGCCTGTGGTTCTGTCAGTGTGATCATGTGATGTATCTGACCCCAGGAATGTGTCAATAAAGTTTCCCCTTCCTGGGACAATGAATTCACGGTGTTCTTATTTCAATTTCCAGGAGTGTAATTAAGAGACGAATTTCTTGTGCATTACAAAGCGGTAGCTGCAATATTAAATCTGTGTGTGTGTCTTGACCAGAATGTAGTTGGTGATTGGTGGTATCCTAATTTGAAAGGAAGCTTCGAGAGGACGCGAAGGGCTACTGTGATTAAACGTAGTCTGAAACTGCTGCCTGCCGCTTCTTCGTTAACTACGAGTATACCGGGTGTTCCAGGGGTAAGAGAGGAATAAATAAAATAGGGCTCTAGTAAAATGCATAACTTAAGAGCTACGAGCACTTTTTCATCTTAGATGCTCTGAAATAAATCTCTTCCACGGCAATCTCTTTGCTTTCCGTATTTTGAGAGGTGGTATCATGGGTCAAAACAAGAGAAAATGTCAACTAAACATGGACTTTAATGTGAATTCCATAAACCTTTGAAGCCTGATAGTTTCTGCCTGAAACCATCATTTTATTATTATTATTTTTTTAAGTAAAACTGCCTTCCGCTTGAAAATGCCAAAGTTAGTGAAAGACGGAAACTTCTAGCGGTACACTGAGGTGCAGTGCATTGTAGCAGTCACTTATAGCGTTCAAAACTACAGTCGGCAAGAGAGCGAGAAACGTCCCCTTAGAAAAATCAATGAATTACTGTGCTGATAAACCTCTACGTCATTTGATTTTCAAACAGCTGAGCAAAACTGAAAGTACTCAGACATTACTCTCTTTACTTATTCTGATCATCACTAAAATGACACACAATATTTTTAGCTCAACGCAATCTGACTTTCAAAAATCACTACAAAAGTATGGCCTTGATTAACAATAACCTATACCTTTCATGAATCACTTACCTCACAAAAATCTTCGTTACTCGAACTACTGCAATACAGTGAGCGCCACTACTGCCATCTAAATAAAAGATTCTAACTACTGAAGGCAAATGGCTCTGAGCACTATGGGACTCAACTGCTGAGGTCATTAGTCCCCTAGAACTTAGAACTAGTTAAACCTAACTAACCTAAGGACATCACAAACATCCATGCCCGAGGCAGGATTCGAACCTGCGACCGTAGCGGTCTTGCGGTTCCAGACTGCAGCGCCTTTAACCGCACGGCCACTTCGGCCGGCCTACTGAAGGCACTAACTACTGATAGGCATTGTTAGCAAATGAAAGATTTTGATAGAGAACAAACAATTTATTTACCTTAATAGTGTTCAAAAGTCATTATATATCAGTTCATGATATCCAGTATTACAAATTTATTCTTTCTGGGGGACACATGTCCAGATCGTCCGTTCTTAAAATCCTGCCATCTCTCTCCCCACATCCTCCACTGCTGGCGGCTCACCTCCAAATGCGCATCGCTATGCGCTGTTCACATCCCACTGCCCAACACTACAATGGCGAATATTCCAACAATGCCACCCAGCCACAGACTGCACACAGCACAGCCAGTGATTTTCATACAGAGCGCTACGCGGCGTTACCAATATAAAAACCTTAACAGCCTACTTACAAGCGTGCTGCATGATTGCAGGAGATTCTGATTTTTTTTATAGCAGCCATATTGAGGAGATCTTCGACAGTGAAAGTAATTATATCTAAGTTATTGTAACGTAAATCTGAGTTTGTAATAATGTTTTTATGAGAACTATTGAAATAAAACTGAGACACTATGCGGTTCTGATACAAAATTTATTACAGTTTTGGCCAATTTCTGCATGTTATTTGGGACTCTAATTTGTTTTAGGCATTTTGAATTCATGGAAGATTCGAGATGTGGGATTTTGTCTGGGAAAAATGCGACTTTGCTTTCAAATATATCGCATGAAATAATGGGTGGTTGAAAAATGTATGTTCCAGTAATTGGAAAGTTAAATCATTTCCTTCAAATAACCTCCGTTTTTTGACAATTTTATCTTATATTCGTTGCTTAATGTGACAATGAAGATTAAATTTTTGAAAAATTTTACATTTATATTCCATAGTGCAACCACCTCCTTAAATCAACTGATTGTTTGCTTTTTCCCAATTTCTTCTTGTATTTGTAGTTTACTTTCGTAATAAAGTTTATTTATTTGAAATTTTTTTAAATTCTATATTTTTGCCGCACTGTTGAAACTCAGAGAGTTAAGAGCTATAAGCACTTGTTCATCTACACTATTTCGAAACACATTTCTTGTACTCAACAAGTGATAATGTACCTTAAGGTAAGCGTTTCAGATCCCACGTTTACTAGAGCTTTCTGCTTCGAATGGTTGTTTATGTCATATCTCTGATTACTGACCAGTCCTCCTGGGACACGCTGTATACTGGCCGAGGTGGTGCAGTGGTAACACACTGAACCGGTATTCGAGAGAACGGTGTTTCAAATTCATATATATGTTTTTCATTATTTCTCTAGATCACTTAAGGCGAATGCCGGGATGGTTGCTTTGAATGAACATAGCCGATTTCCATTCCTGTCCTTCCACAATCCGAGCTTGAACTCCGTTATTAATGACCTCTTCGCCGATTGGGCGTTAAACTCTTTATCTTCCTTTGTTCGTTAGCTACAGCAGTGCTTCTGGAATATGTGGCAGCCCACGATGTGTTGTTAGTGATGGTGGTAACTGGGGGCTACAAGATGGGTTCCCGTACATGGTGAGTTATAATTATACCTGAATCACGATTCTCGAAGTACTTCCCCAATACTAATGTCAGATTCTGAGCGCAATGCAATATGCTGCAACATTTATATATAATTAAGAAATAGGTTTAGTATTTTCGATTTATGGCCGAGGATAAGAGCAACTGACAAATTGTGAGTTCGCTTTATAAGCTGTATGTCCCAAATAACATAGTGCAGAGTATTAAATGTTCAGTAGCAATTTTTACGAATGTTCTCTGTATATACTCGTTCATATATCAGCTTTTACAAAGTAAAGGCAAGCAATTCGAGTCAACAAGTAAGAATACGTGTAACAGTATTTTTAATTTGAATGTCGGCTTAATGCTACTGTTGACATTCTGTTTTACTGTTGATTCATCCTGCGTCTCTATCTATGTGTGGAAACGGCACTCGATTAGACAATATTGCGTAGGTAAGTTAAGTTGCTTCTAGACATATAATTATTAGGAGTAAATTTAACGATTTTCTTGGGAATGTTGTACCTGAATGCCATTATTAATTCATCCCAAACACCTAAGGCAGCAGGAAACTGCTATAATTCATTAAAGGTGGCCAATCTACGCTAAGATTATTAAGTAAACACTTGTGTTGACAGGGCGGTTCTAGAGCTGAAATGTCACAACACTATGTAAAGTAATCAATAACATTTATTAGGAGCACTTAAATTTAGTACAGTTGGATGCGTGGCACTTGATGTCCTGTACGTAATACAATGAAATATAAATACATAAATAACTACGGAAAAAACCGCAACACCAAAAAATAATTAACGTAGAATAATGAAATTTCGGGAAACATTTGTGTAGGTGACATATTTAACATTTCAAGACCACAGGTTAATATAGTGCGAGATAAGCCATTGTAAACGTGAAATGCTGGTACATTAATAACCGGTGTAACCGATAGAATGTTGAATACAAGCGTCAAAACGTGAATAAATGCGTTGTCCAGATGCTGGATGTCAGTCTGTGCGATGGAGTTCCATGCCTGTTGCACTTGGTCAGTCAATACAAGGGCGGTTAATGCTGGTTCTGGATGACGTTGGATTTGTCGTTCGATGATATCCCATTCGTGCTTCACTGGAGAAAGCTCTGGTGACCGAGCAAGGCACGGCAACGTGTCGACACTCTGTATAGCTTGTTGGGTTAAAACAGCGGTAAGTGGGAGAGCGATATCCTGTTGGAAAACACCCCCTCGAATTGTGTTCATGGATTGTAACATAACCGGTCGAATCGCCAGATTGACGTACAAATTGGCAGTTAGGGTGCGTGGGATAACCGCAAGAGTGCTCCTACTGTCATACGAAATCGCACCCAAGACTATAACTCCAGGTTTTAGTCCAGTGTTTCTAGCACATCGACAGGTTTGTTGCAGCCCCTCAACTGGCTTCCTTCGTTCCAACACACGGCCATCACTGACACCGAGGTGGAACTCACTTTCCTCAGGAAGTACAACAGACCTCCACCTTGCCCTTCAGTGAGCTCTCGCTCGACACTACGGAAGTCGCAAATGGCGGTGGTTTGGGGTCAGTGGAATGCACCCTGCAGGGCGTCTGGCTCGGAATTGTCCTTGAAGTAACCGATTTAGTTCGTTGTGTCACTGTAGTGCCAACTGCTCTTCACGTTGCTGCTGAAGGTGCAGTACGATGCACCAGAGCCACACGACGAACACGATGGTCCTCCCTCTCGGCAGTGCCACGTGGCCGTCCGGAGCCCGATCTTCTTGCGACCGTACATTCTCGTGACCATTGCTTTCAGCAATCATGTACAGCTGCTACGTCCCCGCCAAGTCTTTCTGCAGTATCGCAGAAGGAGCTGCCAGCTTCTCGTAGCGCCATTACACGATCTCGTTGAGACTCAGTAAGCTGTTGATAACGGCGTCTTTGTCGTGTTAAAGGCATTCTTGGCTGACTTCAACTCACCACGTCCAGTCTCAAAGTTAACTAATGCTCACGACCGCTACAACGTGTATTTAAAGCAAACCGGATTTGCATCCTAATAATGTTGCTACTAGCCCCAGTCTTATGTGACTGGCGCGTAATTTGAATTGATATCACTTTCAGATGTAGGAATACGCCTACCGATTTTCGTTTATCTCGCACAACTCCCTCTTGCTGTCGCGATTTTTTTCCGTCTGTGTAACTTTGGTGTCTCTTGGCAGTCTATGATATTATCAGCATAACTGATAGTAACGTGCAAACACTAGTTTTCGTACATGAGGGCAGACTATGGCGTGCCAAACTTCGGGCGTGCAGTGTCTGGGGGCTTATCATTCAGCATTGCCGTGCGGCATTTTGCGGTCGGCACAACTCTCCGAGATAGGCATAATTGTGATGTCAGCTCTGTTTACCCTTCGCTATTTGTTCGTCGTATGAAGGACGTTCACAGATTCAGTGGCTGTTTGCACAAAAAGATGTAGCCTAGCGATCTATCGTCACAGTCCTTTAAAATGAATGGGAATGACAGAAGAAAGGGACGAGAACTCTCAATTCGTAAGAGACGGGTACTGCTTATTTGCTACGAAACGACATTATAATACCACGGAGAAAGAATTTAAACTTTTAGATAAAAATGAAAGAGCAAAACATTACAACGATAGACAGATGTGTTTCATTGTTTCGTACATCAAGAAGCACTTTGTGCTGAATTTGCAGGTAAAGAGCACTTGAAAGAATTGTTAGTACGAATAGTAAAATTTCTGAAGTCATACCCATTATTCTATTTTCTGTTGCAACAGCTCTCAATGGAAATGACCGAAGAGGGTGCAAACTTCATGTACTACTGCAACGTACGTTGAAGTGAAGGGGCATGCCTGAACGAATTTTCGATTTAAATCTCGCTATTATTGAATTTATGAAGACAAAATGAGTGCAGGAACGAAAATTAGAACATACGGAAAAGATTATGACTTCGCATTTTAAATGGACTTGATTGCACGCTGCCCACGTTAACACGCTACAAGGTAACGTCTTTGCAATTATGGGGCTGCATTTAGAAAGAAAATCGCGTTATAAGAGGGACACATTCTGACAAATACCATTCAGTTCCCTAAGCTCAGTGGCGTTAAAGAAAGTCCGAGGTTTTATGAATTCATTGTGGCCTTGCAAGAATTACAACGATAGATTTATGATGGTTTTAAGGACACTGTCAATCTTACATTTGTTTTCGAGACAGTTTGCCGTTTCAGTTGGAAGTGCTCCTGTGCATGTACAGATGTAACTGACTGACTGGAAGGGTACTTCCAGTTTCAACTACGAATCTTTTTCCGTTAAAACTGTCCAGGACGTCTATGTTGTTTTCTCCCAAGTCTCCATAATGAGACTGCAAGATTGCTACAATATTTCGATCGACATATTTGTGCGAAAGACCTTTTTCCTATTATGAAATTAAATGAGTCACGATTACGTGGCACCTTGAGTGCGAAACTCTGTGAAATTATCTTCCTTCCGTATTCCGGCAGTTTGTACCAGATAAAAATTGGATCATGTCTTCAGCACGCCAAAAATAATTAATTAATACTGAAGACTTGTTTTGTTTGTGATCTATGTTGTTGAGGAATGTGAAATACTTAGCCAAGTCGTACGCAGTACGACTACACTAGGTCTGGAACTTTGTCCATAAAATTTATCTACGCTTATCTTGTACTTATTGTGCATGATCTTCTTGGAAACACTCTGCTCCACAGCTGATACACTACTCCCAACGCCGTTTCTGCTTCCGGAAGCAGTCTTGGTACACCCCTTGCTGGATCACGCGAAGTACCATCAACGAATGTTCTTTTATCTCGTCCACCGTTGCAAATCTCCGTCCTTTGAAAGTAGTTTTCGACTTTAGGAACAAATAAAAGGTCCACAGGGGCCAGGTCTGGAGAGTACGGAGGATGAGGCAGTACAGGGATTTCGTTTTTGGTGCAATAGTCACACACCAACAAAGATAAATGTGAGGGTGCGATATCGTGATGCAAGGACCATGAATTGTCTCGCCACATTTCGGGCTGTTTCCTTCTCAAATTTTATCGCAGGCATCGCAACACGTCCCGATAGTACCATCGATTACCCGTTTGTCACTGTGGCAGGAATTCGTAATGAACCAATCCTTCAAACTCAAAGAAAATTATCAGCATGGCTTTGACATTTGACCTGACCTAATGAGCTCTTTTTAGTCTTGGAGAACAATTCCCGGCCCATTGTGGGGAGTGAACGTTCGTCTCAACATCATTAACCATAGACCCACGTCTCATTACCACTGATGATTCTCTTAAGGAACATCCCGTTCTCATTTGTGCGATCCAAAAGCTCTTCATAGATTGCGAGGCGATGGTCTTTCTGGTCTTGACTCATGAGCCGTGGGACGAACTTGACGGCAACACGATGCATTCCAAGATGCTGTATCAGAATTTTCCGACATCACCCAGCTGAAATGTCACATTCTTCTGCAATCTCTCGGACAGTCAGTCTTCGAGCACACACAAATTCGTTGACATTGGGTTCAAATGGCTCTGAGCACTATGGGACTTAACATCTGAGGTCATCAGTCCCCTAGAACTTAGAACTACTTAAACCTAACTAACCTAAGGATATCACACACATCCCTGCCCGAGACAGGATTCGAACCTGCTACGGTAGCGGTCGCGCAGTTCCAGACTGAAGCGCCTAGAACCGCTCGGCCACCTCGGCAGACTCGTTGACATTCCTGACATGAACGTCGCCGGGAGACGTCGATGGGTTCCCTGCATAAGCGTCATCTTTAACTTCCGTCAAGACATTTTTAAACTGTGTGAACAGTTCGTAACGTCGAGTACGGCTTAAGCACTCATCAGCACACATTTGGTGCGTGTCTTAAAGGTTTTCTTGAATTTCACGCAAATTAATGCAGACGCATTGCTCCTCTAACTTGAAATTCGCAAACAGTGCTACACAACATTCTACTCAACACAGCGCGGAACAGTAACTATCACACGTACAACAATGAAACTTCCGGCAGTTACACATTAAACGCAGGCGTGTGAATGGATGCCTACCGCATTTCGTTCCAACACACCATTGGCGCAAAACTGCGAATGTTTCCGATTTTTTGAACGGGCCTCGTACTTCCATTTAAATGCGGCGCGTTCAGTTTTCCCCTCTTCGCGCACAGACACAGAGGCGTGGCGGTGGGGGGGAATATGAAGCGAGGCTGAGCGCTTTAGCAGTCGGGGCCGGGCATGGCCAGCGAGCCGAAATCTTGACCACCCCTGTCGTAAATAGCGACTACGAAGTCGTAAGCTAATCTTTATCGTACATGCGGCCAGTACGATACGATAGTAATGTAGTCTACGGTTGGCAGCGCTCTCATTCGCGACTGTCCACATTATCGGCCGACGATTTTTTTCTGTTGTTATTTCATCCTCGCTCTGCCGCATATGGACCGGGGGGAGGGGGGGGGGAAGCTGTCAACGAATCCAATTTGCCACTCCTCAGTCACGTGAGAGTAAAAATTTTAAGAACGTAACGTAAGAGATGGACATGGCGGTTGACAAAAATAAACGTTTCGTAGAATTAAAAAAGAAAAAAAAGATTGTCAGTAGCATAAGTAAAAATAGAAAAGTTTGATTTGGTGATTAATTAAAATATGGGCACGGATGAATCGAAAATAAGTGTCACACGCGAATATATAAAAACAGATAGGCAGTTGCATAAGTAAGAAATGGAAAGGCCAATGAGTTGACTGACTTAAATAATACGTAGATGAATGAAGAGATCAGTGGATGTGGACTGCCAGGGATAAAGGTATCATGGGAAAGTAACGATCAAAGACAGTGCATTGAAGGGTGCTTCTGGTGATGGATGCTTGGAGGAGAGATTGGAGAAGAGTGATGAGAGATGAGGTTCCGAAGCAAGACTTAGGAAGTGAGTGGAGAGGACTGGAGGGGAAGGGGGCCCTGACAAGGGGAGAACGGTAGGGATCTCCTAGGTCTGGTAGGTCGGGTATACATCAGGGCGGATTTCATGGCCGATCAAAGTGTCGTTGGCAGAGGACATGAAGGGTGTAGAGGTGTAGTGTTGGGGGAACGTGGGAACAGAGTACCAGGAGATAGTGTCGAGTTCACAGGTAACGTAGGATATTCAGAGGTGTTCTAGATGCAAGGATAGGCTGGGGAATTTTATAAGTTGATGGAGGATGCGAGTGGGGGAGAGTAAGCGGTTCCGAAATGTCCGGCGGAGGGCAAGACATTCGAGGGTCTGTAGTAGGGCGTGATAAAAGGGGGGAGGAGTGGAAGTCTGTGCCACATTTTCATAACAGTCAGTGGACGAGTACAAAGTGCATATGTATGTGCACTGCCTCTGTACTTCTAAGATTGCACCGCGTTTCACTTTCCCTCAACATTTTGTTATTAAAGAAATTATTACGAAACAAAATATTCTTAAAAATTCCTGTTGTTATGGTCTTCAGTCCTGAGACTGGTTTGATGCAGCTCTCCATGCTACTCTATCCTGTGCAAGCTTCTTCATCTCCCAGTACCTACTGCAGCCTACATCCTTCTGAATCTGCTTAATGTATTCATCTCTTGGTCTCCCTTTACGATTTTTACCCTCCACGCTGCCCTCCAGTACTAAATTGGTGATCCCTTGATGCCTGAGAACGTGTCCTACCAACCGATCCCTTCTTCTAGTCAAGTTGTGCCACAAACTCCTCTTCTCCCCAATTCTATTCAATACCTCCTCATTAGTTATGTGATCTACCCATCTAATCTTCAGCATTCTTCTGTAGGAGCACATTTCGAAAGCTTCTATTCTCTTCTTGTCTAAACTATTTATCGTCCATTTTCCACTTCCATACATGGCTACACTCCATACAAATAATTTCAGAAACGACTTCCTGACACTTAAATCAATATTCGATGTTAACAAATTTCTCTTCTTCAGAAACGCTTTCCTTGCCATTGCCAGTCTACATTTTATATCCTCTCTACTTCGACCATCATCAGTTATTTTGCTCCCCAAATAGCAAAACTCCTTTACTATGGTTATCAATACTAGCTTCCTCTGGCTAGCTTTAAAGTGATTAGCGGACAGGCTATCTTCTTCTCCAGCGCTGTGCTGCTGCTCACGACGTTGTTTTTGTCGTGTTGGGAGTCTTCGGCTGCCTTAGTCAACCACAGACGGCCATCTCTGCCGTTCGTCGCTTGCTGACGTTGGACTGCAGCTGGTGGAGGCGACAGGTTCTGCTTCTACGTCATCTGCCTCGCCTGCTGCACGCTGCTCTGTTAACTGCTCCCTGAAGCGTTGTTCCTCGTAGCGGTGAAATGAAACGTAATCCCTCTGGACAGCGTACACACTTATAACTTTACACTTGGATTTTACATTTTCGCGTTTGCACTTTCAACTATGCGACATGCATTAATTAGCGGCATTTATAAATTCTGTTGCCTAACATTTCAAAGAAACTTACAAAAGTTCAAACAAGATATAATTTCACAGTTCACACAGTGCCGCTTTTTATCTTTTTCACTGCTCATACACTATTGATTCGGGCGTTTTATGATAATCATTACAGTCTACTGTTCTCACTATTATTTCCACGTCTCACCCAGTTCACAGTTCTCGCTAACGGATAGTAGCCTCTTCTTTAAATACACGTTGCCCAGTAAGGAGATGAACTGTATAAATTACGTGTCCCTTTGGAAGTCAGATCTGGAAGCTGGAGAGATCTGGTGAGATTGAATAAGAGTCTCTGACCGTTCTTTCCACCAACCTGTCGCCTTCTAAAGCTATGTTCCCAGCGCAGAAGACAGCTTATCGGTAGTGGGATCTTCTTCGGCGGAGGCTGCTGCGCTGTGCATTCGAACCTGTGATTGTGTTTTTTGCTGGAAGCTACTTGCCCAGGTTACTCTCTGTATCTACAGACAAATCACCGGCCTTTTCATTTCTTACTTAAGCAACAGCCTATTTGTTTGATATATTCATGTGTGGCACTCATTTTCCTTCCATCTGTGTCCATATTTTAATTAGTAGTAACAATGACGGAAGGAAACACTTCTCATTAATGTATCCTGTTTGGTTATTATTCAAATATTCACACATTTACACTGTCTTTTATAACACTCGCCATAGCTTTCTTAATTGTATGGAAACTTTTCCATCCAACTTCCGAAATATGATACACATGTCCGGCTCTGCGGTATGCACTAGACAGCGTACTACATATTCACAACTAAGTTACGTCCGATATAGAGTACAGCATGTCCGGCTCTGAAGAACACCCGAAACAGGGTGACTATTCCATATTCACATCTAAGTAACGCGCGATAGTGAGATACGTGTCCGATCCTCCAGAACGCCCGAAAGAGAGTAACTAGTGCAGCCAAAGTACTTCGTCTACCAGGCACGTCAAAGCGACCCGAAGGTGTCCGAAGCACTTCAGCTGCAATATCGTTACTCTTATGTTTCTCAAAACTAGTGAAATTTAATAAATAAAAACCATAGACTCGTAGAGTAACCATGAAAGATTGTCATACTAAAAACTGGGTTAAATACAATTAAAGGTATATGAATAATTAATAAGAGAAGTTAGGTGGTTTGGCCGGCCGGAGTGGCCGAGAGGTTCTAGGCGCTACAGTCTGGAACCGCGCGACCGCTACGGTCGCAGGTTCGAATCCTGCCTCGGGCATGGATGTGTGTGGTGTCCTTAGGTTAGTTAGGTTTAAGTAGTTCTAAGTTCTAGGGGAATGATGACCTCAGCAGTTAAGTCCCATAGTGGTCAGAACCACTAACCATTAGGTGGTTTGGCGCCTAGCTTCTGAATGTGCCGACCAATCAGAAGCAAGTTTAGTACAATTGGCGGACTCTTTCACGGGACTGGTACATACTGTACCGTCTATCGCTGATACCTCACTCCATTTATGTACCATATGGTGCTTCGCGTGTATCAAGGCGAGCTTGTAGTAAGCGGCCACAGCCAGGAATATCACAACTGGTGACCGCCATCTGGAGGCTGCCAGGCGAGTGGTTTTGCTTGTGTGGTGGTGGTCTCCTGTTGCATTTGTTGTGCACCCTTAAGTCTTGTACACTAAGGATTTATGAAGATATTCCTTATTGGTCATTGCTACTAATTGTAAGTTCTTCACCTAACTGGCTTGAAAAGGGACTGGATATGTTAGGAAACCATTAGCGAACATTAAGTTTATTAACTGCAGTAAAGGCGGTAATCCTAATCATAGTCTGCTGTTACAGCTAATTTAATATAATGAAAATATTGTATAATTTTACTTGTACAGTATGGAAGAAGGTAGTAAGACAAGGAACAATCAAATGTGACGAAAAATAAATGTACACAAAATTGTTAGTTTCCAGAGATTGCACTGTTGTATTAGAAGGTGAATGAAATTTAGGCAAATTACTTAAAAGAATGAACAGAACAGTCATGAGGATTTCTATTTATGCACCAATAAACACAACATTAACGCTACAAAAATCAATGATAATTACAGCTACTTCTTCGAACATAAAAACCGATAAACTTTAGCTGCATGATATACAGAGTCACATTCCATGACAGGAAAAGAAGGCGGAAGAAGCCATAAAATGAATTAAATTTCCTACGCAAGGATATGGCGTGTTCGCAGCATGGCTGAAAACGGACAGGGGACAGACGAAAGGTATGGAGGTAGGGCTCATTGAAATAGTGGTCTGTGCGGATAGGATAAGAGCTACGTACCCCGGCAAAATTCTTAAAATACCCTACCGAGCGAGGTGTCATGGTGACTCGTACACTGAGGTGACAAAAGTTGTGCAATATCTCCTAGTATCGTGTCGGACCTCCTTTTCCCGGCATACTTCAGCAACTCGACGTAGAATGCACTCAAAAAGTCGTTGGAAGTTCCCTGCAGAAATTTTGAGCCATGCTACCTCTATAGTCGCCAATGCAGGATGTTGTGCACGAACAAACATATCCACTATGCCCCATAAATGTTCGATGGTATTCACGTCGGGCAATCTGGGTACCGTGATCATTCGTTCAAACTGTCCAGAATGTTCTTGAAACCAATCGCGAATAACTGTGGCCCGGCGACATGGCGCACTGTCATCCATTAAAATTCCATCGTTATTTGAGAATATGAAGTCCGTAAATGGCTGTAAATTGTCTCCTAGTAGCCGAAGATAGTCATTTCCAGTCAATGATCGGTTTAGTTGGACGAGGGGACCCAGTCCACATTTTTTAATGTAAACACACCCCACACCATTATGGAGTCACCACCAGCTTGCACAGTGTCTTGCTGAGTTCTTGGATCCACGGCTCAGTGGGCTCTGTGCCACACTCCAACTCTATCATCAGTTCTCACCAACTGCGATCAGGCCTCATCTGACCAGGCTACGGTTTTCCAGTCGTCTAGTGTGCGACCAATATGGCCAGGAGCCAGGAGACGCGATGCAGATGATGTCTTGATGTAATGTTAGCAAAGCCACTCGCGTCGGTCGTCTGCTGCCATAGCCCATTAACGCCAAATTTCGCTCTCCTAACGGATACGTTCGTCTTACGTCCCCATTTGATTTCTGCGGTTATTTTGCCTTGTGTTGCTTGTCTGTTACCACTCATAACTCTGTGCACACGTCGCTGCTCTCGGTCGTTAAGTGGATGCCGTCGGCCACTTTGTTGTCTGTGGTAATAGGTAATGCCTGAAATTTGGTATTCTGTAAACATTCTTGACACTGTCGATCTCGGAATATTGAATTCCATAACGATTTCTTAAATGAAATGACCCACGCGTGTAGCATCAAATACCATTCCGCGTTTAAGGTCTGTTAATTCCCGTCGTGCGGCCATAATCGCGTCGGAAATCTCTTCACATGAATCACCTGAGTACAAATGACTGATCCGCCAATGCACTGCCGTTTTCTACCTTGTGTACGCGATACTACCGCCACCTGTGTGTGTGTGCATACCGCTATCCCACGACTTTTGGCACCTCAGTGTACTCGTAAATAGCCGTGCTGTAATCGGCCATCCGACAATCCTGATTAGATTTTCCCGGAGTTTCCTTTGACCTCTTAAGACGAGTCATGGGTTGCACAGAGCCAGTTTTCTCTCCTGTTCATAAAAATCTAACGTATTACTCCGTCTCTGAAGTATTCGACATCACCAGGGCGTTAATCTGTTACCTACTTAGCAAATAAACTGATCGAAAACAGATGATCTCTTTGTGTTTGCTGGAGATTTGACCTACAAAAAATAGCTCAAGGAAGTTTTGCACCGTCCTCGTAACTTGCATACTTCTTTTCTTTCCGGACACCTCACTCTCAATACTCCTTTGGCAACAGAAGTACCTACGTATACTCAGTGACCTGCGGAATAGAGAGAATAGTAGACCTGCATTCTCAGTGCAGTTCACTAGAGTGCGCCCTATCTGCAATCGAAGACGGGACAGTATGGCATATACGTCTACATACGTACACCATACGATGCATGGCAGAGCATACCTTGTACCACTACTGGTCATTCCGTTTCCTGTCCCACTCGCAAATCGAACGAGAGAAAAACAACTGTCTATATGCCTCCGTGTGAAACCTAGTCTCTTATATTGCATTCACAGACCTTACACGAATTGTATGACGCCGTACCGAAAAGTAGTGCCTCTGAAATTTTATGTGAAAACTCTTAAAGCCTTTAAAATAACATTCTGCATCTTTATTCTTCATTTCTACATATCTCTCTACATAGTCACCCTGGGGACGAACACATCTCTCCAAATGAGGGACCAATTTGTTGACAACGTAACTGTAGAATGTTTGACTTTGTTGACAGAGTGACAACCTCACCTCTGCCTCGAAGGTGTTCTTTAAGTTTTGGAAACACTGTATGGAAGACAAACGTTGATAGTGAATCCAAGGAATGAGGACACTGCAGATGTCGCAGCGCAGTTGTGTAGTCTGGTGTTGCCAGGGTGCTCTACGTGTGGACGAACTCTTCGAATTCGAAACGACTACGGCTCACTGTTTCTCGCACTCACAAAGTCGCGTTACACACGCCCATGTAACGCGCTACAATTCGGAGCTCTCTAGAGGCAGAGGGTTGCAAATATGTAAACATGAACAATATGTATGTAGCGTATTAATAAGTTTCGCTTTATTTAAAAAGCCTCATGACTTTTCACAAAAAAATTAGGAGGCATTCCCTTTCAGCTCGCCCTCGTAGGTTGGCGGCAGTAGAATCGTTCTGCAGTGCCATTACTCTAAACTTTCTCAACATTGTTTCGTGAAATTAACGTCGTCTTCGCTCCAGGCATTGTCATTTGAGTTCACGAAGCATCTCCGTGTTGATCGAATCTGCCTGCAACAAATTTAACTGCACCCTCTGAATTGCTTTAACGTCTTCGTTTAACCCGACCAGGGGAGGGGGAGAACACAAACACTCAAGCGGTACTCAAGATTCGGTCGCTCTAGTGTAGTGCACATGATCTACTTTGTAGGTACGTTTCACTTTACTGAAATACAAATCGGTGTGTACCACTTGTGTTCCTTACTACCTACATTACATAGGTAGTGGGGCAACCTATGTGTCAAGCCACTCTGCATTGTTGCCAAATTTATTCAAGATGGTGGCGCTGACGTCATCCAAGATGGCGACATGTAGACTTGGCAACAGCGCATGACATCATCCAAGATGGCGGCTTTTGGCAGGAATATAGGCAAAATGTGCTATGTCCACTAACGTAACATCCACAAAAAAATGGCCCGTCATCCAAGATGGCCGATTTTGGCGGGAGGATTGGCCAATTGTGCTATGTCCACTAACCTAACCCCAGAAAAAATGGCGCGAAAATAGGTCAGTTGGGCTGTGTCTACTAAGCTAAGCCTCCAGACAAAATTGCCACTAAATTCAAATTCCAACAAGATAATGCATGCAAAACCGTACTTGTATTTATTATTATGCATTATCATTTATTTTTATTCATTATCACTGATTATCATTTATTATTATTTATTATTGTTATTATTATTATTATTATTTATTATTATTATTATTGGCCTACCTCCACTAGAAAATTCGCTCCAAATTCAAATTCCAGCACGATAATGGCGGCAAAACCGTACTTGTCTTTATTATTATTGATTATAATTCATTATCATTCATCATTTATTATTATTATTGGCCTACCTCCACTAGAAAATTGCGCCAAATTCAAATTCCAACACGGTAATGTCTCGAAAACTGTACTTCTATTTATTATTATCATTTATTATTTATCCGAGATGTCCGATTTCGGTGGGAAGAAAGCCATTTGCGTTAAATCCATAACAAAAAATCTGTCACAAGTTCAAATTCCAACACCATAATGGATCACACATACGAAATAGCCCACAGTCTACGAACTTTCGCGCTCATTTATCCTTTCACTGCTAAGCTATGAAAATCGCGTCAAATAATAAAGTGCACTTATAGCAACCTAATTCACATCCTTTGATTTTGTGTGGGAAAAAAGGGCTTATGTCTTTATTTCAAGCAGTACGGTCATTACTTGTTTTCCAACACAATCAGTACACATCTTCGAGATCCCAGTGCAGTCGCCACGACGTCCACACTACAAGTGAATTAGTTGAAATCGTCGCCGCACCTGGGCCCGTCTCCAAGGCGCCATGGTCGCGGAGCGAGCGGCCGCATAGCCCCGCGCGCCGTATCACCCTACGTCACGGCCGCTCCAGCGCTCTCGGCAACAACATGTTTTCGTGGACAGGGGAGGCTGCCCCCACCGACCAGCTGGCGCCAAAGCTGTTCGCTGTACACGTTCAGACCTGTCGATGCCGACCGTTCACCGTCCATCACGTGTCTTTGTGCGATGGAGAATGCCGTTCTACAATTTTGGCGCCAAAGTTTACTCGACAGTGGAATGTGCCATGACTGTATAACAGTATGTTTGATCGCCACAAGACCCCTCGCTAAGATCATTATAGCCGGACACTCGCCATGCCGCCACCCCACTGACGTCCGACTGCTTACGTCACACACCCTCGTTCGCCCCCTCCATGCACGCGACGGACATAGTCTTCTGTAAATATGCTAACGCCCACATCGCTCATCTAACCTGTCAATTACCTAAGTATTTAATTCCGTTTCAGTTTTAATCATATTAAATAATTCAATTTACAATTTCATATACGTATGCAAAGCTGTTCAACTACCTACTTTCAACTACTTTTCGAGGACCAGACCGCCACCTGTTCCTAGGAACCCTCGTCGAGTTTGAATTCTGTCAGTGAAGAAACGTCACTTGCGCTTTCACTACCAACCTAAGAAAATTGGGTATAAAGAAAGGGCACTTGTACTAACCTCATCCACCCGACCACCACTTCCTCCTAGGATCAGACGCCAAGTGTGAAATCTGTCAGTAAACAAAGCTCTCTTGCGTCTTCGCTACCAACGTAAGAAAATAGCTGAAAACGAAGTGTACCACCACCACCACTTCCTAGTGGGCGGTTGGTAAAACGACTCAGCCCGCACTAGGCTGATGGAAGGAAGAAGGAGTGTACTTTATTTATTTTGGAGCAATTTATTTAGTGATGGAGTATATGTATCACAGAACACACGCCCTCACATGCCCCCACAGCATACAGACCTGCAACCTACTCCTACATAACTGATGTATAACGCTCTACACACATGCTTGCTAATTGTCAACTGTCAAAAAAGTCACTGCACAGCCTACAGACATGTGAAGCACACCTAAATAATTCAAAACATTCACGCCCATAGAACTGAACAACTCTTAATTTCTCTAAATAATTGTAAACTGTCAATAAAGTCACTGCACAGACTACATACATGTGAAGCACACCTAAATAATTGAAAACATTCACGCCCATAGAACCGAACAACTCTTAATTTCTCTAAATAATAATCCATCTAAAATACCCAGCTCCCTAATCGTTAACTTTTCAAACTCATACACCTGTCTTTATTTAAACAACTAGAGATAGACAGCAGCACCACCCGCTGTATTCGCCACTCAGTCCACGGTCCAGCAGCTGACTTAGTGCACAGGAGCCCCCCCGCCACCCCCCCACCCCCCCACCCCCCCCGACATCAGAATATGTGAATAGTCTCACATATCTTTTTGAAACTTTTACATCTTTTACATCTTTCGATATGTAAGTCTGACCTAAGGCAGGTTCTGAACTCCAGTAGTGCACTACACTTGGTAACACAACCACACCCATCAAGATATTCATTCCAATCCAGGTTTGTAACTCCTCTACAGATAAATTTGTCCAATTATTTGTTGACCCACTCACAATCTGACCAGATTGCTGTTTTTGCGCAAAAACCGCTCAGACTGCACTGTGCTGCTCGGGGAAGTAAGGAAGGACTGCACTCTATTTATTTCGAGCCCTTTTATTTAGTCATGGAGTATATTTGTCACAAAACACCCGCATTGATCTGACTGTGGTCATCTGACACAGGCCACAAACACGTAAACAGCTCCTAATTTCACCACACAATAGCGAACTGCTCTCAAATAATGCAGTACACAATATCATGCAGTACACAATATCCTCAGACGAGCTCTGTACTCTTAAACTCTCCAAATAACGCACAGCACAGTGCACAGACATGCTCGCAAAATAGTCCAACAGACGCGCCCAAACACCCTCACCCAATACCCTGCCCCCAGCTGCCAAACAGACCAAAAGCCTCTGCTCGGCCTACCCCAAACATGACCTCCTCACAGTCGCAATCGCGCCTAACACCGGACGAATTAATATCACCTACGTGCCTTAGATTAAGCTCCAAGGCAGGCCACGCGCGCTTGCGGTCGGCGGGACGGGGGGGGGGGGGGGGGGGAGGGGGGGGGGAGGGTTCCAGAGCCTCCATCCAAGTTCAGCTTCCGCGCGCTCGTGACAGCCGACCAGAAAGGGCGCTCTCCTCTGACACATGTGAAAGCTGCTTTGTTCTTCTCATGTATACCGCCAACGTCTCAGGACTGGACCTGCCTTCACGTCTGTTGTTAGACTAACCCATAGCTCGTTGACACACACGATTAATGCCGCCGCAAAAACACTTACTACTCGCCTGCAACCGAGATGGTGACGGAAAACCAATCACTCTGATCTGCCCTGCAGAGGCGTGTAATGATTGACAGCAGTCTACTTATTTTTTCAAACAACTTATTTAACCATACAGTATATCTATCACTCTATCACAAAACTCCCACCCAGATTTGCTCTGGGCCATGTTGCACAGCCTACAGACACACACCCAACTCATAATTTCAGTACACACAATAACAAACTGGCACTAAATAATTCCTCACACTGATGTTTGGATACACTCAGTACTCGTAAACTTTCCAAATAACGCATAGCAGAGCCTGCAGATCCGCTCGCAAAATAACTCAGCAGACGTGCGCAGCTAACCCCCAACGCACGCTGTACACAGGATCGTGAAGTTACGCATCCGTCTGATTACAGACCGCCCACACCCCTTGCTCGGCTTCCGCAAGCGTGAGTTGTCGCGGTCGACGCGCTCTTCAGCTATGCAGCCGCTCGCTCGGCGACCATGGCGCCTTGGAGACGGGCCCAGGTGCGGCGACGATTTCAACTAATTCACTTGTAGTGTGGACGTTGTGGCAACTGCACTGGGATCTCGAAGATGTGTACTGATTGTGTTGGAAAACAAGTGATGACCGTACTGCTTGAAATAAAGACATAAGCCCTTTTTTCCCTCACTAAATCAAAGGATGTTAATTAGGTTGTTATAAGTGCACTTTATTATTTGACGCGATTTTCATAGCTTAGCAGTGAAAGGATAAATGAACGCGAAAGTTAGTAGAATGCGGGCTATTTCGTATGTGTGATCGATTATGGTGTTGGAATTTGAACTTGTGACAGATTTTTTGTTATGGATGTAACGCAAATGGCTTTCTTCCCACCGAAATCGGACATCTCGAATGAATAATAAATGATAATAATAAATAGAAGTACAGTTTTCGAGACATTATCATGTTGGAATTTGAATTTGGCGCAATTTTCTAGTGGAGGCAGGCCAATAATAATAATAATAATAAAGGATGAATGACAATGAATAATAATCAATAATAATAAAGACAAGTACGGTTTTACAGCCATTATCGTGCTGGAATTTGAATTTGGAGCGAATTTTCTAGTGGAGATAGGCCAATAATAATAAACAATATCAATAATAATAAATAAATGATAATCAATGATAATGAATAATAATAAATGATAATGAATAATATTAAAGACAAGTATGGTTTTGCATGCATTATCTTGTTGGAATTTGAATTTGGCGCTAATTTCTTGTGGAGGCTTAGGTCAGTGGATGTAGCCCACCTGACCTATTTTCGCGGCATTTTTTCTGGGGTTAGGTTAGTGGACATAGCACAATTGGCCTATCTTCCTGCCAAAATCGGCCATCTTGTATGATGCGCCATTTTTTCTGGAGGTTTGGTTAGTGAACATAGCACTATTGGCCTATTTTCCCACCAAAAGCCCCCATCTTGGATGATGTCATGCACTGTTGCCAAGTCTACATGTCGCCATCTTTGACGACGTCAGCGCCGCTATCTTGACAAATTTGGCAACAATGCAGAGTGGATTGACATACAAATTGCCCCACTACTTACATACTCGTTCCATTTCATATCGCTTTGCAGCATTACACCTAGATATTTAATCGTCGTGACTGTGTCAAGCAGAACACAACCAATACTGTATTCAAACATTACAGCGTTGTTTTTCCTACATAATTTCATTAAATCATATTTTTGTTTTTAGAACAATTTGCCATTCCTCACACGAAATAAGTTCTGCTCAAATCATCTTGTATCCTCATACAGTCACATAACGAAGACAGTTTTCTAAACACTACAGCCTCATCAGCAAATAGTCGCAAATTGGTGCTCACACAATCCATCAGATCATTTATGTGTATGGAGAATAAGAGCGGTCCTATCAAACTTGGCTGGGGCATTCTTTACGATACGCTTGTCTTTGATGAATTTCGTCGTCATGGGCAACATACTGGATTTTATTAGTTAAGGGGATTTTCTGGTCTAGAGGTCCGATTTTTACAATATTTTCAACTTTTTTTGAGGTAAAACCAAAAGATAAGTCAAACAATGCTTACATCCTTTTAGTCATTTATCTTATACCTTCATCAAAAAATATTAAGAAGCTGGAATATGAAGAAGTTATTAAGCAAAATGGCTCTGAACATCGTAATGCAAGCTGTGCACCTGTAGGCGGGTGGACCTGGTTCAGGTAACTGTGTGGCCTGAAACAGACCAGACGAAAAACTTATTGAAATAAATGAGTCAGAATCTCTTAAAAGTGAAAAAAATTTCTTACAAAATGACAGCTGTATGAAAAAGAAGTACAAAAAAATCGACTTTTCTGGGCATTAAAAGGTACACAAAAATCTATATTTTGAAAATTGTTTAACTTTTAGAAGTTCCGACCTTAGCTATTTCAATTCTATACCAAAATAGCTAAGTGGAATCGAAATCGGCCGAGTCGTTTTTCGGCAATCCAAACACCCAGCAAAACAAATGAGACTTGTAGGAAATCGCGTTTAAAGTTTTGGAAAGGGTTTTCGTCGGTTGTTTGTATATTGTCGCCTGGAAATGCCAAAAGTGCTAAATAAACAATTTCTTGCGCGTGAAAAGACACGAAGTGACAAAAGCATAAAATCAAATAAACTAAGATAATAACGGTGTATGCGTTGCAACAAAGTCAACAATGTTAACAATAACCGTGTAAAGACCGGGATACGATAAAAACTTCTTCGGTAAGAGTCCTAGGAAGTATTAGATTAGACGCAAACTTGCACGCTCACATTTTATTACGTGGATGGAAAGGTCTGTGATGTGATAAATTTGTTATCTCACAATAGTTAACATAAAGTAACGGATTTCATTTAATGTTCACATGTGTGTAAAGCACGTTTCCTCGGAGTTATTGCTATTTTCAGTGTAGCTGACGTACGGTAATTGTTGGCCGCCATTGCTCAACATTTTCTAAATTCACCGTAAGGCAGGCGCGGTGCCCATATATTCGCACAAAAGAAACTGGCTTCATTAATCAAGAAAAGTAAAACGTGCATGTGCATGTGGGCAGAATTTTAAATGATTTCAGGTACACTAGGACACAACCAGTCGCGTAGCACAATTTCATTTACTATCTTCAACTACTTATAAATGTTTTCTAGCATATCAGCAGCCGTACATGTAGAAACCACATTTACCCTGAAAATAAGTTAACAGTGTCGTATATATCCAGCTTCAATGCACCTCGTATGAATCGTAAAGAACTTTATATTTTTCGTCAAGTTTAGAGAAGTTAAAGTGCAACATTTTTTTCCTCTTTATTCATCGAATACATTCACATCTTTTTTATAAGTTGGGATGTATTACGGTAGCACCCAGCGTGGGGCTCGAGAATCATAACCTTTATGTATACAATAATTAACATTTTTCAGTATTTGTAAAGAAGTATAATGGGATTGTAATTTCCGTTTCGTGTATGGCTGTCGAGAACTTTGATCGAGAAAGACAAAACTAGTCACCATAAAGAAAATAGACCAGTAAAATTAAACAACATAAACAGAGTCAACAGCCTACACAGGGTAAGTAGTTGTGTGTACGTTTTTGCATTTTACGGGTCACGTATCAGTGAGACTACAGGGCATGCACGTAAACAGATTTGCGTAGATAATGCTTAAACAATTTACGTTGCATCAGTTGTTTGACTGTTAACTAACGTCAAGAATAATTTTCTTATACCAGTGAAAGAGTTTTGTATATATATCTGTGTGTAGTTAATTGTTACTAGTGCAATATTGTGTGCTCGTGTTTACTGGGTTGTTAATGTGTATCATCATGATTTGACCAAAGAGGAAAGACAGTACTGACGTGAAAGAAATCCCCAATGGGGAACACCACGTCAGTTTAGCATATTTAGACAGCAATCTTAACATGCACAGAATGAATTTCGAAGCCCAAATACGCGGGACAGAAGGACGTGGCGAAGGTGGTTTTGAGACACTACATCCAAAGTACGGAGACGTGTCTATCGAAAGTGTACATACGATGTTAGGTAACACTAACATCGTCGATGTTACGGGGCAGGGGGTAGCCACATTCGATCCTTTGCCAGTAAGAGGACATGAACAGGATCTAATTTCTGTACTGCTGCGGAAATTATAATTGCATGAATATTGAAGAGAACAGGAACGCGAAGAAAAACAGAAAATCTTAGAACAAGAAAGGGAAGAAGAATAGAGACAACTTCTCGCTGACTTTGAAAGACGGCGAGAAGAAAAACAAATCCTTCGAGAGAAAGAAAGGGCAAGAGAGCTTAATGAAGCTCTAGCTAAGTGTAACGAAGAGATTGTAGTAACGCTAAATGAAGTACTTGAGATTCGCGACAAGGCTCTCGCGGATAGTATCAAGGCAGATTTGTCACGTATACATAGTGACATTAACGCGTTGCTAACAAGTTGCAAAGACCTACCGCAAACGGTGGAACAACTTAGTGACGATGTGGCAACTTTATATCTGAATCAGGATCAGCTAGTAGAAAAGGTGAAAAAGCTGGCAACATCGGTAGAGGAAATAAAAACATGAAAGAAACAGTTACAGAGAAGGTTAAGTTATAAATGGCGAATGTAGCATCTGACGTAGCCTCCGGCAAGTGTGATACCAGCCAAGGACTGCGAGAGGAATTTGAGAGTCTTAAGAATTTAGTTCAGTCCATTTTTGCAACGTTGCAGAATCAAAACAGAAACAGGTTATACAAGAGGATGCCAAGAGGGCAAATGAAAATAATACATCGAACCACAGTAGCGCGAAGGGGAGGTGGAAACCACAATAACTGTCAGAATGATGGTAGCCTTAAAGGAGGTGGTTTCAGACCTTAAAATAACAGTAGCGATGTGAACGACGCTTGCTATAACCATGATTCGAACAAAAACGTTAATCATAGTACCAGTAGACCGCAGTCTGGTAATCCCAATCATGGAAACTACCAAAACAACAGGCCGAACGGTTATAGGTGTTCGATTCTGGGACCGCTACGGTCGCAGGTTCGAATCCTGCCTCGGGCATGAATGTGTGTAATGTCCTTAGGTTAGTTAGGTTTAGGTAGTTCTAAGTTATAGGGGACTGATTACCTCATATGTTAAGTCCCATAGTGCTCAGAGCCATTTTGAACCAAAAGAACTACAATAACCCGAATCGCGAAAGGCAAGGTGACAATCAATTTAATTCCAGCCGGAATAAGAACATGTGCGATTCAAACAGGTCTTTGCAGAATCCCAGACGCAGTGGTTGGAACTATAATTCAGGACAACAACAACAACAACAACAGTAAAATGTACCGCCAAACCATGTTCTACATCTACATCCATACTCCGCAAGCCACCTGACGGTGTGTGACGGAGGGTACCTTGAGTACCTCTATCGGTTCTCCCTTCTATTCCAGTCTCGTATTGTTCGTGGAAAGAAAGATTGTCGGCATGTCTCTGTGTGGGCTCTAATCTCTCTGATTTTATCCTCATGGTCTCTTCGCGAGATATACGTAGGAGGGAGCAACATACTGCTTGACTCCTCGGTGAAGGTATGTTCTCGAAACTTCAACAAAAGCTTTTAATAGGGCAAAATTTAGTGCTTACTGTCCACATACAACTGCAGTGATTGAATAGCAAACCTAAACGGGTTAACCGTGACTATTTACTGCAGAACACAGTACGATCACAAACAGTAATAATCGCAAACTATGTGTGAGTTCATTGTGAATGCATATCTGTATAAATTAGGTCAACTAATACCGCTTGTTGTTTTCGTGACTTTTCTACCAGGTGCAATTCTAGGAAGCCTTGCTGTCCACACAACGCGGACAGTGAAGCGGCGCAAGTTCCGACCCATGACCATATCGCAGTTACGGCGTCGTGCGGTTCTGCCGACCTTCGGGTTTCAGCCGCGCGGATGACTGCCACTTGCCGACGACGACGTACACAAAAATAATGTGTCAAGAACGAAGAAATATTTTCCACTGCAGAGCAGATTACATTAATATGATAAAAGCAACATTTATACACTGAAGCGCCAAAGACACTGTTATAGGCATGCGTATTCAAATACAGAGATATATAAACAGGCAGAATACGGCGCTGTGGTCGGCAACGACTATATAAGACAACAAGTGCCTGGAGTTATTGTTAGATCGGTTACTGCTGCTGCAATGCCAGGTTATCAAGATTTAACTGAGTTTGAAAGTGGTGCTACAGTCGGCGCACGAGCGATGGGGCACAGTATCGCTGCGGCCGGAAAAGGATGCTGCAAGGAAGAGACTAAAACGACTGAAGAAAACCGTTCAACGGGAGAGAAGTGCAACCATTCTGCAAACTGCTGCAGATTTCAATGCTGGGCCATCAACAAGTGTCAGCGTGCGAACCATTCAACGAAACATTATCGATATGGACTTTCGGAGGTCAAGGCCCACTCGTGTACCCTTGATGATTGCACGACACAAAGCTTTACGCCTCGCCTGTGCCAGTCAACAGCGATACTGAACTGGTCATGACTGGAAACATGTCGTCTGATCGGATGAGTCTCGTTTCAAATTGTATCGAGCGGGTGGACGTGTACGGGTATGGAGACAACCTCATCAATCCCTGGACCCTGCATGTCAGCAGGGGACTGTTGGAGCTGGTGGAGGCTTTGTGATGGTGTGGGGCGTGTGCAGTTGTAGTGATATGGGATCCCTGATACGTCTAGATACGACTCTGACAGGTAACACGAACGTAAGCATCCTATCTGGTCACTTGCAGCCATACATGTCCATTGTGCATTCCGACGAACTTGGTCAATTCCAACAGAACAATGTGACACTCCACACGTCCAGAATTGCTACAGACCCGCCCCAGGAACACCCGTCTGACTTTGAACACTTCCACATGCCACCAAACTCCCCAGACATGAACATTACTGAGCATATCTGGGACGCCTTACAACGCGCTTTTCAGAAGAGATCTCCACCCCCCCCCCCCCCCCCCTCCCGTACTCTTACGGATTAATGGACAGTCCTGAAGGATTCATGGTGTCAGTTCCCTCCAGCACTACTTCAGACATTGGTCGAGTGCTTGCCACGTTGTGTTACGGCACTTCTTTGTGCTCGCTGAGCCCCTACACGGTATTAGGCAGGTGTACCAATTTCTTTGGCTCTTCAGTGTGTGTCACCTGTCGTATGTACTAGAGCTAATTATTTTCTATTGTAATGTATGTTTATAAATTGTCAATTTTACCTTATGTCTGAACTACGTTAACTGTTCGCAAAACAGTCACTTGAAAGTACACAACTCACAAATTTAATTGTCAATATATGGTCAGATGACGCAGTTTGAAGACTCTAAGCTGGTTTTGTTGCTGGGTTGCCACAGCCTGTGAACCGAATGGGGAAAGAAATTTTACATAATTTCCGTGACGTATACGAAGTTTTTTCCAAGCTTCATTCATGCTGACAAAAACACATACACACACACACACACACACACACACACACACACAAACACACACACACACAGTAAAGTACACCACAGATCATTACAGGATGACACAACTGTTTTTTCAATCACAAATTTTGTATACTTTGAAACAGGATGTGGTTATCAGAACTAGTCAATGGCAATTTAATGACTAGTAGAACATTTAATGACTAATACAAGTCTAACATCAAATGAATTTTTTTCTACACATGTGTTTGGGAACTGCAAATTTCCTGTCAACATTGTGGAAACATTTGACACATAAAAAAATAAATTTTTGGACAAACCTTTCCAGGGGCATTATATCGTCGCCTGCAAATGCCAAAAGTGCTATACAAACATTTTATTGCGAGTGAAAAGACATGAAGTAACATAAGCACAAAATCCAATAAACTAAGATAACTGTCGCGTCTGTGAAGCAACATCACCGAAGACAGTACAACGTTCAGTGTTAACACTAATTGTGAAAAGACCGGGCTACGTAAAAACTTCGTAGGTAAGAGTCCTTGGAAGAATTAGACACAAACTTGTACGCTCACATTTTGTTAATGGATTGAAATATCTGTGATGTGATAAATTCTGTTTGTTATCTCAGAATATTATGATTGTTTGTTAACATAAAATAACGGATTTTATTTAATGTTTATATGTGTGTAAAGCACCTTTCCTCCGAGTTATTGCCATTTTCAGTGTAGCAGAAGTACATTAATTGTCGGCCGCCATTGCTGCAACATTCCCTAAATTTACCTAAAACCGGCCATGGCACCCAAATATTCGCAAAAAAATAAAAAAAACTTGCCTAATTAATCAAGAGAAGTAAATTGTGCGAGTACATGTGGACAGAATTTTCAGTTACTTCAGGTACACTAGGTCCCAGCCAGCCGCGCATGTTAATACAACGACGTAGCACAGTTTCATTTACGATTTTCAGTTACATATAAACGTTTCCTAGGTTATCAGCAGCCATAAATGCAGAAACCACATTTACTCTGAAAATAAGATAGCTCATGTTATATTTAATTTGCTGTTGAAGACAACAGTAGTCTTTAGACTCTTATGACGTTAGCCACTTCTTTAAACAAACAGTAATTATTGTGAGACGTTCGACTGATATTTCATGTACTACTACATGCAATGGACATAATTCTCTTAACAGTGTTGTATATATTCAACTTCTATGTACCTCGTATGAAACGTAAAGAGCTTTATATTTTTCGTCATGTTTAGGGAAATTGAAGTGCAAAATTTTTCCTCTTTATTCATAAAATACATCCACTTCTTTTTTATAAGTTAGGAAATCTTACAGTCGGTTGTCTGGGACTTAACATAAGTGTGCGATGCCTTCTTCGATCTCGTAAATCGCATTCGCGTGGGCCTCAGATCTGGCTTCTTTGGTGGCCATAGACTCGTGGTGCATTGGGCGTACATGGCGGTCCGCGTTGCGCCTTCTGCAAAATTCGAACGCCGTGTTGCCAAGTTGAAGTCCTGTGATATTCATTGTCTGTGCGATTACCATGAAGCCGTCGTTGAAAATAACTGTAGCCAAATTGTTTGCAGTTTCGACTACATCTTTACTGGGATATATGTATTTTGGGGAAAACGTCCAAATCAGTGAATTTATCGACTCTTTAGAGTTTTGAGTGATAGCGCCAACACACCTTTCCAGTAAATTATCGATCGATAGGTCTTCGTATACAGGTCTGAATGCCGGGCCGATGATCGTATATTTAGACCATATGAAATAGTTTACGGGCAAAACGGTTTTTGCCACATGTTCTCTATAATGTAAGCCATCGAAATATTCAATTAAAATCGATTTTTTGAAACTTGGTGACCAGAAAACCCCATTAAGAGGTACTCCAGCCATTCACGTATCTGGGAACCTATTCCGTATGCTCAGGCCTTCAAAAAATGGTTCAAATGGCTCTGAGCACTATGGGACTTAACATATATGGTCATCAGTCCCCTAGAACTTAGAACTACTTAAACCTAACTAACCTAAGGACATCACACAACACCCAGCCATCACGAGGCAGAGAAAATCCCTGATCCCGCCGGGAATCGAACCCGGGCGTCGGAAGCGAGAACGCTACCGCACGACCACGAGATGCGGGCGCTCAGGCCTTCGTTAACAGTCTGCAGTGGGGCACTGTGTGAAATCCAGGAAAATAGAATCTGCCTGTTGCCCTCTATCCACAGACCGCAGGATATCGAGCGAGAAGAGGGAAAGCCGAATTTGACACGAGCGATGCTTTCTAAATCCGTGATGGTTTGTGGACAGAAGCTTGTCTGCGTCAAGGAAATTTATATATTTGATCTTATAATATGTTCAAGAATTCTACAGCAAACCAATGTTAACAATATTGTTCCGTACTTTTTCAGGTCCGTCCTGTTTCCATTCTTATATACAGTACCTTTTTCCAGTAGCATGGGACTTTGCGCTGGGCGAGAGATTCGCGGTAACTGCGAGGTAAGTGAACGACCAGTGCCAAAGAGAACTCTCTGTAAAACCGAATCAGGATTCTATCCAGACCTGGCGACTTATTTGTTTTCAAGTCTTTGATTTGCTTCTCAGCACCAGGGATGCTTATTTCTATGTCCTCTATGCGAGAGTCTGTGCGACGGTCGAACGTGGTATGTGTCTAGGGTACCCCTGTGTGGATGTTTTTTAACCTTAGGTTTATATACCCTCGTAAAATATACGACTGCAGTAGGATATAAAACAACACTTTGTACTTAATTTGGCATGTAACATACCATTGGAGATCTACACATTCCAGTCGCATTAATGTGACCACCGCGTATGTTCAACGTCAACGTGTAACAAGCAGGTGGTAGCACTAGCAGTGGAGGGTGTATAAAGGATGTCCAGGGGACGCGGAAAACAGTCCAGGCGTTGTCGTAATGCGGAAACGAAGCGATTTATCTGACTTCCAAAAAGCTATGATCGTTGGCTTTCGGGCCAAGGGTGAAGGTATTTATGAAGCGGCGAAGATCGTAAACTGTTCCCGTGCCGGGGTCGTTAAAACATACCGTGGATGGCAAACTGACACTATCCTAAGCCGCCAGTGAGGAAACAGTGGTGCACCACGGACCATAGATGACAGGGGTGAACGACGGCAAATAGACGTGCAACTGTTGAGTAACTAATCACATAGATGAACCGAGAGGCTACCAAGAGTGTCTCCTCAACGACCGTTCAGTATCGGCAACGAAGGCTGGAAATTGCACGCCAATACCACAACTGGACGTCCACTGAATGATGACAGCTGATGGTGAAAGGGTACAGTACCGCCCGACATTGAAAATAGGTACAACATACTTCATTATTTTTGTCAGAACAACACATTTTTTCTAAAATAACTCAATTTCAATTAATACAGCGAAGCTGGATACCAGTGTGGGAAAGAATGACAATTTATTTATTTAATTGATCACATGTGCACTCCCACAAAATAAATCCCTACATCCAGTTTGGTGAGATCTGTGAAATGAATGAATGTATGGTCGTCTGCTAACCGCAGATAGTGAATGTGAATATATTATCATCTTTGAGACGACCCTTTAGCCACCTTTGGTGGAACCAAAGAGATGAAACTTACCGAAGCTTTGAGCGCCTGAAATGTGGCTGACCAATACGGTAGCATGGTCTTCCCCCACCTCGACAGAGGTGCGAGATGACCTGAAGAACGGCCATGTTTCGGAACTCTGCCGCTGGATCTTGTGCTGTTAAGACCTGTCTTAGTTGTGCTCTGTAAAGACAAAAGAGTGGAGACATGGTATGCATGTGGAATATTTAAGAGTAGTTTGAAATAATAATTTCTCTTTTTCAGGAACTTTTGTTGGGAGAATTAAATGGCAGGCAGGTAATATTAATGGGATCGTAGTAATCTTCGGAAGTGACGAACGGTCACAATGGTTCAAATGGCTCTGAGCACTATGGGACTCAACTGCTGAGGTCATTAGTCCCCTAGAACTTAGAACTAGTTAAACCTAACTAACCTAAGGACATCACAAACATCCATGCCCGAGGCAGGATTCGAACCTGCGACCGTAGCGGTCTTGCGGTTCCAGACTGCAGCGCCTTTAACCGCACGGAACGGTCGCAATGAAACCACGTGTAGCAATAAGTTGAAATAATTCCGTGTGCTTAAGTTAAGCTGAATTACTAGCGTGTGTACAATAAGTTGAAATAATTAAGAAATAGCGTGTGTACCATAAGTTGAAATATTTAAGAAATGGCGTGTGCTGGACTTGAAATTAGAGACGAGTACTTCCACGTGCGTGGTGAGTACTGTGTGAGTCTCAATCTGTGTATGAGACAAAGGATAAAGAGAAGTACTCGTCCATGGTATCAGTTGAGGACTCACGTGTGTGATGAATATGTTCTTAATATTACTTTGCGTGATATGATTCCGTGTGACGCTAGATTCAAACTCTGAGAGAGAAGCAAGGTGAGTCGGCCGTCTATCCAGTAACGCCACTTGGCTTGCATTGCACAGGAAGACGTGCACATATCTCCAGAGTTCATAGTAGGAAAGTAGAATTACGAAGTGGGGCAGTGTCGTGTGAAACTGGGATAAATATTAATTGAAGTGGGAAAGCTGAAAGTGATAATGTTGTGACTGTTCCCTGTGTAGTATTTCATATTGTAGTGTGGTGTATGTCATGTAATTTGGGTATGCGTGGTTTGCATGGGAGAGTAGCGAGGTAGTTTCAAAAGATTAGTGGGTTATGCTTGTTCCTTCGGTACCGCTCGGTCTGAAGGAAAGTTTCGTGATGATGATTGTGAGAGTCGAAGTGTGAGGTATAATAAAAGATCCACCATCCTATCCAGAAAGTGCACTGTAGCGTTAAATAATTACGAGACCATAAGGTAGAGAATCACCAATGTAAAGCCATGTCCACTGGGCGGAATTTCTCATGTGTTATTGTTGTAGGTTATAGAATTTGTGTGTTTAGGTTATAGAATTTATCAGAATAAATAAGATAGTGAAAAGAAAAAGATTGGTGGACTTTTCCTTCGAATTGTATGTTGTCATGATGTCCCGAATTTATAATGTGTGCGCCATTCATATTCAGTGCGGTGGCCACGTGTTGATAAAAGCCGTTAAATAAAAGAAAAAAAGAAAATGTGGTATTGCCAGTGCGTAGTGAACAGTCAGAGTTCTGTAAATTACTGATAGTCAGATGTGCGTTTCCGTTGCATACTATTCATACAGGGGGTTGATTAGTGACTTAATTGTGAGTACGAGAGTTCATGTTACTCGATAAATAAGAATGAATCCACTCGCTTGGCAGACCACTCATCTTGCAGGCCTGACTGCTTGATGCCACAGTATGAGCAAGGCATGTGGGTGCCTCTCAATGTTTGCAGATCATTCACGTTTTATGCTCCATCGGAGTGAGACGTCAGAAAGCAAACACCCTGCGATAATCGTCAGTAGTAGGGAGACAGGGCTCCAAGGACACTTTTGATGTCAAACTGATATGCAAATTAATTACATTGATCAATTAATTCACCCACCCCCGACCACACAGACCCCCACCTCAGACCAAGCCCACCTCATCCCCCGACCACGCCAACCCCCAACTCCAGACGAAGTCATATAGGTACGATTAGGGGGGCGCTATACTTTCAACTACCCAGTTTCAACTCCTTTTCAAGGTCATCAGACTACCCACTTTCCACATCTGAAACACATGCCCATGAACCATTGTATTAGGAAATGTCTTAGGATTTTTGGTGAATTAGTTAATAAGAGAAGCAAATATTCTAGTACCAAATCTTTATTAACTTTTGCATGTACATTTTTGGTAGGTGTAGTTTTAATACCGTCCAATTTAATTTGTAGCTTATAACTGAAATCCACATCTGAATCATCTATTTCTTTCTCCAGCCAGTAATTTGACAAGTACAGAGAAGATATGTTTTCGAACTCCAGCATATTTCTATTTTTTCCTGTAAACTACCTCTTTTATGACTTTAACAATTAATTCTGTTCCTTCTGGCAGTTCTTCTAGACGAGAGAATTCCAGGGCTTCAATTTTTCCTCTTATTTCCTGCATGTCACTGTTGTTACAACACTCCGCATCCTCCTGTGTGTATGCTGCAAGTTCTTCTGCTGCAAATTCTTGCGGAATTTCGGTATAAACATTTAAATTTACAACTTTTGCAAACCATTAGAACGAATGTTCTAATGGAAGGGGATCACCAGGGAAACACCAATGTGATTGTGGACAATGATAAGACAGTTGGAATAGACTATCTAACGTGGTTAAGCTTCAACTCCAGATTAAAGATACATAACAAATCTATATGGCAGATCACCAGTCCAAGAGTGAACAAAGATACTTGTAACCACATTATAGATTTTATAAAGTGTCCAGACATGCTACTGCGAGAAACTTTTAGATCTTCCTTGGCTAAGCAGCATGGCATTACCAGGTTGGAGGCTACAATACACAGCTACAGAATGTATCGTGTATGCGACCCTGTGCACGAGTGTTTTCGTGTTTTCGACACCAGTAAACAGTATTTACAATGTGCTCCACTTTACTCATGGCCACTTGCTTCCATGTGGAGTCAATTAACAGATAACGTACAGAATAACTGTTGTGCTGTGTTTAATAACGTTCTGGAGTTTGTATACTGGAGTAATAAGAATACCCGAAAATTGAAGTTGTACAAGTAAGTCTTCCAGATACTCCAGACAGAGAAACGTTGTCAGCTATATTCAGTCTGCATACAGTTTTAACTATCTACCTATAAACTATATGGAGATTCTTGACACTGACTCGAATAAAGATGATATAAGTATTATACAGAAGTGTTAAGTTAAAGCAGGAGAAACTTATTTTCCTCAGTCTACAACACTGTTCTCCACAATACTGTCAGATTTAGATATTGCAGAATTGGGGTTGGTTGACACGAGCATAGTTATTCCACAAGTCAAAAATGTTCAAGTGTGTGTGAAATCATATGGGACTTAACTGCTAAGGTCATCAGTCCCTAAGCTTACACACTACTTAACCTAAATTATCCTAAGGACAAACACAAACACCCATGCCCGAGGGAGGACTCGAACCTCCGCCGGGACCAGCCGCACAGTCCATGACTGCAGCGCGTAAGACCGCTCGGCTAATCCTGCGCGGCGAAGAGTAAATGTACACACAGACTTAAACAATTTCCCATTAAAGAAATTACACCTTTAAATGCGGTTAATGTGTTATGTGCACGGAAAAGGAAAATGGAAATGGAAGACACCGAAGTAAAGAAAGGAAAACTAAAGTGTACAGAGAAGACAACTGCTGTAAAGGAAGAATATAAGCTGCAAATGTAAAAGGAAGAGTCTATTGCGGATGTGCAGGCCAGGTTTACATATGGCTTTAAACACAGTGTGTGGAGAAATCTAGCTACTATTGGGGAATGCAAGACAATAGCACTTACTGTAAAGAGCAGAGGTAAGTGGCTATATGTTGGAGTACTGGCCGAAAACGACTGGAGCATGTTTACTACGTTAAAGGACACGCGAAAAATCTGTTTATCAAACTCCATTCCTCCTTAGGGCTGCTTAAAAAGAATGGATACATTACATAGAAATGTGATGGGCTCCATGTCATACACTTAGCAACGGAACAACCATTTTTAGAGCTTAAAACCAACGGAACAACAACAATAATGACAATTCGTTTGCAAAAGTTGTGCACTTGAAGTTCTATACCGAAATTCCTCAATAATGTGCAGCAGAAGAACTTGCAGCTTACACACAGGAAGATGTGGAGTGTTATAACAACAGTTTCATGCTTTCGAGAAAAAATTAAAATCCCCTAATGCTCTCGTCTAGAAGAACTGCCATAAGGAACAGAACTAATTGTTAAAGCCATAAAAGAGGAAGTATACAGGGAAAAATATAGATATATACTGGAGTTGGAAAACATACCATATCTGTATTTGTCACATTACTGGCTGGAGAAAGAAACGGATGATTGAGATGTGGATTTAAATTATATGTTAAAATTAAATTGGCCATCACTAAAATCACACCTAACAAAAACAAGGAAAGGGTTGTTTTCTGTATGTAAATGTATATGCAGTAGTTAATAAAGATTTGATACTAGAATCTTTGCTTCTCTTGTTCTCTAATCTACTAAAAGTCCTTGGACATTTCCTATATACGAGGGTTATTCGTAAAGTAAGGAGCGATCGGTCGCAAAATGGAAAATACAGTGAAAACCTGATGAGGCTTTGCACAGATACGCTGGGCACTATGACTAGTACGCCTGTCGATCGCATCATGTCGCTCTTTTCAGTTGTGGGCTCACAGTGAGAACGTAAAGATGGCTAGAACTTAGTGTCTACCGCCAACTATGAGGGCCTAGTGAAGGATTTCACCTGAAGCTACGAAATCCAAATAACATAACTGTCATGCGGTCCGTTCTACACGACAATTCTTGGCCGCACTCTGCAGTGGCAATGAAGATGCTCCTGCAGCGTCTTCGATGGGAAGTGTTTGATAACCCACAATACAGCCCGTAATTGGATACCCCTGATGTTCATCTCTGCTCAAATGAACCGCTGACTACGAAGACAGTATTTTGACACTGACAACGAGCTGCAGTTCAGAGTAGAAAATTATCGAAAAGCACTGGCGGCTGTCTTCTATAACGAGGGAATTGAAACGTTGGTACAACGCTACTACAGATGTCTCAGTCTGAGCGGCGACTGTGTAGAGAAGTAGCTGGAAGGTGTAGCTAACTGTTGCAAATAAAACAGTTTTGATTTTCACTGTGGTTTCCATTTCGCGACATAACGTTCCTTACTTCCCGAATAGTCATCGTACAATGATCTGTATATAAATTTATATGCAGAATTTAATAAAGATTTGGTACTAGAATATTTGCTTCTCTTATTCGCTAATCCACCAAAACTCCTAAGACATTTCCTAATACAATGGCCCATGGGCTTGTATTTCAGATGTGGAAAGTGGGTAGTCGGACGACCTTGAAAAGTTGTTGAAACTAGGTTGTCGAAAGTATAGTGACCCCCTTTTTGTACCTACGCCGGCCGGGGTGGCCGAGCGGTTCTAGACGCTACAGTCTGGAACTGCGCGACCGCTACGGTCGCAGGTTCGAATCCTGCCTCGGGCATGGATGTGTGTGACGCCCTTAAGTTAGTTAGGTTTAAGCAGTTCTAAGTTCTAGGGGACTGATGACCTCAGACGTTAAGTCCCATAGTGCTCAGAGCCATTTTTTTGTACCTATATGAGAAAAACATATGACGTTATCTAGGGGCGGGGGTAGGCGTAGTCAGGGGTAAGGAAATTTACTTGATCAATTTAATTAATCTGCATATCAATTAGATATCAAAAGTGTCCTTAGAGCCCCATCTCGCTACTACTGTCGTCGAAAGGGTTTAGGCCGAGGAGGGAGCGTATCTGGTCTGGGGAATGTTTTCTTGGCATTCCCTGGGTGATTTTGTCATTCTGGAAGGCACAGCGGATCAACACAAGGATGCATCTACCCTTGAGAACCATGTCCAACCATGCGCGATTGCTACTATCAGCAGGACAATGCAGTTTTGTAAAACAGCTAGAAGTATATGTGCGTGGTTCGAAGAGCACCAGGATAATTTTACCGTGCATTTCTTGCCACCAAACTCCCCGGATTTAAACCCAATCGAGAATCTGTGGGACCACCTCGACTGGGCTCTTTGCGTCACGGAGCCTCAACCGAGAAAAATAGCACAGCTGGCCACAGCAGTGGTGTCAGCATGGCTCCACAATCTTGTCGATACCTTCCAGAACCTCACTGACTCTCTTCTAGTAGATGTCACAGTCCTCCATACCGCAAAATGTGTTTTATTCAGGCTTTTGACAAGAGCTCACATTAATGTGGCTGGGCAGTGTAATAACTGTAATTCACTAATGCATAACCTATAAATTATGAATAAATTATGACTTCCTGTGAATGCAATGTAGTCTAGTAAACTGTACGATGGTTTAATAGCAGTGTTATCTCCCCGTCCCACTTTAGTGGATTAAACGGGTAAATTTAAAACTTCAGCTTTCCTTTCGCTGTCTTCTATTGGTACACCAGATTGGTCGACGAGTGACTGGATAGAAGCCTTCGACATACAACTTTGTTTTAACAGAACTTAACGAAACATGGACGTTAAATAACGCATTTAGTTACAAATGCAGAGATCCAGATACAAAAGCAGAGGTGGCTTTTAGGGATCCCCCACGAAGTGACTGAATCATATCTAGTTTCTTCGGAAACTTAGTAAAAATTGTGCATGTTGCGAGTGATATGCTACTTTGTTTCGTAATGGTAGGGATTACAAACAAATTAAAATCATTCGTTAGCTTCACGTGACAAAATTATCTGAAATAACTCAATAGAAAAACAAACACGCGAAGTAGGTGTACAACGAAATACCTGGAATGGAACTAGGATTAGTAACTCCGGGTTCTCTCCACCGCCGTGTCTGCCTCCTTGTGATAGACGCCGCAGTGTGTGGAGATGACCAGTGCCACTAGAACAGCAGAGAAGTGGATCGCTCATGTCTTGACAGGAACCGTAAACGTAAGTAGGACGCCACTCATCAACGTAGAGGGTAAATCTGAGGACTGTGTATCGGATGAGAACCCTCCAGCTCTACAGTTAACATTTCGGCGACAGATTCGCCTTTCGAGAAGTAAACGCATGAGCACACCGCAGCCACATAGTGAACACCTCTTCCAGGGGGCAGGAATCAACCGAATGGAATTTCCTCTGGTATCCACCGACGCGAACGAAACTGAGAATTCGTTGGACCAGTTGAAACCTTCAGTGCATTGTCATATGAGTGCTCCTCACACACTGGATGGCCTCAGAAGGCCTTTCAAGGGGCTTGTTCGACCGATTCTTGAACATTGTTCATCGATCTGGGACCCTTACCAGGTAGGACTGATAGAAGAGTCAGAGAAGTTTCAACGAAAAGCGGCGCGTTTCGTCACAGGTTTGTTTAGTCGGCACGGGAGCGTTACAGAGAACCTCAACAATCTCCAGTGGTAGACGCTACAACAGAGACGTTTTGAATCACGGAGAGGTTTACTATTGAAATTTCGAGATAGTACTTTCCGCGAAGCGATGGAAAACATACTAGGTCCTTCCACATACAGGAACCAGGAAGTATCCGTCAGGCGGCTTGCTGAGTATTGCTGGAGATGGTAATAGGACCAGCAACGTCTCGGCCTCATTGAGGACAGCGAGCCAAGTAGTATCCAGCATGGTACGGTGCATGGCTTGCAGCGACACCGTTTTCAATGCTACCCAGCCACTGGTTTTGATTTCACAAACGTATAAACATGCACGCGTCAGAGAGTCCAAATGGTTCAAATGGCTATGAGCTCTATGGGACTTAACATCTGAGGTCATCAGTCCCCTAGAACTTAGAACTAGTTAAACCTAACCAACCTAGGACATCACACACATCCATGCCCGAGAGCCGGCCGGAGTGGCCGAGCGGTTCTAGGCGCTACAGTCTGGAACCGCGCGACCGCTACGGTCGCAGGTTCGAATCCTGCCTCGGGCATGTATGTGTCTGATGTCCTTAGGTTGGTTAGCTTTAAGTAGTTCTAAGTTCTAGGGGACTGACGACCTCAGATGTTAAGCTCCATAGTGCTCAGAGCCATTTGAACCATGCCCGAGGCAGAATTCGAACCTGCGACCGTAGCGTTCGCGCGGTTCCAGACTGAAGCTCCTAGAACCGCTCGGCCACACCGGCCGGCGTCGGATACAGTGTCTTTGTTATGGTTATGCTTTGATGTCACACTAATGTTTCTTTTTTTTAGTTTCATAATGTTACGGCGTAAAGTGAAGCGTCGACACGCCAGTCGGGAACGCGAGAGCAGAGAGGGCTGTGAAGCAGACGTCAGCCGATTGCACGCTGACAGCCCACTCCAGGACGACAACGTGACAGCAGCGACCTCTGTGCGAAGAGAACATAAGCGCCGCGCCCGACTGGCCACGGCCCAGTTCTACAGAAGCCTGAAGACTAGCGACCTGAATAGATGCGTCAACTGTATTACTTCACTTGTATAAAGAATTGTATATACTGAAGCCGGCCGCGGTGGTCTAGTGGTTCTAGGTGCGCAGTCCGGAACCGCGGGACTGCTACGGTCGCAGGTTCGAATCCTGCCTCGGGCATGGATGTGTGTGATGGCCTTAGGTTAGTTAGCTTTAAGTAGTTCTAAGTTCTAGGGGACTGATGACCACAGAAGTTAAGTCCCATAGTGCTCAGAGCCATTTGTATATACTGAAGAACTTGCTTATTGCCTGTCGCCCTGTGCTTGCGACACATTTGTTAAACACCAAGTTAAATATTGCAATATTTCCTGTTTTCTAATAAAACTCATTAATCAGATTTGTTTGAATGCTGTCTAGCGATCCGAGAAAGCAGGTTTCTTAGACACCCGACATGTGATGACTAGGCAGGATTCAACACATAAGACTTATTATTTGATTCTATGGTCCCCTTAGTCTAAACTCAGAGGTTTTTGTAGATATGCAACATGAGAGAATAGAACTCGTCTCTGCAATGATGCCAGAAAGACAGGGGAGACCGTGGATCGCGATCTCACTGGGTAATAGAGACGGATAAAACTGTAAGCTGAAGCAAGGGATAGTAATGATTAGGTAAGAGATTCTTCTGGGAAGTATACAGAGATATTGGAAGCAACTGCTTCCATTAAAACAAAATTATTAAACAGTTTTTCTTTCTACATGAAAGTGTCAATGTGTTTCAAAAGTAGTTGTCTAAGGTTGAATGTGCCACTGCCTTCTGTCGCCCTACTACGAGTATCCAATCTGTACAACCATAGTGTGGCGGACACAGTTCCGCTACTATGACGTGCTACAGCCTGACATATTTCCTAACTCACTGGAAGCAAAAACCGGCATCGTTCCTCAATCAACGTCACTGCAGCAGTCGTTTAGACTTCTTGACAGACGTGATTATTTGCAGCGGCTCTAATTAACTCACTGTCGCCGTAAAACCGGACATTCGTGACACGCCTGATCCTCAAAATAACACCGTACTCCATCGGAGAGCCTCCTGTCCATTAAATCCAGGCAGCTCTAAATTAAGTATCGTGGTGCGTATCTGTTGCTGCCCCTGGTTATTCAGTTTGGCAGCTGTTTTGGAATTGGTCTCTTCATTCGACGAAGTTTAGTCACCGTTCGAGCAGCTACATTTAGCGGTATAAGTGAGCCACATTTTGCCATTTTGCATTCCTGTTAGAGCCTTAAGTGCCCATTGCAGTCCGTAACGTTCGTGGCTTTTACACAGTGGATGCCAACACAATAGGTATCGCGTCACCATCCAGATGCTCATCCATTTCAGTGCTCCATCGCAGAAAAGGAGGGTCGGAAGAAAGATTAGAGGTTCAAATCCATGGCCAGGTTTCTGTTTCCGTTCATAGTGAATTCCGAGATGGTCGCTTTAAGGAACAAGTCCGATTTCGTTACCATCCTTCCCAAATCATAATTTGCCCTTCATCTGAAAAGACCTCGTCGTCGACGGGGCGCTGAACCTTAATCTTCCTTCCATTTACCCTAATCTTCCTTCAGTTCTTCCATTTATCCTAATGTTCCTTTCTTCCTTCTACTAACATATACACTACCGGAAAAAAAAGAAAAAGAAATGCCGGCTGGTGTTATAGGCGCTACAGTCTGGAATCGCGCGACCACTACGGTCGCAGGTTCGAGTTCTGCCTCCGGTATGGATGTGTGTGACGTCCTTAGGTTAGTTAGGTTTAAGTAGTTCTAAGTTCTAGGGGACTGATGACCTCAGCAGTTAAGTCCCATAGTGCTCAGGGCCATTTGAGCCATTTCTGAAAAAAGTTAGTAAACCTGGAAAGATGACGTCAATTTTGAATCGATGACGGCATATGCTACCTGCGGGATAGTAGGTGCACTGATAACGGTTTCTGTGTCGTCCGCCAACAGATGGCATAGTGACATAGCTACCAGAGCTCCGTATGTGTCTATTCTTTGGTAGGGAATGCTCACAGCCAGAAGGCTCAGTGTGGTGCAAACGTGTGAAGGAAGCAGGTAACAACGCCACAAGACGCACTCGTGCTTCCTGCAGCGAACTGAGCGTGTTTGAAAGTGGTCAGACCGTGGCCTTTCGAATGGAGGAATGGTCCTTTAGGAGAACTGCCACACAAGCTGGACGTGCTGTGACAGTTGTGCAACGATGCTGGTATCAGAGGTCAAGTGAACATTCTCACATGCATAGACGGGGTTCCGGGCGCCACGCACCACGGACGCCCGCCAGGATCGCCATAATGTAAGGGTAGAAGTGGCAGATCGTACAGCTGCCATAGCGCAAATAAGAGGGCTTGTGAGCCCAAACGTGTCAACACGAGCTGTTGCGAATCTGTTATTAGCAATGGGACCACAGGCATGCACACCTCCAGCCCGTCTTCCACTCACACGACAAGATCGACGTGCACGGCTCGACTGGTGCTGTCAGAGAATCACATTGGAGATGGGATGGAGCACCGTAGTCTACAGCGATGAAAGCAGATTCTGCCTGGATGCGTGTTATGGTAGTTTGCACGTACGTCGTGGGCCTGTGTCGTATAATGCATTCTTCCAAGACACACTCGCCCCATCCCAGGGCTTATGTTCTGTGGTGTGATAAGCTACAACACTCGTTCCCCTCTGGTGGTCCTGGAGGGGACGTGCAGAATGATGTTAGACCCGTTCTTGCAACAGGAAGGTGAGCTGTTGTTCCGACAGGATATTGCTCTGCCAGTGAAACTCAACGTGCTCTGCAGGACGTGCAGGAACCTCCCTGGTCAGCACGATCTTCGGGCTTGTCTGCAAGTGACCTATGTGGGATATGATGGGACGAGGAGTGACTCGTGCAACTTTTCAACGAACAACTCTTACAGAAGTACGTGGCTACGTGAACGGGTCGAGCAGGCGTGGCATAACGTATCCCAGGACAGTATTCGCCATCTGTACAATCGACTGGATGCCAGAGGTAGCACCTGCATTGCCACCCGTGGAGGCTACATATCGTAATAATATAAGTGTTTCACAGCGTGGGTTGATACCTGTACTTCAGAACCGCTTGTGCGGTTAATCTGTAATTGTAATAATTTCATGTACTCTATAAACACTGTTGCAACAGTAAATCTTGACTGTACTGGAAATCTCTAAAAAGTGTACTAGTTTGTTTTTCCAGCAGTTACTTTAACAACGTCTTCTGCTTCCATGTCTCACTATTTTTAGTTCGTTATCCACATTAAGGTCCAAATGTAACGAAATAAACTCAGTGGCCAAAACTAAACCGACCGACGAGTGAAAAAAAGTTTCTTTTAATTCAGAATATTTGAAAATTGGAAGTTAGACACCCATCAAAATGCTTACACGTGTTTATTTTTAGTCTGCCTGGCGTGGAACATTGAGTTTTCAGTGTCAGACTTACTTCTACTCTTCCATATATCAGTTAGCAGCTCGTTAACAGGTTTTGTACCAGGCTACAGAATTCTGACCATAACGCCGCCAGGAATTCAATGTCCCTCAGAAAAGTGTTGCTTTAACTAATTATTATTGTTCACGTTTGGGCCCTACTGGATCGCACGAGGTACAACGTGCAGCATTTTCAGAGTTTTTTTATTGAGTTCTTCTACATTTCTTCGATTCTCTGCCGGCCGAAGTGGCCGAGCGGTTTAGGCGCTTCAGTTCGGAACCGCGCTGCTGCTACGGTCGCAGGTTCGAATCCTGCCTCGGGCATGGATGTATGTGGTGTCCTTAGGTTAGTTAGGTTTAATTAGTTCTAAGTTCTAGGGGACTGATGATCTCAGATGTTAAGTCCCGTAGTGCTCAGAGCCATTTGAACCATTTGAACCATTCGATTCTCTCAGAATGGGCTGTTTTCCTCTCGTCAGAACAAGTTTTATTTTTCTGCCAACTACTCAGTCGTGAATTTTGTGGCTAAACATTTTTCTGTGTGGTACGTAAGATATGTTATTCCTGTTTCCTTCAAGCCTTCATTTACTTCACTCATTTATTTTATTATAACAATTGTTGCTTTACTGCGAGTTTAGTAGAATTCCACAATCTGTGTTGGGTTAATCTGATTGGTTCCATGTGGTGTCACCGCCAGACACCACACTTGCTAGGTGGTAGCCTTTAAATCGGCCGCGGTCCGTTAGTATTCGTCGGACCCGCGTGTCGCCACTATCAGTGATTGCAGACCGAGCGCCGCCACAGGGTAGGTCTAGAGAGACTTCCTAGCACTCGTCCCAGTTGTACAACCGACTTTGCTAGCGATGGTTCACTGACAAAATACGCTCTCAATTGCCGAGACGATAGTTAGCATAGCCTTCAGCTACGTCATTTGCTACGACCTAGCAAGGCGCCATGTTCAGTTACTATTGATATTGTGAATAATGTACAGTCAAGAGCGACGTTCACCATTAATGGATTAAAGTTAAGTATTCCACCAGCTACTCCGTTTTTCTAAATTCTAATTTCCTTGTCCTGTTCCAGACCTCACGCCAGCCTGCGTGAGCTAAAACGCGTGCCTTTCTGCTTCTTCTAATAACACGGTGTTGGCTCTCCTCCCAACCCACAACATTCCATTTCTTGACATATGTCTTTTTTAGAATACTTTTGTCTGTTTAACTTTTCAACAGTCTGCAATTTCCGTAATCCATGTTGTCCTCAAGTGGTAGTCTCGTTTCTTGAATGTTTAAAATTCTGATTTTTGTCCTTTAAATATTTCTTCTGATTTTGGGCATCAGTTTCTCAGAGCACTCCAATTTCCACCGATTTGTGATGTAGCGTTGCAACATCGCTACCCTACAACTGTTTTAATCGCTAACGATATCAAGCAGTTGGAATTTTACCAGACAATGGAAGATAACAAGTAAGTGGAGTGAAATCATTGGTCAGATAAATATTTAGTTGTTACCTGATCGCCGGAGGGCGAGTTCACAATAAAAATTCAGTTTAGTGGCTCGTATCCTGACATGGGAGTTTGGTTGTAAACCCTTCCATTGTACCCTTAAAAATTCTTTTTAAATGATAAGCCGCCCTAAAGTACAATCAGTGAATAAATACTGAACAAATTGCTTGTGAGTTACTAAATAAAAAAGGATATAGGTATTATCCCTTCGGACAAAAACGTACCTTGACCACAGAATTAAGATTCACGTACAGTTTATCATTTGCCTTTAAGAAACAAATTGTTAAGAATGATGGCTTCACACGGGCGAATACTGTAAACAGTGAAGCTCGTAAGTTTGTAAGACTGTCCTAACAGAGAAAGCAGAGTGTGCTCAGGCAACGATTAAAGAATATTGTTCATATTGTGCAGCGCAACAAACCGATGATCTGAACAAACTCCTAACATTTTAACAGTTCTCTCAAGACTATTCATAATGTACCATCTATTACAACGCTGTTCAGCAATAGACGTCTATAACACCACTCAGTGATTATACACTCTCAAAGTAGCAAATTAATTTTATAGTAAGTTCCTATGGGACAAACTGCTGAGGTCGTTGGTCCCTAGGCTTACAAACTAATTAATCTAACTTAAACTAACTTACGCAACACACACACCGACACTCGAACCTCCGACGGGAGGAGCCGCTCGAACCGTGGCAAGGCGCTTAAGACCGTACGGCTACCCCGCGCGGCAGCAAATTAATGCCTGTATGTCTGAGCCCAAACGAATTGCACACGACATTATCACGTAACATGCGTGTGGCTCACTGATCGCATAATATCTTACCAGTCTTCCCCAACCAACTACAACCAGCAAAAGAGTCAAAAGAATATGTACATACCTGACCATCATTCTTTACGCATGAAATGTCATTGCATTCACATGTTATCATATAATCGATTCTTTATTACATTTTGAATGTCGAACAAAGCGGAATGGCAATCGCTAGTCAAGTGTGCTACTTTATCCTCTTTTCCTGGTTCCGCACTACATTACTCAAATACCTTCTCTACAAAAGGTAATACGCAAATTTCTCATTAAAAGCACAGACAATTAAGAACTTAGCACAAATAATTCACGCAGAGGCTAACATTTTTGTGTAACTATGGAGAACTCTTCGTTTGGGCAGACAGGAAAAAGTAATATAGATTTGTATTTGTAATAAACAGATGGTCCGTTTATCTGTACTGTTGCTGATCTCAAGCATAGACGATGTATCATACACATTTGTAGCTTGTCTATAGCTTTTGCTACTGTTGTACGTACAATTTCACATACAGATGTTAATAATGGCTCTGAGCACTATGGGACTTAACATCTATGGTCATCAGTCCCCTAGAACTTACAACTACTTAAACCTAACTAACCTAAGGACATCACACAACACCCAGTCATCACGAGGCAGAGAAAAGATGTTAATAACTTGATTGCTGAATACGATATAGAAATAGTGATCATTTTATAGGAATCATCTATTTATTGCGATTTCAATGTTGTCTTTTGATTTTCTGTAGCTCTTTTGGAAGCGATTTTATTGTATTTGGCGAATAGATCTATTTTAGTTTTAGACATACTCAGAGCCTCAAATTGCTGCATTAGTGTCCATAGCCACGTGGTTGCTTAGTTTCGCCCCTCTCTCCCGTAGGGGAATCCAAGCAGCATGCACTTACTGAGTGAGCAGATACCTGCCTACCCTCTCGCCTTGCTCACTGCGGCCTCTCCGACCGTGCGACGGCTCTTACTTGCCGGTCTGGCCCGGCCAGTATGCTGCAACTTGCCAGCTACATATCGCTCCATTAAACGGCCCCTACCACGATCAGTGTACACTGCGGTGACAAATGTCATGGGACAGCACTATGTACGCATATACATGGCGGTAGCATCGCGCACACAAGGTACAGAAAAGGGCAGTGCATTGGCGGAGATGTCATTAGCATTCAGGTGATTGTTGTGAAAAGGTTTTCGATGTGATTATGGCCGAGTGACAGGAATTGATAGACTCTGAACGGGGTATGGCAGTTGGAGCTAGGCGCATGGGACATTCCATTTCGGAAATTGTTATGGAATTCAATATTCCGAGACACACAGTGTCAAGCGCGAACCCACGCGGCGGATTAACTATGAGGGTCGGTGTGCCGGCCATCCTGGACGTCGTTTTTAGGGAGTTTCCAATATCACACTGGGTGTATATCAGGCAGATACCTAACAAGGGAATGGTCAGACTTGTCATGTCGAAACCTGTGTTGCTTTTTTTACCACCGTGAGTTAACATTGCAAGAAGTCTGTATGCAGAATTTTAGCTGCTGACATGACCTGGGAGTCTGTAAACAATTTTATGAAGTAAGACATTATTGTCGCATGGTTTCCGCGCTTATAACTGCCTCTTGTACAACCTTGACCTCTCTCGCTACGTTACAGCAACGCCATCTAGGGACAAGGTGGCGTTAGCTAGCGCCGCTCTCTTGCCACACCAGTGAGAGAGCTGATTCTACAGTGAAAGCGATCGTATGATAATTAAACATTCGTTGACAAATACGGCTGATATGTTATCTACAACATTCTTTCCAAATAGCTATGAAATAGACACAAATAAATATACGGTTTAGAACACGTCCAAATTTTATTTCTTGTAATTACCGCAAAAATGCGAAATATTGATACAATGTTCGAAACATAGGTTTTTTGTGCACCAAGAACATACAAGCAAAGACGACATATGAGAACCCTGCGAATCGCAGACGTTATTAGATGTTTGTAGGCAAAACTGGGGTGGTGTTAGGAATGAATCAGGCCTAGTATCAGTATATTTCGAGGAGTGCCACGCATATTTAACCAAATTCTGAAACCGTGGGGAGGAAAATTGATAATGTACTACTGATTGCAGCTTGAGAATATTGTCACGGTGATAGACAGGAAATTGCAGTGATCTGCACACAATAATTTTCTCTGTTAGTTTTCTGTAAAATGCATTCCACTGACGGAAAAATTCTCTGTCTAAAGGTTGAATTACGTTCGTCGTGCCGGGTCGAATATGAAGTATCTCTACTTCTTTGTCAGGGTGGGCTTCAAATACAAATTTTAATGAATCAAACCTTTTATGACCTGACAACGAATCTAGAAGGAGAAGAGATTTGTTCCCGTAGAACGGAAGAAAAGCATGACGCATGAAAAGTGTAACATTTTCATTTCCCATTTTTCCAGATTTCGATGCGTCTACCACAAGATTGTTTGCGTAGAACATTGTTCTTTTGACACGTGGTCCAAAACGTCCAGTTGGTTGTTGAAGACACACATATAGTTTAGGCAGCAATGAACCATCCAGACTACCGAGCGAGGTGGCGCAGTGGTTAGCACACTGGACTCGCATTCGGGAGGACGACGGTTCAATCCCGTCTCCGGCCATCCTGATTTAGGTTTTCCGTGATTTCCCTAAATCGTTTCAGGCAAATGCCGGGATGTTTCCTTTGAAAGGGCACGGCCGATTTCCTTCCCAATCCTTCCCTAACCCGAGCTTGCGCTCCGTCTCTAATGACCTCGTTGTCGACGGGACGTTAAACACTAACCACCACCACCACCATCCAGACTAATTATGGGCATTATAGTGTATGAATGGGTGAGTGCAGTCGTGGACTGCGCAACAGCCTCAATATGTTTTTCCCCTTTGAATGACAGTGTTCTTTTCGCACGCATTTCTTTTGAAAACCTGACTGATCTGCATTGTACACGTACGATTCACTAAAACTAGCGATCTTATTTTTTGCATTCGTCAGAAAAGCTTCCATCATTTCCACTTGTGTCACTTCATTTTCCGACCTGTTTCTCGATACAAATTTTGTTATTTTTCTTGCCACAATTTTATGTGATCTTTTGAAACGACTAATCCAACTTTGAGAAGCTGTAAATTCTTTAGCGCCTATCGCGTTGGCAATCTCTAACGCCCAATCACGCAAAGCTGTATAGATGAAACTAAATGACTGTTGTCTGGCATCGGTAAATAGCTCAAAAAGCCGCGCATTTATCTCCGTCGCAATTTCCAGTCGACTCTTACGCCGTCCAGCGACTTCCTTTTTCCATCTATACAGCCGGCCGCGGTGGTCTCGCGGTTCTAGACGCTCAGTCCGGAACTGCGGGACTGCTACGGTCGCAGATTCGCATCCTGCCTCGGGCTTGGATGTGTGTGATGTCCTTAGGTTAGTTAGGTTTAAGTAGTTCTAAGTTCTAGGGGACTGATGACCTCAGCAGTTAAGTCCCATAGTGGTCAGAGCCATTTGAACCATCTATACAATTCACGTTCAGAACGGACAAAGTGATACTTATTTTGAACAGTACTGACACGTAGGCGTTTCTTACCACTTCCGTTGAACCAATACGTCACCGCTTTTTCTTTGTCTCATAAGGTAATTGTAGTTGATGTTACTTTCGGAGATAATTGATGATGGTACGTGGCACTATCACTCGAAGAGTCTTCATGAGTGCAACTTTCGTCGGTGTCTTCGCCGTCTGTAGATTCACAGTCTGCAATATAGAGTATTTCGTTTGTTTCTAGCCACATGTCTGCGCCATTTACATGCTCGTCTAGAAGTTTAACAACCATGTCGTACAACACATAGTCTTCACGCGTGTTTTCTGTTGATTACTTCATTTGGCGTCTGTGGTATATCTCCATGGCAAGCAGCAAAACATTTACAGGGTTCGCCATCACCTGTGAGGGGAGATTAAATGTTCACCTTAAAGTGGCTTGCGGAGTATAGATGAACATGTACAGAACATCTTTCACATCTCTAACCAGTTTCAGGACGGTATGTCTCGAAATACGTATCAGAAATTGAAAGGACGTGCATAACACAGAAACGAATATTCGTTTCCCATTTCCACCAAAACCGTGCAGCGATATTCCTGGTTAGTGAACGCCGCGATAAGACGGCCGCACTTGCCGACCATGCGCACAACGCCCGCGACTCGCCATTTCCAGGGGTGGCCAGCCGTCACTGTAAGCGCCAAGCAGGAAAAACAGCCATGTTCGTGATTTTTTTTAGGTGACTTCCAGTTCATGTCAGCAGCTACAATTTTGCATACGGACCTTTTGCACAGTTAAATAACAGTGTTAAAAAAAAGCAATACATGTTTCGGCATGTCAAGTCTGTAAGTCTGTAAGTCCCAACCTCAGTTACACGAGTCACAAACGTTTGGAAAATTCGCTCACTTTCACACAAATAATACTACACGTAGACAGTTGGGGTACAAAAGTTCCACCTATATCTACACGTATCCTCCGCACGCCGTCTTGCATTGTGTGGCGGAGTACTTGGCGCACTACTGCCACTTCCCCACTTTCCTGTTCCAGTTGCGAATAGCTCGCAGGAAGAACAGTTGGCTACAAGTCTCCTCGCGGTCTTTTCGCGAGATATGCGTAGGAGGTAGCAATGTATATGTGACTCTTCTGGGGAAGTATGCTCTCGGAACATTAAATACAAACTACACCGTGATGCTGAACGCTTTTCTTGAAGCATCTACCACTGGAAATGGCCGGTAAGCTCTGTGACGCTCGCGTGCTTACTAATTGAAACTGTAAAAAACACGCTTCTCTTCTCTGGATCTTCTTTGTTTCCTCTGTCATGTCTATCTGGTACGGATGGCATACTGAGGGCGAATATGCGACTATTGGTCAAACGAGTGTTTTGTAAGCTACTTCCTTTGTTGATGGACTACGTTTTCTGAGGATTCTTCCTATGAATCTCACTCTGACATCTGCCTTACTCGCGATTAATTTTGTATGGTTGTTCTTCTTCAAATCGCTCCGTACGCATATTTCTAGCTTATTGTGGAAGTAACTCCTACCAATGATTCTTCTGCAGTTATGTACATCATACAATAAAGGAGCTTTCTGCTATTTATTCGCAATACGTAATATTTGTTTACTTTGAGGGTCAATTGCCACTCATTTCACCAAACATTCCAGGGGGTAGCGGGGTGGTGGCATCCAGCCATGTCTTAAACAAACCGTGCCAAATCCGATGCGGGACGTAGGCACAAGGAGAAGAAGAAGAAGAAGAACGTCCAAGCATTGAAACATTTGTGTTCCGGCTAAAAAAGATATTAAAGATAACAGTATCAGAAAGTTGATTTATTTTTCCTGTTTTTACTCATTAATTTCCTACGGCATCATATTCGGAGGTAACGGTTAATTGAGACAAAAGAGTTTACTGCACAGAAGCGTGTAATAGCGATAAAATGTAATGTCCACACCATAGTCTCTCGTAGGTAGCTATTCAAACATTGGACATATCGACAACAGCCTAATATAACATTTTGTCCTTTTTGAAGCTAATTTTTAAAAATCAATCGTAGTTCAAAAGCAACAGTAACTTACATAGATACAACACTAGAAGGAGAGACGATTTACGTTATACATCTTGTCTTAGTGTGGTACAGAAAGGTTGTTCTTGTCGCAGGAAGCAAGTAGTATACCCTTTCTAATTACGGAGAACATAGCAGCACAAAAAATATCTTGTATTGTCTCGTGATATGTTCATCATTTTTACAGAAAATTGCAAACCACCTTGGTGGTCATAATAGTCCTACTTCAATAGTTGGTGCTACTCCTCTTCTAAAAAAGCTTGGGGAAAGACAGAGAGAAAAACTTGAGATGCAATAAACAAAATTATTCCTCATCAAATTCAACTGAAACAAATCCTATATAAAATCCTTGATACGCATCTTCTCCTACTACATCTCATCGTCATTGAGTTATTGTACGTAATATAATTCCTAATCCAATTCTGAATATGTCAATATTCGGTAAGCGTAATCAGTAAAACTATTGCGCCATTTGTTCGTGTTAATATCATGATACATTATCAACTAGGTGAAATGAGTGATTCGAGTGAGGTGTTAACATAAGTTTTTAGTATGCTTCTCTAGAATACTAAGTTCTTAAAATAGAGACTTCATAAGCTTGAATTATACATCAGCTGATTCTAGATTGGTTGGTTGGTTTGGGGGATTAAAGGGACCAGACTGCCATGGTCATCGGTCCCAGCTGATTCTAGAATTAGTAATAATATCCCTCCAGTAAATAATAATGAGATTAAATGTATTGATATTGATGATTACATATTTCCAAATAGCGTTACTAATAAATGTTCTGCAATTATATTTGCAGCTAGTTGTATTTCCAGATGAATAAAATTTCTAGTTGTTTCAGTTAAAATCATAAATGATATTGTGTTGGAGTTGTACTTTAGTGTATTAGATGTACAAATATATGACTAGTGTGATTAATTCATCCAAATGATACAACTCTTATTATATTGATAAGGAAGTTGAAAATGATAATGCCAATAATTCTACAGAAAATGTGTGGGAATAGAAACTAAATGACACTGCAACGAACATTGGAATGAAAATAAAAATTATACCATTGAGTGATATTGGTCATAATAAAATTTGAAATTCTGTATGTAAAGGTAAAATTAATTTATTTCAGGTAATATTAATCAGTGATTATGTTAACAATAATGGTCAATGGATTATAATGTTGCTAAGAATGTTCTAGGTCAATTTTGTGATAAATAAAAACTTTAGTTGATGGGTCAAACGAAAATTAAACTCCACCTGAACAGGTCATGAAGGCCCAACGGTACCGACCGGCCGCCGTGTCATCCTCAGCCTACAGACGTCACTGGATGAGGATACGGAGGGACATGTGGTCAGCACACCGCTCTCCCGGCCGTTTTGTGACACTACGATACCGATGTCGCTATTTCTCAATCAAGTAGCTCCTCAGTTTGCCTTAGAAGGCCTGAGTGCACTCCAGTTGCCAACAGACCGGATGGCCACCCATACAAGACCAGCCTGACAGCGCTTAACTTCGGTCATCTGACGGGAACCGGTGTTACCACTGTGGCAAGGCCGTTGGCTTGATGGGTCAAATGTCTTTCAATTATTACTTTTTCTCCTCTTTTAACAACAGAATTTCTTTTGAATGAGAAAGAGTTTATTTGATTAAATAGAATTAATATAACTTAGAATATGATAACTCCGCCATAACCGGTCCCAAGCTCAGTTTTGAAAGGAGGGGGGGGGGGGGGGGGGGGAGGAGTAACACCTTTTTTTTTAAAAAAAAAAAAAAACACAACCTTGGTTCACCTGGCTCATAGTACCTTGAGAGGGTTGCTTATCGGGGTAAAAAGAAGACCTCAACGGGAGCAGCAGCGGAAGAGATGGACTCTGGTACGGTGAAGCCGGCGGAAGAGGCCATCTTAGCCAGTCTGGGAAGGAAGTTAAATCCAGAAGCGTCTGTTTCATACTGAGCGGCTCCCTGGTAGGCGTCTGTTCACCACGTATGGTGCGGCCGTTTCCTATACATCTTGGCTTCAGAAGTAAGATGTGAACCCGATTAGCACAAGCTAATCATCTGTTGCTAGTGTGGAGCGTCGAGTGTCATGTCATATACATTTCAGTAATCATATCGTACTGGTCGCAGTAGTATCGTGCGTTCGTAGTGGAGTGCTGTTTTCGTTACGGCGACTGTCGTGCGAGTGAAACGTATCTTTCTTAACCATTTCAAAATTCAGCCGCGATACCGAATTGCTGCTCGTGGAACAATATGGAATTGGGTAAGAAACTTCCGTGCAACTGCCAGGACATCGAATCTAAAGTCAATAGGCTCGCGGAAAATCGTCCCAACTCCCGAGAACATCGAACGAGTGCGTAGCAGTTTACATGCAAGCCCTCGTCGATGGCTACGAAAACTTGGTGTCACGAAAATGGCGCGACAGGCCACACATCCAACAAGACCTTAGAAGTTCTCCGTGAAGCGTTTGGTAACGGCATAATTTCAAAATGCGCTTGTATCGAAAGGCCACCTCGCTCGCCTGATTTAACAGTGCAAGACTTTTAGCTACGGAGTTATTTGATGGCAACAATGTACTCCGACCGGCCGATAACCTTGCAACAATTAAAAGATCGAATTAGCGATGAAATTTCCAGATTTTCTCCAGAAGGTACGAAATGTGTGTTCAAATACTGGGCGAGACGCCTCGAGTATCGTGTAGGCGTGAATGGTCGTCATTTGTCCGTTGTAGTATTTCACAATTGAACTTCAATAAACGTTGCACCTTGTGCAAAATATTTCAACATTGTTTCGCGATTAGCTTGTGTTCCATTAGAATTAGGAACCGTCAAAATATTGTGAAACACCCTGTACTTTGTGACTGTTGCTATTGTAATAAAATTTTCTGCATTTAGAACTGGTGATACACCTGCTAAGTGTAATGAATAGTTAAATCTATTGAAACATTATCAATAGCACCTGCTTCTGGTGGATAAACCTGTCATATCATCCAGCACGTTTGTCTACATTAGAAGATTTAATAAGAAGTCTTAATGATGACACTGATACAAAAAAAATTACAGAAAATCATTGGGCCTAAATGTTACATTTGAGGCTACAGAGACTGTTTTATCTACTCTACAATTCGTACGAAGTTGGACATTTTCGCAAAAGTATTCTTTGTTAAAAGAAAACGACATGAATCACGTAACAGTGAAATAAAGCTATGCGTTACGTTGATTGTTCTTTATGCTGGCCTTATCCCGGGTCTTCACGGGGTTGGCATGTTAATCTGGATTTGGCGAAGTTAGCGGCAGAGAGTGGCAGGATGCTGTTCCTCTCGTCATCCCTTCTCTCTGGGGATGGGATTTGGGTGCCGCATCTCCCTGCGTCTCGTATTATCCCACGTGCAAGTGTGAGAACGTTTACGAAATGTCTGCGAATCGTGTAACTGAGGTGGGACGTCGGACCAGCTCGCTGATCACCTATACGGATTAAATATAACCTACATCTGCATCTAAATATACATAGATAGTCCGCAGTCCATCGAACGGTGCGTGGCGGAGGGTACCCTGTACCACCACTAGTCATTTCCTTTCCTGTTCCACCAGCAGATAGAGCGAGGCAAAAACGACTATCTATATGCCTCCGTATCAGCCCTAATTTCTCGTACCTCTTTTTTGTGTTCCTTGCGCGCAGTGTATGTTGGCGGCAGTAGAATCGTTCTGCAGTCAGCTTCAAACGCTGGTTCTTTAAATTTTCTCAACAGTGTTCCTGGAATACCATGTCGCCTTCCCTCCAGGGATTCCCATTTGAGTTCCCGAAGCATCTCCGTAGCCGCGCGGGATTAGCCGAGCGGTCTGGGGCGCTGCAGTCATGAACTGTGCGGCTGGTCCCGGCGGAGGTTCGAATCCTCCCTCGGGCATTAGTGTGCGTGTTTGTCCTTAGGATAATTTAGGTTAAGTAGTGTGTAGGCTTAGGGACTGATGACCTTAGCAGTTAAGTCCAATAAGATTTCACACACATTTGAACATTTTTGCATCTCCGTAACACTCGCTTGTTGTTACAATCTACCAGTAACAAATCTAGCAGCCCGCCTCTGAATTGCTTCGATGTCCTCCTCTAATCAGACCTGGTAAGTGTCCCAAACACTCGAGCAGTACTCAAAAATAGGTCGCACTAGCGTCCTATGTGCGGTTTCCTTTACAGATGAACCACACTTTCCTGAAATTCTTCCAATAAACCGAAGTCGATCATTCGCCTTCCCTACCAAATTCTCACATGCCCGTTCCATTTCATATCGCTTTGCAACGTTACGCCCAGATATTTAAACGACGTGAATGTGTCAAGCAGGACACTACTAAGGCTGTATCGGAACATAACGGGTTTGTTTCTCTCACTCATCCGCATTAATTTACGTTTTTCGATATTTAGAGCTAGCTGTCACTCATCACATCATATAGAAATTTTTTCTAAGTCATCTTGTGTCCTCCTACAGTCGCCCTGTTTCGACACCGTGCCGTACACCACAGCATTATCAGTAAGCACACGCAGATTACTGCTCACTCTGACCCCCAAATCATTTACGTATACAGAGAACAGTAGCGGTCCTATCCCACTTTCCTGGGACACTTCTGACGACACCCTTGTCTCTGATTAACACTCCCCATCGAGGAGAGAATGCTGGGTTCTATAACTTAAGAAGTCTTCAAGCCACTCACATATCTGCGAATCTATTCCACATGCTTGTACCCTCTTAACAGCTGGCAATGGGGCACCGTGTCAAACGCTTTCCGGATGTCTAGAAACATGGAATCTGCCTGTTCTCCTTCATCCATAGTTCGCACTATATCATGTGAGAAAAGGGCAATCTGTGTTTCGCACGAGAGATGCTTTCTAAAACCTTGCTGATTCGGGGACATAAACTTCTCGGTCTGAAGAAAATTTTCGTATATTCGAACTGAGGAGGATTTTGCGGCAGACAGATGTTATAGATATTGACCTGTAATTTTGTGGGTCCGTTCTTTTGTCCTGCACTATTTTCCAGTCGCTTGGGACTTCGTGCTGGGCAAGAGATTCGCGATAAATGCAAGCTGGTTAAGGGGACAGTGCCATAGAATACTCTTTGATAACCGTCCATCCGGACTTGCTGACTTATTTGATTTCAGTCTAACAGTACAGAGTACATCGCAAACAGAGCGATACTCTTACAATTATGACATGCGTAGGAAGTAACTGCTACCCTATAATCAGACATGAAACCAGGCAAGACATGAATCAGGGTTACCACAGCGCTAATCGAAGCCAACCACAAAAAATATAAGTTAGCTCATTAGCTATGTGTTTCCGCCTGCTGAAATGCTTGCTGACAAACAGTAACGAGAAATTTTTATTATATTTCATTTTTATTTTCTTGTCGATTACCAACCCTTTATAGGCTAAGCGCTGTTGCTGACACGAGAAAATGTTTACAAAAGGATCTACAGAACTTTTTTCTTTCTAATTTTATCTATCATCTGCCGAACAATGAACCGATGTGCTGTTCCATACCCTACTGTTTACACCCTAAGGAATCGTCGAGTTCCACAAAAACAACATTGAATCACGGCGCCACTGTAGCAGGACAACAAGGAATCAGGTAAAAGACATGATACCTTTATTGAGGGTATTTCTGTTCTGTCGATGCAACTCCAAAAATGCGTGATTTTTTTCACCAAGCGCGGTTCGTTTTATTGAAGTAAAGCATCGTCAGTGGTCTGTAATTAAGTTATTTAGATTTTGATTTGCTTTTAGATCGAAAAACAGTTCGTTATGAATAGGTTGATTTGTACTTACTGTGACTTTTCGGCTGATTTCTCGCTTACATCCGGAAATGCCATCTGCTAATACATCGTTGTTTTTCTGTGTTAAACACTGGTAATTTTGGTCTAATTTTTAGATGTTCTGCAGCACTATGCATTTCTTATGTTTTTCACAACACACTTTTATGCGCACCACTGTATTCTGTTTGTTTTTGTACTTCAAGTGTGTGTTGTTGCTTGTGTTTTGCAGTGTTGCCAACATAACCTTTCCACTACTTTGTCTTTGACCTACAACAATTTTTTAAAACTAGATTATTGTATGTCTGTAGTTATATTTAATTGTATTTCTGTGGTTTCTGTGTATTTATGTACTATGTAGGAGTAGAGAAGGAATGGTGATGGAGGGATTTTTTTTTAGGAGAAGGGGGAACCATGATGAGTTGACATAAGTACGTAGCAGTGTGATAGAGTATAGAGTATGAGTTAGAGGAGAAGGTGAGGAGCGAGAAGTGAAATGAAACTGTGAATGGGAGAGGAGGGGTTGTGATAGAAGGATGAAAAGACTCTTTTCTTTTTCATGTAATTTCATCAATCGTTCTATATAATTTCTGGTTTCCAATATTTATCTGGTGATTGAGGAACTGTTTATTTTGTGTTAATGCTTTTTGTGTGTGTACATTTTCTTGGAAGGGGAGGAGGTGTCTGTCTTTACTGATTTTTGTAATATTCATATCATTTTCAATATTGCTTGGTCTATGGTGTTCTTCTTTTAGATGATTCACAAATGGTAAATGATTTGTACTGTGTTTTAATGCTCTAATGTGTTCTTTATATCTTTTTGAATGTCCTGCCACTCATTCTGATGATACCACTTAACAAGGGAAGTACCGCAGTATGGAAAGCTAAAGCCGAATAACATAATTTTAAAATACAGAGCTACATCAATCCCAGCACCCGTCTAGGTCATTCATCTGACAAATTCTGCGTTTATGTGCAGTCGATGTTTAAAGGTTAACCAATCCAAAAACGGCAGCAGCACACGTCGCTGAAGAAAGACTACTGTGTGACACACAGTAATGGCCAGCGTACTCACGACAGTCATCAAGAGATATTATTTGGCAAAATTTGCTTAAAACAATATAAGACGGCGAGCTGAAAAGTAATGCCTCCGATTTTCTTATGTGAAAATTCTTAAATCTTTTTTAATAAAACAAAAGGTATTATCATTCTACATCTTTACTGTTCATGCCCATGTATTTACAGCCCTTTGTCACTAGAGGGCTCCAAATTGTAGCGTGTAACGTAGCAGTGTGTAATGTAACTGTGTCAATTTGTGTGAAACACAGTGCGGTAATAGACTTTAGAATTCGAATTCGAGGGGTTCGTTCTCTCCTTCAGAATGACACACGAGTGCTGCGACATCTGCAACAATCCGAGCCTCGGGTTCACTGTCATCAGTCAGCCTCCATATAGTCCTGACTTGGCCCCATGCGATTTTCATCTGTTTCCAGAACTCAAAGAACACTTTCGAGGACTTCACTTTCATAGTGATAAAATGATGCAAGCAGAGTTGCGGTTTTGGCACTGTCAACAAACATTCTACAGTGACGGTATCAACGAGCTGGAGAAAAGTGTTCGTCGCTAGGGTGACTATCTTGAGAAATAAATAAAGAATAAATATGCAGAATGTTAATAAAGTTTTTTAAAAAAAAGCCTTAAGAGTTTTCACATAAAATATTCGGGAGGATTACTTTTCAGCACATCCTCGAATGTAAACGCAGGCAATACTTACACAGTCCTATTTCCCAAAATAAACGTTGCTGTGTTATCGTGCATTCTTCTCTTATTTCTCATCAAAGTGAATACTTGGAGGTTCAATGAAGTAATTAGACTACAGCGCAATGGAACAGTACTCACACTTGACAAAGGAAACATGTGGTCTTGCTGTCAGTTTTGGTGTATCCACAGTGCAGTAATCCATTAGCAAAAGCCTGAACGATCTCATCAGCCTGATCTTTGCCACCAGGTGTTCCATGTCAAATCACTTCACTGGAACTCTTCTATTGCAAGTGATGACCAATAGTGGAAGGACGTATGGAGGAACGGATATTTCTATTCTGCGAAATATGATTCAGGAAGAACTTCATGTGTTAATATACATTGTTTGAAACAAATGTTCATATTTTTTGTTACAAAATATCTCATTTATGACACTTGTCATAAACACAATATTGCTTCTTCTTCGACTTGTACTTCTGATTCGTTAACCTTTAAACACTGAACGCAGAGATTTGGAGATAAATGACCTTGTGAAGCGATAGAAAAGACACATTATCGTATTTTAAAATAGTTTTTGTCAGTTTTAGCCTATCGTATTCGTGTACTTTTCTTCTTAGCGTTCCTGGAATAGTCTGTGTGGGCAGAGATTCTGGATACAGTGATTGTGAACACTTCTTGTCTATCTTTGGCACAAACAGCTCGGGCTGTGCAGGGCAGTTTAATACGGTGAACACATAAGTGTGTGGTAATGGGTACTTTTTTTCCTTTATTGTGATTTCATTCTCCTGCCCCATACAGGCAGGGAGGCTGGCAGCGGAACAATCCGCCGCTCTTCGGCCGAGTGACCTTGCAGTTAATAAAAAGAAGAAACGATACATATAAAAGGCGATAAAAAGGGGGAACATAAGAACATAGGAAGGAGAGACAACGGAGGTTAAAATATATTCTTACACGGAGAGATTCATCATGGCACACAGTTAAAAAACTCCACATAAGGACATAAATTCAGTTGACGACATGCGTAGCATGTAAAATACACCGAAGTCACACACACAAGATAAAAGTAGGCCACAGTATTAAAAAACACACGAGAACGACGACACTTGGGGCAGGAGACGGGCGGGGTGGGAGAGGGAGAGGGAAGGCAAGTCAAGAGGGAGCGCAGTGACGCTGAAGGGGTGCACTGGAAGGGGACGGGGCGTAGGAGGGAGGAAAAAACAGCTCAGGGGAAGGAGAAAGGAGGGAGCCCTGAGGAGGGGGGATGGTGGGATTAGAGTTGGTAGGAGGGGTAGATATCAGGGCGAAGCTCATCATCTGGGAGGGTAGGTACAGGAAGGTACGTTGGTAAAGGAGGTGGAGGGCGTGGAGACGGAGAGACGGCAGGACACAATGGTAAAGGCGCGGCAATGGGCTGGGTAAAGAGGATAGGAGATACCAGGGGTTGGAGGAGAATCGAGTCTGTGGACAATGTACAGGGTGCGGATGTGTTCGAGAAAAAAGAAAAGATGTGGGAAGGAGATGAGGTCATACAGGAGCTGTGTGGGGGATGGGAGGTAGATACAAAAAGTGAGGCAGAATGCATGTTGTTCAAGTATTTGGAAGGCTTTATAGAATCTGGGTGTGGTGGAAATCCAGGTGACGCTGGCATAACAAAGGATGCGACAGATTAAGGATTTATCGGTGAAGGATGGTGGAAGGATGCAGTCCCCGTGTCTGGCCAGACAGGAGTTTCAGGAGGCCAAATCTATTTTGGGTTTTGTGTTGGATTGTAAGATGGGGAGGCCAGGTGAGGTGAAGGTCAAGGGTTACGCCAAGGTATTTCAGGGTAGGAGCGAGGTGGATAGGATGACCATAAATGGTAAGGTAAAAATCATGGAGCCTGAAGGAGGGGGTGGTATAATGTATGATGATTGCCTGGGTCTTGGATGGGTTGATATGTAGGAGTCACTGGTTGCACCAAGCAGTGAACTGGTCCAGGTGTGTTTGAAGAGTATGTTAGGACTATGAAAGGTATGACAGAGGGTCAGGAAGGCTGTGTCATCAGCAAATTGGAGGAGGTGAACAAGCAGGGGAGTTTTGGGCATTTATGTAGTAAACAAGAGATATAGGAGAGGCATGCTTTGGGGCATGCCTGTGGTGAGATAAAACATAGGGGAGTTAGTATTGTGGATTGTGACATAGAAGGGACGACAAGAGAGGAAAGAAGCAATGAGATAGACTAAATTGATGGGAGGGTCATAGGTTTGGAGTTTAAAGAGGAGCCTGGGATGCCAGACACAGTCAAAGGTGTTTCGGAGGTCGAGGGAAACAAAGATAGCAGAATAACAGGAGTTAAGATGGAGTGTTCAAGGACTGTGGGAAAGAGGAAGTAATCAAAGTGAGGATCGTCAGAAACGAGAAGACCTCGGAGAGGTGGGAAGCAAAATGGTTAGCTTTACTGCAATTATCAGGGAAGGGGTGGTCATCATGGAGAAGGGGGTAATGTGGGGCAGAATGGCTGCCAATAAGGTGGTGGAAGGCAGAACCATATTTGGAGGTGTTGACAGGGAAGGCGACGTTGAATCATGTACATGCCGGGCGTCAGTTCCGGCGTTTCTTAGCTGTTAATAGGTTGCAGATGTGTAGCTGTAATTGCCAGTGGTGGAGGAATGTATCCAAGTCACAGGTGTAGAGGAATGAGCAGTAGAGCCTGTGTGATCCACAGAGAAGAAGGATGGCCTGTGGAGGAAGAGTAGGGCAGTGAGTGTGGATAAGTTTGATAGAAACATGAGCCACCACAGCGTCAGTGATTGTCTTCTGGAGGAACAATGAGGCATGGGTGATGTCAGTGGGGTGGTGAAAGGTAAGTGGGTGATGTCCAATCTGTGAGGCAATGATTCCCAGTAGGCATCCCAGTTGGCTCATTGGTAGTCATGGATGGATACTGGAGGGTCAGCTGTGCAGGGGGGGCAGGAGGGGGACAATGGGCTGAGGAGATGGTGTGAACGATTGGGAGGTGGTCGGTACCAATGTGGTCTAAGACAACCAGGGCAATACGACCAAGGAAGTTGTGTGAAGTGAGGACATCAGGGATGGAGTTACTTTTAGGACACGTATGATGTGGGAGGGGAAGAGGGTCACCCATGGAGGGTAGTGAGGAACTGATGCCACTACAAAGGATGGCAGGGTCATGGCTGTGAATGCTTAGGTCTAAAGCAATCACACAGGTAGAAAAGGTGCAGTCAACATGCCAGGTGAATTCATAGTGGAGAGGAGCTCATAGACAGACATAGATAGTGGCACAGGTGATGGTGAGGGAGGGGAAAAAGACACTAAGGATGAGGTGTTTGGTTGGATCGTTGAGCAGGGGTTGTGGCCTGATAGGGAGATGCTTGATGTGGCCAATAGCGATCCCACCTCACACTAGGGGAAGGGGATTGTCTGTGTCTTGAAGGAGGTAGGGAGAGGTGCGCACACCGTGAGGTTGGAGGAAGGTTTCATTAAGAGTGAAGGAGGCTACCTGGTGCTGGGACAGGGTATGCATGAAGAGGTATTTGTTGGCAGCGAGGTAGCGGATGCTGAGGTACAGGAGAGGACACTGTTGGCACACCAGGGTGGGAAGGAGGGAAGGGAGCAAAGGAAGGAGGACAGAAGCTTAATCGAGGGTGTTGAGGTGGGTGAAGTTGAAGTGTGTCTGGTTGTGGTAGTATGTGGTGTAGGTGTTCAAATGGGAGATGGAGCACGTGGCAGGGGAGATATGCAAGAGGGTGTGGGGATGTTGTAAGGGAAGGATGTTCTGGAGGACGATGATCAAGAAATGGATGATGTCTTAAGCTGTAAGAAGTGGGCAGAGGGTATTGTTGGGGTGGATGGGCTGATCAATGGGGAGAATGGGAACAATGTGCTCAGGGTTAGTAGTGGGAGGGGGTTTGGCCTTGCATTTGGAGGAGTAGGTGGTGTGGGACTCATTGCAGATGTCGCAGGAAGGAGGAAAGGTAAGGTTAGGACACTGTTTGAGGAAGTGGGAGGCTTTACAGTGAGGGCAGGTGAGAGGTTTTTTGCAGTTTTGGGTGAGGTGGTCATTGTACAGGAGACAGCGTTGGCAGCCGTAGGGTTGAGGAGGGGAATGGGAGGGGTCAACAGGTTGGCGATTGTTAAAAATCAGGGCCTGCTAAGTGAGGAAGTGACCTACGGAGGAGAGTAGTTTTACAGCTCTGTGAGCTCACGCATCAGGAAAGTAGGTCTGGAATTGTTATTGATGTGTCAGGCTGAGTGGATATCCAGAGCAGGGTGGGTAGTCAATTCCACCAACACCTCCAACTCAGTGACAACACAGCTGAGCTTTGTGATCACACTGCTGATGGTTGGTGGACAGCAAAGGGGTTGTGGCTCATGGGGAGACGAAGATGTAAGAAAGGGTGGGAGAGATGCATGTGGATCATATATGGAAAAGTTTCTGGAGGTCAGTGTGGAAAGACAGAGCAGGGGATTTGATTAGGATGGAATCTCTGTGGGGGATAAGCTGAGCAACAGGGGCACTGGGGGTATACTTGCAGATTTCTAGCGAGAGGGTGCAGACATCGAGGAATTTGGGATCAGGGACGGAAAGGACGAATGTATGCAGGGCAGGGGCTGCAGATGCAGGAGGAGGGGGGTGTCTGTGGGGAGATAAGAAGTAACAGGGGTGGGCAGTGGTTTCTCAGAGGAGGGGGTGGAGGCAAGTCGGCACTCAGACATTTGGGGGATTTTTTGGTGGGGGTGGCCTGGGAGGAGGAGTGAGGGACTCGTTGGAGTGGGATGTGGTGGGAGGCATGCCCCTCATGTGAGGCGGAGGCAGCACAAATGGGAAGTGGGGGAAATGTCCTCCTGACAGGTGGTAGCGGTGGGGGTGTGGGCAGAAGTATGAGTGGGAGCAAGGAAGGAGCAGGAGTAGAGGTAGTATACAGGTGGTGATACAAGGAAGGGGAGGTGATGGTAGGGAGGAGGCTGTGAGGGGGAGAGGTGGAGTAGCTGGGGGAATCCCGGAGAAGGCACTCCAGGAGGTAATGGAGGGGGCTGGGGAATGGGAAGTGTGGGTGTGTACACGTGGACTGTGTGGTCTACCAGCGATAGGGGTCATTGAGGGAAGGAAAGAGAACGAAGACAGGGTCAACGAGGCGATGGGGACAGGAGGACAGGGCGACGGGGGTGGCGGCGACAGACACCGACCGGCCGCGGTGGCCGAGCGGTTCTAGGCGCTTCAGTCCGTAACCGCGCGACTCCTACGGTCGCAGGTTCGAATACTGCCTCAGGCATGGATGTGTGTGATGTCCTTAGGTTGGTTAGGTTTAAGTAGTTCTAAGTTCTAGGGGACTGAGGACCTCAGATGTTAAGTCCCATAGTGCTCAGAGCCATTTGAACCAACCATTTGAACAGACACCGGCGGTGGGCTGCGGCGATGGCGAACACCGGCGGCAGGTGCTGGCGACGGTCGGATCGACGGACGGGTGGAAGAAGATCGCGGCAGCAGACGGCGACAGGGGGGAGCTACCAAAGCGTCAATTTCGCCCTTGACGGTAGCCCAGGCAGCGAAAATCGTCCGGTTTTCAAGTTGTGAGACACCAAAAATGGTTCAAATGGCTCTGAGCACTATGGGAATTAACTTCTAAGGCCATCAGTCCCCTAGAACGTAGAACTACTTAAACCTAACTAACCTAAGGACATCACACACATCCATGCCCGAGGCAGGATTCGAACCTGCGACCGTCGCGGTCGCTCGGTTCCAGACTGTAGCGCCTAGAACCGATCGGCCACTCCTGCCGGCTGTGGGACACCAACCCACAGGATTTGGGTACTTTTTATCGTATCGCAAATTAAAATGTGGGCATGACTGTCTATCAGGCAAAGCACTAGACTTCGGCCGTGGAGTTCTAGGGTTAAGTCCTGGTTAGAGGTGGGGATTCTTCCTCGTTCCACTCCCTCCAGAACGTCCTCAGGTCAAATGAATGTCGCGGATCTTTCCCGGGGGGAAAAAGCGGCCGTCGTGATGGGCTCTCCACCCTCCCCCTCCTAGTGGCTCCATCTGCCTGCAGTCAGGTCAATAGCCCGCTCATGGCCTTACTCCACAGACTTTATCTTACCTATATATACTGGCGAACAAAACGTGAGTGGGATAGTCGTGACAAAAATATCCCGTACATAAGAGAAATGGCCGGAACCAAAATGGAAAGTGGGTGAAAAATTTGTTGAATGTCATAGTCTGGTAGCTCCTAAAGACATCTTTCTTCCACCTCTTCACATCAAACTCGGTTTAATTAAACTATTTGTAAAAAGGAAGGAAGGAAGATTGGGTTTAATGTCACGCCGACATCGAGATCATTAGGGACGGAGCACATCCTAGTACAGTGCCAGGGATGGGGAAGGAAATCGGTTGAGCCCTTTCAAAGGAGCCGTCCCGGCGGTTGCCTGGAGCGTTTTATTGAAATCATGGAAAACCCAAATCTGGATGGTCGAACGCGGGTTTGAACCGCCGCACTCTTGAATGCGAGTCCAGGGTGCTAACCACTGCGTCACCTCGCACTGTTACTATTTGTGAAGGTGATGGATAAAACTGGCAGAGGGTTTGCATATTTAACTGAAAACTTTCTACGTCTTTCATGAGCAAAAAAAAAAAAAAAAAAAAAAAAAAAAAAAAGAGAGCTGTATTTGTGAGCACTCAGATAAGGTAACTTCTCCTAGATCAACATTTTGAAACATGCCTAACAGACGCAGCAGTGCGAGCATGGCGATATTTCAAACAGAAAACAGCATATTTTGTCTAGCCTTGTTGCATTTCCAATAAGAATGCAGTTACTTTGAAATCGCTGTAATTATGTAATTATGTAAGTTATGCTTACTGTATTTAATTCATTTGTGAGTGTTTTCTAAAAAGTTGAAAGTTTCTTTAACCAGACTGGCATATGCAATTGGGAAAGAGGGCATTTTGTTTCCTTTGGGGAACAAAACAGCCTTGAAACTTGTTTTCGACGCATCTACAAGAGTCTCCGCTCCTCCTACGTCTGAAGCTTTCACAGCCGGCCCTTGTGTCCGAGCGGTTCTAGGCGCTTCTGTCCCGAACCGCGCTGCTGCTACGGTCGCAGGTTCGAGTCCTGCCTCGGGTATGGCTTTGTGTGATGTTCTTAGGTTAGTTAGGTTTAAGTAGTTCTAAATCTAGAGGACTGATGCCCTCAGATGTTAAGTCCCATAGTGCTTAGTGCCATTCGAACCATTTGAGTGCTTTCACTAAGCTTAAAAATTCGTTGCAAAATGTCAGTGCTCCTCGCTTGCGAAATTGGAAATCAAAATACGTTGTCTGTGTTTATACTCAGTGATGTTGGTACTTTGATGTAGAAGATTCCTGTAACCTCGAACTTAGTCCTATATCACTCACTAAATCATTTAAATCTGCCTGTGTTAATATGTGTACTTCTGTATATGTCAGGTACAGAGGATCATATCTTTCAGAAAATGTTATCCTTTCTGCACTGCCATCCAATTCACTGTCGCTACCAATTTCTTCATCTATTTGCCCTGTATTGCACTGACCGTGCGTAGGGTAGGTCTGTGTAAACATGCGTTTCTTTAATTTCTTGTTTGTAAATGCCAGAATATTAGTCACACAGAAATAAGAATCTGAGATATGGTCTTTTGGTCCTCTCCATACCACGGGTACAGCGTTTTCTTTGTCTTTCATCAGGTAATTAGTTCACAACAAGTTGTGCAACATATATGCGGTGCCCATTCTCCATACTGTCCTTCGATGGCTATTCCAAAATACTGTTTGTAACCCTTCTTTATCAAGTTTCCCCTTCCGAGTTAATTGTCACTGAAGTTAGCCAATCAGGTCACTACGTGAGCTAATTCAATTGAGAGATAGTGTTGCCAAATGCGTTCTTCGTCTGGTTTCCTAAAACCGAACAAGAGAGCCCTTTATCCTACACTGTGTAGGTAGAAACACAGTTTATGATTACTCACACTGGTGGTAAATAGGAGACTGGCGAAACGAAACAGTGTTCCGGTGATTACTGACAGCGGAGGTAACGGGGTGAGTTAATAACCAACACAAGTCCAGAGAGTAGCCGAGTCGTCTAAGTATATACCCCAATCCAGGGAAAAAGTCCAAATCACAAAACGTCAATAAGGCGAAGTCAAAATATTCTGCTATCCAATGGCGCGTACGTAAAGCCGTAAGCTCATGGGACGTGTTAGCTACGTTGCCATAGCGCTCTACAAGTTTTGTGACGTCACTTCCTGCTATTTCACGTTGAGGAGCCATTTCGTCACGTGGAGCACAAAGTAAGTTCTGCGATATTTCGGTAAAGTGTTATGTAAAGTAGACCCAATAGGCAGCAATATCTCCTCCTACGTCTGAAGCATGGATTGTAGCCACGTTTGGAAGTGAAACATAGACGATAAATAGTTTGGACAAGAAGAGAATAGAAGCTTTCGGAATGTGGTGCTAGAGAAAAGAGCTGAAGATTAGATGGGCATATCACGTAACTAATTAGGAGGTACTGAATAGAATTGTGGAGAAGAGGAATTTATGCCACAACTTGATTAGAAGAAGGGGCTATTGGTAGGACACATTCAGAGGCATCAAGGGATCACCAATTTAGTATTGGACGGAAGCGTGGATGGTAAAAATCGTAGAGGAAGACCAAGAGATAAATACAATTAGCAGATTCAGGGGGATGTAGGTGGCAGTAGTTACTCGGAGATGAAGAACCTTGCGCAGGATAGAGTAGCATAAAGATCTGCATCAATCCAGTCTCTGGACTGAAGACCACAACAACAACAACAACGTCACAAGCAGAAAGCATGAGGCCCGCAGCAACCGAGGCACCGTATTGTATTTGTCTGTCATCAGAAGCCCATATTCGGTGGGTTTTATGTTGTATCTTACATCCTATAAAAGTATGCTCTTTCTAAGCACCACCACACTGAATATCTCGAGAACGAATCGTTGTTGGTATGATTTGTTGTAATAAAATTACGGGAAAGGTCATACTGGTGTTTAAGGAATTTTCGTATTTAGTTGTTTTCGCGTTATAACTCGCGTGTTATGAAAGTAAGCAATTTTTAGGTAACCGTACGCTGAAAATTCATGAGAAACGTGTAGTTCTTGGTAGGATTTCTTATAATTAAATGTCAAATATAAGACCCTTAACTAAAAAGCTACCATGTAGCGTATGAGCAAAAAGCTAGAGGAGCCACGTTATGAAGCAGAGGAAAGGTCGGCAAAGAATTGGAGCCCTCTGCTATAGAATTTTTTTTATTCACCTTCAGGTTTTCGAAAAGGTTGTGGAACTTCGTTATGAAATTTATAGAAATAATTTCTGTAGTACTTGATGTTATTTAAATGTAAGTGTGATCTTTCGCAGGAGTGAGTTTGTTCGATTTGGTGAACATTTATAAGCTGATCTTCTTACTGACTGGAATGTATCTTTCCTTTCTGTGTTATTACATGTCAACGGATATCGAAGCCTGTATTTATGCATGCCGCAGGCAGAACAACATGACTAGCATTTGGACGAGGGAGAAAATGCGCGTTTTGATTGAGATAACGTGGGAATTTTGCACGCGACCATTTTCGTGAACAAACTGAATTGTCTGCGAGCTAAATAAAGCCGACAACATCTGCTGCGGAACACTGAGAGTGCAAAATAAAGTTAACCGATTGTCCCGTGTGCTGACGGCGCCGTTCTCGCGACGCTGGGTATCCCGTCTGCGCGCACGTCAACGTTAGCTGCCTCGCCCCGTGTGCCAACGGCTTAAGGCTTCAGGGACTAACGCGAGATTGCCTACGATTGCCGGGCTGCGGAATATCGGTAAACACTTGTGAGACGACGGCACCACCTCACGTGCTTGCCGCGGCTGTCGTAGGGCTGGCGGTTATGGCTGATGCAGCCCGTTTTCGGTTATACTGTTTATTTTAAAAGCCACTCGGACTAACCGGTTTTTGAAATAACCGATTTTAGTATTTTACTAATTCCTAATTACTAATAAAAATAGACAATGAACAAAGGCTGAAAAATTCTATTACTCCTCAGACTTCAGCAGTATTTGTTTCAAGATGTACACAATTAAAATATTAGGTGAAACAGGTAAATAAAAGGAACTTAAGTTCGTTCGCTGCTTTTATAGAAAAGTAATGAGGGTTGAATACACAAAGAATTACCAGTAATTTAACAGGAATTTCAATAGCATTGATTTTTTGCTGACAAAAATAAAAGTGCTCTTTAGATTGAAAGAGAAATATAACATTTACAAGGAGCCGCTACATGATAATGGTTCAAATTTTAATAATAAATTGATCTATGGGTCGATTTTTACTGTCCAATCTCTTCATAAACATTCTTTATATAATGTATTGATCAGTAAGCTGACTTCTTTCAGCAGAAGCAGTATCATTCAAAGATGATACTAATTTTCCGGAAGCGACAGAACTTCCTACCAAAGATTTTGTGCCTACAAATCACAGACCTGGCATATAACTTTTAATCTGTTTCCAATAAAAGAAAAGATCTCTGTTTCTGGATAGTAAAGGATGGTAAAAGTAACGCTCTATTTCGTTGGAAAACAAACTTTCGGGATCTAATAGCCCGCTCGTGGCTCAAGAGAGTTTGCAGTTGTTCTGGCCTCTGTGACAGCTTTGCTAGCAATAAGGCGGTTTATGTACGTTTTTTAAATTTTTTTATATATTTTAGAAATTGTCAGTCTGATAGTGCAGAACTAAGTTCTGTAATAGTTTTGCACTTACGATTTTTGAAGCTCTTTAGAAGGTTTTGACACATGAATTTTGACTGCACGTTTAAAATATAATTTTTAATGCATTTTCGAGGCTAGTCACCAGGGGAATAACAAGACTACGTGTAACGTGTTTTAATCTCCCCCCTGCTTTCTTCTTCCATCTATTGTCCACATTAATAAATGCCCTGTCCAAGTAATTAATCTTTTATAAAGATTTGAGGGGAGCGAATATTATAATACACTTTCAATCTAACATGAAGTCCTCACGGTTCGTTTGAACTAAATACATTGAAAGAGTATTGTTGCAGAATTTTGTACGAATATATATTTTCCAATTATTTCCTCACATTTTAGTACATCATACAGTATTTTGATTTTTCACGTTAACAAAGCGGAAATTACGTTGTTCGCACCTATTATACAAAAATACGTCCGATCACATCAGAGGTGAGCTTACGATTCTCACAACCTATGGAAATAACAATATTCCAAAGGCTTTACAATTTTTCCTAACAAACGAATTCCTACTTGTTTTCGTTATATTATTAAATTCGATTATTATTTCATAATCCAAAAATAGACATAGTAAACAGTAGAGGATTGCGTAATTAATAATAAAATTTTTATGTGTGGAAATAGTTCACAATTTAATACGTTTCTAAAAAGAAATAATTTTAACTATGCATTCAGAACTAGTACTTATCGATTATAACATCGAAACTAAAATACACTCCTGGAAATGGAAAAAAGAACACATTGACACCGGTGTGTCAGACCCACCATACTTGCTCCGGACACTGCGAGAGGGCTGTACAAGCAATGATAACACGCACGGCACAGCGGACACACCAGGAACCGCGGTGTTGGCCGTCGAATGGCGCTAGCTGCGCAGCATTTGTGCACCGCCGCCGTCAGTGTCAGCCTGTTTGCCGTGGCATACGGAGCTCCATCGCAGTCTTTAACACTGGTAGCATGCCGCGACAGCGTGGACGTGAACCGTATGTGCAGTTGACGGACTTTGAGCGAGGGCGTATAGTGGGCATGCGGGAGGCCGGGTGGACGTACTGCCGAATTGCTCAACACGTGGGGCGTGAGGTCTCCACAGTACATCGATGTTGTCGCCAGTGGTCGGCGGAAGGTGCACGTGCCCGTCGACCTGGGACCGGACCGCAGCGACGCACGGATGCACGCCAAGACCGTAGGATCCTACGCAGTGCCGTAGGGGACCGCACCGCCACTTCCCAGCAAATTAGGGACACTGTTGCTCCTGGGGTATCGGCGAGGACCATTCGCAACCGTCTCCATGAAGCTGGGCTACGGTCCCGCACACCGTTAGGCCGTCTTCCGCTCACGCCCCAACATCGTGCAGCCCGCCTCCAGTGGTGTCGCGACAGGCGTGAATGGAGGGACGAATGGAGACGTGTCGTCTTCAGCGATGAGAGTCGCTTCTGCCTTGGTGCCAGTGATGGTCGTATTCGTGTTTGGCGCCGTGCAGGTGAGCGCCACAATCAGGACTGCATACGACCGAGGCACACAGGGCCAACACCCGGCATCATGGTGTGGGGAGCGATCTCCTACACTGGCCGTACACCACTGGTGATCGTCGAGGGGACACTGAATAGTGCACGGTACATCCAAACCGTCATCGAACCCATCGTTCTACCATTCCTAGACCGGCAAGGGAACTTGCTGTTCCAACAGGACAATGCACGTCCGCATGTATCCCGTGCCACCCAACGTGCTCTAGAAGGTGTAAGTCAACTACCCTGGCCAGCAAGATCTCCGGATCTGTCCCCCATTGAGCATGTTTGGGACTGGATGAAGCGTCGTCTCACGCGGTCTGCACGTCCAGCACGAACGCTGGTCCAACTGAGGCGCCAGGTGGAAATGGCATGGCAAGCCGTTCCACAGGACTACATCCAGCATCTCTACGATCGTCTCCATGGGAGAATAGCGGCCTGCATTGCTGCGAAAGGTGGATATACACTGTACTAGTGCCGACATTGTGCATGCTCTGTTGCCTGTGTCTATGTGCCTGTGGTTCTGTCAGTGTGATCATGTGATGTATCTGACCCCAGGAATGTGTCAATAAAGTTTCCCCTTCCTGGGACAATGAATTCACGGTGTTCTTATTTCAATTTCCAGGAGTGTATTTTATAAAGTAATTCCTTTCCACAAATTTTAGTTTGAAATATAACATACTGTGCATAAAATTATGTAAAAATTTGCAGAAAAGCAACTGAGATAATGCTGTCCTGTCCAAAATTCGAAAAATAATACTGGTATCGACAACTATTGTTGAGGAACACTAATGCAAGAGGAGGATCTCCCGTTACAGTGCTTACTTCCCGCAAGTTTTGTGGCTTCTTCCAAAAGCATTAAAATATCCAATATCTCCGACAACACTCCAATGCAATTCAATACTGCCAGACTAGGGATGGTGCCATTCTGTGCAATACAATCGACATCTGGCGACGGCCAAGTGAGGACAAGTGTTGCACACTGCACATAAACGGGTATCGCCTGATAGGCCACGCCACAGGGCAACAGGTCCATTACTGAAATCTCCTGGCAGATTAAAACTGTGTGTCAGACCGAGACTCGAACTCGAGACCTTCGCCTTTCTCAGGCAAGTGCTCTATTAAACCAGTTACCCATGCACGATTCATAACCAGTCCTCACAGTTTTACCTCCGTCAGTACATCCCTTACCTCACAAAATTCACAAAGTTCTGTTGTGTAGCTTGCAGGACTAGCACTCCTGGAAGAAAGGGTACTGCGGAGCAATGGCTTAGCCACAGCCTGGGGGATGTTTCCAGAATTCTGATTCCTATGCCATATGTTTGTTGTTCTTTTCTAACTGTCGGCGTTACTATTAAAATAACATTGATCGTTTTTTTCACTTTCTATAATAACCTAATATTTCAAATCAATGGAAATTTTACGAATAAATATTACTCTTTTTTTAAAAAGTTTTATTTAAAAACCAAAAATTTAGCAGCACTGCTATGTCAACTGATGTACGAGTTTTCTAATCCAGTTATTACAAAAAATTTAAAAAGACCTGTCATAACCGAGGCCAAACAAATTCCGAAAAGTACCGGTATCGGCATCTGCTCACATTGAATGTTCCACGATTTAAACTATTGGCTTGCTTACACGTGGAAATCGGCAGCATTCCATTCTCATTTATGCGGAAAATGAACAAGTTTTGTTAGTTGAAGTTGGTATAGGGTACTTGATTTAGCTGCAGACATTTCAAAAATCTGTTGGAACTTCTGTCATTTTGGTACTCTCGCGTATTTCTGTTGTAGTAGTTACGCACAGATAGTTATGCACATACACTACAAACAACATTTGTTGTATTCTTTGAGCTGCAGTTTATTATCACAGTCGATTAGTAACTTGTCACTTGATAATCTTCAGGCCTGACCTGGATTTTACAACAGATGAGTGAGTATCACAGTGCCACAAATTCTCTCTCGTCTCCAGAGTATAATACTAAATGGCTCTGAGCACTATGGAACTTAACTACAGTGGTCATCAGTCCCCTAGAACTTAGAACTACTTAAACCTAACTAACCTAAGGACATCACACACATCCATGCCCGAGGCAGGATTCGAACCTGCGACCGTAGCGGTCACGCGGTTCCAGACTGTAGCGCCTACAACCGCACGGCCACTCCGGCCGGCAGAGTATAATACTTCGTGACGCTCTACCACTCTAATGGAAAGTATTCCGCAGTCATTCGATGACAGGATTTGACAAAATTATTTCCAGAATAATCAATATTTATATCCCAGCATGGCAATATAGTACATTAATATAAAACAATTGACAATTGTTCAGTTTTTACCCACTTTTCATGATTTGCTTACTGGCTGTGTTACAGCTATCGTCCGATCTCTAACAACGTAGCTCATAATAGATCTTGTGTAACACGCCTTTCTATTTTGTCGTTTGTTACTTACTTAGATAGGAAATGGGACAGTTCAAGTAGCAGATGAGTTTTGTTATTATAAAATAACTGATGATCGTCGAATTAAAGAGGATATAAAATGTAGACTGACAATGATAAGAAAAGTGTTTCTGCAGAAGAGAAATTTGTTAACATCTAATGTAGATGTAAGTGTTAGGAAGTCTTTTCTGAAAGTATTTTTGTGGAGTGTAGCCATGTATGGAAGTGAAACATGGACGATAAACAACGTAGACAAGAAGAGAAGAGAAACTTTGGAAATGTGCTGCTACACAAAAGAATGCTGAAGATTTGATGGGTATCATGGGTAGACCAGACAACTAACACAACAGAATTGAGGAGAAAAGAAATTTGTGGCACAAACCGAGTAGAACGAGGGATCGGTTGATAAGATACATTCAGAGACGTAAAGGGATCACCAATTTAGTATTGGAAGGAAAGGGGGGAGGGAGGTAAGAATCGTGGAGGGAGACAAAGAGATGCCACAAGATGAATACAGCAAACAGATTCAGAAGGATGTAGGTTCTGTAGTTATTCGGAGATGAAGAGGCTTGCACTGGACAAAGTAGGATAGAAAGCTGCATCAAATCAGTCTGCGGACTAAGGACTACAACAACATGTTACATAGCCAAAGTTAAACATTCAGGAAATTATTAATATACTGCATCCAGTCACAAAATCCGAATTACTTGTGAACGTTTTAAGGCGTTGTACAAATGAAAACAAAGAGAATATTGGAATAATTGTTGATGAGATTACGGGAACACCTGAAATAACCTGCATATATACAGGGTGATTCAAAAAGAATACCACAACTTTAAAAATGTGTATTTAATGAAAGAAACATTATATAACCTTCTGTTATACATCATTACAAAGAGTATTTAAAAAGGTTTTTTTTCACTCAAAAACAAGTTCAGAGATGTTCAATATGGCCCCCTCCAGACACTCGAGCAATATCAACCCGATACTCCAACTCGTTCCACACTCTCTGTAGCATATCAGGCGTAACAGTTTGGATAGCTGCTGTTATTTCTCGTTTCAAATCATCAATGGTGGCTGGGAGAGGTGGCTGAAACACCATATCCTTAACATACCCCCATAAGAAAAAATCGCAGGGGGTAAGATCAGGGCTTCTTGGAGGCCAGTGATGAAGTGCTCTGTCACGGGCTGCCTGGCGGCCGATCCATCGCCTCGGGTAGTTGACGTTCAGGTTTCATAACTAACCTTTTTCGTAGGACTCTCCATACAGTTGATTGTGGAATTTGCAGCTCTCTGCTAGCTCTGCGAGTCGATTTTTCTGGGCTGTGAACAAATGCTTGCTGGATGCGTGCTACATTTTCATCACTCGTTCTCGGCCGTCCAGAACTTTTCCCTTTGCACAAACACCCATTCTCTGTAAACTGTTTATACCAACGTTTAATACACCAACTATCAGGAGCTTTAACACCATACTTCGTTCGAAATGCACTCTGAACAACTGTCGTCGATTCACTTCTGCCGTACTCAATAACACAAAAAGCTTTCTGTTGAGCGGTCGCCATCTTAGCATCAACTGACGCTGACGCCTAGTCAGCAGCGCCTCAAGCGAACAAATGTACAACTAAATGAAACTTTATAGCTCCCTTAATTCGCCGACAGATAGTGCTTAGCTCTGCCTTTTGTCGTTGCAGAGTTTTAAATTCCTAAAGTTGTGGTATTCTTTTTGAATCACCCTGTATGACTGTCGAATAAATTGCCTTCGCCCATAGCAGTAAATTATCATGCTCCAAAGACAATGCAAGTAGATGCATTGTCGACCCGGACTGCGGATGTTCCTAGAACTCACTTCGCGCTAGGAGGAGAAACAAACGACACAGACAATTTTCCTATATTTCTCTAGCGAAAGCACGGTACATTATGCTGCTTTTAATTATCTGCGATCTTGTTACCTCTTTGTAACTACCTTGGTTCTTGCGTACAAGTTTCAATGCGTTGTCTTTTTCCGCCGTTATGACTGTTTGCAAAGCACGGTTTCATTTGTAGCTCTCGTAAATGGTAATGAGAAAACTCCATTGCGAAATTCTGACAGACGGGAAATCGACGTGTCTCGCAGCTAATGTTATATCCATGCCTGCCAACCTTCAAAAACCAAACACCAGGAGATTCAAATTTAAAAGAACAGGGGGTACGAATGTTCAAAAACCACGACTCATTTCGCTATAATCCAGAGGCAACTTGACGTCAGAAACCTATAAAAACACAAACGAAAACAATGCGATTGCCCAAAACTTTCATTCCACACCCCTTATCTATGGCGTACCCCAGGTAATTAGTTCAACATTGGGATATTTTTTTATTTTAAATAAAAATGTATGAATGCCATAAAACAGCGTTCCACATATTGTTTTGTGACATACCCTTGAAAACTGTAAACATAGGTTAGCCGACTGGCTGTATGGCGTATGCTGACATTCTACCAAGTTTCTTTTCTTACGTTTCAGGGGTAGTATCCACTTTCTCCTCATACATTGTATGTCAGCATGTTCTGAGTTAAGTGATATTAAATATTTCCAGGTAAACTATATCATCAAACAACTCTGTAAAATTGTCATAATATTTAACTGAAGCTACAGCCTGTCCAGCGGAGTCCCTTAATTCAAAATCATATATCTAGAAAATAGAGATCGATAGACGAATGCAACAGACGGTAGTTTCATTATGAAAGCTGTAAGAATTTTATACAGAAGATTCGAAATAGTTCGAAGAGCTGCTACTAGATGAGGCTGTAATCGCAATACGTTGTGCCTATAAATAGTGTAATGCAGCTCAAAGCGTTCCACCCTTGAACGTGGAAGGAACTAGCGTACCGAAGGAAGAGGATGAAATAATATATTCCACTGAATAACATGTTTTTCTGGTACTGGAATACCACAGGTTAGAACACTACATAGTACTGCGGCAACAAGATTCAGTTCCCAAATACGATTTAATGTTCCAAAAGGGCCAGATGCGAAAACCATTGGCAAGCTCTTCGCCAAATCGGAACGGACAGGCAGCGTGGCTGACGAACTAGAGGGGAATATTGGTCCAGGCAGATTGTAGTTATTCCTGAAAATGTCATCAAGGTTTCTGGAATTTTCAGCAAAATCCAAGGAAATACATCCGAAAAAACTGTAGCAGAGAATAGTCTGAAGCATTCCAGCACGCAGAAAATGCTGGGGCAGAACCTACACATATTTCCATTCAAAATCCAAAGCCAACAGGCCATACCTGTACGAACTATGCAACAGAGAGCTGAATTTGGGAAACAGATTCTCACAATTATTGCAGATTTTGATGTTGCCTGCATCTGGTTCACAGATGAAGCACACTTCCACCTGAATGGATTCGTAACAAACAAAACTGGAGATTTTGGTGTCCCGAAAATCCCCATTTGCGTGAAGCGAGAGGTAAGTTACTGGATGGCCTGTGTTATGGAGCAGAGTCATTATTGGCCCTTTTTCCATCTGATAAACAATCACTAGTGAATGTTACGTAGCAATTTTGGAACGATTTGTCGCCACACAACTAGTGTTGGAGGATCGACCAGACAACGAGCCGTTAACAGGTGTTTCGCTTTCTTGGTGACTACTTCGTTGCGTTGTATTATTGCAAATTTACTGGCCTCCTTACTCGATCAATCTGACTCCTTGCTTTGTGGGGCGCATTGAAAGGTACTGTCTACCAGAACCATCCCACCACGCTGGACGAAATTGAATAGACGAATTGTGTGGCATCTGAATCCATTTCCGTTGAGAAGCTACAGGATGTGATAGCAAAATTTGTTGTTCGTTTGCGCCACCTCCGTACTGCGAGTGGTGTCCATTTCCAAAAGATCGTGATTTGATTGCGAGGACTTATTGCAGAAGCCGAATGATTGTGTATATGTACTAAGATACTGAAACAATTATCATATAAAAGTTCACTTCTAAAAATTCTTTAGGATAATACAAATTAATTTGCGTTCCCATTTACTGAAGAAGAAATTTGTTCTTCTTTCTGATCAGAATCTATAGTCCTCTCCTTAATTAAATCTTCAACAGATGGTGAGGATGGAGAAAAGATGGTAGCACAGACGATTAACTACCTTTTCACGAAACACTTCACAACATATTTATGTTGATATAAGGAAGTAACTGTTGAAGATTTTGCGATTCAGAGAAAATCTTTGTCGAAGGTTTACTGATATCAGTCACCATGTGTTCTTGATTTTTCTGTCAACGATCTCTCCAAGTTTTCGTCAGCAGTAGATGATGTAAACTGCGTTTTTGGTTTCGTTACTTGACTTCATATCCTCTCTCATTTACGTTACTGTAAGAGATCGTTAAAATACCTATCATAACACAAAATAATACAGAAAAGTTTTGGCTTCCATCGCTGCTTCTTAATTTTCCTATCAGGGACCGCCGCAGATGAAATCTTAATGAAATATATCTGAAATGCACAAAACTGAGATTGTAATTCATCCGTTGAATCATGTTATTTACTGCATCTGTGTTCAACAACACTGGAATATTTCTACAAAATACCTCAAGGTAGAAAATGCTGCACGAAAAACGGCTCTAATTTGCTAAATTGTTGCATTCTTCAGTATTTTATTCTTTAGGGGGAATTTGTGGACCACGTTGTCGAAGCGAAAATGAAGTACTTTCTAACGGATTGAAAGAATTCTTCCTTTTTATCATGCTCGAGACGTTCCACAAGTTGCGAATTACAACTACTAGTAACTAAATCGCAGTCATCGCTCTGGTTCCTTCTGCTGCGGTAATCAACCTCAGAAGGAGAATATGATATCCCTGAACGTTGTACAAATTTAGACATCAAATTTTGTAATGTGTCAAGCAACAGATCTTGCAATTTATGGATCTGAGACACACTTGATCCCAAAAGTCCTTTTGCTTTGTCAAAGGTAGTTACAACATCTGACAAAAACCGACATAAAGCCGAACATAAAACCTTTCTTCACTGGACATGTTGCACTTAACTGAGGAATCCTGGTTAGTCATTCTGGATGTATAGGAACACGGAATTTGCGATTCACTAGTAAATTTCTTGAGGATGCATCACTCTCAGTTGGGGATTTCTTCACCTTCGAAACAAGACAAGTTTGGAGACAGTTTACTAATCATTCTGTAGCTACACATTGCGCTGAGACAGGTTTGTGTGCAGGGGCCAAGGACGGAGTGTGGGAGAGTGGTCCGTAGAAACACCCAGAGGCGTTAGAAACACACCGGTATCACCAGCATGTGTTTACAGACTGATAAAGTTCCCTCACTGCGTCGTACAATGGCCGGGCCTCAGCGCGTGCCACGAAGAAGTGCTGATGGTGGGCCAGAGTGTGGCGAGATGTGCAGCCGTCGGTCGCTCCAGACGTTCTGGCTCACACCTCAGTGCTTTGATAAACAGCCCGTCGCGCTCTTAGGTGAGGATAGTCGGCTGTGTGGTCCAGGATATCTGCTGTCATTGAGGTAGGGTCCTGGTCACCCATCGTGGGCCGACCAGGACTGTTCCAGGTGATCACGTGTTGGCCAGGAGGCTACGCCTGGACGATATGAAGACGACAGCTCGCAGCTCGTCCGCGAATGGCCCCCAGAGGGAGGAGATTGGCAGCACGGCAGCCTTCTCCTCGTCTGCGATGTCCCGGCAGCCGGCAATGGTAGATTGCGGCTGTGGTTAGCAACAAATTCGCTGTGTCTCTGCGTCGAAGTCAGCAAACAGGCAGCAGGTAGGCCATCATCGATCGGCTTGTCGTGGTTTCACTGAAACACAATGAACCGGCATTGTCACTGGTTCTGGCGAGCGGGGCAGAATAGAGGCATGACTCAATGTGTTCTCGAGTTCCGAAAGCCCTGTTATTTAAAGAGCCGAGCACACACATATGGCGCGGTGGTTCTGGATGCATTAGCGAATTTGCCCTCCTTTATTGGACTCGTCATTGCTTCTTGCCAAGTTCGGGTCTTTCTGCAACGTTTGACAATTCCAATAGCACTCTGGCGCTTGAAGTTATGGAGTATTACTTGGTATTGCCCTCTTATGCCGTACTGCGGCGTTTGCTCTTCAGTGAGGCCAACTAGAAACACAGACCTTAGGGTGTACATCACAGCACGTGACATTGCACGTCTTGCGAGTGCCAGCAGCCGTCTCCGGCGGAGAGCGAGTAGCTATTTCAGACGAGTTATTAAGTCTTGACTCTGTGTTTAAATACAGGCAAGTTCTCGATAGTACACGACAAAATAAAGACCTTTAGATGGTACCTTTTCTATTAAATATTGATTTCGCATGGTACCTGCGTGGAACCGAACGATCCCGAAATGTGGCAGACAGGCCTATTATACATGAAACGTCAGCTCCGCTAGAACCACAAAACCGTTTCCTTTTCTTACTTTCAGTTCCGCAAACTTCCTTATATATATATATATATATATATATATATTAATAAACTCGTATTTTTAGAAACATCTAACACAAAAAACATTGATAATCAAGCAGTACAATACAACAGAAATTAAATAAGGAACATCTGAACCTAGCCACAGTTGGTTAACCATACAATTTTTACATTTTTGTACGTCGTTATTTTGAGAATGAAACATCAGCTACGCTAGAATCACAAAGCCTTTTTCTTTTCTTACTTTCAGTTCCGCAAACTTTCTTATTACATCTTTTAGATTTACTTCATAAGCAATTTCATGGTCAGTTGCCAGAATGTACAAACCATTAAGACGATTTCCTGTTATCAAACGTTACTTGTTTCTAGTTAATTTCTACTTAGAGAAACTGTGGTGTCACCGACAGACACCACACTTGCTTGGTGGTAGCGTTTAAATCGGCCGCGGTCCGTTAGTATACGTCGGACCCGCGTGTCGCCACTATCAGTGATTGCAGACCGAGCGCCGCCACACGGCAGGTCTAGAGAGACGTCCTAGCACTCGCCCCAGTTGTACAGCCGACTTTGCTAGCGATGGTTCACTGACAAATTACGCTCTCATTTGCCGAGACGATAGTTAGCATAGCCTTCAGCTACGTCATTTGCTACGACCTAGCAAGGCGCCATTATGATTTGCTATTTATCTTGTGATGCATGTACCGTCAGACCGATGTTCACCAATTATGGATTAAAGTTAAGTATTCCAGAAGCTACGTACTTTTTTTACTAGACTCAACTCCTTTAACTGTTCCAGACCTCACGCCAGCCTGCGTGAGCTTAAACGCGTGTCTTTCGGCTGTCTCATAGTGGCTTGGCTGTCTTGCCAAGTCACAACAGAAACTCCTTTCGCCATTTGTTACAGTTATTCGATTCCTTAGCAACATTGTTAAAAGATTAATAAGATTTGGAGCAAAATTTAAATTCGTAATTAAATTCAGTACATAGCTTAGGCTTTCTTTTTTGCCCAAAAGCGCAGATTTCCTCTGCTAATTCCACCCCTTTTAAGTCAAAAACATTACCATATGTTAAAATACGTTCTATGCTTGTAGTCTTTCAGCAGCATAAATTTGGATGTGGTGTTTAAATCGTATATATTATATAAGAATTGAAACTATTTACTATGATTACTAAGTTGTTCACATCCATCATCTACGCATTTAGTGCTTGATCGATTGCAAAATAAAAAATATTGTTTTTTTGGATATTTTGCGGGTTCATCTCGGGCTTCGCATGAGAACTACTTTTTTTATTCTTATGGAGAATTTTTGTGTGAATGGCGTACGGCTGACGCACGCCTTACCGCGATCCTCATAACAATAGATCACACAACTGCGACAATGGTGTCTCGGAGCGAGAGGAGAACCTTCGTCACCGCATAGAGCGCCGGAAATGAAACAGACGCTTTCGATCGCGCAGCAACAGTCCGCGCAGAGAAAGGTATCATAATAATGAAACTTTACTCTGTTGTCCAAAATTAAAGCAACAAACGGAAATTTTGCAAAGTTGCCTTTATAATTCCACAATACAGTATAAACAGGTGACAGCGAAATAGAAATAATTTAAAGAATACAGAAAGTAATCAACTGCAATATGCATAACTGTAAACAAAAATTTTCTTCGTTTTTTTTCAGCTTAACGGATTCTCACGCACATTCCGACAACTGATTAATGTGCTCAGTATGGGATGTGACCATCTCTGGCACCAATACAGACCTGACAACGACGGGACGTGCTGTGAATAATGTCATCAATCTCATGTTGAGTCAATAAGCCCATTCTTCCTGCAGAGCTTCTCACAAGTCTTGGAGAGTGGTTGGTGGATGCTGTCGTAATGACATCCGAGTCCCTAGTGCATTCCAGACATGCTCTATGGGACTGAAATCGGGAGAATGGGAAGCCCACGCTATGCGTGCAATAACTTCCGTTAAAAAAAAAAAACATCAACCACCTGTGTTCTATGAGGTCGAACATTATCGTCCATCAATGCGAAGTCTGGGCCCACAGCACCTCGCAACAACCGCGCATGAAATCCCGCCTCACGGTACCTGACAGCAATTAACTCTTGCTGATTCACCCGCACAATTTCATGAAGAAATGTTCGAGTGGTCAACATAATCCCTGCCCACACCATTAGGGATCCTCCTCAATATCGGTCTCTTTCCACAATGTTTGGGTCCCGAAATCGTGTTCCACGTGCTTTCCATTTGCGAATCCGTTAATCCGTTGAGAATCACTCTCCAGACCAAATAGGGACTCATCTGGTTTCGCCGATGACATTGTAATTGTGTTAGAGACAGCAAAGGACTTAGAAGAGCAGTTGAACGGAATGGATAGTGTCTTGAAACGAGAATATAAGATGAACATCAACAAAAGCAAAACGAGGATAATGGAATGTAGTCGAATTAAGTCGAGTGACGCTGAGGGAATTAAATTAGGAAATGAGACACTTAAAGTAGTAAAGGAGTTTTGCTATTTGGGGAGCAAAATAACTGATGATGGTCGAAGTAGAGAGGATATAAAATGTCGACTGGCAATGGCAAGGAAAGCGTTTCTGAAGAAGAGAAATTTGTTAACATCGACTAGATTTAAGTGTCAGGAAGTCGTTTCTGAAAGTCTTTGTATGGAGCGTAGCCATGTATGGAAGTGAAACATGAACGATAACTAGTTTGGACAAGAAGATAATAGAAGCTTTCGAAATGTGGTGCTACAGAAGAATGCTGAAGATTAGATGGGTAGTTCACATAACTAATGAGGAAGTATTGAATAGGATTGGGGAGAAGAGAAGTTTGTGGCACAATTTGACTAGAAGAAGGGATCGATTGCAGGACATGTTCTGAGGCATCAAGGGATCACCAATTTAGTATTGGATGGCAGCGTGGAGGGTAAAAATCGTAGAGGGAGACCAAGAGATGAATACACTAAACAGATTCAGAAGTATGTAGGTTGCAGTAGGTACTGGGAGTTGAAGAAGCTTGCACATTTTGACGCCCCGGACAAATCTGCGGGTTGCACGCCCGTAGAGCGGGCCTCGGCCTCCCTCACTCGGAGGTTGTGTGTCAAAGCTCGCATGGTGCCCTGCCTTCCGCTGCATCGACGGTACTCCATGTTGCCAATTCGAATGGCACACTGGCCTTGAGTTGACCCCTTGGTTCTGAGCTCGCCAGGTAAAACGTTAAATTTTTGGGTTTGCACACCGAATTCATTCTGGGGTGCAACAATTCTTACCAGATTTTCCTTCATACCTGAGCAGCCTGGACATTGGCTTCAAACGTTCCTATAACGGAAATAAATATTTGTTCACAGAAATACTTCAAAATTTTCCTCCTCTCTATATACTATAATTTCTGAAAGTCTTTCAGTTTCTCATTTCTCTTTGCACTCACTTGCGGAAAATAGTATATTTCCTCTAAATAAGCACCCATCTGGAATGGAAGACAAACAGCTTTCTCTTTTTGCAGCCAAATTTAACAAATGACAAGGACAACAACAACAACAACAAAGAGGTCAGGCATCTTATTTTACAACATACCTGCAGCACCATTCTTCATTCCAATCGTTACAGGTGCGTTATCACAACATATGCCTTAACATTTACTGAGTGAAATTTTGAACTCGTTCAGATTGTTGAGAAGAAGTGTTCATATGTTGCTGCCAGTGAAATCCCCTTTTAAGTTAGAGAGAAATAATAAGTTGCTTTCAACTTTTTGGGTCATCTTATTATAAACGGTAACAAATATGGAATATAAATTAGAATCACCTTTGTTGCTACCAATTGCTGAAACAGAAAATGGCCAATCTTTCAATGTTTATGAAATTTCTTCTTCTTTTTCACCATTTCCCCTATAATTGAGACAATTTTGTTCTTGCACAACAGTACTGTTTCGCTGTATTGCTATCCGGTAACGTTTTCCTGAACAAGTGACTGTCACAGTCAGCACAGCTGCTGTCAAATTGTGTTCTAAAAATAAACTATGTAAATAAGCATTCAGCTGTTAGCAGCAGACACAGTGGCTGCGCCAAACACTGAGACGGCCTGGAGTTTTACAATTATTTATTAAACTTTCTTTACAATTTCTCCCTCGTCGTCGCTGCCCAGCCCTGCGGATCCCTCTGCCTGGCTACTGCTGTGTATATTCTCCGACAATGCGCGCAACATGCGCCACTGATCGCACTCGGGAGCCTCAGGCCACCAGTGCTCCGCTGAAGCCAGGATGCCCTGCGGTTGAGATGAACTCGTCGCCGCCCGGCGCCCCAGTACGAGCACGCTTACGGAGCCGCGTCGCCGTGAGGTCAGCTGACGAAGCCTGCTGCACCAGCGGCTGGGAAGCTATCAGTCGCTATGTCCGCGAGGTCCCGTCATGGACGCACCACGTGGCGTGGGGCCAGGTTGCCGTGAAGTCCGGGTAACAGTCCCCGGCGGCGCCTGTGACCAAGACCGTGCTGTGGACGGTCCTGCTGGAAGTTGTCGCTGTAGTTAGTCAGCCATGGTGCCGACCGAACTCAGGCCGATCTCCAGGGCTGAAGTTGACATCTGGCGGTGAACAGATGACTCCTGCGAGCTGGAACATATTTCCGGAACCGTCACCTACGAAGATTGAACATTCGGACATGGACCACGTCCGTCCTCAGATCCGAACTGCTTCCTAATGGCTTCTGTCTGATGCTGCCTGCACTCCACTATTTATATCCGGCTGGAGGACGTTTTTTACCCTCGGTGGTAGCTTTTTGTTATTACTCCTACAGTATATTGCAGCGTAACTTAGCGTGATGGCTTCACTTCCCCTTACTCACCACTCCCCAGATTTTGCTGTGCTCGGTCTGTGTGCGTCCTTGCGTCAGGCTGTTGGTAGACTGCTGCTGTCAGCAAGGCTATCTGTGCCTGCCTACTTCGCAATATCTCGGTCGCCGACGTGCCTCTGTTTTGCCATTCTCCACTGCGTGAAGCAATGCTTACTAGATGTGGCCGCAACACAGCATTTACCACCCCATGACTTTCACTTTTAACGCCGAATTCCAGTTTTTATTGTTGTTCACTCATCTAACGTTTTCTCGGTGCTTTTTTGTTTCCATTTGTTTTCAAATAATGATTTTTCTTCCATGCGTAATACAAATGTTACATCGACAAACAGTGCAAAATGCAAACAACGGATATTTACTCGACTCGATACTACACGTAAACTGTTCCGAATATTGCTTCCAGGAAACAGAACTGCTTTTTGACATAATGAAAAACAAAACACCGGATCAAAATACTACGAATATGACGAATAAGATAAATGTGGAATAACCACTTACACAAAAATAAAGCCTGCCAGTAACAAAATAACACTCATAACCATCCACTCTAAAGACTAATACCGATTATGTTAAGCGAATTCACTTGAACGCAATGACAACACACAAATACGAGTTCAAACGGAGCACAACCCTGATCGAAACGAGTACACATTCAACAAAATGCGCAGGAAATAGGAACAACAACAATCTGTATACAAGTCGCGCACAACTTTCCGATTTCCATAATCTTTGATTACGTATATCGGTTGAAAACGACTAATGCGTGAAGCCCTTCCGACCATTTGCCAAAAAACCTGAAATGGAGTGTTTTCAAAAAGGATTTATTATGTTATACGATAATTAGCTAAAAATCGGGAGAAATAATGTAATAATCTGAACGCTGGAGAAAAAGTGGAACATCGGGAATCTCCCACCAAACCGGGAGCGTTGACAGGTATGTATATGTATTACAAGCCCCAAATACGGACTATATTGTTTGAATAATGGATAAGGCACATCACCAGACACCTATCTGCCGACATTACGAAACGATACGACATGGATTTGCGTACACAATCACAGCATTAACCGATCTCAACTGAGGTATGTTATCTTGATATTATGGTGAGTGGCAGCAGTTTGTGTACTACAGTGTTGTATGTTGGTAACCATGTTTGTAAACGGCGACTCCATCTTACTTACACATAGGGAGCAACAGAATTAATAGCCAAAAACGTTTCAAGTAAATTCGTGTCTGTAAACAAACCGTTTGCGTTGTGACTGCATTAGGATCCGTCACTGATCTCATCTCAAGCATTGTCGTAATTAGTGCAAATGCATGTGAAATGTAGGTCACGCTGTCACCGAATTGGGCTCATATATTTACCCATGGCTTACCTAAACAAGAAATACGGTGCTGCTTCTTCCATCAAAGGTTTATATGTCGGAAGTGACTTGATTTTGTTAGGTTCTCTCCAGAAAAATCATTTTTGCATCGACTGCACTCACTTTCAGACGGTAGACTGCATAAGGCACGCCAGGCGATGAGCTAACAGACGCACAGCTAACGTTGCACGTGGTGACACACTACATGATACGCTGACCGCCGCAGTGCTACTTCAGACTTTTTGGCAAGTAATAACTTACACTGTTATGTTCAAAAAGTATCTAAATTTTGCGTCATGTACAAAACCATGCCAACAGTCTGACTCTTGTGTAAACTGTCGGTATGCTCAAAAGTTCCCCGAACGATTTGTTGTATATTTTAATAATGCTCCGTTATTTATCTCAGCCATAACCCATACTCTCTTTCAAATTCTGAAGGTGGCAGGAGTAAAATACAGGGAGCGAAAGGCTATTCACAATTTGTACAGAAACCAGATGGCAGTTATAAGAGTCGAGGGGCATGAAAGGTAAGCAGTGGTTGGGAAAGGAGTGAGACAGGGTTGTAGCCTCTCCCCGATGTTATTCAATCTGTATATTGAGCAAGCAGTAAAGGAAACAAAAGAAAAATTCGGAGTAGGTATTAAAATTCATGGAGAAGAAGTAAAAACTTTGAGGTTTGCCGATGACATTGTAATTCTGTCAGAGACAGCAAAGGACTTGGAAGAGCAGTTGAACGGAATGGACAGTGTCTTGAAAGGAGGATATAAGATGAACATCAACAAAAGCAAAACGAGGATAATGGAATGTAGTCAAATTAAATCTGGTGATGCTGAGGGGATTAGATCAGGAAATGAGACACTTAAAGTAGTAAAGGAGTTTTGCTATTTAGGGAGTAAAATAACTGATGATGGTCGAAGTGGAGAGGATATAAAATGTAGACTGGCAATGGCAAGGAAATCGTTTCTGAAGAAGAGAAATTTGTTAACATCGAGTATAGATTTAAGTGTCAGGAAGTCGTTTCTGAAAGTATTTGTATGGAGTGTAGCCATGTATGGAAGTGAAACATGGACAATAGCCAGTTTGGACAAGAAGAGAATAGAAGCTCTCGAAATGTGGTGCTACAGAAGAATGCTGAAGATAAGGTGGGTAGATCACGTAACTAATGAGGAGGTACTGAATAGGATTGGGGAAAAGAGAAGTTTGTGGCACAACTTGACTAGAAGAAGGGATCGGTTGGTAGGACATGTTTTGAGGCATCAAGGGATCACAAATTTAGCATTGGAGGGCAGCGTGGAGGGTAAAAATCGTAGAGGGAGACCAAGAGATCAATACACTAAGCAGATTCAGAAGGATGTAGGTTGCAGTAAGTACTGGGAGATGAAGAAGCTTGCACAGGATAGAGTAGCATGGAGAGCTGCATCAAACCAGTCTCAGGACTGAAGACCACAACAACAACAACAACCCATACTATTTATTTTGCGGATGTAGGTTGGTTGTAAACTGATGTTTGATGAACTAATTCTTGATATCTCTGTTGTTGTGGTCTTCAGTCCAGAAACTGGTTTGATGCAGCTTTCCATAAAATCCATTTTTGAAGCAGTAGGCGGGTCTTGTTGTTTTCGCCAACGCACTTGACTCGGCTTGGCGTAATATGACACACACGTCGATTCCTTTGGGCAGGCGTCAGCAAGACTTAGTTCTCTGAATGAGCATTTTGCTTGTTTGGACAAGCCTTGTCTTTTCGACATCCAAATGGCGTATTGTGACGCGCATTTTGATTACGCACTGGTATGCGTGACGTCATTGTCTATGTATTTTGCATTCAGAAGAAGTCTCAGTTTGTTTGGGCTTGCCGAGATGATATGATGGTAAATTACTTCAATGCACATGCGCAGACATCAGCAACTGGTGACTCAGCTGAATGAAGCACTCCGTCTTCAGGTCACGACGGCCTACCGGGACCACCCGACCGCCGTGTCATCCTCGGTGGAGGATGCGGATGGGAGGGGCGTGGGGTCAGCACACAGCTCTCCCGGTCGTAACATGGTATTCTTGACCGAAGCCGCTACTATTCGGTCGAGTAGCTCCTCAATTGGCATCACGAGGCTGAGTGCACCCCGAAAAATGGCAACAGCGTATGGGGGCCTGGATGATCACCCATCCAAGTGCCGACCACCCCCGACAGCGCTTAACTTCGGAGAAGTCACGGGAACCGGTGTATCCACTGCGGCAAGGCCGTTGCCTCTCAGCTGAATGAAGGGGTAATAAAACCGAATTATTGTTGCTGAACCATCATAGCCTTCTTCTTGGAACATGCGTGTAACTCTCCAAAAAATGTAAGTCTAACATATGTATTACTTTTAACAGCCTTACATTTTCTCACCTACTGATTACTTTCTATAATTCAGGCATCCTTGTTTTATTCGTTGTTGCAGAATCTGCACCGGTTGGCGTCTTTATTAACTAGTTGCAGCAATGGTTGAACAATTGTAGGGCCTTACGTCAAAATTCCCGTTCGCAGGGAAAATTCGACATGCTTGACAACTCTCCAGGAAAAGTTTGACATATAAATTATTATTAACAGTCATTCATCTTCCTGAAACTTTTCTGCTTATGATGATAGTTTACGAGCCCTCTGCCAATTTTCTCTTTCCTCCTGTCAATATTCATCATACATGTTTCTGTTTCTTTTTGACACTTTCCTGTCTATTCAGATATCTCCATATCTAAGAATGCAACTAAATTGTTTTTCCTAAGCCACGCTTTTTCTTATTCAATATACTATAATCTGTAGACAGCTGGAGAGAGCAGTGACTGTCAAAAATACCACCAATCGATCATCTAGTAACCTGAATGAGCAACCGTGAATCTGTAAAACAACTGCCCGTTCAAGCAGCAGGTGAAGGTCTGCGTCAACTAGTTCCCAATCGACCAAAATGCAGAAGACCGCCGACAGAGAAGTCTGTTGGTATGCTGAACATCCTAGACTTTGGGACTAACCTAGTAATGTTGTTGTATTAGTGTCAAGTTAACAGTAATGAGTGAACTGCCGCTAAACAGTAAATTACATGTAACCGATGATCAGGATCAGTTTGCTGTCAAGTCTGCATTTACAAGTCCAATATATGCAGGTGTGATAACTAATAAGTTTGGGTTTAAGTAGCCTTGACATTTTCCAGATACCTGTTCTCACGTTTTTAAGAAAAGAGTTCTCTTAACTAACCTCTTAACATCAATTCTGTCGTATTCCAAAAGTTTATCCTGTCCGTAATCAGGTGAAGAAAAACAAATTTACATCAGTACAAAGAAGACGAGTTTAGTGCGATCCTAAATTAACGAATATTGGCACAGAACTAATTTTATTGATAAGCTCTTCAAAGAAACTAGAGCGAGATTCCGGCTGGACATTGAAGGAAATAATTCTACAGTATGTTAATGTAAACGAAAATAACGGGTTTATGTATGTCTGTACACGAAACTACAAAAAGTAATAGCAAATAATGCCACAGTAATAAATGTTATGTCAAACGAAAATGTATCATATCTGGCAAGTTCATTTCCTGTAAATCAGCATGTAGACCATGTGCCTAGTTATTTTCTATATGCAAACAAAATAAACTTTGTCAGCATACAATGACAAAAATACCGCAACAGCAGAAAATAGTTAATGTAGAGGGTGACAGATTTAAGAAATTAGCATTGCAAGATCACAGGTTAATGTAAGCGTGAGATAAGCCATTGTAATTGTGAAATGCTACTACATTAATAACCTGAGTAATTGACGGAAGCCGCGCGGGGTTAGCCGAGCGGTCTAGGAGCTGCAGTAATGGACTGTGCGGCTGATTCCGGAGGAGGTTCGAGTCCTCCCTCGGGCATGGGTGTGTGTTTGTCCTTAGGATTATTTAGGTTAAGTAGTGTGTAAGCTTAGGGACTGATGACCTTAGCAGTTAAGTCCCATAAGACTTTTAAAAAAAATTGACAGAAAGCAAACGTACATGGATTGTGTTGTACGGGTGCCGGATGTTTGTGGAATGAAGTTCATGCCCGTTGCACTTGGCCAGTCAACACAGGGACAGTTAAAGCTGGTTGTCGTCCGATGATGTCCCATATGTGCTCGATTGGACACAGATCTGGTGATCGAGCAGGCCGAGGCGACATGTCGACACTGTAGTGCTTGTTGGGTTACAACAGCGGTATGTGGGCGAGCGTTATTCTGTTGGAAACACCCCTTGGAATGCTGCTCATTAATGGCTGCTCAACTGATCGAATCACCAGAATGTCGTACAAATTCGCAGTCAGGCTGCGTGAGACAACCACGAGAGTGCTCCTGCTGTCATACGAAATCGCACCACAGACCATAAATCCAGGTGTAGATCCAGTGTGTCTAGCATACAGCTAGTTGCAGATCCTCAACTGCCTTCCTTCTAACCTACACATGGCCATCACTGGCACTGAGGCAAAGTTGGATTTCATCAAAAGCACAACAGACCTCCAGTCTGTCTTCGAATAAGCTCTCGCTAGAAACCAATGAGGTCGCAAATGGCGGTGGTTTGGGGTCAGTGGAACGCACGCTACAGGGCGTCTGGCTCGAAACTGCCCTTGAAGTAACCGATTTGTAGCAGTTCGTTGTGTCACTGTGGTGCCAGCTGCTGCTCAAATTGCTGCTACAGATGCAGTACGATGCGTCAGAGCCATACGCCGAAACCGATGGTCTTTCCTATCGGTAGTGCTACGTGACACGGGAGTTCTCGTGACCACCGGTGCCAGCAAGCATGTAAATGGCTGCAGTCGTGCCAAGTCTTTCCGTTGTAGCGCAGAAGGAACACCCAGCATCCTATAGCCCTATTACACAACCCCATTTAAACTATGTGAGCTACTGATTATGACGTCCTTGTCGCCATAAAGGCATTCTTGACCAACATCAACTAACCACGTCCAGTCTCGAAGGTAACTGACGTTCACTACCGTTGCAGCGTGTATTTAAAGCAAATATGATGTGCATCCTCATAGTGGCGCTATTAGCGCCGCTCTGGCGCGATATCTGAGTAGACATCATCTTTCGGATGTCAAAAGACGCCTACCAACTTTCGTTTACGTCGCACATGTCTTTCTTGGTGCTGGACTTTATTCCGTCAGTGTATCACATTTATCATATTTTTGAAAGAAAACATAAAGATAACGTGTCTGTTAACGGCTGTGTCATTCAGTGTTTTGATTATGAAAGGATAGTTGTCCTTTGAAAGAGAGCTGAATAAGAATTTCGAGTTTTACTATTATATGTTAAAAAGCACCGTCACAAGAAACTCGTAAATCCATTCATTTCGCAGGTTGATAATACCGATATATACTATTTCTGTTATCTTTACCACCTCGCAGGAAAAGCACCACACCTGTTCGAAGAGAGATAGCTGCGAAATTGCCTATCCTCTGTATGGGCATGCCCGTCGCTGTGGTCGAGCGGTTGTAGTCGCTTCAGTCCGGCGCCGCGCGGCTGCTACTGTCGCAGGTTCGAATCCTGTCTCGGGCATGGATGTGTGTGATGTCCTTAGGTTAGTTAGGTTTACGTAGTTCTTAGAGGAGTGATGACCTCAGATGTTAAGTCCATCAGTGCTTAAAGCCATTTGAACCATTTGTATGGGCATGAACCGCATCCCCAACGACTGAAATCAAGGACGAGTTTCCTTATGACATCAAATAAACGTAGAACCACTGCTTAAATAGCTAGGTTACACCTATGGAGTGCTACGGCCCACCTTCCCCCTGGTTGGAAAAGAGTTGTAGAAGCTTTACCTCTAGGGCATGACGGGGAATGGACAACTTGAAAATCCCTGAACAGACTGTGATCTGGAGTTGGAAGATCAAAAGTTAGCTTGGCAAGATGGGGATACACTGATCCAAATGGTATTCTGTGTGACTGTGGAGGAGAGCAGACAGTTCGGCACATGCTTCGGTGTCGATTGTGCCCAGTCTCCTGTACAGGAGATGATCTTCAACAAGCAACAGAAATTGCACTGCAAGTGGCCAAGTTTTTGTCTAAAGTCATTTAATCATAATTGTGTAAAATGTATGTACATATACATGTATATTTCTGACACGAGAATAATAACAATAACTGGAAAAATTGGAAATTTGTGGTAAGGTCTTATGGGATCAAAGTGCTGATGTCATCGGTCCCTAAGCTTACACACTACTTAATCTAACTTAAACTAATTTATGATAAGGACGACACACACACACACACCGATGTCCCAGAGAGGATTCGAACCACCGCCGGGGGGAGCCGCACGGACAGTGACAAGACGCCCCAGACCGCGCGGCTATCCCACGTGGCAATAATAATTGGATTAAAACCTTATCACAGCTAACACATAATCAAGTGTCAGTTCCGTCTGTGCTATTTTTATTCGAAACAAAAGAAAGATGCACAGCCGCGCGGGATTAGCCGAGCGGTCTGGGGCGCTGCAGTCATGGACTGTGCGGCTGTTCCCGGCGGAGGTTCGAGTCCCTCCTCGGGCATGGGTGTGTGTGTTTGTCCTTAGGACAATTTAGGTTAAGCAGTATGTAAGTTTAGGGACTGATGACCTTAGCACTTAAGTCCCACATTTGAACAAAGATGCACAATTAAATGACTGCACACATTTTAAACCAGTCAAAAGGATCATGCCTAGTGGCACGAACGAGTTTATAAAAGTTACCAATTCAGCAACATACTGAAGTTCTCTTTAATAATATATGCTGATGCAGCATGCATTTTAGAACCAGTTGCTACTTGCTGTCGTAGTAGTGACTCTTGTTTGTATTCCAATCACCTACATATGGATAGATCATTTAGCGTAGGTTACTACAAACACCATGGCTATGACAAGAGATATCCTGATTTTAAGTTACAGAGAGGGGGCGATTGCATAGAATGGTTGACTCGTCAGCGATATGTAACAGCTCAGTGGCGAAGCATCCATTAAGGTTCTAAGGCTAAGGCAATCCAAAAGATTCCAAAATAATTCGTCCAAACTGAATTTAATCCGAACTGATCACGCACCCTCGTAAATGTTATAAAATATTTTACGTTTGGATTTCGTATATGCACCCGCCAGTATAATGCACTCCTCTAGCTTTGTAAGCAATAGTAGCTCGGAATTCTGTGATTGTTATGAGCATGCGCAATAAGCCCGTTTCTCTTACGTAGCGGACTGGTGTTTCTGCGTCGCGGATACGGTGTTTAAAAGCTGGCGTTTGATTTGTTTCTACTCCTTTCCAGCAGGTGGGTGCACTCCTTTATGTAATGACAAGTCTTTCAGCAGTTCCCTAACAGATAGCGCTACTTCACATCGTTTAGCACGCTAGCAGCAAGTCGGACAGAATGAGAAACCATCGACTCTTGATTTAAGTGTTTATTTTAAACACAAAGAACAAGGAGAAATTCATAATTCATAGAAAATTAATGTGAATGTATCATTGGATGTTGTTGCAAGATGACAGGAAATAGCCTATATCTTTTCATTGATCCTTAGATTAAAATTTATAGCCTCACATATTTCAAACGCTGGTAGTTCTGTAGCATGTCTGTAGGTTTCCAAATCAATAGTACTAGACGTGCTAATGATGAAACCTCGAGCGTGAACGTTTTAGTTGACATGTGGTAAGTATTGGCAGTGATTAACTGATTAGTGAAGTACAGGGTGTATCAAGAAGAATCATCTGATTTTAAAAAAATCATAACTATTGTGTTATTTGAGATATGTGCGTGAACAACGTACTGTTGGAAAGAGCGAACTCTCAAGTTTTACATGGTTCCCGCTAGGTAGCAGCAGAGTGCGCCCATTTCAGTTCTAGAAAAATGGTGTCGGGATAAGATAAAGCGTTTTGTGTTCTACGTTTTGCGCAGTGCGGGTCACCAATAACTGTCAGCGTGACTTTCGTACTAGGTATGGTGTGGATCTTCCTAAAGCACAGAGCATTAGACGATGGCATGAACAGTTCCGAGAAACAAGTTGTTTATGTAAAGGCATATCACTGGGCAGTGTCTCACACAGACGTCGAATGCATCCGCCATAGTTTCACAAGCAGTTCGCGTGCAACTCGACAGGTCAACATGCCCCCGATGTCCGTGTCGATGTTAACACATGAAACCATCCAAAATTCAGGTACTGCAAGCTCTTCGTGAAGTTGACAACAACGTGTGGTAATTTCGTCCTTGGCAAGATGTTAGTTTTTAGTGATGGACAATATTCCATTTAAATGGGAAGGTGAACCGTCATGATGTGAGAATATGGGGTACGGAACAACCACATGAAGTTGTACAACATGAGAGAAACCCTCCAAAATTTAATGTATTTTGTGTAGTTTCACGGGAAAAGCTTGATGGTCCATTTTTCTTTGCCAAGATCACTGTTACAGGAAGCACATATAACGATATGTTTGAGAACTTTCTTTTCCCACAGTTGGAGACGGATTCGAACTACTTCATTTATCAACAAGATGGCGCACCGCCACACTAGCATCTGGAAGTGCTGGAATATTTAAATCAAAGGATTACTGAACGATGGATCGGTCGCAATGAACCAAATGATTCATTCAGCCTTACATTACTGACCTCCAAGGTCACCGGACCTGACAGTATGTGATTATTTCTTGTGGAGGTTTATAAAAGACTCTGCCGGCCGAAGTGGCCGTGCGGTTAAAGGCGCTGCAGTCTGGAACCGCAAGACCGCTACGGTCGCAGGTTCGAATCCTGCCTCGGGCATGGATGTTTGTGATGTCCTTAGGTTAGTTAGGTTTAAGTAGTTCTAAGTTCTAGGGGACTAATGACCTCAGCAGTTGAGTCCCATAGTGCTCAGAGCCAATATAAAAGACTCTGTTTATGTGCCTCAGTATGAAAAAAAAAACTTTTTGAGTTTCCCATTCATCAAAAACGAAATTCATTGTATGTGTTTGTTAGTTTCAGAAATATAGAGGTGCCAAATCGAATCGTTGTTTTTGATACACTGTATATTTCGGCGTGCCCTGTCATGTGTGAGGTGTCATTGTCAATTCGTCTTGACATTGTGCTGTCGAAAGAAAAACTGTAAGTTCTCTAATATTTAAGTCATTATGTTGTAAAGCATGGTATGGCTGACTACCTTAAACTCCCATGGACGTGTTTGTTTCATCACAATACCCACTGAATTTTTTAACTGTAAACCCTGCAGTCTTCTCTCATCTTTCTTTGGAAGATAAACTGCTGGTGAAAGAACGAAAGCCGACGCCAAATCTGTCTACTAACAAATCTCTTGGAAAATTTGTAAGACGTTTCCACACAAAATGATACCATAGTTAAGTGGCAGCGTTGTAAGGAACACAGTTTTTTGTTTCTGCTGTGTTCTATTTGGAATGGGTAATGACGATTTTGAATGGCGTAAGTGAGGTGTAGGCGATGAGAGTTTTAAAAATTTGCTGTCTAAAGCTAAAAAGCATGATTGTTCTATTTCACACATCACAGCAGCTGTTAAATACAATCAGGTAGGCACAGTAAGAATCAACCATGCAGTTTCAATAGCAACACGCTTGGAAGCTTTGAAACACAACGATAAGGTTCATCGAAGTAGCAGTATAATGAAGAGACTTATTTCGACAACCTGCTTTTTAGAACGACAAGAGTTAGCTATTCGAGGTCATGACGAATATGAGGTGTCAGTAAATAAAGGAAATTATTTATAACTTTTGAATTTCTAGGCAGAAGATGAACTATACATGAAAGATTATTTAGCATCCGATGGGATTTTTAAAGGCACTTCCTCTGACACACAGAATGATTTAATAGCTTGTATTACGATGTTGTTAAGGAACAAATTCCAAGTGAAGTTAAAAATAGTGCTTTTACATCAGTACAAGCCGACGAAACAATGGATGCCTCAACTAGAAGTCAAATGAGTGTAATTTTTCATTTTTCAAATAACGAATCAGGCAAATACGAGAAGGGGTAGGTTTTTATGATGTATGTAACGATTGGAGTGCACAAGGGATAGCCATTGTTTTCTTGAAAGTGCTAAGCAGTTGGAATATTGATAAAAACAAATTAGTGTCGCAAACATAAGACGCATGCAGTGCAATGCCATGGAAAAATTACGGTGTCCATTCTATTGTGACACAAGCGAATCCTCATGCTCTCTTTATCCACTGCCACGCACATCAGTTGAACCTAGTCCTACTCTATGCTTGTAAAAAAATAACACAATTAAAAATGTTTGTGGCAAATGTATTAGGATTTCACGCATTTTTAGCTGTTCCAGTAACGGAAGTGAACTTATGAGGGAAAGGATATTTAAACCACCAGGTTCTTGTGAAACAAGCTAGAATTTTCATTCAAGCGCAGTACAAATCATTATTCTTCACTATACAGACCTGAGAGTAGTATTTAATGTGATAAACAATGAAGGGTGGGATGATGATTCTTTACATCAAGCAATTACGATAAATAGTATAGTGGTTGAACAGACTTTTCTTTTTCTACTACAGCAGTACAATCGAATTTCCGACATACAAGTATCTCGTTTGACATCTTGCAAAGTAAAACTGTGGACATAATACGCTGTAAGCTTGAAATTGAAAACTGCATTAAGACAGTTTAAAGACTAAGATGTGAGGAAATTATTCTGAAATGCATAATGGAAGCTAATAGCTTCATAAATTTAGCAGAAATATAAGAAATTAAATTTTAACGAAGCAGAAGTAAGTATTCAGAAATTGAGAATGCTAGTATTCGAAATGACTGACACAGTAGTAGTAAACATCGAAACTAGATTCCAGGACTTCCATGAAACATATTTACAAAACTTGTAAATGAGAAAAAGTTCTCAAGTTACAGTAGGCCAAGCAATTTCCCTATGCGTGAAGTTGAAAAACTACATAAAACCTATCCTGTATTGACAATGAAAATCTGAAAAGAGAACTTACGTTTATTTACAGCAGTGAGGATAAACGTCTATAGCCTGCAGCAAAGCGTCTTGCAAAAGAAGCATGAGTACATTAAAACGTTAAAGCCTACCTTCGCAACACAAAGACAAATGACAGACTGTCAAACTTGGCCATTTTGACTACAGAGTAGGGGCCTGTGAAATCTTCAACCAACCTGCAGAATTTCATACCTCGTGTCATCAACGTTTACACCCAGAGAAAGGACAGGAGGGTAGAACAGATTTATAAAAAGATGTAATGGTGCATTACTATATGTTATAGTTTTATGAGTGTGTAACTGTTTCATATTTTTGTCCATTTATTTATAGCAATTTCTGTAGTACTTTCAATCCTATTAAAAGTACGTAACTAAGTTACTTTTGCAGTGTTTCTGTTTTACAAGATTTGTTTTAAGATTGTTTTCTCTTTTCTTCGAAATCCGTAATTCTCAGCCTACCATACAAAAAATGCCACGCTTCACCACTGTAACTGCTCCGACTGTAAATAACATTTTTTGTAATGGAAAATGGAGATAAGTCCTGAAAAACAATTAGCGTTTTGCTCGGCAGAGATCTGTCATATTAGTGGGGACCCATTGCAGGAAGGCGTTATGAAACAAAGAGACCATTGGTATTTCACTGCTGCATATCAAGGTACCCTAGCTCGTAGTTACACTGTGAACTGCAGACCTCACTACACAAACTCAGCTGTATTCCACAATTTGAGCTATTACGATGAGTATTTCTTGATGACATATATGTGTGAACAAAAGGTGACAGATGGCGATGAAGAAGTTAAATTAATTTGAGGTCATATTTCTCTTCTGTCTTCGAATATGGAGATAAATAAATCTTTTACGAGAAGTATACAATACTACACAAAGTGAAGTACTGCAACATAAGTTTCCGATTTATAGATTTACTAAATTTCTTGACACGCTCACTCGAAAAGTGGTCATAATACCTGAAATCAGATGAACTTAAGATAATGAAGACGTATTTTCCTGGTGATTGAAAGTTTACCCTAGTTAGTCAAGAAGGAATTTTTTGGTAAGTGAGCAACGAATTGATTTTACTGTAACGTCATCTATATCGAATCGGTAAGTTTAAAAGTTTATTAACAGATGAAACAATAACAGAAGATGGTCACAAAATTCTTCGAATGTATAGAATGTATTCAAGTGCAAGGCACTTGGAGATTACTCCAATTTATATTTTAAACTTGACGTGCTAATCAGTGCTCACATGTTCAAAAACTTTCACTGTCTTTCCCGTAAAGCATATTAATTGTATCATGTGCATAAATCTGCCTGGCTTGTAGTACGATACTCTACTAAAAATTACTGAAACGGAACTGCAGCTTATAACCGATATTGAACAGCTCCAGTTAGTTGAATGAGGCATTAGGTGGTTGCATGGTCCTTTATTCTTCCACACATGCTGTTTAAATCATCATAAATAGCGGAATTTTTAGAATTTATGACAGTGTGGTGAAGACGAAAACAATTTTTTTGTGAAAACACTTCATTAATTTTTGTCTATACAGAGTGTTCATTTTAACTCAGGTCATTGAAATATACCGAAAACTGCACATCATATCAAAAAAGTTATAATCCGAATATGTTTGTCTCGGAGGGGCACATCCAGTGACACCACACTAGACCCACCACCTCAACCCGTGCATGGGTAGCGGGGCGGCAACTTTGAAATATTCAGTGGAAACCCCCGTTTTTCATTGCAGATTACAATTCTACGGCAAAATCTACATATATTTTGTCTGAAGCATTTTCTTCGTTTAGCCACTGTTGGCACTGTAATCGGAGGAATAGAAATGGATACACAGTCGCAATTTACGACATGCTACTCAGTGGCACCTGAATATCCAATGGCACGTGCTGCGAGGGTAGGACAGGCAAGCATTTCATAACTTCTAATTGGAAAATCCATTCGCAACGTTGTATTCCAACGCATATCGAACAGGAGAGTATTCAACACGTCACCGTGACCATGTAGGGTTGGGTTGGGTTGTTTGGGGAAGGAGACCAGACAGCGAGGTCATCGGTCTCATCGGAGTAGGGAAGGACGGGGAAGGAAGTCGGCCGTGCCCTTTGAAAGGAACCATCCCGGCATTGGCCTGGAGCGATTTAGGGAAATCACGGAAAACCTAAATCAGGATTGCCCGACGCGGGATTGAACCGTCGTCCTCCCGAATGCGAGTCCAGTGTCTAACCACTGCGCCACCTCGCTCGGTGGCCATGTAGGGAACTACGGAGTATCATGAGAGGCAGTACGCTGCGACCGGAGCTCACATGTCGTGCAGATATAGCACAGACATTGACAGTAAACATAAACAATACTTGTGCAGTGTGTACTACCTGCACACCTACCTACAGTTTGTAGAACAGTCATGCAAGTGGACGATGAATTTTGCAACCACAAGAAGAAACGGTTGAAATGTATGCAATTTCAGTCTTTCCCGGCGTTTTCCACTGATGAATTCTTCTCGGATTATCAGCCGAGTGGTGGCGTCGTTTTGTCGCAACATTTCGATGAGTTTCGTACCCATCACCTTCTGGCGAAGTCACTTCGCCAGAAGATGATGGGTGCGAAACTCATTGAAACGTTGCAACAATACGACGCCACCACTCGGCTGATAACCCGAGAAGAATTCATAAACGGTTGAAATGATCCTGAATTACGGAGAATGTAAGACAACGTTGAGGCTTCTTTGTACATCAAGGGTTTTCCAGAGAAAGCTCACTCTCGTTCGTTTTTTTACAAGGCTGTGAACGCCTTTATGTCTGATAGTGCGTACAAACCGGCAGAAGGAAAGGAAGCGAGAATGTTACAGAATAAGCTAGCGAAATAGCTGTGCTAGCTGCAGTGCACCACTGCCCACGGATGAGCACCCAGCAATTACACCTCGATTCCGGTATGTCCGTAGGTAGTATTGTCACAATACTGCGTTGTCGTAAGTATCATCCATACCACGTGTCACTGCATCGAGAACTTCATGGCGCCGACTTCCATAACCATGTAGTGTTTTGTGAATGGGCACGTGAACAAATGCAAACCACCCCCATGCTCTTCGCCCAGGTACTAGTTTCCGATGAGTCTACATTCACAAACTATGGTAGCTTTAACCGAAATAACATGCATTATTTGATTGTAGACAATCCCCACTGGTTCTATCAAGTTGACCATCAACGTCCTTGGTCGGTTAACGTATGGTGTGGCATCATGAGGAACAAATTCATTGGTCAGACGGCACGTTGTATGGACGCAAATATCAAAGTTTTTGGAACAGGAACGACCGGTACCACTGCAGGATGTTGCCCTGGACGTTTGACAATGTATGTTGGTTCAGCATGACGGTTGCCCACGGTATTACGCAACTGAAGCACGGGAGGTATTACACCGTGTTTTCACGGCTCTGAGGATCGGCAGAGGTGGCCCTATTGATTGGCCAGCTAGGTCGCTTAATTTGACGTCGCCGGATTTCTTTCTGTGGTGATGTTTAAAACATAAGGTGCACCAGTAAGTGCCAACAGGCCGTGAATACATGGTCGACCGATCAGAAACGCCTATGCTGACATTCCTGCAGATAGGCTTCTCTCTTGTGTGTCGTCATTTGAAAAGCTGATCAGTGGAGGGGGTGGTTGGATTGAGAATTGATTTTCGTGTTTTGGGGAGGAGGGATTGCGATTATAGGAAAGAAACTGGTAGGAGATGGTAGTGGTGAATGTGGGCTGCTTATATGTATCTATTTAATGTTGCCAGTTAGTTTAAAGAGTGTGTGGTTCACTAGGTTGGTCTGATCATTAACGAATTTTTTCTCTTCTGTTATACTTTTCTGAATGTGGTAGTTTTCTTATAAGGTGGGATGTTGCTTTTTGTTGTAGTTTACCCTTATGATTTCCTTGTCTGTGTTTCTGGTCGTGATCTTACATTGGTGTAACACCAGCACACATACACACGAATTACGTATTAAAAATAAAAATATCCAACGGTTGGCAACGCTCACAACCTACACGAAAAGCAAATGAAGAAACATAAACAGTGTAATACTGTACTGAGTGCGAACACAGACAGCTACAGTTCTGTTTCCACAAGTGAGATGCAGTGCAAATAATACCAATGTAGGATAAGAGATAGCGTAAAAGGTAAAAAACTGCCAAGTGTAAACTCTCAAGGAAGTTTCTTTCGCCTTCAACTTCCGTTAACGAAGAAGGTAAAAGCAGTGGTTTGCAGAATGTGTGAAAAAGAGGTAGAAACTCCGTAAGTAAATTTCACGTCAACTTTATAAATACTCCTTTTATTTTACAACAGCCAAAATATATTTCCAAAGTGACCATAGAAGATACTTTGAAAATAAAAGCGAAATACATCTAGTGCAAAGTTCTTTGTATTGAGCTTAAGACGGAGAAACCAATAATAACTGTTGTTAGCGGCTGCTGCGAAAGACGGTCACGCAGACAAACGTATTCTAAATTTTATACTGAAGAGCCCAAGAACCTGGTACACCTGCCTAATATCGTGTAGGGGCCCCTCGAGCAGGCAAAAGTGCCGCAACAAGACACGGTGTGCTCTCGACTAATGTCTGCAGTAGTGCTGGAGGGAACTAACACAATGTATCCTGTAGGGCTGTCCATAGATCCGCAAGAGTACTAGGGGTGAAGGTCTTTTCTGAACACCACGTTGCAAGGCATTGCAGATATCTTCAATAATGTTCATGTCTCGGGAGTTTGGTGGCCAGGTAAAGTGTTGAAACGCAGTAAAGTGTTCCTGGAGGCACTTTGAAGCAATTCTAGACGTGTGGGGTGTCGTATTGCCCTGCTGAAATTGCTCAAGGCCGTCAGAATGCACAAAGGGCATGAATGGATGCAAGTAATCAGACAGGATGCTTATGTACGTGTCACCTGTCAGAGTCGTATCTAGACGTATCAAGGGTCCCAAATCACTCCAACTGCACACGACCCACAACATTACAGAGCCTCCACCGCTTTCAACAGTCCTCTGCTACATGCAGGGTCTATGGATTCATGAGGTTGTCCTCATACCCGTACGCGTCAGTCCGCCCGATACAATTTGAAACGATTCTCGTCCGACCAGGCAATATGTTTCCAGTCATCAACAGTCCAATACCGGTGCTGATGGGGTCAGGCGAGGCGTAAAGCTTTGTGTCGTGCAGTCATCAAGGGTACATGAGTGGGCCTTCGTTGAATGGCTCGCACGCTGACACTTGTTTATGGGGCAACATTGAAATCTGCAGCAATTTGCGGAAGGGTTGCACTTCTGTCACTTTGAACGATTCTCTTCAGTCGTCGTTGGTCCTGTTGTTGTAGAATCTTTTTGCGGCTGCAGCGATGTCGAAGATTAGATATTTCACCTGATTCCTGATATTCACGGTACACTCGTGAAATGGTCGTACGGGAAAATCTCCACTTCATTTCTGCCTCGGAGATGCTGTGTCCCATCGCTCGTCCGCCGACTATAACACCACGTTCAAGCTCACTTAAATCTTGATAACCTGCCATTGTAGCAGCAGTAACCGATCTAACAACTGCGCCAGACACTTGTTGCCGACCGTTGCGCCGTATTCTGCCCATTTACAAATCTCTGTACTTGGATACGCTTGCCTCTACCAGCTTATTTGGCGCTTCAGTGTAGATGACGCGACTGGTCTTGATGCGGATGATCAATTTCATTTTGTTATCCGGCGGTCAATCTTCCGTGCTGCTGGCATTATTGCTTCCTGAAATATTAATTTTATTATCATGTCGGCATAGCAGTACAACTATTTCCCACATCACACGGCGCAACGGCTCACAAACACCTGTGGACATCTTTAAAATTGCATCCTTCGGACCTTGCTCTTGGCGTTCAACATTATAGTCTCCTTACTGTATACTGTTTAACCATCTGTCGCCTACGTACAATCAATAGCCAGCAATCTTCATATGAAATAATAAGTGATAATGAAGCACAAATATAAATAGTAATACAGCTACAAATAGCCCGGACATTGTCGACAATGCCTGTATAGAAATGGGGGTTAGAGATCATGATTTCATTATAGCAGCTATGGTTACGAAAGTTAACAAACCAGTCAAGAAGGCTAGGAGAGTGTTTCTGCTAGATAGAGCAGTTGTTAGCATCTCATTTAAAGAGTGAATTAACATCACTGCCCCATTGAAGCGAGTGGCTCGAAGATTTGTTAAGTAATAGAAGCTAATATTTTGTCCTTGATGGAAAGTGTTCATGAGAGACAACAATATCGGCACGAGTACCCTAGGTAAGTGTGATAGCACCGATGTTGTCCTCTGAATACATGAATAATTCGGCGAACGGCGTGGGCAGCAGTCTGCGGTTGTGTGCTGGTGATTCCGTTGCGTACGGTAAGGTGTCGAACTTGAGTGGCTGTTGCAAGATACACAATGACAGAATGCATGAAGGGGTACAAGGCCCTTACAGGAAGAATGAATAAAGCTGCGTAGCTCTTTCTGATAACGATCCTGTTAAGGATCAATACACCAATGAGAGCCACACTGTACTATAACTGAAACCGACATCATTCGTGCCTGTGCGCAAAAGGAGGTTGTGCTTATGCTGGTCAATTCAAAGAAATGGAAAGCACTCTGTAATGGATCCACACTAATTAACCACTAGTACTGTAACATAATATATTCAAATTTTCCTCGTGTATATTTTAATAAATGTTTTTCTTAAAGTATTTTAAATAAATTTTAATTTACACATGAGTGTATCCTGGTGTATTTGTATTAACAGGTTTGTGTAGATATAATTCAAAGAGGCTACTAATATAAAACTTAATGTATAGATCATCCTGATCAGTATCGACAGTTATATGTCACTGAATCAGGGAAATACAGATAAAGTGGATAGCGCTAAAAGTTCGTGCATGCAGCAGACATTGCAACGGACAAATATCTTAGACATTGCAGCTACAAATAGCCCGGACATTGTCGACAATGCCTGTATAGAAATGGGGGTTAGAGATCATGATTTCATTATAGCAGCTACGGTTACGAAAGTTAACAAACCAGTCAAGAACGCTAGGAGAGTGTTTCTGCTAGATAGAGCAGTTGTTAGCATCTCATTTAAAGAGTGAATTAACATCACTTCGTTCCAGTAAGATGGGCGTAGATGGATTATGGGCGAATTGCAAGCAGATTATAAATCTTGGCCTGGAGAGTTATGTGCCTAGTAAGTGAAAAAATGATGGAACAGACCCACCAGGGTTTAATAAAGAAATTCGGATGATGCTGAGGAAGAAGAGGCTGTTGCACTCTCGTTTTAAAATGGAACGCTCAAATAATGATAAGCAAAGGTTAGTAGGGATTCGTGCGTCTGTGAAAAGATGTATGCGCGAAGCATATAACAACAATCGCCGTCACACCTTAGCAAAAGATCTGGCAGACAACCAGAAAAAATTCTGATCCTTCTAAAATCGCTAAGCGGGTCTAAGACTTCCATTCAGTCCCTTATTGGTCCGTCTGGTCTGGTAGTTGAAGATAGCAAATCGAAAGCAGAAGTTTTAAATTTCACGCTCAAGTAATCGTTCACACAGGAGAATCATGCAAACATGCCGTCATTTGACCATCGGACAGACTCCCGTATGGACGACATAGTAATAAGCATCCCTGGCGTAGAGAAACAAATCAGAGATTTGGAATCAAATAATTCACCAAGTCCGGATGGAATTCCAATTCGGTTTTACAAAGACTATTTAACAGCATTGGCCCCTAACGTAACTTGCATTTATCTTGAATCTCTTGCCCAGCAAAGAGTCCCAAGATTCTGGAAAAAAAGCGCAGGTGACTCCTGTATGTAAGATGTGGAAAATAACAGACCCTCAAAATCGCAGACCAATATCCCCAACTTCGGTTTCCTGCAGAACCCTTGAACATATTCTCAGTTAGAATATAATAAATTTTCTTGAGACTGAGAAGCTTATGTACAGGAATCAGCATAGTTTTAGGAGGCATCGTTCGTGCGAAACTCAGGTTGCCCTTTTCTCACAGGATTTTCTGTGAAATGTGGATGAAGGGTAAAAGGCAGATTTCCTATTTCTTGATTTCTGGAAAGCATTTGACACGGTGCCCCATTGAAGCGAGTGGATCGAAGACTTGTTAAGTAATAGAAGCTAATATTTTGTCCTTGATGGAAAGTGTTCATGAGACACAACAATATCGGCACGAGTACCCCAGGTAAGTGTGATAGCACCACTGTTGTCCTCTGTATACATGAATTAAAAAATGGCTCTGAGCACTATGGGACTCAACTGCTGAGGTCATTAGTCCCCTAGAACTTAGAACTAGTTAAACCTAACTAGCCTAAGGACATCACAAACATCCATGCCCGAGGCAGGATTCGAACCTGCGACCGTAGCGGTCTTGCGGTTTCAGACTGCAGCGCCTTTAACCGCACGGCCACTTCGGCCGGCTATACATGAATAATTCGGCGAACGGGGTGGGCAGCAGTCTGCGGTTGTGTGCTTGTGATTCCGTTGAGTACGGTAAGGTGTCGAACTTGAGTGGCTGTTGCAAGATACACAATGACAGAGACAAAATTTCTAGTTGGGGTGATGAATGGCAGCGAGCTGTAAACGTGAGAAAATGTAAGTTAATAAGAATAAGTAGAAAAAACAAGCTTGTAATGTTCGTATATAGTAGTATTATTAGTGTACTGCTTGACACAGTCACGTCGTTTAAATATCTGGGGGTAACGATGCAAAGCGATATGAAATGGAACGAGCATGATAGGATTGTAGTGTGAAAGACAAATAGTCGATTTACGTTTACTGGGAGAAATGGGGAAGTGCGATTCATCCACAAACAAGACTATATCTAGGACGCTAGTGCGACCTATTCTTTAGTACTGCCGGTCGCGGTGGCCGAGAGTGTGTGATGTCCTTAGGTTAGTTAGGTTTAAGTAGTTCGCAGTTCTAGGGGACTGATGACCTCAGACGTTAAGTCCCATAGTGCTCAGAGGCATTTTCCCTTTTCTTTCTTTTTTTTCCTTTATTGTATTTCAGTTCCCCATCGGGGCGGGCTGGCAGCAGCATATGCGCTGCTCTTCAGCCGAAAGACATGAAACATACAACGGAAGAAATTTAATAATAACATAAACGAGAAAACATGGTGTACATGGATATAAAAAAGGAGGGAACATGATGGAATACAATAGACAAAAAGGTGTGACTGTAAAATGGAGATCGAAACCGTAAAAAGTAGCGCTCACAAAAACCACACACTGGGACAATCATAAAGCTTAAATAGAGTCTGAGAGAGCGTGCATGAGCCGCATGACGCCAGTGTCAATCAATGGGAAGCGATTTACATGACCTTTGTTAAGATTTGAATATCCATTTTTAAAAATATACAGCAATTTAACTTAAAAGGTTAAAAAACAGGAATTTTAATACCCTTTGGATATCGTATAGGGTTAAAATGAGTTTTATAAAACATTAAATAATAAACTAATGTGATAGGTTAGACTGTAACCCAGAACATCATCTAGAGGCAATAGTTAGCATTACGATGACGCTGTTTCCATAACAACTGCTATTAAGTCATTAAGTCCATATTCATGACAGAAAAAGATACAAAAATTACGTATGTGACGATTAAATACACAGTTATTCATATTAGTGTAACTGGTTTGTTAAAAATACTACAGAGTAACACGGAAAATTAGAAGCTTCGTGGTATATGATCGCCATCTTGCGCATTCGGTTAGAATGCTTAAGGAGGCCGTTCCCATGGAAACTTGGTGGTTGAATGTGGCTTTCGGTTGTCAAAGATTTATTAGATGGACGCCGTGTGTTGCCTTGACGACAGCTGTCGATACCCACCGTCAAATAGGAAAAGAATGGCGTCGCTAACAGAGTGGCGCTAGTGTGCCGGAATTTTGTAGTCAACAGCAGGACGTTGGTCAGTGTTTGAAACGAGGAGACCAACTGATTAAAAGTAAACTGAAACCAAAATTTGTAGTCAGAATTTTTTTTCCAAAGAAGTAAAGTTGATGTATAGAACTGTGTTAAAACGCATAAATACCGCTTACAAAAAATGGAATAAAAAGCTAAAATCTTTGATATGGAGATAAATGTTACCAAATCTGCGTATTTTACATATCACAAACAATTACCTCTAAAATAATCTGATACTTTTGTAAGATTCGTTGTGATTTTGCTATTAAAAGATGAAAATTGGTTACGGCACGGAAATTTCACAAAAGACAAATCAAAAACATTAGGTGGAATATAGCTAGAAAAGTAGAAATCCTCTTGTTTAAATAACATCTTCGAATAAGCCAAAAAAGGCTTTTTCGTGGAAATCCAACTGTTCATTCAAAAGAGCTGACGGATTTTTCTTGTAATGCACAAAAATTTCTATCTTTTCTGAAGTTTTCAGAAGTAAACCTTTAGAAGTTGTGTGCATAATCTCAAGACTGTTCATGATATCGCCTTCTGAATATCTGCTATTAGTAGGGTGTTGCCCGAAAAATGATTTATTGCGTTACACACCTGAGACATGTTCTTTGAAGCGTGTATTATAATTACGACTAATGTGGCCAAGATATGTTTTCTCACAGTAATTGTAGGTTCGTTTATGTACTCCTGATCCACAGTAACGTTTCTTAGTGCTGTCAATAACATATTTAAGTTTATTAAGAAGGATATTTGTGGTTGAAAAGGTAACGGTTGTGCGAGAATTTCTGAAAAGTCTGTACGTTCTATTTGATACGGTTCCCATACACACTGATCATCCAGAACATTATTACCACCGGCCTGCTATCGACATAACCATTCCAGCAATAGCAATGTCACCAGGCGGGGATTGACTGCTAGTGAGACTCACGCACGATGCATATAATATCAGTGAGCCTGCTGTCCGTGGGTAGAATGGGGAAGACGCCCGATCTATCTGAGTTTGACCGAGAGCCGACTGATGGCCCGGAGGCTCGGCACGAGGATTTCGGAAACTGCACGACTTGTCGGGTGTTCGAAGAATGCTGTGCTGAGTGTCCTCAACAAGTGGCGAAACGAAGGTGAAATCACATCCAGACGTCGTGGGGTTGGGCGACCACCCTTCATTACAGACCTTAAGATGTCGAACGTCATAGGTTGGGCAGACTGGTAAAACAGGACGTGGTGGAACTAACATCAGACTTTAATGCTGGTCAGAGAACAAGTGTGTCGGAACAGACAGTGCACTGAACACCCCTAAAGATGGGCCTACGCAGTAGACGACCCACGCATGTGCCAATGTTAACACCACATTGGTACTGAAACGGGCACATGGCCACCACTGGCCGTTGGTGCAGGGTCAGAGCGTTGCACGGTCTGATGAATCCGTATACCTATTTCATCGTGTCGATGGGATGGTGCGAATCCGTCGTCTTCCAGGGGAACAGCTCCCTGACACCTGTACGACGGGACGGAACAAGCTGGCAGCGGCCCCATTATGCTCTGGTGGAGCTCGTGCAAGGCACCGTGGTGGCCAACGAGTACCGTACACTGGTTACAGACCACGTACACCCCTTCATCACGATCATGTTTCCCGACGGCAGTGGCGCTTTTTAACAAGATAATACGCCATGTCACAAGGCCAGGAATGTGATGGAGTCGTCGAAGGAACAGAGTGACGAGTTCCATTTGATGTCTGTGTTGTGGTTGGCAGGAGAGCCAACACCATGTTACTATAGGAAGCCGAAAGGCACGCGTTTTAGCTCACACAGGCTGGCGTGAGGTCTGGAACAGGACAAGGAAATTAGAATTTAGAAAAAACGGACGTAGCTGGTGGAATACTTAACTTTAATCCATTAATGGTGATCGTCCTAGTATCAATAGCAACTGGTAATGGCACCTTGCTAGGTCGTAGCAAATGACGTAGCTGAAGGCTATGCTAACTATCGTCTAGGCAAATGAGAGCGTATTTTGTCAGTGAACCATCGCTAGCAAAGTCGGTTGTACAACTGGGGCGAGTGCTAGGAAGTCTCTCTAGACCTGCCGTGTGGCGGCGCTCGGTCTGCAATCACTGATAGTGGCGACACGCGGGTCCGACGTATACTAACGGACCGCGGCCGATTTAAAGGCTACCACCTAGCAAGTGTGGTGTCTGGCGGTGACACCACAGTCTGGCCCCCAACTCGCGAGATCTGAACCTGATGGAACACATCTAGGATGGGACTGAACGTTGGCGCCAGAGCTGATTGCCGCCCTCCCCGGACTTAAATGACTTGTGTGGTGCCAGCTCCCTCCAGCGACCTACCGAGACCTCGGTGCTTCCAAGCCATGACGTGTCGCCACTGTTATCCGTGCCTAAGGTGGAAATACCGGCTACTGAGTCGACGGTCATAATGTTCTGGCTGATCCATGCATATCATTTTAGAAAAGACTTGTTCTATGGGTAATTGTGGTCGTTTTGATCAGCCAGGTAGGTAACAATGCATCTTTTTAATGTACATTCTTTTTAATGTTTTCTGACTTTTCTATGTAAATCAGCACACTTATTTTTCATCTTTTCAGTGCATTATCTGAAGATGGCCTACTACTAGAGGCCTCAACCGGTCATATTTTTTGATATATGACTGTGCAATGGAGAATTTTTCCTTTCTAATTTTACTTAACGGAGAGATCACTGTTCCCAATAATGTTACCTAAAAGTAGGAAATTGTGCCGAGGTTGAGTACCATTTTGTAACATACTTTTGACAAACGTTATCTTTGCTTTGTTATAGGACCGTCGCAGCGAGCAGAGGGCCGAGCGGGCGGTCTGCCTGTGCCTCGGCGGAGTCGGTCGATGGCCGGGGTGGGAGAACACTCGCGGATGACGACACGGCTTTGGGGGGGACAACACCTCAATACTTTACGACCGCCGAAGGCGCTCGTATTGCTACCACTCACCGACAACACTCACTACGTTTACAAGCGACACATCTTCCGAAAGACGAAAACCGAATTTCGAAAACCGTTCTTCGCTGGCGTGTTCCATGTTAATGTCTGAATTGGATTTGGAAGCCTATTTAACAATAGGTCCTGGAAAACAGCTGTCACAGTTTCTGATTTAGTCGGGTCAGTCACTGTTTCTCCCCAATTAGCAGCTTCAGTCAAATGTTTCTACTTGTCTTTCACTGTACGAAAAACCACTCCGTCCATATTAGCCAAAAATGTTTAGAAACAGGACGAAACCTGACAGGGCAAGCTCGTTTCAAAGCCGGTTGCGTTCACAAGGGAGCTAAAATCTATTGTGGAATTGGAAAACCGGCAACTAGAGGCGGATTTCCAGAATCGATATTCAAGTGTTTAAGTGAGCACCCAGAAACGGTATTGGGAAATCGGTTTACGAAATCCGGCTTCGGGAGCCCCATGTAAACGGGGTGACCGTAACGGAAACGACTCCTGCGAGACACTCAGTTGCTACCAGTTCAGCATTACTCCGCTAAACTGGACCAAATCACGGAACACAACACGAAAGCGGACCTTTCACCTAACGCTTTTTAATCTTCGCCGAGCGACGAGAAGACGGATGACGCTCTAGAAGCGCAAAACACACAGGACGCTGATTTTGAAAGCGTCCGATACAAACGTCGACACTGGCGACGATCGGCTACAGAAAAAGAAGCGAGAAAACGGAATGCAGAGGTGAAAACGGCAGATAGTTTCTAACCGATTGACCCACAAACCTTCGAGCATGGGGAGGCACCGGCAGGGTCGGCTAATGTCCCCGTCATCCAATTAGAACCCGCTGCTAAACCTACACTGCCGCTCAAAATACCGCCCATCACGGTTTACTACGTGAAACTCAACGAAGCCTTGAAGCAACACTTGCAGTACATCCTCGAGGCGATATTCCAAGGAGACCTAGTCAAGTACCATCTCCATTACGAACGAGAACCACAAGCGGGCAATTCAGTTCTTTGAACAGTGCAACATTCCGCTTTTTACTCATCAGCCTCCAGAGGAAAAAGTGCTGAAAGTGATCACAGAACGACTCCCTGCCCAAGTGCCAGTGTCTGACGCTACATGGGCCCTGCATTAGAAAGGGCTCACCTCGGCGAGAATTCACCAGTATAAAAACCCAGATTAATAGGCAGACGACTTAGTGCCCATGCTAGTATTTGTCGTAAATCTACGTAAGTCGAAGGACAACCACAAGAGTGCAAAGAATAATTGACCCATTACCTGTTGTTGTTGTTGTGGTCTTCAGTCCTGAGACTGGTTTGATGCAGCTCTCCGTGCTACTCTATCCTGTGCAAGCCTTTTCATCTCCCAGTACCTGCTGCAACCTACATCCTTCTGAATCTGCTTAGTGTATTCATCTCTTGGTCTCCCTCTACGATTTTTGCCCTCCACGCTGCCCTCCAATACTAAATTGGTGATCCCTTGATGCCTCAGAACATGTCCTACCAACCGATCCCTTCTTCTGGTCAAGTTGTGCCACAAACTTCTCTTCTCCCCAATCCTATTCAATACTTCCTCATTAGTTATGTGATCTACCCATCTAATCTTCAGCATTCTTCTGTAGCACCACATTTCGAAAGCTTCTATTCTCTTCTTGTCCAAACTATTTATCGTCCATGTTTCACTTCCATACATGGCTACACTCCATACGAATACTTTCAGAAATGACTTCCTGGCACTTAAATCAATACTGGATGTTAACAAATTTCTCTTCTTCAGAAACGCTTTCCTTGCCATTGCCAGCCTACATTTTATATCCTCTCTACTTCGACCATCATCAGTTATTTTGCTCCCCAAATAGCAAAACTCCTTTACTACTTTAAGTGCCTCATTTCCTAATCTAATTCCCTCAGCATCACCTGATTTAATTAGACTACATTCCATTATCCTTGTTTTGCTTTTGTTGATGTTCATCTTATATCCTCCTTTCAAGACACTGTCCATTCCATTCAACTGCTCTTCCAAGTCCTTTGCTGTCTCTGACAGAATTACAATGTCATTGGCGAACCTCAAAGTTTTTATTTCTTCTCCATGAATTTTAATACCTACTCCGAATTTTTCTTTTGTTTCCTTTACTGCTTGCTCAATATACAGATTGAACAACATCGGGGAGAGGCTACAACCCTGTCTTACTCCCTTCCCAACCACTGCTTCCCTTTCATGTCCCTCGACTCTTATAACTGCCATCTGGTTTCTATACAAATTGCAAATAGCCTTTCGCTCCCTGTATTTTACCCCTGCCACCTTTAGAATTTGAAAGAGAGTATTCCAGTCAACATTGTCAAAAGCTTTCTCTAAGTCTACAAATGCTAGAAACGTAGGTTTGCCTTTCCTTAATCTTTCTTCTAAGATAAGTCGTAAGGTCAGTATTGCCTCACGTGTACCAGTGTTTCTACGGAATCCAAACTGATCTTCCCCGAGGTTGGCTTCTACTAGTTTTTCCATTCGTCTGTAAAGAATTCGTGTTAGTATTTTGCAGCTGTGACTTATTAAGCTGATAGTTCGGTAATTTTCACATCTGTCAACACCTGCTTTCTTTGGGATTGGAATTATTATATCCTTCTTGAAGACTGTGGGTATTTCGCCTGTTTCATACATCTTGCTCACCAGATGGTAGAGTTTTGTCAGGACTGGCTCTCCCAAGGCTGTCAGTAGTTCTAACGGAATGTTGTCTACTCCCGGGGCCTTGTTTCGACTCAGGTCTTTCAGTGCTCTGTCAAACTCTTCACGCAGTATCATATCTCCCATTTCATCTTCATCTACATCCTCTTCCATTTCCATAATATTGTCCTCAAGTACATCGCCCTTGTATAGACCCTCTATATACTCCTTCCACCTTTCTGTTTTCCCTTCTTTGCTTAGAACTGGGTTTCCATCTGAGCTCTTTATATTCATACAAGTCGTTCTCTTATCTCCAAAGGTCTCTTTAATTTTCCTGTAGGCGGTATCTATCTTACCCCTAGTGAGATAGGCCTCTACATCCTTACATTTGTCCTCTAGCCATCCCTGCTTAGCCATTTTGCACTTCCTGTCGATCTCATTTTTGAGACGTTTGTATTCCTTTTTGCCTGTTTCACTTACTGCATTTTTATATTTTCTCCTTTCATCAATTAAATTCAATATTTCTTCTGTTACCCAAGGATTTCTACTGGCCCTCGTCTTTTTACCTACTTGATCCACTGCTGCCTTCACTACTTCATCCCTCAAAGCTACCCATTCTTCTTCTACTGTATTTCTTTCCCCCATTCCTGTCATTTGCTCCCTTATGCTCTCCCTGAATCTCTGTACAACCTCTGGTTCTTTTAGTTTATCCAGGTCCCATCTCCTTAAATTCCCACCTTTTTGCAGTTTCTTCAGTTTTAATCTACAGGTCATAACCAATAGATTGTGGTCAGAGTCCACATCTGCCCCTGGAAATGTCTTACAATTTAAAACCTGGTTCCTAAATCTCTGTCTTACCATTATATAATCTATCTGATACCTTTTAGTATCTCCAGGGTTCTTCCATGTATACAACCTTCTTTCATGATTCTTAAACCAAGTGTTAGTTATGATTATGTTGTGCTCTGTGCAAAATTCTACCAGGCGGCTTCCTCTTTCATTTCTGTCCCCCAATCCATATTCACCTACTATGTTTCCTTCTCTCCCTTTTCCTACACTCGAATTCCAGTCACCCATGACTATTAAATTTTCGTCTCCCTTCACAATCTGAATAATTTCTTTTATTTCATCATACATTTCTTCAATTTCTTCGTCATCTGCAGAGCTAGTTGGCATATAAACTTGTACTACTGTAGTAGGTGTGGGCTTCGTATCTATCTTGGCCACAATAATGCGTTCACTATGCTGTTTGTAGTAGCTTACCCACATTCCTATTTTCCTATTCATTATTAAACCTACTCCTGCATTACCCCTATTTGATTTTGTGTTTATAACCCTGTAGTCACCTGACCAGAAGTCTTGTTCCTCCTGCCACCGAACTTCACTAATTCCCACTATATCTAACTTCAACCTATCCATTTCCCTTTTTAAATTTTCTAACCTACCTGCCCGATTAAGGGATCTGACATTCCACGCCCCGATCCGTAGAATGCCAATTTTCTTTCTCCTGATAACGACGTCCTCTTGAGTAGTCCCCGCCCGGAGACTAGGGGACTGATGACTACACCAGTTAAATCCCATAGTACTCAGAATCATTTGACCCAGTTTTAGTAAAAGTCCCGAACGACTGGGAAAAAGCGCAGGTGACTCCATTATATGGGAAGGTAAAAGAAAGGATCCGCAAAATTACAGATCTGTATCTCTAACTTCTGTTTGCTGCAGAATCCTTGAATATATTCTCAGTTCTAACGTAATAAATTTTCTTGGGACTGAGAAGCTTATTTCCACGAATCGGCATGGTTTTAGAAAGCAGTGTTCGTCAGAAACTCAGCTTGCTCTCTTCTCACGTGATATATTGCGAACTACGGATGAAGGGCAACAGGTAGATTCCATATATGTAGATTTCCGGGAAGCATTTGACACGGTGCCCAGCCAAAGGCTGTTAACGAAAGTACGACCGTATGGAATAAGTTCACAGATATGTGAGTGGCTCGCTGACTTCTTAAGTAATAGAACACAGTTTGTTGTCCTCGATGGCGAGCATTCATCAGAGACAAGGGTGTCGTCAGGAGTGCCCCAGGGAAGTGTGGCAGCAGCGCTGTTGCCCCTTATTTACAGAAATGCTTTGGCAGACAGGGTGGTCAACAATCTCCGGTTGTTTATTGATGAGGCCGTGGTGTACGGTAAGGTGTCGAAGTTGAGTGACTGTAGCAAGAATCAAGACGACTTAGAAAAAAATTTCAGTTAGTATGATGGATGGCAGCTACCTCTAAATATGTAAAAATATATGTTAATGCGGATGAGTAGGAAGAAGAAACCCGTAATGTTCAGATACAGTACTAGTAGTGTACCGCTTGACGAAGTCAAGTGGTTTGAATATCTGGGTGTCACGTTGCAGAGCGAATTGAGATGGAACGAGCATGTGAAAACTGTGCTAGGGAAGGTGGATAGTCGACTTAGGTTTATTGGGAGAATTTTAGGAAAGAGTGGTTCGCCTGTAAAGGAGACAGCATAAAGGACGCTAGTGTGACCTATTCTTGAGTACTGCTCTAGTGTTTGGCATCCGTACCAGATCGGATTGTAGGAAAACATCGAAGTAATTCAAAGGAGGGCTGCTAGACTTGTAACTGGTAGAACAACAAGCAAGCGTTGCGGAGACGCTTCGGGAACACAAATGCGATCCGCTGGAGGGAAGGCGACATTCTTTTCCAGGAACTCTGTTGAGAAAATTTAAAGAACCGGCATTTGAAGCTGAATGCAGAACGACTGTACTGCCGCCAACATACACTGCGCGAAAGGGTCACGAAGATAAGATACGAGAAATTAGGGCTCATACGGAGGCATATAGACAGTCGTTTATCCCTCGCTCTGTTTGCGAGTGGAACAGGGAAGGAAATGACTGACTAGTGGTGGTACAGGGTACCCTTCGCCACGCACGGGACCGTGGCTTGCGGAGTGTAGATTTAGGGTGTAGCCTACACTTCCCGCTTGCTGTGTCGCCGTGCCGACTACCATGCTTCCAAGGAATGCACGTTGCCGTACACCTCCAATAGTCCGAGAGACAGCTGCCATTGTTATTTCTTTGTTTATAGAAAGCTTAGAACTTTTGCTATTCTTCATTTCACGTTGCGAATAAGCGGCGTGACTGTCAGCTTGCAGCCGGCCGGTGTGGCCGTGCGGTTTAGACGCTTCAGTCTGGAACCGCGTGACCGCTACGGTCGCAGGTTCGCGTCCTGCCTCGGGCATGGATGTGTGTGATGTCCTTAGGTTAGTTAGGTTTAATTAGTTCTAAGTTCTAGGCGACTGATGACCTCAGAAGTTAAGTCGCATAGTGCTCAGAACCATTTGAACCATTTTGTCAGCTTGCATAGTAGCTGTTGGTACAGCGGCGGCAGCCTCCCACACACGCATAATAATAATGATAAGAATATGTTGTAAACAAGGGGAAAATAATAGTCGGCTTATTTCGTTATGGGGTATTATACATCAGCTTCAGGTCATAAACATGCGAAAAATATGCACGATGATACTAAGAAAGCTGAAATTTGGCTAAGTGATAGTTAACTATAACAGTTTAATAAAAAAAACAGTGCGCTGAGTTTTCGCGTTGGAAAAGTGCTCAGCTGACATTGGAAGATACGGCGCATAGCTATGCGCGCAGCACGCCGACGCAGCTTCGCGACGGCGGCCGTTTGGGAAACCTGCCTCCGGTGTGGACTGCGCGTTACGCCGTTACCTGCGTTCGCCTTTCTCTCTCTCTCTCCCCAGTTTTCCTCACACGACCGCCTGCTCTGAAAACAGTGTGGCCGTTAAAATCGATAGGACTAGGGTTGCTTCCAAAATGTCTAACATTGGAAGTTTTTATATGTTTTGCTTCAAAAAGTGAAAAACTGAAGTGTTTCGAAACAGATATGTTTAACAAGTGCCTCGTTTTGTTAAAAATCCGGAACGATAATAATCTGCATTTAAATAACTTTATACTCAAATGGTTCAAATGGCTCTGAGCACTATGGGACTTAACATCTATGGTCATCAGTCCCCTAGAACTTAGAACTACTTAAACCTAACTAACCTAAGGACAGCACACAACACCCAGTCATCACGAGGCAGAGAAAATCCCTCACCCCGCCGGGAATCGAACCCGGGAACCCGGGCGCGGGAAGCGAGAACGCTACCGCACGACCACGAGCTGCGGACTAACTTTATATTGCCGACAAAAATTTATAATTGTCAAAAGTACCACAGTCAGTGCTACGCCCGTTCCACAGCTTTAACGCCGAAGCAGAGAGTATATGATCCGAAAAAGCAAGCTCCCTCGTCTTCAGAAAGAGAATAAACATTTATGTAAATTCGTCTGTAAATCGATTTTATTTTCAGGCCGTGTTATTTTATCTCTCGCTATGCGTACGAAGTATTTAGCATTCGAACGTAAGATCGTTTCAGTCTTTACATTTGTGCTTACTCTAATACCATTTATCGTATTTAACATCAATATCGCGTATTATAACTGTAAATTGTTTTTCAGTCAAAACTAACTGCAGCAACGACGTACATCGCTAATATTTGGGCTGATGCGCATCTTGCTGTTCCAACTGAGTTACACCCGACTGATTAGGGCTGGAAAGAAAGACAACAAATTTTTGTTTAAATGGTTCGGGATATTACCATCGAGGAAGCAAAGTACTGGACATGAGAATAGTTGTGAGTTCAAATGGCTCTGAGTACTATGGGACTTAACATCTGAGGTCATCAGTCCCCTAGAATTTAGAACTACTTAAACCTAACTAACCTACGGACATCACACACATGCATGCCCGAGGCAGGATTCGAACCTGCGACCGTACCGGTCGCGCGGTTCCAGATTGAAGCGCCTAGAACCACTCGGTCACACCGGCCGGCTAGAATAGTTCTTCTAACTACAAATATTTCCTTATTTAAATGTAATTTTTTTGATTATTTTATTTAATTTAAAAACTAAAGAACATTTAAAAATGTTGCATTATCACGTTTATAACTTCTATAGATAATATTCTAACTTATTTAAACATATTATTACGTATTAAAGCTACAAAACGTTTTATGAAAGTATTTTTATGTAATTATATATCATTATTATTATATTTGTTACAGGTGATGAGGAACAGATTATCGACTTAGATTGTAGCGATCATGAAAGCGTAAGAGGACTTTCGGAGCGATGATGGAAAATAATTAACTATGTCTTTCATTCTTTAAATGTATTTGAAAATAATTTTTTTTAATAAATGCACTAAATTCAATTACATATTCTAATATAAGCAGTAATACAAACTAGCCCGAGAGAGAAACAGCTGATGCAATGACATGGATGCAACGCTCCAGCGTGCATAGACGCACTTGTCTTATTAATCAAAATTACTAGATATCGAACACCAAGAAATGTGATTTTTGATCACCCGGTATATACATTGGTGTACGCATGCCGATACGTGTCCACTTCAATGCCATTTGTCATGTTGGGTTGCTTAGATAATCTTTCCCGGATAAAGATATTCTAAATGTGTATTTTATATATATATTGTTCTGTACATACATTTTCTTTTAATTTTATGACATAAAATAACATGTGTTGTATTTGAGTCTTCTTCTTACTTTTGGTGTTGTCTTTCTTCCTTTTTTTTGCCCCAAGATGAAACCTTGTCAGATTTAATTATGTTGTACGTTTGTACATTATTGTTTAACATTACTGTAAATCTGTACAATAATGAGGAAGCGAAGAACTGTTATCTTCAAAAAAATGTACAAAGCACTTTGATTTCGAAAAATGACTTTTCGACAAGTTTGTGTGCACCGTTGTAATGTACATTAAAAATGGTAGAACTTTTATTTGAAATTTTATGTATATCTGTCACCGTTTCAACAGTATTCATTCAGAAAAATTAAACTAAATTTTTTTTCAAGGGGCTGTTCCACCCCCTTAAAGGCCATATGGGCACGTATAAAAAAATATGTCTCTCTAATTTTGCTCAACACTATATCATATTCAAAGCCGATCAACATCGAAGTGTATCCCTTGGGTAGGTTCACTTGTCAGGAGACATAACTTAACGATTTTTTATCACGACTCCGCATCGATGTGGCGACGATTACGGAGACATACGCTTACCTTCCGGCTTCGGAACGTGCAAGTATACCGCATTGACAGACCCGAACGGCGCCGCGGACCAACTGCGACCTTCGAAACGCAATCCGGCACTATGTGGAAACGCTACCGACCCTTCAAACCATGGAGGCAATGGCAGCGACGATTCACATCGTGGTTAGGACTTTGACGTTGGTGACAGCATATGTCAGTCCCACGGTCCCACTAATCAAGGAAGATTTGTTTATTTTTAACCAATACCAGAAGACATCGCTCGCCAGAAATCTTGACGCAAATTATGTCACCTGGCACTCTCATAAGGTGAACTCCAGAGGTCAAAACCTGTACGAGATTCAGGAGGAGCTGAATTGCGTAGTCCACAGTCCTCCACAGCCTACCAGTATCAGCTATTTTCAACACTAGACGCATATCGTCCTCGATATAATGCTTGCAAAGGGCATTGGTCCGAACGTTCAGCCCAGAAAAATTAACGACATGGCCTCCGACCACCTACCTGTAGGGGAAATCATCGAACACAGTAGTCCTTTACTACCTCCGATCAGACAATGGGACCAGTTTCGGACGTATCTGAGCAACAACGTCAGGCTGACTGTGCCCATCTGACGGCAGCAGACATCTATGTCACGGTGGAGCTATTGACAACGAAAATCCAACGAGCCGCGGCAGTTACGTTACTTCCAGATCCGCAATTTGAAGCCTTTCCCCATCCTCTGTAAGACCTAAAGACGTTGCAGAACCACGTCCGTAAGCAATGGTAGTTATTCTGGGACTCAGCGTGTAACGTAGCAAATTATTACGAGTTGTCATCTTCCATTGAAAACCTAGGTTGCCTTGGAGCCGGGAGGAGAGGAGATGTGGGTTCTCACGTTCGCACAGCTGACAGTGGCTACTGGGCCCGACGAGCGACTTGACTAAATGCTGCGTGCAGTACGTTACACATACTCTCTATGAATATGAAGAAGTACTATTAAATATTAATCGATCTTTTTCGCACTTAGCGTACCAAATGCCGTGGATAAGACAACCACATTGTTAAAATTTCAAATCAATAAACGCAATATTTTCGGAGATTTAATTTTTGCCTAAAACACATTATAACCGTGTTGGCATTGTGAAACCGAGTTAGGGACTGTAATGTTTTCATCTACAGTATCAATTGGAACTACATCCAAGAGGATACGTTCATATAATCAAATTTTCTGAGATTTTCTTTAATTTCATTGCCACAGGTTTCTGACGTAATTATCAGTACATTGGAAAATTATTATTTCATTGTGTTTTGGTTGTATGAGGGTTTTGGAGAGACTGAGAGAGTGAATGGAGGATATTCGTAAATTGAGAATATGATGTACTAAAACTATGTAAATGTAAGCGTGAGAAAGTTGTTATGCAGTACGGAAATTTGTGACGTATGTCCGAGTGAGCTTGACTTTGTAAAAGTCCACCAGAAGCAGCGTTGGGTATTAAATTTATTAGTAACTTATTTTGTGTAAAGGAATTGTATTTTATTTTCATTAAATTTTATTTACATTCGTAATTACGAAATTTCTAGTCTAAATTACGTGTGGTAATCTGAATGGTTGACATACCGCGAGTATCGAAGTGCTCGAGATGATCTGATTGGCTGCTCACATTCTAGCCAATAGGAATTCGGCGTTTCCCGCGCGTTTGAGTCGGGCTTTGTGCCTCAGATGAGTCGATATAGTCGCTCGGGAGCCGTCTTCTAGTAAACACCTCTGTTAAATCGTGCCGATCAAATTTGTACCAAAATGTAGGAACCTGCGCGTTTGATCGGTTCTCGCGTAGTTGATGAAAAGCGACTACAGCGGTGAGTATTTTTAGAATGTTTGAGCATTATGAGTGAATTATTTTAGGATAATTACCGTGAGAACTTTTCAAGTCCTACATAAACTTGGCGTGTTTCGTGCAAATTACGAGATACTGTGGCGAGCACGTCTGCTGAACGACTAACTGTGTTGACTTGCAAGTAGTCGTGGGTCAGCGATTGTTTAGGACGTTTAAAATATCGGGTCTGACTAAATATCTTCTGGCTGCTTTTGGGTGTGAGCTTGTTACGGAGACATTTCGAGATGATAAAGCAGCTTACAGGAAATTTTAGGCAATTTTCAAACGAGTCATGCAAGTATCCCGAACGCCCGATAGTTTAACTAACTTTCAGATGCCTCCCAAGGACTGAAGTTATGTGGCCTTTGCGTGGTAGGTATTTAGCTGACTTTTCGTCAACGCTGCTTTCATCAGCTAAACCAGTACCTACCATCGCATAGTGAAGGGGCAGACAACCTGAAGCGTATCCAGGTAGGTGGACAGATTGTTTAGAAGACAGTGATAGCGCACAACCAGTCCCGCCGCAAGCGGACAGACGAGAAACTAAGCGCTTTTCACTTGACTGAGTGTCGCCAGCAAGTGTGGGAGTCGACAATGGCCCATTTCGTCCTGGATACCCGAGACAAATGGAAGCTCGTGAAGAATATCAGGCAACAGATGCCAGCTAAGCGAGCTATCAATGGCCATGACGAGCCGATCTTCAACGCTTTGCTTCAAGCGGAACTCTTCGCCGATGCCTGCACTCAACAGTTGACGATCCTCAACCGCGACCAAGAGGATCCTGGTGGAGGCGGGAATGAGGATGATCAACGGATTCACTACACGATTCCAATTAGAGCCCATACAGAACCAACCTGTGCTTTCAACTCCTATAGAGGTAGCCAAGACGACCTGCAGGACAAAGAACTCGGTGCAAGGGACCGCATCAGCAGTGCAGACTTACGGAACCTTCTGCGCAAGGCAGTGGTCTCCTGACGCGAGTCATAAACGGCTCTCTGGTTAATGAATGTAATGTAGTTACATACATGAAAACATCGTTGTAAATGTAATAATATGAACATAACACATTTTATATAAAGTAAGCAAGCAAAATAGAACAGTGTAAACATGCAACAGAAAAAGATCATGCATATTACGCAAATATTCAAAATTAATAGGTACACTATTCAAAAAAGTCTAGTTTAATTCTACAAAAATGTTTTTACAAGAGCAATAACAGGTTCGTGGTGACTTGTTATTTCTCCTACAGCTATGTAGGGACAGTATATAACTTAATTAGATTACATCGAGGCGGAATGTTGTTCCAAAACTTGCTTACTAACTAACCTAGTATTACTTGTTATGTAACGTAATAAACATCAACTCACACAGCAGTCTAACAAACAACACCGACATAGATTAGATCCACATAGATTAAACGAATCGCGTTTTCCCGAAGAGGGATGTTCATGTGGATAGTTACTCATATAGGTAGCACCACACGTGGGCTCTGGACTTGCGGATCAATACCAAGACTCCTTCTCTAGGTGGTGTCGGTGAAGGGATATCTAAATCTACTCTTTCCTGTCTTCTTTTATTCTCTTCTTAAATTATACCATAAATTTATAATTTCCTACTTCCAAAATTCCTGTATTTTTCTTTAAAAAGTAAGTGTAATTGCTGTAGGTAAATAAAAGATAACACCAAAGTGCCGGAAAAATAACTCCACGCAGCCCCACCTCCACGTGGGGCTGCATGGGTAACAGTGCCCATGCCCTCCAACTACGCAGCCCAATTTAGTTTTTAAACCTCATGAAAATAATTACATACGCCTACATTATTAGCTTATTGGGAATATAGGTGCTATTGGTTTCACTGTCTGAAAGTGTACATCATGAGAAGAAATAAAGTGAGTACAGTACTGCAGTGGAAGTGAATGAAATATATTTTGGTATTGTTACTGTTAGTGTACGTACATATCTTACAGATATTGTATGACTGTTGCCTTTACGTATACAAGACAAGCTGTGGTGATTAAACGTGAATCTATGAAATCTAACGGGTTTTGTAGTCACACATTCTCAGCTTTGCAAATAAATACATCGTATTAACAGTTTCCAATATAACTGCAGAGAGACGGCTTTAAGGTTTATTCAGTATTTAATTAATACAGTAATGAATTTAACACAAAACAATAATTCTACAGCTTTACCAGTTAGTAAGAGCCTGTTTCTGTTTACAAAATGTTTTCAGAATTAATGTTAGCTACTATAATCAGATTCTGGCACAGACAAGATCTTCGAGTTAAAGACTTTCACATTACTTTTAGACTCATTCAAGATTCAGGTGGATGGTTTTATGAAAAGTACCGGCATCTGCCTTACCCAGTCTACTGCACTGCTTTGGACTGGACTACAGAAGCAGACGGTTATCGGGTAGCAAATGATGGCCAACGTGCAGTGCGTCATTCTGGCTTCAGATACTTATTGTCTGTTGTTAGTTCGGTCACGGTTTGGGCACATGACAACCATTTCAGGAGTTAGCTGGTTAGTTATTGTGAACAATAAACAGCTCTCATGTATTTATTCTTTTCTTACCCTGAAGTAATTAATTGCATTACTTTACTTTTACTGAAAAAGTGATTTCTTCAAAACTTCTACATCTACATCTACATACATACTCCGCAATCCATCATACGGTGCGTGGTGGAGGGTACCTCGTACCACAACTAGCTTTCTCTCCCTGTTCCACTCCCAAACAGAACGAGGGAAAAATGACTGACTATATGCCTCTGTACGAGCCCTAATCTCTCTTATCTTATCTTTGTGGTCTTTCCCAGAAATATAAGTTGGAGGCAGTAAAATTGTACTGCAGTCAGCCTCAAATGCTGGTTCTCTAAATTTCCTCAGTAGCGATTCACTAAAAGAACGCCTCCTTTCCTCCAGAGACTCCCACCCGAGTTCCTGAAGCATTTCCGTAACACTCGCGTGATGATCAAACCTACCAGTAACAAATCTAGCAGATGGCCTCTGAATTGCTTCTATGTCCTCCCTCAATCGGACCTAATAGGGATCCCAAACGCTCGAGCAGTGCTCAAGAACAGGTCGTATTAGTGTTTTATAAGCGGTCTCCTTTACAGATGAACCACATCTTCCCAAAATTCTACCAATGAACCGCAGACGACTATCCGCCTTCCCCACAACTGCCATTACATGCCTGTCCCACTTCATATCGCTCTGCAATGTTACGCTCAAATATTTAATCGACGTGACTGTGTCAAGCGCTACACTACTAATGGAGTATTCAAACATTACGGGATTCTTTTTCCTATTCATCTGCATTAATTTACATTTATCTATATTTAGAGTTAGCTGCCATTCTTTACACCAATCACAAATCCTGTCCAAGTCATCTTGTATCCTTCTACAGTTACTCAACGACGACACCTAACCGTACACCACAGCATCATCAGCAAACAGCCGCACATTGCTATCCACCCTATCCAAAAGATTATTTATGTAGATAGAAAACAACAGCGAACCTACCACACTTCCCTGGGGCACTCCAGACGATACCCTGACCTCCGATGAACACTCACCATCGAGGACAACGTACTGGGTTCTATTACTTAAGAAGACTTTGACCCACTCACATATTTTGGAACCAATCCCATATGTTCGTACCTTAGTTAGGAGTCTGCAGTGGGGCACCGAGTCAAACGCTTTCCGGAAGTCGAGGAATATGGATCCGTCTGATATCCTTCATCGATGGTTCGCAAGATATCATGTGAAAAAAGGGCGAGTTGCGTTTCGCAGGAGCCATGCATTCTAAAGCCGTGCTGATGCATGGACAACAACTTCTCTGTCTCAAGGAAATTCATTATATTCGAACTGAGAATATGTTCTAGAATCCTGCAACAAACCGATGTTAAGGATATTGGTCTGTAATTTTGAGGATCCGTCCTTCTACCCTTCTTATACACAGGCGTCACCTGCGCTTTTTTCCAGTCGCTCGGGACTTTACGTTGAGCAAGAGATTCGCGATAAATGCAAGCTAAGTAAGGCGCCAATGCAAAAAAATGACTCTGAGCACTATGGGACTTAACATCTGAGGTCATCAGTCCCCTAGAACTTAGACCTACTTAAACCTAACTAACCTAAGGACATCACACACATCCATGCCCGAGGCAGGATTCGAACCTGCGTCCGTAGCTGTCGCGCGGTTCCAGACTGGAGTCAATGCCGTAGAGTACTCTCTGTAAAACCGAATTGGAATCCCATCAGGACCTGGTGATTTGTTTATTTTCAACCCATTCAGCTGCTTCACAACCCCAGGGATGTCAATCACTATGTCCTCCATACGGGAATCTGTACGAGACTCAAACGGCGGTATGTTTGTACGATCCTCCTGCGTGGAAGATTTCTCAAATGCTAAATTTAAAATTTCAGCTTTCGTTTTTCTGTCTTCCGTTGCCAGGCCAGACTGATCAGTGAGTGACTGGATGGAAGCCTTCGACCTGCTTACCGATTTTACGGAAGACCAGAATTTCCTTGGGTTTTCAGCAAGACCTTTTGCTAAGGTATGACGGTGGGAGTGGTTGTATGCTTCGCGCATCACTCTTTTTACAGCAGCACGAATCTCTACTAACTTTTGCCTGTTCTCATTCTCCCGATATTTCTTGTACCGCGAGTGCAACTGTCTTTGCTTCCTGAGCGTTCTCCGAATTGCGCTGTTAAACCACGTTGGGTCTTTTCCGTACGTAAACCACTTTTCGGCACATACTTCTCCAATACATGATTTACAATGCGTTTAAAATTAATTCTTCCACGTCCATCGTACCGGAAGTAAATGAAGTCGATTCATTTACTAAGTGGGATGTTAACAACTGCCTATCTGCTCTTTCTAGTAAGAATACTCTCCTAGCCTTCTTGAGCGACTTTTTAACTTTCGTAACCATAGTCGTAATGACACCATCATGATCACTAATCGCTATCTCAACACTAACACTGTCGGTAAGGTCTGGTCTGTTCGTGGCTACTTCTTTGTGAAGGCAACCGTTTATGTAAATTAGTGAGAGTGATTAACTAATTTAACCATACCACAGCAGTAATTACTTAACTGAGATTTAGAGAAAATTAAATTTGGTCACTGTGAACAGGAGGAAGCAAGTGAGGTCGTTAGAATTGGTTCTGAATGAGAGGTTAATGAGAGAGAAGGGCTGGTTCTCGGTTATAGGACAGCTAGGATCGGCCCATTGGAACATGGGGCTGATGGTGTGCACATACAAACCCTACTGTAGACAGCACCGCAGATCGTAACTTACTGAATACCAGCAATGTCCATCCAGATTCTTTGAACAATCGAACTCCCATGTATAATATTGATTCCGACGTCTGACTACTTTACAAATGAGTTAACGTGTTAAATATATGACGCTAGTCATGTGAAACCTTTATAGTTGAAGACACAAAACCATAATTATGTTGCTTCTATTAGTTTCGTTTATTCACTCTTAGGCTAATGCTTATGATGTCATAAGTCTTCAACTATGTGTCGCACAATGATATAATTTTGCATGTACCTTCAGTGGTATATATCGACATGTCTGTGTAATTGTTGCTAATGGAGTTAGTAATAAAGATGTAATAAACTAAAACGTAATGCCTGGTGCAGAAACTGTACTGCATGATCAGTTAAAATGTAGTAAACGATAAACTTTTTTCCTTACATTATTTTGTACGGGGTGTTAGCGAGGAAAGGTTTTGGAAAAGTTTGAAATTATGCGTAAATTTTTTCGGAAGTCGCGAAGTGCTCTCGTTCTCGAATAATGGATATGATCGGGTGAACCTTCTAGCCGTGTAGTAATACAAATTTGTGCTAAATAAAGCACGGTGACTGAAGAAATTATGGAAGCCACGAAGATTGCGAGAGCTATAACAATTTAAAAAGTCAAAAGACAGAACTCCTCGAAACGTAAGTCTTACAGATCTATTCGCGTTCTAAATACCCTGGCAGAAGTCCACGAGTGCTTCCTGTGTGACACAGAGAACTGTACGGCATTAGCCAGCGGCAGTTTAGTTTCAAACGGTGCAGAACAGGGATGGGTAAGTTCGCTATTGCGGACGCGGGCGCCTGTGACTGCCCACACAGGCTTGCCCGCGAGCGCTGTTAGCCAGCAGTTCCCGCTCCACGTCTCTGCTAACATCGCTGGTTTGTTACCGATACCCACGCCTGCTTACTTCGTGTCGTTAGTGTTGTCGGTGACGAAGTCTCTCTAGCGTTCGTGCTAGGATAAAAATAGTGAGAGGAAAATGGCTGACGGGAAGATAAGATCCTCAAAACGAAAATCGGTTGAATCCCTACGCTTCAGCCCACAGTGCAAAGAAGATTAGTTTTTATTGGAACATAAACCGGGCCTCAGAGTATGTTTTGTAATGCTGTTTTACCAGCGTGAAAGAAGTACAGTGTGAAGCGATATTTTCAACTCCTTCATGAGAAATTCTTGATCACTTTCGGTACTGAGGAAAGGAAAACCAAACTCGAGCTAAAATAGGGAGGAGAGAAGGAAGAAAGTTCCTATAGGTACATGTCATTTCTTGAACATATACTTACGTGATTTTGCCCTCAATTTTACTTCTTCCTTGAAAGATATTTACAGGAAGACAACCACGTCATCCACATTGTTGGTGTTTTGAGAACGAGCTTCACATAGCTCTTAAGGTAGCCACACCAAAGCGTCCTTTCAGAGACAGAGAATTTGTTAAAGAGTGTCTTGTTAGTCCAGCGGCACTTCTGGTTTTCGAAACAGTTCCTCTTTCACTGAGAACAGTTTTCAGACCCATGGAAGACATGGAAAATGACGTCGAAACGCAACTGAAAGACAAGACTGAAATTTTTTTTCCTCTGGGGCTTTGAATAAAAGCACGGATGTAACAGATGTTTCTCAGTTTGCTGTATTTGTGAGAGGCGTTAAGTCGTGTTCAAAGTGGTGGAAGAACTTCGTGGTTCAATGCCAATGCGCGATACAACGGCTGACGACATGTTTTCTTGCTTAAGTAACATAATTGACAAATATGACTTTTGTTGGGAAACACTATCGTTGATTGTAACAAATGCAGCGCCTGCAATGATTGGTCTAAAGTCAGGTGTCCTTGCTTTGGTAAGGAACGAGTTGAAAGAATTTGGTTTACAGCAGTGAATTTGCTGGCAAGCTGTGCAAAAATAAGTGGCGTCATGGACATAGTTATAAAAACAGTTAATAAACTAAAATCACATGATTTGGGACATCGGCAGTTTAAATCCTTTTTGTGAAACACGCCGGTTGCGTCGAGTTAATTTTATAGCGTATTTTTTTTTTTTTTTTTTTAACACTCGTAAAGACATAGCATTATTCGTTGACGTAACAGGAAGGTCAGTAAACGAGTTTGGTGACCTCGATCCTCTGTTTCTAACTGACCATACAAAGCATATAAATCGCTTGCGTAGAACTTTGCAAGGTAGACATCAACTAATTACCGATGTTTTTAACATCGAATCTGGCCTTTAAAAGAAAATTGCTGTTGTGGATAAGGCAACTTTCAGAATGTTAATTTGTGTACATTTCGGATGACATACTAGTTATAAGTGAAATAAATCTTGAAAATGAGACTTCGAGGAACAATTTGACGAATTTGTTACGGTGCTACATGATTTGTTATAAAAACCTTTGATAGTAGATTTAGTGACTTCAATCGATCTGAGCTTGATTTCAATGTTATTACACCTCCTTTTGCAGTGGTCTTTAGAAGTGCGCCTACTGAAATTCAGTCGTAGTTCATTGACTTTATTTGTAGCCGTGTGCTCAAGCAGAGGTTTCGCGCTGCAGAAAAAAATTGAAATGTTGTATAAGAACTTCCCTCGAAAACAGTTTCCGCAGTTGTTTCGAATAGCTCCCAGAATCTGCAGCATGCTCGGGACCACGTAGTCCTGTGAAAGTGTTCTTTCAACACTAAAATTAACAACATTGCTTAGGGGTAGTATACTGACGTTCATCTGCTTGGAGATAGATGTTCAATAAAACAGCATGCGTTCTTTGTTTTCTACTTTAGGTCTGTGTTGTATTTGTTACCACAAAATTAAGTGGACGAGAGTGGTATTTTATTTCACCTGCCTCCCTCCCCCCTCGCTCACATTCGTTCACTGCTGAGCTGACCGACTGAGTTTGGAACGCTTCGTATTACCTGTAACTGCAGTCGACCTACACGACGTATTACTTTGCGGCGCGGAGTTACGCAGGTTAGAGATTATTCTTAATTTCTCTCTTTGTCGTTGTGTTGTACCTGTGCCTAATTGCAAACGGTCAACCAGCTTTCTGTCGTCTGTTGGTGTCATCTCGACATGTGTACCGGCCTTTAGTTTTTCTATCGAAGCTGGAACGACGCACTCACAGTGAGGTGATAGCGGAACAAGAAGTACGAGCTAGTCTCACAAGAGAAAATAGTCTAAAAGAAAATTTTATTTACTGAAAAGCATAAGAAAACAAGTTGGCTGTTTTAAAACATAATAACTGACATTCAAACCCTTATGTGACGACATGGTGCATGAACTTATGAACAGAAGAGCAAAATTATTTGTTGATCTTTACAATATACTTGTAATGAGCTGACTATTATCACGCTTTCATTCGATGGCACTCTCATGTGAGAGAAGAGTGGTATTTAAGGCTACACTTCAGCAAATACTACGCGCATGTAGGGTGAAATCCTCTCTGGCTTCCGGCGGCTATCTGATTTGGTGAAGACTGCCAGTCTCGCTAGCGGGATGAAAGCGGAGCTCACCATCTGCAGCATCGTCGACAGGACGGACTGCGGACCTTTGGTACAGAGCCGAGTGGAGGGTCTGAATCAGAGGCTGAGACGGTTCTGCGACCGTGTGGGCTGCAGATTCCTCGACTTGCGCCATAGGGTGGTGGGGTTTCGGGTTCCGCTGGATAGGTCAGGAGTCCACTACACGCAACAAGCGGCTACACGGGTAGCAGGGTTTGTGTGGCGTGGGCTGGGCGGTTTTTTTAGGTTAGATGGCCTTGGGCAAGTACAGAAAGGGCAACAGCCTCAACGGGTGCGGGGCAAAGTCAGGACATGCGGGGACCAAGCAGCAATCGGTATTGTAATTGTCAACTGTCGAAGCTGCGTTGGTAAAGTACCAGAACTTCAAGCGCTGATAGAAAGCACCGAAGCTGAAATCGTTATAGGTACAGAAAGCTGGCTTAAGCCAGAGATAAATTCTGCCGAAATTTTTACAAAGGTACAGACGGTGTTTAGAAAGGATAGATTGCATGCAACCGGTGGTGGAGTGTTCGTCGCTGTTAGTAGTAGTTTATCCTGAAGTGAAGTAGAAGTGGATAGTTCCTGTGAATTATTATAGGTGGAGGTTACACTCAACAACCGAACTAGGTTAATAATTGGCTCCTTTTACCGACCTCCCGACTCAGCAGCATTAGTGGCAGAACAACTGAGAGAAAATTTGGAACACATTTCACATAAATTTTCTCAGCATGTTATAGTCTTAGGTGGAGATTTCAATTTACCAGATATAGACTGGGACACTCAGATGTTTAGGACGGGTGGTAGGGACAGAGCATCGAGTGACATTATACTGAGTGCACTATCCGAAAATTACCTCGAGCAATTAAACAGAAGCCGGCCGGAGTGGCCGAGCGGTTAAAGGCGCTACAGTCTGGAACCGCACGACCGCTACGGTCGCAGGTTCGAATCCTGCCTCGGGCATGGATGTGTGTGATGTCCTTAGGTTAGTTAGGTTTAAGTAGTTCTAAGTTCTAGGGGACTTATGACCACAGCAGTTGAGTCCCATAGCGCTCAGAGCCATTTGAACCATTTGAATTAAACAGAGAACCGACTCGTGGAGATAACATCTTGGACCTACTGATAACAAACAGACCCGAACTTTTCGACTCTGTGTGTACAGAACAGGGAATCAGTGATCATAAGGCCGTTGCAGCATCCCTGAATATGGAAGTTAGTAGGAATATAAAAAAAGGGAGGAAGGTTTATCTGTTTAGCAAGAGTAATAGAAGGCAGATTTCAGACTACCTAACAGATCAAAACGAAAATTTCTGTTCCGACACTGACAATGTTGAGTGTTTATGGAAAAAGTTCAAGGCAATCGTAAAATGCGTTTTAGACAGGTACGTGCCGAGTAAAACTGTGAGGGACGGGAAAAACCCACCGTGGTACAACAACAAAGTTAGGAAACTACTGCGAAAGCAAAGAGAGCTCCGCTCCAAGTTTAAACGCAGCCAAAACCTCTCAGACAAACAGAAGCTAAACGATGTCAAAGTTAGCGTAAGGAGGGCTATGCGTGAAGCGTTCAGTGAATTCGAAAGTAAAATTCTATGTACCGACTTGACAGAAAATCCTAGGAAGTTCTGGTCTTACGTTAAATCAGTAAGTGGCTCGAAACAGCATATCCAGACACTACGGGATGATGATGGCATTGAAACAGAGGATGACACGCGTAAAGCTGAAATACCAAACACCTTTTTCCAAAGCTGTTTCACAGAGGAGGACCGCACTGCAGTTCCTTCTCTAAATCCTCGCACAAACGAAAAAATGGCTGACATCGAAATAAGTGTCCAAGGAATAGAAAAGCAACTGGAATCACTCAATAGAGGAAAGTGCACTGGACCTGACGGGATACCAATTCGATTCTACACAGAGTACGCGAAAGAACTTGCCCCCCTTCTAACAGCCGTGTACCGCAAGTCTCTAGAGGAACGGAGGGTTTCAAATGATTGGAAAAGAGCACAGATAGTCCCAGTCTTCAAGAAAGGTCGTCGAGCAGATGCGCAAAACTATAGACCTATATCTCTGACGTCGATCTGTTGTAGAATTTTAGAACATGTTTTTTGCTCGAGTATCATGTCGTTTTTGGAAACCCAGAATCTACTATGTAGGATTAAAAAAAAATGGCTCTGAGCACTATGCGACTTAACTTCTGAGGTCATCAGTCGCCTAGAACTTAGAACTAATTAAACCTAACTAACCTAAGGACATCACACACATCCATGCCCGAGGCAGGATTCGAACCTGCGACCGTAGCGGTCACGCGGTTCCAGACTGAAGCGCCTTTAACCGCACGGCCACACCGGCCGGCTATGTAGGAATCAACAAGGATTCCGGAAACAGCGATCGTGTGAGACACAACTCGCTTTATTTGTTCATGAGACCCAGAAAATATTAGATACAGGCTCCCAGGTAGATGCTATTTTTCTTGACTTCCGGAAGGCGTTCGATACAGTTCCGCACTGTCGCCTGATAAACAAAGTAAGAGCCTACGGAATATCAGACCAGCTATGTGGCTGGATTGAAGAGTTTTTAGCAAACAGAACACAGCATGTTGTTATCAATGGAGAGACGTCTACAGACGTAAAAGTAACCTCTGGCGTGCCACAGGGGAGTGTTATGGGACCATTGCTTTTCACAATATATATAAATGACCTAGTAGATAGTGTCGGAAGTTCCATGCGGCTTTTCGCGGATGATGCTGTAGTATACAGAGAAGTTGCAGCATTAGAAAATTGTAGCGAAATACAGGAAGATCTGCAGCGGATAGGCACTTGGTGCAGGGAGTGGCAACTGACCCTTAACATAGACAAATGTAATGTATTGCGAATACATAGAAAGAAGGATCCTTTATTGTATGATTATATGATAGCGGAACAAACACTGGTAGCAGCTACTTCTGTAAAACATCTGGGAGTATGTGTGCGGAACGATTTGAAGTGGAATGATCATATAAAATTAATTGTTGGTAAGGCGGGTACCAGGTTGAGATTCATTGGGAGAGTGCTTAGAAAATGTAGTCCATCAACAAAGGGGGTGGCTTACAAAACACTCGTTCAACCTATACTTGAGTATTGCTCATCAGTGTGGGATCCGTACCAGATCGGTTTGACGGAGGAGATAGAGAAGATCCAAAGAAGAGCGGCGCGTTTCGTCACAGGGTTATTTGGTAACCGTGATAGCGTTACGGAGATGTTTAATAAACTCAAGTGGCAGACTCTGCAAGAGAGGCGCTCTGCATCGCGGTGTAGCTTGCTCGCCAGGTTTCGAGAGGGTGCGTTTCTGGATGAGGTATCGAATATATTGCTTCCCCCTACTTATACCTCCCGAGGAGATCACGAATGTAAAATTAGAGAGATCAGAGCGCGCACGGAGGCTTTCAGACAGTCGTTCTTCCCGTGGAGTATAAATGTAGATGTAGATGTAGAACCTTGCACCGTAAATTTTGCGGAAATGCAAAGTGCTACAGATGTGCGTTTTTTAAAGAATGGACTGGAAGTCAAGAGGTCGTATTGTTAGCGAATCAACAGATTGTAATAATATTTCTTTGTAAATATACACGTTTTTAAATGGAACAATGCCTATTGACATTAACAAACGAAAAGTAGGGAAATCTAAAGTGTCGGTTGTGTTTGTTGCAGGACTCTAGTGCGAGTCGTGTACACGATATCGTATTTTGAAAAGTTTCCACGCCAACAAGTGCTTGTGACACTGAACCTGCGTGGTTGGCACGTACGATGTTGTTATGCATGCTTACCGTGTTCCTGTGTGTTTCTCGACCCCACTGCGACTTGCCAGTCAGTTAGTGTGTGACAGTCCAAGCGGTAGGTCGTAAGTAGACGATGGGATTTACCAATGGTAGCAGGGCTAGGCCGTCGTCACCCCAAAGTACCGTTGTCCAAGATGGTGGAAGGGCATAGTCACCCCAGGGGCGGCATCACCCCAAAGTACCGTTATCCAAGATGGCGACCGTTAAGTCAACTGATGATGATGATTCGAGTACCGTTATGAAAAATGGTGGCTTTGGTGGGAAGACATGTCAATTGCGCTACCTCTACTAACCTAAGAAAATGGCAGTAAAGAAACGGTACTTAGTCTATGTCTACTAACCTAAGAAAATGGCAGGAAAGAAAGGGCAGTTAGGCTACCTCCACCAACCTAAGTCACCAGACCGCGACCTCTTCCTAGGAATTTTGGTAGGAAGATAGGTCAGTTTTGCTACCTCCACTAACCTAAGAAAATGGCGCCAAAGAAAGGGCACTTGGGCTACCTCTACTAACCTAACTCACCACTTCCTATGGCTGGACATAAGTCTTTATTTGAGCAATTAGAGCCACTACCACCATCAATTGTCTTCCCCATCTTCTTATAAAATGTGCTAGAATTTTGCTCTAAGAGCTTATTCCTGCAGCTGAGAGGAGTTAGTATGTTGTCGCCCCACTACATGCTGCTCATTCAATTCGAATATAATTTATACAAATTTGTTTACATTTCTTTCAATTTAACCAAATTTATAGCAATTATATTCGAATTCAACAAGCAGCTTTTAGTGAGGCCGAAAGCATACTAACTCCCCTCAGCTGCAGGAGTAAGCTCTTAGAGCAAAATTCTAGCACATTTTCCAAGAGGATGGCGAAGACAATTGATGGTGGTAGTGGCTCTAATTGCTCAAATAAAGACTTATATCCAGTCATAGAAAGTTGTGAGTTAGGTTAGTAGAGATAGCCCAAGTGCCCTTTCTTTACTGCCATTTTCTTAGGTTAGTGGAAGTAACCCAATTGACCTATCTTCCTGCCAGAGCCGCCATTTTAGGCAATGGTAATCGCATCATCATCATCATCAGATAACGACACGGCCGCCATCTTGGATAACGGTACTTTGGGGTGACGCCGGCCTACCCATACGACTACCAGATCATAAGAAAACGACATGCTCATGGCCTATGGAGAGCATAGGAAGAATGCAGTTCGTTCTTGTACACTGTATGCGGCAAGATATCTCAAACGACGTCAATCATCTCGGCAACTGTTTATCAACCTCTTCAACCAGTTACATGAAAGTGGCAGTATAATATCTAGATAACGTAACAGAAGGAAACAAGTGCAACACGGAACGCACACAAGTACTGCAGCCTCGAGCAGACCATCTTCCACAAATGCTAGAATACGTTCCTTTGCATACGTGGAGGAACGTGTGGTACCACAATGATCGCTATCCAGGCTATAGTGCACGAAGTACTACAGTATATCTTCACGAATTGTTTCAAAATCGTTAGATTGGAGGAAGAAGACCTGTACCTCGGGCAGCCTGTTCTTCGGGTCAGACGCCTGTGGCCTTTTTTCTGTTTAGAAAGCTGAAAGGCGCTGTCTACAGGTACATACCAACTACACCCGATAATATACAACGAATCATTACTGCAGCCTGTTCGGACATCTCTGCTGAAATGCTAGTACGTGTGCAGCAGTCGTTCCATACCAGAATGGAAGCGTGTGTTGGCACTACCGGTGGCCATTTTGAACACAACCTGTGATCAAAATCCACATAGCTAAGGTATGTACTTGGGTTGTTCCTTAGTGTGTGCCACCATAGGTATTGTTTAAGTGTCGGTGACGGAACTTCTCAAAATATCTCTTAAACGACTCACACTTGAATCCTGCGACAAACAACACTACTTTTGGTTTTTTAGTGTCTACAGGCACTGTTCCATTTGAAAAAGTGTAGGTTTGCACAAAAATACACTTTCTAAGTATTATTACAATCTGTTGATTGGCTAACAATGCTAGTTCATTCTGTGAAAACAGCATATCAACAGCAATTTCCATCTCCGTAATATGTGCGGTATAAGTTTTAGATGATCCACCCTGTATATTTTGTCGTAAGTATTTATTCCATTGTCGTACTGTAATAACTATAACAATGCAAAGAATGCTGACGTGACTCCCGTTCACGAATAAGAGGACGCGAGCCGCGCGTGCCCCGTGCCCGCACGGCGATACACGTACGTTCAGCGACGCGGGCAGCATGGCGGGCAGCCCACGCTCGCACCCCTCGTGTACATCGACAGATGGTGCAATGATAGAAACTCTCGATACGTCCTAACATCGTGTCGGACCACCTTTTGCCCGGTGTACTGCAGAAATTCGATGTGACTGAACCTCACAAGTCGTTGGAAGTTCCCTGCAGAAACAGTGAGCCATAATGCCTGTATAGCCGTCCATAACTGCGAAAGTGCTGCCGGTGCAAGATTTTGCGCAAGAACTGACCTCTCCATTGTGTACCATACACTTCCGAATTTTACAAAATGTTCTTCAAACATTTCGCGGACAATTGTGACAATTCCCAGTCAATGATACGTCCATTTGTAGGACAGAACCCAGTCCATTTCATGTAAACACAGGCCACACGATTATGGATCCACCACCAGCTTTCACAGTGCCTTGTTGATATCTGGTGCATGTCCACATGGGGTCTGTGCCACACTCGAACCTTACTGTCAGCCCTTACCAACTGAAATCGGCACTCATCTGACCAGGCCACGGTTTTACAGTTGTCTAGGATCCAACTGATATGGACACGAGCCCAGTATTGGCGCTTCGGGCGATGTGGTGCTGTTAGCAAAGGCACTCGCACCAGTCGTCTGCTGCCATAGGCCATTAACGCCAGATTTCACCGCACTGTATAGCAGATACGTACTTCCCGTACTGATTTCTGCGGTTATTTTATGCATGGTTGCTTCTCTGTTGGCACAGACAACGCCACTAAAACGCCACTGCTTTCAGTCGCTAAGCGGAGGTCGTCGGCTACTGCGTTGTGAGATAACGCCTGAAATTGGGTATTCTCGGTACACTCTTGACACTGCGGATATCGGAATATTGAATTCCCTTACGATTTCAGAAATTAAATGTCCCGTGCGCCTAGCTCCAACTACCATTCGGCGTTCAGAGTCCGTGAATTCCCGTTGTGTTACTATGATCGTGTCGAAAATCTGTTATCGTGAGTGACCTGAGTAAAAACGACAGCTTCACCAATGCGCTATCGTTTCATACCTTGTGTAAGCGATACTAACGCCATATGTATACGTGCATAGCACCTCAGTGTATGTCTACCGAGTGGTCAATATATCTGCCAAGAAGTCACATTTACTTGTATGAGATAATGGCTCATTTGCTACACTGATGCGCTGCTTCGTGTCATGTTCCTGACAACATTTCCACGTTCTGTCGGTGGGGAAATTCGCTTCCCCTTTTCTGTAAAACCTTGATATTACCACTGTGCTGCCATGTTCGTGATGCCGGCCCTGGTATGTTTCGCAATGTGTAAGTAGCCCTTTTGCTGTAACAAGTGTGACACGATATGCTACAACACATGTCTTTTTGGAAGACCTGGGCCCTGGTCTGCAACAAAACTCAACATGCATGGACGACAATACTGCACAATACTTACAAAAAATTTTCACCTCTTACATACCAAGCAGTTTAAACAACAAGGTTCAGAGACTCTGATATTACCATACGATGTTTATCCTTTGATATCCTTATTTACAGAGACTGCATCTTTCCTGCAACTCATTACTTCTCCTGATAACTTACTATACAATGTATAATTATTATCGCGCCGGCCGTTGTGGCTGAGCGGTTCTTGGCGCTTCAGTCTGGAACCGCGCGACCGCTACGGTCGCAGGTTCGAATCCTGCCTCGGGCATGGGTGTGTGTGATGTCCTTAGGTTAGCTAGGTTTAAGTAGTTCTAAGTTCTAGGGGACTGATGACCGCCAATGTTAAGTCCCATAGTGCTCAGAGCCATTTGAACAATTTTTTTTATAATTATTATCATCTAGCTTGTCTTGGTAACCCTCCTTTTACCATTTAACACCTCATCAAACTTTCACACAAGCTGCTCAGTAGCCTTATAACGCTCGGAAATACATTTATTAATATTATCCAGAATCCACTGTCACGAATACAAGCAGCTTTTACGTCTCACTTTACACTTACAATTAATAATCATACTGAAATGCTCGTTCACTCTTAATAACTAATCCTGGTCAAACCTTCTTTAACAGCACATGGTCTAACTCCATTAAACTCTTATACTCAGCGTCTCTTTTGTCTATTTGGTGGTTTTTTAACACTTTATTTTGTTAACTCATTTGCAATTTAGTCCGTGTGACAACAGTTCCCCTTATGCTTTCCTAGAAAATATGTTCCCAGACCTGTCCTCACACATGACTCACGTACGACACTACCACTCACAATAGATTGACAGGTAGTCCCTCTGACTTGTCCCACTGTAGTGCTAACCACACACTACACTCCCCTGAAATGCTCTGCTCTCTGGTATTCCTGCTGTGGCAGAAACAACTTTCTTGGGGCCTTGTGGCACTGTATCACACGAATAAATTGGTTCTGTTTGCAGTTTAACTGGTTTTCTACTTAAGATGGACGAACCATGCGACAGCAACCCATGGGCCGTAGTTTCCCCTGGCTGGAATATTGTCCCTCAAAGTTTCACAGTGCGGTGCCGTGGGTCGATTTTGGCATGATGTCTTGGAGGAAAGCTTGCTCTCAGTTTTTCCTCATACCCTTCACCTACATTACACTCGTTGAGCACCACAGAATGTGAATGCTCATTAAACATCTCGCACTGCACGTCAGTCGCTTCACCGAAGAGCCAAAGAAACTGGTACACCTGCCTAATATCGTGTAGGGCCCCCGCGAGCACGCAAAAAGTGCCGCAACACAACGTGACATGGACTCGACTAACGTCTGAAGTAGTGCTGGAGGGAACTGACACCATGAATCATGCAGGGCTGTCCATAAATCCGTAAGAGTGCGAGGAGTGGAGATCTCTTCTGAACAGCTCGTTGCAATGCATCCCAGATATGCTCAATAGTGTTCATGTCCGGGGAATTTGGTGGCCAGCGGAAGTGTTTAAACACAGAAGAATGTCCCGGGAGCCACTCTGTAGTAATTCTGAACGTGTGGGGTATCGCATTGTCCTGCACAATGGACATGAATGGATGCAGGTGATCAGACGGGATGCTTAAGTACGTGTCACCTGTCAGAGTCGTATCTAGACGTATCAGGGGTCCCATATCACTCAACTGCACACGCCCCACACCATTACAGAGCCTCCACCAGCTTGAACAGTCCCTTGCTAATATGCAGGGTCCCTGGATTTGTGAGGTTCTCTCCATACCCGTACGCGTCCATCCGCTCGATACAATTTGAAACGAGACTCGACCGACGAGGCACCATGTTTCCAATCATCAATAGCCCAATGTCGGTGCTGACGGGCCCAGGCGAAGTGTAAAGCTTTGTGTCATCCATTCGTCAAAGGTACACGACTGGGCCTTCGGCTCCCAAAGCCCATATCGTTGATGCTTCGTGGAATAGTTCGCACGCTGACACTTGTTGATAGCCAAGCATTGAAACCTGCAGCAGTTTGTGGAAGGGTAGCACTTCTCTTACGTTGAACGATTCTCTTCAGTCGTCTTTGGTTCTGTTCTTGCAGGATCTTTTTCCGCGCGCTGCGATGTCGGAGATTTGATGTTTTACCGGATTCCTGGTATTCACGGTACACTCGTGAAATGGTCGTACGGGAAAATTCCAACTTCTTCGCTACCTCTAAGATGCTGTCTGCCATCGCTCGTGCGCCGACTATAACACCACTTTCAAACTCAGTTAAATCTTCATAACCTGCTGTTGCGGCAGCAGTAATTGATCTAACAACTGCGCCAGACACTTGTTGTCTTATGTAGGCGTAGCCGATCGCAGATCCGTATTCTGCCAGTTTACATATCTCAGTGTTTGAAGGCGCATGCCTATACCTGTTTCTTTGGTGCTTGAGTGTGGCTATGCAAGGCTACAATCCAGTGCTTGTGCTACTGTTACATTCCAGACATCAGGCGCAGGCACTCCTCAAAAGATTCAGCGCTGTCTTCCCGATCACTATCTTCATGAACACGTCTCCACTTCCTTTTCCTACATTCACTCCGCTTCTGACGATACAGATGCGTCTCTGCCGTTCGTTCCATAACATTTGCAACATAACTATCAACATCAACAACTTCTTGGGTATTTCCCGTAGTATCAACAATAACGTCATTGTTAGTGGTTCGACTCTGCACGACACAAAAGTCATTAGCACTCTATCGTTCTATATATCTGTCCCAGGCTCTACTTCCTCTAAAAAGCACCCATTATTAGCCAGTGGGGTCGCTATTACTGCACTTAAATCATTCATGTTGCTTTCCACACAGTTACTCACTTTGGTGCAGCCCACACTCACTTTGTCTGCACTACAGTCTTCATAATTGCATGTGATATCGGAGCTGATATTTTTACGTTACTCCCCTTAACGTCCACAACGTTAATTCTTCGTGAATTGAGCCAACTCCGCACAACGACATCGTCCTCTTCACTAATTATCTTCATTTTTCCATCCATGAGGTCGTTGTACCGTGTGTCAATTTCTGGTCTATTCCTTACTGAGCTGACAGGCGTAACTACATCACTGATAGTTTGATGTACAGTGGGAACAGGGAAGCTTAACACAAGCGTGTTTCTCTGCCTTGCAGCCTCCTCCTTCTCCCTCCTTTGTTTCCTTTATTTCCATCGTGTCCAAAACTGTCATTCCTCATCACTCTACGCTCGTTTTCAATCAGCAGATGTCGAATTTTCTTTGTCTCCCCTCCACATACTCAGAATTGCGAAAAACTATTTCCTTCTTCCTCGTCCGAAGAGATTCTTCCCATCTTTGCATTGTCCGCTTGCATCTTATCGACCTCGACTTTTACATTTTTTAACACCTCTTCCACGGTAGCCCATTGTGGTATTGAAAACACTGCTACCAGTGATGCTGACCGTGACACGATTACTCTATATCTAGTCGCCTATCTGGCGAGCATTTCTCGCTCGGCATGTGTGCAGGTTAAACACTGCGATGTTATTTTTGCTGTCACTCTCGATGTGGTGTTATGATTGCCAGACTTGTTGGATTGGCCTCAAGTGACGTGAAGATAATTGACACCGAGCTGTTGTGAAGTAAAATCATTCTCACAGCGAGAATGGCGTCTGGTGATGTGGAAGTGAGTTGCCCTCAGGCAGCTGCTGAGAAAATTATTCACGCTGCAGGTCTAGCCAACGTGTTGTTGGCCGGCGGTGTTGTCAGTGACGCCGTTCCAGAAAGAGACAATTGCTGTATTGACCCGACGTCTCGTAGAAGGCGCGAGTAGTCTGCTGGATATCGTCCCATGACAGTGAGAGGTCCGTTTCTTCATGCAGAAGACGAGTTGAATCCAAACTCAGAGCCGGCAGGAGTGGCCGAGCAGTTCTAGGAGCTACTTTCTGGAACCGCGCGACCGCTACGGTCGCAGGTTCGAATCCAGCCTCGGGCATGGATGTGTGTGTTGTCCTTAGGTTAGTTAGGTTTAAGTAGTTCTACGTTCTAGGGGACTGATGACCTCAGCAGTTAAGTCCCATAGTGCTCAGAACCATTTTGAACGAGACTCAGGGGCGCAGCGCGAGTTTCAGAGTTGGGCTCTGCAATGCCGCGACGTGTGAGGCAGCGGCCTTCCCCACACCTCGTCCACGTACACTACCAATGGTCTGACCAGTGTTTGGTACAGCGCAATGCCGTGGTGTGGAGGCAGCGACGACAAGGTACTAAGCAGACGATACAGGGCGCAGTAACGCACCACTGCTCTGATTCTGACATCACTTATATGCTAGACCACAGCTCGAGGATTATCCCGAGGTATTTCGCAGTCTTCGTCCACAGGTGGGACCTCCCATAATGTTGACAGGCGGCAGATCTGGCGGCAGCATCCTTCAGGTGAAGGCTACTGCCTGGCTCTTCGTGGCGTCGAATTAAGTCTCCACTTCGTCGCCAACGCTCCTAGTTGTAGGCGGCAACGCATTGCCTGGACGCTCATGTTGCGTGGGAGCAGGCTGTACCGTGGGCGTAAAGCGCCAATTCCATGCACGCCACCTACAGTTTGTTGACAGTTTTCTTGGAGTACAACCAGGGGCCGAGCACTGACCCCCCACCCCAACAAGTATCTGCCACTCTGTGGACGACTCACGTCTGCCCTCACATGGATGGTCCTCGCAGCGAGGAAGGACCAAAGAAGGATCACGTGTGACGTCGGTATCCCAAGTACAAAGCTTTTGCACACGAGGCCGTTGTACTACACGGAGTCAAATGCCCTGGCCACGTCAACAAGAACCGGCCCAAGGTACTCCCTTGTTTTCAGCGCGTCAACCAGGCACAGCAGCTGGTGAGAGACTGAGTGGCCGCTCCGAAATCCGAACTATGTGTTTGGTATGACACTCTCTTGAGTGATATGTTGCATCAGCATCTTCAGATACAGCCTCTCAAACATCTTCGAGAGTGACGGAAGCAATCTGATAGGCCTGCAGCTGGCTGCATGACGTGGGTCATTGTCTGTTTTTGGGCTAGCCACCATTTCCGCATGTTTCCATGCAGACCCCCGATAAAAGAAGCTACTTGAAGATATATGTTACTAGCCAACAGACTCCCAGTGGGAGGTTCTTCAGCAGATGGTTGTTGACCGTATCACTGCCTCCTGACCCACTGACGTTCAGTGAAAGTGGTTGCGCAGCTACTCCACTGATCAGGTTCAGACACGTCGTCTAGAATGTTGATCACCACCACTCATAATTGCTCGCTGTCCGTGTTTGGTAGTTCTAGCGATTGGCTGGCAGCGCTGCGCCGGTAACGTGCACGTAGAAAACGACGGGGATGTAGTCCGATGGTTACCCTTGCGGGCTTTCGAAATAATAACTGAGCACCCTCCGACTCAACGTTGCAATATTAAAAGTTTTGACTGGTTTCATTGTCTAGGGGCTGGGATTTTCCGCATTAGAGGCCAAATACCGCTGAGTCTACAGTATACGATAAGAATACACGCATGAATCGAATGGTCGAAGGTTTCTATCACTCGGCAATTGCGAATTATGAATGTAACATATAAATTTATAAATGAAAGATTGCAATTAAATAAAATCTGCAGGTACCATCTTAAAGACTTTAAATGATCAGTACGATAGTAGAAGTACTTTTGAGAATGGGGTATATCTCTGCAAACCACTTATTGGTGTCCACGGTCCAGCAATTAAATAAAAGTTGAATAACAAGGAAACAATAGATTCCTACTGCACATAATCAGTTATGAGCAACAACATAGCACGCGAGATATTCACTTCTAAACACACACTACGTCTTCACTGCAGAAGCCACGGAAATCAAACGAGAGCACAGGTGGGCGACCACGCGCAAACTGCTCCACTGTCCGAGTCTTTCCGCCGACTGTGCGTCCGTCTCGCTGTACTGTCAGCGTCCAGCACTCACTACCGTGTCGTGTGTCGCACCCTCCAGAACTACTCCTCTGTGTCCTCTCCGGAAACTCGCTTTCGTCCAGTCTCCCCATACACGAGCACTGTGACTGTCTAGAGCGCTCGCCCCATGTCTTCGTGCCAACGCACAGTCACACAAACATAATGAAACATATTCGAAATACTGGATTTACATTGAAATACTTGAAATTAAATAAATATTCCTACGGTTGGACCATAAACACGCTCTAATACACATTATTAAATACGTAAACAATTAAATAAACATATATCAAAAGAAAAGAAGCAAAAGGTAAGCCAAGGGCCTCATGTCTCTTTGCTTTCTAAAACACAGTAAATATTCAACCAATTCCTTCATGAATAGTGTACATCGGATAGATACAAAGACATATATGAATAAATATATTTATAAGCATGCTGCTACCGTTTTTTCGTGTAACTGTGGAGTACTTGTGGCCTGACGCGATCGATAGTAATCGGCCACTTTGACTTCCAATAACTCATGTACTGTTCAAGTTACATGCCTGTAATTTATACCAATTTAGGTTTACACTAATAGCTTTCTAAAGACACATAGATCGAAGAAATCGGATGAACAGTTTAGATTTTGGAAATTCGTTGCTGCGTCTTACTTGTATAATTTACAGTCAGATACTAAACTTTAAACTAATAAAGATATTAAAACTCTGATTACACCATCAGAATCGTCATGCAAATAATAGTAATGTACATGTTTCTTTCTGAGGTACCATGATTCATCTGGCTACTATTAACTTCTATACGAACTGTGAAATGTCGGCCGGTGGCCTTGCGGTTCTAGGCGCTACAGTCTGGAACCGGGCTACCGCTACGGTCGCAGGTTCGAATCCTGCCTCGGGCATGGATGTGTGTGATGTCCTTAGGTTAGTTAGGTTTAATTAGTTCTAAGTTCTAGGCGACTGATGACCTCCGAAGTTAACTCGCATAGTGGTCAGAGCCATTTTTTTTGTGAAATGTCTGCCATGATGCTTTCACAAAGTCTGCCATCTTTGGCACTCCCGGCGTATCTCCTTGAGGCAGGCGGCTGGACCCCTCTCGCGTCTGCCACCACGTGGCCGGCCTGCCGAGTGGCCACTGCTTCCTCCGATCTTAAGGGCGCCGCGGCTCGCCCGGTGCCTCACACACCTAACGTTCTGGCTTGCCAGAATATTCAGAAGTAGCACCCTTCAGTTCGTACTAGTACATATAAACAAAGAAGAGAATTAAACGATTAAAACGCCAGGCCAATAGTGTTTACAAGATTTTTGTAGTGGTGTGGGAGCAGCATGAACTTCGAAATAAACTTAAACTAACACAAATTATGTAAAAAACGGCATATTAAATAAATGCCTGCATTACAATTGTGCATAAATAATTTTTTGGACAAGAAACAAAATATTTAATTGCACTTTTACTTATGTGCGATTTTGTGCCACTCACTCAGCGCTAAGGCGTCTTCTTGCACCAATTTCTTTCGTCGCGCTACACACGCTCACGCGTATTTTCGCACCAAGTATTCATCACTCACATCAGTCTTCTGACCAAGTGCCTCGCATAAATCGTGTCTGCCTCTGAATTCAGAGTTCCACCGTTTATAGTGACAAATCTGTCTACAACGAAAACCAAAAGCAGAAACCCGCCAACAAACCATTTCCCAATACCAACCAGGATCCTCGCTAACGATTCCCTCCAGCAGAAACGATACTTTAGGAACAAGGTCACGAGGCAAATGGCTGAATCACAGTATGCTCAAATTCGCACAAGTTCTATTTAATTGACTTTAATCAATCCTTCCTACGTCCATGCACCAAAAAATGCGTGTACATTAAATTAGAATTTTAATACTCTTCAAATTGAGCCACACTCTTATACAAAGAATAAATCAATACATATTTTAGTAAAATGTACGAGGTCATTCACCTCCACGCACCCTCAGTGCCTAAACTTCCCGCTTTTGCACACGAACAGTGCCATAATAAACCAACAAATTACTAATGAATCCCCAAGTAAACATACAAATTATCCCTCCAAAATTACTACCACTAATTACAGATTAGAACAGCTTTTCACTTCTGCCCTTTCTCTATATACAGCCCCAATACCGTCACGTTTCTTAGACCCAAAGGTTTTTCTGAGACATGGTATTTTAAACGGTATGCATTTGGATGTGGGCACTCTACCACAACAAATGGTCCACAGTATAACTCGAATAATTTCTTAATGTCCCCGTCCACTTCGCTGGAACGCTCTTTGGTACGTACAAGCACTTTGTCCCCCATTTTGTATTTCATCGGTTTGTATCGTCCATCGTGACGCCTTTTCCTTTCAGCGGCTAACTTTTTTATGCGAGCCGTTACTGCCTGTTCTCTTTCAGCAGCCGATTAAGTTTTTCGCGGCGGGAATTCTACCGTTTCTGTGAGTAGGAATTTTGGTTTCACCACGGTCATGACTTCCAAAGGTGAGCACCCCGTAGCCTTACTTTTTACTGTTGAGTACATCCTCAAACGCGCTCACGTACTCCACCCACTTGGAATGACGATTGCTGGCATACGTCCTACATAAACGTCCTACTTCCCGCATATACCGTTCACACGGGTTGGTCACTGGGTGGTAGATGGATATACGGATATGTTGCACACCAGCCAGCCGGAGTGGCCGAGTGGTTCTAGGCGCTACAGTCTGGAACCGCGCGATCGCTACGGTCGTAGGTTGGAATCCTGCCTCGGGCATGGATGTGTGTGATGTCCTTAGGTTAGTTAGGTTTAAGTATTTCTAAGTTCTAGGTGACTGATGACCTCAGAAGTTAAGTCCCATAGTGCTCAGAGCCATTTGAACCACTTTTTGGCCGGCCGCGGTGGTCTAGCGGTTCTAGGTTCGCAGTCCGGAACCGCGCGACTGCTACGGTCGCAGGTTCGAATCCTGCCTCAGGCATGGATGAGTGTGATGTCCTTAGGCTAGTTAGGTTTAAGTAGTTCTAAGTTCTAGGGGACTGATGACCACAATAGTTAAGTCACATAGTGCTCAGAGCCATTTGAACCACTTTTTGCTGCACACCCTGGTCGTTCATGAACGTGTTCCAATCGTTCGTAGTAAATTGCGATCAGTTGTCAGACAACAGCCTTACTGGTTTTACAATATTCTTGAAGTAATCCTTTTCCAGTCTGGCTATCAGAGTTTTAGTATTCGCTTTCCGTATCGGATACAGTTTAATGAACTTCGAGAACACGTCAACCAAGCAAAGATGTACTTCATGCCGTCGCGTCCTGTGAGTAATGGGCCAAAATTGTCCACACCCAGTAACTCGCCCACTTTGGTAGGTATAATGTTTTGCATTTCCCCCTGTTGCGCGGTAGTGCAGTATTTGACCCGTTGGCAACGGTCGCACGCTGCCAGCTGCGTGCGGACCCGTCTGGCCGCCTACCCAACTACGACGTATCATTGCAGGCGAATGGAGCTCAACTATCGTCCAGACGTAGAACGGATAGCGGCTCTAAACGTTATAATATTTGCGCAGTGTTTATGGCCTGCACAAATACCTGTCATTTGGAGAACAGACGTGTAACTGCACGATGAATGTTGCAACCACAGGAGAAAGAACTGAAATGATCCTGATTTACAGTGAATGTACGAGAATGCTGTGGCTGTTGTTGCATTGTATGCCGAACGTTTTCCGGAGTAAGCTCACTCTCGTTCGTTCATTTACAAGGTTGTGAACGCCTTTGGGTCTGATGGCAGCGTACTGACCGGCAAAAGGAAACGAAACCAATTTGTTGCAACGAGAAGCTAATGAAACAGCTGTACTAGCGGCAACGCACCACCGCGGCCGCGCCCGGCAATTACAAAAAAATGGTTCAAATGTCTCTGAGCACTATGGGACTCAACTGCTGTGGTCATCAGTCCCCTAGAACTTAGAACTACTTAAACCTAACTAACCTAAGGACATCACACACAGCCATGCCCGAGGCAGGATTCGAACCTGCGACCGTAGCAGTCGCACGGTTCCGGACTGCGCGCCTAGAACCGCGAGACCACCGCGGCCGACCCGGCAATTACACCCCATTCCTGTGTGCCCGCAGGTGCTATTGTCACCAGTACTGCATCGTAATAAGTATCATCCATATCAGGTGTCACTGCGTCGAGAACTTCATGGCGCCCATTTCTAAAACCGGGTAGTGCTTTTTAAATTGACACGTCCACAAATGCAAACGACCCCCACGTTCTTTGCCGAGGTACTAGTTTCCGATGACTCTACATTCACAGACCATGATAGCATTAACGGGCGTAACGTAAATTACTGATAGGAAAGTTGATGCAACGGCAATAGAGAGACTTTTAAAACTCGTCAAGGAACGAGAGTGGCAGGATGTTTATAGTGCAGATAACGTACACGACAAATATAATGCTTTCCTTAACACATTTCTCATGCTCTTTGAGAGTTGTTTTCCATAAGAACGTTCTAAACGGGGTACTAGCGATAAAAAGCAACCTGGGTGGCTGACTAGCCGGGTAAGGATAACATGTAGAATAAAGCGGGTATTATATAAAAAAGAAGTAGTTACAATCAAGCTACAGTAACGCATTACAAACAGTATTGTACTTAAAAATGTTAAAATGGTTCAAATGGCTCTGAGCACTATGGGACTTAACATCTTAGGTCATCAGTCCCCTAGAACTTAGAACTAGTTAAACCTAACTAACCTAAGGACATCACACACATCCATGCCCGAGGCAGGATTCGAACCTGCGACCGTAGCAGTCGCGCGGTTCCGGACTGCGCGCCTAGAACCGCGAGACCACCGCGGCCGGCTTAAAAATGTTATTAGGAAGGCAAACAGTATGTGGTACGCAAATAGAATAGCTGATTCACAGGATAAAAATAAAACCATATGGTGAGGTGCGAAAGAAGTGTCTGGTCAGCAACACAAGGTCGACGATATAAAGTCAGTACGTAGTTAAAATATTTGTTACTGATAAATCTGATGTATGTACAGTATTTAACAATCGTTTTCTGAGCATTGCTGGTGAATTAAACAAAAATTTAGTTTCTATAGGGAATCATATAACTCTCTTGGAAAATGCCTTTCCGAGACTAATGTCTGAAATACTCTTCAGTGATACTGACAAGGGGAGACTGAGTCAATAATTAAATCAATGAAGACTAAGGAATCTCATCGATATGATGGAGTGCCTAGCAGAATATTAAAGTATTGTGCTGCGCGTGTTAGCCCTGTTCTTAGCCATATTTGTATTTTTCCTTTAGGAATGGTCAGTTTCCTGAAAGATTAAAATACTCAGTAGTAAAGCCGATTTACAAAAAGAGAGAAAAGGGTAATGTAGACAATTTTAGACCTATTTCTGTGCGATCAGCGTTTGCTAAAGTTATTCAAATAGGCTCTGTTTGTAAGGAGAATTGATCATTTTGTATCACACGATTTGCTATCAAATGTACAGTTCGGCTTTAGAAGTCGTTTAACAACTGAAAATGCTATATGGGTTGAACAAAAGATTTCGAACGCTAGGCATATTTTTTTTTATTTAACTAAGGTGTTCGATTGTGTTGATAACAAAATATTGCTCCAGAAGTTGGGCCATTACGGAATACGTGGAGTAGCTCACAATTGGTTCTCCTCTTGCTTTAACAACAGACAGCAAAAGGTCATTATTCACAATGTTGAGTATGAGTGTGATGTGGGATCTGAGTGGGGTACTGTCAAGTGGGGGTGCCCCAGGGATCATTGTTGGGGCCACTCCTGTTCCTTATTTATATAAATGATATGCCCTCTGGTATTACGGGTAACTTTAAAATATTTCTGTTTACTGATGACACTAGCTTGGTAGTAAAGGATGTTGTGTGCAACATTGGCTCAGTTTCAAACAGTGCAGTTCATGACGTAAGTTCATGGCTTGTAGACAATAAACTAACGCTAAATCACACTAAGACTCAGTTTTTACAGTTTCTAACACATAATTCAACAAAATCTGATGTTTTAATTTCACAGAATGGGCATACGATTAGTGAAACTGAACAGTTCAAGTTTCTAGGTGTTCAGATAGATAGTAAACTTCGTGTAAAGCCCACATTCAGGATCTTGTTCAAAGACTTAATGCTGCCATATTTACTACTCGAACGGTATTTCGTTCGATACGAAAATTACTCTACTTTGCTTATTTTCATTCGCGTATGTCGTATGGTATTATATTTTGGGGTAACTCTTCCAATTCTAAAAGGATATTTTTGGCTCAGAAACGAGTGATTCGGGCAATAAGTGATGTAAGTTCACGAACCTCTTGTCGACCCCGGTTCACTCATCTGGGTATTTTGACATTGGCCTCTCAATATATATCTTATTTACTGTCGTTTCTTGTTAACAATATAAGCTTATTTCTAAGAACAAGTAGCTTTCACTCAGTTAATACACGGCAAAAATCCCACTTGATTTTGGATAGTACTTCGTTAAGTCGTGTGCAGAAAGTTGTGCGGTATACTGCTGTATCCATTTTCAATGAGTTACCACAAGAATTCAAAAATCGTAGCAGTAATACACGCGCTTTCAAATAGAAACTGAAGAGTTTCCTCATGGGTCACTCCTTCTATTCTGTTGAGGAGTTCCTGATTATTATGTTATATTGTTGACTGCATATACTGAAACTTGTGGCTTGACTTTTTTTGGGTTCATAAATATTTTATTTCTATCTGTTATTACTTTTATGTTGTAATTTCATGTACGGACATGTTCCATGCCCTTGGGGATTTGCTCCTCAATTTGATTCTACGGTACTTGACGTTTAAATGGTTCAAATGGCTCTGAGCACTATGGGACTTAACATCTATGGTCATCAGGCCCCTAGAACTTAGAACTACTTAAACCTAACTAACCTAAGGACATCACACAACACCCATTCATCACGAGGCAGAGAAAATCCCTGACCCCGCCGGGAATCGAACCCGGGAACCCGGGCGTGGGAAGCGAGAATGCTACCGCACGACCACGAGATGCGGACACTTGACGTTTAAATAAATAAATAAATACACCAAGCTGACCATCAACGTCCTTGGTCGGTTAACGTATGGGGTCACATCATGAGGAACAAACTCACTGATCGGTATTTTATCGACGGCACGTTGAATGGACGCAAATACCGAACATTTTTGGAATAGGAAGTACCGGTACTAATGCTCGATGTCGCCATGGAACTTCGACGACGTATGTGGTTTCAGTATGACGCTTGCTCAGCTCATTACCCAAGTGAAGCACAGTAGGTATTACACCGTGTTTACATTGGTCGGTGAATAAACAGAGGGTGCCCTATGGCGTGGTAGGACGCTGGATTTGACGTCGTCGGATTTATTCTGTGGGGATGTTTAAATGATAAAATGTACCAGCAAGTGCCAACAGGCCGTGAAGTCATGGTCGACCGAACAGAAACGACTGTGCTGACTTTCCCGCATATATGTTTCTGTCCTGTGTACGATAGTTTCAAAAGCGGATCACTAAGTGTATTGAAGTTCGCGGTACTACGTTTGAGCACTTACTCAAATTGGAAAAGTAGAGTAGCGTTCGCCTCGAGCCACTGCCACAGTGGGCATGAATAGTGCCCTGTTCGACATGTCGGAATGGCGTTTCCAATTAGAAGCTATGAAATACTAGCCCGTCGAATCCTCGCACGTGCCACTGGACATTCAAAGGCCATTCAGTAGCGTGTGGCTTGCGGAGTGGCCGCGCAGTTAGAGGCGCTACGTCACTAATTGCGGCCCCTCCCGCCGGAGGTTCGAGTCCACCCTCGGGCATGGGTGTGTGTGTTGTTCGTAGCATAAGTTACTTTAAGTAGTGTCTAAGTCTAGGGACCGATGACCTCGGCAGTATGGTCCCACAGGAATTCACGCACATTTGAACAGCAGCATGTGGTAAATTACGATTGTGTACTCACGACAATTCCTTTAATTACAACGTCATCCGTGACGAAACAAAGGAAATACTTCAGACAAAACGTATGTTTATTTTGTCGTAGAATCGTAATCAACAATAAAAAACGGGAGTTCCCACTGAATAGTTCGAAGTTGGCCCCAACACTCACGCACAGGGTTGGGTAGGGGGTCGAGTGTGGTCTCACTGGATATCTCTCTCCGTGACAAACAAATTGGAAATATAACTTTTTTTTTGATCCGGTGTGTAGTTTTCGAAATATTTCAAATGTTCAAATGTGTATGAAATCTTATGGGACTTAACTGCTAAGGTCATCAGTCCCTAAGCTTACACACTACTTAACCTAAATTATCCTAAGGACAAACACACACACCCATGCCCGAGGGAGGACTCGAACCTCCGATGGGAGCAGCCGCACTTCGAGATATTTCAATGTATTCAGGTAAAATGAACACACCGTATAAACATTTAAAAAGTTAATATTAATAAACAGACGTATGCACTTGCCGCCAAGCCTGGCAGAGTGAATCACTGCATTCTCTGTAGACTCCAGCACTACACGGCTGCTACTAGCGCCTTCCTTCTCACGCTTGGTGACCATCTATCGTTCTGTGTGACGGCCAGTGCTACCAATCTTAACTGCTGGCTGGCTTGTAGCAGCGTCAGCCTTGGCATAAAGTATGATGAAAGCTGATAAAATGTGTTTTTTTTCCCAATCATATTGACCAAATAGGATAACGTTAACAACAACTTCAGCTCCTCTTCTTCCTTTGTTATTGTTTCTTATTTTGCCATTTTCTCTCCATAAAGTCTCTTCCTTTCTTCTGTTCATGTTGTTCCCGATTTTTTATTTCTTCTGGTTTCAAAGCCTTCCAAATTTAGTATTTTATTTTTAAAACGGTTTCTTTCTGCTATTTCTGATTCTTTGATGCTGTTTCCTCCTAGATCTCTCCTTACTTCTGTAATCCATGCTATTGTCGATTTCTTCTTCCAGAAATACAGGAGTATTTGTTTTGTTAGTCTATTTCCGTCCATTCAGTAGAGGTGTCCGAAAAAGGTTAATCTTTGTTTGGCCATTACTTCAGATATTTTCTCTATATTTTTGTAGATCTCCTCATTACTTCTTATTTTCCAACCATCTGCAGTTTTTATTGCACCCATTATTTTTCTAATAATCCTTCTTTCCAGTACCTCTAGTACTGGAAAGTACTAGAGTCTATCCATCTTATAGTCTGTCCAACTTATAGTTCATCGTTAGGCATTTAGATCCGTATAAACATTCTGGTCGTACCACTGTGGTGTAGTGCTTTGGTTTTGTTTTTCTAAATATGCGTTTCTTGTTGCAAATATTTTTCGTCAAACCATATGCTCTTTCCATTTTGTTAATTCTTACATCTATTGCACATTTTTCTAGTGCATCCTATTGTTTAGTCTCCCCAAGATATTTAAATTTATTTACTCGCTTTATTTTACCTATTTGTGTTTCTATGAATTTTGCCAGTTTTTATGTTTCTCATTAATTTTGTTGTCTCAGCCGAAATTTTGAGACCAGTTCTGTTTGCTATTTTTTTTAAAAAAAGGTTTATCCGAATAACTGCCCTTGTCAAGTTTTCTGAAAGTATTGTAAAATCATCCGCAAAAGCCAAGCAGTTTACCTTAATTCCATTTGTTTTCCTTTCCAGAGTTATTGGTTCAATTTTGCGATTTTCTATCTGCGAATTCAGGATCCTTACAATTTTTCAAGAACACAATTAAACAGTAAAGGTGATAAACCATCACCTTGTCTAACACCAGTTTTTATTTCAAATGGCTGAGATACTTCTCCCATAAATTTGTCTTTAGATATTGTGCCTGTTAGTGTTTCACGAACTATATGTGCTAATTTTAATTTTGATTTTGTGTTAATATTTAAAAAATAATTTTTTTAAAGAAATAATGAAAAGTTCAACCGTTTTGGGGCTTTATACATAAAGTTACAATACAGGCTCCCTAGTATTTTTTGATTTTTTTTTTCAAAACTGTACATTTCAGAAGGCATGCTGAAAACTAAGGCCTTTGAATTTTTTATTCTGTTCTTAATATGAGTTAAGGTATTACATGTGATGTATATTACTCGTCCGACTTTCCCTCTTCGCTGACGCAAGCTGCAGTCCTCTGCCTCTAGAGGACTCTGAATTGTAGTGTCTAACATGGCGTGTGTAACGTAACTAAGGCGTTGAGAGAGAAAAAGTACGCTGTAATCGAGTTTTTAACCGCAGAAAACGTGCCTCTAATTGAAATCTATAGAAGAAAGAAAGGTGTATACGGTGATAACTTTATTGAAATCAGTAATGTGCGACTTTGTTTTTTTCTGCTTGTAATGAAAGAAATTATGGTGCTAACCTTCATGTGGGTGACAGAGTTCGGGGTGGACAACGGCTTTCGACAACTAACGAGACTCATCGAAATCGGATTGATTAACTAATCGGACAAAATCGTTGGGTAACACAGACACATTTCTGAGGTAATTTTAGCAAATCACGGGCGGGTGTATAGGCCGTCACTGCAGAACTGCAGTATAAAAAACTGTGTGCGTGGTCGGTGCATGATATCCTCACTCCTCGCATGAAACAGAGGAAACTGGACGTATGTAAACAATTTCTTTGTGTGTTGTGAGTGAGGGTGATGCTTACCTTAAGAACAATGTGACAGGTGATGAAAGCTGGGTTCACAATTTCTACCGCAGAAGAGAGCATCACTGTTGTCACCGACGCCAGAAAAGTTCAAGACTGTGTCATCAGCAGGCAAAGTCGTGAACAGAGTGTTCTACGATGTTCAAGATATGGTGCATTTGGAATTCACGTCTAAAGGCACCACCATAAATTCTGCAAGATACTGCGAGACCATCAGAAAACTGGAAACACGAAATCGAAGTGTTTTACCACACATGGAGCATCCGCTCCTTCAGCATGACATGCCGGCCGGAGTGGCCGAGCGGTTCTAGGCACTACAGTCTGGAACCGCGCGACCGCTACGGTCGCAGGTTCGAATTCTGCCTCGGGCATGGATGTATGTGATGTCCTTAGGTTAGTTAGGTTTAAGTAGTTCTAAGTTCTAGGGGACTGATGACCTGAGCAGTTAACTCCCATAGTGCTCAGAGCCATTTGAACCATTTTTCAGCATGACAATTTCAGACCACACACGAACGCTGCGACATCTGCAACAATCCGACGCTTTGGTTTCACTGTCATCGATCATCCTCCATACAACCCCAACTTGCGCCACTCGGTTTTCTTCTGCTTCCAAAACTTAAAAAACACCTTCGAGGACATCACTTTGACAGTGATGAAGCATGCAAGCAGAGGGGAAGTTGTGGCTCTGTTAACCAAGTCAAACATCTTACCACAGTGATGGTATCAGCGAACTGGTCTCTCGTTGGGAGAAATGTGTTCTTTGCCAGGGTGACTATGTTGACAAATAAATACGTATACAGGAAAACGCTTGTTTTATTCTAGAAGCTTTAAAAGTCTTCACATAAAAAATTTGGGGGCATTATTATTCAGCACTCCCTCTTATTTCAATTTCTAAGGTACCCATCCTTGCTGTCAGATAACAGTTATAATTACCCTATATAATAATCAGTACTTTAACTCTGCCTCTGATGGTTCAGTTTTCAATTAAAATGACTTAATAAATTTTTGCAACTTATAATAATGAGTTTCACTGGTTATATTCACAACACAGCCACATTACTGGTTCATCTCCTAACGTTTGTTGATGCGATCCAGAGGGTGGTTCTGGAATTCAGATGCAGATAGCATCCTTTCGTCGTCTTTCTCCAATACCATATACGCATAAAAACTTTAAACTTGACACACATTAAATATGTACAATGGCATGATCTCCTTGGAAACAATGTTATTTACATTAATGTTTTAAAAATACGAACAGATTTGTTATGAAATAACCAGCACGTAGTCCATTTACTTATTCAATCATCAAATAGTTGCCCTAGTCTGTTGGTAAACAAAACGTAAAGTCATACGTCGCCATGACGCATCTCACATGTCAATTGCTAATGCGTAACCTTTGTTTTGGCTGCCGCTAATGCGTCCTTGACTGTCGGATGTCAGAGACCCAATCAATACGAGTGACTACCCTGCGTTCCACAGGGCCAGTCACTGCCCTACATTTCACGGGGCCGTTAACCGCTCTGCTGACTCGGCATTTCTCTCTCGTAAGCTGCACGCAGGGGATTACAACATAATTGGACAAGGCCACACAACATTAACACCGCATTGAAATGACTTCATAATCAGAATTAAATTAATAAGTACACATCTAATAAACTAAACACGCACTTATTGTTATCATCCCTGGCTTTCCACGTTACCACTGCATGGCACGACCGGAAGCTGTCGTTTGAAAGGTTTTTTTTCTCAAACCAGTAAGTTTAGTCTTTCTGAACACCACATATTTCAGAAAATATTTTCTGATGCTTTCTCAAACGTTTTAGCAACATTTAATTTTCATCACAATCTGTTTTATTTCCTATTCCATTGTTAATTACATAGTTAGTACTTTTCTTCAACCCAATAGAGTTACACTTTATTCTGAAAACTTTTAAGTCATTCTTCCGGTTTATCACTTCACAAACAGTATTATCTTTCTCACTTGTCGGTTTATTTGCATAGTTCTTACTTGTGTTACCTGGATTTGCCATTACTCTGTTACCATCCCCATAGTACTATAATTAAATTCATTTTCCTTCACTTCAGCATTAACATGAGTCTGTTTCTCCTTTAAAGAACTCTGCTCTCTCATCTTTATTTACAACATTTACGTCTGATGTTAAATCATAAATCTTATCCCCCTTGTTTCCTCTTCTCTCACACCTTTATTCATGACATTTACGTCTGACTTAACTCGTAACTCTAATCCTCCTTTTATCCCAGTTCATCGTCATATTCTTGTACTTTACTTTCATTACCATTAACCTCTACTACCGTCTCCTTTTCATTACTCATTTCGTCATTTCCAGTACCTAAGTTCCTAGCTATTACTACATTTTTCACAGCGGTCATTCAGCTTTAATTTCTTTATGTGAGTCTTCAGAAACTTTGTTCACCTGATTATGCAGTAGTTACACAGTTATTTTGATCAAACTAGGACAACTATTTGGTGATTGAATAAGCAAATTGATTACTTGTGGGCTATTTTATAAGAAAGCTGTTCATATTTTCAAAACATTAATGTAAATACCATATACAAATTTGTTTGACACCATTTCATAAGTCTTTTGATGCTTCTCTCCCAAACTGTCTTGTTTCGAGTAACAAAAGCATATATTCAGCTTTGTATTTGTTCACTAGTGTTACATTTCTTCTCATTATCAAGTAATACTGCTTTACCAAAGCCATTATTCACAGTGTTTCCCAACCATCTTAACTGTGACTTCAATCTTCCCTCTCTGAGATTCGCTAACTTTAAGCATTTTATTACATTTATTATTACCTAACACATTAACATTCAGAACCATGAAAGTTAATATAAAACAATTATACATGTCAAGCAGTCATTTGAATTCATGCCACGACACCTTTCGATAGTTTACAGTCTCATTTTCAGGTGAAACAGTGATGTTATGTTACATTTCTGCTAGCTGAGAGGAGCCAGTTGTTTGTTGCTGTGTCATCTTGAATTTATGCCAGTGTACAGAACCCAGCAGTTCGTCATAAATATACATTTCTAACTTAATTTTTCTCATAGAGCACAAACCAATAACATAAACAAACCAACTTTTATGTTACTGGTTCCAGTTCTGTGAGGCAAATTAAGTTAAAAATGCATATTTATGACCAACCACACGGTTCTGTGTACTGGAACAGATTCAAAATGTAACCGCAACAAACAAAATGTAACCGCACCAAACAACTGGCTGCATCCAACTGGAAAAAATGTAACATAATATCATTTTTCTACCTGAAGATGAGAGTGTAAAATCTCTAAAAGCGTCGTGGGATGAAATAAAAAAAGGAGTGGATGCAGATAATTGTTTTATGTGAACTTATATACTGTCATAAACAATCACAGTCCCTTATAACAGTCCAACACAGAAGACAAGGTTATTCAGACCCATAGTTAACAAATTTTTTCTGCATGAGCCTCTCCGAACCCACAATCTCATTAGCATCACATATATTACATTAGTTACTCTGTAGCAACAGTCCACAAATCGTAAGTCCTAAAATGGCACGATAAATTATCACAAAATCTCACTAAAAGTCTTTGTCTTGAACAAAATACCGCTTTTTTACCCATACTATACCCTCTGATATTAACCTAAGGCCATGTTCTCATTCAAATGACCTAAGAGTAGGAAAAGCTTGTAAATTTTTTTGAGACGCTGCTAAGACATACAAAGAATGTACTTCGAACTTTATTTTAGATTTTCAATAAAAAAAAACAAAGTGGCACCCATAATTATGGTTCGAACATGGGCTTGTGAGTTTGAAGTACGCAGACTGCGTGCACTGTAGACGCTCAGGGGTTACCTGAAATTAAAAATGGATAATATCAGTCGATACTACATTACATTTATGCCTAAAAACAATGAGATAACCTTCAATTTAACTATGTGGTGTGAACTTGAACTTTGAGTTCGATTTTTGTTTTTTTTCACTCTTTGTGGCTTTACAAAAAATAGTTAATATTAACAAATATCATATATTATAGTAATAAGTTCCCAAGAAAAGTGTTTACTTTCCGGGGCTGATGGGTTAAGACGTTTCTATTTTATGCTAAATACAGTTTTGAAAAATCGTTTGCGAGAAAAACCTGTTTAAAGTTTAAGGAAAACTTTTATATTTATTATTAGTTCAATTTACATGAAAATTACATGTTGTTACATATTTTTGATGTCACAGAACACAAATCTGAAGTTATATTTCCAAAACTCAAAATGGCTACTTCAATAACAAAAAACCATGTCTTGACCAGTTTTGACCAAAATTCAAAAAAAAATGGTTTTCGTTGCTTATGTCTAGTCTGCAATTCTAGGACCGTATATCCACCCTTCCTCAAACTCGAATTTTTCCTGGAGAGCAATTCCCTCGCTCTCCTTGTGAAGAAAAGTCGATCTGGCTGAGGTGGATACGCTACGTTAGGCAGCCTGCACACGTTGTTCGTCAGCTTTTTCGGCGAATATGTTTGCATGCGTACTGCAATACAAATGTTTCGTGAACGTGCGGCACGGCACGACAAGTTTTCTACGTGAGCCGGGTGTCTCGGGCTGAGAGCGTTCCGGCGGCCGTGACACTACTTCGAACAATGGGCTGCAGAAACTTTCCTAAAATTAAAAAACTTTTTGCTTTCAACATTCTACACACATACTTTTCAAAAAATTCAATAAGAAATTGACTTTTAGACCATTTTGAATGAGAATCTAGGCTTAATGAAAAGGATTATCATTCTTATAACTAATTAACTCATTAAATTTGTTCTTGCTGTTAAAAACACTTCCCTGGGTGACAATCCCATCACGCATTTGCTGTATGTAACTGAACTCGTCTTGCCTGATATATAATAGCAATTATTTACAAAACACAAAATTTATAATTTTTTGGAACGTTGCTCTAGGAAACAGCGCTCCAACAGTGTTGTAATTTATTTAGTAAACGCAGTGCTGGTCGCGTATAAGTTGTTAATTCTTTTTTTGTGGATGATCTATTACAGAGATCATCATTAGATCTACGTTCCTCGGTGTTTGTAGGAGTCCCTGGCGTGGAGCAGGTCCGTCCGTGCTAGCTCAGTGTTGTTAACGCCAGCACGGACGGGCCTAATCCACGCCACTGATTCCTACTACCACCGAAGAATGTAGATCTCTATGTAGATCGAAACCGATCAACCAAAAATAAAAAGTAACAACATACACGCGACGACGATTGTGTTTACTAAATAAATTACAAAATTGCAGGATTAATTCCTCTAAACCCACAACTAAAGCTCCGTTCTTTAATTATTGTGTAACTACGATTTACGTTAATGACGCCGCCTGCGCGCTGTCATGAAACTGCAGCGGCGCGCGTCGGCTGAAGAGCCAGCCTGCTGCTGCCGCCAGCCGCACTCGGAAGCCGCGCACACCGGCCCCGCAAGCCACAACTTGATGCAACCCCGGAAATTTCATTTGCCGCCAGGTCCACCGCCAGTTAGTGGTTACGAGCATCTGCCATCGTCGCCTTAACATACACTACTGGCCATTAAAATTGCTACACCACGAAGATGACGTGCACAAGACGCGAAATTTAATCGACAGGAAGAAGATGCTGTGATATGCAAATGATTAGCTTTTCAGAGCATTCACACAAGGCTGGCGCCGGTGGCGACACCTGCAACGTGCTGACATGAGGAAAGTTTCCAACCGATTTTTCATACACAAACAGCAGTTGACCGGCGTTGCCTGGTGAAACGTTGTTGTGATGCCTCGTGTAATGAGGGGAAATGCGTGCCATCACTCTTCCGACTTTGATAAAGGTCGGATTGTAGCCTATCGCGATTGCGGTTTATCGTATCGCGACATTGCTGCTCGCGTTGGTCGAGATCCAATGACTGTTAGCAGAATATGGAATCGGTGGGTTCAGGGGGGTAATACGGAACGCGGCGCCGGATCCCAACGGCCTCGTATCACTAGCAGTCGAGATCACAGGCATCTTACCCGCATGACTGTAACGGATCGTGCAGCCACGTCTCGATCCCTGAGTCAAAAGATGGGGACGTTTGCAAGACAACAACCATCTGCACGAACAGTTCGACGACGTTTGCAGCAGCAAGGACTACCAGCTCGGAGACCGTGGCTGCGGTTACCCTTGACGCTGCATCACAGACAGGAGCGCCTAGGATGGTGTACTCAACGACGAACCTGGCTGCGTGAATGGCAAAACGTCACTTTTTTGTATGATTCCAGGTTCTGTTTACAGCATCTTGATGGTCGCATCCGTGTTTCGCGACATCGCGGTGAACGCACATTGGAAGCGTGTATTCATCATCACCATACTGGCGTATCACCCGGCGTTATGGTATGGGGTACCATTGGTTACACGTCTCGGTCACCTCTTGTTCGCATTGACGGCACTTTGAACGGTGGACGTTACATTTCAGATGTGTTACGACCCGTGGCTCTAGCCTTCATTCGATCCCTGCGAAACCCTACATTTCAGCAGAATAATGCACGACCGCGTGTTGCAGGTCCTGTACGGGCCTTTCTGGATACAGAAATTGTTCGACTGCTGCCCTGGCCAGCACATTCTCCAGATCTCTCACCAATTGAAAACGTCTGGTCAATGGTGGCCGAGCAACTGGCTCGTCACAATACGCCAGTCACTACTCTTGATGAACTGTGGTATGGTGTTGAAGCTACATGGGCAGCTGTACCTGTACACACCATCCAAGCTCTGTTTGACTCAATGCCCAGGCGTATCAAGCCCGTTATTACGGCCAGAGGTGGTTGTTCTGGGTACTGATTTCTCAGGATCAATGCACCCAAATTGCGTGAAAATGTAATCACATGTCAGTTCTAGTATAATATATTTGTCCAATGAATATAAGTTTATCATCTGCATTTCTTCTTGGTGTAGCAATTTTAATGGCCAGTAGTGTGTATTCACACATAGTTATCTTTAATGATCTAGAAGACACCGCAGTCAATGTCGTCAAGTATTGTTCAGTAACTATAATTAACACAGCTGCACGAAACACACATAAATATTGTGTCAATGTTCATAACAATTTACCCCTGAATACTGCACTGAATCGCCAAGGAAACTGGTATAGGCATACGTATTCAAATACAGAGATATGTAAAGAGGCAGAAATGCGCTGCGGTCGGCTATGCCTATATAAGCAAGTGTCTGGCGCAGTTGTTAGATCGGCTATAATGGCAGGTTATCAAGATTTAAGTGAGTTTGAACGTGGTGTTATAGTCGGCACACGAGCGATGAAACACACCACCTCCGAGATAGCGATGAACTGGGGACTTCCCTATACGACCATTTCACGAGTGTACCGTGAATATAAGGAATCCAGTAAAGCATCAAATCTCCGACAACGCTGCGACCGGAAAAAGATCCTGCAACAACGCGACCAACGATGACTGAAGAGAATCTTTCAACTTGACAGAAATGCAATCCTTCCGCAAATTGCTGCAGATTTCAGTGCTGGGCTACCAACAAGTGTCAGCATGCGAGCCACTCCACGAAACATCATCGATATGGGCTTTCTGAGCCGAAGACCCACTCGTGTACCCTTGATGACTGCACGACACAAAGCTGTACGCCACGTCTGAGCCCATCAACACCGACTTTGGACTGTTGCTGAAACATGTTGCCTGGTCGAACGAATCTCGTTTAAAATTGTATCGAGCGGATGGACGTGGAAGAGGATGGAGACAACCTCATGAATCCATGGTCCCTGCATGACAGCAGGGAACTCTTCAAGCTGGTGGACGATATGGAACGGTTTGGGGCGTCTGTACTTGGAGTGGTATGGGACCCCTGATACGTCTAGATACGACCATGACAGGTGACATGTCCTGTCTGGTCACCTACATCCATTATGTCCATTGTGCATTCCGACGGACTTGGGCAGTTCCAGCAGGACAATGCGACAGCCCACAAGTCCAGAATTGTTACAGAGTGGCTCCAGGAACACTCGTCAGAGTTCAAACAATTCCACTCGCCACCAAACTCCCCAGGTATGAACATTATTGAGCATATCTGAGATGGCTTGCGACGTCCTTTTCGGAAGAGATCTCCACCCCCTCGTACTCTTACGGAGTTATGACAGCCCCGCAGGATTCATAGTGTCAGTTCACTCCAGCACTACTTAAGACATTTGTCGAGTCCATGCCACGTCGTGTTGCGGCACTTCTGCGTGCTCGCGGGGGCCCAACACGATATCAGGCAGGTGTACTAGTTTCTTTGGCTCTTCGGTGCGGCTCAAACTGGTAAGTTTTTCCTGACGTTCAATGTTCAGTGTACTAAATTTTTCCATACATAATATTAGTTGGCCAAAACTGTTCGTATCATACTGCAGCAGCTGTTCAGTGCCCAATGGCAATCTATAAAGTTCATAAGTTGTCAGAATGAGATTTTCACTCCGCAGCGGAGTGTGCGCTGATATGAAACTTCCTGGCAGATTAAAACTGTGTGCTGGACCGAGACTCGAACTCGGGACCTTTGCCTCTCGCGGGCAAGTGCTCTACCAACTGAGCTACCCAAGCACGACTCACGCCCCGTCCTCACAGGAGACGAGGTACTGGCAGAAGTAAAGCTGTGAGGACGGGGCGTCAGTCGTCCTTGGGTAGCTCAGTTGGTAGAGCACTTGCCCGCGAAAGGCAAAGGTCCCGAGTTCGAGTCTTGGTCAGGCACACAGTTTTAATCTGCCAGGAAGTTTCATAAGTTGTGTTGACTGAAACTTTCTGATAGAATAAAACTTTGTGGCAGACCGGATCTCGAACTCAAGACCTTCGCCTGTCTCAGGCAAGTGCTCTACTGAATGAGCTATCCAAGCAAGACCCCTTCTCAAAGCTTTACTTGCGCCGGTATCTTGTCTCCTACCCCCCACACTCGTTTTTCAATGTTCAGACTCAATATTCGACGTTCAAACACTCCCTGCCGTGCCTAATACACACACTTCAATGGCTAATTCCAGTTTTCACAAGTAAAATCCACTGTTCGAAATTTTTCTTCCCACTCAAGGCAGTTTCCAAAATTCATACGTTATGTTCACTGGTCTAAAATACTTTCCACCACACCAGTTACTCACAGTTTATTGGAAGTTTTCTCTAGACAGGGACGCCAAGGGTTGCGGCTCCTTATATTATAAGCCCATTACATTACTAATTAACTAATTACGATAAGATATAAGGAATGTTCCAGCCATGAAACATAGCTGCGTCAGACAAGTTAACAGCGCATGTTGTTCCTGGCGGATTGCTGCATACGGGGGCTACGATGACAAACTCGTAACGGAAGGGTCCAGTAAAGTTCTTGCAGCTTCCCTACCTCAACAACAGAAGGTTTGTTTACCCCGTGACTTGTAAATCAGTCGCGATGTCCCCACTGGTTTTCTTTTCCGTTGGTCGCGGATACTAACATGTATACAATCAATTATGAATGATGGAACAGCAAGAGGGAAAATATCAGTCCTACTTCAATGGAAGTCTCCAAATGAAAGGATGCAACCTTATTCTTACTAAAAAAAAAGGAAAAAACTGTCCTAAAACGAATCTGACAGCAGTATTTGAATCGAAGTTTACGAAATCTAAATTTCACTTATCGAGCACCATTGCAATCTGGTAAAATACTTATGTGCACATGACTTTGATCATCTTACAAAGTCGCCCACACGCGAGATCGCACATAAACTTTCTCCGATACAGTTTTAACCATCATATCACTCATACGTGGACATACAATTGTCCACAGAACATACACATTGCCTCTCCAAAAACTAGTCCAAGCCTGCCAGCATCAGCACTTCGCGCCTGCCTGCACACGGAACGTTTCTGATTGCTCGGATCAGTAGGCCAATGACCGTCAACATTACATAAACTTCTTTACCAAGGAAAATGGCCAAACAACGGTACGCTTTGAGAAGTTATTTTATATAGGTAACTAGTTGTGGTCAAGTCTTCGAAGTAAACACTCCAAAAACGTATTCACGGAATCCATTTATGCAAGGATCGATATATCTGATTGTCTATATATGGAGCGCTTAGGGATCTGAAGATGGCATTATTGAGTTGTCAAAACTGATTGTGTAAATAATAAAACTTCTCAAAACGTATGGATGTTTGGCGTTTTTCCTTGGTAAATATTTGACCGCTGTCCCTTATCAAATGGTTCAAATGGCTCTGAGCACTATGGGACTTAACATCTGTGGTCATCAGTCCCCTATAACTTAGAACTACTTAAACCTAACTAACCTAAGGACATCGCACACATCCATGCCCGAGGCAGGATTCGAACCTGCGGCCGTAGCAGTCGCGCGGTTCCGGACTGAGCGCCTAGAACCGCTAGACCACCGCGGCCGGCTGTCCCTTATCGTCAGTGGATCAACAGATATTATATAAGTTCTAATTAAAATGTGGACTTGATTCTGCAGTTAACTGAAGTCGCAGTGAGGTTGTTGTCAGTGCGGATAAAGCATATAGTCTAGTTGGAGGAATATATAAACATTTAAATAGTTATATTAGAAAATAAAGTTATGCGCTTGCCGCTAAGTCTCGCAGTGTGAATCACCGCATTCTCTGTACTCTACAATACAATACGGCTCCTAGTAACGCCTTCTTTGTCTCGTTTCGTGACCATCTGTTGTTTTGTGCGACGGGAGATGCTACAGATCGTAACTGCCTGCTGGCTTATATCAGAGTGATCCTTGCTATACTGTGTGATGAAATCTAATAAGATGTAGCCCAACAACGGGGCAAAATACCACAACAATCTGCGACTATCCTCCAAATATTGAGTTTACCAACATACTCACACATTTGGCGAAAGGCCCATTGATTCTCCATGACACTTGCGGTAAAATAAACAAATAAAGTAAATAAACAAAAAGACTTCACTCATCCTATCATATGTTCAGTTAATGAGCTACATGTTCCATAGATTATTTGAACGATTCTGTTGTAAAAATGATGTGGAACAACTCAATTTATAGGATATGTATACACGATTAGTGTCAATGTTAATGAACACATTATTTCGTAGTACTGCTCATGCAACTATGGTTAAAAGTGAGTTCTTTTTTTAGGGATTGACAGTTTTTAAATAAAAATACGTCCATGGAATATAAGGTTTTGTCCAGGAGAAACGATTTTGGGTTACATGTGAAACATGTCAGACGTTTTATGTTAGTGGGAAAATGATCAAAAATCTTTGTTGTTGTGTACTGAACTCATTTATAAGCCAATGTCAGTTTTAATAATGTGTAATAAAGTTCATTTTTCCCTTTAGTGTTGTAGGTATATTTATCACTACTCTTTTCAGATTGTGATGGATTGTTTATTTATGGTGAAATTCATTAGCGAATATATGTATTCTGATGGTGCTTTAAAAATGTCTAAACCCTTAAAGAGCTACTTATATGACGATTGTGGGTGAACACCACACATTATTCTTAGTGCTCGATTTTGTGGAATCAGTACTTTCTTTTTGAGTGTTGAGTTACCCCAGGAAACTGTTCTATAAGACATTGTTGAGTGGAAATATAGAAAATATGTTAGAAGGTTGATTATTTTGTTTCCAAGACTGACAATTACGTGAAAAGCAAAAGCAGCTGAACTTAATTGGTTGAGAAACTCAGTAATATCCGTCTTCCAGTTCAAGTTTCCATCAGTATGTACACCAAAAAAATCTACCCTATTTACTGACACCTGTTTATGTGCTACATCAACTGCTGGTATGTCTCTACTTGTTGTACAGAACTGAATGTAGTGCATTTTCTCAAAATTTAGGGAGGGTCTATTTTCAAAGAGCCACTTAATAATTCCTTGGGAAACGTCATTAACAATCTCTTCTGTTGCTTTCTCTCTAATGGGATTTATGAAAACAATAGTATTGTCTGAAAATAGTTCCAATTCTGCTAGTTGAATGTTAAGTGGAAGATAATTCACATATACAAAAAATATCAATCGACCTAAAATTGAAGCCAGGGGCCCTCTCTGTTCTTTCTGCCCAATCACTAAAATTTTCCACCCTTCCACCATTTTCTGAATTATTCAGCATAACCTTTTGCATTCTGTCAGTTAAATATGATTCTGGTCAGTTTTGTGTAAAGCCAGCAATTCAATAAAACTTTGTGTGTAACATGATCTGTGCAATGAGACGTCTTGTAAAGATTACAAAAAATAACAATTGTCAATATTTTATTATGTATAGTGAATGTATAAATAGCATTCTCAGTTGCGCAACCCTTCTGGAATTCAAACTGTGATATATTAAGTAAGTTATTTTTATTTAAATGTGGAACTACTTTTGAGTACATTATTTTTTCAAATATTTGTGAAAACTGTGTCAGTAAGGAAATATGACCAAGATTATTTAAGTATTTCGTGTCACCCTAAGTATAAGGAGGTTTAACAATTTACAATATGCCCCGTGAGGCGGGCAGATGTGTGGGTACCTCTGACGAACTTCTGAATCTGAACATTTGTGAGACACAGAAAAAAATTAAATGTAACGGAATCTAAAGGCGAATGACAAAAGCCTGAGTAATGAAATTGAAGTTGACATGATGTATTCTACTCCAAGATTACTCCTATCTTTCCCCATACAGATTAATTAAATATAAAAACGTTACCAAAGGTAGTGCTGCCTAACTAAATAGCAGATGAAATTTCCAAAAGACACGAGTGACATGGGACTTAGATCAACATAACACATTGATTACTTTAATCCGTAATGGGTGAGGCAATATTTTTGTAACGCGATTGGTGAGGTTGGGTTATAGATGCTGAGTAATTTCCATGATCCTTATACTTCAATGGTGAAAGAGAAATGAAAAATTTCAACTGACATTTCAAAACTAACTTTTATTGATATCACTGAAAACCTTTTGACACAGAAAATAAGTTACAGAATTGACCACATACGCAGACAATAAAAAACATCTGCTACATGTTACACAACCCCTGTCTCTGCTAATTTTATATGAAGAAGCAAACCAAATTCTAACATCACAGTAAAAAGGAACAATGAACGTTTAGAGAAACACATTATGCTTTGACAATTTGTTACATACACATGAATTTGTAAGCCATTACTCTATGCAGTCATGGCATACAGGAATTGCGCAGAGTCCGCAAATCTTGCAGCTGTTGCAGATCTTTTTCTGTTTTTCTGTCAGAGCCTGCTGGACACTTCTTGCACCTCACTTGTTTGCTTAAGGCCTGTCTGACTTCAAAAGGAACTGGTATCTTTAGTATTCTACTGATGTTTAGCCGTAGTACACAGGGCAACCGAGGGTTCAGAAGTCAGCAATTGAGATGAGGTTCTACAAGTTCTTTGGCAAGCCTTCTGATGTATTCCAACCTGGTTACTAATGGATTCCCAGTGAATCCTCGGTAGATAACAGGCGTTCGCGAGGCTGATGTTCACGACAGTGAAAAATTGGTTGACAGCCATCGCCTTGTTGAGTAAATCGTGAACTTCTCATTCAATGCGTAGACCCCACCTTTCGTGCTGTCGTAAAAAGCAATAATTGTCGGTTTTCCAGTTCCTGGATCAGTCGACTGCTTATGGAGCATTGAGTATACGAAAGCGTGACCTTTCTGGGAACATAAGAGAGTAGTGTTGTCTCGAAGCCATAGAGGGCTTCTCCTACTTCTCTTTTCTTGGCAGGTAAAATTCGTTTGAAATTTGTTGTTTACTTTTTCTCGACGTTCCTACTTATGTCAGGCCCCATTTATTATTTTTTTCTCAACGTTCGTACGTATGTCACGCCCGTTTTATTTAGTTCCTTTACGAAGGCTATAGACAAAAATCAGTTATCAGCCGTGATATTTCAGTCACTTCCGCAAATGGGTTTGGTAAATTGCAACACTGCCTGAGTTGGTTTGGAAAATTTCCTTTCGTCATCAGTTAGTGTTCAACCATCATTATTCTTTCAGTGGTAAATGTAGGCGTTTAGCAAGTAGTGAGTTTTCACATCTGCCATAGCTTTTATTTTCAGTCCATATTTTTTTGGCTTGCTGGGTCTATACATTTTAAAGCAATATCGACCACGAAAGCCCATCAACATTTCGTCAGTACAAACGTACATTCCAGTTGAATAGCTATTGATACAATTTTTTAAAAGCTCTTGGAAAATCCATGTTATGGGAGCTGTTGCATAATATTTATTCCTCATATACCCGTCTGAGGCGTCATCAAAAAGTATACTGAGCAGCAGTACTCAGATCCTCTTCAGTGACAGTGTAACATGAGAATTGTCATGAGCAGTACCATTGGTTTCAAACATAACTTGAAGATCTTCATTATTAGATCTGAAGATGGCTGTGAACATGAGAATCTCCTAAAAAGCTTTCAGTTCGATCACAACGAAGTCTTCATAGTTGCTTCGCTTACTGTCAGATTACTTTTCCCTCTTGAGGGCCAGTTTTTTGTTGGTTTGCAGGATTATCTCATTCAGAACTTTCTCACTGCAAAGTATTAACCAAGAAGACTGCGGTCTAAAAATCTGACCAAGGGCCACAATATGCTTAAATTCGACAGCGACTGCGCTGTTGTAAGGGCATGCTGGAGTTGGCCAAATTCGTCTTAAAGATTCATAACCCCAATGCTACGAAATGCTCACCTTATGCATGTTGCTGTCTATAATGTGGTAACCAGTGCACCTCTGTGTCAGCTCAAACAGTGGACCTCCATCTCCTTCTCTCATCCGGATCCACCTTTGTGGCCCTGAGTATGAATCGATGGCTACCCGTTCGCGGCCACAGCCCGAGTCTACTCTCGTTTACACCCATCGCGCAAATCCCAGCTTCCTCACCCTTCAGTCAAGTCAGCAGAACATTCCACTTGGAATACACGCAAAAAAACTAAAACTCACCTATTGGAAACGGTAGTGCTTTTGTTGTGTCTAGACAAGACAGCCTAGACACAATGAGAGGAAGCCGAAAGGCACGCGCTTAAACTCACGCAGGCTGGCGTGAGGTCTGAAACAGGATACGTTCAAATGGTTCAAATGGCTCTGAGCACTATGGGACTCAACTGCTGAGGTCATTAGTCCCCTAGAACTTAGAACTAGTTAAACCTAACTAACCTAAGGACACCACAAACATCCATGCCCGAGGTAGGATTCGAACCTGCGACCGTAGCGGTCTTGCGGTTCCAGACTGCAGCGCCTTTAACCGCACGGCCACTTCGGCCGGCTACAGGATACGTAATGAATGCTATAAAGAAAAGTACGTAGCTTCTGGAATACTTAACTTTAATCCACATTTGTAGAACATCGCTCTTGATGATACATTTAGAATCTCAATATCAATTGAATACGGCGCCTTGCTAGGTCGTAGCAAATGTAGCTGAAGGCTATGCTAACTATCGTCTCGGCAAATGAGAGCGTATTGGTCAGTGAACTGTAGCTAGCTACGTCGGCTGTACAACTGGGGCGAGTGCTAGTACGTCTCTCTAGACCTGCCGTGTGGTGGCGCTCGGTCTGCGATTACTGACAGTGGCGACACGCGGGTCCGACGTATGCTAATGGACCGCGGCCGATTTAAAGGCTACCACTAGCAAGTGTGGTGTCTGGCGGTGACACCACAGCTTTCATATGCCAATAGCATATATCTCTGAATACCGTACAGCCTCCCTCCAGAACACGAGCAAAATCTGTTCCTCCAATCCTAGCACATCTCATGGCACGGAACAGGTGTCCACCGGTATAGCCGGCGTCCAAATCAGAACATTGTTATTTGATGCATGCATGAAGCAGCCGGCAGCGCAACTTTGGTGCCTACGTGACCCTGAAAAAACGCAAGAGCTAGCCCGGCGACATACTGTTGGGTGTCCTGAATTGCTGGCTCATTTCGGCCTCTGAGGTGAAATTTTTTCACAAGCGTATCAGATATTACCGAGCGAGGTGGCGCAGTGGCTAGCACACTAGACTCGCATTCGGGAGGACGACGGTTCAATCTCGCGTTCGGCCATCCTGATTTAGGATTTCCGTGATTTCCCTAAATCGCTCCAGGCAAATGCCGGGATGGTTCCTTTGAAAGGGCACGGCCGACTTCCTTCCCCGTCCTTCCCAAATCCGATGAGACCGATGACCTCGCTGTCTGGTCTCCTTCCCCAAACAACCCAACCCAACGTATCAGATATTGATATCGCAGACAGCTGCACACGAATCACTACGAGAAGACCAGCAGAAAAGGAGGAATGCACTCTCCTCTGCCGAGAACAATTGTCTGGACGTCGGGCCATCAAAAGTCGGCAAAAGCAGTCATAAAATGCTCTTCCGCAAGCCCCTGCGATAGTGAACTGTAGCTCGCTGACAGAGAGACATAAGTAGAGTGAACTTTCCCTTGGCGATGGGTCGGCCGGAGTGGCCGAGCGGTTCTAGGCGCTACAGTCTGGAACCGCGTGACCGCTACGGTCACAGGTTCGAATCCTGCCTCGGGCATGGATGTGTGTGATGTCCTTAGGTTAGTTAGGTTTAAGTAGTTCTAAGTTCTAGGAGACTGATGACCTAAGAAGTTAAGTCCCATAGTGCGCAGAGCCATTTGATTTTGAACCTTGGCGATGGGCCGGAGGGTGTGTGCCCGGTCCGCCCAACCCTTGGGTACGTAGCGTGCGTAGCGCAGCAGCAGTTGCGCTGCTGTTTTTCCTGTGTCTGCTTGTTTAATCAAAACCTCTTCTAGCCTTTCCATCGGGTTTGCTTTAGATTTGTTAGTTTTCAAGCTACTGCCGATGGCAAAGCGCGTAACTAAACTTAGCGTCTGCTGCAATGGATAGTCATAGTGCGAATATACATTATCGTAGAGTATGCTCTTATGGAAAAGGGTTGATAAACAACGCAGTTCATTTCCGTCCAGAAGAGAACAGAAAGATTTGCAAAGTTTTAAAAAAAATTACAAATAGGATATCTCTGGTGGAGAGGGAGGACATGACGTACAAAATTTCATAGAACAACGAGAGAAAACGAAAAAGACGCCAAAAAATCTACAGCTTTGATCTGAACCGCAACTCCCGTTATTAGATCGCAAAACAATAATTGCATCTTAATTTTGTACACTTCCCACTAGAAGATTCGATTCAGTTATTAGACAGTAACACAAGTTCCACTTTTTTCTTCGTTTCCTATACCTTCCCCTAGAATACAGGGTGTTACAAAAAGGTACGGCCAAGCTTTCAGGAAACATTCCTCACACACAAAGAAAGAAAATATGTTATGTGGACATGTGTCCGGAAACGCTTACTTTCCATGTTAGAGCTCATTTTATTACTTCTCTTCAAATCACATTAATCATGGAATGGAAACACACAGCAACAGAACGTACCAGCGTGACTTCAAACACTTTGTTACAGGAAATCTTCAACATGTCCTCCGTTAGCGAGGATACATGCATCCACCCTCCGTCGCATGGAATCCCTGATGCGCTCATGCAGCCCTGGAGAATGGCGTATTGTATCACAGCCGTCCACAATACGAGCACGAAGAGTCTCTACATTTGGTACCGGGGTTGCGTAGACAAGAGCTTTCAAATGCCCCCATAAATGAAAGTCAAGAGGGTTGAGGTCAGGAGAGCGTTGTGGCCATGGAATTGGTCCGCCTCTACCAAACCATCGGTCACCGAATCTGTTGTTGAGAAGCGTACGAACACTTCGACTGAAATGTGCAGGAGCTCCATCGTGCGTGAACCACATGTTGCGTTGTAAAGGCACATGTTCTAGCAGCGCAGGTAGAGTATTCCGTATGAAATCTTGATAACGTGCTCCATTGAGCGTAGGTGGACGAAACTAAAATGAGCTCTAACATGGAAATTAAGCGTTTCCGGACACATGTCCACATAACATCTTTTCTTTATTTGTGTGTGAGGAATGTTTCCTGAAAGTTTGGCCGTACCTTTTTGTAACACCCTGTATATTAAAACCGAAAGTGCCGTTGTAGAACCGAAAGTGCCGTTGTCTCCTACCCAAGCACAGCAGCGCTCCGTGACCGTAAAACAAGTTTTATTTTCTTGTTGGTCATTCCGATTGTTGTTTTGCAGACGTTAGTTAACAGAATGTGTGTTTGTTTTATTTGCAGCACTTATACAAAGTGCAGTTCAGGAACTAAGTTAACATTTTCACTTAGCGCAGTTATATCGCTCATGCGTCATTTGAAACAACCAGTAGTTGAACACGTCCACAGTTTGTAGCGTGCTCTGCTAAAAAGGCAACTTTAACGTCAATAGATTATAATAAATGAGTGAATAAATTCAATAATACAGGTAACAATTTTTTCCTGAAACCAGTCAGCATAGGCTTAAAAGACATACAGTGAGCGTCATGAGATGAAAGCTCCTGTTGTCTTTTCAAGTCATTAAGTTTTCCTTTCGATTCGGTTTGTATTGGCAGCATACGAAGAAGAGAAACGCTAGGCAGGCCACAGCAGGTGGCAGTAGCCACGCATGTGATGTGTAGCTGACAACCCCGACGCAGAAAATATCGAATATATTTCACATATTTTCTCGAGAATGGAAACAGACATGACCTCCTTCTGCTGTTAAAAACGATTTCGATATGTTAGCTACATTTCGTACATAGCAACCTATATCGTCTAACCCGCCAAACGTAAAATGGCCAGCAACTACACACATCAAAAAAGGTTTGGCTCAACCCAGTTCCCAGAACTCCTGAAGATAGACGTTGGCTGTGGATGTTGTATCACAGAGACAGTCCCTTTGACTGTTCAGAGATATCACTAAACCCGCCCAAAGATGTAAACAACCATGCATACCCTCGCATGAGCAGCGCCTATTAGACCGAGCGGCTCCGACAGCCGATCAGTTCCAGTCATGCCACCAGGAAGGAGGTATACGGCTCGTGTTGTCTGTAGTTCAACCATGCCTATGGGGTCAATACCGCGGTTTGATCGCGTCCGCATTGTTACTTTGTGCCAGGAAGGGCTCTCAACAAGGGAAGGATCCAGGCGTCTCGGAGTGAACCAAAGCGATGTAGTTCGGACATGGAGGAGATACAGAGAGACAGAAACTGTTGATGACATGCCACGCTCAGGCCGCCCAAGGGCCACTACTGCAGTGGATGACCGTTACCTACGAATTATGGCTCGGAGGAACCCTGACAGCAACGCCACCATGTTGAATAATGCTTTTCGTGCAGCCACAGGACGTCGCGTTACGACTCAAACTGTGCGTAATAGGCTGCATGTTGCGCAACTTCACTCCATCTTTGCAACCACGACACCATGTAGCGCGGTACAAATGGGCCCAACTACATGCCGAATGGACCACACAGGATTGGCATCACGTTCTATTCACCAATGAGTGTCGCATATGCCTTCAACCAGACATTCGTAGGAGACGTGTTTCGAGGCAACCCGGTCAGGCTGAACGCCTGTCTAGCGAGTGCAGCATGGTGGAGGTTCCCTGCTGTTTTGAGGTGGTCATGGAACGCGCTGTAACGGCTGTACGATACGTGAATGCCATCCTCCGACCAATAGTGCAGCCATGTCGGCAGCATATTGGCGAGGCATTCGTCTTCATGGACGACGATTCGCGCCCCCATTGTTCTTATCAATGACTTCCTTCAGGATAACGACATCGCTCGACTAGAGTGGTCAGCATGTTCTCCAGACATGAACTCCATCGAACATGCCTGGGATATATAGGAAATAGCGGAAAGGTCGGGGAAGAAGGCCAGTGTTCACTCTGCTTGCCGGGGGGTCTCATCCGAGATGTGGAGGAGGCCCTGCCGGCGGCGATAGAGAGCACTGGGTGCACCCGACTGCAAATTTTTGCTCATGTCGGCACCAATGACTCCTGCCGTCTGGGTTCAGAGGTCATCCTCAGCTTGTAATGGCGGTTGGCGGAGTTGGTGAAGGCGGAAAGCCTCGCTCACGGGGTGGAGTCTGAGCTAACTATTTGTAGTATCGTTCCCAGAACCGATCGAGGTCCTCTGGTTTGGAGCCGAGTAGAAGGCTTAAACCAGAGGCTAAAACGATTCTGCGGAGATCTAGGGTGCAAATTTCTCGACCTCCGCTATCGGGTGGAGAAATGTAGGGTCCCCCTGAATAGGTCAGGCGTGCACTACACGCAGGGAGCGCCTACAAGGGTAGCGGAGTACGTGTGGAGTGCACATGTGGTTTTTTTAGGTTAGAGAATTCCCTGCCTAGGCCCGACAAGACGCCTCCTGTGACGCGGCAAGGTAGTAGGCAAAATGCAACAGGGAATAACAATATTGATGTGCTAATAGTAAACTGCAGGAGCGTCTATAGAAAGGTCCCAGAACTACTCTCATTAATAAACGGTCACAATGCCCACATAGTACTAGGGACAGGAAGTTGAGCCGGCCGAAGTGGCCGTGCGGTTAAAGGCGCTGCAGTCTGGAACCGCAAGACCGCTACGGTCGCAGGTTCGAATCCTGCCTCGGGCATGGATGTTTGTGATGTCCTTAGGTTAGTTAGTTTTAACTAGTTCTAAGTTCTAGGGGACTAATGACCTCAGCAGTTGAGTCCCATAGTGCTCAGAGCCATTTGAACAATTTTGAACAGAAAGTTGGCTGAAACCAGACGTAAACAGTAATGAAATCCTAAACTGAGATTGGAATGTAAACCGCAGAGACAGGCTGGACAGTGAAGGGGGAGGCGTGTTTATAGCGATAAGAAGTGCAATAGTATCGAAGGAAATTGACGGACATCCGAAATGTGAAGTAATTTGGGTGAAGGTCACGGTTAAAGCAGGCTCAGACATGGTAAATGGATGTCTCTATATGCCCCCTGGCTCAGCATCTGTTGTGGCTGAGCACCTGAAGGATAATTTGGAAAATATTTCGAGTAGATTTCCACACCGTGTTATAGTTCTGGGTGGAGATTTTAATTTGCCGGATATAGACTGGGAGACTCAAACGTTCATAACGGGTGGCAGGGACAAATAATCCAGTTGAAACGTCCTCTTAGAAAAATTATAAATGACTGTGCTGAAACTGAAACAATATTTTTAGCGCTACACAATATGACTTTCAATAATCCCTATAAAAGAATGGCCCTGACTAACATTAAACTATACCTTTCACAAATCACTTACCTCACAAAAATCTTCGTTACTCGAACTACTGCAATACAGCGAGCGCCACTACTGCCAGCTAAATAAAAGATTCAAACTACTGAAGGCACTAACTACTGATAGGCATAGTTAGCAAATAAAAGATTTTGATACAGAACAAACAATGTATTTACCTTAATAGTGTTCAAAAGTCATAATATATAGCAGTTCATGACATCCAGTCTTACAAATTTACTGTCTCTGATGGACACACGTCCAGATCATCCGCACTCAAAACTCCGCCATTTCTCTCCCCACATCCACCACTGCTGGCGGCTCACCTCCAACTGCGCAACGCTACGCGCTGTTAACAGCCAACTGCCCAACACTACAATAGCAAACAACAATGCAAACCAGCCACAGGCTGCACACAGCATAGCCAATGATTTTCATACAGAGTGCTACGTAGCATTACCAATAAAAAAACCTAAACAGCCTACTTACATAGCCCCCATGCTTCCCACAAAAAATTTTACAAATTTTTTTGGGCAGTGGCCAATACAGATTTGAAGAAATTTTTCATAATTACAGTAACAAAGATATCAAATGCACACACTTATTGATACAATGTTGGTCAAAATTTAAAACTTTCTCACAGTCCATAAAGACAGTCCTGATCATTCATCACAGTAAAATTGCAGTTTTTTTTCTCAAAGTCTGAGAAGTAAAAGAAAATGCACACGTAAGTAGTGGATTTCCATGCAGTCTTGAAGAAGTAGTGTTTTCCTTCCAACGGAAAGACAGTGCTGACTCTTGACATGCAGACAGGTAATGGTCCACAACAGAGCAAACCCACAGCAGAGTCAGTCGAAGTTTTGAAGAATATTGGTAGGTAGGACGTCACAGAGTAGACCCACTGTAGTCCTGGTAGAGATTATGGTATTGGTGGGCCACCAGAGGTGCAGACCCACTGCAGTCCTTGTATAAATAATGGTATTGGTGGGCCATCAAAGATGCAGACCCACTGTAGTCCTTCTAGAGACGTCCAGCAGCCATCTGTTACGACTGTGCAGGTGCACAATCACCATTGAAAAGGCTTGTGGACAATATAGCAAGTGCATAAACCACCACTTGTGCACTCACGAAGTTTTTGGAATTGTGCTTAGAACCAGCAATGCTGTTAACCAGTCCCTTGCTGAATTATTAACACAAGTTCAAACACTATCAGTCCCAACATGTCACATATTGTGCATATACTATGACCAACAGAAATGTGTACACTGAAATGTATGCATACAAGTTACTTAATTTGATGAACTGGTGTCCATTACAATTTTATAACATGAATATACAAGTACAACGATACAGAAAACATCATTAAAACATAATAATACAGATAACATATGTAGTAATACAGGCTTTACAAAAGAATAGAAATAAACATATACATCAGTGTTACAGGAATTATGACATAAGTAAATACATAAAAGATCAGAATAGCTTTCGAACATAATGTCTAAACATCTTTACAAAGTAAATAACATATTATAAATGCAAATTATATTTGAGGATAACGGTATTCCTCATAATAGTGAATATAGCTGAGTATTAGAAAAATTCTACAACATAAGTCTTATCAGATAAACACATAAAGACAGGAAGAACACAAATACACAAGGGTACACAAACACATAGCGGAATAATACAAAAGGAAAGGACAGGGTTTGTTTTACTGCAGTATTTTGCAAACAAAACTTTCTTTACTTCTTGGAGATCTCCATTCACTATCATTCCCAAAAAGTCCTATCTATACCTGTTTTCTGTATTCTATTCATATTTCTTTCAAAATAATTATTTCTCAGTGTACAATACTCATTTTGGCCCAAAACTTTTTCATATAACTTCTCAGTGCATTCTTTCCTTATTCTCCATATTTAGTTTCTTATATAGTCTACCCCCTCTTAAGCTAACTTAAATCTACTGAGCTCAGATATATATACTAAGGGACGAGGCAATGCAGCAGCACAAAACAATTAACGCAAACAGCAATGACAAAAAAAATGCAAATTGGCAAAGCAAGCAGCAGTATATCTAAATTAGCAAAGCATATGCAATATTACAACTAATATAAGGCAATGTGCAGCAAACAAGAAAAATAAATCAGTAGTAGAACTGGCTTAACTGTTTTGGTTGGCAGGAGAGCCAACACCGTGTTACTAGAAGGAGGCCGAAAGGCACGCGTTTTGGCTCAGGCAGGCTGGCGTGAGGTCTGGAACAGGACAAGGAAATTAGAATTTAGAAAAACGGACGTAGCTGGTGGAACACTTAACTTTAATCCGTTAATGGAGAACGTCGGTCTTGACGGTACGTGAATCAATGTCAATAGTAACTGATAATGGCGCCTTGCTAGGTCGTAGCAAAGTACGTAGCTGAAGGCTATGCTAAACTATTGTCTCGGCAAATGAGAGCGTATTTTGCCAGTGAACCATCGGTAGCAAAGTCGGTTGTACAACTGGGGCGAGTGCTAGGAAGTCTCTCTAGACCTGCCTTGTGGCGGTTCTCGGTCTGCAATCACTGATAGTGGCGACACGCGGGTCCGACGTATACTAACGGACCGCGGCCGATTTAAAGGCTACCGCCTAGCAAGTGTGGTGTCTGGCGGTGACACCACATTCCTCCCCCGCAAATCGGCGTACGGCGGTGGCATAAGGCTTCCGCCCGCCGTGGGGAGGACCCCATATTGACGTATGCGACGAGGTGGGGAGCCTAACAACAGGCGAGGCTGTGACACCCGCATCCTGCCATTCGGTCCGAGGGGAGCTAGGAAACGCCTGAAAACCTGCTCCAGGGTGCACGCCAACATGCGGTGTATGCGCCCGTAGAGAGTCAGGAGGGGCCGAAGGGTCGACTTACATCGGGCCGGGGCACCCGACGGGCGAAGACGACATATGGTCCGGAGCGGGCAAGAATTCCATGGCGGAGGACAACTGGTCACGGGAAGCGATCGGCGGCGCGTGACCCAGGGAGGCGCCCGGCGGTTGCAGCGACGCGTCCACTGCGGGCGTCGCCGGCGGTAGAACAGCCGGCGGCGGCGGCGGCGCGTCGCCATGGGGCAAAATGGAAGGCAGCGTCGGTAACACCTGGGGCTGAGGCGAGCCAGTAGATGGGTCCCCAGGGCGCTGACCGGACGGCACCGTCGCTGAAAGCAGACGGGGAGCGGCATATCCCATGCGACGACAGAGGCGCAGCTGTTTGAGATGCCGGCGCACCTCACCAGCGGCCCCCAAAACCAGATACATAGCGCGGCCGATGCAGCGAAGAATGCGCCCTGCAAGCCAACGCCGTGAACCTCGATAGTGGCGGTAGTAGACAACGTCGCACAGGAACCTGATGCGCCGGATGTAGCAAAGACATCAAGGTTCGATTAATACGACCGTGGAGCAACTCAGCCGGCGAGCGACCATCTCGGGGCTGAGAGCGATACGAGGACAAAAAGAGCAATAACGCGTCCTCCCGAGAATGCGACTCTTTTAACTTCAACATCTGTGACTTGTAAGTCCGGACCAATCGTTCAGCGGCACCGTTTGACTGAGGCGAAAACGGCGCGGATGTCAAATGTTGAATACCATTGGCCTTGCAGAATGGCTGAAATTCTGCGGACATGAATTGTGGGCCATTGTCGGAAACAATAGTCTGTGGAAGACCTTCAATGCAAAAGATAGTAGATAACGCTTGGATGTTGGCAGATGACGTCGTGGAAGACATCCGGACAACAAAAGGAAAATTACTGAATGAATCTACCACAACCAACCATCGAGCATTCCAGAATGGACCAGCAAAATCGATGTGTAAGCGTTGCCAAGGGGAAGTGGCTTTTGGCCATGCAAAGAATTTCCGCGGTGGTGCGGATTGTTGTTCGGCACACGCCATGCAAGAAGAGCACATATGCGTAATCGCAGCATCGGTTCCGAACCAATTACAGTGCTGACGAGCAAGTTGTTTCGTTCTCACTATACCCCAATGTCCTTGGTGGCGAAGCTGTAAGACAGAGGACTGTAACGAACGTGGGACCACGACCCGGGACTGATCATTATCTGAACGCAACAGCAAAACACCACGTCGTACAAAAAGTCTCCTTGTGAGCAAAAAATCGACAAACCAACGGATCCCCGATCCGTGACTTTGACAAGGGCCATAGCGTAGCAACAAAACGCAGTACGGTAGCAAGGACAGGGTCAGCATCCGTGGCTGTAGCTACACGACGAAAATCAATCGGAAACGATTCGACCACGTCATCGGTTTCCGAATCAATGAACATGCAAGCAAGTTCGGAGGAATCGAATGCTCTATCCTCAGCAACAGGCAAACGGGACGACGCATCGGCGTTCCCGTGCTTAGCAGTGGACCGATACAAGATATCGTAGTGGTACTGCGAGAGAAAAATAGACCAGCGAATGAATTTCGGCGCTGCACGTGGAGGTACAGGCTTGGTCGGATGAAAAAGCGATGTCAAAGGTTTGTGGTCTGTGATGACGGTAAAGTGACGACCACACAAGAAATCATGAAACTTTGTAACACCAAATACGAGAGCCAATGCTTCTTTCTCGATCTGTGAATAATTTCGTTGCGCAGACGAGAGCAATTTGGACGCAAAGGCAATAGGGCGATCGTGCGAACCATCTTTGTGCGCAAGCACAGCACCGATCCCGAAATCCGATGCATCCACAATCAACAAAAGGGGCTTCCGGGGATCGAATGGCGTAAGGCAAGTATTGGAAATCAACGCTGATTTCAACTGGCGAAAGGCGCGTTCGCATTCCGTCGTCCAGACGAACGGAACACCTATACGGCGTAAGCGATGAAGCGGAGCTGAAATGGAAGAGGCATATTTCATCTACATCTACATTGATACTCCGCAAGCCACCCAACGGTGTGTGGCGGAGGGCACTTTACGTGCCACTGTCATTACCTCCCTTTCCTGTTCCAGTCGCGTATGGTTCGCGGGAAGAACGACTGTCTGAAAGCCTCCGTGCGCGCTCTAATCTCTCTAATTTTACATTCGTGATCTCCTCTGGAAGTATAAGTAGGGGGAAGCAATATATTCGATACCTCATCCAGAAACGCACCCTCTCGAAACCTGGCGAGCAAGCTACACCGCGATGCAGAGCGCCTCTCTTGCAGAGTCTGCCACTTGAGTTTATTAAACATCTCCGTAACGCTATCACGGTTACCAAATAACCCAGTGACGAAACGCGCCGCTCTTCTTTGGATCTTCTCTATCTCCTCCGTCAACCCGACCTGGTACGGATCCCACACTGATGAGCAATACTCAAGTATAGGTCGAACGAGTGTTTTGTAAGCCACCTCCTTTGTTGATGGACTACATTTTCTAAGCACTCTCCCAATGAATCTCAACCTGGTACCCGCCTTACCAACAATTAGTTTTATATGATCATTCCACTTCAAATCGTTCCGTACGCATACTCCCAGATATTTTACAGAAGTAACTGCTACCAGTGTTTGTTCCGCTATCATATAATCATACAATAAAGGATCCTTCTTTCTATGTATTCGCAATACATTACATTTGTCTATGTTAAGGGTCAGTTGCCACTCCCTGCACCAAGTGCCTATCCGCTGCAGATCTTCCTGCATTTCGCTACAATTTTCTAATGCAGCAACTTCTCTGTATACTACAGCATCATCCGCGAAAAGCCGCATGGAACTTCCGACACTATCTACTAAGTCATTTATATATATTGTGAAAAGCAATGGTCCCATAACACTCCCCTGTGGCACGCCAGAGGTTACTTTAACGTCTGTAGACGTCTCTCCATTGATAACAACATGCTGTGTTCTGTTTGCCAAAAACTCCTCAATCCAGCCACACAGCTGGTCTGATATTCCGTAGGCTCTTACTTTGCTTATCAGGCGACAGTGCGGAACTGTATCGAACGCCTTCCGGAAGTCAAGAAAAATAGCATCTACCTGGGAGCCTGTATCTAATATTTTCTGGGTCTCATGAACAAATAAGGCGAGTTGGGTCTCACACGATCGCTGTTTCCGGAATCCATGTTGATTCCTACATAGTAGATTCTGGGTTTCCAGAAATGACATGATACGCGAGCAAAAAACATGTTCTAAAATTCTACAAGAGATCGACGTAAGAGATATAGGTCTACAGTTTTGCGCATCTGCTCGACGACCCTTCTTGAAGACTGGGACTATCTGTGCTCTTTTCCAATCATTTGGAACCCTCCGTTCCTCTAGAGACTTGCGGTACACGGCTGTTAGAAGGGGGGCAAGTTCTTTCGCGTACTCTGTGTAGAATCGAATTGGTATCCCGTCAGGTCCAGTGGACTTTCCTCTATTGAGTGATTCCAGTTGCTTTTCTATTCCTTGGACACTTATTTCGATGTCAGCCATTTTTTCGTTTGTGCGAGGATTTAGAGAAGGAACTGCAGTGCGGTCTTCCTCTGTGAAACAGCTTTGGAAAAAGGTGTTTAGTATTTCAGCTTTACGCGTGTCATCCTCTGTTTCAATGCCATCATCATCCCGGAGTGTCTGGATATGCTGTTTCGAGCCACTTACTGATTTAACGTAAGACCAGAACTTCCTAGGATTTTCTGTCAAGTCGGTACATAGAATTTTACTTTCGAATTCAATGAACGCTTCACGCATAGCCCTCCTTACGCTAACTTTGACATCGTTTAGCTTCTGTTTGTCTGAGAGGTTTTGGCTGCGTTTAAACTTGGAGTGGAGCTCTCTTTGCTTTCGCAGTAGTTTCCTAACTTTGTTGTTGTACCACGGTGGGTTTTTCCCATCCCTCACCGTTTTACTCGGCACGTACCTGTCTAAAACGCATTTTACGATTGCCTTGAACTTTTTCCATAAACACTCAACATTGTCAGTGTCGGAACAGAAATTTTCGTTTTGATCTGTTAGGTAGTCTGAAATCTGCCTTCTATTACTCTTGCTAAACAGATAAACCTTCCTCCCCTTTTTTATATTCCTATTAACTTCCATATTCAGGGATGCTGCAACGGCCTTATGATCACTGATTCCCTGTTCTGTACATACAGATTAGAAAAGTTCGGGTCTGTTTGTTATCAGTAGGTCCAATATGTTATCTCCACGAGTCGGTTCTCTGTTTAATTGCTCGAGGTAATTTTCGGATAGTGCACTCAGTAAAATGTTACTCGATGCTCTGTCCCTACCACCCGTCCTAAACATCTGAGTGTCCCAGTCTATATCTGGTAAATTGAAATCTCCACCTAAGACTATAACATGCTGAGAAAATTTATGTGAAATGTATTCCAAATTTTCTCTCAGTTGTTCTGCCACTAATGCTGCTGAGTCGGGAGGTCGGTAAAAGGAGCCAATTATTAACCTAGTTCGGTTGTTTAGTGTAACCTCCACCCATAATAATTCACAGGAACTATCCATTTCTACTTCACTACAGGATAAACTACTACTAACAGCGATGAACACTCCACCACCGGTTGCATGCAATCTATCCTTTCTAAACACCGTCTGTACCTTTGTAAAAATTTCGGCAGAATTTATCTCTGGCTTAAGCCAGCTTTCTGTACCTATAACGATTTCAGCTTCGGTGCTTTCTATCAGCGCTTGAAGTTCCGGTACTTTACCAACGCAGCTTCGACAGTTGACAATTACAATACCGATTGCTGCTTGGTCCCCGCATGTCCTGACTTTGCCCCGCACCCGTTGAGGCTGTTGCCCTTTCTGTACTTGCCCAAGGCCATCTAACCTAAAAAACCGCCCAGCCCTCGCCACACAACCCCTGCTACCCGTGTAGCCGCTTGTTGCGTGTAGTGGACTCCTGACCTATCCAGCGGAACCCGAAACCCCACCACCCTATGGCGCAAGTCGAGGAATCTGCAGCCCACACGGTCGCAGAACCGTCTCAGCCTCTGATTCAGACCCTCCACTCGGCTCTGTACCAAAGGTCCGCAGTCAGTCCTGTCGACGATGCTGCAGATGGTGAGCTCTGCTTTCATCCCGCTAGCGAGACTGGCAGTCTTCACCAAATCAGATAGCCGCCGGAAGCCAGAGAGGATTTCCTCCGATCCATAGCGACACACATCATTGGTGCCGACATGAGCGACCACCTGCAGATGGGTGCACCCTGTACCCTTCATGGCATCCGGAAGGACCCTTTCCACATCTGGAATGACTCCCCCCGGTATGCACACGGAGTGCACATTGGTTTTCTTCCCCTCTCTTGCTGCCATTTCCCTAAGGGGCCCCATTACGCGCCTGACGTTGGAGCTCCCAACTACCAGTAAGCCCACCCTCTGCGACTGCCCGGATCTTGCAGACTGAGGGGCAACCTCTGGAACAGGACAAGCAGCCATGTCAGGCCGAAGATCAGTATCAGCCTGAGACAGAGCCTGAAACCGGTTCGTCAGACAAACTGGAGAGGCTTTCCGTTCAGCCCTCCGGAATGTCTTTCGCCCCCTGCCACACCTTGAAACGACCTCCCACTCTACCACAGGTGAGGGATCAGCCTCAATGCGGGCAGTATCCCGGGCAACCACAGTCGTAATCCGATCAGGGGATGCGTGGGACGAGCTGGCCGTCCCCGACAAACCCCCATCCCGACCCCCACAGTGATGCCCATTGGCAACAGCCTCAAGCTGTGTGACCGAAGCCAACACTGCCTGAAGCTGGGAGCGAAGGGATGCCAACTCAGCCTGCATCCGAACACAGCAGTTGCAGTCCCTATCCATGCTAAAAACTGTTATAATAATTAATTTTTCCCAGCACACTCTGTAGCTGCTTCAAATTCTGCGGCGAAGGGAAGTCTTGTATGGCAAAGAGGTGCTCAGGACTAGGATGTATGCCTTGGGCATTGAGTACATGTCCCAGATAAGGTAAGTCACGAGCAAAAAACACACATTTGTCCTTCCACAAGCGAAGACCATTTTGTCGCAAGACCTGAAATAATTTTCGGAGATTGGCTAAATGTTCTTCTTCCGTCTTTCCGGAGATCACAATATCGTCCAGATAGTTTGCTGCAGTAGGGACCGACGCACAAACAGTTTGTAAATATTGCTGGAACAATGCAGGGGCGGATGCACACCCGAATGGCAGTCTTTTGAAGCGATACAAACCAAGATGCTTTTTAACCACTAAAACGCGCTGGGATTCTTCGTCCACCAGTATTTGCAAGTAGGCATCTGCTAGGTCCAACTGCGAAAAATATTTACCCGGGCACAGTTTGTCAAAATGATCTTCTGGGCGGGGTAAAGGAAAAGTTGCAATCACTAGTTGTGGATTCACTGTTGCCTTGAAGTCCACACAAAGTCTCAGTTTTCCGGAAGGTTTTTGCAAAATTACTAAGGGTGATGCCCAGAGAGAAGCCTGCACACGTTCAATTACACCTTGTGATTCCAAATCGTGTAATGTTTTTGCGACCTCATCACGCAATGTGTGGGGAACATTGCGCGCTCTGAAAAATTTCGGTTGCGCGTTTACTTTCAGTTCCAAATGTGCTTTATAGTTCTTAGCGCAACCAAGGCCCAGTGCAAAAATGTCTGCAAATTCTTCACATAGATGAGAAACACTGTCTGAAAGCACAGTCTGGTTCACTGATAGGACCTGATTGACTATAGACAAGAAGTTAAACAACTGAAATAAATCGAAACCAAACAAGTTCACTGCAGAAGAAGAACGAAGGACGTACAATGACACAAGTTTTGTTTGTCCCTTGTATGTTGTAATAAGGCTGCACTGCCCTAACACAGGGAGCCTGTGACCTGAATAAGTAGTTAGCCTAACATTTGCGGCACGCAACGGAGGTGTGCCCAGCTGTTTGTACATGTCTTGATTGATCAGTGAAACTGCAGCTCCGGTATCGAGCTGGAAGGGTATCACTTTGCCGTTAATGTCCAAGTCTACAAAAAGTTTATTGTCCTGCCGACGACAAGAGAGACTGTCTCGTGCAACGTGAACTGGTACTGGTACAGAATCACTTGCGACTTGACGGGATTTCCGGCGATGTCGACGCACACTATTTGTGGGACAAACACAGTCACTGTTAGAGAGAGTGGCACTTGGCGCAGTGGAATGAACTACATGAATGTCCATGGGCGAAGTGTCACGAGCCTGAGTATCCTTGGTTCGATTCTGATTCCAGCGTGAAGCAAAAGGCCTGGAATGGTTGTGAGTGTCCGATCTGAGCTTTTTCTGGCAAACACTCTGAACATGTCCTTTTTTATTACAGAAAAAGCAAATAGCCTGGCGTGATGGGCAAATCTCACACGAATGTCTAGTAGCACACCGCGGGCATAATTTTAATACTGCATTTGCTTGCCTGCGTGGCACACGTGGCTGAGAGCCTGGTGGCAACTGCGCGGATGGGCGCGAGGACTGTTTACTGTTCCGTTTAGCTCGCCCGGCGGGCCGGTTAACCTGGCACACGGGTGGCGAAATTTCAAATGATTCCTGAGCAAAGTCAAGTGTGTCCTGCCGATCCAATATGTCCATCACTTGTTCAAGGGAGGGATTGACTAGTTTCAAAATTTGTTCCCTTATACGAACTTCAGAAACGTTCTGTGCAACTGCATCATGTACCATAGTATCTGAATAAGGGAGTCCACATTTACACTCAAAAGCACAATCCCTAGTAAGGCCTTGCAAGGTTGCAACCCACTCCCGATTAGTTTGACCAGCCGTACGTTTTGTACGAAAGAAGGTATACCTTTTCGCAACTACATTGACTGATTCTTTGAAATATGCATCTAATGCAGACAAAATTTCTTCATAAGACAGAGTTGCTACGCCGCATCGGGGAAATAATTTGACTATCAAACGGTACGTGGTCACTCCGACGGAAGATAATAAGAAAGGCTGCCGCTCGTGACCTTGAATTCTGTAGGCGGCGAGATGGAATCCAAATTGGTGTGACCACTCCGTCCAGCTTTCCAGTGCAGCATCAAAAGGACGAAAAGTTGGTGCAATAGCGTGTTCTGGCTGCGGTAGCGGTGGAGCGGCGGCCGCCGCATCGTTTTGCATTGCACGTTGACCCTGGACGAGCTGTCCAAGGGCATCCAGTAAGGCCTGCGTCTGCTGGTTCTGTAAGCGATAAAATTCGGACAGTACATCTGGAGACTGTGGCGAAGCCATTACACAAGTAAATCAGGGCAGTATAGTTACGAACGCGAATTGGCCTCGTCGCCAAATGTTGTGGATTGGCAAGACAGCCAACCCACTATGAGAGGAAGCCGAAAGGCACGCGTTTCAGCTCACGCAGGCTGGCGTGAGGTCTGGAACAGGTCAAGGAAATGAGACTAACAAAAAACGTACGTAGCTGCTGGAATACTTACCTTTAATCCATAATTGGTGAACATCATTCTTGACGGTACATGTTTTACAGCATCAATAGTAACTGATAATGGCGCCTTGCTAGGTCGTAGCAAATGACGTAGCTGAAGGCTATGCTAACTGTCGTCTCGGCAAATGAGGGCGTATTTTGTCAGTGAACCATCGCTAGCAAAGTCGGCTGTACAACTGGGGCGAGTGCTAGGAAGTCTCTCTAGACCTGCCGTGTGGCGGCGCTCGGTCTGCAATCACTGATAGTGGCGACACGCGGGTCCGACGTATACTAACGGACCGCGGCCGATTTAAAGGCTACCACCTAGCAAGTGTGGTGTCTGGCGGTGACACCACAAATTCATTACACGGTGGCGGTAATACACTGCTTTCGTCTTCACTGTCATTTCTCAGTTTTCTTTGGAGCCTAGTATTACGTTTTTCACACGCCAGTATTGTCACAATATTTCACACGACAACAAAGAAAAGCACAATTTGAAGAGCAAAATAATAAAACACATTAACATACCATTGAAAATATATGTCTTTAATTGCAAGCGCTACTGCGAAATACTTGGTGCAAATCTACATGCATGCCACAACTGTTTTACTGTACAACAATGAAAAAGTACAACAAGAAAGGAAATTCTCTCTATAATTACGCGCTAGCAATAAACAATAGCTACACTAATTACAGAAACTACAAGAAAAAATCAGAAGATTCCAGTGAGGTATCCTCGGCTAAGGGTCGACATATGAAACGTCCCCTTAGAAAAATTGTAAATGACTGTGCTGAAACTGACACACAATATTTTTAGCGCAACGCAATCTGACTTTCAATAATCCCTACAAAAGAAAAGCCCTGGCTAACATTAAACTATACCTTTCACAAATCACTTACCTCACAAAAATCTTCGTTACTCGAACTACTGCAATACAGCGAGCGCCACTACTGCCAGTTAAATAAAAGATTCAAACTACTGAAGGCACTAACTACTGATAGGCAAATGAAAGATTTTGATAGAGAACAAACAATGTATTTCCCTTAATAGTGTTCAAAAGTCATAATATATAGCAGTTCATGACAGTCAGTCTTACAAATTTACTGTCTCTGATGGACACACGTCCAGATCATCCGCACTCAAAACTCCGCCATTTCTCTCCCCACATCCACCACTGCTGACGGCTCACCTCCAACTGCGCAACGCTACGCACTGTTAACAGCCAACTGCCCAACACTACAATAGCAAACAACTATGCAAACCAGCCACAGACTGCACACAGCACAGCCAGTGAAATTCATACAGAGCGCTACGTGGCATTACCAATAAGAAAACCTAAACAGCCTACTTACACAGTGTAATTTTTTTTAAAGTGCTTTATCTGAAAACTACCTTGAGCAGTTAAACAGAGAACCGACTCGTGGCGATAACATATTATACCTTCTGGTGACAAACAGACCCGAACTATTTGAAACAGTTAAGGCAGAAAAGGGAATCAGCGATCATAAAGCGGTTACTGCATCTATGATTTCAGCCGTAAATAGAAATATTAACAATGGTAGGAAGATTTTTCTGTTTAGCAAAAGTGACAAAAAGCAGATTTCAGAGTATCTGACGGCTCAACACAAAAGTTTTGTCTCAAGTACAGATAGTGTTGAGGATCAGTGGACGAAGTTCAAAACCATCGTACAATATGCAATAGATGAGTATGTGCCAAGCAAGATCGTAAGAGATGGAAAAGAGCCGCCGTGGTACAACAACCGAGTTAGAAAACTGCTGCGGAAGCAAAGGGAACTTCACAGCAAACATAAACATAGCCAAAGCCTTGCAGACTAAAGGCCAAAATACTAAATGTCTTTTTCCAAAGCTGTTTGACAGAGTTCCTTCTCTAGATTGTCGCACAGATGACAAAATGGTAGATACCGAAATAGACGACAGAGGGATAGAGAAACAATTAAAATCGGTCAAAAGAGGAAAGGCCGCTGGACCTGATGGGATACCAGTTCGATTTTACACAGAGTACGCGAAGGAACTTGCCCCCCTTCTTGCAGCGGTGTACCGTAGGTCTCCAGAAGAGCGTAGCGTTCCAAAGGATTGGAAAGGGGCACAGGTCATCCCCGTTTTCAAGAAGAGACGTTGAACAGATGTGCAGAACTATAGACCTATATCTCTAACGTCGATCAGTTGTAGAATTTTGGAACACGTATTATGTTCGAGTATAATGACTTTTCTGGAGACTAGAAATCTACTCTGTAGGAATCAGCATAGGTTTCGAAAAAGACGGTCGTGTGAAACTCAGCTCGCGCTATTCGTCCACGAGCCTCAGAGGGCCATAGACACGGATTCACAGGTAGATGCGGTGTTTCTTGACTTCCGCAAGGCGATCGATACAGTTCCCCACAGTCGTTTAATGAACAAAGTAAGAGCATATGGACTATCAGACCAATTGTGTGATTGGATTGAAGAGTTCCTAGTTAACAGAACGCAGCATGTCATTCTCAATGAAGAGAAGTCTTCCGAAGTAAGAGTGATTTCAGGTGTGTCGTTGCTATTGACAATATACATAAATGACCTTGTGGATGACATCGGAAGTTGACTGAGGCTTTTTGCGGATGATGCTGTGGTATATCGAGAGGTTGTAACAATGGAAAATTGTACTGACATGCAGGAGGATCTGCAGCGAATTGACGCATGGTGCAGGGAATGGCAATTGAATCTCAATGTAGACAAGCGTAAAGTGCTGCGAATACATAGAAAGAAAGATCCCTTATCATTTAGCTACAATATAGCAGGTCAGCAACTAGAAGCAGGCCTGCCGGAGTGGCCGTGCGGTTCTAGGCGCTACAGTCTGGAGCCGAGCGACCGCTACGGTCGCAGGTTCGAATCCTGCCTCGGGCATGGATGTGTGTGATGTCCTTAGGTTAGTTAGGTTTAATTAGTTCTAAGTTCTAGGCGACTGATGACCTCAGAAGTTAAGTCGCATAGTGCTCAGATCCATTTGAACTGGAAGCAGTTAATGTCATAAATTATCTGGGAGTACGCATTAGGAGTGATTTAAAATGGAATGATCATATAAAGTTGATCGTCGGTACAGCAGATGCCAGACTGAGATTCATTGGAAGAATCCTAAGGAAATGCAATCCGAAAACAAAGGAAGTAGGTTACAGTACGCTTGTTCGCCCACTGCTTGAATACTGCTCAGCAGTCTGGGATCCGTACCAGATAGGGTTGATAGAAGAGATAGAGAAGATACAACGGAGAGCAGCGCGCTTCGTTACAGGATCATTTAGTAATCGCAAAAGCGTTACGGAGTTGATAGATAAACTCCAGTGGAAGACTCTGCAGGAGACGCTCAGTAGCTCGGTACGGGCTTTTGTTGAAGGTTCGAGAACATACCTTCGCCGAAGAGTCAAGAAGTATATTGCTCCCTCCTACGTATATCTCGCGAAGAGACCATGAGGATAAAATCAGAGAGATTAGAGCCCACACAGAGACATACCGACAATCCTTCTTTCCACGAACAATACGAGACTGGAATAGAAGGGAGAACCGATAGAGGTACTCAAGGTACTCTCCGCCACACACCGTCAGGTGGCTTGCGGAGTATGGATGTAGATGTAGATGTAGATGTAGAAAGTTCTGTTTATGGACGACGTGACCCACCAACCACTCTAAGGGATCTACGCCGAATCGCCGTTGAGGAGTGGGACAATCCGGACCGACAGTGCCTTGATGAACTTGTGGATAGTTTGCCACGACAAATACAGGCATGCATCAATGCAAGAGGATGTGCTACTGGGTATTAGAGGTACCGGTGTGTACAGCAATCTGGACCACGACCTCTGAAGATCTCGCTGTATGGTGGCACAAAATGCAATGTGTGGTTTTCATGAGCAATTAAAAGGGCGGAAATGATGTTTATGTTGATCTCTATTGCAGTTTTCTGTACAGGTTCCGGAACTCTCGGAAAACTAATGCAAAACGTTTTTTGATGTGTGTATATTTTTCACTGCAAACTTTTCGAAATATGCACTGCGTTACTTTGAAATATCGCAGTAACTATGGGCCGCAATTAAAATGAAACGAGTTCATCAAGCTGAAATGTGTGGCAATAAGACATGGAAAAATATTATTATTATTATTATTATTATTATTTTGCGTAATAGTATCCTCAAAATCGAATGAGAAAAATTGCATAGCGGAGAACATGCGCGATTCCCGAAACATTGGTTTTTATTTTATTTTATTTTTATTTATTTTTTTTTTTTGCTCGAAAACTCAGGGTTTTATTAAAGAACTAACAACTGAAACACATGTAGCTTTGCTTCATCTACGTAAAACTAATTTTAAAGGAAAATCGGACGCCATGGAATTTCGCTCTCCGTGTACCGTGCGGCATATTTTGCAAGGAGCGAACATGACGTCAGTGGTTGCGGGTACCCAGAGGGAAGCGGAAGCTTAGCACACCCCACGTGGCCCGAATACCGCTCTATTGCCTTCTACGCTCTGTGAGCCCGCTATGAGCTCTCCGTGCCTGTGGTTAGTGGACCCCTGATGCTCAGGCCACGAGCTCCTCCTTGCCTTTCATTGTGTGGAAGCAAAGGCCCGTGCTTCGCATGTCTAGAACAATACACCGGCTCCCCTGCCCTCCTCATCCACCGAACTGGCACCAATAAAGCGGTCCAGCAGCAGCTGTGACCCTCCAACATAACGTCACTCCACACCTATCATTCCTTCACGCAACTAGCTTTCACTGAATTCCGTATGACAACCACTGCCAGTCCTCGTTAATAAGCATTACTGGTCACAGAGGCTTCCTAATCTAATGAAAATGTTCTAATTATATGTGCACACCTGACTAAAAAAAATAAAATGCAATGAAGGAAGTCCAAAGGACTTGCCGCCTTTCAAATTGCATATTTTAATCCGTCTGGAAAAGATACCTGTGCCAGTGACACATTACATGTATCACTGAGAACATAATTTATTTAAGTTAGGACAACTTTTCAGAATTCTGTTTGAAATTCCATCAACACCAATTGAGCTTTTGTTTCTTAGAATTTTCATAATTCCATTAATTTTAGTGAAGTACGATGATGCTGCTCCTAACTGCTTAAAGATTTGTGGAATAACATTCTAATGTTCCTTTTGCTTCTTCAGTTGAACCATTTAACCCCATTTTTGCTGCTACATTTATAAAGTGATTCTTAAAAGTACTGGCAGCTTGTGAATTACGGTCGCAACATTGCCATTTAGTTTGTCTGTTTATTTAGTTTATTTGTCCTACATCTTATTTGATGAAATTTCATATAGTTTTCATCTTACTACCTGCATAATTAATTGCTGTCAGGCTGTGCATATTTCTCGACATTTTAATGACATCCCTTAAAATATTACAGTATTTTTTGTAGAATGGAAGTAATATTGGGTCTTGAGTTACGCTGGTCATTATATAAATATCCATCATCACCTTTCATGACCTCTTTAATCTGACACTAACATTTCTTTCTATATGCACCTCATTCCATATCACCTCTTTTAACTTACTCTTAACACACTGTATCCTGTTCTCGTCAACAAGGCCTACTGCTGTGTATGAACATGCCTCATGGCTGTAAGGTGCTATATTGATTATTTATATTAATTGAGCATCATGATCAGATAATGAATTAACAGTTACGTACATATTAATCGCTTTAGACTGAGCGTTGTCTATAAAAATGTTACCAATCAGGGTCCTACCATCTTGCTGCACACGAGTTGGAAAACTGATTACAGAAATTAGATTGAAACACTAAAATAACTATTCCCGTTCATTTTCCTGTTCATATCTTTTAATAAATCTTCAGTGAAATCTCCACAAATAATTAGCTACTGTTCTTCTCTGAAAGGTGGCTCAATAACGCATCTAGATTTCTTATAAATAGTTGAAAGTTCCCTAGATGTGATCTTACAGTTACCTGAGAAACTGCTACCCTGCAGTAATCGCGACATCCTCTTCACCCACGGATGGCAGTTTTAGGCATCCTGAACCCCTGTTTTGTCACCAAATGAAGGCGACCTGGAGGTGACAGGTCATTTCTGCACAGGACTGGGTGACGGCAGTGGCTCGTGGTGAGGACGCAGCCCGATAGCAGCTTAGTAAACCAACACTATCAGCTCAATCACTGTATTAAAATCCATGCAGCTACTGTCTGGTGCCGCAGTGTGGTAGCCACCACCCTCTGGCACTACTTGCAGAGTCACGGTTGGTGACCAGCTGGTGGTTACCGATGCATGTGCCCCAGAACGCTAATGCTTGTGGCCAGCTAGCAGCAATGGAACAGTTAGGTGTGCTCCGTTGTTTGCAGGACAACCGGAACACTTGCAGAAGATGCCGGTCTCCCAGCGGGAAGTCCCACCTCTATGAGTGGCTACAGGAGAAGCCACGGCGCACGTGACAATTACGAAACTACTTGAAATAAAATCATCATAACTTCTGAACGGTTTGCGTTAGGATGCTCAAACTGCTCAGTTGGCCACCGGGCATGATGAGAATTAGTTTGGTTTGATTTAGCTGAAGCCCACTTTCATTTGGATGGGTTCGTTAATGAGCAAAGTTGGCGCATTTGGGCGACTGAGAATCCGCATTTCAGTATCGAGAAGTTTCTTAACCCTCACTGGGTGACTATGGGGTGTCCATTGTCCAGTCACGGAATAATCGGTGCGATATTCCTTGATGTCAGTTTCACTACCGAACGGTACGTGAATGTTTTGGAAGATGATTTCATCCCCATTATCCAAAGTCACCTTGATATCGACAAGATATGGTTCACGCAAGACGGAGGTCGACCCCATCGAAGCAGTAGAGTGTTTGACGTCCGGAGGACCATCTTGGAGACCGCTTTCTGGCCATGTTGTTCCCAGAGGCTACTGGCACGGGCCTCAATTGGCCGCCATATTCTCCGGATCTGAACACATGCGACTCCTTTTTGTGGGGCTATATTAAAGACAAGATGTACAGCAATAACCCAAAAACAATTTCTGAGCTTAAAACAGACATTCAGGAGGTCATCGACAGCATCGATGTTGCGACACTTCAGCGAGTCATGCAGAATTTCGCTGCTTGTCTGCGCCACGTAATCGCCAATGGTGGCAGGCATATCGAACATGTCATAACCTTAATCCGAATATATGTAGTGACGTTTACTTGTTGAATAAAGAGCGTGCACGCCGTAGCTTGTAACTAATTTACGTTTTTCTTTTCAATATAGTTCAAAAACTGTCGCCCTATATCAGCGTAGAATGGAAAGTTGCTGTACTGACCCTTCAAGACCTGCTGCCCCTGGACAGAGATCGAGAGAATGTTGGAGTGATCCTGGTAGTGGCACATCTGTGAAGAGGCGTCATGTCGCAAAAGGAGCGTTGGTGCTGAAGATGGTGTGACAGTGGCAGATTACCGGGCTCATGGTGGCAGCTTGCTGACACATGGTGAGGCGGTGTCTGGCGTAACTCCCTAGTCGTCATAGGGCTGCCAGGCTATGAATATGTCTGCCAAGAACCGTCACAGCTGTTTATATAAGGTAGTCTCTCATTTGTTGCGCCGATGCGCCGCTTCTAGTCACGTTCCTAAGAGCATTTCCGTGGCCCATCAGTGGAAAAATAGCTCGTCTCTTTCTGTATGACCCCTGTCTTACCTCTGCCCTGGCAGGTTCGTACCTCTCGGGCTAGGTCTTTCCCCCAATGTGCAAACAGCCATCTAGCTGTAACCGACATTTCGATATCCTACGCTCGCCGGCAACCTATGACTTCCGTAAATGCTGCACTGTTGTGTTTCCACAGAATCGCCAAAAATAGTGGCAGCATTACAAAACGAAATTCTTTGGAATACTGCAACAATAAGGCTGGCTATTGCAGGTGCCTTTGATGGCCTTTGGTGGGGTGCGTTGTTCGCGCGATTATGAAAGAGTTAACTGTGTAGTTACAGCACAATTTCGGCTTTTACAGCAAGGTTGGGGGGGGGGGGGGGGGTATGATGGAGTCGTCTGCTGGAAAGAGCAGAGCACGATTAAATAAATCACGAACAGATAGATATAGGAACCACAAACTTCACTATGAGTGAGATACTGCCAGGATTGTAAGGGGTAGTGAGTCACATTGGGAGTGACATGTTCGGAATGTCTAATGAAACAGTATCTTCCATCAATAAGAGAAACACATAGTGCCACTCGCCGTTCGTATGTAAGGCTTCGCTAATTAATATGGTTCAACAGTTACCAAATCATTCTTTACGCGACAGTACAATAAAATTTAATGAGCTGACTTGATTGTTTGAGCTCTCTCAGTTCAAGTATATGGTCTCAATTGATTGTTACAATGGCTAAATTTACTTATAAATCATAGCTCGTTATTTCGAGATCCGCAGTGTCAAGAGTGTGCCGAGAGTACAAAATTTCTTACGTTACCTCTCATCACAGACAACACAGTGGCCGACTGCCTTCACTTAACGACCGACGGCATGACGCTCCCACGTGCCTTTCAGGTCTCTTATAAACTGCAAAAACTTACTCGGCGCTTTTTTTCGTGGTAGTTGCTCCCATCTACCAAACCATCATGACATGCCCCACCTCCAGCACCTCTTCTACACTCCTCGTGTCCTATCATATGACCTACTCATGATGTAGAACCGCTATCATCACACAAGTTGGTATGGTACCAAAACTGAAATTCAAATATTTTAATTTAACTTTATTGTTCCAGGAATCTTAGTAATCGCACAGAATATATTGTAAGGTGGCTATTTTTGATTAAGTTATTGGACGTATCAATATTTGTAAAGGAAAATGTGGTTGCAGCACTATGGATACGTAGAAACTTTGTAGTGAAAAGCTGCGGTGTGCAGCAGGCAGTGTTCGTGGAATGTACAGTGTAATGCATTATTGGAACTATATGAGTTGCAGATTTATTATGAGGAGGAATGATGTCTCAGCACAATGGTTGGATAGCATACGGACATATAAAAGGTTTTGAAATAAAGAAAAACGTAATATTTGATGAGGTTAAAAGTTTATTTTTGTTTTTGTAGACTTGTATTGTTGGTTCACTTTACCCTCGTCACAGCTAAGTTTTTTATAATTATTCTATTGATTAATCTTCTGAGTAAATTTATTGTACCATGGAAGTTATTAGATTTAATGAATTTTTATATTAGAGTCAATAATTGTGTTCTTTGGTAAATTCCTTCCTAACTGAAATTTCTGTACTTAAAGGTTGAGTCATCTGTTTCATTGGCATTCTGTGTCAAAATTATGAACCCAATTTTCGTGGACCAACTGTAGTGGGTTTTTGGCAATATTTCTTTAGCTGTTGCGGAGTCTTGCTGTGTTGCTGTTTCTACCAGTACTTAATTCTTTCTGCCAGTACTTAGTTTTGCAGGTGAGATTGGTAATACGTGATTGTTTCGTTTCCTTTGCGCAATGTAGGTTGTGTCAGTTTCCTTATTTTAGCAGGGCCAAATGTAAGTGCAGAAATTTTCGTGTGTTTTGTAAATTATAGATTGCAGCGATCAGTCGTCCTTTTTAAATTTTATTGTGCAGATCTAGATTTCGGCTAGAAGCCAGCCATTCTCAATGCACTATTATTGCATGTAGTGCCTTCAGCGAACAGTAGTATTCAATGAACTGTGGATGAAGCCCGACCAACAGGCACTACATGCATTGAGCTAAAATAATAGTGCATTGAGAATGGATAGCTTCTAGCCGAAATCTAGATCTGCGCAGTAAAATTTAAAAAGGACGACTCATTGCTGAAATCTATAATTTACAAGTCAAGATAACAGTCGCTGAGTGCAACAGCTTTCTGAATGGAAGGTAACCTAATTTTCGTATGTTTCAGGTTACATTCTTATACGGGTAGACATTAAAGTTTATATATATATATATATATATATATATATATATATATATATATATATATATATATATATATATATGTTGGTTTCCTTATTGATTTGCTGATGAATGAAATCGGTTTTCACACACACACACAGGAGTGATTTAAAATGGAATGATCATATAAAGAGCCCCACCGGCTTTGAGCTGAGTAGCACATTTAGGTTATCGGTTCACATTCCCAGATTTGTATTTACGATAACACACACACAAGAAAAAGGCTAATCAATTACAACGTTCATTCTGCTTCAGTTTACATTCTTATACAGCTCGACAAGAGAGATTCTTTTTTGCACAGTTACGTATTTTTTTAAACAGTTCGCACTGACCAAGTCTACTGAGCGTGAAGTAATTGGTCTGATTATTTATTTGCTGAGAATGAAATCCGTTTTCACATACACTGGATTCTTTTCATTTTCATGTAACTGGTGTGGGCTTCAGCTCAGTAGCACATTTAGGTTAGCAGTTCACATTCCCAGGTTTGTATTTACGATAACACACACACAAGAAAAAGGCTAATCATTTACACTTGGCGACAGCCTGTGTAGGATACGCTCATTTATTTTCTTTGAAGCGATCAGAATATTAATTCTTTCTTTTTGGCAGCAGCAAACAGCAACAGCTACTAGTCAGCACAGTGTTTAACCATTTGCGTAATTACTTTTGAGCTTGTGATTTACTTAATGTGTATTCAGTTTGTATAATACGTGTTTCTATTACATAGAGAAACTTATTTTTGTTGATGAAAGTAGGAAGTTTTTGCTTTCTTAGATATGTTTTTGTGTTTGCATAACTACGGTTTCGGGTACAATTTCTTTTCGGCTTTAGTTTCGTAATTAAAAGCCAATTCATTGTTGAGATTCAGTTTCATTCTCCGATACATGTAGTAACAGCCAATTTTTTTTAGATATATTTCTTTAGCAACAGTACTGCCAGGCAGTCTTTAAACCTCAACAATGGACACCACAAACACGAAGCGCAGCAAAACTTCACCGAATGTGCTTGCGCAACAAAGTGACGCTATGACAGTTCACATCATTCAGCAATCTCCAGTTTCTGTCATGACTTGTGAATCAGATACGAACGGTAGAATGGATTAACGTGAAAGTACTACCACACGTGATGTAAATTAGTTTTCTGACGTAACAAACAGTGGTCGAATCGGTCCAGTGCTAATATTGTTAGCAACATGGAATCTGGATGTGTTACAGAAGCCATTACGGGTACAAATCCTGACACAAATTTAGTAAATGTAGATGGTAATCCGGATACGATGGCGATGTTTCAGAGGATGTTCTCACAGCTCGAGAGAATATTTGACAAATTAGACGAAATTAGGGAATAAACTAACACATAGTTTGACATATTAGATGAACGGTTGAAACGATCCCAAGAGGAGTTAGAAACATTGTCGGAAAAAATTAAAAAACGAGCTCAAAACTGAATTACAGCCTCTAATCGATCGCGTGCAAATATTAGAGACGGAAGTCGCGCAGATTAAAAACAGGCAACAGAGCGAATACAATGAAATTCTCGGCAAAATCACAAAATGTTCAAATGTGTGTGAAATCTTATGGGACTTAACTGCTAAGGTCATCAGTCTCTAAGCTTACACACTACTTCACCTAAATTATCCTAAGGACAAACACACACACCCATGCCCGGAGAAGGACTCGAACCTCCGTTGGGAACAGCCGCACAGTCCATGACTGCAACGCCCAAGACCGCTCGGCTAATCCCGCGCGGCACAAAATCACAAGCGTTGTACCTAATGAAATGATAATACAAGTACAAAAAGGATTCACACAGCTACAGGAACAGGTCGAGACGCTAACTGCCCAAGTAGAAAGTTTGCAGACCTTGACACATACTCACACTGAGCGGTTTATTGACATAACAGAGTAAATAGGAGAAATTAATAATAAAGTGGTAACATTATCCACCGACTCTGACAATGATACAGTTCATAATACACCAGTGCACTTTTCGGAAACGGTAAAATACCATTCACTGAAACACTTCAAAGAAAAACAAGGTAAGACTAAAGAACAGCAGACGGAACACTACAGGCGGCTTCGAGCACAACTCAGAAGTATCTAAAAGAGACTGAACGGGAATGATCGTGAGCAGGAACTTTCTCCGTCCAGCAAGAGAGAACCCACAAAACTATCACCATCTCCGGCGTCTTGGCGAACAGTAATTTATGTCAAACAATAAGCCACAGCAACATACTGAGCATAACGCTTGGCGGAGTCAGAATTTCGGCGGGCCAAGACGCATGGAAAGTTTTCACTATAAACACTTCTCATCAGTATGAAAATTTATAACATTCCATAATTATAATGACGAAATACATCCCTAAGCGTCGCTGAACCAGTTTTATTATGCTATTCCACCCAGTTGGCCTTTAAAACACACATTAGAATTCACGTGCAGTTTTGTTGAAAATAAACCTGCTGTAAGAATGCGAGCACACATTAGCGAATGTCATTCCGAGCAAGATTTTTACAACGCTTTTCTCGCAACATACTAGTGACCAGAAAAACAGGACCGCATTAAACACGGCATAATCGTGATGCAAAACTTCGAACAATTATATATTTTTCCAGTCCTACACAGTACTCCCCCCCCCAACCGTGAACTGTTCAGAATTTGTTTGATAAAATTCACAGCACATTTACGCCAAATTATCACTCCGAGCAGATGTAAAGACAACATTGAGGAATTTGTCAATTATTACAAGAATTAGAGATTGACTCTGACAGCAAATTGACTCGCAAAGAAGCAACAGGAAAGTTTGACAATTATGACAACGTGCATTCTCGTAACCATGGCAGAAACAGCGGGTCATACAGTACGCTTCAAAACAAAAGAAATTGCTGACACAAGCGACATCCATATAACAAGAATATCTGGCATCAAAACAGCTACCAAAATCGTCGACATTTTCAGAGTCATGACCATCAGCATTTTGATCAAAACAAAGGTCAGTACAGTAACGCTAGTAAGTATAATGACAAACAATATAACGTTCACAGACATGTATGAAATCAGCAATGTAGTCATTCAAACATAAGGAATTCCTGGTAAAACCAAAACCGTTCAGACTGTAATCTGAGGTCGGGTCAATAAAACCAACACAATCAGCAACAGTGGCAAAATTCTAATAAGAAAGTCTGAAGTAGGACAGAAGGCACTAATTAGAGCATATCACATCTCCAGCAAAAGAAAGTCATTAAGGAAAAAATACTTCCCTTGCATAAAGGACCATATGTGATCAAAAGAATCCCACATGAAAATACAATAGAGGTAGGAATTTTATGCACTAAAAAATTGGGAGGTTTGTATCACATTTCACATGTTAAATATTTTGTTGAATAGTTTTCGGTTTATTGATGTCATGACAGATGGTTATTGATTAATCCTTTTTACTCAGTTAATCAATTTTATGAATGTGATAATTTGATGATATAGAAGTAACTGTTGGAGAATGTACCATAATTTCTCTAATGCTCTTAATGTAAGATGCTTTATTCATGTTTTTGTAATAATGACATTGTCTATGGCTGTAATCAGTTGAATGACAATAAAATTTAATTTATTTATTTTTATTTTTTATTTACTCTTGTTTGATTATACTGCACTGGGAAGTTAAACATGAGACATACACCTTTCATTTTTGGGTTTACTTCAGTGACATTTTGGTACATTTGTGAAACATGATAAATATTCCTGAAGTTCAATCTGTACAGTTAATCTTTTTTATGATATGTATTGTAAACATATTAAGGTAAGTGGGAAATATAATGTCAAACGATGAAATCCTGTGGAAGAGTTAGTTTTGTAGAATATGGCTGAAGGATATACAGTGAACGAACAGCTAGATGTTTTCAGTGATGTAGTCTTCACATTGTCTACCTGCGTGTGAACAGAACAGAGAAACTATGATGTATTGAATGAGATGAGATGAAGTGCTGACATTTATAGGGTATACTTAATGGATTTTATGTACACTCCTGGAAATGGAAAAAAGAACACATTGACACCGGTGTGTCAGACCCACCATACTTGCTCCGGACACTGCGAGAGGGCTGTACAAGCAATGATCACACGCACGGCACAGCGGACACACCAGGAACCGCGGTGTTGGCCGTCGAATGGCGCTAGCTGCGCAGCATTCGTGCACCGCCGCCGTCAGTGTCAGCCAGTTTGCCGTGGCATACGGAGCTCCATCGCAGTCTTTAACACTGGTAGCATGCCGCGACAGCGTGGACGTGAACCGTATGTGCAGTTGACTTACTTTGAGCGAGGGCGTATAGTGGGCATGCGGGAGGCCGGGTGGACGTACCGCCGAATTGCTCAACACGTGGGGCGTGAGGTCTCCACAGCACATCGATGTTGTCGCCAGTGGTCGGCGGAAGGTGCACGTGCCCGTCGACCTGGGACCGGACCGCAGCGACGCACGGATGCACGCCAAGACCGTAGGATCCTACGCAGTGCCGTAGGGGACCGCACCGCCACTTCCCAGCAAATTAGGGACACTGTTGCTCCTGGGGTATCGGCGAGGACCATTCGCAACCGTCTCCATGAAGCTGGGCTACGGTCCCGCACACCGTTAGGCCGTCTTCCGCTCACGCCCCAACATCGTGCAGCCCGCCTCCAGTGGTGTCGCGACAGGCGTGAATGGAGGGGACGAATGGAGACGTGTCGTCTTCAGCGATGAGAGTCGCTTCTGCCTTGGTGCCAATGATGGTCGTATGCGTGTTTGGCGCCGTGCAGGTGAGCGCCACAATCAGGACTGCATACGACCGAGGCACACAGGGCCAACACCCGGCATCATGGTGTGGGGAGCGATCTCCTACACTGGCCGTACACCACTGGTGATCGTCGAGGGGACACTGAATAGTGCACGGTACATCCAAACCGTCATCGAACCCATCGTTCTACCATTCCTAGACCGGCAAGGGAACTTGCTGTTCCAACAGGACAATGCACGTCCGCATGTATCCCGTGCCACCCAACGTGCTCTAGAAGGTGTAAGTCAACTACCCTGGCCAGCAAGATCTCCGGATCTGTCCCCCATTGAGCATGTTTGGGACTGGATGAAGCGTCGTCTCACGCGGTCTGCACGTCCAGCACGAACGCTGGTCCAACTGAGGCGCCAGGTGGAAATGGCATGGCAAGCCGTTCCACAGGACTACATCCAGCATCTCTACGATCGTCTCCATGGGAGAATAGCAGCCTGCATTGCTGCGAAAGGCGGATATACACTGTACTAGTGCCGACATTGTGCATGCTCTGTTGCCTGTGTCTATGTGCCTGTGGTTCTGTCAGTGTGATCATGTGATGTATCTGACTCCAGGAATGTGTCAATAAAGTTTCCCCTTCCTGGGACAATGAATTCACGGTGTTCTTATTTCAATTTCCAGGAGTGTATTTAGTAGTAACCTGCTGTGCTTGAAGAGTTTTATGGAACTATATGAGGTTATATTTGCGCTTATACTGTTAACGAGGTAAGGAGGAGTGATACTCTGCTCCTGGCTTGCATACGACTGTGATAACATTACATTAGTCTGACTACGTTTAGTGAGAGAACAGTAGACAAGTATGCGAATGTTTGATGAATTCTTTGGTTTGTTAGAGAAAATGTATGTTTTACTGTGCACACATTTTCACATATGGTTCTTACAAGTGCAGATATGAAAGGCATTTGGTCTTTATACAGCAGTATTTATCTCTGTGTATCTGATTTGAAGAATTTGCTGACAGTTTTCTTTTCTGAACAATTTAGTTTGGTATGAGACATATGCTTTCCTGTATTTTGTTGTAGACATTGAATTTATTCTGCAAATAATGTATATGATCCAACTGTGATTCTGTAGTGTGATGTAGCTCATGCTATTAATCACCATTTCTCATCCTGCAGACCTTAAAAGACAGTTCTCTATGATAACAGCACTTTATAGGCTAAAAATGGGGAGGAAAGAAAATACAGTATAATGATGATGGCTACCATCACAGAGCACAGAATACAGAAATAAAAGGTAGTTTTATATGAAAATACAGTTTTAGAAAGAAAACATAATGAGCCAGTTTTCTTACCTTTTCTTTCAACCTTTTCAGATTTCTTTGCTTGAAAATGTGTGTTCTTGTGCGTTACTATGTGTATCGTAAATAATATGAATATGTTTATTTGTGAAAAAGTTTATGTTTTATATATAGTGGCAATGCATATCTGTATGAGTTTGACACACTGTAGTTTGAGTTTTCTCTGCTTTATTTACTGTAGAGTTTGGTATCAAGTAGAATTTGTTTTCTTTTCTTGTATGAATAAATGAGAGAATGTGGGTACCCAATGACCTAGATTAAGCAGCACACAAATCTTAGCTTTAAGTGCATGAGGAAGAGGATGTCAGAGATAAAGGTATACCTTGGTATGACATTATGATAAATTAAGAAAACATAAAGATATATGAAGTAACAGATACTACAGTATATTTTTGGTATAGGAAAGGAAACGAATTTTGGTACAGGCTAGAAGAAATGAATTTACGTTAAGAGAGAAGGGAAATGGGTATGTTATATTCTTGTGAAGTGGTTGAAGATGACATATGAAATGCCAGCATGCAGGTAGGGTGACACAGAGTCTTATAAACATTAGGTGATGAAATAGAAGTTTATTATTTATAAATGAAAACACAGAGTTTATGTGTAATACATGATGAAAAAGTGGTCTATGAGTCTATAAAACAGATATTTGAAAGTATGATGAAATTTTGATGAATATATGGGTCCCTGGACAATGCATTTGAAGTACTGTTTGTTTGAGATCTCATAGACAGAACTTTGATGATTCAAAGACTTAGATATTTGACATAAAATATTTGACTTTTACTAATGGATGACTGACATAAAATTTTTCCTTTCCCACTCCCACGTGTCCTGTCACTAACAATTTACCTGTTATGGTACACTATTTCTTCCAGAATTTAAGTCTGAATACAGATTGCATAATTTAGTTCTGTGATACTTAAAACACACTCTATTGTTTGTACTCACTTCTGTTTTCCTGTGGAAAACGTACACTTATGATTCAACATACTAAGAGGATGATAATTATGAACGTTTTCATTTAAATGTGTGCTTATGTTTTGCCAGCTTCTGTGTACAGTTTCTTATGTTAACAATTTCATGTTTCTATGGATTATGATGTATGAGCAGTTTTTTGTCCACATGTCTTGTATTCCATTGATTTTTTTCTTTCTTCTTCATTTATATGCAAATATTAATGTACACATGTACTTGATTTCACTGGTTTTCTTCTTCATGTATACGTAAATTTTAATATAATCTGTACATACATATTCATTTCTTATTCTGTTTATCCTTAGTAATTTTTAAGTGCCAGGGTGATGCATACCACTAAAAATTTACCAACATGTTGTGATTATCGGACAATACCAAACTATGTTGTTACAAGCTCTGCACTACTATGTGCCATCAGCTACAGTCAATTTGGCGATCAGTTGATTAGACTTATACAATTTGCTCTTTGTTATTAGTCTAGAAATGAGAACTGTACTTTGGAATTTAGTAACTGTCAGGCCGAACTTGTGTCATAAACAGTGTATTGCAGAAGTGAGTATGATCTACGGCACTGTGCTATTCTGAGTGCCTAGTTCTGAGTGGCTAGTTATCCCTTCGGTCATTGAGGAGTCTTATCCTGCCACATCACGCAGACTTATCTGGCCCCATCACGCAGTACTCCCTCTTCTGCACCTGTGGTACGCCTGCTACTGCGTTGACTATCAATGGATGTACAAAGACTGAAATATCTTTGGTGCAATTACAGTGGAGTATCTACCTGTACTTATGAGTATACGAGATGCAAATGCCTGAACTACATACTACTGTATTACCAGTACTCAAGATTATTCTACAGTTGACATACTTCTGCTTCAACTGTGTTCCTGTATCATGAATTGGAGTACTGCCTGCACTAAAAGTTTGTACAGTGACTTAATTTTTTCCGTTATAGATGCTACATGTGGACTTCTTAGGTGCACCTGCAATAGACAGTTATTCTTCAGATAATTTACTGCGTGTAGACGATCTATTAAATAATGGACACGTTATGTTGTAAACATTGAACAGGCAGGACTTTAGCCAAGTATGGCACTGCGTTAATGGAAGGTGTGATATAAAATTTAAAAGGTTCTGTGTTCAGAATTGATGTGTTTGTTCTTCGACTGCTTACTAATTAAGCTTTGAATCTGCAAGTATTTTTCACTACATGGTTGTGCATCCGCACACAAAAATGTAGTACCCTGAGCACATAGTGAAAGCAAATTTTATTTTTAGGAATTTAAGAACTGCTTTCAAGTATTTTTCATTTTTCAACTTCCAAGGCAAGTTATAAAAATATGAATTTTATTCTTCACGGGACTAAGGGTGATGTAAGATAGCTATTTTCTAATGATTTTATTCGATGTTTTAATATTTGTAATGGAAAATGATATATTTGAAGAGCTGTGGTCAGAGAAACAGTTGTTAGGCAACAGAATCTGTGTCTGCGATGGCAACACTGTGCAGTTGTAAAATCTGTGACAGTCAGTAATGGAAAGCTGTGGTGTGTAGCAGGCAGGTTTCGTTGAGTGTACAGTGTAATGCGTGGACCCACTTTTGGATGCATGTGCGTTGCATATTTATTAAGAGGAGGAATTTTATTGATTTATTTATTTAATCGTATGGCTAGGACCCCCCGTCGGGCAGACAGTTCGCTGGACGCTGGTCTTTCAATTTGACGCCACTTTGGCGATCTGCAGTTAATGAGGATGATAGGATGATGATGAGGACAGCACAACACCCAGTCCCTGGGTGGAGAAAATTCCCCGACACAGCCGGGAATCCAACTCAGGCCCAGAGGATTGATAATCCGTCACGCTGACCATTCATCTACCGGGGGCGGACAACAAGGAGGAATGACGACTCAGAACAATGGTTGGATAGCATACGGACATAAGAAAGGTTTTCAAATGAAGAACAAGGTATTATTTGATGAGGTAAAAATTTATTTTTATTTCCGAAGGCTTTTATCCTTGGTACACTTCACCTCGTCTCAGTCAAGTTTTTTATAATTATTCTATTCATTGATCTTCTGAGTTAATTTACTGTACCGTGGAAGTTATAAGAGGAAATGAATTTTCGTATTAGAATCTATAATTGTGTTCTTTGATAAGTTCCTTCCTAAATCAAATTTCCATACTTAAAGGTTGAGTTATCTGTTTCATTGACATTCTGTGTCAAGATTATGGTCCCAATTTCCTCGCATCAACTGTAGTTAGTTTCAAGCACAAATTTTTTTAGCTGTTGCGGAATCCTGCTGTGTTGCTGTTGCTGCCAGTACCGTTGTTGTTGTGGTCTTCAGTCCTGAGACTGGTTTCATGCAGCTCTCCATGCTACTCTATCCTGTGAAAGCTTCTTCATCTCCCAGTACCTACTGCAGCCTACATCCTTCTGAATCTGCTTAGTGTATTCATCTCTTGGTCTCCCTCTACGATCTTTACCCTCCACGCTGCCCACCTGTACTAAATTGGTGATCCCTTGATGCCTCAGAACATGTCCTACCAACCGATCCCTTCTTCTTGTCAAGTTGTGCCACAAACTGCTCTTCTCCCCAATTCTATTCAATACTTCCTCATTAGTTACGTGATCTACCCATCTAATCTTCAGCATTCTTCTGTAGCACCACATTTCAAAGGCTTCTATTCTCTTCTTGTCCAAACTATTTATCGTCCATGTTTCACTTCCATACATGGCTACACTCCATACAAATACTTTCAGGAACGACTTCCTGACATTTAAATCTATACTCGATGTTAACAAATTTCTCTTCTTCAGAAACGCTTTCCTTGCCATTGTCAGTCTATATATTATATCCTATCTACTTCGACCATCATCAGTTACTTTGCTCCCCAAATAGCAAAACTCCTTTACTACTTTAAGTGTCTCATTTCCTAATCTAATTCCCTCAGCATCGCCTGCCTTAATTCGACTACATTCCATTATCCTCGTTTTGCTTTTGTTGATGTTCATCTTATATCCTTTCAAGACACTGTCCATTCTGTTCAACTGCTCTTCTAAGTCCTTTGCTGTCTCTGACAGAACTACAATGTCATCGGCGAACCTTAAAGTTTTTGTTTCTTCTCCATGGGTTTTAATACCTACTCCGAATTTTTCTTTTGTTTCCTTTACTGCTTGCTCAGTATACAGATTGAATAACATTGGGGAGACGCTACAACCCTGTCTCACTCCCTTCCCAACCACTGCTTCCCTTTCATGGCCCTCGACTCTTATAACTGCCATCTGGTTTCTGTACAAATTGTAAATAGCCTTTCGCTCCCTGTATTTTACCCCTGCCACCTTCAGAATTTGAAAGAGATTATTCCAGTCAACATTGTCAAAAGCTTTCTCCAAGTCTACAAATGCTAGAAACGTAGGTTTGCCTTTTCTTAATCTAGCTTCTAAGGTAAGTCGTAGGGTCAGTATTGCCTCACGTGTTCCAATATTTCTACGGAATCCAAACTGATCTTCCCCGAGGTCAGCTTCTACCACTTTTTCCATTCGTCTGTACAGAATTCGCGTTAGTATTTTGCATCAGTGACTTATTAAACTGACAGTTCGGTAATTTTCACATCTGTCAACGCCTGCTTTCTTTGGGATTGGAATTATTATATTCTTCTTGAAGTCTGAGGGTATTTCGCCTGTCTCATACATTTTGCTCAGCAGATGGTAGAATTTTGTCAGGACTGGCTCTCCCAAGGCTGTCAGTAGTTCTAATGGAATGTTGTCTACTCCCGGGGCCTTGTTTCGACTTAGGTCTTTCAGTGCTCTATCAAATTCTTCACGCAGTATCGTATCTCCCATATCATCTTCATCTACATCCTCTTCCATTTCCATAATACTGTCCTCAAGAACATCGCCCTTGTGTAGTCCCTCTATATACTCCTTCCACCTTTCTGCTTTCCCTTCTTTGCTTAGAACTGGGTTTCCATCTGAGCCCTTGATATTCATACAACTAGTTCTCTTTTCTCCAAAGGTCTCTTTAATTTTCCTGTAGGCAGTATCTATCTTACCCCTAGTGAGATAAGCCTCTACATCCTTACGTTTGTCCTCTAGCCATACCTGCTTAGCCATTTTGCGCTTCCTGTCGATCTCCTTTTTGAGACGTTTGTATTCCTTTTTGCCTGCTTCATTTACTGCATTTTTATATTTTCTCCTTTCATCAATTAAATTCAGTATTTCTTCTGTCACCCAAGGATTTCTACTAGCCCTCGTCTTCTTACCTACTTGATCCTCTGCTGCCTTCATCACTTCATCCTTCAAAGCTATCCATTCTTCTTCTACTGTATTTCTTTCCCCCATTCTTGTCAGTTATTCCTTTATGCTCTTCCTGAAACTCTCTACAACCTCTGGTTCTTTCAGTTTATCCAGATCCCATCTCCTCAAATTCCCACCTTTTTGCAGTTTCTTCAGCTTTAATCTACAGTTCATAACCAATAAATTGTGGTAAGAGTCCACATCTGCCCCTGGAAATTTCTTACAATTTAAAACCTGGTTCCCAAATCTCTGTCTTATCATTATATAATCTATCTGATATCTTCTAGTATCTCCAGGGTTCTTCCATGTATACAACCTTCTTTCATGATTCTTGAACCAAGTGTTAGCTATGATTAAGTTATGCTCTGCGCAAAATTCTACCAGGCGGCTTCCTCTTTCATTTCTTAGCCCCAATCCATATTCACCTGCTATGTTTCCTTCTCTCCCTTTTCCTACTCTCGAATTCCAATCACCCATGACTATTAAATTTTCGTCTCTCTTCACTACCTGAATAATTTTTTTTATCTCATCATACATTTCATCAATTTCTTCGTCATCTGCAGAGCTAGTTGGCATATAGACTTGTACTACTGTTGTAGGTGTGGGTTTCGTGTCTATCTTGCCCACAATAATGCGTTCACTATGTTGTTTGTAGTCGCTTACCCGAACTCCTATTTTTTTATTCATTATTAAACCTACTCCTGTATTACCCCTATTTGATTTTGTATTTATAACCCTGTATTCACCTGACCAAAAATCTTGTTCCTCCTGCCACCGGACTTCGCTAATTCCCACTATATCTAACTTTAACCTATTCATTTCCATTTTTAAATTTTCTAATCTACCTGCCCGATTAAGGGATCTGACATTCCACGCTCCGATCCGTAGAACGCCAGTTTTCTTTCTCCTGATAACGAGGTCCTCCTGAGTAGTCCCCGCCCGGAGATCCGAATGGGGGACAATTTTACCTCCGGAATATTTCACCCAAGAGGACGCCATCATCATTTATCCATACAGTAGAGCTGCATGCCCTCGGGAAAAATTACGGCCGTAGTTTCCCCTTGGTTTCAGCCGTTCGCTGTACCAGCACAGCAAGGCCGTTTTGGTTAATGTTACAAGGCCAGATCAGTCAATCATCCAGACTGTTGCCTCTCCAACTACTGAAAAGGCTGCTGCCCCTCTTCAGGAACCATACGTTTGTCTGGCCTCTCAACAGATACCCCTCCGTTGTGGTTGCACCTACGGGACGGCTATCTGTATCGCTGAGGCACACAAGCTTCCCCACCAACGGCGAGGTCTATGGTTCATGGGGGGAGGCCAGTACCGTATTGAACCCAATTTCCCTACACCAACTGTTGTTAGTTTTAAGTATGTATTTTTGAGGTGTTGCGGAGTCTTGCTGTTCCTGTCAGTACTTCATGTTGTTGGTGAGATTCATAATACGTCATTGTTTTGTTTCCTTTGCGCACTGTAGGTTGCGTCAGGTTATTTTACCAAGGCCATATGTCAGTGCAGAAATTTTCTTGTATTTCGGGATACATTCTTATACAGGTTTTACTAGACAGTTACGTATTCTTTCAAACAATCCGCACTGACTAATTCTACTAAGCGTGAAATTATTGGTTCTCTTACTTATTTGCTGATGAATGAAATCGGTTTTCTCACACACAGGATTATTTTCAGTTTCACGGAAGTGATGTGGCTTTGAGCTCAGTAGTACATTTAGGTATCAGTACACATTCCCAGGTCTTTATTTACGATAACACACACACACAAGCCAAGGCTACTCACTTACATTCATTACCGTCCTGATTTGTTACAGTACATGGTTGGCTGGCATGTAGAGGTCACAGGTTCGATTCCTGATATAACCAAGGAATTTTCCTTGGTGGGACGATTGGTACTACGAACTGTCAGCGTCGTAATGTCAACTGAGGAACTAACTGACTGAGAAGCAGCGGCTCATAGGTCTGTATAATAGTAAAAACAGCCGGGAAAGAGGTGTGCTGACGACATCTCTCTTGTAAGACATCCCGTATTTTCGATTACGTCTTATTTCCAAGATTAACTTTTATGCTGCGTCTATAGATATCAGTAGTATTCAATAAGCTCAGGCGACACAGCGGAATGCATAGCAGGCAGTAAGATATCATTCTTGAGATTCTCCCGGCGTATTTGATAATCAAAATATCTACGGGTGTACCGCCGGTCTACAGTGTCCAACGGGCACAATATTTCGGCGATCATACATGTCGCCATCATCGGGTGAACTGACGGACTGAGCTCCTGTGAACGTGCCGGCACGGAGATCCGTACGCTATGGCTGCTCAGACGGAACTGGGTTCGGTCGCGGCGGTGGCCGATTTAAATACCCTCCGCCCGCGGCGCACTCCCTCCGCTGTCCGCGCCCCGCGCCACGGTCGCGCGGTGGAACAGATTGCGACGGCGTCTGATATGACGTCGGTGTGATGGCTCTGTCCGCCGTGGTCATCACAACTATACGTTTGCTCGATTTACTCTTGATTAACCCAATCGCTGGTTCCCAAACCTTGCTAAGGTTATAGCCACAGTCACGGTTTTTGAGGTCGTCATTGGCGCGAATTTCGATGGCCTCTCTAACAACGCTGTCCCAGTATCTCGACGTCTGTACCAGAATCCTCGTGCGTTCATACTTCATAGCGTGATTTTCCGACCAACAATGTTCAGCGACTGCCGACTTGCTCGGATACATCAGTCGAGTGTGCCTCTGGTGTTCATGGCATCGATCCCCGACGGTACGCATCGTCTGACCAATATACGACTTGCCACATTGACATGGAATCTGATACACGCCAGGCTTCCTCAAACCGAGGTCATCTTTGGCGCTCCCCACCAGTGCACGAGTTTTATTCGGAGGACAAAACACAATTCTGACCCGGTGTTTCTTTAAAATGTGGGCGTATTTCCCCGAGGGTGCCCCTGTAATGGAATACACGCAGTGCCTACCTCCTCCCTCGTGATTTCATCCATCTCCACAGGTTGTGCTGTAGTGGTTGGGCGGAGAGAACATTGAATCTGCCACTCTGAGTACCCATCTCTTCGAAATACAGTTCTCATATGTTCCAATTCCTGGGGTAGACTCTCTGCGGCAGGGATAGTGCACGCCCTATGTACTAGAGTTTTAAGTACCCCATTCCTCTGTGAGGGGTGGTGGCAGCTGTCTGCGTGAAAATACAGATCAGTGTGCGTTGTCTTCCGATACACCCCATGACCTAGGGTGCCGTCAGCCCTTCTCTTGAACAAGACGTCAAGGAAAGGTAATTTACCTTCTGTTTCAGTCTCCATAGTGAATTTGATGTTGGGGTGTATGGAGTTTAGATGTGTAAGGAAGTCAAGGAGTTTATCCATACCATGTGGCCAGATAACGAACGTGTCGTCCACGTAACGGAAAAGGCAAGTAGGTTTCCATTCGGATGACAACAGGGCTTCCTCCTCGAAGTTATCCATGTACAAATTCGCTACCACCGGTGAGAGTGGGCTATCCATGGCGACTCCCTCCGTTTGTTCGTAGTATTCTCCACTAAAAAGAAAATACGTGGAAGTCAAGACATGCCTAAAAAGTTCAGTGGTCTTCTCGTCAAACTTCTGACTAATCAATTCTAGTGACTCTCGCAGGGGTACCCTCGTAAACAAGGAAACGACGTCAAAACTCACCATGATACCTGACTCATCCAACTTGAAGCTATCAAGGCGTTTAACAAATTCCAAGGAATTACGGATGTGATGAGGGCATTTACCCACATAAGGACTTAATATTCCCGTCAGGTATTTGGCCAACAAATATGTAGGTGCCCTGATGTTGCTGACAATGGTTCGTAATGGTACCCCCTCTTTGTGAACCTTCGGGAGTCCATATAGTGTAGGCTGTACCGGACCTTGGGATAACAATTTCTTAGCGTCACCATCCGGTAAATCTGCGTCCTTGAGAAGCGACCTCGTCTTGTTCTCCACCTACTTTGTAGGGTCAACGCTGATCTTCCGGTAAGAATCGTCATTTAGCAGGCTCTGCATCTTATCAGTGTAGTCCTTATGGGAGACAACAACTGTAGCATTGCCTTTGTCAGCCGGTAAGACAACAATTTCAGAGCGCTCCCTCAGATCACGAATGGCCGCCCTCTCTTTACTGGTGATATTTGACTTCATCGGCTTGGATTTCGTCAACGCACGACAAGTTTCACGACGTATTTCCTCAGCTCATTGAGGCGGAAGTCGAGCTGCAACTAGTTCAACAGCAAGAGTACTTAGCAAACGACATCTACGGTGGCGCAACTTTTCAAATTTCTTCATGCTGCGGTATATCTCCTCCCCGTAAAGGTGTGTGATGTGATTCTTGAGTTTCTCCCGGCGTATTTGATAATCAAAATATCCACGGGTGTACTGCCCGTCTATAGTGTCCAACGGGCACAATATTTCGGCGATCATACATGTCGCCATCATCAGGTGAACTGACGGACTGAGCTCCTGTGAACGTGCCGGCACGGAGATCCGTACGCTATGGCTATAATCTTAGCAAGGCTTGGGAACCAGCGATTGGGTTAATCAAGAGTAAATCGAGCAAACGTATAGTTGTGACGACCACGGCGGACAGAGCCATCACACCGACGTCATCTCAGACGTCGTCGCAATCTGTTCCACCGCGCGACCGTGGCGCGGGGCGCGGACAGCGGAGGGAGCGCGCCGCGGGCGGAGGGTATTTAAATCGGCCACCGCCGCGACCGAACCCAGTTCCCTCTGAGCAGCCATAGCGTACGGATCTCCGTGCCGGCACGTTCACAGGAGCTCAGTCCGTCAGTTCACCTGATGATGGCGACATGTATGATCGCCGAAATATCGTGCCCATTGGACACTGTAGACCGGCAGTACACCCGTGTATATTTAGAGTAAGATATCAGTTCCCACGCTGGCTGAAGTAGTTGCTGGAACATCTGGCGTTTCCGGTAGATGGTGGAGTGATCGCTGTGAGAAACAGTTACGCCAGCTCATGATATGTACGGAAACCACAGACATTCTGTCGCAAAGCAAGTGATTTTGTTTAATAAATATGTACTAATAATAGCTACTTTTTTCCACTATAGATACACCGCTGGGCAAAAAATCAAACCGAGCAGGAGCTGTGCGACACAGTCGAACGTTTTTAGGGTGTTTCTACATCTGAAAGATGACATCTATTCACTTTTTGCGCCAGTCGCAGAAGAGTGGCGCTAGTAGTGCCACTATGAAGATGAAAATCGCGTTTGTTTTAAATAAACACTCTAACGGTCTTGAGCGTTATTTACCTTTGAGACTGGACGTGGTGAGTTGATGATAGTTAAGAATGTATTTAAGGTGACAAAGATGCCATTATTAATAACTCACTGTCTTTGATCAAGGTCGTGTAATAGGGTTACAATGGCTCTGAGCATTGTGGGACTTAACTTCTATGGTCATCAGTCCCCTAGAACCTAGAACTACTTAAACGTAATTAACCTAAGGACATCACACAACACTAGGGCTACAAGAAGCTGGATGTTTCTTCTGTGATGCTGCATAAAACACACGGGAGGAAGGTAGCTATTGTACATGGTTGCTGGCAGCAATTGTCACGAGAATGTAAGACCAGTCTCCGGACGGCTTCGTGGCACTACCGAGAGGAAGACTATCGTCTTCGGCGTATCGCTGTGGCGCATCGTACTGCGTCTGCAGCAGCAATCTGAACAGTACAGCGACACAACGAGCTGTTATAAATCGGTCGCATCAAGGAGCCAGACGACCTGTAGCATTCATTCCGATGACCCCTAACCGCTTAAATATGTTACCTAGACAAATTTCATTAGTCTAAATTAATTATTTTTTGGTTTTGCAATTTTTTCCATCAGTATTATGGGGCGGCAGGTTAATAATAACAATAATAATAATAATAATAATAATATAATATATATCATTTAATCAGTCATAAGTAATATGAGGAAATATTTGCAATATTATAATATTGTTGAATTGCGGTAAATATTGGAATATTGTTCGGTGTCTTTTACAAGAGCCTGGAAACTATTTCTGTGGTCAGACAGAAAGCGATGGAGAACATACCGACCATAGTTTCCAGTCCACAAGTCCACATTCTTGTCCGACCCACTGAAAGAAACATTTCTATTCTCCATTTGCTCAGCGGAATCAGGACTATGATTATACATGAAGATTTTGCGTTCAAATTGATAGATATATCTGGTAAAGTTTCACGTGCTCTACATGATAATATTCATTATGTTAATACTGACAATAAATCTTTCTATCCTAAACAGCACTATGAGCAGTTCAAAGGCGGCCTCTGCGGTAATTCCTATTAAATTGTCTTTCACCCTGACTTCTGATAATCGAAATGTTCGCCACAAAAGTGGAAAATAATTCTCACCACTTGCCACGCAGATTTGTTTAACATTACGGGTGGCACACTAAGAATTACTTCTGCAAAATCTAAGCGATCCACGACAGTGTAAATTCCTCGTCAATTCACTTTCTATTATTATTGAAAATAAGTATAATTTAGTAACAGCCTGTCTCTGACGTCATCCGGGGCAGAGCGCACACCGGTGTTTGACTGACGCGGATCGTACAGTGGCTGGGTGGGAAGTGAAGCTACCTCTCCTACTACGCTACGCTACGCAAATGCACGGAGCATCGTACTCCGGTGTGTAGTAGGGTGAGCGGATCACGCCTTTCCTACTTCTGCCTGGGTGAGTTTGTAGTAGTTCTCTCTTCGGAATCTTCCTCAAGGTTGCGTTTCTTCCTTCACTCCAGCAACAGGTCTGGCCACCTTGTGATCGGGCGCCAGTGCACTTGGTTTCCCAAGTTGCGTATAAGCTCGTTCTCCGACATCTGGGCGGCCGCGTAAAAACGATGCGCCGCCTGCCGGAATCGGTGCTTCAGCAGCGGGACGCCTGCTACTCTGTGGAGTTCTCCAGTACTGAAGTCTCGTGGCAGGTGAAGCGCTAATCTAAGCGCCTCGTTCTGGACCATCTGCAGCTTGGCGATGGGCGAGTCGGCCGCGTTGCCCCACACCACAGCAGCGTACTCTAACACAGGCCTGACGAGTGTCAGGTACAGAGTTATGCCACAGTGTGTGGGCAGGGTCGTCGCTGGGTTGAGTAAGGGGTACAACAAGCGCAATCTGCCAAGCGCTTTACCCCTTACTTCCCCGATGTGCGTCTTCCACGTCAGGCGCCGGTTCAGAGTGACGCCAAGGTAGCGTCCGGTGTTCGACCGTGGGATGGGGCCTCCCACGATGCTGAGTGGCTGGAGGTCGGCAAGAATCTTCTTTCTGGTGAAGATCACCGCCTGACTTTTGGCTGCGTTGAACTTGAGCCGCCATTTGGTGGCCCAAGCCCCGAGGACGTCGCAAGCCTGTTGCAGGCGGTGACGCCTCAGCCTGGCGTCGATGCTTCTGCCGTAGAGCGCCGTATCGTCCGCGTAGAGGGCAACGTGCACGCCCTGCCTTCTCGGAACGTCGGCGGTGTACAGTGAGTAGAGCAAGGGGCCGACGACGGACCCTTGCGGTACTCCGGCTGCTATGGGGCTTGCTGTCGACGTCCTGTCGTCGGCGGGCACGTGTAAGGTGCGCCCAGTCAGGTAGGATTTGAGCAGGCGGGCGTGCGACACCGGTAGGCCTTGTGTAAGTAGTTTATACACAAGGCTGTCGTGCCAGACGCTGTCGAAGGCTCTGGTATCGTCCAGGAGTACCGCCCCAATATACTCGCGACGCTCCAGCGCCCCCATCGCCCGCTCTACCAGTCGAAGCAGTTGCTGCTGCGTGGAGTGGCCCCTCCTGAAGCCGAACTGTTCGTCAGGGAGCAGGCCTTCCTCCCCGACGTGTCGCCACAGCCTCCTGACATACAGCCTCTCGAAGACCTTCGAAACTGCAGGCAACAGGCTGACGGGCCTGTGGTTTTGCGGCAGCCGCAGGTCTTTCCGGCCTCGGGGACAGCTACAACTTCCGCATGTTTCCACGCAGATGGGAAGCTGCAAGTCCCGAGCGCGGAGCTGAAGATCTTCGTAAGTTGCCGCACGGCTCTCGGCGGCAGCATCTTCGGCAGCTCGCTGCTGATGTTGTCGCACCCTCCTGCCTTCCTTGTCTGCAGGCGATCGATCTGTCGCGCAACCTCATCCTCCGTCACTTCCGCGATAACGTCGTCCCCGTCTCTGTGCGCCAGATACACAGGAAGGCGCCGTTCTACCAAACGGACGTGTTCTTCGTGCACGACGTCCTACACCGGCGTGAAATTGGCAGCGAATGCGTCGGTTAACGCCCCGGCTTTGGCGCCGGGCTCGGTGATGATGTCACCGCCGACTTGGAGCGGCGGCACTCGCTAGCGTTGTTGTAGGAAGCTTTGGTCACCCTCCAGGCGGATCTGTCCTCTATCCTGAGAGTGCAAATCTTCCAGCCCAGTCACGGTTGCGGTGGTTTGCAATTGCGTACTTAATTTCGCGACGCATGCGTTTGATGGTGGCCTTCGTTGCCGGCTGCCGCGTAATCTGCCACTCTCGGAACAGTCGGTTCTTCTCCCGGACGGCCTGGAGGATGTCTGGTGGGAGCTGCCTCGATTGATCCCGTGGGCATCTTCGTTCACGACGGCGTGGCTGCTGCTGCCGCTTCGTGCGTCAGGCGCGTGAATGCGGCAAGAGCCGCGTCGGCGCCCTCGTGCTCTGGGTCAGGCACGGCGGCGACTGTCTCTCCTAGGTGGTCCCAGAAGTGGTCCCAGTTGATGTTGCCGTACTGCTTGCGGCCCTCCGGTGGTGCGACTCCGTCAGTGGAGAGATCAAAGATCACAGGAAGGTGATCGGACGATAACGCCACGCGTGTGGTCGCAATGGCGTCGTGAGCAGCACCCTCGATGATAGCGACGTCCAAGACGTCGGCGCGGCCGCGTTTGAGATAATGTGTGGGATCAAAGGGCCCCACCGCTATCGCGTCGTGTTGTTGGGCCGCTCGCAGTAGTCTCCTCCCGCTAGTGGTCGTCAACCGGGAGTTCCACTCCGGGTGTTTGGCGTTGAAGTCACCGCCGATGAACAGGTTGCCGCGCATCGACAACAGCGAGTGGAAATCTCGATGTTGTAGCAGCCGTCCTGGTGGTCGATACGCGGTCACGAACTTCACCTGAGCCTCTGAGGTGGTGAGCACAACACCAGCGGCCTTGCCTGTGGTCAGTTCAGGTAGCTGGAACGGATGGTGGCGTAGCGATGTCTTCACATACGCCGCCGTTCCACCGCCCGCCGTCTCTCGGTCGGTGCGATAGCACCGGAAGTTCGGCGCCCGCACCTGCACTCCCGGTTTCAGCCAGATTTCGGTGACGAGGCAGACGTCAACGGCCTCGCCACGCAGAAACTGCCGAAACTCGCCGGCTCGGTCCCGAATGCTATTTGCATTCCAAATGCAAACGGTGAGCCTCAGTACTGGCGTATTAGCCACGGTGTGGGGCAGGGGCTGCACGTGTGGCGGTGGCCCGGTTGGCCGCAGCCAGGACAGATACTATCATATGCGGAAGGTGCAGTATGAGCTGCTCGAATTCTCGCAGCATTTCACGCAGCTCTGCAGCTTCGCTGGGCGCAGCTGGCGTCTCTGTCGTCTGCGTCGGTGGAGGCAGGGCTTGCTCGGCGGTCGTCGTAGCGGCAGGGGCGTCGTTTGGCCGTCCTCCGTCTTTGCCGCGCCGATTTTCAGCCCTGGCTGGCGTGGTTTCTGCTGCTGGTGCTGCGCCGGCCGGCGCTGGCTGCTCTCTCCGCCGTCCGCGCCCCTGGACGTCCGAGGGATGTGCGGGCTGCCTCTGGGTCGGTCTCGAAGTCGGTGCCGCGGATGTGGCGGCAGCCGCCGCAAAACTTCTGCCCACTTGCACAGGCCTGGAGGGCGCAGGTCGTCCCATGGTTGCTGGTCTCTTGAAGGCCTGGCAGCCTCTGTAGTTGGCAGCGTGGGCCTCCTTGCAGTTGCAGCAGGTCGGGGCGTCCTTCCTGGGGAGTGGTCAGTCCCAGCTGGCGTGGTTTCCCGCGCATTTCACGCAGCGCGGCTTCAACTGGCAATATTTAGCGGTGTGGTCGATGCCTTGGCAATTGAAGCACTGTGGAGGTCCTCTTCTGCGCCGTAATTTCTCCACAGTGACTTCAGCACTGCCCACCCGCTTTTCCAGGACAGCGAGGAAGAGCGGCATGTCGCTGTTGTCTCGGGGTGATTTCATCCGCGATGTGCTGCGGATGAAATAACCCTTCTCTTCGAGTAGCTCTCGTAGGTAGGCCGGGTCCATGTTGAAAGGCAAAACTACCTCGAGTGTCTTCACTGATTCTGACGAGTACGTGAAGGAATGGAGTGCCTCACGCTTCGTCAGTTCCATCACGCCGCGGTAGTCGTCCGCGGTGCGCCTGATGACGCGGTACATGTCTCGACCTGCCGTCCGCGTCGTGAAGGAGTCCTCCACCACCTGTTTTAACTTCGCCTCGAAGTCTTTGAAGGTGCCTTCCCACTGGATGACGACCGGTGGGGGAGCTGGCACCCTCTTCTGATGCTCCGCGTCGGTCGCCTCCGCTGTTGCGTCGGGGAGGCAGCTGTAGCGGTTGGCGGTGATTGCGCCGTCTGCTGCTGCTGCTAACACGACTGCCCTGGCTGTGTGCTTCCTCGTGGGCATCCTAAACCTGCCTTCGTCAGTGTCAGGAGGGATCCTGGTCCCCTTCCGTGACGGCTTTTGCTGGGTGCGCACTCGTGGTGCATTGTTGGAGGTGCCGGCGGCTGGGCGCTTTGCGGAAATGTCGTGCGATACTTCGGCACGACGTTTCCGGCAGGTGGGCTCCAGGGCCGGGTTTTCTTCGTGGTTTCCCGGTTTTTGGGCTCCAGGGATGAGCCCTTTCAGAAATTGGAGGTGTTTGTTAGCCTCCGTTGCACCTGTTGCGCCGCTATTTTTACGGTCGCTCGGGGCGCCGTTGCTGGTGTCGGCTACAGGTCGTCCGGCAGCGGCTTCTGAAGTCTCGGTGGAGGTGGGTGAGGACGTTTGCGGCTCTCCCTCGTCCAAGATACGCGCTACGGTCAGCGACGGCAGGTCATCGCTGGTAGTCAGAACGCGCCATCTGGTCCTCTTGGCGCCGCTCTTCGTACGCCGATTCGCCGTAGGTAGCGGGTGGGACGTGCCCGCCGCACCAATCGCCTCGCCAGCCAAAGCTGGGTCCGCATAACGGCTTGCCGACGCAGTAGGAGCGTGGCCAGTCTCGGTGTCCACGTCCAGGTCCAGATCAGTCATAGGTAGCGGACAGGAAGCGGCCTCCGCCAGAGCAAGCTGTAACGACTGCCGCCCCCCCCCCCCCCCCCCCACGCTACTCGCTTCAGTGGCGTGTGCCACCTTCGCATAACGCCTGCCCATTCCTAGATGGTCAGCCAGTTCGTGAACCTAGTCCATTTGCCGGGTCGTCGTAGTCGGGGGGCCGGATGGGGCCGCTGAGCGAGCAAGCTCGGCCGGACAGCGATCCGCCACACCCTTCACTTCGTCACTTCGATCTGCACGCGATGGCATCTCAGCTCGGAATGATGCCACCCTTAGACTCTCGGGCCGTATATATTAGGTTGCGCGGCGGATCGCCGAGGGAACACACACCTGCTGTCATCCGCCCTATGCCCACGGTAGCAGCCTCTAAACGGCCGCTTTCTGGGACAAATAAAATTTTATGACACTGTGTGTATTACTTTAGAATCTTCGTAATTTTTGCATGCTTGTAGTTAAGTTGGTTAAAATCACAGGAAAAGTTTTAGCTTGCCTACATTTAAACTTTGCCGTCTAGAACTTTCAAAACAGAACTGACACTCGAACCTGACCTCTGAACTACACATTTAAGAGACCTTGTATTTCTTACTATTTACATCCAGGCCTTGAAACATGTTACAGCTCTATCATTTAATAGGTTTCATCACGTGCTGTAACCAAACCTTTCTAGCATTAATATAACAGATACTTAATCTACTACAAATAAGGACGTTTTGGTTCCAAATTTAGTTTTCTGCAAATTACTCGAAAACTATTAGAGGTAGCGCACTGGGGTTATATAATTATTGTTTTTATGTTGAATTGAAGCTCTATACAAATTTAGCGCCTCCAATTTTTCTTTAAGACGTGGATTCTGAGCAAAATATTTATTTAACTACGTTGAGACTTGTACCAGTTAATTGTGACAGACATCTGCACTTTATGACCAATTTTTGGGTTTCTAGCTTTATTATTTAGCGTGATTTATTTTTTTCTTAAAATGATGTAGTTCGGGAAAAATATTGACCTGATCATTCTGAGATTTGACACTTTGCAAATAAATATACTAAAGCACATGCTGACAGCAGCAGTCTACCAACAGCCTGACGCAAGGACGCACACAGACCGAGCGCCGAGTGAAGCCTGGAGAGTGCTGAGTAAGGAGAAGTGAGGCCAGCAGGCTAAGTTACGCTGCAATATACTGCTGGATTAATAACAAGAAGCTGCCACCGAGGGTAAAAAACGTCGTCCTGCCAGATATAAGTAGTGGAGCGCAGGCAGAAACGGGCAGAAGCCATTAGGAAGCAGTTCGGATCTGAGGACGGACGTGGTCCGTGTCCGAATGAGGTGACGGTACCGGAAATCTGTTCCAGCTCGCAGGAGTCATCCGTTCGCCGCCAGATGTCAACTTCAGCTCTGGGGGTCTGCCCGATTTCGGTCGGCACCATGGCTGACTAACTACAGCGAGAACTTCCAGCAGGACCGGCCGCAGCGCGGTCTTGGGCGCAGGCGCCCCCGGGGACTGACGCCTGGACTCCACGGCAACCCGGCCCCACGGCGCGTGGTCCGTCCATGACGGGAGCTCGCGGACATCGCGACTGACGGCTTCCCAGCCGCCGATGCAGCAGGCGGCGGCAGCTGGCCTCACGGCGACGCGGCTCCGTGGGCGTGCCGTACTGGGCTGCCGAGCGGCGACGAGTTCATCTCAACCACAGGGCACCCTGACTTCAGCAGCCTCGGGCATGGATGTGTGTGATGTCCTTAGGTTAGTTAGGTTTAAGTAGTTCTAAGTTCTAGGGGACTGATGACCTCAGAAGTTAAGTCCCATAGTGCTCAGAGCCATTTGAACCATTTTTTTTTGTTACCCCAAAGCAGGTCACCCCAAGAGCCGCTCTCACCCCAAAGTACCGTTATCCAATATGGTGGCAGTGACACAAGTACGTGACGTCAGCTGATGACGCGATTGACGTCATTCAAGATGGCGGTAAGAAGGGCAGTTGGATGGACTACCTCCACTAATGTAAGTCACATCGTCCAAAGAACTGGCCGGAAGTTTGAATTTTGGTGGGGAGATAGGTCAATTGGGCTACCTCTACTAACCTATGAAAAAGGCGGCAAAGAAACGGCACTCGGGCTACATCCACTAACCTAAGTCACCTCTTCGTAGGAACTGGACATAAGTCTTTATTTAAACAATTACAAGCAGCACCACCATCAATTGTGTAAGCCATCCTCTTGGAAAATTTTGCTGAGAGGAATTGGTATGGTGTACCCCCCCCCCCCCCCCCCCCACTAGAGGCTGCTCATTCAATCCCAATATAATTTCTATAAATTTGTATTAATTTCTTAAAATTTTTTAATGTCTGTAAATTTGTTTAAATTTATTTAAATGCCGAGCATCCCCAAAACCACGCAGTTTTGGAATACATTTCACATAAATTTTCTCAGCATGTTATAGTCTTAGGTGGAGATTTCAATTTACCAGATATAGACTGGGACACTCAGATGTTTAGGACGGGTGGTAGGGACAGAGCATCGAGTGACATTATACTGAGTGCACTATCCGAAAATTACCTCGAGCAATTAAACAGAGAACCGACTCGTGGAGATAACATATTGGACCTACTGATAACAAACAGACCCGAACTTTTCGAATCTGTATGTACAGAACAGGGAATCAGTGATCATAAGGCCGTTGCAGCATCCCTGAATATGGAAGTTAATAGGAATATAAAAAAAGGGAGGAAGGTTTATCTGTTTAGCAAGAGTAATAGAAGGCACATTTCAGACTACCTAACAGATCAAAACGAAAATTTCTGTTCCGACACTGACAATGTTGAGTGTTTATGGAAAAAGTTCAAGGCAATCGTAAAATGCGTTTTAGACAGGTACGTGCCGAGTAAAACTGTGAGGGACGGGAAAAACCCGCCGTGGTACAACAACAAAGTTAGGAAACTACTGCGAAAGCAAAGAGAGCTCCACTCCAAGTTTAAACGCAGCCAAAACCTCTCAGACAAACTGAAGCTAAACGATGTCAAAGTTAGCGTAAGGAGGGCTATGCGTGAAGCGTTCATTGAATTCGAAAGTAAAATTCTATGTACCGACTTGACAGAAAATCCTAGGAAGTTCTGGTCTTACGTTAAATCAGTAAGTGGCTCGAAACAGCATATCCAGACACTACGGGATGATGATGGCATTGAAACAGAGGATGACACGCGTAAAGCTGAAATACTAAACACCTTTTTCCAAAGCTGTTTCACAGAGGAAGACCGCACTGCAGTTCCTTCTCTAAATCCTCGCACAAACGAAAACATGGCTGACATCGAAATAAGTGTCCAAGGAATAGAAAAGCAACTGGAATCACTCAATAGAGGAAAGTCCACTGGACCTGACGGGATACCAATTCGATTCTACACAGAGTACGCGAAAGAACTTGCCCCCCTTCTAACAGCCGTGTACCGCAAGTCTCTAGAGGAACGGAGGGTTCCAAATGATTGGAAAAGAGCACAGATAGTCCCAGTCTTCAAGAAGGGTCGTCGAGCAGATGCGCAAAACTATAGACCTATATCTCTTACGTCGATCTCTTGTAGAATTTTAGAACATGTTTTTTGCTCGCGTATCATGTCATTTCTGGAAACCCAGAATCTACTATGTAGGAATCAACATGGATTCCGGAAACAGCGATCGTGTGAGACCCAACTCGCCTTATTTGTTCATGAGACCCAGAAAATATTAGATACAGGCTCCCAGGTAGATGCTATTTTTCTTGACTTCCGGAAGGCGTTCGATACAGTTCCGCACTGTCGCCTGATAAACAAAGTAAGAGCCTACGGAATATCAGACCAGCTGTGTGGCTGGATTGAAGAGTTTTTAGCAAACAGAACACAGCATGTTGTTATCAATGGAGAGACGTCTACAGACGTTAAAGTAACCTCTGGCGTGCCACAGGGGAGTGTTATGGGACCATTGCTTTTCACAATATATATAAATGACTTAGTAGATAGTGTCGGAAGTTCCATGCGGCTTTTCGCGGATGATGCTGTAGTATACAGAGAAGTTGCTGCATTAGAAAATTGTAGCGAAATACAGGAAGATCTGCAGCGGATAGGCACTTGGTGCAGGGAGTGGCAACTGACCCTAAACATAGACAAATGTAATGTATTGCGAATACATAGAAAGAAGGATCCTTTATTGTATGATTATATGATAGCGGAACAAACACTGGTAGCAGTTACTTCTGTAAAATATCTGGGAGTATGCGTACGGAACGATTTGAAGTGGAATGATCATATAAAACTAATTGTTGGTAAGGCGGGTACCAGGTTGAGATTCATTGGGAGAGTGCTTAGAAAATGTAGTCCATCAACAAAGGAGGTGGCTTACAAAACACTCGTTCGACCTATACTTGAGTATTGCTCATCAGTGTGGGATCCGTACCAGGTCGGGTTGACGGAGGAGATAGAGAAGATCCAAAGAAGAGCGGCGCGTTTTGTCACTGGGTTATTTGGTAACCGTGATAGCGTTACGGAGATGTTTAATAAACTCAAGTGGCAGACTCTGCAAGAGAGGCGCTCTGCATCGCGGTGTAGCTTGCTCGCCAGGTTTCGAGAGGGTGCGTTTCTGGATGAGGTATCGAATATATTGCTTCCCCCTACTTATACCTCCCGAGGAGATCACGAATGTAAAATTAGAGAGATTAGAGCGCGCACGGAGGCTTTCAGACAGTCGTTCTTCCCGCGAACCATACGCGACTGGAACAGGAAAGGGAGGTAATGACAGTGGCACGTAAAGTGCCCTCCGCCACACACCGTTGGGTGGCTTGCGGAGTATCAATGTAGATGTAGATGTAGATGTAGTTGTTCTTAACATCTCCTTCAATCGATAAGCTTAATAATATCCAGAAAACATTTTAAAAGCATTGAAAGACTATGAAACACGTACTCCAGCTCTAAGGAGTTCCAAAAATATAACAATTCACTACAAAAGTGGCTGAGATATCGATAGTAGTATTTAAACAATTAGACCCAGTACAACCATCAACTCTGTTCACAAAGATCGGTCCTAATTACACAACTGTATGCATACCGCTGCATAAGAACGGTTTAAAATCGCAAAAACTAACTATATAACTCACCTTATCATGCTTTAATTACACAGCTATATGCATAGCACTGCACAAGAACCGCATTACTACGCAAAAAACCGACAGCTAGTCTTATCCTGTTTGGGGAAAAAATTATACCACTCGTAACCAGCGACAGAAACTCTCAGACTCTACCCTACACCTACAAGCTAGGGGAAAAACGTTCAACTCACTAGATCCTGCTATTCGACAGAGATGAGTTTAAAAAAGCCTATTAGCACCAAGCATATACCATCTATCACTTTTTGACGTCAGAGTTCACTACACACACCTAATAAAAAATCGCTCTAACCGAAGCCAGTGGGAGATCCTCGTCCTAAAAGATTGCCTTCTCATCCATATGCAATCACGAACTACGAGATCGAGCTACTACGCTAACAGTATCATGGGATCTGCCACGCCAAAATGCCTCACCGCGAAAGCCCCGCTTTCCCTCCAAATGTATCCTGTTCCTCTAAAAGTGTACTGACCCTAATGGCCACGAAGCACTGCTGTCACAACCGCACACCGCCTCACGTTCACAGACTTTCCTTTTACGTCACGTAGTACGCTCGAGCAGGGGTGGACAAGAGCCACCGTTCAGTGTTCGATTATTATTTATTTAACGTTAACTTCGCTCCTATAATAAATCAAAACATTTCCGATCACAGTAAATGTCCTATTTTTCACAAAAATAGACAAAGTCCAGTTTAATGAGCAAAAATCTATATAGTTTTTCACGTTCGACTTAGAAACGTATCACTTATGCGAACACATTTACGTCTGAACCGATATTTCCACTCACAATACCGATTTCTGTGATTTCGCAGATTCCAAATCATGCCCTATAATTTACAAAGTCAAAGAAACGTCTTTCTCGTATCTAGACAACCGGCAAACGTGTCTTCCACCTGCTAGATGCACGCACCACAGTCGACCTCCTCTCAACTAAATAAATAAGTCAAATGCGAAGAAGCACTCGACCGAACAATTTACATGATAACGGAATAATGACCCAGCACAAACACACGTCGCCGGCCGCGGTGGTCTCGCGGTTAAGGCGCTCAGTCCGGAACCGCGCGACTGCTACGGTCGCAGGTTCGAATCCTGCCTCGGGCATGGATGTGTGTGATGTCCTTAGGTTAGTTAGGTTTAAGTAGTTCTAAGTTCTAGGGGACTGATGACCACAGATGTTAAGTCCCATAGTGCTCAGAGCCATTTGAACCAAACACACCTCCATATTCAATCTTGTCAAATACCCACTTGATCACGAAAGCTGTCCAACACATACTAAGTATTAGTTCGCTATTCGCTCGTCTAGACGACTACATGGTTAAGTCAAATACATTCCCGCATTGCAACAGCCGTCTCCAATTGGATGGCCTCCCACTGTTAGCGGGAAACTCGAATCATTCCCACCACAGGCCCAACATAGACAGCATCATCCTACCAAATCGAACACATACATTTGATCGCTATACTTACAACCGAATGACATTCAACAATGAGCGAAGTAGCCGAAATACACCCTGCTTACGGTTCTGGAAATAGAAATATCTGTACCATTCTTATCACTTGACATACTCTCTCCTTTGCTATCATAGTATTCCACATCAAATCCAAGCCTTCCTTACCACTGAACAGAGTATCCGAAATACACCCTGCTTACGGCTCTGGAAATAGAAATATCTGTACCATTCTTATCACTTGACATACTATCCCCTTTGCTATCATAGTATTCCACATCAAATCCAAGCCTTCCTTACCACTGAACAGAGTCATCTCCTTTACACATCTCAGATCACAACGCATACTTTATAAACCAGATGCACCCAATTTCGAAAATTATTCTGCTAAGGAACGTGTTATGAAACCTGTATTTTCAACCCCCTCAAGCCACTGCGGCTAGATATTTATCCAGCATTTGTAAAGCATTCTCTCTCTATGCCATATCAGAGGTTCCGTGATAGGCTATAGGCTATAGGCGATGCTTGGTTGAGAAGGATCACAAACAGTGGATGATGCAGTAAGAAATGTACACTACCTTTTCAGATCTCTACTTCTACGCTATCCGCTAGAAATGCAGTATCCGATTTTGAATCAAGTGCTCGCATCCAAGCACTTATCTGCGTAGAATCCTATGGAGAAGTCCTTTATTACAGCCACTAATGAATCATATTTCTAGCACTCTCATATCTCGGAACGACTCACCTTTCTCGAGCCGATCTGCTACAGTAAAATTCCAACCTCGTTTTAGTTAGCCCCCACGCAACTCCTGCCATTTCTCCAGCTTTACGAATCTGATCGTTCCAATTTAAATGGCAACTGAGTAGGAGTCAGGGGAAAATATATCTACCACCTTCTGCAACCCATGTAGAAACAGGCTAAGCTGCGTTACTGCGATACTGTTAGATAACGATGTTTTCGTAAATAAACACGTCATAAGGGCATCCAAGAACACCGTTTAAACTAATATAGCTTCCTCCTTGCATCACTTAGAGATTACAGGATATAGAATAGGGAATTTGACTGTTTTCTGGTTAATTATGCTATGTTATGCTCAAAACATGCTTTTTTCCTTCTTGAATTTCATTATCTGTTATAAAAACGCAAATGAATTTCAAATCTTTTGAAAGTCCGCTAAAATGCTCCGTTCGAGTCATGTGATGCCTGTGATGTCACTGGTTAGCTTCCTCTCACAAAACGAATTCACAGTGATGTCTTCTTTTCTAATTTACGTTTCGTAAAATGGATTACAAATTGTATGTAGTACCACACGGTACAAATACATCCATAACAACTCTTGAAAAATTGTTTATGAGTGTTTCAGAGAATGAGATAGTGAGTAAAAGTTGATTGCACTGTACCAGTAAAATGCCACCACGTCAATGCCCAAGTTCCCTTACTTAATTAAAAATGTCTTGGACTCTGGAGTTAACATTAATTTACCTCCGAGATACGCTTCCCATTGTTACAAAGAAGGGTAGCATTAGTCGATGAAATCAAACTCTTTGTAAAAATTATCGTTACACCAGCTACATTGCACACCATTGGTAGCTCGGTTGATAGGGTAGTGGACTGTCGAATATGAAAAGATGATATTAGTAGGTCCCTGGTTCAAATCTTTTAACTTCTTTATAAAACAAATGGACAGTACTTTCATATGAAAACCAAGTCACAATTACAGAACTTCACCTCACCGAATAGAAACATATTATTAAGTTTAAACACAATTTTATTTATTAAACAGGTCAATAGTACTTTCATGTGAAAACCAAACCACGATAACATTACCGCACCGATTAGAAACATACTATTGTGTTTCCCTTGGCGCTTACATACACTTACATTTGCAATAGCTGCTCTCTCTCTCTCTCTCTCTCTCTCTCTCTCTCTCTCACACACACACACACACACACACACACACACACACACGCCATGTTCAAAAAGATATTTTCTAGTTAATGTGACCACACACATTTTACTTTATTAGAAAAAACGTTTTTTTATCTTCATACTGTCCAACTAGGATCCTTATGTTTAAGCCTTTGAAGTTCCATCATGTTAAATAAGATGTAGTTAAGTCTGCTTCAGACACTAACGTTAGTTTACACTCACAAACAGCACACCCCTTACGTTTGTGTTACCTGCATGTTGCACATGCCTTATATCTCTGAGCATACAAAACCTCGTCGTCCTAAGCCTCGTTGTACTGCGGGAGCAAAAAAGGTAATTGTTTACAAGCAAAGTAGATGCTTTTGTCTACACTTGTCCATTTCTCAGACTAAGATTAATGTGAAGCTATATACTATAATACCACCATCGAAACAACTGTTACAATGAGTTCTTGCTAACTGTATTTTCACATTTCGTGTAAATTTTTATAAATTGATGACCCTTCCAGGATTCGAACCAGCGTTCTTCTAAGGTTACATGCTCCAGCCATTGCGCCACAGAGCCCGTACCTCTGACCCCAACTCTGCTGAGTTTCTTGTAGAGCGAAAGTCAGCACTAAGATCTGCCAAGAACAGTTATGCTGTGCCTTGGGGGTTGGGTCGTATTTCATGACTAATAGTTGACAATCTAGATATAAGATACGGACCCGTTTTGCAAAAGTTCTAAAATTCCTTAGTTTTGAGCGGATTTAACTATGTTGCAGGGAGCAGGAAACAGAATGTCCGTCCCTATACACATCGCCGCTCTGTATGAATGGGGCATAAACACATCTATTTTCGCCAGGTTTCCATTCTCAGCGTTCCCTTTGTAACATCATAGATTAAGGGTCGACCTGCGACAGCAATCGCACAACTTTCGTACGGGCAGCTAGACGCAGCCGCGAGCGCTAAGAATGCATTGCGATCACAGGCGCGCGTGTTGCGTGCGCCACGAGCGCAACCGTATATTAGTGCCGACGGAGTTCGGCCAGCTCTAATTTTGTTGGCATCTCATTTTTGCCTATTCTCTTATTTGCTTAGTTGCTTAGCTCTTATTCGTTTATGGCTCATGTTATTGTGCTCTCTTTCAGCCATTCTGATTGGCATTTTACTTTTGCACATTTCTCATTTTGCTAATAATATGCTCCTTAGCTTTTTACAGTTGAATTGATTAACATAGTCTCATGTACTGTTTGTTCATTTCAGCCTGTTCATATTTTTATGTTCTTTAAATACTGTAATAATTATTGGAAGCATTTCTTCCCTTAAACTTGTGTAAAGTATTCTCGATGTAGGATTTGTTCTATGACACAGGTGTAAGGTTTTGAATATGAATTATATACGAAACTGTGCTTTAAAAGTAATTTATTTTTTCAGTTTGTACCACATCAGACGACAATTTTGTGATATGAGGGAGAAATTTGAGGGGTGAACCCATGGAAATAGTTTTAAGTGATCCCCTTTAAAAATAAAAATTTGTGTGACACTGAAGGACGTGACACTATAGGTAACGTCACACTGGAGGCACCGGAGGGATTTCGCTTAAGCCTATTTCTAAAGTAAGTTCACAATTTATTCATCAAAATAGGAGTTATATGTATATTTCTACTTTCTGGTAAAAACTGGCATTCTGCTAATCTATGTCCGTTTTCTTTTTCATGTAAACGAGTGTATGAGCAATTGTAATTAAAATGGATTCTTCAAAATCGGCGGTTCAGTTGGTTAAACGAGGTATTTGGTGAGCAACATACTTTATTTTGTCCTAGTGGTTTATTTACCTGTGCAATACCCAAGTGCAGTGAATAGTTTGCAACCGATACTTAGTGAACAATTTTCCTTTCCTACGGTATGTAGCGTAGCGGGTAGTACTGTAGATAAGTGGAACCACGGCCAAGTGTAATCGAAACAGGCCGCCGCGTAAGCGTGAGGGACATACGTCCCTGAATATTTATCCGTATTTCGTGTGACGTCTGGCCTAAGATTTGAAATTTACGTGCGTAATCATGAATTTAAAGGAAGTAGGTGAAGTACAATTGGAGACTAGTGAGAATGAGGAATTAGAAGTCGCCGAAAATCTTTCCAGTATACAAAAGCAACTACGAATCATGTCGAGTACCAGGAAGCCGTATCGATACGAGTAGATGACATACATATACGAGTAGATGACATACATAAAAGTCAGGAATCAGTGTCGGCACAAGTAGGCGAAATGTCTCGTAAGATGGGCAAATTTTTCAAAATCAAAACACAAATGGCTCAAGAAATAATAAATCTCAGACGCGAACACGAGGACGCGGTCGGAGACTTAAATTCGGATGTAAAACAGTTAAAAGGAAATCAAGGCGCTCTCGGGGTCATAGTAAATAAATTGTCTACGACACTCGACGAATTGTCATTAAAGCATACGGAAATATCTGTAGAAATAGATTGTCGGGTAAAGCAAGCCGTAAATTCCATTTCAAAAGAACAAGAAAGACAACTACTCACATTTCTGAAGTAAAAATGCAAATTACTCAGGAATTATCTCAATGGTGAAGGGGAGTAAATGAGCAATTAAACAAATTTAGTAATGAGCTTACCGATATTAAAGAGGTAGTCAAGAGTGATGTTTCCACGCCGACACGTGGAGAGAACGTAGTAGATGCTAGTACACAAAAGCGGGGGCAAGCCACCGAAGTAAATTCTAAGGGAACCCGGGATCAGGAATCATATTCATTAACGGGGGCTACGACACCTTATGTAAATGTCATTATGGAGGAAAACATTATCAAACACAGAAGGGGTCAGTCATTCTCACCTGACATGAGTGGGGTGCATCCAGTAGTAATTATATACTGGACCTTTCTTAATAGAGAATATACCCCATCCCGGCGTGTATCTATTAGTGTATCCCGGTATCCTTAAACAAAAGGGACTATATCCTTATCAAGACATTAAAAAGTATATAGATTTTTTAAAAAAAACAGAACATCGTATGTTGCTACTAATAAATTTGCTTTTTCACTGTTTTATTCAAAATTTTCAGCTAAACACGTTAACTGTCTAAAGATGTTTCCTACACTCGTAATAAAAAAATTTTTTTGACGTACAACACCTAAAAATTGATTATATTGTGTGATATGTGAGAGTACAGGAAGTTATAACGAAATAATGTAGTATCGAGGTAGCACATTTTGTATATAAAATGTAAGTGTGTCAAGTAGAATTTTGTAAAGATGCTTCTGGTAAAATATTGATAAAACAAATATTTCTAATGCAAAGGGATGAGGATAATGTAGTGTAAGGAACAACATAATTTTTTTCTTTAAAATAAATACTAAATAAACATAAGACCAACTGTAAAATTGTTCCTAATATAACAGGACAATTAGGTCACAAATAGTGGAAACATAGCATGAGACAAAATCTTACGAGAGTTATGGTTCTCTATATGCACATCAATACAAGAAATGACTCGGAAGAGTCAAGTCCTTTCAACTAGTAATTCACGAAAGATAAGTTACTTGCACTCATTCAGGAATACTTTTCTCTCCTTTTTTTTTCTTCTTTTGATAGATATGAATATGTACTATTTTGTATATATATCGTTTGAGACTACAATAAAAGATGCAAAAAAAAAAAAAAAAAAAAAAAAAAAAAAAGAAATGGAGTCGTGTGAATATAATCTTGACTACAAGAACGATATTGACAATAGCTAATAGTTTTGTGAAGATAAGCAAAACAACACGATAACAGTCGCACCAAATTCGTAGCGCCTATAATTGGTAGTACTTACATTCTGAGTAGTCATAAGTCCAGAAAGGGCAAAGAAACAAGGAAATACGAGGTCCGGCTAGAAAAAAACCGGACTGATGCTGGAAAAAACATTTATTTACAATTATTTACAATTTCATGTTATCTCCTTCAATGTACTCTCCTCCTCGGTCTCTACACCGCTCCATACGAATTTTCCACTGTTCATAGCAATGGTGCAGATCATTTTCGGTAAGTCCATACATTACTTCCGTCACTTTTTCTTTTACTGCTTCAACAGTCTCAAATCTAGTTCCTTTCAAAGCTGACTTGACTTTAGGGAAAAGAAAAAAGTCACAAGGGGCCAAATCAGGTGAGTAGGGTGGATGATCTAAGATGGGAATGTTGTGTTTTGCCAAAAACGTCTTCACTGACAACGCACTGTGAGCTGGGACATTGTCTTGGTGAAGGATCCATGACTTTTTTCTCCACAAATCGTTCCGTTTTCTCCGTACTCGCTCACGTAGGGTAGCCAGGGCGCTAATGTAGTAATGCTGATTCACTGTTTGTCCCTCTGGTACCCAATCAATGTGCACAATCCCTTTGATGTCAAAAAAAACAATCATCATTGCCTTGAATTTCGATTTTGACATTCGTGCTTTTTTTGTCGTGGAGAACCAGGAGTTTTCCAATGCATCGATTTTGTAAGAAGGTGGGATCACTTTCAATGTTTTCCAGGATGTCAGAACAAATCATTCTTCGGCGTTCCTTCTGTTCAATTGTGAGACACTTTGGAACCATTTTTGAACACACTTTGTTCATGTTGAAACTTTCATGAAGATTCTGCCTAACACTTTCTTTGTCAACTCCTGTTAACTCAGACACTGCTTTGATTGTTAAACGGCGATCTTGTCGAACAAGTTTACCGATTTTTTCAATGTTTGCATCAGTTTTTGCTGACAATGGTCTGCCAGTGCGAGTGTCATCACTGGTGTCTTCGCGGCCATCTTTAAATCGTTTAAACCACTCAAACACTTGTGTTCGCGATAAACAATCAACGCCGTACACTTGTTGTAACATTACAAACGTTTCACTTGCAGATTTTCCTAGTTTGAAACAAAATTTGATGTTAACACGCTGTTCTTTCTGTACACTCAACATTTTCCGACGCACAGACAAAACGTCAACTACTTAAAACAGACGCCACGGGCAGACTGAGTGCAGGAGGCAGATGAAACTCGAGCAGTAGGCGGAGCGAGAGTCACGTGACAGGCCACGCGACTTTCAGCCTTATTGCATTCGTTTTGTTGTTTCACCAGTACTAGTCCGGTTTTCTTCTAGCCACACCTCGTATGTATAATGTACATAAAATGCAAAAATTGTTTTTATGTTTTTATGTCTAAATAAAAGAAAGTACCTTAGTCATAGGACAGGTAAAAGATGTACCCTATCAACAATGAGTGATACACCATTGCTTGACCTGAGGACCTTAACAAAAAGGGCAATATTCAAAATTTCTAGGTGCTATTGGACTACTTCTTTCACCACACTCAAACTATGTTAATAACCAGTAAATTGGAAAGGATAAGGACATACAAACGTTACCTTGCATATTTGAAATATATGTGTGTTGAACATCATCACTCGAAGGACTCGTATAATTTGGGGTTTTTCGAGCCAACCTGACATATATTCTTCTTGAAAAATAACTTCTCGGTGCAAAAGGTTGGATAGATATATGTGTGTGTGCTATATATTTCTATACACATTTTTAAAGTAGTACTTTCGAAGTTACTGAAGTACACTACAGAAAAATTTCATCTACATAAACGATTTCCAGACGTTTCCATGTACAGTGGATGTCACAATGTATATACAATGAATTTTCAAACAGTGTAAATGCCTGTTAATCATTACAGCTATTTTAGTTAAATAAAACCTGTATAATAATTAAATATTTACACCAAAGCATCAATTGAAATATTGTACAATACCTTCTATTCAATAGATGTAGAAGAATATATAATAAAATGTTTTGTATTACTGTCGTCATACTTTTTAAATATGACTAAAATGTTTTGTATTTATATCATTATATGCGATAATCAATGATTATATTGTAAACCACTGAATGAAAAGGTGGTAGAAAAAGGGTTAGTATTTTGAAAATTTAAAGCAAAATTTTGCGATCAGAGTAAACTGACAAAATGTGTCAGGCATTTAATAAATTAACCGCCTTCCACATTGGGGGCCATGTAACGTATTACATTAAGGGTCGACCTGCGACAGCAATCGCACAACTTTCGTACGGGCCGCTAGACGCCGCCGCGAGCGCTAAGAGTGCATTGCGATCGGAGGCGCGCGTGTGCGTACGGGCCACGAGGTGCCGCCACGGGCGCAACCGTATACAAAAGTGCCGACGGAGTTCGGCCAGCTCTCATTTTGTTGGCATCTCATTTTTGCCTATTCTCTTATTTGCTTAGTTGCTTAGCTCTTATTCGTTTATGGTCATGTTATTGTGCTCTCTTTCAGCCATTCTGATGGTTTTGATTTACTCCCAATTGAGAAGTGCTCATTTTGGCATTTCACATTTGCATATTTCTCCTTTTACTAATAATAAGCTCCTTAGCTTTTTACAGTTGACTTGATTAACATAGTCTCATGTACTGTTCGTTCATTTCAGCCTGTTCATATTTTGATGTTCTTTAAATACTATAATAATTATCGGAACCATTTCTTCCCTTAAACTTGTGCAAAGTATTCTCGATGTAGGATTTGTTCTATGACACAGGTGTAAGGTTTTGAATATGAATTATACACGAAACTGTGCTTTAAAGGGAATTTGTTTTTTCAGTTTGTACCAGATCAGACGACAATTTTGTGATATGAGGGAGAAATTTGAGGGGCGAACCCATGGAAATAGTCTTAAGTGATCCCCTTTAAAAATAAAAATTTGTGTGTCACTGAAGGACGTGGCACTATAGGCAACGAATATATATATATTATACGTCACACCTTCCATTGTTACTTAAAAGTTGTAAATGCGTTTTCCATCGCTAAAGAGCTAAATTATTTGCAGAAAAAGTACGTAGAAACCTAATAATTACGGCTAACACTCCTATAACACACGTATAGTTTCGTCTTACTCCTAGCCTGTGACGTCACCTGAGCGTCAGCCAATAAGAGAGCGTTTTCGATCACGTGATCAAGTCTTGATATTTTATGATTTTTAAGCTTTAATTACATAAAAATAATACATATTTTATGAGAATTTTTACCGTAAATGCAATTTGAATCTTATAAGCACTCTGAATAAGAACAATTTCAACCACATTTTTAACATAGGAAAAGAGCCTACTGCGCTTTCCAGAGATGGCGCTGATACTGCTTCCGCGAGGGCCATCAGTTACCAGACATTTGCGGCAGAACAGGTAGTAAGAAATCACGACTCACTAACATAATCTAAGCAAGTCGTATTGTACGCCTCTTATTTTCTACGGTTTTCCTAAACAAAATGAGACGCTTCTGGAAGCTTAGTAAAAAGGGGAGGGGTGAGTGAGGGATCTGACAATTGTCATCGATTCCGTGGGAATGATGATATCATTTGGATAACTTAGTGGTGGATGCAATTGAAATTCTTTGGGTGGGAAGAAATCTTATCGCATTTGAATACGACGGAAGGAAGTATTTATTGCAAATTTGTGTTAAGGCTAGGAAGTGCAGTTTCGACAGCAAGTACAACGGAAAAGGAAGCGAGACGCGAACAATAAAGTTAAAAAGTCAGTGAAATTTGTGATTCGCGGGCAGCAACATTAAAACTGTGCGTGTCACGGAGAGCGAAAGGTGCGTCTCAAATCGTAAGAAGTTGGCGTAGTGACAAATACATATCGCGTCCAAGGATTACGAACGTAACGAACGATCGTCGAGAAGACATCGAATGAGAGAAGAGAGAAGACAGCCGCAGAAGACGTTGCGGGGCCAGCCACGCGTCAGAAGACATCGTAGCCAGCTGGGATCGCGCGGGAAGCAGCAAAGCTCAGCGCAACGGGACAGAATGGCGGTGGAGGCGCACGAGCGTAGGTGTGAAGTACGGCGCACGGCGAGAAACCGGAGCGTTACTTTGACCATAGAGCACTGAAACCTAATTAAAGTAAGTTAAGATTCACTTGGAATGTATTAGAAAATTGTGTAGTGTGAATATAATGTTGCTTACAAGGGAACCTCCCCATCGCATCCCCCTCACATTTAGTTATAATTTGGCACAGTGGATAGGCCTTGAAAAACTGAACACAGATCAATCGAGAAAACAGGAAGAAGTTCTGTGGAACTATGAAAAAATAAGCAAAATATACAAACTGAGTAGTCCATACGCAAGATAGACAACATCAAGGACAGTGTGAGCTAAGGAGCGCCGTGGTCCCGTGGATAGCGTGAGCAGCTGCGGAGCGAGAAATCCATGGTTCAAGTCTTCCCACGAGTGAAAAGTTTACTTATTTTATTTTTGCAAAGTTGTGATCTGCCGTTCGTTCATTGACGTCTCTGTTCACTGTAACAAGTTTAGTGTCTGTGTTTTGCGACCGCACCGCAAAACCGTGCGATTAGTAGACGAAAGGACATGCCTCTTCAATGGGAACCGAAAACATTCGATCCAGGAAAACACGTCTGATATATTCTATACGACACTGGTGACGGCATGTGCGTCACATGACAGGAATATGTTGTCGACCCACCTAACTTGCACACCTGGCGAATGGGTAAAACGATTCTTCTACCTTGCCCGATTTAGGTTTTCTTGTGGATGTGATAATTACTCCCAAAAAAGTGATGAAAACATAAGAGTGTGTCACATAAACTGCAACAAAAGAATGCAACAGTTTCACAGTAGCACAGTTTTCTCTGTGCTCTGTCAAAACATATGTTCTTAACGTTTTCAAATCTTTCCGCGTGTAGACCGTCAAATCCTGCATATGTCCAAGCAAATCTGAACATGTCCTGGAATTTTGGAGAGCGAAGTTGATTATGTATGAGTTCCTGAACTCTGATAATTGTCTGAAAATAAAAATTTAAACTTCTCACTCGAGCAAAGACTTGAACCGAGGACCTCTCGTTCCGCAGCTGCTCACGCTAACCACGGGTCCACGGCGCTCTTGATTTCACATTATCCTTATATGGCCTATGTTCCCCATGGACTACTCAGTTTGTATATTTTGCTTATTTTTTCATAGTTCCATACAACTTCTTCCTGTTTTCTCGGTTGATCTGTGTTCAGTTTTTCAAGGCCTATCCACTATGCCAACTTATAACTAAATCTGAGGGGGGTGCGATGGGGAGGTTCCCTTGTTAGAAGCGGTAAAGTAAGTCAAATTGTTAAAATGGATAACTTACATGAAAGTGCAGAGCAAAACCTGTTTCAAAAAGAAACATATTTATTAGAAGATAGCGATCTGTTTCCACTTGCAAAGTCTGAGGAAGGATCGGCAGTTAAAATGAGTGATAACAGAAGTAAACCGGGAGTAGGAAATGTTTTTAAAGACTTCAGAATCAGCAGAAATCACGGCTAAGCAAACACCCAGGTGGCTGTTAGAAATTCTATGACCCCACGAGATGAAGTTAATAAGAATAAGGTCACATAATATACAAAAATGTTTGTAGTTCTAATGAACAAAATTGAAGTAACTGTTACAAAAAATGGTGCAAATGGCTCCGAGCACTATGGCACTCAACACCTTAGGTCATAAGTCCCCTAGAACTTAGAACTACTTAAACCTAACTAACCTAAGGACACCACACACACCCATGCCCGAGTCAGGATTCGAACCTGCGACCGTAGCAGTCCCGCGGTTCCGGACTGCAGCGCCAGTAACTGTTAGAAACGCTAACCAAGAGTGAAAAGCGAAGATAGGGAAAACTGCTAATAACCAACAGCCAATGAAAGTCATTCAGGAAACTAACGAAAAATACATTGATAAATTGGAGGAATGTATCAGGGAGATTGACAAAAGATTGACAGAAGAGGATGAGGGAATAAGGGATGTAATAGAGAAACAGAGGGCAGTAGCTAAAGGTTTGTTAGACCGAATAACTTCTGGAGAAAACAAGGCATAAGGTGGAAATCAAAGAATAGTGGGAACGGAAACAGTAATAAGAAATGTTCCCACAAATGAAAATGAAAGATACGATAACTGTTTTTCCAATAAAGGAATAGGTGGGAACTGAAGGGGCTCACGTTTTCGTAGAAGTAAACAAAATAATGACTGCGACAGAGAAAACATTGACGTTCATTTACATTTTTATGACTGTGAGTAAAATCACGATTTTGACAGAGAGGACCTTTTTTGGAGCTCAATATTTCATAATAACAGAAGTAATAATAATGCCTACATCTACGTCTACATGGGTACTCTGCAAATCACATTTAAGTGCCTGACATAGGGTTCATCGGCCTACCTTCATAACAATTCTCTATTATTCGAATCTCGTACAGCGTGCGGGGCGCGGATAAAACGCTCACGTATATCTTTCCCCGCGAGCTCTGATTTCCCCTATTTTATTATGATGGCTGTTTCTCCCTATGTAGGTCGGCGTCAACAAAATATTTTCGCATTAGGAGGAGAAGTATGGTGATTGAAATTTAGTCAGAAGATTCCGCCGCAACGAAAAATGCCTTTGTTTGAGTGATGTCCATCCCAAATCCTGTATCATTTCAGTGACACTCTCCCCAATTTCGCGATAATACAAAACATTCTGCCCTTCTTTGAACTTTCTCGATGTATTTCGTCAATGCTATCTGATAAGGATCCCATACCGCGCATCATTATTCTAAAAGATGACGGACAAACGTAGTGTAGGCAGTCTCTTGAGTAGATTTGGTACATTTTCTAAGTGTCCTGCCAATAAAACGCAGTCTTTGGTTAGCCTTCCCCACAATAATTACTATGCGCTCGTTCCAATTTAAGGTGTTCGTAATTGTAATTCCTAGATATTTGGTTGAATTTACGGCCTATACATTTGACTGATTTATCGTGTAATTGAAGTTTAACAGATTCCTTTTAGCACTCATGTGGATGACCTCACAGTTTTCGTTATTTAGGGTCAATTGCCAATTTTTGCACCTTGCAGATATCTTTTCTAAATCGTTTTGCAATTTGTTTTGATCTTCTGATGAATTTACTAGTCGATAAACGACATCATCATCTGCAAGAAACCTAAGACGGCTGCTCAGAATGCCTCCTAAATCGTTTATGTAGATAAGGAACAACAAAGGGCCTATAACACGACCTTGAGGAATGCCAGGAATCACTTCTGTTCTACTCGATGACTTTCCGTCAATTAGTACGAACTGTGACCTCTCTGACAGGGAATCACGAATCCAGTCAGGTAACTGAGGATATACTCTATAAGCACGCAATTTTATTACAGGCATCTTGTGTGGAAATCTAGAAGTACGGAAATTTAGAAATACGGAATCAATCTGAAATTCCTTGTCAATAGCACCCAACACTCTGTGTGGGTAAAGAGCTATCTGTATTTCACAATAACGATGCTTTCTAAATCCGTGTTGGCAGTGTATCAACAGACCGTTCTCTTCGATGTAATGCATAATGATCGAATACAATATATGTTCCAGAATCCTTTTGAATATCGACGTTAATGATAAAGGTGTGTAATTTAGTGGATTACTCTTCCTACCTTTCTTGGTGTGACCTGTGCAACTTCTCAGTCTTGGTTGCGGATCTTTCGACGAGCGAACAGTTGTATATGATTGTTAAGTATGGAGCTATTGTATCAGCATACTTTGAAAGGAACCTAACTGGTGTACAGTCTGGACCGGAGGACTTGTTTTTGATTAAGTGGTCAAGTCGAAGAAAATATGGATAATAGCAAAGAGTCAAGGAATGAGAATAAAGACTATTATTAATTTATTGTGAGGGTGGAAGTCGGTAGTATTGAAACAGTAGCGATCATTGCGGTAGCTAGTAAGTTATGTGCCACTGTAGGAGCAGGATCATGTTAGCGAATAATAGATAGAGAGAACGTACCAGTGTTACCAGTGCAGGCCTTCGAGGTCGTAGATACCTGTGAAAATGAGACATAGAGAAAAAGTAGTGAGAGTTAATGACATGTTCGTACCAGATCGAGGTATCAGTTTTATTATGGGGAAGAATCTATTGGTACACCATTAAGAAGTCGTCAGCTTTGAGAAGTGCAGAGGTAGTGTTGAGGTAAGTAGTATGGAGAATCCAATTAAATTTTCCGTTATTGATGTTTCTTATAGAGAAGCAATTAGGTGTTACTACGTGGCGATGATCAGTGAAGGTTTCCAATACGAATCCAGTAAATGTGAAATTAATGCAGGAAAGGAAAATAATAATCAGAACTTTAGTGAAATAAATCTAGTAAACTGTGAATGAGAGTTAAAGTAAAATCGTAAAAAGAACAGTGAAGAATTTGATTTTTAAGTGCCTGAATGTAATTCCAAATAGTAAAACCATGATGTGGAAAAGCGGTAATGTATATAATGCTATTGGCAGAATAAAAGTAATACGCAAAACTGTAAAAGGAGGGTTACATAATTTGTTTTCAAAGAAACAGAACGTAATTTCTAAATGTACAAGATTAAGATAAAACGACAACAACTCGTTCAATATTGAGGACAAGGTTAAAGACAAATTATGGGAAGTTTAACACCAGTGTATTATGAGCAGGGTACATGGCCAAAATCTAGTAGACGTGGCACATCCTGAATCGAAAGTAATAAGTGGAATATGTAATGCAGTCGATGTTAAGAGACACCGTAATAGTTAAGCGCAAGTCTGCTCGCCCTGACATGTTTGAATACGAGCTGCCGACGAGAACAACTCATTAGTAAACAAAAATATGAAATGCACTTGAAAGACCCAGATACAGGACGCGTAATTCACTGTACATAGTAGCACAGTGAGAATATAAGAATATTACGAAAAACAATAGTTTTAAAAATTTTGAGATAACGTGTGTTTAGTTTCATGTTCGAATACAATAGGCAGCAGGAGTTGAATGAGCTCCGAGGGAGTCAAAAGTCAGGCGTTTTGTGGTGCCGGCAAAGCATTTAAATGGCCCGGACAGTTGGAGAGGTACTAATAGCCTCTGAGTGCCGCGCCCGGCAGCTGACGCGGCCGGAGTATGAGAATGAATGAACGTAGGCGTAACGTAACCAGCAATGCCTCTCAATATGTCTGCTAGTAAACAAACAAGGTGAAAGGCATTGATCTCGAAGAATATAGATAAATGAACTTCATATGTATAATTGTTTTTATGTAGAGGACTTTATTTATGGTTAAATGACCAATTAAAAAAGTAATACATTCCAGCACAGAGAAAAAAAAATCCTGATTTGAGTAATATTTTCGTCCGTCACCCTGTCGTTCCATCTTAGTCTCTGGACGCCTCGGATGGAAAAGCAGTGCCAGTCATACGGTACACCTCTTACATCATCTTCTCGGGTGGGGGATCTTACAGCGTCCATACTACCTTCGCAAGATGCCGCATAGCAGAGAATGACTCAGCGGGCAGTCGGCGTACTTTGGAGCTTCAGGATGTGGAAAAGGAGTGCATGATATACTACTTTTCTGACAAATCTGTATTAAATACATTGCCCGACAAATACTGAAGCATCTAGAAGCTTCGTTGGATGTCAATGTAACTTCATGCGTGTACACGCTTGTTCAGGATAGAAGTGGTCAGGACATAGGTCGGGGCATCAAAGTGGGTAGTTTTCACTAAGGAGAAGATTTGCTAAATAGAGAAAGTGTAATTCATGGTGCAGAATACAGGGTGGTCCATTGATCGTGACCGGGCCAAATATCTCACGAAATAAGCGTCAAACGAAAAAACTACAAAGAACGAAACTTGTCTACCTTGAAGGGGAAATCAGATGGCGCTATGGTTGGCCCGCTAAATGGCGCTGCCTTAGGTCACATATTCGTGTAGTACGTAAAGAAATATGAATGTTTTAGTTCCAACGTTCTGCATGGTGTCAGTTTGTTCTAACTCGTGTCTCCCTTCCACTTTCGCGCAACGACGCTCTGAGCGTGTTTTTTAGGGAATTGACTAGTTTGAACCTGGGACCTGTTGTTGGTAAGGAGACAGCATACCACACATGACATGTAGAGTTCAGAAGAGTTCAGTGAGACTAGCGATGATATAACCAAATACTTAATGATTTCAGCGTCAGCTCCACTGCACTCCCTGTAAAAGAATCTTAATACTAACTAAATTTAGTGGATGGGGTTCAAGGCTTTCCTATTTTTAGTTAGCTGATAAAATAACGTCGAAAAAGCAGTTAAGTTTACCACTGGAAATTTTATTCTACTCACAAAACATTGTTTATAAATTGCACTATTGATAAAAGGAAATGTTTTAATACAGTATGATAAAAACCAACTGCGTTCAACAAAAATGTGAACGAATATTCCCTGAATGGGTTTCCAAGTTCTACAATGGATCGAAGGATGACCTATGCCATATCACATCTATAATCTAGGTTCAAATTAAGTTTCACAAAAGAGAAAACTATCAAAATGGTCTACAATGACCCTCAATTATCTTTAATTACTTATCTAACTTGTCGTAAATTACAGTGGCTGATGTGGCTTCTCAATAACTATATAACAGAAAAATCATCGCGTTTCAGATTTTTACTTCAAGTGGCAAATGTGAACACTGCGAGCTTTAATTGACGATCGACACTAGTATTAGGCAAAAAGGGGGTGTAACAGATGAAACTGCTGCAGTTCTGAGTGAAGCTTTATGCGCTGTTATGCGGCATCGTGTGCATCCATTACCTTGTCGGTGTTCGTCAGGGGGCGGCGGGCAGCACAGCTCCGCTCACCTCGCCGTCTCGGAAGCAACTCCCTCCTAACTTCTCCTTACTACAATTTACCGAAGTTGGTTTAAAAAAAAAAAACTATCTGGCTGTGTTTTCATCTGACCAGTCAGGATCTCAATGTTAACCTTAAGCTCCGCCTACAAAAATTCTGTCTATTCTTCAATGAGAAACGTTATACTTTTCGTGGACCGAGCGGGGTGGCGCAGTGGTTAGACACTGGACTCGCATTCGGGAGGACGACAGTTCAATCCCGCGTCCGGCCATCCTGATTTAGGTTTTCCGTGATTTCCCTAAATCACTCCAGGCAAATGCCGGGATGGTTCCTTTGAAAGGGCACGGCCGACTTCCTTCCCAATCCTTCCCTAATCCGATGAGACCGATGACCACGCTGTCTGGTCTCCTTTCCCAAACCAACCAACCAACTTTTCGTGGTAGGGCAATGTTTTTAAAGTTTGTAACCTAACAGAGACGCGAAAAAGTCTCACGCTAAAACCTGCAGCTGGAGTGGTCCTTTTAGTGTTATCGTAAGATCTATACTGTTCTTCTGGAGGCCTGTATCTTTTAACATGGGCTGGGGGGTGGTCCTGACGTAACAGAGACGCGAAGAAGTCTCACGCTAAAACTTGCGGCTGGGATGGCTCTTTTAGTGTTATCGTAAGATCTGTACTGTTCTTCTGGAGGGCTCTAGCTTTTAACATGGGCTGGGGGGTGGTCCTAGCCGTTAGCTGGCGACGTGGGTGTCCTTCCCTTATCGTAGGGCCTTCTATCTTAACACGGTTCTGCTCTCGGCTTCTGTTCTCGTTTCTCCCCTCGGAACTGCGTCTGTCTCACGGTGGGAAGGTGTGACATGCATTTAGGCATTCTTGTGTTAGTCTGTGGTATTCCATTTGCTCACACGTTACTCGTATTACTTTGGTTAATTTAATGTCACGATTTAGCTGGAGCTACGTGACATACTACCGGATTTGCTTATCATGTCAGGCTTTTCATGGAAGGTGTTGGATTTGCCTGACACCTTACATATCACCACCCTTCGAACTTAATTTTTGTACTGAAGTTAGGCAATGGTTGAATTGTTGTCCAAGCCAGTCAAAAATTATTCTGTTATCTAAATTTTGTTGCCTACTGTTCAGCCACATTATTCTGTTCTATGCTAGTTTGTATTACTAATTTATATTTTTATATTCTTCCACATTATTATCAAAAATATGTTTATATTGATAAGGGAAAAATATTTTTATTCTATAATAATTATTATTTTTTAATTATTTTCTTTCTTTATTTAATTGTGAAGTTTGTTTTTTAAGAATTTTGTTATCGAAAGTGAGGTGTCTTTCACATCGATTTTCTTAGATATATTGTTTTTGTAAATGAAGTAATTAAGCAAAATCTATTCCTAACACATTTTCTAAATATCAAGTACAAGTAAAATGTTTTTGTTTCTAGACACTTTATTTCAACATTGTTACACTAACAAATAAGAATTATTTCCAAGAATTGTTTTGACAAAGAAATATCCATACACAAGTATTGAGATATTATCCTAACAAATGGTACAAATGTTAAAAGAAATGTGAAAATATCCCACAAGATAATTTTTTATTCTTTGTTTTTATAAGGAGAAAATAAGTAAAATATAGTTATTCTTCTATTTTTATGAGGAGAAAATAAGTGGCATATAGTTTTAGTGTTTATTATGCCTTGCTTTTGTTCTTTATATACTGTCCATTTCAGAACTAATGACTTATTTTTATCGATAGTCTGTTTTTTACTTAAATCCATAGTCAATGACCGTTATTTTGTAGTTTATTAGCTGTCTGGTATGCTTAACTTATTTAGTTTTTCACACGTTTCTTTTGCACAATTCCTACATCACATAATTTGATTTCACACATTCACACAATCCTGTGAATGTTTAAGCATGAGGTTGGCGAATGTTTTTCGCACAAAGGTGATGGATTTGAGCGAGATGGATGTGGGCAAGTATTTGATGTACAGCTTCGTTCGTCGTTCCTTGTTGGCTTTGCAATTGTGTGTTGCTGTTGTGGAGGTCCCATAATGGAATGGAGCTGTGAGTGCAGAATCTCGTGGTTTACTGGCTTTGTATGCGTGAAAGTCATCGTTATGTGTCACTGAAAGCGGTCATTTTTCGTTGTAATACTTCGCAGACGACTAGTTTACAATAGGATAGGGATTTGGGAAGGTATGTCGTCTATTCTTCACCCATCTTCTTTCTTGGTCTCAATCTTGCAAATCTCCAATTTCTGTTCTTCCTGCTTTTTCTCTGCTTCTTACTTGCTTCTTGGTTCTTCTCTGGGCAGGATATGGAAATATTTATTGATAACTAGTCGCTTTGAAGTTCTCCTCTTAGTAACAGTTTGATAAATTGTTTGGGCATGTCATTTGTACCTTGTGGAAGTTTTCTTCAGTTTCGTGCATTAGCATGCTGTAGTGTGACTTTTACACTTTTCTTTTTTTTTTTGCCAGAGGTGGCTTGCCCAAGCGGTCTTCTCGTCGGGCTGTTTTTTGCTCGCTCCGCTGAGTCGGGCCGTTCGGAGACCCTTTTGGTGTTTGGTGTCCTGTCATGTCTCTGCAAGGTTCCGCCACTGTGTGGTTCCGTGTTCTGGCCCAGCAGGGTTCCGCAACCCTGTGTTTCAGCTTGGCAGCAGATTTATTTACTGCCCACTTCGGCTACAAGGGCCTTCTGTTGGTCTCGCTGTCCTTTCCCTTTTCTTGACGCTTCTGCCTTGTAGGAATCATGTTTTGCTAATTACGTCTTTTCCTTTCTTGATACTTCTCGCGTTGCAACTTGTGGGTCATTGCATCTCGTCCTTGCTGGAATTTTTACAATGGTTCTTACAAAAAGTTTTACTTATAATCATCTAACATATGTCTAGTACCTACATTGTTATATGCCTTCTTAAAAGCTTTACAAATTTAAGCGCCCTTTCCATGTTACAATTCTAAGATATTTTGAGTCTTAACGTCTACAAGAATCCTCAAATTCGTTTTTTATTTTTGTGTAGTGTTGTGGTGTATAGCATTTTAGTATTTCATGCTGTTAGACTATCTACACTTTATCCCTTCACCTTAATCTATGGTACTATTGGTGTTATTTTCGTATTTGTTTTTATTGAAACTACTTTCTTTTTCCCACCGTCCTCTCTCTTCATTCTTCTTTCTCCTGACGATCTTATCTGCAACATAATCTTGAAATATTGTGGTGATTATTTACCAGTAATAAAATTAATCTTCAAACTTTTTGATATGGCTCACATGGTGAAGTCCTAAGGTTTTGCCTGTTTTTGGGCTCATTAGTTCCACAGCATTATCATGGGCAATTCAGCTAATTACGACAGGTCCTTTGTATGCAGCGAAAAACTTATGTATTTTGTGTTTCTGTTTGCTCGAGAGATGGTGTGTTTTTACAAATACTTTTTGGCCTACTGAGAATGTTCTTTTAATTGCTGTTCTATCTCCTCTTTCTTTTCTTTTAATGGCTGCCTTTCTGATGTTGGAGAGTGCTGTTGCTATGACTTGTTTGTGCTGTCTACATGGTACAATAGGAAATCTAACATTTTCTCTGGTTATGTTTTGGGGCTCAATATTTTTAAGTACAGTAACTGGAGGTAGTAGTGTAGTGCTATGTGGAATTTCATTTATTACTTCCTGAAAATCTTTAAGGTAGTTGTGTCTTTTGCCTGCATATAATCGGCAGAAAGTGCCTATGTCCTTCATAGATCATTCTGCTGGATTTACGCTAGGTTTGTACTTAGATATGTAGATGGGTTTTATTTTGTGTTGTTTTAACGTGTTCTGCCATTGCACTGATTTGTATTGTGCGCCATTATCCGAAATTTGTCGTTCCACTCGACCTACTTGTCTGAGGAAATCTTGTCTAAATACTTTACATACCGTTTTAATGGTGTCAAGGTAACATATTTAGAAGTAAGTTCCAAAACAACAAATATGAAAATATATGCATTTTTTGTGCGTGGGAGGGGCCCCATCAAATCTGTTGCAGCTATTTGTTTTAATCTTTTAGGGATTATTGGAAACATAGGTGGCTTGGTTTGGAAAGTGACGTGTTTAGCCCTCATACATGTTTTGCATTTGACTAATACTGTTCTAATTCGTCTTTCCATAATAGGAAAATGGCTTGTTTGCTTTATTTTTAAAAAGCATTTCTTTGGTCCAAAGTGGCCATTACTTAAATGTGTATACCATATGTACTTATTAATTAGTTCATCTGGGATATAAATTAACCATTCATTCGTTGCAACATTTCGTCAAAAAAATAAAACATTGTTTTTTACGAGATAGTGCTGTCTAATGTCTGGAAAATCCTTACTTCTCCACTTGTGTTTGATTCCTAGTATTTCGGGATCCTTGTCCTGTTCTATGCCTACGTTTTTCAATGCTGTCGTAATGTAGTTTTCGAAAGGTACTTGTTTTATATAGTACATTGTAAACTGGTCTTCTGCTGCTTCCAAACCTATGTTATTGGATGCACCCTGTGGACATCGTGATAAAGCATCTGCTAACACATTCGCTGGTCCTGGTATGTGTGTAATAGTGAAGTCAAATTCTTGTAGTATTAACATCCATCTGGCTAACCTCCCATGAGTTAGTTTGGCGGATAACAGAAATTCTAATGCTTTGTGGTCAGTGTATACTTTTGTTTTTCTTCCGAATAGGAAGTATCGAAAACGTTGGAAGCCCCACACAATGGCCAATGCTTCCAGCTCAGTGAATGAATAGTTTTTCTCGCTTTTTGTCAGTACCCGACTGGCAAATGCAATTGTTCTATATGATCTTAGCCCTGCCTGTTCGTATTCTTGGAATGAAACAACTCCTAAACCTGTTTTCGCGCAATCAGTGGCCATACAAAATTTTTGTGTTAGATCCGGATGTGCTAAAATCGGTGCTGTTGTTAGTGCGTTTTTCACTTTTAAATATTCTTCATTGGTTTGTTGATCCCATACTCTTAGCGTGTTTCTTCCAGTCAATGCACATAGGCATGGTGTTGCGAGAGAGTCGATCCAAATAAATTTTTTATAGCATCCGGTGACATCTAGAAATCCTTTGAGAGTTTTCTTATTATATGGAGTACAGAATTCTTTGATTGGCGTTAGTTTTTCTGGGTTGGCCATTACCCCTTTCTCGGAAATTATTTTTCCTAGAAATTTGACCTCTCGCCTTCCAAATTTGGATTTTGTAATATTTACTGTGACCCCATGCTCTTTCATGATCTGTAAAAACTGATTTAATGTGTCGTTGTGATGTTCCCAAGTGGGTTCTGCTATAATCACATCATCAACACAACAAGTAATTTTTTGTAAAATTTCAGGACTGAGTAAAGTATTAAATCCCCTAATAAACGCTGCTGATGATATGTTTAAACCAAATGGCAATCGTTTAAACTGGTAACATCTACTAAATACGATAAATGCTGTAAATTTTCTACATTCTGGGGCCAATTCTATTTGCCAGAAACCACTCCGTAAACCAATTGATGAAAATATCTTAGCACCATGGAAGTTTTGTATCAATTCCTCTAATTTTTCTGGGCGATCTGTCTCAGTGATTATGATTGTGTTGATCTGTCTGGAATCAAGCGCCAACCTGATCCTCCCATCTCGTTTTTATACAATATGGAGCGGGCTGTTATATGTGGAGGTAGCTGGTTCAATAATATCGTCATCTAACATTTTAGAGATCTCCTGGAATACTTTATTCCTGTAGCTTAATGGGATTGTATAGAGTGGCACTCTAAATGGTTTGTGCTGTTTTACTTCAAACTTGTACTGAAAGTGTTTAATACTGCCAGTCTTAGGTAAAAATACCTCTGCTTTATCTTCTAAAATACTCTCTAATTCTCTTTTACTGTGTTCCGAAATACCTTGAACTTCTTGCAATTTTTCGTCGATTTCTTTATGGACCTCTAACATGAGTTGAGGCGATTTCCCATTTTGTGCATACCATTCTAATTCTTCATCCTCTTTATCTCACGTCATTCTTAATTGTTAGCTTATAACTGGTATTTTTTCTAATTTTAGCTTTTGCTCAAAGAGAAGTGTGACATTCCCGAATGTTACGCTACCTTTCCCCATATCTATTATCGCTCGTCTCTCATTTAAAAAATCTGCACCTATAATCAAATCTACAGTTAGTTTAGGTATAATCACGAAGTTGGCTTAGATCTTTTGACCTTGACACGAAAGAGCTAATCTTGTTTGTCTCGTAACTTCCGCAGCATTGTTTCTAATAGGACGTCTTACTTTAATCTTACGTGTTTTCAGAACTGGCAATTCCTCATTGGCATTACACTGCATGAATAAATTTTCTGAGATCGCAGTCAATTCACTTCCGCTATCAATTACAATATTGACTGGGATATGCTTTACCATGGCCTTCAGAATTGGTTGAATTTTAAACGGTTGGTTCTGTTCTTCTTCTTGCGTCAACGAATCCTCCACTGAATCATACATGAGTCTTTTTAGGAATTTCCCTTGTGAATTCGAACTTTCTGTAGGATAAGCTTCGACTGCTACTTCTCTCTCTTTTATTTCCTCTTCTCTATTTCCTCCTTCATTTACGCTTTCTTCAACATCCTCTACTTTTTCCTCATCCTCGTCTATCTTCTCCTTCTTCGTCGCTACTTCCACATAATCACATCTAAATGCTCTAATTATCGCTTCATAACTTCCTTCATTATATACGTTGGGTTGTGTGCCCACTCGTAACTTATTTTCAACTTCTGTCGACTGCGCATTATCTTCATTGAATTCGCTTTCCCTGGTTTCCTTCTCAAATAGCTCTGCAATACTCATTACTTCGTCCTTTCCTCCTACATTCGTTGTGCATGCCTCTGGTAACTCATCTTCCTCGTCAGTATTCTCCCAATTAATTTCGTCTCAACACGATATTGTTATTTTCTTGTCTTCGTTTTCATCTGGTCCCTGCGGATTTGTTTCTTCCTTCTTCTCTTCTCGTGATAAGATTTTTACTTCCCTGTTCAAGGTGCTGCAATTGTCCTGGGTCGGTGCGTCATTCTCTTTGGCATGGGCGCTTAGCTGTCAATTCGAACGTTTATCGGGGTTTGGTGGTCTTACCTCCACCTCTTCTATCTGTATTCTATTTTCTTGTTCAGCTTGTTGATAGTGATTTCTTTGTTGATAATTTGTCGGTCTATTGGTTCTCCAGTACCCGTTCCGGTTGTCGTTATTCCCTCTGCAATAGTTGTTGCCGTTCCTGGGTGAATTATAGTTATTGCCATATTCTCTTCTAAATCCATAACCGGTTCTTTGTTGAAATCCATTGTCGTCTCTTGGTGCGAAGTTATCACATGGTTCGTAATTATTGTTTCTTCGTACTGTGTCTTGTGGATTCCACTGCTTTTTGCTTTCGTTTTCACGTGCGCTTCGTCTTTTTCTTGCGTCATCTTCCGAAAATATGAACTCTAGTTCCCTTAGAATACCTTTAAATGCTTCGACGTCATTGCCCGGGCGACCTACTAATGATTGCTGGTATTTCAATGGTAGCTTCATCGCGCATAATTTAATCAACTCTCCGTCACTGTATGGTACATCTAAGCACGACTTTTCTTTGCCATTAATTCGAAAAATTTCACGGGACTCTTCTCTCCTGAATTTTCAAAATATGGGTTGTGTAATAATTCGTACTTCACTCTGTTCTGTGCTTCGCTGGACCAATATCGTGAGAGAAACTTCTCTCTGAAATCCTCGTACGATCGGCATGTCGCTGCAACATTCTGCATGGTTTCTGCGACTGTTCCTGACATGTGTGCACATATAAAGTCTAATTTGTGTTCTAGCGTCCAGTGTTCTGGTAATCCTACTCAGAATTGATCAATAAAAGTTCGTGGATGTAATGAGTTTCCTTCTCGAAAGTGTTGAAATTTTCTGACTGTGAGGAAATGATCGTTGTCGTACTTCGTCATAGTTCCACATGAAATTCGCGATTCTTCGCCACTTTTGTTTCTGATCATTTCTCCCGTCGTTCTTTCCGGTCGTGGTAGATCAATTGGATATTGTCCACTGTAACTTTCGCCTACTCTTGCGTAGTATCGTTGGAGTGGTACGCAATAATTTTCTTCCATCGGTTGTGAACGTGTAGCTGAATGCATTGCACTGTACTCTTCGCGACCTGGCCTTCCATTGTCAGGTATTGGTTCGGTATCTTGTCTGGCTAACCTTGCTGCTTCATGGCACGATCCAAACTGTCTTGAAACATACATTTGTGGTTCCGCATGTGTTTGTGATGACGTTTGTTCATCAAGAATTTCGAAACGTGTTTGTTGCTGTGCAGGCTGTCTGATTTTACGTATGTTACTTTCTGCCTGTGATTGGAATCGCAAATGCGTAATATCTTCGTTAACTGCTTGTTTTTCCGGTGCTGTTACAGATACGGATGTGGTTTCAGACTCTGTGCTTGTTGGATCCTGTTCACTACGCTCTTCAATGGTTTGCAACAACTCTATTCGCAATTTCTGAAATTTTCGCTTCGTTTGCGCTTCTATTTTGACTATGCGGTTATCATATCTTTTCAGCGCTGCTTTTGTGATACGTTTGTGTAACACACTGTTTTTTCAACAACTTCAACCTGTTATTAAGTTTCCTATCACTTCTCGAGATTCTTTTGCCTCATCTTCAATATGACTTAGGTGTAACTGAATTTTTTTGTTTTGTTCTTTAATCGCACGCATTTGTCTCGTGGTTTCTGCATTCTGAATTCGAATTCGGTTCGCTATGTCTTTATTTTCCCTTGTCATGGTTTCCGTAATTTGTTGTAATAATTCTGCCAGATTGGTGGCTCCTATTGCGTTTTCTTCCGACACCCTAAGTTCTGTGTTTTCGCCCAAGTGTTGGTTCGCAACCGATTGCATTGAACTGTGCTGTGACACGTTTCTGCTCGCATTCCTTGTACTCTGTGACGAGGGAGCTCTGATTACTTGTACTATGGGTTCTACGTATTCAAGACGCAAGTTAGAATCCGCATCGAGTGTCTCCCTACTTTTCTGCTCCTCTGTCGTATGCTGACTTCTATGCCTTGACGTACATTATCCTCGTTATGGTGCGTTATATGTCCTATTTCTCGCGATACTGCATCGTCTGTTGTACTGTCCTCTATTCTCTGTCCATTTTCATGCTGGGTCTCTACCTCAATTCGGTCAAGGTCTCGATTTGCCATTGCTAATCTTTCCGAATCCCTTATTTTCTGTTTTCAAAGCAATTCACGCGCCCTACTTCGAGTCAACATGCGCTCATACGATCTCACGCATTTCATAAACTTTTAGTTCACACGACTTGACACTTATTATACCCAAGACTGACAATCCATTCACTTACATGATGGGTCAGAACCAACTTGTCAACGATGTATCCGCCACCTGTGCGCTTGCATTGAGGAGAAAACTTAATTCTAACAATTTTTAAAATTCATAACTTAATTATGCTATTGTCTCTGCTAGAATGTCACAATTTTTATTGCTGCAGCTACTGTTTTCAACTATTTATGCCTTTCAAAAAAAATTTTTTTTTATTACGAAAAATTTTTAACACGATATTTTTCTGACCTAGTTAGGCATGTGGCCGACCTTCAATCATGGTATTTTATCATCCTGGCAGGGTCGCCATTTTCTAACATTCTGTGTGGTGTCTGTTTGTTCTAAGTCATGTCTCCCTACCACTTTTGCACAACGATGCTCCGAGCGTGTTTTTTAGGGAATTGACTAGTTTGAACCTGGGACCTGTTGCTGGTAAGGAGACGCCAGACCACACATGACATGTAGAATTCAGAAGAGTTCAGTGAGACTAGCGATGATATAACCAAATACTTAATGATTTCAGCGTCAGCTCCACTGCACTCCCTGTAAAAGAATCTTAATACTAACTAAATTTAGTGGATGGGGTTCAAGGCTTTCCTATTTTTAGTTAGCTGGTAAAATAACGTCGAAAAAGCAGTTAAGTTTACCACTGGAAATTTTATTCTACTCACAAAACATTGTTTATAAATTGCACCATTGATAAAAGGAAATGTTTTAATACAGTATGATAAAAACCAACTGTGTTCAACAAAAATGTGAACGAATATTCCCTGAATGGGTTTCCAAGTTCTACAATGGATCGAAGGATGACCTATGCCATATCACATCTATAATCTAGGTTCAAATTAAGTTTCACAAAAGAGAAAACTATCAAAATGGTCTACAATGACCCTCAATTATCTTTAATTACTTATCTAACTTGTCGTAAATTACAGTGGCTGATGTGGCTTCTCAATAACTATATAACAGAAAAATCATCGCGTTTCAGATTTTTACTTCAAGTGGCAAATGTGAACACCGCGAGCTCTAATTGACGATCGACACTAGTATTAGGCAAAAAGGGGGTGTAACAGATGAAACTTCTGCAGTTCTGAGTGAAGCTTTATGCACTGTAATGCGGCATCGCGTGCATCCATTACCTTGTCGGTGTTCGTCAGGGGGTGGCGGGCAGCACAGCTCCGCTCACCTCGCCGTCTCGGAAGCAACTCCCTCCTAACTTCTCCTTACTACAATTTACCGAAGTTGGTTTAAAAAAAACAAACTATCTGGCTGTGTTTTCATCTGACCAGTCAGGGTCTCAATGTTAACCTTAAGCTCCGCCTACAAAAATTCTGTCCATCCAATGAGAAACGTTACACTTTTCGTGGTGGGGCAATGTTTTTAAAGTTTGCAACCTAACAGAGACGCGAAAAAGTCTCGCGCTAAAACTTGCAGCTGGAGTGGTCCTTTTAGTGTTATCGTAAGATCTATACTGATCTTCTGGAGGGCTCCATCTTTTAACATGGGCTGGGGGTGGTCCTGAGGTAACAGAGACGCGAAGAAGTCTCACGCTAAAACTTGCGGCTGGGATGGCTCTTTTAGTGTTATCGTAAGATCTATACTGTTCTTCTGGAGGGCTCTAGCTTTTAACATGGGCCGGGGGGGGGGTGGTCCTAGCGGTTAGCTGGTGACGTGGGTGTCCGTCCCTTATCGTAGGGCCTTCCAGCTTAACACGGTTCTGCTCTCGGCTTCTGTTCTCGTTTCTCCCCCCGGAACTGCGTCTGTCTCACGGTGGGAAGGTGTGACGCATTTAGGCATTCTTGTGTTAGTCTGTGGTATTCCATTTGCTCACTCGTTACTCGTATTACTTTGGTTAATTTAATGTCACGATTTATTCCGAGCTATGTGACATACTACTGGATTTGCTTATCATGCCAGGGTTTTCATGGAAGGTGTTGGATTTGCCTGACACCTTACATAGTTGGACCATTTTTTTCGCTATTTGATAGATGGCGCTGTAATAGTCATAAACATATGGCTCACAATTTTAGACTAACAGTTGGTAACAGGTAGGTTTTTTAAATTAAAATACAGAACGTAGGTACTTTTGAACATTTTATTTAGGTTGTTCCAATATGATACATGTACTTTTGAGAACGTATCATTTCTGAGAACGCATGCTGTTACAGCTTTATTACCTGTAAATACGACATTAATGCAATAAATGCTCAAAATGATGTCCGCCAACCTCAATACATTTGGCAATGCGTGTAACGACATTCCTCTCAACAGCGAGTAGTTCGCCTTCCACAATGTTCGAACATGCATTGACAATGCGCTGACCCATGTTGTCAGGCGTTGTCGGTGGACCACGATACAAATATCCTTCAACTTTCCCCACAGAAAGAAATCCTGGGACATTAGATCCGATTAACGTGCAGGCCATGGTATGGTGCTTCAACGACCAATCCACCTGTCATGAAATATGCTATTCAATACCGCTTCAGCCGCATGCGAGCTATGTACCGGACATCCATCATGTTGGAAGTACATCGCCATTCTGTCATGCAGTGACACATCTTATTGTAACATCGATAGAACATTACGTAGGAAATGAGCATACATTGCACCATTTAGATTGCCATTGATAAAAAAGGGGCCAATTATCCTTCCTTTCATAATGGCGCCCCATACATTAATCCGCCGAGGTCGCTGATGTTCCACTTGTCGCAGCCATCGTGGACTTTCCGGTTCCCAATAGTGCATATTATGTCGGTTTACGTTACCGCTGTTGGTGAATGACGCTTCGTCGCTAAATAGAACGCGTGCAAAAAATCTGTCATCGTCCCGTAATTTCTCTTATGCCCAGTGGCAGAACTGTACACGACGTTCAAAGTCGTCGCCATGCAATTCCTGGTGCATAGAAATATGGTACGGGTGCAATCGATGTTGATGTAGCATTCTCAACACCTACGTTTTTGAGATTTCCGATTCTCGTGCAACTTGTCTGCTACTGATGTGCGGATTAGCCGCGACATCAGCTAGAACACCTACTTGGGCATCACCATTTGTTGCAGGTTGTGGTAGACGTTTCACATATGGCTGAACACTTCCTGTTTCCTTAAATAACGTAACTATCCGGCCAACGGTCCGGGCACTTGGATGATGTCGTCCAGGATACCGAACAGCATACATAGCACACGCCCTTTGGGCATTTTGGTCACAATAGCCATACATCAACACGATATCGACCTTTTCCGCAATTGGTAAACGGTCCATTTTAACACGGGTAATGTATCACGAAGCAAATACCGTCCGCACTGGCGGAATGATACGTGCTACCACGTACTTATACGTTTGTGACTATTATTCTGTCACAAAGCGAGAAAAGTGGTGTAACTAAAACATTGATATTTCTTTACGTACTACTTGAATATGTAATAAAAAATGGGGGTTCCTATTTTAACGCCGGCCGCGGTGGTCTAGCGGTTCTAGGCGCGCAGTCCGGAAATGCGCGACTGCTACGGTCGCGGGTTCGAATCCTGCCTCGGGCATGGCTGTGTGTGATGTCCTTAGATTAGTTAGGTTTAAGTAGTTCTAAGTTCTAGGGGACTGATGACCATAGATGTTAAGTCCCATAGCGCTCAGAGCCATTTGAACCATTTTCCTATTTTAAAAATCGCAGTTGATATCTGTTTCACCTATGGCAGCGCCAACCATAGAGCCATCTGGTGTCCCTTTTCAAGCTAGACGAGTTTCGTTTTTTGTAGTTTTTTCGTTTGATGCTTATTTCGTGAGATATTTGGCCCGGTCACTATCAATGGACCACCCTGTATTATAGATTGTAATTTTCAGTATCTTTGCAGGTATTTGCCTGCAGGCGACAGTTTATAGGCCATCGATTTTTCTTTCCGCTTGGGCCTTGCAACTATTTCCAAGATAGTGAGCAAAGTTTGTCAAGAAATATGGAATATTTTACAGCCAATCTATTTGCCTCCTCCCGCGACACTGATGTGGAAAAAATCTGAGGAAAGTTTTTCAGCACTATGGGGTTTTCTGAACTGTGTTGGAAACATAGATGGGAAACATGTATCAATGTCCCAAGAATAATGGTTCTGATCACTATTGTTACAAAAATCATTTTTCATTCGTTCTTTTACCGTTGGTGATCCCACTCTACATATTGATATAGCAAGCCACGGCAGACATAACGACAGTACTGCTATTGAGAAGTCAGCATTCTAGCGACAGTACATTGCTGGAGTAACAATTCTATGCCCAAAGCCGCAATCTGGCACTCATATCCCCATTTTCCACGTTATCCTTGGTGACGAAGGTCGTGCACTTCAGATGTACCTAATGAGACCGTGTCCAAAAGCCGGAATGATCTCTGATCCCAGAAAAGAAACTGTTTTAATGCACAACTCTGTTTAGAACGCCGTATCGTTAGAAGCGCGTTCGGTATATTGGCTATGAAATGGTGTGTATTATTGAGAGCCATAGATACAGATGAGTCATCTGCAGATTGCCTTGTTAAAGCAGCTTGCTGTTTGCATAACTTCATTATAATGAAGAATGACAGTGAATGTTCAGCTAATGGTCAAAGTGAAGAAGTCATATGGCCCATGCAAGCGCTGTTAATCGGAGATCAACCCATACTGCAATTCAAGCACGGGAAACTTTTGCTGATTGTTTTGTCGGTAGGACATGATTTCAATAGGCACTGTTTGTAATATTTGTAGGGGGTACCCAATAATAAATAATAACTACATAATAAAATAACTTTGTGAAATAAACACATATTCGTACTTACTAGTAACATTCAGATCTTCTGCAATCACGGCCAATGTTTCTGCTTTTTTCACCACATTTTTGTAGAACTGTTGCGAAGGGTTGTACAAATACGTGTAATTTCTCACGTTTTCATCAACCGTTCAATTTCGTCTCCCATTTTGAAAAAATCTCTGGACGAACTGATGTAGATCGCACGATACTTTTGTGATTTTGTACGAAAGTAAAGCTTGCCGCCGCGGTCGAAACTGTTTCTCTGCGACAGACCGCCTTTTGTTTGACGATGCTAATGCAGTGTTGCGTCATACAAACGTATCGCAGGGCGGCGGCGGGTAGAGATCGTTGCCCGCCGCATCCTTTGTGGCAAAGCCTTTAAATCGTATCAGTCGACTGTCAGTGCGGAAGCTGTAGCTACGGCAGCAGGACAGAATGAGAGCGTCACAGTAGAATGCAATGAACGCGCTGGGTCAGATAACGACTCCGTAGCAACAGAAAACGTAAATATATTGGCAGGAGAGGAAGGGAGCGCGGGCAACAGTTTAAATGACGATAAAATTTACGAAAGTGAGCTGTCAGGGACTGCAAATTGATAGGAACAAATCGAAGATCTGTATCAAGGGCTAAAGCGGTGCGAGTGGGAGGATTTCAAAAAGAACTGCTCGACTAGAAGATTAGGTAGTAGTGAAAGAAAAAAAGAGACGTTGAGAATATTACGTTGCCCGACAGCCAGGAAGAAATAAAAATATTTAGTGCCGCGCAAAGTTCGCGAGCAGCAGTTAGTAAAGAGATGGTAGACTCCGAGGAAAAGAACGCCGCGCAAGTTACTCAAGCTGCCTATAATAATGAGACTCACAGTAAGAAATAGGGTCGCAATGAGGAGAATAGGAGAATATGAAATCCTCAGAGTTGCTGAGGAAGCATTCCTGACTAACGAATCGCCAGCAGAGCAAACTGTTGTCAGTAGACATGAAGAGGTAGTTTCGTACGACTGCTTACGAATTATTGAAGTTCGCGATGACTACACAAAATACGAAGTAAAAGTAGACGTCATTAGAGCCGTTGAAGATGACAGCTCAGACGAAGAGCCTGCTGTGAAAGAAAAAGAACTAATAATGTTAAGAGAAAACCGTGACCCCGACTATTTAAGACACGACAAAAGATCAGACGAGGAAATTAACATGTGTCTAAGAAAAGTGTTTCTCTTAGAACCGAACAGTGATCCAGAGTGATCAGATATAGAAGACAGTTTGGATGAGGAATATGTTGACTTAGCGGAAGTCGAGGAATACGTGACGAAATATTGTTTTGTGCCATCAGATGACGCATTTTCGTAACCAAATCATGATATAAACACAGAATCAAGAAAGAAAGAGCCACGGGACGATGCTACGTACCATCAAAAACGGATTCAAGTAGCGAAAGAATTCGAAATCCCAAAAACAAAGAAGCCCCTGGCATAGACAGAGCACAACTAGAACAACCCTTGGGATGAAATTATATCTTTTTAAAGAATCATGAAAATGAAATATGAAATTATATTGTGTACTGTACGGTTAATATTACCGTGCTAGTACAAGGTAAAACTTTGCCTAATTCGGCTGGCGACCGTTTCCTTTTGAATAATTGCAGTTTATTTTATTGCTAACTGAACCTTGATTCGATTCCCATTTGTTCTGCTACTCCTTCCCTTCAATAGGAATCTAGAGAAACATAAAAGTCCGGTACCTTCCCATAACGCACGATCACGGTCCCTTCACAGGAGTAACATTATCAGTGTACTGCTAATTTAGTACTAGCCGGATGTGTTATGCATGGCTTTTCCCACGACAAAACAATTAGTACTTTTAGGGGAGAGTGTTAATATTATAGGGTCTCCTCAAAAGTTGTTCCAATTCTCACTGTCATGAGGCCAAGCAACAAAAGGATCGTCTGCATATCTGAAAAAAAACGTAGGTTTCAAAGTTGACGACTCAAAGGCACGTTCCACGACCTCTTCTACAAACAAATTCCCATAAAAGTGACAACGGGCTTTCCATCACAACTCCACCTGTCTGCTCATAGTACTGGTCACTGAATAAAAAGTGTGTGGAAGTCAACACATAGCGAAATTCGTTAATTCAACGCCAAACCTAACCTCACTTAACCGTAACGAATCAGAGGAACGCGAGTGGATAGAGAGAGCACGTCAAAACTTACTAGAATATCAGTGCCATTAAACACATTATCTCTAATCGAAGTTAGAAATCCTCCGAATTCTTAATGTGATGCTCACAACAACCAACTAGTGAGCTCATCACAGAGCAAGGTGTTTTGCTACACCATATGTCAGAGCATATTGGTGCAAACACATCCAAAATTTCTTAGCTGATTTAATTTAAATTTTTACATGTTGACATAATAATACTTCAGACAGACATAGGCTACATACTTTTTTTTTAATAAAGTGGAAACGTTGTTAGCAAAAATCTCGAAGATTTCTTGATTGATTTACAGCACATTTTTACAAATTTTTGTACATTACTCTAATAAACGTTTGAACGGGTACAGGCTACATATAGATGAAACGTTGTTTCCAAAATGTCGAAGAGTTCTTGAGCGAATTAATTGAAATTTTTACGCGATGTTCTAATAAACATTAAAACATACATCGGCTAACTATTTGTTTCAGAGATTAGGCAATGAAACCCTCGTAACTTCATTAGTGTGTGGAAATTTGAAAGTGCATGGATTTCTCTAATCTGTCAATAACTAGGCTTATACTACACAGTTACACATGTGCAAGAAGTAGCTTGCCTTGTCATAAATATACGTCCAAGTGATGCTAAATGTTATTGTCTTTACATAAAGAAAAGTATTATCTTCTCAACAGCCTTCAGATAGTGACTTACACCATTAATTTTTATATATGAAATTAGTGAATTTACTCATGGCACTTTTGTTGCCTTTGTCTGCAGTCACTTACAGAACTCAAATTAATCGTCAAATTAACTAATTTAGTACAATTACAATCTGAATTGCTGGCGTATCCATGTATCACAACAATAAAACAAAAATAGTGAATGACTGGGGAAGTGTGAATGTGAACAGTGGTGTATTTAAGTTTACAAAGACAGTGACAAGTTTTTACACATCCTTTTATAACTACAATAGAGCTGAAAAATCTTACCAAAAAAAGACAAGCATAAATCAGGAAAGAAATGGTGCTTCATTTGTAAAGCATTCATTGGGGTTGAAACTATACAAGTTCTCCCCTGAATTAATCTCTTTTACAACGCAACCAGACTTCGTTTACACGACTCCTCTGTGAGACAAAATTCTATTCAAACGGAATCAACTACGACCAGGTACACCACAAATTATGGTTCTAGGAGAACATGGAGCTGTGAGTATGATTTAAGAACCCTCCACTGATGCAGAAATACTTTACCCTTTCACCTTGATTCCGGAAGCAGCAGGAAACGTCTCACTGCGGGCCAGGAGTGGTGAGCGGCGGCAGCTGTGATGTTCTGACGCGTCCCCCAGAACTATGCGGACTGGCGCTCTGATTAATAGAACGTCGGAAACTTTGTCATGAGACCTGCAATTGCGGCAGGTTTTAGTGTGGTCTGGCCAATCAATCTGACTCACAGGTACGACGGTGCGTGCTGGAATTGTCGAACATCAGGCGGCCGACTCAGGGCGAGTTAAGTTCACCCTCGTGACGCACGATATGTCCGAGATAATATGCAGTTCCACTGTCGGTACAATGGGAAACTAGAACTGGCTCTTAGTCCACCACAAGTTGCATACTACAAGAAAAAAAATCTACATAGAAGGGACCACAGTCCTCATTTACGAAGAGATCTAACTTTCCAGGCCGACCATTTCCAAATTCTAAAAGAAGGCTGTTAAGCTTCCCAGACAGTCGTACCTGTGAACTTTATGTTTTTTTTCCACTCGCTAAAATAACCTGGCAACTTCCTGGCGTCAGGGGAGTTACTGTCTTGCCTCCACTAAACATGTGCACCAGCTGCTTTGATCGTATCGTCTCAGCTTCTAATACGAGAATGCTTATAGTTTTTTGAACGTCCTGCCGTTTGCACAACAGCTCAGATTACAGCAGTCTCTACTAAATGGCTTCTTCCTCCCACTTTCCGCCATCTGGCCGCCATCGCAATGGAGTGTCGCCTGGCCCAGGTAAAATACACTCCTGGAAATGGAAAAAAGAACACATTGACACCGGTGTGTCAGACCCACCATACTTGCTCCGGACACTGCGAGAGGGCTGTACAAGCAATGATCACACGCACGGCTCAGCGGACACACCAGGAACCGCGGTGTTGGCCGTCGAATGGCGCTAGCTGCGCAGCAATTGTGCACCGCCGCCGTCTGTGTCAGCCAGTTTGCCGTGGCATACGGAGCTCCATCGCAGTCTGTAACACTGGTAGCATGCCGCGACAGCGTGGACGTGAACCGTATGTGCAGTTGACGGACTTTGAGCGAGGGCGTATAGTGGGCATGCGGGAGGCCGGGTGGACGTACCGCCGAATTGCTCAACACGTGGGGCGTGAGGTCTCCACAGTACATCGATGTTGTCGCCAGTGGTCGGCGGAAGGTGCACGTGACCGTCGACCTGGGACCGGACCGCAGCGATGCACGGATGCACGCCAAGACCGTAGGATCCTACGCAGTGCCGTAGGGGACCGCACCGCCACTTCCCAGCAAATTAGGGACACTGTTGCTCCTGGGGTATCGGCGAGGACCATTCGCAACCGTCTCCATGAAGCTGGGCTACGGTCCCGCACACCGTTAGGCCGTCTTCCGCTCACGCCCCAACATCGTGCAGGCCGCCTCCAGTGGTGTCGCGACAGGCGTGAATGGAGGGACGAATGGAGACGTGTCGTCTTCAGCGATGAGAGTCGCTTCTGCCTTGGTGCCAATGATGGTCGTATGCGTGTTTGGCGCCGTGCAGGTGAGCGCCACAATCAGGGCTGCATACGACCGAGGCACACAGGGCCAACACCCGGCATCATGGTGTGGGGAGCGATCTCCTACACTGGCCGTACACCACTGGTGATCGTCGAGGGGACACTGAATAGTGCACGGTACATCCAAACCGTCATCGAACCCATCGTTCTACCACTCCTAGACCGGCAAGGGAACTTGCTGTTCCAACAGAACAATGCACGTCCGCATGTATGCCGTGCCACCCAACGTGCTCTAGAAGGTGTAAGTCAACTACCCTGGCCAGCAAGATCTCCGGATCTGTCCCCCATTGAGCATGTTTGGGACTGGATGAAGCGTCGTCTCACGCGGTTTGCACGTCCAGCACGAACGCTGGTCCAACTGAGGCGCCAGGTGGAAATGGCATGGCAAGCCGTTCCACAGGACTACATCCAGCATCTCTACGATCGTCTCCATGGGAGAATAGCAGCCTGCATTGCTGCGAAAGGTGGATATACACTGTACTAGTGCCGACATTGTGCATGCTCTGTTGCCTGTGTCTATGTGCCTGTGGTTCTGTCAGTGTGATCATGTGATGTATCTGACCCCAGGAATGTGTCAATAAAGTTTCCCCTTCCTGGGACAATGAATTCACGGTGTTCTTATTTCAATTTCCAGGAGTGTATATTGTGAGCTGGCGTCCTTCTGCTCCGACCCTAAGTGGGAAGAGTGGAGTACCACGGCCCGAGGTACCTCTGCAAGTATAGTCCACAGAGCGCTGCTTCCCCGAATCACTCGCGCAGCCAGGACGCTGGACACAACATTTATGGCCCATAATCCATCAATCTCCCTCTTCTCCGTCGCCTCCACTACAGCCCTGTGGGTACAAGTTCTCTACACGCTTCAAATGCAGTTATAAGAACATTCTGCACACAATTTCCTCATGTAAAAGAGTCATAAGCCGCACCTACCAAATGTAGTATTGGGGAACATGGAGAACATGACTTAAAATATGAATATGAATTTGACTGACAGAGTCTTTAAAGTGAGAGAGTGGCTTGCCACCTTTCAGTGGTTTGCCACCTTCCACGTGTAGCAACTTTCTGTATCACTTTATATTATTTGTTAAGAAACCGTTTTCGCGTCCCCTACAAAATTTAACAAAACGAAGTTATGAGGTTTTCATTGCCTACCATCGATATGCACGGTGTCCCACACATCGTGCTCCCCCAAAATAACTTTTTTTTCTGGTGAGTTAAATGAAAAATTATCTCAACCAGTGTTTTTTAACATCACTGGGTAGTTCTCACTGAGGGTATACGTTTTATGTATCCCCACAGACGTAAGAGATACGGGGTAGAGTTTAAATTTCTTAAATGTAACATGTAAATTTTATTCAAGAATAAACTTACTCTCTCCAAGAGCTACTCAAAACTGTAGCACACTGTACCACTTTTGTCAGTAAAATGTGGATATGCAAACGATAAATAAAACACCGGTTGTGAAGAAACTGAGCTGTTTACTGCCTTGATTGAACACATTATGTACCCAATGTGGTGCTGCAGTAGATATGTGGGTTTTGTTTATGATTTCCGACTCATGTAAACACCGATACAACTCTCCCTTCCCCCCCCCTCCCCCCCCCCCCACCCAAGCACCTCATTTGTTGTTGCTTTAGCGTACAGTATATGCATACCAGTGAAGTCAAGCATCAGATACTTAGTAACTGCTTGACAGTAGTACACATTATGAACACAGCTTTTGTTGTGTAAAGGTGTATGATGCACACGCATGACGATAAGGTATAAACGCTGTGGTCTACGGGGAAAGTACGTTTACAGGAAATAATTCAGATACTTGCATATTTATTTTCAGTTCTGCTATTATGTTGTTATGTCTATCTTGTAGTCTACTGTACATAACTGTACTGTAATTTGTTACATGGGGGCGAAATTCCGTTCAGACACAACTATTGTACAGCAGACAACTTGTTGACCAAACTCGGGACCTTTCCCTTTTGCGGGCAAGTGCTCTACCAACTGAACTACCCAAGCACAACTCACGACCCGTCCTCACAATTTCAATTCTGCCAGTACCTCGTCTTCTACCTTCCGAAATTCACAGAAGCTCTTCTGCGAAACTTGCAGAACTAGCACTCCTGGAAGAAAGGATATTGCGAAGACATGGCTTAGCCACAGCCTGGAGGAAGTTTCCAGAATGAGATTTTCACTCTGCAGCGGAGTGTGCGCTGATATGAAACTTCCTGGCAGATTAATACTTTGTGCCGGACCGTGACTCGAACTCATGACCTTTGCCTTTTGCGGGCAAGTGCCATATTGAAGTTGCTTCGAGCAGAGAGGAGTACTATTGGTCACACGACGGATGACGATTCGCCAACAACATAAATATCCTGTTGACAACGGGACGATAGTCACGCGCCTAGGCGGACGCGCATTTTTGCTTGCAGCTTCCGACAGAGGTCGCTGGGGCGGCCGATGGCAGCGCAGAGCAGCGGCGGCAGCCTCCGCGCGTGCGCCGAAGTCTTTGGTTCTTCATCCTGTAGGTGGCGTTGCTGTCCTTCCAGCTATCGGTTGATATCGTCGCTATTGGCCATCGAATTTGGCGCCTACACGGATGTGCACTTCCTGCATAAGACTGGCATAAATAGGGGGCTCTGGTCCTGCCTTAGCAGTGCGTTCGTCGCACCTGAATATGTCGGCCAGTTGCGCTGATGAAATATTGTGAAGTTTTCACTATGACATCCGACGTCTCGCCCGAGAACCATATATGCAGGTCTTCTCATATTTACTGTAGTCATGGGTGCAAGACATTTCCTCACCAAAATACAGTGTTGCATGAACGACACCATCTTACTTCAAGACTGCTCATCAGAGGCAGATGTTATGGCATTGCTTCATTGGTTCACGGGCATCGCGTCGGATAATGTTGTGGGAAGCTGCACAATATTTCGACGAGACAGCTGCTAGTCATTTTCCGGTGCTTACTGACGTGTTGCTGCAATGGCTCGCCAATATATACGCTGAATCGCTAAAAAAGCGCAAGTGCCAAGGGTTCAGGCTGTAACGTCATCGTAGACGAATCAAAGAGCACAGCGACATCCAGTGCCCCCTGCCGGACAAACGGGCCACGGGCTTCTCAATCGAGACGCGGGAAGAGCGCGCGCGGGCAGAGCATTGGCGCCTAGTTTAAGTGTGCGGACTTTGATTTTCCGTCTGTGTTGGCTAGGATTCGTCTGCGGCCGACGATGCCTTAGTACCGCCAGTGCTAGTTCTCATGCCTTGCTGAGTTGAAATCCCATGTCGCTATTGATCAGGTCGTACTTATACGAATTTCGACTGATTCTTTAATGACGCAGTCCCAGTACGTGGAGGCCGGCGAAAGGATCTTTTCCTCTCCGTAGTTCATGCTGTCTCCCGTGTCAAGACAGTGTTCAGCCACAGCAGACTTTTCTGGCTGAGCCAGTCTGGTGTGACGGCTATGTTCAGCACATCTATAATTAACATTGCGACACGTCTGGCCAGTGTGCAATTTCCCACACTGGCACGGGACTTTATACATCCTTGGTCTCCTTAGACCTAGACCGTCTTTAACAGAACCCAGCATAGTTTTCACTCGCACTGGAGGGCGGAAGACACATTTTATTTGATGTTTTTTGAACAGCCTGCCAATCTTAAAGGACACGCCACCGACATGCGGTAGAAAAACCCTAGTCGTTGAGTTCTCTGTTTCTTCTGGCTGTTCTTGAGCTTTAGTGCGTGCAGGTTTAAATACGTTACGGATCTGTCTATCAGAAAATGGCCTTGCCACAGTGGTAACACCGGTTCCCGTCAGATCACCTAACATAAGCGCTGTCGGGCTAGGCTAGCACTTGGATGGGTGACCGAGCGCTGTTGGCAAGCGGGGTGCACTTGGCCATTGTGAGGCAAACTGAGGAGCAACTTGATTGAGAAGTAGCAGCTCCAGAGCCGGAAAGTGACATACGGCTGGGATAGCGGTGTGCTGACAACATGCCCCTCCATACCCGCATTCAGTGACGCCTATGGGCTGAGGATGACACGGCGGCCGTCGGTGCCGTTGAGCCTTCATGGCCTGTTCGGAGGAGCTTTCTTTTTAGTTTTTTTATCTGTCTATCAGAGTACCCATTTTGTTCAAAGATGCCTAAGCTCTGCTAATAAGCTCCCTGCATCTGAGATAATTATTGCTCTATGAACGAGAGTCCGCAACACGCCACTGCGTTGAGATAGGTGATGGTAGCTCGTAGATATAGATCAGTGTTAGTCGACTTGCGAAACGCACTGTAACCATTTTCTTTTCTGCGGATCAAGACATCAAGAAACGGGAGGTTTCCATTTTTCTACACTTCCACGTTGAAGCAAATGCTGGGATGGAGGGAGTTAAGGTGTTCCAGAAATGCAGAAAGCGTTGCGGCTCCTTGTGGCCGAAATAAAAAAGTGTCGTCCACATATCTCCAGAAACATTTAGGTTTCAACACCGCTGACTTTTCCACGATGTCTTCCATAAAAAGGTTAGCTACTATGGGAGACAAAGGGCTACCCATAGCAACACCGTCAGCCTTCTCAAAATATTATTCGTTAGTTAAAAAGTAAGTCGACGTAAGCACATGTTTGAGAGAAGCCAGATGTTTTGCCAGGTAATATGTTGGGGCTCCTATATTGCTCTCGATGGGGCGAAAAGGATCCCCTTCCTTGTGGATTTTAGGCAGCCCATAAAGTCGTGGTGGAACTGGAGCTAGTACTCTTAAGCTCTTCTTGAGATGTTCAGGAAACTGGCTGGATTTGAGGAGCGCGGGTGTCTTCCGTTGTACTGCGTCAATTGGATCCTTCTGGAGACGGAGATACTGGGTCCTGCAGTAAATCCGTCATCTTTCCGAAATAAAGTGTTGCAGGCAACAGCAGGTAAAATTACTATCTCTGTGTCTTCTCTTAAGGAAAAGAGAGCTTTCCTTTCTTTAGTGTTGATGTTCTGCTTCGGTGCGGGGGTCCTGGTTACGGCTCTGTGAGCCTCGCCTTATTCCTTCAGCAGTCTCACTCGGAAGTTTCAAGACACCTTGCTCAACGGCACTGATCAAATCATTGATAGGCAAGGTCTTTGGAGAGGGCACAAAATTTAGTACCTTTTTCTTGCAGTTTTTATTGTGTAGCTTCCACAACATTATCTGACGCAACGCCCGTAAACCAATCAAGCAGTTACTACGTCTGGAATGTCTTAAACAGCACATTATGACATTGTTTGGTCTGTTTAATTAACAAGACACATGAGGAATTTCTGAAAGGATGTTTGCATCGTATGCTCAACAGCACTATTTCTGGCACGGCAAGCTACAAACAATTTGTTTCCTTACACATGTGCAGGAAAGCAAACTTGCATCAATAACATCTGTTATAAAAAGTGCTTCTGACCCAATATATTGAGAGCTAATTTTAGTAAGTTTACCATCTCATTTCAAGTACCTGTCAATAATCTGCCTAAATCCTAACTTAAAATTAGAGTTTGCTGTGTAGAAAACTAACAACAGTGACTGATATGGCTTAGTACATTATTAAAGTAACAAAGTGGAGACACACAACTTTGATGGGCCGCTTTGTTACAGAACTCGATTAAATTTCATTTGTTTACATTTAGTCACTAAAAGTTTCAATATTTTAAAGTAGCTATAGTGTAATGACAACTACTAACTTCATTTTATCTTTGCTAGGCTCGAAAAGTAATATTCCAAATATTTTGAAGTATCTATAGTCTAATGACAACTACTAACTTCATTTTATCTTAGCAATGCTCGAAAAGTAATGTTCCAAATAGAAGTCATTTAAGATCTTGTTCCTTACATTCTGGCACAAGAAGCTGTAATTACATTCCTATAATTATCAATTCACCATCTGTTTTAAGCTGAATAAACAGACTTACTTTAAAAATTTGGCCCTCCAGGACGCGATGACCGATATTTGTACGTAGATTTATTTATTTTTAGAGGAAAAGTCTACTGATTACTAAGTATTGGTCCCTGACCCACTGTGATTTAGATGGAAACCTTATTTATCAGAACGACGATTGCAGATAATTCTGTAGTGAAGTTTGTACTTCGTTCCTAGAGCAATGACCCCTAGTTCGCCCACTAAACGCTTCAGGAGAAGTACAAAAGCTCAATTAATATTCAGATTGGTACAAATGCGGATAACATAAGTAAGAGAGTTCAGTTTATCTAAAATAGTGTTCAAAGCATCAATATCACTGCTTTTGATAGTGAATACTATACGACAGACAGCGAAGGCACTAGCACCATCACACAGCTCAACAGGCGCAACCAGATATCGTAACAAAAGGCAATAAGCTAACATTTTAATTATGAATAGAAAAGAGGGTATAGGGCTGTTAAAATGAAATATTTTTAAGTAAGAACGGGAAGGTTTGCTGAATAGACAACGTGTAATTCACGGTATGGAATACAAAGCACGTAATTAAGGAAGGTAATCAGGCAGAGAGTGTCTTGGAGGAGCCATTCCGACGAAGTTATGGAGGTGTGAGGAAGGGATGGATAACGTCAGGCCGGAGGCTGAAGACAGAGAGGGAGCCAGTTCTGGAATCCACGCTCTGGCCGCAATCTCCGGTGTCTCACGTGACATCCTTCCACGTTTCCTATTGGTGACAAGTTAGAGGCTAACTGGCTAGTGTGCTTCGCAAGCAGTTTCCAGCCACTGGAGCTATACTTAGCCCAGCAGTACAGGCCCGGAATGAGCGTGAGCTGAAGGAGTGATCTACCAACAAGTAACAACCTCAAAAGAAAATACTTCCATTCAAAAATTTTGCAATAAATTTCCTCCAGACGGGTGGCCACATACACACACTATCGGGGGGTACGTAAATTATTAGAGTTGCAATTCTGTGTGATCGGTAAAATGGCCACCAGACTGTGTTAGTGTTGTTCGAATTACAAGGTGTGGTAGGGCATGTAAGCATCAGATCTTGAGTAATCACTCTGAAGGGCACTGAGATCCCGCGTACTTGTGTGAGAGAGCGTTACTAGCGTCTGACAGAATTTAAAAGATGACTCATTCTGAATCTCCATTTGGCCGGCTGGTTGAATCGTACAAAATCAAGATTTGAGGGTCATTCCAACGTGACAGTGGCCCAGTGTTGAACGACATTGGAACATGAGGGTAGGTACACTAATAGTCGAGGTTTATTTTTTATTTTATTATTCAACCAGCGATCATCTTACAATGATTGTGGATTACCATTACAATACAATGAAAATAAATAGCTCCAAAATACACATGCACGCAGAATATATACGAATGTGTTATAAGGATAGGGTAGAAGGTCGGCCGTGGCCTTGATAAATGAACCATCCCGGCATTTGCTTGAAATGGTTTAGGAAAATCGCGGAAAACCTCATCGTAACAGCTGCACTGCCTTATTCGGCTGGTCCATATTGTACAATGCTCTCTGATATAAACACATTTTTCCTGTTCACAGCTGAACACTCAAAGGACGCCAGTTGCTGACTTTTGAAACATGAACACGCTTGCACTAACACCAGTCCGTTCGGATAGATGATTCCAGATCCGTAAAGATGCCATTATTTCCTCAATCCATCCCCTCAATCATTTGTCAGCATATCGCCACGATGTGTGGATGCTGAACTCAGGAGAACGACAAGATGTTACTCTCATCTACTGTAGATCCGGGCACATGACTTTCTTGGAAGATCCCTGTTCTTGTTCTTGTAATCTTCAGTCCGAAGACTCCTTGCTACACTATCCTGTGCAAATCTGTTCATCTCCAAATAACTACTGCAACATACATCTTTCTGAATCTGCTTACTGAACTCATCTCTGCGATTGTTTCCCCCACACTTCCTTCCAGACCGAGAAAGGTGGCGCAGTGGTTAGCACACTGGACTCGCATTCGGGAGGACGACCGTTCAAACCCGCGTCCGGCCATCCAGATTTGGGTTTTCCGTGACTTCCATAAATCGCTCCAGGCAAATGCCGGGATGGTTCCTTTGAAAGGGAACGGCCGATTTCCTTCCACATCCTTGACACAACCTGAGCTTGTGCTCCGTCTCTAATGGCCTCGATGTCGACGGGATGTTAAACCCAATCTTCCTTCCAGTACTAAATTGGTGATTTCTTTATGTCTCAGAAAGTCTTCTATGGAGCGATCGCTTCTTTTAGTCAGGTTGTAGCATAAATTTCTTGTCTCTCCAATTCTATTTGGTACGTCCTCATTAGGTATGCGACCTATCCATCAAATCTTCAGCATTCTTTTGCAGCGCCGCATTTCAAATGCAAAATCATGGCAGTGCCGTAATTTCGCAATGTGCTGTTGCTACCCCCTTTCATTATAATTAACCACTACTCTGAATCCTCTCAGTGATATTTGCTTGTATAGTATGCATTACTTATGAAGTAACTTTTAACTCCCTTTTGAAACAGATGTATTTTTGTAATCGTTTTCATCTGCACGGGCCATTTACTACATTTATTCCCTGATAGAAAATGTTGTGTTGAGATTTTTCTGGGTACATGTAAGTACAAACTGGATTTTGTTCTGTGATAATCCAGAGAACTATTAACAAAATACTTAGTAACGTTTTCCCTGATATGTAAAACAGACTGACAAATAAAATCATTTGGCCCAGTAAGGCTACCCAGTTTTTGAAACAGTTTTTAGAATGAGACCAACTATTACGTCTGGTTACTATTCTTACAGGCCTTAACTGTAGTTTAAAAATTGTATACATGTTTTGTGCCATCTCTCCCCAGAAAAGAAACACATATTTAAGAAGTGAATGGACGTAGCAATAGTACTTCACCAGAAGACGTTCGGTGTTACAAACTGATAACAAGACCGTAAGAGGAAAACATGCTAAAGACACCCTTTTTTCCAGCATCTTTGTGTGTTCTTCAAAGTTAACTGGCAATCGATATTCATCCCTTAAAACTTAGTGTTTGTTAGACAGCCAATACACTTATCATGTAAGCTTAATGTGACAGAACTCTGTCTCATACTTCCCAATGGTAAACATCCTTGGGGGCTACATTTACTTTCTCTAATAGGAGTTTTGGTGTTTTATTAATAACAACGATGTTTCTGGCATCAGCAGAAAGAACTTTTTCTCCATGTCTTACAGTGTCTGGAAATTCATTGATATGAATTAAGACTAGAGTTGGGCCCAATACACTACCCTTAGGAAAACCTACGTTTGAATCAGTTATTATGAAAAGGTCACGAGTCCAATTTTTCACAGATTCGGATTTCAGTATTTTTGCACTCTCCATCTGTAGACGCATGTATCTGTGTTGAGAACGTCATGAGTTTCTGCCTTTAAAGCCAAGAAAATAGTTGCCAAAATATTTAGTTGGTACAAAAATGTCATGAGTCCAGGATTCATGACGTTTTCATACTACATCTTCTCATTACTTTTATGCAATATTTTTATATCACCGGAAGTAGCCTACTGTTTATGTCCCTACATTAACAACACTCAAATTTTACCAATACCGATTTCATATTCTATTGTTGGCACCACATTGTAAGACAAATCTTGTGTGGTTGTTGTCCAATCTTTCATTAGTAGTGGCAATCTAATCGGAAAAGAGAGCACGGACTCAAATGAAGAAGGTAGCAGCCATAACAAGAGGAAAGGCATACGGCATTATGATAAATACAAACACATCATATTAAAAGAAAGCTAGATTACGAGGAGAAGCGTACATTAACTACAAAGGGCAAAACATTCCTGTAACTGCAACGGGGAAAAATCGCAAGTAATTATGAATTTCAAAGCTAAATGTTGAATACATGTTTTGTATATGTATAGTAAAACATAAAGCCTACGTTTCCCTCGTTTATTCTAAACATTGCTTTCTTCTATTGCAGTTGTAAGCTTCGCTGTTTTGATATCACTAGCTCGAGCCCAGATCCTGTAAATGTTCAAGGAATTCGGGAGCAGGGATGCACAAGATGGCAAGGTCTTATGGAAGTTAAGGAAATTACCCGCAGACTCCTATGGAAGGGTAGTCCAAAAAGTAAGGAGAGGAACTTCAAATATTATGTTCAAATTCAGGGAAAGAGAATACTTGTGTGTAAAACTGCATTTATTTGTATTCATGACCTGAAGAGTGACAGGAGGATTCGAAGGTTAGGGGACCTGCTCGTTTTAGGAAAATCTCCTGTAGATAATAGGGGTAAGAGCATGGGAAGTAGATTCAGAGCTATAAAAGGTGATGTTATTGATAAAGTAAAGGAACATATCGAATCATTAGAGGTAAAAGTTACTCACTATGCAAACAGAGATATTGAGTATTTGAAGGCCGGTTAGAATCTGAAGATCATGCATTCGCTGTTTCTAGAGACGTTCTCTGATTTGGACGTAAAATATGGATTTTATTCAAAGTTTTTCCACAAACATTATATTTACAGGTTTGGTAGACCTCAAAAAGATGTTTATGCTTACTGTGAGGAACTTAAAACTAAACTAAGGAAACACTTACCTTTGTGATTCAGCTAAAAGAGTGATTGTTGCTGGGCAAATGGTTCATATTCGAAGAACCAAAGAGTTTAATAAAAAGATAAAAGCTGTACAGGAAAAGTGCAAGCAAAACGACGACGTCGAAGGCATATTTATGAATTTTACGCAGAACGTACCACTTCCCTGCATTCCAGTGCAGGAAGTGTCTTACCTACGTCAGGCTGTATTTATGACCTTAGGACTGGCAAACCTCATTTCTTTGTATTCCATGAAGGAATAGCCAAAAAGGGAGCTAATGACATTTGTAGTTTCTTGCTTGCTTTCTTTGAAGAGCATTACTTTGGTAAAAATATTAAGGAGATGGACATTTTCCCTCTTGCCCAGGACAAAGCCGTAACAATACAGTAGTCAAATTCTTAATGGCATTAGTCGGGCTTGGTATGTTTGAAAAAATTTTTCAATACTTTCCTATCAGGGGGCATTCTTTCCTACCTTGTGATAGGGTGTTTGTGAGTATAAGTAGAAAGTTACGACAAACTGATAGAGTAAACACCGTGAAAGAATATATTGAACGTATTCTTCAATCTTCAATCTTCAATCTTCAATTGGTAACATTGTTAAGAACTATAAGGACTGGTGACCAGATCTTTTTAAACGCAATTCCCAGAGTTTACAAACAATGGGAAAAGACACATCAATGAAAGTCAACTTCAGTGTTTCACAGTACAGTATGTTTGAGTATGACAGCCACAACCCAGGGGTATTAGTACCCCAATCATTCATTAATGGACTGACTCAAAACTCTTTCAGACTTCTAAAACCCCTAGCAAATATTAGACTCCCAACAACCTTAGCACATGGAGAGAAATGTCCTATAAACAAAGTTAAGATAAACTATATAAAAAACTGCAACAGTAAATCCCAGAAAAGAACAAAACCTTTTATGTTGATTTATTCACTTAGTCTACAACAGCAGAAGAAGACGAAAATGTATGAAACCTACAGAAAATGTTGCAACAATGCTTATCTGTAATGATGATTATGTTAAAATACTATTTGTAACTTGTGTTTATTAGCAAATCCTCTCAAAATTCTATAGTTGTATTATTATTTATTTTAATTTGGGTCAAAACGATCATGAGTCCAATATAAAAAAAATTAATTTGAAGAATATGAACATAAAAACTGATGATTTGAGGATGGAGATTTAATGGTTTCCAGGTACACGAGATTATAAAAATCAAAGTACTTCATATCTTCTATCATTGAAGCATAAAACAGTTTTCTTCATATATCTCAAAATCATGTTTTATGGACTTATGACCTTTTCATAATAACCGATTCGTTTATATACGTCTTGTCTGACGACTGTTTTACTAAATATTTATCATCAGCAGATGTGTGAACTATCCCTACCTTCCACACCTTGTTTTCGATGTACAACTGAAACAACTCGTTTGATAATCCTCTTATAACTAATGCTTCTACATCGTTTAGAAGCATTTTATGGTTAGCATTGTCAAAAACTTTGGACAAGTTAAGGAATATGACTGTAACACTGTCATCCTTGTCAAAAGTTTCAACTACCACTTTTGCGATCACTTTAATGTCCGATTTTGTACTACTCCTATTTCGGAAATCAAACTATGCTTCGTTAAAAAATGTTCTATTTATTCATGTGACTCATTAGTCTTTCATGAATGATCCTCTTATTTTTGACAATGCTGACAGCATTGAAACTAGCCTGCAGTTCTCAGCACTCTCCGCATTGCCTTTCTGTAGTAAGAGCGCAACTTGAGCTTACATTAGATTCTCTGGTAAAATATCTGACATAAAGACTCATTTATTATGTTTGTTAATGGGGCTTGTATGCTCTCTACGCACACATTCTGAACATAGACTCGAACCTCAACTAAATCTGCGGACTTCTTATTTTTCAGTTTCTGTATTGTCTTCCTGATTTCAACCTCTGCTGTGAGGAACAACATCATTGTGCCTGTTGTGTAAGTCATTGTGGGTGGTAGTTATGTTTCAGGAAGATTTTGTTGTACTTTTTCCACAATATCAGCGAAATAGTTATTTAAATTTCTTTCTGTTATCCTCCCATGAATCTTTGATTTCTGCGTTATTATACTTATGTCTGCCTTTTCCAGTTTCTTGTTTTCCACACTACACTGCTTTTATTTTCTGCATTATACAGGATGAACCAGAACTCCACCGACAACATTTCGAAGGTTATTCAGCGCTGTTGTGAGTATTTTGTTATAAGGGATCGATGGTCTCCGGTATCTCGTTACAGAGTAAGGATGTACGAGGGCTGTTCAAAAAGTATCCGATTTTTACGTATAAAATTAATCTTTATTCAGAGAAAATTGTTTGACATTAGTCACCTTCGAAGTAGTCTCATTCTGCTTTTACACACCTCTCCGAATGCTAGTGTCACTGCTGGAAGTATCGATAAAAAGCCGCTTTTGGTATGGTGCGCAGCTGCTCCGTCGAATTCTGCATAATGTCTTCCCAGTTCTGAAATCTCGGTGCAACATCAGGGGAACAGGGAGGCTGACAAACGACAGCCGTAATGTGTATGGCCAGAAAACTCAAATTAATTGAGAATGATGAGCCAGTGCGTTATCATGGTGAAGGTGGCAACTGCGCGCAGCCTCCAAGTCCGGCCGTTTGCCTCTCACTGCAGCACGGAGGCGATACGGATCCTCTCGGTAGTACTCCTTACTGACGTTAGTACCTTCTGAGGCGTACTCGTGATAAATCATGCCAGGATGCTTCCATTGCGATGACTGGAACTTTTTTTCTGGTTCGCACCCATAAACCCAGGACTCATCAGCAGCGCTTAATGCGTTAAGAAAGTTTGGATTACTGTTCACAGTTTCCAGCATGTCCTCTGCGATCTCCGTACAAAATTGCTTCTGGTCTGTTGCTAGGACTTTGGCGCAAACTTTTCTGAGATAATCTTGAGGTCCAAATTTTCCGTTAAAATGAAATGAATGGTTCCAGTACTCATTTTAACCTCATATACAAGTTCTCTAATAGTGACTAGTCTCTCCTGCATCAGCAGAGTCCTTACGTGATCAATAACAACCTCATTTCCGGATGATGAGGGCCTACCTCAATGTGGTTCACTCTTCACTAATGAGCACCTACCTTTGATGCGGTTGTACCACTCCTTTATCTGTGTGGTACCCATTGCTTCGTCCCCCAGCAGCTGCCGAAGCTTGCTGATTGTTTCAGCCTTAGAACAAAACTTTATGGCTAAATGTTGTTCCATTTTTCTTTCATTTTGCCCTCAACACAAAATCCGACGACTGCCACTTATATGTGTTCACTTGTCAACGACTAGCCAGCGACTGGTTGTTTCCGCAGTCGTGAAAAAATCAGACATGCGCGCTACGTATGCCTACAAATACAGAGAGCGCGCGCGCCTCGATACCGTTGTTGATTTCGGCGATAAAAAATGATATCGGACACTTTTTGAATAGTCCTCGTAATGATTATTTATATACAGTTTGTCGCCCCAGATACCTTTATTTATGGGAAAATACTTCCACAACACTGAAAAAGTATGCAATATGACGACACAAAACACAGGTAAATGGAGCAACTCTCAAACTCATGCCACATGCAAAAATAGTGTAACGAGGTTGCCGTCGATGGGAGAACATTTCAGCATAGTGCCGTTGTATCGCTCCTCCACTGCAATCAGTGAAGCCATACATTAGACACATTTCGGCAAACCCTCCATCAGTAAACCTATCCATACAGCAGTACGAACAGCTAACTCAGCTAGAAAAAGCCGAGACAGTAATGAATATAATCCTTTGGTCGAATTGTAAAGTGGGCTTTACCGTTGCAGACAAGTACCATTAGTGAATAGAACAAGCGTTTCCAAACAAGACACACAGTGCAAATATTCGACATTCGCAGTGTTATTGAGATACTTTCAGTGCAATAAAGACAAGAAGATGAATCAAGGCAAGATGTGAAACGAAATGTAATTTTTCAGTAATGAGCCACCGGCGACCCCGAGTCCCTTGTACCCCTGAACAACCCCGAAGTTTTATCTGTGGAGTACTGGTTCACCATGTATATTACACTGAGGAGACAAAAGTCATGGGATAGCAATATGAACAACCACAGATGGTGGTATTATCGCACACACAAGGTATAAAACGGCAGTACATTAGCGGACTCGTCATTTGTACACAGGTTTCCGACGTGATTGTGGCCGCATGACGGGTATTAACAGACTCTGAACGCGGAATGGTAGTTGTAGCTAGACGCATGGGACATTCCATTTAGGAAATCGTAAGGGAATTCAATATTACGAGATTCACAGTGTCAAGATTGTGACGAGAATACCAAATCTGAAGCATTACCTCTCACCACGGACAACGCAGTGGCCGACGGCCTTCGCTTAACGACCGAGAGTAGTGGCGTTCGCGTAGATTTGTCAGTGGTAAAAGACAAGCAACAATGCGTGAAATAACCGCAGAAATCAATGTGGGACGTACTACAAACGTATCTCTTAGGGCAAAGCTGCGAAATTTGGCGTTAATGGACTGTGGCAGTAGACGACCGAGTGCCTTTGTTAACACAACGGCACCGCTTGCAGGGATTCCCCTGGGTTCGTTACCATATCGGTTGAACCTTGATGACTGGAAACCGTGGCCTGATCAGATGAGTCACGATTTCAGTTGGTACGGTAGGGATCGAGTGTGACGCAGACAACACGAAGGCATGGACCCAAGTTGTGAACAAGGCACTGTGCAAGTAGGTGATAGCTACATAACGGTGGGGCGGTGTTTACGTGGAATTGACTGGTCCAACAGAAACGATCATTGACTGAAAATGTTTTAGTTCGGCTACTTAGGTACCATTTACAGCCATTCATGGACTTAATGTTCTCAAACAAAGATGGAATTAATGTGGGCGACAATGCGTCGTGTCACTGGGACACTACTCTTCGTGATTTGTTTGAAGAACATTCTGGACAATTTGAGAGAATGATATGGCCAGATCGCCCGATATAAATCCCATCGATCATTTACGAGACATAATCGAGGGGTCAGCCCGTGCACAGAAACCTGCACCGGCAACGCTTTCGCAATTGTGGATGGCTACTGTGGCAGCATACCTAAGTAGTTCTGCACGGTATTTTCAACGAGTAGTTGAGTCCACGTCGTGTCGAGCTGCTTCACTACGCCGGGCAAAAGGAGTGTCGACAAGTTACCTTGGCCTACTCAAGGCTGTCAATTCAACTAAGTACCTGGGTGTTAAAATTACGAACAACTTCAGTTGAAAAGACCACATAGATAATATTGTGGGGAAGACGGGCCAAAGGTTGCGTTTCATTGGCAGAACACTTAGAAGATGCGACAAGTCCACTAAGGAGACAGCTTACACTACACTCGTTCGTCCTCTGTCAGAATATTGCTGCGCAGTGTGGGATTCTTACAAGGCGGGATTGACGGAGGACATCGAAAGGGTTCAAAAAATTGCAGCTCGTTTTGTATTATCACGTAATAGGGGAGAGAGTGTGGCATATATGATACGTGAGTTGGGATGGAAGTCATTAAAGCAAAGACATTTTTCGTCGCGGCGAGATCTATTTACGAAATTTCAGTCACCAACTTTCTCTTCCGAATGCGAAAATATTTTGTTGAGCCCAACCTACGTAGGTAGGAATGATCAACATAAAATAAGAGAAATCAGAGCTCAAACAGAAAGGTTTAGGTGTTCGTTTTTTCCGCGCTTTTCGGGAGTGGAATGGTAGAGAGATAGTGTGATTGTGGTTCGATGAACCCTCTGCCAAGCACTTAAATGTGAATTGCAGAGTAATCATGTAGATGTAGATGTCGATGTAGATCACCAGATCTGTCTCCAGTCGAGCACATACTGGACATCATCGGAGAGCGACTCCAGCGTCATCCACAAATCGACTGCAACAGGCATGGAACTCCATCCCACAAACTGACATCTGGCAATTGTTCAGCACATTGCATACACGTTTGCTTGCTTGTATGCAACACTCCGGCGTTACATCGGTTATTAATATACCACCAATTCACATTTGCAAAGGCTTATTTCTCACTAGCTTTAAAAAATGGTTCAAATGGCTCTGACCACTATGGGACTTAACTTCTGAGGTCATCAGTCCCCTATAACTTAGAACTACTTAAACCTAACTAACCTAAGGACATCACACATATCCATGCCCGAGGCAGGATTCGAACCTGCGACCGTAGCGGTCGCGCGGTTCCAGACTGTAGCGCCCAGAACCGCTCGGCCACCTCGGTCGGCCACTAGCTTTAACCTGTGATCTTGCAATGTTAATTATTTAAGTATATTACCTAGACAAATGTAGTCCCGAAATTTCATTATTCTACATTAATTATTTTTTGGTGTTGCGGTTTACTCCGAACAACCTCCGAAACTTGGTCGGTTGAGTTGTGGTTCAGCCTGCATGATATTTTGTCACTGGATGACTTTTCTTCCAGCAAGCAGTTACCTCCCATACATTTTTATATCTGCGATAGTAATCTAGGAACTGTGGATTACAGTGGTGCTCTTGTAACGACCTGAGAGATTTCAGTGTCTGGAAGGACTTTCTAAAACCCGTACTTTTCTTTAGCAGCTGCTGTAGAAGTGACTACTTTTCGAAATGTCTCGGCAAAAGTGAATATACACGACGTGCAGGATTTAGAAATCTTAGCATCTACATTGTTTCCCATGTACACTTCATCCCAGTTATGATTTGCCAATGCCGTACAAAAGGTATATATTTTACGTTCCTACTAGAGCCGTTTGCATGCTTCCAATTTTGAGGATTTTATCAAGCTTGTCTTTAGCTATATTACCTGTCAGTAATGATTAGAGGGCCAAGAAGTCTTATAAATGCTTCACAAATATCACAGTCTGTATCTGTAAGTGCATGGCCTAACAATGGTGCTGAACGTTTTCATACCTTAGTAGCTGTATTTACCATTTATGCCATACCAGCAGTGCTCAGAATGTTTAGGAAGTTATTACTAATTTCACTCTCAACACCTGTGTTAATATTCATGTTTGCACATATTATTATATTAATTCTGGGAGCTGAGGCTCCTTCCATGACTTCAACTAATTTTTTGAAGAAAGGTCCACATTGCTACTACGAGAGCGGTGCGCATAGAGAATGAATAATTTCTCGTATATTTGTACAAAGGATAGGCAAAATAATGTGAACACTTGTACTTACTTGGGAATTGTTTATTAATAAAGGATTGGACCCCCATTTGCCCGCAACACAGCTGCGATTCTTCTTCGAATATTGGCATATAATGATTGTAGAGTCTCCAATGGAATGTTATGCTATTCTTCGATCAGAACCTCTTCCGACTCCTGTAGTGACGAGGGAGGCGGAAATGTGCTCCGGAGTTTGCGTTCCAATACCGCCCACAAGGTTTCGATTATGTTAAAGTCCGGGGACTGTGCTGACAAGGGAAGACGCTGCAGTTCAGTTGCATGCTCCTCATACCACGACTGTACTGTTATGGCTGTGGAATAGGTGCATTATCGTCCTAAAATATGGCATCATTGTTGGGGAACAACATCTGAATAATGAAGTGCACCTGATGACCTAAAATGTTCACACGATCGTTGGCTGTGACACGGCCTTTGAGAGTAATTATGAGACCAGCAGAATACCATGATATGGCTGCCTACACCATCACACTTCCACCTTCATGCTTAACCACTGGAATCAAGCAATCAGGATTGTATAATTCTTTTGGCATTCTCCAGACGTAAACTCGCCCCGATGTTGGAAATAACGAAAACGTTCACTCATCGGACCACATGACGTATTTTCCACTGGTCAGTCGTCCAGGATTTATGCTCCTGACACCATGTTTTAAGCTTCTTTGCGTTGGCTATCGTCGCTAATCGTTTTGGTATAGCAGCTCGTCCATGAATAAGCGATTTATGGAGTTCTTGGCGGCCAGCGCCCACAGATACGGGGTCTCGAAGATGGCTACTGAGCCCTGCATCACTTTGGCCGCCGTAGTTTTGTTTTTCTGACACAATTCGTGTTAGCGTACGACGATCTCTGTCATTTAGTTTCGATTTGCGCCCACTATTACGTTTACATGATAACGTCTTTCCATTTTTTGTGTAGGCTGTCATTACTGTTGAAACATTGAATAAGTTGACTGTCTTGGTTACTGATGCTCCAGCTAATCGGGCCCCCACAGACTGCCCTCTTTGGAACTCTGTTAGATCTTTCATTGCCCGTCGACCTTGGCCTCTGAATTCAAATACGAAGTGTGCACTATTCGTAAACAACCTGCACTGATGTCTAGTCCGTACTGAACACGCACATTCCAGCGCACCCCCTGTGGGTCTGGAAGTTAGAATAGGCTCGAGGTATTCCTGCCTGTCGTAGGAGGCGACTAAAAGGAGTCTCACACATTTCGGCCTTTATGTGATGTTCCCCTGTCGGGTTTGACCTTCATGTTTCTAAATTTTCGCGAAGAGCGCGCCAGTTGGGGAAGGGCGCCTTACATGGTGCATAGTGTCCATCGTGCATTGAGATCTTTAGCCCGCTTTCTCGTCGACGCATTGCAGTCCCGCTCATTCTCCATCTCTTGGGCGACGACAAATTCCTGTGTGCGTCATCCACTATGCACTATGCAGTGTTGCTTTCTGCGCCAAAGACGACCATGGACTTCTTAGCACCTCATATCCAGCACGGTAGCCAGTCCGTTGTGGTGGGGCCGCCATGTACCCTGTTGGTTGTAGCCCCCTGAAAACATAGGGATCGCTCTGCTGATGCCTGCGCTGTTAGCTCCCCACGTATGCCATGGAGCAGATGTCCATCTTCCTGGGGCATTGGGGTTCCCAGCAATGGCCATCCTGCCAGGTGGCCCTTGCTGTGACTGGGTGGCGCCCATTGGGAGGGCCCCTTGTCAGGGTGGGTGGCATCAAGGCGGATGACACGCCATGAAGCGTAGTACATCATCTCTTGCTTGTAGTCCGCCTCCAGCAGTCTCTAATCAGACAAAGTCTAACTTCAATACTAAGAAATATGACCCCAAACCATTCCCCTTCCTGGTCACACCATGGGAGAAACGCCAGGCTAAGGATGGCAGTGAAGCATATTCGCCCCAGTACCTCATACGTACGAGAGTTTATGGGGAAGCTTTCATGTCCATGAAGCCTCAGTTTTTTGTGGAGAATTTGGAGGACAAGTTTGAGAAGGTGGAGGGCTTGTCCTAAATGCGCTCTGGGTCAGTCTTGATAGCATCCTCTGCCCAGTCACGGGCATTACTCGCTTGCGACAAGCTGGAGGATGTTTCTGTTACCATTACGCTCCATAAGAGCTTAAATATGGTCCAGGATATTATATTCCACAGGGACTCTCTTTTGCAGTCTAACGGCGAGGTGCGCGTCAGTTTAGAGCGGCGAGGTGTTTATTTCGTCCTGCGCGTCCATCGGGGTCCAAGGGATAATCAGGTTGCCGCCAGTGCCTTCATCTTGGCCTTTGAAGGTGACACATTGCTCGAGAAGGTCAAGGTGATGGTCTACCGTTGTGATGTCAAGCCATATATCCCTCGCCCAATGTGGTCCTTTAAGTGCTGGAAGTACTTCTCACTGTACATCCAGCATCACATATCGAGATTGTGGATGTCAATCACATACCAATACTCCATGTGCCCCATCTCCCATCTGTGTCAATTGTGGAGAGAATCATTCACCTTGCTCGCGAAACTGCAGGATTTTACAGAAAGAGAGAAAAATCATAGAATGTAAGACCCTGGACCGACTGACCTACACTGAGGCTAACAGGAAATTTTAGCACCTACATCCTGTGGCTATGACCTCCTCTTAGGCCTCTGCTACGAGAACAGTTGTCGCCCCACCAGTTCCTCGCATTCCTGTCGCCTCTCAGACCCAGAAGACTACACCTGCCCCTTGATGATCGGGGGCACTTCCCTCCCTGTTGCTCCCGCACCACCTAGTTCAGGAGCAACACCTTCTGAGCCAGAGAAGTGTAAGTCCTTGGCTCCTCTCGCTAGGAAGCGGTCCCTTGGGTCACTCCCTTCCCAGGTTTCTGCTAGTGGGAAAGACGACACCTGCCAGTGGCTGAAGAGCCCAAAAGCAGCTGGTCATAGGCCTTCACGCTCATCCTCAGTCCCTGAGACTGAAACAGTGTAGTCCTCCCAGCCAGGGAAAGCCAAGGAGAAGTGAGAGAAATCCAAAAAGAAGGCCCCCAAGACCAAGGGCATTGCAGTGGCACCCACACCGCTGCTACCTACAAGCTCTGCGTCTGTGAATAAGGTGGAGATTCTGGCGTCCACTGAGGACCTAGATCTCGCCGGACTCTCAGACACAATGGATATAGACTGCTCAGGCAAAAAGTCGGTGGCACCAGGTGACCCTGAGACGTAAACTGCCTCAATGAATGTTCCATGCCTTCCCAAACTCACGATGACGTCATCCTCGAGTGGACCTGCAGCAGTTTTTTCCACCACCTGGCTGACCTACAGCAACTGTTAAGTTTTACACCTGCTTTCTGCATTGCCCTCCAGGACACCTGGTTCCTGGCAATGCGGACCCTTGCCCTCCTCGTCTAAAAGGAGTACTACAGGAACTGTAGTGACTATAATCGAGTGTCAGGTGGAGTTTGCGTTTATGTACTAAACTCAGTCTGTAGTGAAACTGTGCCCCTTCAAACCCCTCTTGAAGCTATGACTATCAGAATAATGACAGCGCAGGAAATAACTGTCTGCAATGTATATCTTCCGCTAGATACTGCAGTATCTCTGAAAGTATTAACTGCACTGACTGCTCAACTCCCTAAACCTTTCCTACTTTTGGGAGATTTTAACGTCCATAACCCCTTGTGGGGTGGCACTGTGCTTACTGGCTGAGGCAGAGATGTCGAAACTTTACTGCCTCTTAAATACTGTGGCCGCCACACTTTTCAGTGTCTCAGTTCGACCTCAGCCTCTTAAATACTGGGTCCACCACACATTTCAGTGTGGCTCATGGTAGTTACTCGGCAATTGATTTGTCAATTTGCAGCAGAGAACTTCTCCCATCTATCCACTGGAGAGCACATGACGACCTGTGTGGTAGTGACCCTTCCCCATCTTCCTGTCACTGCCCTGGCGTCAGGCCCACGGACGCCTGGCCAGATGGGCTTTAAACAAGGCGGACTGGGAAACTTTCACCTCTGCTATCACCATTGAATCTCCCCCACACGGTAACATCGATGTGATGGTTGAGCAGGTGACTACAACAATCGTTTCTGTGGCAGAAAACACGATCCCTCGCTCTTAAGGGTACCCTCAGCGAAAGGCAGTCCCTTGGTGGTCGCCGGAAGTCGCTGAAGCAACTAAGCAGTGTCGGCGAGCTCTACAGCGGCATAACCGGCACCCTTCCCTGGAGCACCTCACAGCCTTTAAACGGCTCCATGCCAACTTAGCAAACGACGGAAGCAGGATTCTTGGGAGATATATGTCTTGACCATTGGATGCCATGTGTATGTCATCTTCCCAAGTCTGGGTAAAGATCAAACGTGCTTTCGGGTACCACACCCCAACAGGTGTTCCCAGTGTTAACATAAATGGCGTGTTATCTACCGACGCAACCGCATTTGCCTAGCACTTTGCCGAGCACTATGCTTGAGCCTCTGCATCGGAGAATTACCCCCCAGCCTTTCGCACTCTCAAACGGAGGCTGGAAGGGAAAGTCCTCTCGTTCACTACATGCCACAATGAATCCTATAACTCCCCATTTACAGACTGGGAGCTAATCAGTGCCCTTGCACATTGCCCTGACACAGCTCCTGGGCCTGATCGGATCCACAGTCAGATGATCAAATATCTCTCGTCTGACTACAAGCGACATCTCCTCATCACCTTCAACCAGATCTGGTGTTATGGCGTCTTTGTATCCCAATGGCGGGAGAGCACCATCATTTCGGAGCTCAAACCCAGTAAAAACCCACTTTATGTGGATAGCTATCAGCCCATCAGCCTCATCAACGTCCTTTGTAATCTGCTGGAATGTATGGTGTGTCGGCGGTTGGGTTTGGTTAAAAAAAATGGCTCTGAGCACTATGGGACTTAACTTCTGAGGTCATCAGTCCCCTAGAACTTAGAACTACTTAAACCTAACTAACCTAAGAACACCACACACATCCATGCCCAAGGCAGGATTCGAACCTGCGACCGTAGCGGTCGCGCGGTTCCAGACTGTAGCGCCTAGAACCGCTCGGCCACGTCGGCTGGCGGCTGGATTTGGTCCTGGAGTCACGTGGCCTACTGGCTCCATGTCAGAGCGGCTTCCGCAAGGGTCGCTCTACCACTGATAATCTTGTGTCCCTCGAGTCTGCCATCCAAACAGCCTTTTCCAGACGCTAACACCTTTTTTTGATATATGAAAAGCGTATGACACCACCTGGCGACATCATATCCTTGCCACATTGTATGAGTGGTGTCTCCGAGGCCTGCTCCCAATTTTTATCCAAAATTTCCTGTCGCTTCGTACCTTCCGTGTCCAAGTTGGTGCCACCCATAATTCCCCACATATCCAGGAGAATGGGGTCCTGCAGGTCTCTGAATTGAGTGTCTCTCTATTTTTAGTGGCCATTAATGGTCTAGCAGCAGCTGTAGGGCCGTCCGTCTCACCTTTTCTGTATGCAGACGACTTCTGTGTTTCGTGCTGCTCCACCAGTACTGGTGTTACTGAGTGGCACCTACAGGTAGCCATCCACAAGGCGCAGTCACGGGCTCTAGCCCACGGTTTCCAGTTTTCAGACGCTGCTGCCACTTCCTCTCGACTCTTGACATGTACCGAGGCCACGAAGTGGTTTACACCGACGGGTCGATGGCTGATGGTCACGTCGGCTTCACGTATGCCCATAGAGGACATATTGAACAGCCTTCCTTGCCCAGTGGCTGCAGTGTTTTCACTGCCGTGCTGGTGTCTACATCTCGTGCTCTCGAGCACATTCGTTCATGGCCTGGGGAGTCGTTTCTTCTGTGTACTGACTCCTTGAGCAGCCTACAAGCTATCGACCAGTGCTACCCTCATCACCCTTTGGTAGCGACCATCCAGGAGTCCATCTACGCCTTCGAACGGTCATTCAGTGGTGTTTGTCTGGATCCCTGGTCACTTCGGAATCCCAGGCAACGAACTCGCCGACAGGCTGGCTAAACAGGCTATGCGGAAACTGCTTATGGAGACTGATTTCTTTGCAACTGACTTGCATTCAGTACTACGCTGCAAGGTTTTGCAGCTTTGGGAGACGAAATGGCATAACATGAGCATGCACAACAAACTGCGTGCCATTTAGGAGACTATGAATGTGTGGCAGTCCTCCGTGCAGGTCTCTCGTAGGGACTCTGTGGTTCTCTGCCGGCTCGGCATTGGCCACGCTTGGGTGACACACGGCTACCTCCTGTGCCGTGATGACCCACCTCAGTGTTGGTGCGGCGCTCGGCTGACAGTGGCCCATATCTTGGTGAGCTGTCCTCCTCTGACTGCCCTGCGACGTACTCTTCAGTTACCAGACTTTCTGCCATTAATTTTAGCTGACAACGCCCCATCAGCTCATTTAGTTTTACGTTTTATAAGCGATGGTGGGTTTTATCATTCTATATAAGTTTTAGCGCATGTCCTTCGTCCCCTTGTGTTCTCCACTCTAATGCTTTTAGGGCGGATGTTTTAATGTGTCGTAGAGTGGCTGACTTTTCCTTTTTATTCTCATGGTCGGCCAGCCACGGTCATGTGCTCTCTTGTTTTTACCCCTTCTACCTGCTTCTTGCTTCTCTCTGTGGTTTTCGTTTCCTGTTTTGTTCATAATAGTGTTGGTTGTCCTTCTGTCGTTCTTCTGGTTCTTACTTTCTCCTGTATGTCTCCTTTCTTTTCTTCTTTTCCTTGTATAATTATTTTACCGGGAACAAGGGACCGATGACGCCGCAGTTTGGTCCCTTCCACCCCCCCCCCCCCCCCTCTATCAAACCAACCACCATTCCAGCGCGACCGCGACACGTGCCTTACCTGCGTTGTTGACCATCAATCACAACCATCCCATTACTATCACTGTTTGCATATTTTGCTTATCAGTTCAAACTGTTTATTTGTAATTTGTATTTGTATTATGATCAGATCTTCACAAGCATAAAATGTGTAACACCTATGATATAAATGCGCTATCCTCCACCCTTTAAGATAGTTTCACATTAGCAAACTTCAACATTCATATGACGATAACTCTAAATGCTGTATTTCATTATCCGGTCCATCAATCTGACCACCACAATGAAGGCTCGCCAGATTGTGCACCAAGCAGATCGTAGCCTCATCACATCTGCTCCTGCCATCCGGCACAAGTAATGGACTCGCTGCAACATAAGCACTATTGATCGGAGATTAGCAGCAGACGTACTAGGCAATTTCCGTCACGTGCGTAGGCTGCCACAACACAAACGGCTTCGTTTGGAATGGGCGTCGCGATGGGGAAGCATTGAGTGCTGATGAATGGCATCGCATTGCGTTCGGCGATAAATCGCGGTTCTGCACTACTCCGGATGAATGTCGGCGAATATGGCGGTGATCTGGCGACAGGTCTCATTGTTCCATAGTTTTGGAGAGACACAACGGCGTTACTCTTGGCGTCACGGTGTGGGTCGTCATCGGGTCACAGCTGGTAGTGTCTGAGGGAACTCTGGCAGCATAAAGGTACGTTATGAAAATGGTACGACCTCATGTTTTACCACTAATGTGATAGAATCGTTGTGCCGTTTTTCTACTGGACAGTGTTCATAAACAAATGTCAGGTATGTCTATAAACTGACTGAGCGATGTTTAGGTATTCCCGCGGCCGGTCAGATCTCCAGGTCTGTTTGCGACAGAACTGGATGGAAACAGTTTGGACGCCGTTACCGTCCCAGTGCCAGCATCCAGGATGTGAAGGACTGGTTGCCACAGAAGTGGACCGGCATCCCTCAGGAGACGATACAACGGCCTTATGGCACCCTCCGCAAATGGATCAGTGCGTGCGTCCAGGTCAGAGATGTTCGGCATAATACCCATAAGTGGGCCAATACTGCCAAGTGCTTTGTAAATTTGACTCGATTTTGTAATGACTGGCATAGCATCACGTATCTTCTCAAACCGTGAAGTTTAACTTCGTTTCCTCCTTCCTTTCTGAGTCCTTCACATTTTGTCAGGCAGTGTACATCACGAAGGGTCACATTTTATAAAATTTGAAAAAAAAAAAAAAAGAGTAGAGCGAAAGAATTTCTTTCAACGTGACACTTGGCTTTCTATTAGCATAAAATATATCACCATTTATAGTATAGTTCATTTCAGTGTACACTGTTATCGAGATATTAAAGAATTTGTTTGGAAAACCCCGAGCGAGGTGTCGCAAAATTTGGCGCACTGGATTCGCGTTCGGAAGGACGACGGTTCCAATCCCTGTCCGACCACCCAGGTTTTGGTTCTCTGTGATTTTCCTAAATTGTTCCAGGCAAATGCTTCGATGGTTCCTTTGGAAAGCGCGTCAATTTTTCTCCCCGACATTCCATAATCCGAGATTGTGCTCCATCTTTACCGATATCGTTGCTGACGGCGCGTCAGACGCCAATCTTCCTTCCTTACTTTTCCTTTTTTAGTAACCTTTTACATTGCTCGAATAATGCTGAAATGCCGTTATTTTACTTCTTTATTGCAACGAAAGACTATTTTTGTTTACATGTAATAATTAGTTATTCTGCACAATTTGTTGAATATGCGAATAAACACAACTTTGTAATTTTTGGAAGGCAATACTCTAAGTCTTCCCTTGATCTTTCTCCATACAATAGTCGACCAGGTCGCTTAGGTTGGTTTAACGTGAGTTTTTACTGTGATATTTCAAGACAAAACGCTGAACCACTTGAAATGATTCACAGTGCGATTGACTTTCCTGAGTCACCACTGTAATTGTTCACTGTAACGTCACCACCTGTCTCCGATAATGGCCACGGGAGGCCAACAGCAGTAATATCGGGCAGTATTCCTGGTGCATGTTCTGAGTTGTGTTTCTTCCTTTCACGTTTGTATGCGTGATATGAGCGGCTCTGTTTCTCCGAGAGGCATGCATAGCTGTAAACTGAAACAGTTACCAAGCTTCCTTTACGTCTACATAAATTAGTCAAAATACGAGCTACCTCCGCAAATACGGCGTTGCTCATAAAGGCAGGGGCTTTAAACCCACAGCCCAACACCGTAGCAGTCTCTGTGTTACTGCGTTTCCCTTCTACTCGAGCCAAAAGTCGTTGCCAGAAAACTGTTACCTACGTTTCATTTTGACTCACAATTTTTTGATCACAATTGATTTGCTGAATCAGGGAATAATTTTTGGTACGGAACTATTTGGTGAGGCTTTGATGTCCAAATCCTGGTCCTTCTACAGTTGATGGCAGACGATAGAGGATTTGGGAATGAACTATACCTGCATCTACATCTTACTGCACAAGCCACATAAGATTCTTCCTACGAATTTCAGGCTTCTGCTCTTCCTACTATTTGTCTTACATGCTCATTACACTTACGGTCACTCTGGATAGTTACTCCTAGATATTTTGCGGTATACACAATTTCCAACAATTTGTTATCAATAGTGTAACTGTCCAGTAGTGGATTTCTGTTCCTGTGTATGTGCAATATGTTATATTTATTTACGTGCAGGATCAACTGCAGAGCCAGCGCCATTCATCAGTCATCTGCAGGTCATACGGCAAATCGATGCTGCTTCTGGCGTTGCTACTTTCTTGTAAACAACTGCATCATCTGTGAATAGTCTTAAAGAGCTTCCGACGCTTTGTACTTGATCGTACATAAACATTGCAAACAGTAACGGTTCTATCACACTTCCCTTGGGTACTCCGGGAATTATCTTTACATCTGTCGATTTTCTCCTGTTACGAGCGACGTGTTGAGTTCTATTTGTAAGGAAGTCTCGTATTCAGTCACAAATCTGACCCAATACTCGTTAACACGAATTTTTTTTCCTAGATGGCAGTGCGGGACGGTGTCAAATGCCTACCTGATTTCAAGGAACAAGACATCTTCCTGAGCGCCGTCGTCTACAGTGCTATGATTCTCATGCAGGAACAGATAGAGCTGAGTTTCGAAAGATCTCTGTTTTTTTAGGGAGGAGATTTTCGTTCTCCAAAAACTTTATAATACTTGAGCAAAAAACATGCTCCATAATTCTTCAACAGATTGGCGCCAACGATATAGGTTTATATTACGTGCATCTGTCCTATGAACCGTCTTGGAAAAGAGAATGACCTCAGATTTTCTCTAGGCTCTAGGTACCCTTCATTGCTCCAGCGATCTACGGTAAACTGCTGGCAGAAGGGGAGCAAGTTCTTTCGCATAATCGTTGTAGAATCTTATACGTATCTCATCTGGTCCTGATGCTTTTTCACTGCTAAGCGACTGTAGTAGCTTTCCCACTTCGTGATCCGTTATTTCGTTATCTGCCATTTCGACGTTCGTACGATGACTGAAATTAAGGACCGTGTTGCGATCTTCCGCGGTGAAACAATTCTGGAAGACCGAATTCAGTATTATGGCCTTCTCTCTGTTATCTTCCGTTTCGGTGCCAATATGGTCACTGAGTAAATGAACAGACGATTTCGAACCGCCTACTGATTTTACATATGACTAAAACTTCGTAGGATTTTTACTCACATCTGTTTCCAAAATTTTACTTTCGAAGTCATTGAACGCTTTTCTCATTGCTCTCTTTACGCCCATTTTCTCTTCGTTCAGCCTGTGTCTATCAGATAGGTTTTGACTTCTCTTGAATCTGTGATGAAGCCCTTTTTGCTTTCTTAGTAGTTTTCCAAGACGGCTGTTAAACCACGATGAGTCTTTCCCACCCCTTAAGACCTTGATCGGAACAAATTTGTGAAAGGCATCCGGAGCAAGGCTTTTGAATTTTTTCCATTTGTGCTCCACACATTCGTCCTCAGCAATGAATATTTAATGCTGGATACTCGGATGCTATCTAATTTGTATCCTGTCAGTCTTGCTAAGTAAAAATATTTTCCTATCTTCTCAACATTTCTTGTAAAACCTTTGGTCATACTTGCTATCATAGCCTTATGACCACTGATACCGTCCTCTACGTTAACTGATTCGACAAGTTCAGACCTGTTTGTTGCTTGGAGGTGTAAGATGTTACCTTCATGAGTTGACGTTTTAGTTATCTGCTCGAAGTAATTTTCGAAAAAGACATTCAGAACAATGTCATATGAATCCCACTCTCTGGCACCAGTTTTGATAGCATGAATTCCACTCTAGACCTGTCAGACTGAAGGCACCCCTTACTAGATCGGCATGGCGAGCAAAATTACTAATAATATTCTACAATTTGTCTCTGCAGCGCTCTACCGCTACAGCTCACGACCAAGGAGGTCTATAAAAGCGTCCGATTACCATTTTTGACAGGCCTTTGATGCTTAACTTCTTCCAGATTAATTCACATACGGAATTTGTGATAACCTCTCAAGATATTATCGAATTCCTCACTGCAATAAATATGCCGCCACCATTGGCGACTAACCTATCCTTATTACAAATATTTCAGCCTGCTGTTCAGTTCTGGTTTCGACCAAATTTCTGTTCCTAATGCTACCTGAACATCGTAATCTTCGATAAGCGATACTATTTTTGGGACCTCTCCTCGGATGCTCCTGCAGCCTACTGATATCAAATTAACCTTTTCTATATTCGATCAGCGAGGACACACGTTCTCAGAGAACGTTTTGACTGATGTAACATCCATTATGACAGGTAATTCGTCTCTGATCCAAAGTGGGTGTTCCTCTAACCTAAAAACCTCCATGTGCATGCCACCTGTACTCTGCTACCCTAGTAGCCGCTTCCTGTGTGTAGTGCACGCCTCACCTATTAAGGGGAACCCTACAATTCACCACCCGATAGTGGAGGTCGAGAAATTCGCATTCGATATCATCGCGGGGTCATCTAAGCTTTTGGCTCAGACCTTCAACTCTGCTCAAAACCTAAAGACAGCTTTGCCTGCATCCCACATGCATTGCTAGCTGTCTTCAACAAATCAGCCATTCGCCGAAAGGAACTGAGGATAGCCACAGAAAGCCCACGTCCAGGATCTTGTTCAAAGACTTAATGCTGCCATTTTTACTATTCGAACGGTATCTGAAGTAAGTGATCGTTCGACACGAAAATTAGTCTGCTTTGCTTATTTTCATTCGTTTCTGTCGTATGATATTATATTTTGGGGTAACTCTTCCCATTCTAAAAGGATATTTTTGGCTCAGAAACGAGCATTTCGGGCAGGAGGTGGTATAAGTTCGCGAACCTCTTGTCGACCCCTGTTCGCTAGTCTCGGTATTTTGACATTGCCCTCTCAATATATACATTCATTACTGTTACTTCTTGCTAACAATATCAGCTTATTCCAAAGAATTAGCAGCTTTCACTCAGTTAATACTCGGCAGAAATCCAATACGGATTTGGATCGCACTTCCTTAACTCTTGTGTAGAAAGGTGTTCAGTATACTATTGCATCCATTTTCAATAAGCCACCACAAGAATTCAAACATTTTAGCAGTAATCACGCGCTTTCAAATCTAAACTGAAGAGTTTCAAAAATGGTTCAAATGGCTCTGAGCACTATGGGACTTAACTACTGTGGTCATCAGTCCCCTAGAACTTAGAACTACTTAAACCTAACTAACCTAAGGACATCACACACACCCATGCCCGAGGCAGGATTCGAACCTGCGACCGTAGCAGCCGCGCGGTTCCGGACTGCGCGCCTAGAACCGCTAGACCACCGCGGCCGGCTTGAAGAGTTTCCTCATGGATCACTCCATCTATTCTGCTGAGGAGTTCTTGGAAAATTAAGCTGATTCTTAGGTAATATTGTTGATTGCGTTTACTTAAACTTATGACTTCACTATTTTTGAATTCATAAACATTTTATTTTATCTGTTATTCTTTTATGTTGTAATTTCATCTATTGACACATTCCATTGCCTTGGAGATTTGCTCCTCAATTTGGTCCTACGGAACTAGACGTGAAAATAAATAAACCCAGACAGCACATGTCATTTGTGCTGTCATGTGTGCTGTTTGCAGTTTGTTGCACCCAGCCAGTGAATGCAAACCCATCATTGCCTACCACACACTCCTGAGTGAAAACGAACCGCTCAGATGTTGCATATCGCCAGTTCTCGTCACTGGCGCACTGATGTCGGCACACCTTTGAGCAGTACCCAGAAGCCGGTCTACTGTGACCAATGTAGCCTCCAGCTGTTTACAGACACCAGCCAATTCTCCTTGTGTCCACTCACAACTAGCGCAGTCCCTATCCATATCGTACTGTGTAAAAAACAGAATAAGATCTCAAAAATGAAAACAAAGCACTGAGGAGTAACTGCAAAAATACAAACAGACCCCCACAAAAGAGAAAATTATCCGACTGCGGCGCTTCTGAGGTGAAAAGCTCAAGCAGCCACATAAATACTAACTCGCTGACCACAGCTGCACAGCACGCAGGGAGACAACAAGCATCAATTTCATGCCGCTAGCGAAGGTAACAATACACTATTATTTATAAGGTTCCACTTATTGCTCTGATTGTCGTACGAGTTAATGATTAGAATTGTTCAGCGACTCTGCACCAGAGACAGTTTTAACTTGCTGTGATCGACAGGGAATAAAGTTGCTATTCACCCTCTAATAATTTCATAGTCCGTTTACAATAAGATTGATGATTGATTTTCGTTTCGCATTTGTGGCAGTATTAATATGAATGGAGGCAAAGTTGCTATTAATCCCCAGGGCAAGTTGCCTCTTACTGCTGTTAGTTTTATAGAAACTCTGAATCGTGAAATCTATCTGCCAGAAAGAACGCAGATTCATAGTTCTAATTTTTTAACTTCCCTGACTCAGGCGTATAAAGTCTAGGAGAAAGAGAATTTCATACATCGCTCGGCATGGTTGTGTCTTATGTTGAAACACGTTTATTTTTCAGGTCGAGAACTGCTTCGTTATACCATTCTCTTGCATATTGTAACTATGTCTTTCAGTAAAAGTACAGTGTAACGCAAATCTGAACAATGAAGGGAAAAAACATATCTTTATCTTCTGCGAATGAGAAAAACTGTAAATAATTTCGCAAAATCCACTAACCGTCTAGTGTTTGTCAATGAGCACTTAAAAGAGGTCCTATGGCCGCCTACTCAACATGGTGGAATAACGAATAGTAACGATATACGTTAAATTATTCGCTACAGGAGAGCTTTTCAGTTTGTGATTCTGCTTGTGTTTGTCTGGTGTTTGAGGGCGAAGTTGTGTGCATAGTTTTTAAGTGCTTCACAATAGAAGACACCACCCAAGCAGCACACGTAACCCTTAACACAGCATGATCGATGAATTTTAAACCATTCTACGACTCTGCAGTGATACCAGGGATCGGATATTTCTCTACATTAAGATGTGAGAGCCACCCAGGACAATGATGTGTATTTCGTTAGCCGGCCGAAGTGGCCGTGCGGTTAAGGGCGCTGCAGTCTGGAACCGCAAGACCGCTACGGTCGCAGGTTCGAATCCTGCTTCGGGCATGGATGTTTGTGATGTCCTTAGGTTAGTTAGGTTTAACTAGTTCTAAGTTCTAGGGGACTAATGACCTCAGCAGTTGAGTCCCATAGTGCTCAGAGCCATTTTGTATTTCGTTACTGGGGAGAACGGTATTCATAATGGGTGTTTGTGGGGATAGCGGATCAGAGGGCATCACAAAACATAACTGTGTCATCCAAAACTGTTGTAACGGCGACCGGAACGGTCGCGGGGCTGTAGTGACGGAAACGCGGCGGGACCCGCGGAGCAAGATAACCACGTCCACTCGTAAAGAAAACACGAAAGTCAATACGCTGTCTAATGCGAGGCGATATGTCCTGAGACGTACTCAGGGTTAGACTGACAGGCTGAGCTTTTTTTTTTTTTCGCCGTTATTGTAACTTTGCACCTTATACAAGGTGGGCTGGCAGCAGCAGGTTTACGCCGCTCTTCAGCCTCAGCTAGTACAAATAGAGATAAACAAAGAAGACACATCAGTAAAAGAACATAATGTTGATCAAAATAACAGTAGACACAGTAAATAAAATTTAAAAAAAACACGAAGCCGTTCACACGCGAAGAAAACAAAAGACCGTCAGCACTGTGCACGAATACAGATGATGGTGACGATACACGTGAACGACGGAGCGTGGGCGGCGAAAAACACTAAAGCATAAACACGACGGCACACACACAAAACTGATGGCGATGACCTCCGGCGCGCTAATGTTAACGAGGCACGTGCGAGTCCAGAGACCTGACAAAAGAGGAGAAGAGGGTGGAGGAGAAGGGAGAGTTTAGATGCCAGTGGCAGAGGAGATTGGGGGAGGAAAGAAGGTATGGGGCGGCGGTAGGGGAAGCCTGGAGGGAACAGGGGGGAGGAAGGGAGGAGGGAGAGAAGGGAGGGAGGGTGCCCTGAGGAAAAAACACAGGAAGTGGAAGAGGAGGATCAAAGTTGGCAGGAGGGGTAGATCGAGGGGATGAGGGCATCATCAGGCAGGGGGAGCTGGTGGAAGCCACCTTGGGAGAGGGTAAGGAGAGTGGAGAGATGGAGAGCAGGTGGGACGTGGGAATACAGGTGCGGCAGCAGACGGGGGTGGGAGATGATGGGAAAGACAAGCGGGTGACGGGGATCTAGTTTACGGGAGGTGTAGAGGATCTGTATCCATTCGAGGAAAAGGAGGAGGTGTGGGAATGGAATAAGGTTGTACAGGATCCGCATGGGGGAGGGGAGATGGATGCAATAGACAAGGCGGAGAGCATGGCGTTCGAGGATTTGAAGGGATTTGTAAAAGGTAGGAGGGGCGGAGATCCAGGCAGGGTGAGCGTAGCAGAGGATAGGGCGGATGAGGGATTTATAGGTGTGGAGGATTGTGGAGGGGTCCAGACCCCATGTGAGGCCAGATAGGAGCTTGAGCAGACGGGAGCGTGCCTTGGCTTGGATTGTCTGAAGATGGGCGTCCAGGAGACGCGCCGGTCAAGGGTAACGCCAAGGTACTTAAGGGTGGGGGTGAGGGCGATAGGATGATAATAGATGGTGACATAGAAGTCAAGGAGACGGAAGGAACGGGTGGTTCTGCCTACAATGATCGCCTGGGTTTTGGAAGGATTGACCTTGAGCAACCACTGGTTGCACCAACTGGCGAACCGGTCAAGATGGGATTGGAGAAGGTGCTGGGAGTGCTGCAGGGTGGGGGCGAGGGCAAGGAAGGCGGTGTCATCGGCGTACTGGAGAAGGTGGATGTGGGGTGAAGGCGGCGGCATGTCCGCCGTATACAAAAGGTACAGGAGAGGAGAGAGGATTGAACCTTGGGGCACACCGGTGGAGGGGAAAAAGGTGTAGGAATCCGTGTTATGGATGGTGACATAGGTAGGACGTTGGAAAAGAAAGGACCCGATCAGACGGACGTAGTTTATAGGAAGGGACAGGCTGAGCGACACGCAGGTGCTTAAGTACTCGATCGGGGACGCCGCTATTGGCCGCTGCAACCACGCGTTCCACTGTGGCGCCCTCACCCTAAATGCAGGCCAGGAGGCGCTCGCCACCACAGCTTACGGCGCGATGGTACAGAGACCTCTATGGGTCTTCGACGTCCATGACGTCTGGCGAAGATTCAAATTCCGCGGGGCGCGGTACCAGAAAAACAGCACCTCCTCGAACCTCGACTGGGCTAGAGTCGACCGTGTTAAACTACTCAAACTCTCAATACTCCGATCCATCTCCCCTAAATTTACCGCGCCCGGAAATTTTAAGTCCTCTGAAGGCAGAAATACTCTACTTTTTCAGTTTGACTGAATATTACATTCACACATGCAAGTAATTACCCAAAAACTATAACAATACGAATGATCACCGATTAGCCCAAATCAAACATATTACCACTGATAAAATATTCTCCTAAACAAACTGAACGGCTCGCAAAGTGGAAATTTGTGGTAAGGACTATGGGACCAAACTGCTGAGGTCATCGGTCTCTAGGCTTACGCGTTACTTAATCTAACTTAAACTAACTTATGCTAAGGACAACACACACACCCATGCTCGAGGGAGGACGCACAAGACCGCACGGGTATCCCGCACGCGAAGTGTTTCTACCTATTATTGCAATGGCGGTTAACACACAGCACGCATAATTAATCGGCAGAGCACAATAATTTTTACGAGATTAAATGTAGAACAAAACATGCAGATTCAGGAAAAACTTACAAACTACATAAATAAACAACAAGTTGCAATTAATAGCAAACGAAAACTGTTTAACTCTTATCTCATTAATGTTAGTAACTATTGTTTGCAAAAATGACTGTGTCGGAAATCAATATGTTTGCAAAGTTATTATGATTATGAAAGGAAATTACTAAATGAATGACACCAAGTTTTAACTACTGTTCTGAAGGTTACTGAAAATAAAACTGAATAGTATTACAATATGACAACTAACAGTTACGTAAAACGAAGAAAAGTTGTTATTGTTTCTACACTCCCGGAAATGGAAAAAAGAACACAGTGACACCGGTGTGTCAGACCCACCATACTTGCTCCGGACACTGCGAGAGGGCTGTACAAGCAATGATCACACGCACGGCACAGCGGACACACCAGGAACCGCGGTGTTGGCCGTCGAATGGCGCTAGCTACGCAGCATTTGTGCACCGCCGCCGTCAGTGTCAGCCAGTTTGCCGTGGCGTACGGAGCTCCATCGCAGTCTTTAACACTGGTAGCATGCCGCGACAGCGTGGACGTGAACCGTATGTGCAGTTGACGGACTTTGAGGGAGGGCGTATAGTGGGCATGCGGGAGGCCGGGTGGACTTACTGCCGAATTGCTCAACACGTGGGTCGTGAGGTCTCCACAGTACATCGATGTTGTCGCCAGTGGTCGGCGGAAGGTGCACGTGCCCGTCGACCAGGGACCGGACCGCAGCGACGCACGGATGCACGCCAAGACCGTAGGATCCTACGCAGTGCCGTAGGGGACCGCACCGCCACTTCCCAGCAAATTAGGGACACTGTTGCTACTGGGGTATCGGCGAGGACCATTCGCAACCGTCTCCATGAAGCTGGGCTACGGTCCCGCACACCGTTAGGCCGTCTTCCGCTCACGCCCCAACATCGTGCAGCCCGCCTCCAGTGGTGTCGCGACAGGCGTGAATGGAGGGACGAATGGAGACGTGTCGTCTTCAGCGATGAGAGTCGCTTCTGCCTTGGTGCCAATGATGGTCGTATGCGTGTTTGGCGCCGTGCAGGTGAGCGCCACAATCAGGACTGCATACGACCGAGGCACACAGGGCCAACACCCGGCATCATGGTGTGGGGAGCGATCTCCTACACTGGCCGTACACCACTGGTGATCGTCGAGGGGACACTGAATAGTGCACGGTACATCCAAACCGTCATCGAACCCATCGTTCTACCATTCCTAGACCGGCAAGGGAACTTGCTGTTCCAACAGGACAATGCACGTCCGCATGTATCCCGTGCCACCCAACGTGCTCTAGAAGGTGTAAGTCAACTACCCTGGCCAGCAAGATCTCTGGATCTGTCCCCCATTGAGCATGTTTGGGACTGGATGAAGCGTCGTCTCACGCGGTCTGCACATCCGGCACGAACGCGGGTCCAACTGAGGCGCCAGGTGGAAATGGCATGGCAAGCCGTTCCACAGGACTACATCCAGCATCTCTACGATCGTCTCCATGGGAGAATAGCAGCCTGCATTGCTGCGAAAGGTGGATATACACTGTACTAGTGCCGACATTGTGCATGCTCTGTTGCCTGTGTCTATGTGCCTGTGGTTCTGTCAGTGTGATCATGTGATGTATCTGACCCCAGGAATGTGTCAATAAAGTTTCCCCTTCCTGGGACAATGAATTCACGGTGTTCTTATTTCAATTTCCAGGAGTGTATATTATGATCTTTTACATCACTACTTGAACGATTTAGTTTACGATATCTCTTAGTCAATGTTCCTTCAATAGCTGCTGCTGCCGGCGAATCATCTACATTGCCTCGTTAGTCCATGACCCTTGAGCATGTAATCCAATAACTGGTGTCGTCTTGCAGATCTCTTTGATCAAAAATGGTTGAAATGCCTCTGAGCACTATGGGACTTAGCATCTGCGGTCATCAGTCCCCTACAACTTAGAACTAATTAAACCTAACTAACCTAAGGACATCACACAGCTCCATGCCCGAGGCAGAATTCGTATCTGCAACCGGAGCGGTCGCGCGCTTCCAGACTGAAGTGCCTGGAACCGCTCGGCCACACCGGCCGGCGATCTCCTTGATCGTGAGCGCCAGTTGTGAATGTAACAGGTACGGTTAGTATTTGCAGAATTAATTCCAATCTGCATATCTGCATGCAACAACGTGAATGAAAGATACTTCTTTTCCACTAATGTGTGACGTACTCTGACGTCATAATTTTTGTTAGACACTTTAGCCAAAGTTTTCAGATTTGTGGTTTACTGTCGTGGTGCGGCACTTTCCACAGTATATCTGTCCACATTAGCAAAGTAAATCAAGTCTATTGTACTGTAAATCATTAGTCTTTTATTTAATTGAACAATAAGTGCTGTGCGCAGTTGTCTACGTAATCACTTCAATCACCCGGCAATCAGCACATCGTACATTCACAGTTAAAGATCTTCGTATCAATATACGACACGAAAATGTGTTACCATATTTTCTGTTTCATTCTGTCTGTGGTATGCACTAAACAGTTTGTGCTGTCTACAAATCGAAAACAGTGTCTTCACGGCGTTCACACAGCTTACCGGTCTGCATATCAAAATTCTATGCTTAGTGAGTAAAACGCAGTTCGGGAAATGATGAATTTGACGTGTTTAGTCGTTAGTTTTTATTCGCGGTACACACCGAGATCATCCATGTAGAACTGTACAAACACTGGAGTTCTCAACGGCCACGAACACAGAATGTGTGATAGTGTCTTCTTCTCGCTCTCCACTCGTTGCTGATGCTTTCTCTATCGGCCTCTCGACATGATTCTACCGTTCATGTATACGGGGAGGGCAGGGGGCAGAAGATTGTTACATGGCGACCATGTGCAGGGGGTCGGCCGGTCAGGGCTTGACGGTGGCCATCCAGGGCTGCCGTTAAATGACAAAACAGGAAATTAGGTGCAATAAAGAGGTGTACAAGCGGCGCGCCTAGGACCGGAAGTTACCAGGTTTAGGCCAGTCTAGGAAGTCGAACAATTAATTGAAATGGGCAACGGAAGGGGAAGCGGTTCATGTTAACTTATGTTGGTGCCCGGTTGTGAAAAGCAGAGCGAGAGGCTCTGCCTTCCAAAAAGATGCCTGTTCTGCTCGAGGTCTGGATTACAAGATAGACTGGCAACCGTGTTCCGCACCGCAGAACACTTCAGAGGGAACTCTGAGCAGCCATAGCGTACGGATCTCCGTGCCGGCACGTTCACTGGGGCTCAGTCCGTCAGTTCACCTGATGATGGCGACATGTATGATCGCCGAAATATTGTGCCCGTTGGACACTGTAGACTGGCAGCACACCCGTGGATATTTTGACTATCAAATACGCCGGGAGAAACTCAAGAATCACAGTAAAATATTAACTATTCGAATTACAATGCAATATCTCCGGTAATAGTTGAAATCATCACTATCCATATAATCAGATCTTAAAACATACGAGGTTGAAATCATACCAGAACGCTTCACAAAAGAGGAATAAACTATTTTGGTTTTGTGTGTGGTTCAGGAAAAAAATCTTTTCTTAATCTGCAGCTGCAGTACAAACTCATTGTCATAGGGAGTAGATGGTGGCCTAACTGAATCAGCACCGATCTTTTAATGATTTACAGGCGTTGTTTGTATTTTTTGGCAGATATTAATCTCATTGCTAGATAGTGGAACTAATACCAAAAATACACTCCTGGAAATTGAAATAAGAACACCGTGAATTCATTGTCCCAGGAAGGGGAAACTTTATTGAGACATTCCTGGGGTCAGATACATCACATGATCACACTGACAGAAATACAGGCACATAGACACCGAAAACAGAGCATGCACAATGTCGGCACTAGTACAGTGTATATCCACCTTTCGCAGCAATGCAGGCTGCTATTCTCCCATGGAGACGATCGTAGAGATGCTGGATGTAGTCCTGTGGAACGGCTTGCCATGCCATTTCCACCTGGCGCCTAGGTTGGACCAGCGTTCGTGCTGGACGTGCAGACCGCGTGAGACGACGCTTCATCCAGTCCCAAACATGCTCAATGGGGGACAGATCCGGAGATCTTGCTGGCCAGGGTAGTTGACTTACACCTTCTAGAGCACGTTGGGTGGCACGGGATACATGCGGACGTGCATTGTCCTGTTGGAACAGCAAGTTCCCTTGCCGGTCTAGGAATGGTAGAACGATGGGTTCGATGACGGTTTGGATGTACCGTGCACTATTCAGTGTCCCCTCGACGATCACCAGTGGTGTACGGCCAGTGTAGGAGATCGCTCCCCACACCATGATGCCGGGTGTTGGCCCTGTGTGCCTCGGTCGTATGCAGTCCTGATTGTGGCGCTCACCTGCACGGCGCCAAACACGCATACGACCATCATTGGCACCAAGGCAGAAGCGACTCTCATCGCTGAAGACGACACGTCTCCATTCGTCCCTCCATTCACGCCTGTCGCGACACCACTGGAGGCGGGCTGCACGATGTTGGGGCGTGAGCGGAAGACGGCCTAACGGTGTGCGGGACCGTAGCCCAGCTTCATGGAGACGGTTGCGAATGGTCCTCGCCGATACCCCAGGAGCAACAGTGTCCCTAATTTGCTGGGAAGTGGCGGTGCGGTCCCCTACGGCACTGCGTAGGATCCTACGGTCTTGGCGTGCATCCGTGCGTCGCTGCGGTCCGGTCCCAGGTCGACGGGCACGTGCACCTTCCGCCGACCACTGGCGACAACATCGATGTACTGTGGAGACCTCACGCCCCACGTGTTGAGCAATTCGGCGATACGTCCACCCGGCCTCCCGCATGCCCACTATACGCCCTCGCTCAAAGTCCGTCAACTGCACATACGGTTCACGTCCACGCTGTCGCGGCATGCTACCAGTGTTACAGACTGCGATGGAGCTCCGTATGCCACGGCAAACTGGCTGACACTGACGGCGGCGGTGCACAAATGCTGCGCAGCTAGCGCCATTCGACGGCCAACACCGCGGTTCCTGGTGTGTCCGCTGTGCCGTGCGTGTGATCATTGCTTGTACAGCCCTCTCGCAGTGTCCGGAGCGAGTGTGGTGGGTCTGACACACCGGTGTCAATGTGTTCTTTTTTCCATTTCCAGGAGTGTAAAATGCATCAACAACATGACAGAATACTCAGTTCTAGGATAATCAAAGTATTTGGGTAATAAACGTAATAAATCAGCTTAATGAATTTCTTAACATCTGACTTGGGTAAGAAGTGGGTGAAGTACATTTAAAAATAGTGATAACAAACGTAAAATTATGCTATATCCTCCACATATTAGCTACGGGTAATAGTTGCACAAAGTTTCACAGGCTACAAAATATTAACACATTTCAGCAAGTTAGCAAGATGAAGGGTTGATGTTCCATAAATCACATGAAACACTAACCACATTAACTCATGTTAAAATACAAGGTACAAAAGTTTTCTTGTAAAATACTGGAATTATGGATGAATTCAGGGGATAACAAAGGCTACACGTCAAGACGCACGAAGACCCAATACCAAAATACTACCTTCTCACTTTAAAGTATCTTAAATTACTTAACAGAGCAATCATCCTTCAAACATGGCATACTGGAACACATACGAACACACAGTAAGAGAAGAAGACAGTGAAATATTACACCTAGGTCAAAATTACTCAGTAGTTCCAAATGGAAAAATTGTAGCATAAAGTAGCCAGAGCATCTGATGTCTTGTCACTACCTTCACTTGGATACATCATTTAACATTATCCTCGTCCTATTCATAAAACTTCACATAAAAATATGCACTGAGTTCATAATCAGATAATAAAATACGAAAAGGTTCACAGCTAGAATGCGGTCCTGTGCGACAGAAGCGCACCCACTGGTTGTAAACAGACTTCTGACTGACAGGAGAAGAGCACATGGCTTGCCCGGTGGGTGGGGAGAGATATGTATGTGACGTCGACAAACTTAAATGGCGCTTCTCTCCAGTTGGGAGATGGAGGGGGGGGGGGGGGGATTATCTGCAGCGTAACGCACATCTTGCGGGAGGGTAAAGAGTGGAGAAGTATGCGCAAGGGGTGAGGAATGGCGAGAGGGGGGAGGGGAGGTGGGGGTGGCACATTCAGCGCTCGGCACAGCATACGTGTGCTTGCTAAGGTGATCTCGGAGCAAACGTTTTTTGAAGGACAGCTAAATCCAAGTTGGTAGAAACTACTACCTGGTGCAGGGTGTACAACATGTTATTCAACAATTCGAACATAACTCCTGAGTTGGACGGATGATTCCGAAATGGTGGAAGGCCGACAACAATAGCAACAAGAGCGAGTACCAAATAATATGTCATTGTGTTAACACACAGAGGAAGACGGTGGGCGTCGTGGTGACAGGTGGTAGAACAGAGTGCAAGGCTTGAGTACCTGTACGCACAAATTAATCTTGTTAGCTTCAGCTGGTGGTTACGTTACAAAAGCGAAATATTACAGTGGATGAAAAAGTAGTAAGTAATTACCTGAGGCTGTAGTGGCGGGTGAATAGTCGAAGGGTAACAGACTCGTGTGCACTACGTCACTGGGTAATTTAAACTGCCGATTCCAAAAAACTGCAGGGGTATACCTTTGTAGCAACAGGGTAGTGAGGGAAGAAGGGGTGTATGGTCATGATGAAAAGAGGCTTACTCGTCATCCTGATCAGCACGAGTGCAAAAATGTGGAGTAGCATTAATCAATGCCTGCAGTCGACGTGTAGGTGGAATTCGCGGTTTTTTCTGGATATATTCGTGGACAGCCACCTGTGATCGCAACGCCAGGGTAGCTAGACATATTGGCCATCTATCCCGAGCAGCCCACCCACGACAAACCGGAAGGGTGCTCACGTTAAAGAATAAGGAATTGGGTATAATCGGGAACAAGTTCAGGTAACGGGTTTCAGGATAAGGCTGATTCCGCAGTGATATATCCACTAGTCACAGGGTTTTTTCTTCGCTTCTCCCTCTTAGGGAAGGCAATATGTCTGAGTAGCAGTGGCTACCAACCAGGGTGCAGACGAAGGCGAGCCACGTCGTGATGTGTCAATGATGGATAGATGAAAGAGATAGGTACGCGATCAATTTATGAAAGCAAAAACTGAAAAAATAACCCGAGCAGCCGGGCACTCTGCGGCGGGCAGTAACCGCATCGTGTAAGGCACATGGCCCTAGAGGAGGGAGGTACAAAGTAATGGTTGAGGTTAGAATGAATAGACGAGCGACTCAGAGCGATGGTAGTAATCTAGTGCAATGCATGGGCGAGGGAGGAACTGTGCTCCGTCTCCACAGAGGTGATTACGTCTCGTGGGGGTTAACCATGAAGTAACGGGGTGAGCTGCAAAAAAAAGATGGGGCGAACTACTGCGACATTATACAATGAAAACTTTTATTCATTTGGGTGGAAGTCTCTTGCTAACTATATTTCCAACAAGATAACGCATTACTGCACTTGAGTGATGACGTCACGTCATGGGTGCTAATCATCAATTTCAGTGGGTGCTTCAATCTTATCACGTCATGGGTGTGATTGTTTGAATAAATAAACGGGTGTCTCTCAATTCCTAAACACACGGGGGAGCACTGTATCCAAATAGTAGCAGTGCCTATCTCCATGCTCGCTCGTAACATTTTCACTTCATCACTAAATTACTTTGTAAAAAGTAGGATGAACAATAACGAAACTTGTGTTCATGTGGGTGAACTCTTAAACGTGCAAAACGCACATGCGGTGCGACCTACAATTCTTCACTTACCTGGGTGAAACTTAATTACTTTTGTGCCATCACAAAATCTGTTTCGCTTACCATTCTACAACGAGAGGGTAGCGCACTTCTCCTCAACTTCAGGGGCGCATTCGACTCTTCTCTATTGAGTACATTATATAACTTGGTGGCATGAGAATGAAAAACTCGCAATCATTTTTTAATCTTAGGCAGCCTGAAAGAAAACAGGGAAATAAATGCTTCTAAAATGACAGTAGACTTAGCTCATCTGAAAAGCAGTGGAGCATTAGTTCCATAAGTTAGATGAAAATACGAAGTATCACAATCTATTGAGCAACAAAAGACAAATAGAATAGACACCGCAAGGAGTGGCTCCACATTCTAAGTTTGACAACAAAAGGAAATGTTCTATGACGTACACCTGTAAAAAGTATCACTGTAGAAAAACTTTAGTAGGGTAAACGTGACGCATTCTTTCGAAAGGCAAAACAAAATCCTTGTCAATAAAAGAGATCTACAAGTGAAATACAGTACAACACCAAAATTCTGCACTAAAACAGAATAATGCAAGTAGCTTAATTTACCAAATCAAAAAGACCTATACAGTAGTTGAGAGAGGGTACCTTTAAACACCTCAAATTCTTCAAAATATCTTAACTTTTCACATAATACAAAGAGGTATGGACTTGGGCCATCTTTCTCCTAAAACTATGAACAGTTACTTACAACCACTTAATATTAGTACTCCATATAATACTCTCAGAATACAGTCATTCAAAAAAATATGAAATAAATGACTTATAAATCAAATGATAATTAGACTTAATTTATGATAGACCAGACAAAGAAGAGGGTGAGAAGTGGTAGCGTTTGGGGGCGTGAGTGGCTTATCGGAAGGCGACAGCTGTGCTAGGCCACGTGTTTGCGCCTCTCGGTCTCTGATTGTAGTAAGTGTTCACTGGGTACATAGATCGCAATTTAGATGACTCAAAGAACATTGTCTCAACTGGAAACTCGCTGCATGGTAAAGTGAAACACGGCTAACGGTTCTGCACTTACCTATTGGGTGACAGCATAAAACAGATCATTTAACATCACTCACAACAACACACACAGGAACTCTTGCCTGTACTTGATTATCTTCAACCACATGACCACAGGACCTCGTGCCTGCTCACAAATAACCTTTGTAAAACAACGTATTACACATCTTCATATCAACAAAACTTCGCTGCCCTCTGGGGGATAACAGCTGGAAGTCGTCTATCCTCTCTGTGCATTGAGTTAACCAATCAAGGAACTACCACCTATGAAAATCAGAAGGCATGGGCAGAAAAAGAATAAATGGTCGGGAAAGAGGATGCAGAGAGACAAGAAAGAAAAGAAAGAGAACGTAGAAAAAGTTCATTCCTTAGTGCGCCAACAATTTCGGAAACCTTGCAGATGCGGTATGATGGCACAGGGCGTTACAGAGCCCTTAAAGCGCTCACGTCTGTGGACCAAGGAGAAGGAACCTACTTTCATCACAGGGCGGAGGAATACGAAACGGAAGAAAATGCCATGAACGGCTGGGAGACTCTGTGGTTGCCAAAAACATTGAGCAAGCTGCACATCCCTGGAGCTGAAAGCTCTCAAAAATGTACCTTAAAAAACTTCTCATCACAACAACTAGGCATGATATGCCTCGACGACAACATAGTTTAAAAAAAAGGATAAGAAATTTATGGAAGTACACATGTTCAACGGAAGTGTATTTTGAAACTAACATACAAATGGTTCAAATGGTTCTGAGCACTACGGGACTTAACATCTGAGGTCATCAGTCCCCTAGACCTTAGAACTACTAAAACCTGACTAACCTAAGGACATCACACACATCCGTGCCCGAGGCAGCATTCGACCCTGCGACCGTAGCAGTCGCGTGGTTCCAGACTGAAGCGCCTAGAACCGCTCAGCTACCGCGGGCGGCCACCTAACATACATCTGAGGGGCTTATCTAGGCATTCAGCATACCTCATAGTAATTAGACTCACAAAAATTTAAAGTTCAAATCGTTCTTGTAAATAAAGTCACATCCAAACAAAAGGCAAGAACTGATAAGGCGCAAAATCTGTGCTATTATTCACTAATCTCTAAGTTCTCCTCTGGATAAATGGCTGCATGGCCTCAGCGCATATCAACACTCACAGTGCAGCAGAGACAGTGGCGGCGGCGGGGCGGCGGCCGAGGGCTGTACGCACGCGGTACCCGCATAGCAGCGGCGTGGGCGGCAGGGCGGCTGGCTGCAAGGCGCTGAAAGTACGCGCTTTCCTATCGCGGCTTGGTGCGCGGTTCAGAGGTAGCGGGAGGTGACCGAGAAGATGGACCGACTGCGACCGTCAAATGGGGCCAGAGCGCACGTTGTGCATAAGCGCATCTCGGTGGACTCAGCGAGCACGTGTAGAATCGGCGCACTGCGAGAGGCAGGCAGTATACTTTGCCCCGTATGTGCGGACGCAGCGTCTGACGCGGCGTCGCAGCCGCCACGCTGCAGCATTCAGGCTCGGCTCGTACCGGAATAACAGCGGTGAATATTGACCGACCACGCAACGTCAAACATGAACCTAAAGTAAACGGCCGCCCTATGGACCGAACACTGGGAACGAATCCCACCTCTGACACCAATGTATACGGGCAGGGAAGGGGGGAGATTGTTACATATGCCTCATGACGACAGTGTGAGCGGTCAAGACTTGAGAGTGGGCATCCATGGCTGCCGTTAAATGACAAAACAGGAAATTAGGTACAATAAAGAGGATATATTTCAATGTACGGTGTACAAGGGGCGTGCCTAGGGTCGGAAGTTACCAGGTTTAGGCCAGTCTAGGAGGTTGAACAATTAATTGAAATGGGCAACGGAAGGGGAAGACGTCTGTTCTGCTCGAGGTCTGGATTACAAGAAAGAGAGGCAACTGTGTTCCGCACCGCAGAACACTCCAGCGTCCACACATGTGACCTGTATCCCACGCACGCTATTGGCTAAAACCAATGGCGTGGATTCGCTAGCAGTTTCAGCAGAGGTCTCAGGGCGTCTCTTGTCAGCAGCTTCAACTGCACAGAACTGCCTCGGTTTTGAAAGACAGGCCACTAGGCACTGCGTAAGTTGCTCTGGGAGAAAACTTGTAAAGATTTCACTGGACCTTTGAAATTACTTTTTTAAGCCAATTCCCTAAAATATTCCTTGACTGGCTGCCACCATGTACACTAAATCGCTTCACATAACAGTTTCAAAAATTCTGATTACATCTGTTTACAATTGTATACAAAATCGGAATTTCATGTTACTCTTCATTTGTGTGGACACATTGTCCGCAGTTGCTTTATAATTCCTGAGGGTATTTTCGTTCCTTCGTTATAACTACAAGAAAATGTGTCTTTGTTTTCTTCTTTCACCGGACGCGTTTGGATCGATAGAGGTTAAGCATCATCAGTGGTCAGTAATTAAATGTATTTACAATTTGATTTGTTTTAAGCTCTAAAAGCAGTTCGTTAACATTAGTTCCATTTTACTCACGGTGATTCCTGATTGTCTTCCCGCCTACATCAGGAAATGCCGCCTGTTAGCTCGTCTTTGATATCATTTTTCATTAGACTTCAATACTTGTAGTCGGATCTTCCTTTACTCTGCAGAACTATGCATTGCTTACGTTTTACACAGCACACTGTTTCGTGCACCACTATTTACTGTGTATTTTTATACTTCTGTGTATTGTCTTTTGTAGTGTTGCCAACATAACAGTGCCACTAGTTTATCTTTGACCTATACTCTTTTTAGTTAACTGTATGTTTGTTATTCTATTTAATTATGTTGTTGTGTATTTATGTACTGTGTAAGAGTAATGAACGAATAATGATGGAGTGGTTTTTAGACTTTTTTCCGTCGGGCTGGGAGGGAGAAGCGAAGATGAGTGGACATAGTGTATAGTGGTGCGATGGAGACTGAGCTGGAGAAAAAGTGAGGAGCAGGCAAGAAAAGAAGTGAAATGAAAGTGTGTGTTTGTATGGGCCGGGAGGGGGGGGGGGGGGGTGAGCGGTGGAGGGTGAAGGATGGAAAAGGTTCTTTTTGTTTTCATGTGATTTTTTCAATTATTTTATATGGTGTCTGGTTTCCAATAGGTATTTGTTCATTGAGGAATTGTTTATTTTGTGTTAATGCTTAGTGTATGTGGAAATTTTCTTGGGAAGGGAGGAGGTGTCTGTCTTTGCTCATTCTTAAGATGTTCATATCTTTTTCGATACTGCTTGGTCTGTGGTAGATGATCTGCAAATGTTGAAAAGTTTGTACCGTATTTCAGTGCTCTCATGTGTTCTTTATATCTTGTTTCGAATGTCCTGCCAGTCATTCCAATGCATATTTTTTCACAATCTCTGCAACTGAGCTGATACATACTAGATTAATGGTATATTTCTGGTTTTTATTTCCGTTTTGTTTGTTTTGTAAGCAATGTTTATGTGTTGTTTTTTGAATACGTTACCTATTTTGTGTTTCAAATTGTTGTGGTAGGTCACGTATGCAATTATTTGGTGGTCGTGTAGGTTGAATGTATTGGTGTCGATTGGTTAGTTATTTCATTATTTGAGTCTCTATTTTGCTGTTTAGTTGGTCTACCATTGTTTCTTTGTGTCCTTTTTTAATGCTATTTGTTTTATAATGGCCAGCTCTTTTTCGTAGTCACAAGTGTTTAGGGGGATCCTATTCGGTCCGTTTAACATGTATCTGGTTGCAGGCTGTTTCTGATTCTGCGGGCGGTTTGAGGTTGCAATTGAGACAGTGTTATTTGTTGTTTGTTTTCCTTAATTACAGACCACTGATGATGCTCAACCTTAGTAAAGCGAAACGTGTCTGGTGAAAATAAAAAAACACACACGCATTTTCTTGTAGTTGTAGCGACGGAATGAAAATACCCTCAGGAATCATATTACTCTGTCCAAAGAAAATGAATCCAAAAAACATGTTAACAAATAAGAAAGTATGTAACATCAATAATTAAATTTACAAAACTCATTCTGAAATAATCTTCTCAATGTATGATGAAAATAAAGCAGGAAGCAAGTAAAAGCAAATGCAGTGAAAAGGAAAAACAAGTAGCTATGTCAACCTGTAGTGTTATCTTCACAAGTGGTATCAGTTTGCGCATTTTCTTTTGCCGTTGCTTACGTGGAATCGAGTTGTAAGAGCTTGGACATCGTTAGTGAAAGTATCGCGGTGCTTCTAGAACAAGACGGGCGCCAGTAGCGCGACGGGACAAAAGGGCTGGGATGGCTTGAGGTAGGCAGATTTTGGTGCTGGCCAACACAATTATCGCAGCTATTTCTGGGGCGGCGCCGTGCCCAGCTAACAATCGCGGGCACACCTCCCGCCACGGCAGAGGCGCCCCGGCGCTACCTCTGCGTCACGCGTCTGCAGCTGCTCACAGATGACGAACACATTAGCCTTATTTACTTCTTTACTCGACAACTCCTAGAAATAGGCTTTTTCTGGTGACAGTAAGGGTGCATTTCTGGCAGATTCTGATGCAGAAGCTGCGTATTTGAAGTACGTTTCCTTCAGTTACTGATATTGCCTCAAAGTTTTGTGGGTGGAATTGCGCTCTATGAAAACTAAAGGCTGTTTCAAAAAGGATTTTACAACTTTCAAAATGCACAAAAATTTATTGAAAGAAGATTCAGACCTGGGATTAGTGGTATTTTGCAGGGAAAGAAATCAAGGTTTTTTTACCTTAAACTAAACATATTGTGTGTGGCTTCCGTTGGTTATCCTACACATGTCCCACCGGAAGTCAATTTTTTCCCAAACTCGCTGTAGCATTGCTTGTGTAACTTGCTCAGTGGCGCCGTAAATTCTTGTTCTAAGTTCAGGTAGAGAAGCCGGCACAGGAAGTACAAACACGATATTCTTGATGAATCCCCATAAAAAAAATCGAGTGGTTTGAGGTCTGGGGAACGTGGGGGCCATGCAACTGGCGCATCGGCGACCGATGTGGCTGAGCGGTTCTAGGCGCTTCACTCTGGAACCGCGCGACTGCTACGGTCGCAGGATCGAATCCTGCCTCGGGCATGGATGTGTGTGATGTCCTTAGGTTAGTTAGGTTTAATTAGTTCTAAGTTCTAGGGGACTGATGACCTCAGAAGTTAAGTCCCATAGTGCTCAGGGCCATTTTTTGAACTGGCGCATCACGGCCAATCCATTGACGTGGAAAGCGGTCACTGAGAAAATCCCGGACGTCAGCCAGGTAATGGTATGGTGCACCATCTTGCATGAAGTAAACATGTCGTTCTTTGTCATCCTCATTGATCTGTGGTATCAAAAATTGTTGTAACATATCCAGTTACACTATCCCATTGATGGTTCTCTCATGGAAAAAAAGAGGCCGTACACTTAGTTCTTGCTCAATGCACAAAAAATGTCACGATCATGTTGCAATGATTGATGTGGGTTTTCATAGCCACAAATCATACAGTTATGTGTGTTAACCATACCACTTAAGTGAGCCGGCCGCGGTGGTCTAGCGGCTCTAGGCGCTCAGTCCGGAACCTCGCGACCGCTACGGTCGCAGGTTCGAATCCTGCCTCGGGCATGGATGTGTGTGATGTCCTTAGGTTAGTTAGGTTTAATTAGTTCTAAGTTCTAGGGGACTGATGACCTCAGAAGTTAAGTCCCATAGTGCTCAGAGCCATATATGGAATTTGCAAAAAAAAAAAAAAAAAAAAGCTCTGAGCACTACGGGACTTAACATCTGAAGTCATCAGTCCCCTAGAATTTAGAACTACTTAAACCTAACTAACCTAAGGACACCAATAACATCCACGCCCGAGGCAGGGTTCGAACCTGCGACTGTAGCGGTGGCTCGGTTCCAGACTGAAGCCCCTAGAACCTCTTTTTTTTTAGTTTTTTTATTCGTTTACCACTTTTTTGTTCTTTTAAATTTTTTTCCGTAGGTGCAAAACACAATATACAGAAACTAAAGGTGCCATTCAACACATCTTAATGTAATAAAAACGGATTCTAACGCCGTCTAGATTTAAAGAATTCACTAGAAAAGAAAGAAAAGGACAGGATCCTGCAACGGCCCTGTTGGCGTGTGTCCAGGTTGGCTTCTCGTTAGCTTAAAAACTATGTATAGTCCCCTGAATTACATTAGGCTTGAACGTTAGTTTCTGCGCGTTGAGCTATCTCCTCTTTTCACTTCTCATACCCGGAACACGCCAACTTGCCGGAGGGTCCGTGAATAACGAACCCAAGTAATTTGAAAAACATGTTCTATATTTCACGTGTCGCCGCAAAATATCATGTTGCTCTTGCAGTACGTACCAGAAGTCTATGACGTTCTTGTCATCGGTGCGATACAGATAATATGTCGCCATCCCTTTTATCCAGTTTACGGCGTTTGTCCTGGCGATGGGAAAGTATACTTTGCCCGGGAACAGTAGGTCGTCAGCTCTGATCGCCGTGCGCGCCGTACGCAGTAAAAGGGACAGCATTTTCCTCGTTAGAAGCCAACAGTCCATTGCCGTGCAACAAACCAAACGATGCTCGTCGGAGTCTATGACCGCGCACTGGGGGCATATCGGCGTGTCGACCAGATGAATAGAGTGCATTCGTTGACGGTTCGGGAATTTGCCATTCACCACTACATACCACAATGCGCGTACCTTTGTAGGGAGAGAGCGAAGACTGACCGCTCTCCATATTCTCTGCCACTGTATCGCCGGGTACTTCTTTTCGGTCACATTGCAAGGTTGTTTCTGAAGAAAGCTTCGATATATGTCTTCCGTTGTGGGCAGCCTGGTCTCCGACAAGCTGTCCTGAACGTAACTGTAAACGACGAAGAAGTCCAAAACGTGTGCCGTGATGTGGCCTACATTGACTGGTGGACAGAGTGAATGGGGAGCCACTTCGTTGATCACAGTGTCCATTAATGTGACGTGCTCGGTTTTCCAATAGCGTTGCATCGTACTAAGAAATAGCGCACGCGCCCTGTTCTTCGCGTTTACGAGTCCGATGCCTCCTCCTCTCAGTGGCGGCGTCAAGGTATCGTAGCGGATTTTGAAGAGAAGATCAGCACTTACGAAATGTCCGAAGGCCGACTGTAGTCTTGACTCGATCGTGGTGGGCAACGGCAGTATGTGTGCCAAGTGACTTATTTTCGGCGCCAAGTAGACGTTGACGTAATGTGCGCGCTGGAACATATCTAAGGCGCGCAGTGCATGTTGACGTACCAATGCGCGAATCTGTCGCAGTAGCCGTCTATAATTATCCGCCGCTGTACGTCGTATGTTTCCATGGAATATCACTCCCAAACACTTGAGTGTGGGGATCTTGGTGATGGGCACTGCTGTCCCTGGTGGTAGGCCTCTGCCCACTTCCATACATCGGGTCATCGGGACTGATGACACTACCCGCTACCGATCCATACTGCTGGAGCCATTCCAGCGCCGCCTGGATTTCGTCTCCTGGCTTGACCCAAAGAACGACGTCGTCAGCGTATGCGCCGCTTTGGAAGGACGCGGCCCGTAGTTGGGCACCCTCATGTCGTCGTCAGAGGCCGTGTAGTGCAGGTTCAAGAGCGACTGCAAATAAGATGGCCGAAAGGGGGCAACCTTGCCGCACTGAGCGCTGGATCCTGAAAGTTTCTGAGCTAACACCGTTCACCAAGACTCTCGAGTTTGCGCCATTAATCAACCTCACGATCGTGTCCACGAACTGGAGGGGGATTCTCATCCGTTCCATCACTCCTCGGAGGAACACATGGTCCACTCGGTCGAAAGCGTGATCGAAATCCACAGCCACGAGGGCTCCTCGTAATCGACATGCCGACATCAAGGCAATGACATCCCTGTATGCCCCTAGCGCTGTGTGTATATTGCTCTTCCCACCTTGATCTAAAAGTATTTTGGCCTTTATCGCCGTTTGAAGGCGAGCACGGAGGATAGGTGCCAAGATTTTGTAGTCTCCATTCAATAATGTCAAAGGCCGATAGTCTTGTGGTTTACGACCACCACTTGCTTTTGGAACGGGTATCATGATGCCCTCTGTGAACTCGGTAGGGACACATAAGGTAGGTGTTAAGAATACATTGTACATCTGTACCCACGTCGCTCCCATCAGGGGAGCGAGGGTGCGGAAGAACTCAAGAGGAAGCCCATCCGGTCCAGGAGATTTGTTTAACGCACCACACTTTAGGGCAGTGTCCCGATCATCTACGGCGATTACAGCCATAAGGCCGCCCACTTCAGTGGGATGCTCGTCCGCTGGCATTTCGCGAAGCACGTCTGTCAGTCGTGCTCTGTCCAGCAGGTCCTCCGCATAGAAACTGCGGTAGTGATGAGCAAAAGCACGTGCAATATCGTTCTGTAACGTGGCCCGCGATCCATCGGTCATTTCTACATCTCGTGTAAGTGTGCGTCGCCGCTGCCTTCTTTCTCTCAGTATATAGTGGAACGACGGCCGTTCGTTGCGTAACCCGTCTAGCATCCTCGCACGTCCTTTAACTCCTTCCATCTTCACTGCTGTTAGACGCAGCAGTTGTGCTTTGATACGTTGGAAAGCCTGCTGACGGTCGGCAGACGGTGGTTGTTTCGCCAACTCACGTAGGGCTGTGAAATAAAATTCGGAAGTCGCTCGTTGTCAATGTGACTTATCTTGGCCATATCGTGTGAACGTTCTGCGTAAAGCCGGTTTCACGCAGCAGATCCACCGTTTAAGCGTTGACTCGTACGAACGTTGACGCCACTGACATTGTCGCCATGTGACTTCAACCTCCCGTAAACAGTTTCCATCCTGCAGGTGGGTAACGTTGGGCTTCCATGGGGCCCTACTGCGCCTTATCTTCTGTCGTGGCAGACCGATGGTGTAGATGTAAGCCTGGTGGTCTGTAAAGGCCGTAGGCCACACCTCGGCGTCAATCGTCGCCTTGCGTAGCCCACGTAACACATACACCCTGTCGAGTCGACTAGCTGAGTGGCTTGTGAAGTACGTATATCCGCGGCTGTCGCCGTGCGTCATTTCCCAGGTGTCATGCAGCGCAAGATCCCGGACCAGCGTCTGTAACGCCGGGCAAGGAGCGAAGTGTGGTCGTTCGTCCTCGGGCCACAGACAATATAATTCTCCTGGCGTTCTCGAAATAGCGGCGACACTTCCTCTGTGTAAAAGGTTGTGCGTTCGTGTCTCTTGGTCGAACCAGATGGTGCGTAAACATTCACCAACCGTACATCCCCTACAGTCAGAGCAACACCACGGGTCGATGGTAAGTATTCCACATCTTCCGCCACTATTCCTTCTCGTAACAGTATGGCTGGGCCACCGCTAATGTCGTAACCTGTTAAACGATAGACGTCACAACCGTAAAATTCAACTGGGGCATCGTTTCGTACCTCCTGCAGAAAAACTATGTCGACGTCCGCTGCCAACAGCATATCTTGCAGCATTTGTATCTTTACTGAGGTGCTAATACCATTGATGTTAACTGTGCGGTAGACGTGTGACATCTTATCGGTTGTGCACTGCTTTGATTTTACGCATCTACTGATCGGCCGTCGACGGAGCGTTCTTCCTAGACCGGGACCACACGAGACGGCCTCATTGGCCGCCATGGGCAAGGTTCCCTCCCGACTCGTCGTCGGTGGGAGCCAACGATTGAAAGTCATCCTCTTACATCTCATCAGTTTGTTCAATTTCTTGTCCCCAGTCTCCTAATGCATTGGTGAGGACACTCGCTATTGACGGGAGTTCATCTGCAGGTGGGACCTCATCCTGTTGCATATCTGTATCCGTCGCGTCTCGTTGATTTGGCAGCTTCTCCACGGTTTGTGGCACCGACGGATGTGACGTCCTGGCCTGGTGGTGGAAACGAATCTGGATCCATCCCATTGCCTTGTTCGTCTTGCCCGTCTTCTGTGGACAGCCGTCTCTTCTTTCGTTTCTTCGAGCGCTGTTTTCGTGGTGGAGCTTCCACGTCTCACAAGGGATGCTGTTCAGTGCGATCCTCTTGCGGATCCGCTTCCATATCTGTTGATGGGTTCCACTGGAGCGTGGTAGGACCGTGGCTCCGCAGCTGTTGTTGGGCGTCTGGCTGGTGGTGTGACAAGGCCATTTGCGCCGTCAGTGACGTGGGATCGGGGGCGATACTCGCAGGGTCTACGGGCAATGGCTTGTCATGCGCGTCGCCCACGTCGTTCCGTAGCGCTTCCACGGACGTAATAGGCAGCGACGTCATCTACTGTGGCGGTTGCTAGGTGTCCCGAAGTAACTGTACTAGACGTCGCTGAAGACAGTCAGTTCGGACATGGCCTTCCTGCCCGCAGCCAGAACAGGTTTTCGGTTGACCATCGTATATAATGATGGCTCGGCATACACCTATTGTCATATAAGATGGTATGCGTTTCTGGAGTTAAATTCTTATTTGGCGCACTGCGATGAGTACGGGATACGTCTCGAAGCTGGTCCATTTCTCCGCAGCATGATTAAGGACCGTGCCGTAAGGGCGAAATGTTGCGATAACCATGTTCGCAGGAACTTCGAATGGTAGTTCGAATACGCACTATGAGACTTAACATCTGACAAGGGAACCTCGCCATCGCACCCCCCTCAGATTTAGTTATAAGTCGGCACAGTGGATAGGCCTTGATAAACTGAACACAGATCAATTGAGAAAACAGGAAGAAGTTGTGTGGAACTGTGAAAAAATAAGCAAAATATACAAACTGAGTAGTCCATGGGCCACATACGCAACATCATGGACCATATGAACTCAGCCGCGCCGTGGTCCCGTGGTAGCGTGAGCAGCTGCAGAACGAGAGGTCCTTGGTTCGAGTCTTCCCTGGAGTGAAAATTTTACTTTCTTTATTTTTGCATAGTTATTATTTGTCCGTTCGTTCATTGACGTCTCTGTTCACTGTAATAAGTTTAGTGTCTGTGTTTTGCGACCGCATCGCAAAACCGTGCGATTAGTAGACGAAAGGACGTGCCTCTCCAATGGGAACCGAAAACATTTGATCGTAAGGTCATAGGTCAACCGATTCCTCCACAGGAAAACATATCTGATATATTCTATACGACACTGGTGACGGCATGTGCGTCACATGACAGGAATATGTTGTCGACCCACCTAACTTGTACACTTGGTGAATGGGTAAAAAGATTCTTCTACCTTGCCCGATTTAGGTTTTCTTGTGGATGTGATAATCACTCCCAAAAAAGTGATGAAAACATAAGAGTTTGTCACATAAACTGAAAACAAAAAATTAAACTTTTCACTCGATGGAAGATTTGAACCAAGTACCTCTCGTTTTGCAGCTGCTCACGCTACCACGGGACCACGGCGCTTCTGAGTTCATGTGGTCCATGATGTTGCCTATATGGCCCATGGACTACTCAGTTTGTATATTTTGCTTATTTTTTCACAGTTCCACACAACTTCTTCCTGTTTTCTCAATTGATCTGTGTTCAGTTTTTCAAGGCATATCCACTGTGCCAACTTATAACTAAACCTGAGGGGGGTGCGATGGGGAGGTTCCCTTGTGAGGTCATCAGTCCCCTAGAACATAGAACTACTTAAACGTAAGGACATCACACACATCCATGCCCGAGGCAGGATTCGAACCTGCGACCGTAGCAGTCGCACTGTTCCGGACTGCAGCGCCTAGAACCGCTTGGCCACCGCGGCCGGCTAATACGCGAACCGTTCTCACTCCGAGACCGGCATGATCAACGGAGACCACACCCAAGTTCCCGTCGGCGTGGCAAAAGAGGTAACTTTCGGTGGATCGACGGATAAGTCTGTCCCACGCTGCCTCGTCTGTGAGTTTTACGTATACGACGCTGGCCACTATTGATGGGTGAATTCCTATCAGCAACCGGGCATCTAGTTTTACCACTTCGCGCATGTAACGTTCGATTTCGTGTGCTTTTGGTCTTGCGTATTGTGCGTCGAACGTGAACTTGATAGTCACCTTCCGGTAAGAAAGAGCCATCGTGATCTGTAGTAATCAATACACCGCTATTCAAAGCCTCACGGATGTAACCAAAGCTCGGGTTAAACGGGGCGCGGCCGGTGCACTAGGCACGTCCGAGCCGCTGCAGCGCCGAAGGCGGACTGTCCGCTCGGCCACACTGGCCGGCATGGCATTTGCAGTTCGCGAGGCGCACGCCAGGTCAATTTCGTAGAGCTGCTGACAAAACGTGTCTCACTCGCTCAACGACGTCGTCAGATATGAATGGACGACCTGATGATTTCCCATGTCTTACCCAGCACACTGTTTCTACAAAACATTAATGCCACTCATAAACTGTAGGCCTACTTGGAGGATCTGTAGCGTACTTGGAACGGAAATTGAGCGGGACTGTTGTTTCCGACTTCAATTCTTCAAATCAAAACACACAGCTATAACAGCACGCACGGGTCCAGTGAAGTCAGCCATCTTTAACGCGACTGCCGCTAGCGCTCCTTACGGTGGGATTCGGCACTATCGAACTATACGAGACAAAACTTGACGTACTTCCTTACAAATTGACTCTACAGTCACCTCTGTAGCTACTACGAATTAAATTATATGAATTTTCAAGGTTGTAAAATCCTTTTTGAAACACCCTGCACATTTCGGTCCTTTTGGTACAATACCTAAATGACGTAGTAAATGGCAGGATTACCGCTAGTGTTGGTAGCGAAAGAATCATAAATGAGTATGTGAAAGAGGGATTTTTTTTTTACGCCTGATTAGAACTGTTCATCGTTCAGTGGTAGTCCATTGTGTATTTTATATCCTTAAAAAATATAAACTGCATTTTATAAGTAAAAAAATTAGCTGCTCCAGTAACTTCTGCGCTTTTATGTAACCAAAACATTTACTTTTGTGGTAAGTAAAGTTTACATGCAAAAACACAAAAAAGTCTTTATGGTTGTTGTTGTTATTTTGTACTCAATAAATATTCTTCACCATGATGAAAGACAAGTGTGTCCTGTTATAATTGGTGAGTGCGAGAGTTATTTAGAAGTAACAGGAAAAGTTGTTATATGCAGGGTGGTCCATTGATAGTGACTGTGCCAAATATCTCACGAAATAAGCATCAAACGAAAAAACTACCAAGAACGAAACTCGTCTAGCTTGAAGGGGGAAACCAGATGGCGCTATGGTTCGCCCGCTAGATGGCGCTGCCATGGTTCAAACGGATATCAACTGCGTTTTTTAAAAATAGGAACCCCCATTTTATTACATACTCGTGTAGTACGTAAAGAAATATCAATGTTTTAGTTGGACGACTTTTTTCGCTTTGTGATAGATAGGGCTGTAACAGTGACAAACGTATACGTACGTGGTTTCACGTAACATTCCGCCCGTGCGGACGGTATTTGCTTCGTGTTAAAATGGACCTTTTACCAAATGTGGAAAAGGTTGATATTGTGTTGATGTATGGCTATTTTGAACAAAATGCCCAACGGGCGTGTGCTATGTATGCTGCTCGGTATCCTGGACGACATCATCCAAGTGCCCGGACCGTTGGCCGGATAGTTACGTTATTTAAGGATACAGGAAGTGTTCAGCCACATGTGAAACGGCTACCACGACCTGCAACAGATGATGATGCCCAAGTAGGTGTTTTAGCTGCTGTCGCGGCTAATCCGCACTTCAGTAGCAGACAAATTGCGCAAGAATCGGGATTCTGAAAAACGTCGGTGTTCAGAATGCTACATCAACATCGATTGCAACTGTACCATATTTCTATGCACCAGGAATTGCATGGCGACGACTTTGAACGTCGTGTACAGTTCTGCCACAGGGCACAAGAGAAATTACGGGACGATGACAGATTTTCTTGCACGCGTTCTATTTAGCAACGAAGCGTCGTTCACCAACAGCGGTAACGTAAACCGGCATAACATGCACCATTGGCAACGGAAATTCCACGATGGCTGCGACAAGTGGAACATCAGCCACCTTGGCGGGTTAATGTATGGTGCGGCATTATGGGAAGAAGGATAATTGGCCCCAATTTTATCGATGGCAGTGTAAATGGTGCAATGCATGCTTATTTCCTACGTAACGTTCTACCGATGTTACTACAAGATGTTTCACTGCATGACAGAATGGCGATGTACTTCCAACATGATGGATGTCCGACACATAGCTCGAGTGCGGTTGAAGCGGTATTGAATAGCGTATTTCATGACAGGTGGGTGGGTCGCCGAAGCACCATACCATGGCCCGCAAGTTCATTGGATCTGACGTCCCCGGATTTCTTTCTGGGGGGAAAGTTGAAGGATATCTGCTATCGTGATCCCCCGACAAAACCTGACAACATGCGTCAGCGCATTATCAATGCGTGTGTGAACATCACGGAAGGCGAACTACTCGCTGTTGAGAGGAATGTCGTTACACGTATTGCCAAATGCATTGAGGTTGACGGACATCATTTTGAGTATTTATTGCATTAAAGTGGTATTTACAGGTAATCACGCTGTAACAGCGTGCGTTCTCAGAAATGATAAGTTCACAAAGGTACATGTATCACATTGGAACAACCGAAATAAAATGTTCAAACATACCTACGTTCTGTATTGTAATTTAAAAAACCCACCTGTTACCAACTGTTCGTCTAAAATTGTGAGCCATATGTTTGTGGCAATTACAGCGCCATCTATCACAAATCGAAAAAGTGGTCCAACTAAAACACTGATATTTCTTTACGTACTACACGAATATGTAATAAAAAATGGAGGTTCCTACTAAAAAAAAACAGTTGATATGTTTGACCTATGGCAGTGCCATCTAGCGGGCCAACCATAGTGCCATCTGGTTTTCCCCTTCATGCTAGTCAAGTTTCGTTCTTTGTAGTTTTTTCGTTTGACGCTTATTTTGTGAGATATTTGGCCCGGTCACGATCAATGGACCACCCTGTATAAGCTCGACAAAGTATTGAAGCGATGTTTGATATGTTTTTGTTTCGCTTATTTTTATATTTTAGCTTTTTTGAGGTAATTGTGTTTTCTAGCACTGTATGATAAAATTTATTTTAGTGTAACATCCCTCTGTGCACGTTACAAATCAACAATTTTCTAATAAAACAAGTATTGAAGAATGACTGTTTCAATTTTGGTATAAATACTTTAACAGATAAGAGGACAACTATGTAGAACAAAAATGTTCCGTAGCTTACGCGTCCCTTTAGACATCCACACTCAGTTTCTAGATGTTTCACCACTTCTCGTTTTAGGGGAATCTAGTAAGACTCTGAAATTGTATGGGAACAAAGCGATCGAAATGAGATGACACCCGATAGGTATGCTGCGCACCTAACTTATAGGTAGAGCGGTTGTGATCTTAACTGACCAAACGAGGTAAGATACCATGGTCTATGAATACTTACGAATTAGCAATATCATACTAATTTTAGAATGAGATGATATTCCACTGAAAGTCTAGGTACTAGCGATTATGTCGTCGTACACGAGCGCTATATTCCTTATCTGGCACTTTTTTTTAATATCTTGTTTGTAGTTGAATGATCTTCGTGTCGCCACAGTCGTCAGTTAACCTAAGGGAGAGGAGTTGCGTGGCAGTGGTAAGGTCTTAGGGGACCAAACTGCTTTCATCGGTCCAAGGAGAGTCGTGTGTGGTATCTGCCCGTGAGTAGTGTAGCTCTGTTCTGTGTGATATCGTGTTCTTGTACCTTTTATTACTCTATTTTCTGAGGCAGAACAGCTCATAATTTGCCTAAACGAGTGTGGAGAGCTGTCTAAAAGCCACTCCCAGGATGGCCGCTGTACCAGACCATCTGTTGTTGATCTGCAGCGCCAGAGCGATCGGGGTCCACCTCACCTGCCTGAATCGAAAGCTAGTGCTCTGCGCGATTAGCCATATTACTCAGCCACGGTATTATTGCAGTTGGCCTCTACATCTACATCTACATGGTTACTCTGCAATTCACACTAAAGTGCCTGGCAGAGGGTTCATAGAACCATTTTCATACTACTTCTCTACCATTCCACTCTCGAATGGGGCGTGGGAAAAAGGAACACCTAAATCTTTCCGTTCGAGTTCGGATTTCTCTTATTTTATTATGATGATCATTTCTCCCTACGTAGGTGGGTGTCACTATTGCGCGATAGCACAAAACGATCTGCCCTTCTTTGCACTTCTTCGACGTCCTCCGTCAATCCTACCTCGTAAGGATCCCACACCGCGCAGCAATATTCCAGCAGAGGAAGGACAAGTGTAATGAAGCTGTCTCTGTAGTGAGTATGTCGCATCTTCTAAGTGTTCTGCCAACAAAGCGCAGCCTTTGTTTCGCCTTTCCCGCAATATTATCTATGTGGTCATTACTTGTAATTGTAATTCCTAGGTATGTAGTCGAATTGACAGCCCTTAGATTTGTGCGATTTATCTTATACCCTAAATTTATCGGATTTCTTTTAGTACCCATGTGGATGACCTCACACTTTTCTCTGTTTAGTACCAATTGCCAATTTTCGCACCATACAGAAATTCTCTCTAGATCATTTTGTAATTGGAGTTGATCGTCTGATGATTTTACTAGACGGTAAATTACAGCGTCATCTGTAAACAATCTGAGGGGGCTACTCAGATTATCACCAAGATCATTTATGTAAATCAGAAACAGCAGAGAGCCTATGACACTACCTTGCGGCCGGCCGCGCTGGTCTAGCGGTTCTAGGCGCGCAGTCCGGAACCGCGTGACTGCTACGGTCGCAGGTTCGAATCCTGCCTCGGGCATGGATGAGTGTGTTGTCCTTAGGTTAGTTGGGTTTAAGTAGTTCTAAGTTCTAGGGGACTGATGACCACAGATGTTAAGTCCCATAGTGCTCAGAGCCATTTGAACCACTACCTTGCGGAACGCCAGATATCACTTCACTTCTGCTCGATGATTTACCATCGATCACTATGAACTGTGACCTCTCTGAGAGGTAATCACGAATCCAGTCACACAACTGAGACGATACTCCATATGCACGCAATTTGATCGATAGTCGCCTGTGAGGAACGGTATCAAAAGCCTTCTGGAAATCTACGGAAACAATCTGAGATCCTTTGTAGACAACACTCGTTACTTCATGGGAATAAAGAGCTAGCTGCATTGCACAGGAACGATATTTTCTGAATCGATGTTGGTTACGTATCAATATCTCATTTTCTTCAAGGTGATTCATAATGTTCGAGTACAGTATATGCTCCAAAATCCTACTGCAAATTGAGGTCAGTGATACGTGTCTGTAATTCAATGGGTTACTTGTAATTCCTTTCTTGAACATTGGTGTGACCTGTGCTCTGGTACCGAGCGCCGCGGGTTTCGAGTCCGCGCCAGAAGGCATGGACCTCGATGACCACCAGAGGTGTCTGCAGCCGTTGTGCCGTAAGCCGTGGCTGCGCGCGCTCCTGGCCCGCGTATACTGTGGGGGCGCCACTGGGGAGCGCGTGGTCCCAGCGGACAATAGCAACATACTCCGTCAGGTGTTTAAGCGCCTGCCTCTCGCTCAGCAGGGAGTCTGATATTCGCGTTAGTCTATCGACATCTCAGCTACAGACAGCGTGGTTATTTGGTTTCCGTGTACATGTGGACGTTGTGGATTCGTGAGGTTTCGCTTGTGACCCCGTTGCTATTTGCATGTTGTTGTTCGTTAGGTCTTGCTCGGTCGTCCGTCGTTGTTCGTGTCCGTCTTCCCCCGTTCATTTTGTCTGTTTACGGGCCGCTCCTGTTTAGTCTCTTCGCGCTTTTGTTCTCGGCAACCCCAAGGCCATTCCGGTCACGGTTACATTTTGGCGACGAGGTAAACGGCGGTACCTGTTAGCAGGGAGGCGAAGTTGGTCTGTCTTCTGGAGCAACAGCAGCAGCTCATGCAGCAGCAGCAGTTCCAGTTAGTCATCTTACAACAGCTGCTGCAGTTGCTAACGGACAAAGTCGATGCCCGGGACGCATTACCACAACAGCTTCCGAGTCCTTGGGTGTACGATGCTTTCCCACGTCTGCCGTCGTTCCCTCCATTTAATGACGCTAAAGAAGACTGGGAAACATACTTACATCGGCTAATACAACATTTCACAGCTTTTCAAGTCACAGACGACTCCTTGCCAGTATCCTCTTCCCACAACACAACTGTACACATGTATTAACAGGGTTCTTTATTCACAAGAACAAGAAGCTACTTATCTTAAAATAAGTTGTTGTGGTACAAGCTATTCCGTAATAGTCCAGGTGAGCCTCAATGCAGGTGCAGTATGAGTCCCACTAATAACACTACACTCTCGTAGTTGGTAAAGTAAACTGACAGACGCCAACTATAATAGTAGATCAGCTGACTGTGACTAAGACTAACTTTGTCTGGGACTGGGGTGACCGTCTTTGAGTGACTCACTAGGTCCTCCGGTCAGCGACGGCGATCTAAATACTGGTGGTCATGAGGGCGTTGTCAGCGCGTTGCTTGCGAGTCTGTCTTTGGCCTGTCTCCTGATGGGCACCGTTGATTCAGCGCCTATTATCGACATTCTTGCAGCCCCTTTGCTGTCTGGTGTATTGGCTACAGCTTATGCCAGCACAATAAATATAAGTACCTACTGACAAATCACAACTACAATATGGAACATGCAAGTGTTGCATTGTTATACACTGAAGTGCCAAAGAAACTGGTATAGGCATGTATATTCAAATACAGAGATATGTAAACAGGTAGAATAAGGTGTTGTGTTCGGCAATGCCTATATAAGACAAAAAGTGTTTGGAGCAGTTGTTAGATTGGTTACTGCTGCTACTACAGCAAGTTATCAAGATTTATGTGAGTTTGAACTTGGTGTTATATTTGGCCCACGAGTGGTGGGACACAGCATCTCCGAGGTAGCGATGGAGTGGGGATTATCCCGTACAACCATTTCACAAGTGTTCCGTGAATATCAGGAATCCGTTAAAACATCAAATCTCTGATATCACTGCGGCCGGAAAAAGATTCGGCAAGAATGGGACCAGTGACGACCGAAGAGAATTGTCCAACGTGACAGATGTCCAACCCTTCCGCAAATTGCTGCAGATTTCGATGCTGGGCCATCAACAAGTGTCAGCGTGGAAACCACTAAATCAAACATCACTGATATGTGCTTTCGGAGCCGAAGGCCCACTTGTGTACTCTTGATGACTGCACAACACATAGCTTCACGGCTGGGCCCGTCAGCACCGACATTGGACTGTTGCCTGGTCAGACGAGTATCGTGTACAGGCATGGAAACATCCTCATGAATCCATGGACCCTGTGTGTCAGCAGGGGACTTTCCAAGCTGGTGGAGGCTCTGTAATGGTATGGGGCGTGTGCTATTGGAGTAATATGAGACCCTGATACGTCTACATGCGACTCTGACAGGTGACATGTACGTAAGCATCCTGTCTGATCACCTGCATCCATTCATGTCCATTGTGCATTCCGACGGACTTGGGCGATTCCAGCAGGACAATGCGACACCCCATACGTCGAGAATTGCTACAGAATGGCTCCAGGAACACTCTTCTGAGTTTAAATACTTCCGCTGGCCACCAAACTCCGCAGATATGAGCATTATTGAGCATATGTGGGATGCCTTCCAATGTGCTATTCAGAAGAGATCTCTGCCCCCTCGTGTCGGTATATTGGACACACTCTTGACACCGTGGATTTAGGAATATTAAATTTGCCTAACGATTTCCGAAATGGAATGTCATATGCGTCTATCTCCAACTAAGAGAGTTGCCCAGAAAGAAATACACCGCATTTTGTCTTCACAATTCTTTATTGAACGTAGAATTACACACACGAAAGAATGGTGTTTTATCTACACACCCTATTTTCCCACGTAATCTCCATCCTGTTCTGTAGGCTTTCTCCAGCGCGAAACAAGGGCGTGTACGTCCCATCGGTACCAATCCTTGTCCTGGTGGCGGAGCCAGTGCTTCATTGTGTGAATCACTTCATCATCGTCCTCAAAATGTCTTCCACGAATGGCATCCTTTAATGGCCGAAAGAAGTGGAAGCTCGCTGCAGCATGTCAGGTGTGACAGCCGTGGATGGTCTCCCCGTCCGCTGCAAATCGTGGAGCTCCGCCGAACCGCCTTCTGATGACCTCACCCTCCGTGCCCGGTTTACTATGTCGAAATTGCGCGAAGATTGATGTGTAAAGGCATTCTTCAGATTCCGTATAAGAAATTTTTACTAGTAGTTTGCGAATCCATTAATTAAAATGGAAAATAAAAGGTTGTTTTCAGCGGCTTTTACCGAAATTGGACTGAAATCTCATATAGCACCAGCATCGCAACACGTAAGGGAACCACTGAGCTAACGGCACACTGGCGGCCACAGGCGGCCTGTAGTCACTGCGATGTTGCCTGAGCCTCAAAACGCAACATTAAACACACAAACAGGTGTTACTTATGTGAAGAACGCCGTTCTTGGAGTCCAGAAATTAAATATACTTTCTAAGTGTCTCGTCTTACAGTGGATTATATCGTATGAGTCTTCGATGTGGAAAATGAATGTCAAGTGAATTTAGCGAGGTAATGCCGGGCTACACCCGGAAGTAAATGCACTATCACAGTGTTGACAAATACTTGCTACGTCGCTGCCAATTCTCGGCTCTCTTACGAGGCAGCTCTTTAGCGAAATGCTTGTCGTGATTGTCCGATACGGTTCTTGAGAGGGGAGACGCGCGCGCACGTTTGGTTTTTATGCGGCGTTCTCTCATGATAGTTTCTGACGCCATCTTGTGGGCTGTGTATACATTTGAGGCATTCAGTTATCATTAATCCAGAATGATACTGTGTTGTCACCGCCAGACACCACACTTGCTAGGTGGTAGCTTTAAATCGGCCGCGGTCCATTTAATACATGTCGGACCCGCGTGTCGCCACTGTGTGATCGCAGACCGAGCGCCACCACCAGGCAGGTCTCGAGATACGGAATAGGACCCGCCCCAGTTGTACGACGACTTTGCTAGCGACTACACTGACGAAGCCTTTCTCTCATTTGCCGAGAGACAGTTAGAATAGCCTTCAGCTAAGTCAATGGCTACGACCTAGCAAGGCGCCATTAACCATTTTAAGATAGAGTCTCACTTGTATCATCAAGGAATGCTGTATTCACATGAAGGATTAAAAGTTAAGTATTAAAGCAGCTACGTACTTTTCTTGCTACCATTCATTACGTATCCTGTTTCAGACCTCTATATAGCCTACGTGAGATTACGCGTGCCTTTCGGCTACTTCAGTGTGGCGTAGCTGTCTTGTTACGCCACAACAGATACATGTGCAATCTTTTGCAGCATACATAGAGAATGTCATGATAACCACGAGAATGAAGAAATATGTTGGTAGGGATGGAATCACGAAGAGACGCAATCAACAAATATTCGATTCCTCATGGCATTCGTTTCATTTGAGATGTGAGAAGAGGTAAAGCGTTAACGCGAAAGATATGCCGCACATATTGATAACCAGGAAGTCTAAGTCTTCATACGTTTCCTCCTTGAAATCTGTATGCTCTATTATACACTAAGTACCCTGATCATAGTTTCCGTAATGTTACCCTCTTGTTTGATGAACAGATTCCAAATGCATGTCTCTGCATGAAAGTACTTGTTTGAACCCTTCCTGCGTTGTTTTTGTATTTTTTTGCTTGGAATTCATGAAGCAGACCACTGTGCCTCGCCACCTCGATGGTTAGGTCTCAAAACTAAACCGTTTTTTATCCAATGGCATAATATATTTAGACAGCATCAGCACAAGACTATCAAACAAAGCCTTCCATTTACGGTTGCAACACTCTAACCAGCAGCTGACCCAAGGGTAATCCACGGTCATGGTCCGAAATTAGCAGCTCTCTGCTACTGTGGCATAGTCCTTACTACATTTTCGATTCCGCAGCACCACTTTATTTGGTAACGCTGCTTTAAATCAACAGGAGTAGTTGCAGAGTTGTGCCAGCGTATCTGTCTTCCTATTGTCAACTTTATGTATCTCACTTCTCATGTAGCGTTGATCACGAGGAGCCGAAGTAAATGAGTGTATTCTGCATGACATAACATTCAGTACTCCCTTCTTTCATAGCCACTCTTCATGTGCATCGATACCGAAGAGGGATGTGAAAACTCTTGCGAGTGAGAGAATGACAATAATAATCGTAACAAGATCAAGCAAATAATGAATGACGTTTATTGCAATGCAGAACGAGAATGGCTGTGAAAATAAAAATCTATAAAAATAGGTTGATCGTTGAATTGGCGCAATGCAAATATATTCTTAGCATTTTGTTACTGAATTTAGTTTTGGGTGTTTGCAGAGAAAAAGGAAAAATCTGTACTTCTCGCTAGTGTAATATGATGTGAACCAGCAACTACCCTTTCCTTAGAACACGACTCAAGCAGGTCCCCAAGTAGCTACCAAGGCACTGGTGCATTCTGTTCCCTGGCATTGCTCTGATGACGGTTACTGCAGATAGCTCCGATTATTAAATACAAAACGTATTGCAAGTTAATTCCTAGGATCGTAATATTAAATTTGCGATGTAGATGGCACATGAACGTGACGACTGTCCAGATTACTTATCAATATAAAAAGACAATATTATGGAATTGAGCAGGATTACTCAACATGAATTTTGAAATTGGGTGACTGACCACACTGGTGCTAAACGTCGTCAAGAATATACGAAGTCCCAATCGCACCAACAATATGAAGATCGTCTTCGACAGCTCGCAGCTTTCACATTGCTATCTCCACCCTACTCCAGACAGCACTCGGTGGAGCTGCACTAAGTTGCCGATGTAATGGAAGGCCTTCAAACCGACAACAGAAAAAAATGGTTCAAATGTCTCTGAGCACTATGGGACTTAACATCTGTGGTCATCAGTCCCCTAGAACTTAGAACTACTTAAACCTAACTAACCTACGGACATCACACACATCCATGCCCGAGGCAGGATTCGAACCTGTGACCGTAGCAGTCGCGAGGTTCCGGACTCAGCGCCTAGAACCGCTAGACCATCGCGGCCGGCCGGACAACAGACCACATATAGAAAAATACAAGCGAATTTTACTGCAGCGTAAGCTTATTGTAACTAATCCAAAAGTGATTGGAGAGCAACATTGTCCTATTCAAAAAAAGCAAAATGTTACACATTCTTGACGTCAAACGGACATTAACTACGTCCAACCTTGTGTCCTACTCATCTATAATATATGGTGTACTATCAAAATGATTATATATAATGGATGCTAATGTAATGCATTGATACCAAATGGTGGGTTCACTACACTATTGATGCGAAAATAAAACAGAAGTTCGCAAAAGTGCAGTTGTGCATTTTCGTACGTTTTCACCTCCAGATCTACCACAGGTAGACAAACTTGGTCATTGTTCCTGTAGTATTTCCCTCTTATTTCAGACCGAGTTGATTAAAAAAAGTACAAATTCGTGAGTCTTACAGATGCTTCGAATCTATTCAGTAATTTTGTCAGTAATTTTGATGTCACTTATGATTAGTGAGTTCTACGAACATGGCAACCCCTGCGAGCTTGCTAGGACCCACTTACATGTGACAGGTAGCACCTAATTTAAAACTTACCGAAAGGAATTGATACATCTTTTGCAGCAAACCTTGAACTGCTTTCGGAGGCAACTACAATTTTATAAAGTCACTACTTTACAACTATGCTGCCAAGGAATTCCTGCATAAACACTATCATTGCCATAATCGCGGCTGTAGTAGATAACTGATAACTCGCAACGTGAAGGATGAGACAAGGGGTAGCTTCTGCATGAAATGACCTTGTACTTACAAAATATTCAGTATATTTCATACAGATGACAAGAAAATGTCAGGCGAATTTAGCAGGATAAATCTGTCCCACAGCTGCAAATCATTGTTATGCCAACAGGGTTCCAAAGGATGCCTACAACGTTGCAGTATGGACCATGTTGACAGCAATAAGAACGTGTTTTCGTAGTCTGAATATTTCATGATAGGATCCAGACATCCAATCTATCGCGAGAGATTCTGTTCCCCAAATTTTAGATATGTGGTGTGGCCATGTGCCTACAATTCAGTCATAACCCTCTGATTGTTATTCCCATTCATGTGATTCGGATGACGGGAAAGCCCTGCCATGGGTTATCTATATGTCTACTGAAAGCGAGCGACATTTCGTAATAGCAGGAAGCCTGTCATATACTTTCAGATAAGGATTGCTGAACCTCAGATATATATGATATTAGCATCCTTACTCCATCAAAAAGGATTTCTTGTTATTGCATTTTACATACATTTTACTACTGAAGGCCTCGGGTTTCTTGCTTCCCACATAGCAAACAATGGTTACCACTCTCACTGTCGCATGTCGTACGCTAATTCCTTCAGCATCATCTGGTTTAATTCCGAATACAGTTCGTTATCCTTAGACATATGCCCATATTTCAAAAACTACAAGTATCATCTTTACGTAATGTTCACTGCGGGGTTACTCAAGAAGCTTTTTCATTAGTAGCGAAAATCGTTTAGCGGATGAGAACTTTATTTCGTGGTACACCTCAGAACGAAAGAAGCAAAATAACAGGGAAAGCAGCAGGCTCACCATACTGAGCGTGGGCACAGTCAACGCAGCGCCCTGAATTTGGCCATATTCCTCCGAATTTACTTCCTGATTGCCCAAAGGCGATGTCACTACAAAAATATTAGCATATTCACACGGGAATTACTATCCACATGTAATTGCTACAATACCTTGCTATGTCAGGTATCAGGTATCTGTTATCAGACGCTCGATCTGAGCTGTTAATTTTTATTGAACCAACCTGCTGTGTTAAGGAAACTGATCAGAACAACTGGATGAGTTTATTATTTTCGTATAATGTATGAAAACCCACTTTCCCCAGTTACCGTATCCTAAATAGTCGACGATTGGGTTGAAAGCAAGGTAAATAGTATGCAGTGTGGATAGAATGGGAGTGAATATTGAAGCGAAATTATTGGAATCATGGGAAGCCAATGGCGTATCGGTAAGCAGCGACAAAGGGAGTTTTCTGAGATAATGGTTTGTCTCTGACATTGGAGAGACGGGGGCTAGGTTTGTCTGTATTCTTACGTTAAGCTCATTGAGTAGAAAAGCGCTGGTAGATTTAATTGTGTGCTGGGGAGAAGACAGCCAAGAGTATCAAATGCTTGAAATTCTGGAGCCTTAATTGGCCAGGATGCACACCACCCTTGCCGTAGGCAGGGAGAGAGCGGTAGCGTGGTAAGAGAAAGGCACTTGCCTGGGGACGACTGACGCAGCCTGATGGGCTGAGGAAGTGCTGGAGCAAAATGCTCTCCGCAAAGGGAAAGGAAATGAGTTATTTAAGGCTTTAATGTTCCACCTTACGTGGAAACCTTCTCTTTCAGGGTAGATTTAATTTAATATAATATTTTGGAGGGAACCAAATTGTTTATAGGCAGGTAAAAGATAGGCGAATGTGAGAATACTGTGTCGCGACCGTGAAGAGTAACTTGAAAGTTAACGGAATTTGATATTTCGTTTGAGTCATTCGGTGAACAGTAAAGTATTAGAATTCAATCATAAAGCAGGTGCGACACAAATAGGATGCATGTGACGAACTGTTATAGCACCACATGGGGCTGATGAAGGAAATGATGAAGAGTGGATGACTGAGAGCTAGGAACCATTAGTTTATAAGTAGGGATGTGTTGATTTACCATAATTCTTTTTAGTAATGGTCAATTTAAATTTATGATTTTAGTTACCTTGTTTCAAAATCTGGTCTGGAAGTGCAGGAAAATATTATCTCGTGGCTTTAACTAATCGAGCTGCTAACAGGAATTTATGGTAGAAAGTAATGCTCTTGATTTTGATCTGAAAGAATTAGTTTCCAAAGAAGCCATTTGTAGCTTGCATGTGTTTCAATTTGTAATTTGACGAGTTTCTGAAATTCATGGATAAAGGCAAGATTCTAATTTAATATGAAAGTATAAGATGTCACCTCTTATGAAATGAGTCAGTAGAAATTTACGGGTGAAGCTAATTTTTAGAACAACAGGATTTGAAAGATACGTGGGAATCAGTGAGATCGCTTTCCTGAATTAAATAAAGGGGAAACAGCATAATAGTAGTTCGTGTAACCATGCTATGCACGCTACACACGAACTATAAGTATTGTGAAAAGTTCTGTGTGTGTATTTATATATCTTTTGGAGGGGAGGTTTTGGATGGTATATTATTTAACGGTGCCGAGATATAATTAGGAAATCAGTCTAAGTAACTTGTGGAGGTTTTTTTCAGTTGCAATAACGTGCTGTGCATGAATATGAGGGGAACGTAAATTTCAGAATCGCGACCGCGCGAACTTTCCAACCACGCGAGACTTAGTTCACAGCGAGGCACGTCAATAAGTGAGAGGTGTTTTTGGAATCAGACAGTGATTGAAGAAGTTACAGAATTTTTCTAGTACTAGTCCGCGTGGAGATACGATCATTGCTTTGCCCAATGGTGATAAGAGTGATAGTGTGTTGCTGTGACTTTATGAATCAAGCATTGTGGGCTATCCTTCATTCCTTCCCGTGGGTGAGAAAAAGGTTATCTTCGTAATAGACCATAGGAAATAGAAATATCTTTGTATGTGTTGTTACAAGATCAGATGTTAGGAAATTTAAGCCTGTATGTTGCTGGTAATACTGTTATTATGTTTTGAGAGATGAAAGAAAGACAGAATGAAAAGAAATAGCTTACAGAACAGAGAAGGAGTTATAATGCAGATTCAGTTACGATGCCGGTCACTTACGCATTTTCTTTAAACACAGTCGGGTGATTAACAGTGTACCAAATTTGGGGTTGGTACTACAAAATAAAACATTTATCCGTTGCACATACATTTGTTTATTTATTTCTTTGAGTAAAAAATTTAATTAGGAGTTGTTATGTGTAAGAATCACGCAGTGACACATTTAATGAGAATACAGGGACCATTTAGCTTTAGTAGGTTTCCGGAACACTTTAGGACCTCGCAACTGGTTTGGCCTTTATTTTTCTTTCAGTACTCTACCCATCCTCCCTCGTCTTCTATAATTGCTCGAAGGCTAAATTCCTCGAGAGATTGTGATGATCGTTTATCTCCCACCATGTATTCTCTATATTTTCCCACAGAGTTTCTGAATTCCTTGACCCAGGTGGTAACGACCTCGTAACCTCAGTCCACATATTTTCAATGGGGTTGAGGTCTGGTGATTTTGGCACGAAAGGAAGAAGTTTTATTCTCTGCTGACCTTGGAACCAGTTCTGGACGGCTCTGCTATTATGAATCGGGCAATGGTATTGTAAAGAAATGATTATCCATTAACTTAGAAATTCAATACTTCTAATACTATGAATACTTATTTTCCATACTGTGAAAAAATTCGACAACTGCAATGGCTGTGTAGTCTAAGCTACAGGTTTATAAATTATTCGGAGGATTCTACATTCCAAAATTCTTTGCTGATAGCTGTTGACGAAAATCTACATTGACAAGGGGAGGGTGCTGGGACGTCTAACATTCTGCGTGGTGTCTGTTTGTTCTATATCGTGTCTCCCTACCACTTTCGCGCAACGACGCTCTGAGCGTGTTTTTTAGGGAATTGACTAGTTTGAACCTGGGACCTGTTGCTGGTAAGGAGACGCCAGACCACACATGACATGTAGAATTCAGAAGAGTTCAGTGAGACTAGCGATGATATAACCAAATACTTAATGATTTCAGCGTCAGCTCCACTGCACTCCCTGAAAAGGAATCTTAATACTAACTAAATTTAGTGGAAGGGGTTCAAGGCTTTCCTATTTTTAGTTAGCTGGTAAAATAACGTCGAAAAAGCAGTTAAGTTTACCATTGGAAATTTTATTCTACTCACAAAACATTGTTTATAAATTGCACTATTGATAAAAGGAAATGTTTTAATACAGGATGGTAAAAACCAACTGCGTTCAACAAAAATGTGAACGAATATTCCCTGAGTGGGTTTCCAAGTTCTACAATGGATCGAAGGATGACCTATGCCATATCACATCTACAATCTAGGTTTAAATTAAGTTTCACAAGAGAGAAAACTATCAAAATGGTCTACAATGACCCTCAATTATCTATAATTACTTATCAAACTTGTCTTAAATTACAGTGGCTGATGTGGCTTCTCAGTAACTATATAACAGAAAAATCATCGCGTTTCAGATTTTTACTTCAAGTGGCAAATGTGAACACCATGAGCTTTAATTGACGATCGACACTAGTATTACGCAAAAAGGGGGTGTAACAGATGAGACTTCTGCAGTTCTGAGTGAAGCTTTATGCGCTGCTATGCGGCATCGCGTGCGTTCATTACCTTGTCGGTGTTTGTCAGGGGGCGGCAGGCAGCACAGCTCTGCTCACCTCGCCGTCTCGGAAACAACTCTCTCCTAACTTCTCCTTACTGCAATTTACCGAAGTTGGTTTAAAAAAACTATCTGGTTGTGTTTTCATCTGACCAATCAGGGTCTCAATGTTAACCTTAAGCTCCGCCTACAAAAATTCTGTCTATCCAATGAGAAACGTTATACTTTTCGTGGTGGGGCAATGTTTTTAAAGTTTGCAACGTAACAGAGACGCGAAAAAGTCTCACGCTAAAACTTGCAGCTGGTGCGGTGCTTTTAGTGTCATCGTAAGATCTATACTGTTCTTCTGGAGGGCTCTATCTTTTAACATGGGCTGGGGGGTGGCCCTGACGTAACAGAGACGCGAAAAAGTCTCACGCTAAAACTTGCGGGTGGTATGCCCCTTTTAATGTTATCGTAAGATCTATGCTGTTCTTCTGGAGGGCTCTAGCTTTTAACATGGGCTGGGGATGGTCCTAGCGGTTAACTGGCGACGTGGGTGTCCGTCCCTTATCGTAGGGCCTTCCAGCTTAACACGGTTCTGCTCTCGGCTTCTGTTCTCGTTTCTCCCCTCGGAACTGCGTCTGTCTCACGGTGGGAAGGCATTCTTGTTCAAATGGTTCAAATGGCTCTGAGCACTATACGACTTAAATTCTGAGGTCATCAGTCGCCTAGAACTTAGAACTACTTAAACCTAACTAACCTAAGGACATCACACACATCCATGCCCGAGGCAGGATTCGAACCTGCGACCGTAGCGGTCGCGCGGTTCCAGACTGTAGCGCCTAGAACCGCTCAGCCACCCTGGCCGGCAGGCATTCTTGTGTTGGTCTGTGGTATACCATTTACTCACTCGTTTCTCGTATTACTTTGGTTAATTTAATGTCACGATCTATTCGGAGCTCTGTGACATACTACTGGATTTGCTTATCATGTCAGGGTTTTCATGGAAGGTGTTGGATTTGCCTGACACCTTACAGACAGAGATCAGAATACAGAGCGAATGGTAATATAGTTTAAGGCGCCAGTTATAACATTTAGCTAGGCCTTCTTTGAGAATATACCGCCCTCCTATGCTTTCATAATGATGAGGTGGGGTGTAAGTTGTTCAATACAGTGCAGCAGTCTGCTGAACTGTTAGACTCTGTTGCATGGTTGTAAAGCTAATCTGCTTCGCTTATTCAAAACGATTGCTATCCTTCACTATAGAATTCTTCTTTCTATCTTTCCACTGACAAAGGTATATAGAAGAAACAAATCTGTTTTATAGCGAGATATTCACTACGGACTTTACACGTGCTAGTTCGCTCAATGTGTTGCATTTACCGAAGGCGACCGTGGCCGCTGACGTCGCCTGTTCACACCTCGTGTCTACGCTGCCCCGCGCTCGGAGTAAACGCCTACACTTGAAATAAATAGCTGATTTCAGGAATGTTAATGAAATAAGTCTTCCCTTCATATTAGTGAGAACTAAATACCACTACGAGTACGTATCTTTATGTAATGTTCATTGCTCAAGAACAACTCGTGTATGCAACGTGACTGTTATGACTAAGATCGTAAAATCTGTAAATCGTAACCCAATGCATATATTTGCATGCACCTACGGAATATTAAACATGAAAACAATTTGATTCTTTGTCATATAATTTTTAATCAAGGCATTGCGGGCACTTGCGAGCTGATATCAAAATTGAATATAAAGGAGGAATAAAGAAAAAGGTATACGAGAAACAAATGAACCCATGAACAACTGTGTACTATCCTGGAAACGTGCTGATGCGGCTATCTCACAATTTCAAAGGATGAGAGAACCATCCTGTCCACTTTTCGAGGACGATATTTACTGACAGAAAGGAAACTAGAGTGAATGGCTTTAGGTTGAGACACCAGGAACCTCAAATTACGTCACCAGTACGTTCACTCTCCGATTCCTAGCCCCGTCAGCACGCACTTACCATGTCAAAGTGGCTGGCAGAAACGAGCGCGTACGACCTGGGATTAGGTGATACAGTCCTCGCCTCTCCTGTTTGACAGATGTTATCATTCACCCATGCTAGGAGGTGAGGAAATGCACTTACGAAAACGTTGAATACATTTTAATTTTACATGTCAACATTACTGCGCAATTATATTCTAAGTTACGAGAAGTGACCTGGAGAAAAAGAGTGTATACTTTGGGGGATATGTTATAGATCGTGGCTGGCTCTCAGCACTATGGGACTTAACTTCTGAGGTCATGAGTCGCCTAGAACTTAGAACTACTTAAACCTAACTAACCTAAGGACATCACACACATCCATGCCCGAGGCAGGATTCGAACCTGCGACCGCAGTGGTCGCACGGCTCCAGACTGTAGCGCCTAGAACATCTCGGCCACTGCGTCCGTCCGTTAGAGATCATGATTGTAATGTTAGTAAAGTACTGTAAAGTATATTTTATGTTCTGCTTAACTTTAAAAGAAATATCAGCCAAGGCAGTCAACAGTGAAAAGTACAGCATGTCTCCAAGAAACGTACGAATATCGTACAATTTTAATAAAAGGAAATATACATCAGTTTATTGGGGCAGGCCTTTTCGGGAACAAAGTAAGAACAACCAAATCAGTTTCAGGTTTGTATGTGCTGCTAGCTAAACGAGAAGAAACGAACCGATAAAGAAAGATTTCCTTCATTGATTTAGGAATGGTTCGAAATGGAAGGTTAATTTTACTATTATAAAAAATTGGCCTGTATTGAGTTGATTAGTTCCAATTTTTGAATCCATTACAGCCCAATAATCAATACAAATGGAATAAAATAGTAATATAACGTCTGGTACGTAAGCGAGGACGTCCTTTGTCTACATATCTGCTTCGAATATAGGGTATTAAAAACAGCAATCCATAAAATTGTGAGCCGGATCGAGACTCGAACTCGCGACCTTTGCCTTTCGCGCGCAAGTGCTCTATCATCTGAGCTACTCAAGCACGACTCACGACCCGTCCCCACAGCTTCAATTCTGCCACGACCTCGTCTCCTACTTTCTTAACTTCACAGAAGCTCTTCTGCGAACCTTGCAGAGCTAGCACCCCTGGAAGAAAGGATATTGCGGAGACGTGGCTTAGCTACACCCCGGGGGATGTTTCCAGAGTGAGATTTTCACTCTGCAGCTGAGTGTGCGCTGATATGAAACTTCCTGTGGCTAAGCCATGTCTCCGCAATATCCTTTCTTCCAGGAGTGCTAGTTCTGCAAGATTCGCAGAATAGCTTCTGTGATGTTTTGAAAGTAGGAGACGAGGTCCTGGCAGAATTGAAGCTATGTGGACGAGTCGTGAGTCGTGCTTGGGTAGCTCAGATGGTAACCGGCACGGTAGCTCAGCGTGCTCGGTCAGAGGGTTAGCTACCCTCTGTAATAAAAAAAAACTGAGTGAACGGATCAACATAGAACCTGAGTGGGTGTCATCGGACGTCCGCCACGAACAAATTCAACGACCAATATAGAGTAAAATGAGATTAAAAAAAAAAAAGATGGTAGAGCACTTGATCGCGAAAGGCAAATGCCCCGAGTTCGAGTCTCGGTCCGGCACACAGTTTTAATTTGCCAGGAAGTTTCATGTCAGCGCACACTCCGCTGCAGAGTGAAAATCTCATTCTGGAAGTAATTCATATTTCGAGAGCTGATAGGATGGACAGAAACGAGAGCAATGAGTCTGAAACGAATATCTTAAGAGCAATGAGCACTTCTTCACCTTTACCACTGTGAAATACTACTTTCCATAACACCATATATATATATATAATGGTTCAAATGGCTCTGAGCACTATGGGACTTAACTTCTGAGGTCATCAGTCGCCTAGAACTTAGAACTACTTAAACCTAACTAACCTAAGGACATCACACACATCCATGCCCGAGGCAGGATTCGAACCTGCGACCGTAGCGGTCACGCGGTTCCAGACTGCAGCGCCTAGAACCGCTCGGCCACCACGGCCGGCCATAATAAATATATATATATATATATATATATATATATATATATATATATATATATATATAATTACAGAAGCAATACAAACAACGCAACAGTTAACAATAACAGTTAAATTCAATTGTGAAAAGATACGCTGCATCACATTTGTTAACAATTTCCTAATAGTTCCAGATTTAAAAACAAAATGAATAACACTTTGCAGGTATTATTCGAAAATCGAGAAAATAGTAACACTGGAATGTAAGAACAACAACAAATGGTAATGGCAATGAGAAGAAGTAATAAACATATGTACACAGCAATAAAAACCGATGGCATTAAAAGTATAGCACTTCAGCCACCTCAGTACCAGAATGAGAGAGAAATAGATGCTTAACAAAAGCAAAACGATGAATAGCGCTGGAAAACCATTTATGTTTACGAATAATATTCTTTCAAGTAAACATACAAGTGATAGAAATACAGAAACACACTGGAAAATGGATGATGTGGAGTATTCTTTTCTTTGGAAGTGAAAGATTGGATCTGAAAAAATAAAGTATGGTCAGCCTACAGGTAACAGGATACCGAATGTAGTGGAAAATGAGCAAAACAAGGTAGATGGAGATAGAAACGAATCGCAGAGTCGCATAAGAAGTAACTGTGGAGAGAAGCCTAAGAAGAAAAAAAGGTAAGTAGGAAAATGAAATTTATAGATATCAGTTATTTATACACGGCGTCTTCTTTACACATAGCCCGCATCTCGTGGTCGTGCGGTAGCGTTCTCGCTTCCCACGCCCGGGTTCCCGGGTTCGATTCCCGGCGGGGTCAGGGATTTTCTCTGCCTCGTGATGGCTGGGTGTTGTGTGCTGTCCTTAGGTTAGTTAGGTTTAAGTAGTTCTAAGTTCTAGGGGACTGATGACCATAGATGTTAAGTCCCATAGTGCTCAGAGCCATTTTTTTTCTTTTTTCTTTACACATACAATTACGGAACGAGGTACTAAGGAAGAAACTAAGATGATTCCCGGAAAGCTATATTTCTCCACGGCCATCAATATCAAAGCAAGGTGGAGAAATCAAAATTATACGACTGACAAAGTAGAGCAGTTGCTTCGATAAGAAGCAGAGCTAATCATAGCAATGAATAAATCGTAGGAAAAACCGGAAGTACTATAAGTTGTTCCACACGTCCACTATTCATACCTGCAGAAAATATATTTCACCGTCTGGGTACAGCATTTCGGCACTCGCCTTCATAATGAATTCAGTATGTTAATGTAGGCCTCTCCGTTGAGAATTCCCTCTATTCTACAGAGAGGACCTGCCCCATGAGCCGAAATATAACTCCATACAGCTACAGAGAACCGTCCACATCTTTGTCTTTCGTTAAGATACATTGGCTAGAATCGTTGTCCTCGTGGGCGGTGTACCTAACGCAAAAAACATTTGCGTGTTAATACAAATATTCACAAATTCAGGGGTCACATTTACTTACCAGATGAGGGATGAACTACTAAAATCATGCTATAGGGAACTGTTTATATTTATTATTTTGTGCCTACTACAAATGTAAAATCACTAACAGCATGAACTAATAACTTTATGGAGAAAATTTCGTGTCTCACCTGAACAGGGGCGTTGCTACAGGAAGAAAATATTTTTTCATCCTAAAAGATTGCTCTACTCCAGTCAAAGTCGATATATTCTGCTGAAAAAGCCATGCGGTCAATCCTCTGATAGTCGGTCAATGGCTGTTTTGTAGCAGTTCTCCGACAATATAATCCGGCGTCTTTCAGTCTCCTCGCAACAGTCTTTCCGCTGCCGGGAAACTGAGATATCTCGTTCAGACCACGGCAACTGAGGAATGGATTATCACGTATATTCTCCAAAACACGTTGATCATCTGCTGCAGTAGACACACGGGGCCGGTCACTTCCTCTTTTTCGCCCTATATAGCCCCTTACCTGGTATTCTTTCCACCAGCGTCTAGCTGTTCTTGCCGGTACTCCACACTTTTTTCCAGCTTATGATGCCGAGTAGTTGCAATGCTCAATCAGTGCAACCACACGCACCCCACTCTCTCGATTCCACTGCGACTGCATTGCGACTGTCGCCCTTGTGATGTTACCACGCGTTTTATAAAGAGAACGATATACAACTCAGTGGAGAAACAAAGACTGCCAAATTAAAGAATATCTTTTTTAGTTATCTGACACACAAAAATATAAACTTCGTTAAAATACTTTGTGAAGAATCACTATTAAGAAAGAAACGACAATCATTAGGCAAGATATTAAATGATGCTGTTGTTCATTTAAGTCAGACCACAAATAAGCAGTAAAAGGTCGATTAAGGTTTCTGCCCCACTTATAATATTCATGTAAACCATTTGAATTATTACTTGAGTAAAATGAAAAAACACCGCGCCCTCTTGACACGGGCACTCGCAGCATGTGACGTCATGAGCAGTGTGCCTAGTCACGTGGTGTTTGTGTTGACGAAGCAGGAACGCTGCGGCAGCCACTGTCATGTAGAAATAGCAGTCAGTCTTGACCATGATCACATCACTCGACTACCCAAAAACTGATTCCCATTCTCAAATCCAACGGAACTAGTGAAATCTGCGTTACCCGACATTTTATCATCACAATAACATCCTTCCCATACGGCTGGCCGGGGTGGCCGAGCGGTTCCAGGCGCTTCAGTCTGGAACCGCGCGACCGCTACGGTCGCAGGTTCGAATCCTGCCTCGGACATGGATGTGTGTGATCTCCTTAGGTTAGTTACGGGACTGATGACCTCAGATGTTAAGTCCCATAGTGTTCAGAGCCATTTGAACCTTCCCATACGCTACCGGACTCGAAAGCATTCATGAAATGAGTTTTTCGAAAAGTATGTAAATCACTTCTGAATCTTGTGACGTAAAACATGGGCATTGTTACTACCCACAGTGTTGTATTCCAGGACCTGTTGCCAGCAGACCCTTCTTCAGAAGTGGTCTTTTGTATTTTCGAATCACTGTTCAAATGATTTGATGCTCTAAAGCAAGTCAGAGCATTATGGGTGTCTAACTTACTGTGTGAGTAACACGCGAAATAACGCTTTAGGAAACCTTTGAGGCCGGAAACAATGAGAAAAGTTCGAAAACATTTCAGTGCGTCATCAAGGAATGGGCTGAAATTAAAATTAGTGATGGCCGCAAGCGAAACGCTGCGTAACGTGACCATGTATTCTATCAATTACACGTTGGAAATAGTTCCCATATGAGCACACTGATGCTTTTGTATCAAGATCACATTATGTTCTATCAGGAACCAAATTCGGCGGAAACTGGTCCAACTTCACGGCACTACACCAAACCGTCCCCACGCTCGCTATGGTCAACTTACTCCTCTTGATATTATTTTCTTTCGTTCGGTCTGGAGTGTACTGCAAATTGAAAGGCTCGTTCAGTGGTTCTGAGCGCTTCTATTAGCACAATTTCCAGATTGCATCAAGGTAAACATTACATGTAGGTGTTATTTCTCTTTCCTTGGTGTTTAGCCTTTAATAAAAGGGTAATGAGCAGCAGTAAAATTTAGTAAGGCTGTGCAGAGAGTATTGGGACAGGAAATGAAATGATGGTAGTCGTAGGCGTGGTTTCCCATGTGGACAGCAAAATAACTGCTGCGTCAGACTGTGCGGCTGGTCCCGGTGGAGGTTCGAGTCCTCCCTCGGGCATGTGTGTGTGTGTTTGTCCTTAGGGTAATTTAGGTTAATTAGTGTGTAAGCTTAGGGACTGATGACCTTAGCAGTTAAGTCCCATAAGATTTCACACACATTTGAACATATGTTTTTTTTTTTTTTTTGCTGCGGCAGATGTAAGATGGATATGAAATGTTGTCTGGAAATAGAAACAATAGCTTTATTGAAAAAGAAAACCTGCTTCATCCAAAAATGAATTCAAATATCAAGGCGTTGAAATCTAATCGATATTAAGCTAATGGACCACTAATCTTGCAAGACGTCGCTGTATCGTAACATACATTTACGTCACTGAAGATGATTTTATAGAAATGATGTGAACTTGCCGTAATTTCTGAACCAAAATCAGACGTGAATTTCGTAAAACGCTGACTTTATACACCTCCAGAAACCTATTAATCGTTTGTGGCAGAGACGCGACAACTGGCACAAGAAACCAGGGACACAGCTGTTATGATGCTGCCAGAGCTGACAACACCTGCTGAAATCAAGACCCTGATATGTCGGTTCCTACCAAGAAAGCCGTTGGTATTTCTTATCCATATTTTCAACCGGTGCCTGCTCCTGGAATATTTCCCATCTCAGTGAAGGATCGCCAACACAGTCCAGCTGTCAAAACCTGGCAGAGTTCTGACTCAGCCGCTCAACTTACTATCCACGTTATCAAAACTTATAGAATAGTTCATCCTTGTCAGACTGAAACAATCAGTTCTGGACAGTGCCATTATTGAATCCGATCAGTTTGCTTTACAGCCGAAACTGTCTGCCGAACTCCAAGTTCCACAAGTGCTGAATACATCGCCTACAATCTTAATATATCAGACTGTGCAGCCGCTGTTTTTATTGACTTGGAGAAGGCTTGTGTCTGGAAGGCAAATTATTGGTCAACGTTCAGAACTTGGGAACAATTTCGGCCTATTGCCTCTGTCTCACGGACAGCTTCCTCCAGCATCGACAACTCCTAGTTAAGATCGAAGGGCATCGCTTCAGCTTGAAACACTTCATGGACGACACCCCCAAGTGATCAGTACTGTCACCATTGCTACTTGTCATCCATGTGAATGATTTCCCAACTCTGCCCTGGGTGGTACTGGCCCAATTCGCTGACGATACCGCCCTACTGGCGAGCAGTCACCGAGTGAATGCAGTTATTAGGCGCCTTCAGCAACTGCTCATTGCTACCGAACGGTGGGCTGCAGATAATGCCATCACCCTTAACGCTACAAAAACCCGCCCTGCTATGTTTACACGCCAGTGTCCTGACCTGCGTGATAGGCTCACCCTTCACCATAGAGAACTGGAATGGGCTGATCATGTCAAATACCTGGGGGTCATCCTGGAGAGCAACCTTCTCTTTAAACAACATGTCCAGGAGAAATGGGTGCAGGTCCTTCACCTCATCATACAACTATACCCCGTGCTTGCCAGCACCTATACACAAGTCCACGTGAAGCTTCGCCTTTTCCAAGCAACAATCCTCCCAGCAATCTTGCATGGCTGTTGTTCGTGGGTAACATGTCCTTCCTTCCATCTGATCCATTCAACAACTTCAGAACAGGTGCTTGCGCCACATCTTGGGGGCACCAAGGTTGGCACGAGTCCTGCATCCACACACTGAGCTGAACCAACAGACTGTTTAAGAGTTGCTCATATGGACCACACAGAAATTGCTGGATAAGGTCGAATTCTTGCGTCCTCACTCGAGACACTGAGAATACACAGGCTTTGCTACGCCTCAGCACTGGCGCCGCATTAGAGTTCCCTGTGCCATCATTGAAGTTCCTCAGCAGTTTCAACTCCAGTAACCTACATGTCATAACGGCTCATAAGATATAACTAAAGATACTGTTATCCTTCTACGTGTCACACAGAACTCCAGCTACTAAGCTGGTAGCACTTCAGTTTCGCCCAGAAAAGAAAAGCTCCAAGAGAGAGTCTATTGGGAGCTCTATTATCGTATGGATAGCAGGCGAGTCAAAATACAAATACTAACATTAACATTGATACTTACATCCAACTAATAATATCTAAATGGCTGACAATAAAATATACTATGACAGAAACATATAATAACTTATAAGTAAACTACTCATGTAGATGTTTCACATTTTTTTCTGTTGACAGAGTCAAGGAAGCAACCATAGATTTCATGGACAGCAAAAGATCGCATCGGCTGTTTGTAGTGGACGAATTTAGGTTTACGCTTCACATGGAGGTGAAGGATGGTACGCTGAGATGTGCTTTTACTAAGAAAGCTTGTAATGTCTGCTTGAAGCCTACAAAGTTATACACTGAAGCGCCAAAGAAACTGGTATAGACAAGCGTATTCAAATACAGAGATATGTAAACAGCCAGAATACGGCGCTGCGCTCGGCAACGCCTTTATAAGACAACAAGTGTCTGGCGCAAGCTCGATTACCGCTGCTACAATGGCAGCTTATCAAGATTTAAGTGAGTTTGAACGTGGTGGAACTCCTACAAGAAAGGTACCAACGACGACTGAAGAGAATCGTTCAACCTGACGTAAGTGCAAACCTTCTGAAAATTGCTGCAGATTTCAATGTTGGGCCATCAATAAGTGTCAACGTGCGAACCATTCAACGAAACATCATCAGTATGGGTTTTAAGAGCCGAAGGCCCACTCGCGTACCCTTAATGACTGCACGACACAAAGCTTTAGGCCTCGCCTGGTCGGACGAGTCTCGTTTCCAATTATATCGAGCGGATGGACGTGTCCATGTATGGAGACATCCTCGTGAATCCATGGACCTTGCATGTCAGTGGAAGACTATTCAAGCTGGTGGAGGCTCTTTAATGGTGTTGGGCGCGTGCAGTTGAAGTGATATGGGACCCCTTATACGTCTAGAAACGGCTCTGACAGGTGACATGTACGTAAGTATCCTGTCTGATCACCTGCATCCATTCATGTCTATTGTGCATTCCGACGTACTTGGGGAATTCCAGAGGAACAATGCGACACCCCACACGTCCAGCATTGCGAAAGAGTGGCTCCAGGAACACTCTTCTGAGTTTAAACACTTCCACTTACCACCAAACTCCCCAGATACGAACATTATTGAGCATACCTGGGATGCATTGCAACGTGCTGTCCCGAAGAGATTATGGACAGCCCTGCAATATTCATGGACGAATTGTCCCTCCAGCACTTCTTCAGACGTTAGTCGAGTCTACGCTACGTCGTGTTGTGGCTCGTGGCGGCCCTATACGATATTAGGCACGTGTACCAGTTTCTTTGGCGATTCAGTGTAGGCAGCCATGTTAATCATAGCCACGAAAGACTAACAACCCAACAGTGAACTCATTGAAAAGAAAAGCACCCGAAGATATTTTGTGCAGGCCGAGTAAGTTGATACGTCAGGAGGTGATGAAGAATGGTAATATCGAAACTCGTTATTTTGCCCCGCCTTCTGTCTAACGTTTTGCGGAGATTCTGCTTGAGGAGCAACCAGAGACAAACCTGAGAATGATGATTGCGAACAGCGCAAGCGACCAAAAAAGGAACTGTTGAGAAGGAAGCATTTTTACGGATGCAGATGGCAGAACTGAGGAAAGGAGTCATTGATCGATTCGGTTTTACTAAAAGAGCTAGCTTCAAGTTTTTGCCCCAAGAACTGGAGAAGAAGAAACCAGACGACTTATTTTTGACAATTTGATGTTTGTCAATGTTTGTTGATTGATGTTTCAGTTATAATTTCGGTGGAGAATATGGGAGACAATTAGCCGACCTCCTCGTGGTGCCTCTCGATAAACGCTAACTGGCTGACTAATCCGCTGTCCGCAGTTCACTCTTCCCCAGTTCACCCCTGTCAGCAGTTTACATAATTAAGAGAGGGCTGTCAGCAGTTCACAAGTTCTCCTCCATTCTTCTTGGTTCTCTTGCGAGCCCTGTATTCCCCTACAGCACCTATGACACACTTCTCTGAATACAACAGTGCACTGAAATCAACTACTCTCCTTTTATCTGCTTCTGCTGCTACCTTATCCAGCGCTTTCTGTGACTGTTAGATTCCTGCAGTTTCCGTTCCACTTTTATCTTTCGAAAGCGTATGCGCGTTATCAAGAATCAGGTCTGCTTCTTTTCTTCACCATTAGGTACGACAGCCTCTCGTTTACATGCTTATATTCAGTAACGCTAGCCAAGTAGGCCTACTTTCTGTCTGAATATAACTTCCTGCAGTGCTAGACTGCCAGTTCCATATTACTTCATACTGTCCGTCACTTGTTTTCATTTCACAACTTTAATCATGGTATGTATTCTAACGGTTCCCAATGAAAGAAACATTTTGTTCTTGTTGTCTTTGATGATAGATTCGGTGTGGCTGCTGGGGTATTGGGGTCTCTCCCCTCTAACACGACGCAGGCTCCACAGAATCCGGCAGCCAGCCTACATCGACCTATGTCGACGGGGTTTATTTAACTCCTGATGTAAATAACTGATTTCGTACATTTTATAGCTGCCTCCTAAGCCGAAATGGTAACTGATGTACTTTAGTAGCGGTAGTGGGATTAAAATTGAGGTAGCGAACTCCAGAAGGTAAATTTAGCGGACACCTTTTGCAGTCGCTCCTCTGGAGCTGATTCTGTCATCACGTACTTTGTATAGAAACGCAGTTTCTCCACCGTAAATACCGTGCTGAATGAAGTTGAGCTTCACAATGAAGGAAATTCCTCCATCTTCTCTGTCGTTGACATTCTAACCTTATTTCGCCATCGAAGCCTTTTACTTTCTTCATCTGTCACCCTATTCAGGGTTCTTACTGCCCGCTATTGTCTGGAGCCAGATGAACCCCACCACCCCCAACCATACTTCTTTCCCTTTTTTTTGTTTTTGTTTTTAAGATGTGTCACCTTTACCCTTCACCTTTCACAGCCGTCCTTGGAACAGACAACAGCTAAAATTGTGTCCATATACATTAGCTACCATATTTCCTTCTGCGCCACTTACTGACCTTGTAGGGACATAAAACAAGTACTTATACAATCTGAAGTTTTCCCGGCGTATTTCCAATTTGAACAGTTCTCGGGTATCCGACCGGGTAGCGTCGTAATTTCTCCACAATATTTCGGCAGAGGTGCTCGCTGCCATCTTCAGGTGGTTCCTAACGAATGCTGTGCTGTTCCTCTCGGCGCGCTATGTATACTAGCCGTTACCCCCTTCACCGTTCCTCTCCTGGTGTCTTCGGTGCGGCTACTGGAGGTGGTGGGGGAAGCGGCGCCTGGGTCTGAACTGGGGTCTGCAATCTCCCTGCTGCCGCCGTCGGGGGCGGTCCTCGATCTCTGGGACCGCATCTTTCTCTCCAGGCTGAGTGCAGGGTTAAAAGCCTGACTAAGTTGAAGGCCGCTGTCTTTATTAATTAGATCGTCCTGTAGTAACGCAGTCCCAGAAGTAGGAGGATTGACAGAGTATTTTTGTTTTTTCATAGTCCATAGTATGGCCAGTCTTTATACAATGGTCAGCCACGGCTGATTTAGTGGCCTGGCGTAATTCAGTATGGCGCTTGTGTTCGCGGCACCTCTCTTCTACAGTGGGGACTGTCTCCCCAATGTATGATTTTCCGCACTGACAGGGAATTTGAAAAACGCCTGGTTTTCGAAGGCGTAGGTCATCTTTCACTGAACCCAGTAGAGTCAAGGTTTTTGCAGGGGGTCGGAATACACATTTCACATTGTGTTTCCCCAGGATTCTGCCGATTTTTCTTGAGGTATTTCCGACAAACGGAATGCACGCCAACGACTTGTGTTCTTCTGATCACAAGAAGAAGAAACAGAAGCGGGTCGGTGATTTTCTGCGCTCGAGCAGTGGGTGTTGTGTTGTCCCCCTCATCATTTCATTGTCACTGACACGCAAGTCGCCCAATGTGGCGTCAACTTAAAAGACTTCCCATTCAGAGGCGGAAATTCGCCGGGTGGAGTCTCCCGGGCATCAAGGTCGTATGACGATATTTCATTTCGCATATGACGGGACACTGCGGGAACATATTTTTGCTGTGGAATTATGTACGTGATAAATCTGCCGCGGAAACACAATGGAATTTTCGCGTGAACTCGTTCACCGATTGTTGCTTTAACAGCTTCAATTCAACCCGCACGAGGATATGGACAGTCCTACGTCTCAGGCATGAATGAAATCAGAACAAAAGGGTAGTGGGTACGAAGAAATTTTAGGTTCACTTGTAGCGCACAGATAATGTTTAGTGACGTGTGTTAGATGTTGTCCTCGTTAAAAATGAGACATAATATGAGAATCGTATATTAGTGTGCTATATCAATTAACGATACTATAGGAGCTTACGTATTTGGACAGTGGTATAAGGAAAACGTTGCTGTATTTGTTTTGTAGATAGCGTAAGCAAGAGGCGAGCGTGATTGAAAAGAAACTCTACGTCCGTGTATAAATAAACGGGATGCGAAAGCAGATATTACAGAACTTCGCGGTTAGCTTCGAGTAACAACACTGTATGTAACGGGTGAGCAATTTATACAGGAAGAGGTCTTCAAAATTTGAAACGTTGTGTTCAGTTGCCAGAACGTGTGCTTTGTAATGCCTTGAGTAGAACATTTACAAACACCTTTACCTGCAGTACGCTTGTTATTCATATCGAATCTAACACAGTCATAACAAATGTGACCTACCAGTGTTGAACCACGCTGCTATGAGCACTGCTGGTAGGCAAAAAAGCCGCTGTTAAAACCACACACGGCAGCCCAGCCGCTAAGCGAGCCAGAAGAGAATGAGGTGCTGACAAACCTGTATGGCTATCTGCAGACGTGCTATTTTCAGTAGTCCCTATACCTCTCGAAGGGTGTGTAGGAAACATTTACACAGCGAACACGACGACGAAAGTGGCTTCGGGCATGTTCAGTTGGATTACGATTCTTCTAGTTGTGTGACAAGGCGCTTTACCTTGGCGAATAGCCAGTCGTCCTCGGGGAAGAGCATTACCGTGTGCTGGTGAACGTCATGTCTGAGGATAGATTCTCAAAGAGAACAGTCAATAGTGTTTGTCCTCTTATTCAATAACTGTGTCAAATGGCACAGAAACCTTCACATAACCATTACAATGACGACATCGCCCTCTGGCTTGGTTCAAATGGCTCTGAGCACTACGGGACTTAACTTCTGTGGTCATCAATCCCCTAGAACTTAGAACTACTTAAACCGAACTAACCTAAGGACATCACACACATCCATGCCCGAGGCAGGATTCGAACCTGCGACAGTAGCGGTCGCTCGGTTCCAGACTGTAGCGCCTAGAACCGCTCGGCCACCCTGGCCGGCCATCGCCCTCAGCTCTTCCATCAATATTACCCTCAGGCGAGAAAGTCATGGGATAGCAATGTCCACATATACACATGGTGGTGCTGTCGCATACACAAACTATAAAAGGGCAGTGCATTGGCTGAACTGTCGTTTGTACTCAGGTGATTCATGTGAAAAGGTGTCCGAAGTGATTCTGGCCACACGACGGAGAATGCTGGAGCAAGAGGCATCGCCCATTCCATTTCGGAAATCGTTAGGGAATTCAATATTCTGAGATCCACAGTGTCAAGAGAGTGCCGAGAATACCAAATTTCAGGAACTGGCGCTCACCGCGGACAACGCGACGAGAGCAACGGCGTTTGTGTTGAGACAAACAACACTGCGCGAAATAAACGCGGAAATCAATGTGCGACGTGTGACGAACATATCCGTTAGGACAGTGCGGAGAAATTTGGCGTTAATGGTTTATGGCAGCAGACGGCCTATGCGAGTGCCTTTGCTAACAGCACGACATAGGCTGCATCGCCTCTCCCTGGCTCGTGACCATATCGATTGGGCCATAGACGACTGACCGTGGGTTGGTAAGCTGAGTCCCGACTTCAGTTGATAAGAGCTGATGGTAGGGATCGAGTGTGACGCAGTCCCCACGAAGCCATGGTCTCAGAATGTCAAAAAGGCATTGTGAAAGCTGATGGTGGCCCCACAGTGTTGTGGGATATATTTGCATGGAACTGACTCGGTCATTGACTGGAAATAGTTATATTCACCTACTTGTAGACTATTTGCAGCCATTCATGGACTTCATGTTCACAAAAAAAAAATGTTCAAATGTGTGTGAAATCTGATGGGACTTAACTGCTAAGGTCATCAGTCCCTAAGCTTACACACTAATTAATCTAAATTATCCTAAGGACAAACACACACACCCATGCCAGAGGGAGGACTCGAACCTCCGCCGGGACCAGCCGCACAGTCCGTGACTGTAGCGCCTAAGACCGCTCGTCTAATCCCGCGCGGCTCATGTTCGCCAATAATGATGAAATTTTTATGGATGACACCGGGCCACAATTGTCCGCGATTGGTTGGAAGAACATTTTGGACATATCGAGCGAATGATTTGGCCACCCAGACCACCCGACATGAGTCCCATCGCACACTTAAGGTACATAATGGAGAGGTCAGCTCGTGTACAAAATCCTGTACTGGCAACACTTTCGCAATTATGGACGACTATAGAGGCAGCTTGGCTCAATATTTCTGCGGGGGACTTCCAACGACTCGTGGAGTCGATGTCACGTCGAGTTGCTGCACTACGCCGTGCAAAAGAAGGTCCGACACGATATCATGAGACATCTCGTTACTTTTGTCACCTCAGTGCAGTGTGCACTGACCTGAATCCATCCTACGAAGCAATAAACACTAGTAATTGAAGAAATATAGCCATTCTCAATTAACAGTAGCCCGCATTAGATATTTTTAGTGCAGTCCTTTTCGTTGATCGATTGCCTTTGAGGACAAGATAATATCCTGCTGATCTCCACTGTTTTGTTGTGGTAGAAATGAATCCGGTTACCCTCTGGTGTATGTTTAGTGTCTCTTCGTATGGCGTTTGCACACCATCTTAATCACGTTCACATTGCATGTCATTTACACTTGGAGCTTCACAGCTCCCATAAAAGGCACTTAACAATGGCGCTATTACTCAATGCACCGTACCCTTTTTCCTCGGAGGCATACAGCAGGTTCACAAATATCGTCATTTCGACAATGACCGATGAGCAACTTCCTTTAAATTGGCGAACATTTCCTCAGCCCAAGAATGCAGTAAACAAAATGCATACAGGCAGCCTGCAGTTCACTTGTGTACACTGCTGTTTGAAAAAAGTGAAACAGCAAGACTGAAAGATATGGTCACAATGAAATTTATTCCACTGATTAGGGACGTGACACTACACAAGTGATTAGCATTACAGACCTGTACATGCAATGTGACTGTGGAAATTCAGTACGAAGTGGCACCACTACTCTAGTAGTTTAGTGTCACTCGCTTCTGAAGAAGGCTAAATTATTTTGGCTGAAACCTGGGTAAAGTTTGGTTTCTATTTGCAGCTGAGGCGGGACTCACAAGAAAACACGGCAGGGCGTTTCAAAAAGGACTTAAGAACTTCAAAAATTCATGTAATTTTATTCAAAGAAGATATAGAGCTGGGTTTAATGTAATTTTGTAGGTTAGCACATCACTTTTTTTTACCTTAAACTAAAGATGTTGTATATGGCTTCCGTTGGTTATCCTGCACCCATCCCATCGCAAGTCATTTTTTTCCCGAACTCACTGTAGCATTGCAGGTGTGGGGGCGGCCATGCAATTTGCGCATCACGGCCAATCCATTGACCTGGAAAGCGGTCACTGAGAAAATGCCGGACGTCAGCCAGATAGTGGCGTGGCGCATCATCTCGCATGAATAAACATATCGTTCTTGGTCATCCTCATCGATCTGTGGTATCAAAAATTGTTTGAATGTATCCGGGTACACTAACCCGTTGATGGTTTTCTCATGGAAAAAAAGAGTCGTACACTTTGTTCTTGCTCAATGCACAAAAAAGGTTCACTTTATTGGTATCACGAACATATTATAATGTTTGGTGTGGATTTTCACTGCCCCAAATCCTACAGTTATGTGTGTTAACCTTGCCTTTTAAGTGAAAAGTCGACTAATCAGAAAAAATTATTTTGTCCAAGAAATGTTCATCCTTATGTAATCGATTTATCATAACAGCACAGAAGTTCTTGCGAGCAGTTTTATCAGGTCTTTTATTGCTTGTACGATCGTCAGTCTGTACGGTTTCAAATGCAAACGGTTTCTTATCACACACCAAAGAGTCATATGTGGGATCTACTTCGATTCTTCAAACCAAAACACACAGCTAGCAAACGCGGGTCCAGTGAAGGCAGCCATCTTTAACATAACTGCCAGTAGCGCTCCTTACGGTGCGATTCGGCATTAGCGATCTACGCGAGACAAAACTTGATCTATTTCCCTACAAACTGACACTGCAATCTCCTCTGTAGGTACTATGAATTAATTTATATGAATTTTCAAAATTGTAAAGTCCTTGTTGAAGCATCCTGTATTTTGACACTCAGCACGCAAGTGCCGGCGTTCACTTGTCCATTGCAGTCTGCGGCGTTGGTGGGTTCTGGTCAGTGGGAGCCGACGCAATGTCATGCGTGTCACCAGTCAAGCTCGCAGGAGACGTAGTCGAACTGTCGATGCAGACATGCCCATAACCGCTGCAGTCCTCCAACTTCACGCCAAGACTGTGGATGAAGGTGTTCTGTTCGTTACGGCCAAGCGGACAAGATGGCGGTCACCTTGCACTATTCTCGCATTGTGTCGTCCAGTACCGCACTGGCGCTGTGTACGATCCTGTTCTCTCCATCGGTTCCACATACGCCTCACTGTCGGAGCAGCGTGCCCTGTACGAACCACAGTGACACTGAACGTCAGACCCGCCTCCCGAAGACCAATCATTTTGCCCCGTTTGAAAGCACTCACATGCTGAATTCCACCCGTGATGTTGGCGAGGGATATTGGCACTTGGTTAGGCGTTTCCACTTCGAATCACGCCTCTGCGCAACTGTGAGTTGCAAAACACTGACCTGCCTCATCACACAAAAGAGGGCAATATTGGGCCTACGTGCACGCCACCTCTCTGCCATTTAAATCACTTATTATCCGTTGTTCTACACATCCTCTTATCGTGGTGTGTTAACGACCATTGCATCTCAGTGTTTCACATTTTACAAACTGTAGTGCACTTACTTCATGAGTGCATCACACGTGACATACGTAATGAGATACACACTGCCTGCTGCGGCAGAACCGATGTATCTACAGCTCTGATGATTACTATTCATTCGGGATAATGTGTTGTCTTCTGTGGCTCACCAATTCCTCAGTCCAACCATCAAGCACAATCTGGATAGATATCTTATAGGAATAAATATTCCTTAGTACACAGGGTGTTTCCGTAACAGCCTGTAAAAATTTAACAGGACGTTGAGGATGCTCCACTGAACAATTTGAGGTAGAGAACCTGGGGTTGGAGTAGCCAGCTTAAGAAAATAATAGGAATAAAATCACATTACGGAGTACTTTTTTATTTACATTCTCTATACTTTCGCGCGCTCTTACGGAAACACCCTGTATGTCGTGGCACTGTATCAAATGCATGATGAAAATAAAAGTTCTAAGAATGAAATATAATGTACGTAACAAAACAGTCCTGCTAAACTTTAAGAACTCTTTCACGACGCTCGGAATAAAAAACTACTTGTTTGCACATGAATCTGAAAACTCTTTATTTCCATGTCAGAAGTCATCTCATACAATTCTTCATATTACATTAATCATGGGAAACACACAGAAACAGAACACACTACAAGAAACTGATTGTTTCGTGTAATGATCATAATGCCCCCTGTTAGCATTGATAAATGCACAAACGCGGCGTATCACTGAACTCCGAATGCGCTGATGTATCGTTGGAGTACTGTATACGGTTTCTCAACTCTTGAGAACACAAGCACGAAGAATCTCTGAATCTTGTACTGAGGTCCGATATAGGAGGCTTTCAAATACACGAACAAATAAAACTGAATGGAGTTAAGGTCCGAGGAAGGTGGAGTATTCTGTTTTATTATTGTTGTTGTTGTCTACAGTCCGAAAAATGGTTTGGTGTAGTTCTACACACTGGTCTATCCTGTGCAAATCTCTTCATCTCCGCATAACTGCTGCAACCTACATCTACTTGGAAACATTTACTGTACCCAAGCGTTGGTCCTCTACAGCGTGGACGTATTTGTGCAGACGGCTCGGTACTATCTGCTGCAACATCTTTTGTTTGCCAGCGTGTCATTGCGTCAGCTTCCATTACCACAAATCACAAACGACTGAGATTCTAATGGGCAAGTAAACGTCATCGACAAATAGTGTTTTGAGACTAATAAGGTAGGCAGGAGAATTCTGTTTATTGCCACACCGGAGAACAGGGCATTAGAGACGGAACACAAACACGGATTGTGGAAGGTTTTAGAAGTAAATCGGTCATGTCATTTACAAAGTAACCATCATGGCATTTAATCTTTAAAAACTTAAGGAAACAGAAAACCTAAATCTAGATCATCGGGTGCGGATTTTTATCCCGGTTCTCAAGAAAGCGGGCCTGCATTTATGAAGTGGAGAGGATGTCGTTATCAGGAGAAAGAAAACTGGCGTTCTACGGATCGGAGCGTGGACTGTCAGATTCCTTAATCGGGCAGGTAGGTTAGAAAATTTAAAAAGAGAAATGGATAGTTTAAAGTTAGATATAGTCACTTCTGGTTAGGTGAATGCAGGGTTATAAATACAAAATCAAATAGGGGTAATGCCAGAGTAGGTTTAATAATGAAAAAAAAAGGAGGGCCGATAAGCTACTACGAACAGCATAGTGAACGCATTATTGTAGCCAAGACAGACATGAAGCCCACGCCTACCACAGTAGTACAAGTTTATATGCCAACAAGCTCCACAGATGACGGAGAGATTGAAGAAGTGCATGATGCGATAAAATAAATTATTCAGATAGTTAAGGAGAGCCGGCCGCTGTAGCCGAGCAGTTCTAGGCGCCTCAGTCTGGAACCGCGCGATCGCTACGGTCGCAGGCTCAAATCCTGCCTCGGGCATGGATGTGTGTGGTGTCCTTAGGTTAGTTAGGTTTAAGTAGTTCTAAGTTCTAGGGGACTGATGACCTCAATGTTGAGTCCCATAGTGCTCAGAGCCAAGTTAAGGAGGCGAAAATTAAAAAGGCATTGGGGACTGGAATTCGATAGTAGGGAAAGGAAGAGAAGCAGAAGTAGTGGGTGAATATGAACTGTGGGTACAGAATCAGAGAGGAAGCCGTCTGGTAGAATTATGCGCAGAGCATAACTTAATCATAGTTAACACTTGGTTTAAGAATCATGAAAGAAGGTTGTATACGTGGAAGAGGTCTGGAGACATTGGAGGATTTGAGATAGATTACATAATGGTAAGCCAACGGCCTTGCCGTAGTGGTAACACCGCTTCCCGTCAGATCACCGAGGTTGAGCGCTGTCAGGCTGGGCTAGAACTTGGATGGGTGACTATCTGGTCTGCCGAGAGCTGGTGGCAAGTGGGGTGCACTCAGCCCTTGTGAGGCAAACCGAAGAGCTACTTGATTGAGAATTAGCGGCTCCGGTCTCGGAAACTGACATACGGCCAGGAGAACGTTGTGCTCACCACATGCCCCTCCATATCCACATCCAGTGACACCTATGGTCTGAGGATGACACGGCGGCCGGTCGGTACCGTTGGGCCTTCATGGCCTGTTCGGGAGATATAATGGTAAGACAGAGATTTAGGAAACATGTTTTAAACTGTAAGACATTTCCAGGGGCAGATGTGGAGTCTGACCACAATTTATTGGTAATGAAAAGTGGATTAAAACTGAAGAAACTGCAAAAGGTAGGAATTTAATGGGATGAGACCTGAATAAACTGAAAGGACCATAGGTTGTATAGAGTTTCAGAGAGACCATTAGGGTAAGATTGACAAATACAGGGAAAATAACTACAGTAGAAGGAGGATGGGTAGCTTTGAGAGATGAAATAGTGAAGGCCGCAGAGTATCAAGTAAGTAAAAAGACAAGGGCTAGTAGAAATCCTTGGGTAACAGAAGAGATATTGAATTTAATCGATGAAAGGAGAAAATATAAAAATGTTGTGAATGAGGGACGAGAAAAGGAATACAAACGTCTCAAAAATGAGATCGACAGGAAGAGCAAAATGGCTAAGCAGGGATGGCTACAGGACAAATTTAAGGATGCAGAGGCATATATCACAAGGCGTATGATAGATACTGCTTACAGGAAAATCAAAGAGACCTTTGAAGAAAAGACAACCACCTGTATGAATAGAGCTCAGATGGAAAAGGAGTCCTAAGCAAAGAATGGAATGCAGAAAGGTGGAAGAAGTATATAGAGGGTCTACACAAGGGCGATATACTTGAGGACAACATTATGGAAATGGAAGAGGACGTAGATGAAGATGAGATCAGAGATATGATACTGCGTGAAGAATTTGACAGAGCACTGAAAGACTTAAGTCGAGAAAAGTCCCCTGGAATAGAAAACATTCCGCTAGAGATACTGATAGCCTTGGGAGAGCCAGTCATGACAAAACTCTACCATCTGGTGAGCAAAATGTATGAGACAGGCGAAGTACCATCAGACTTTAAGAAGAATATAGTAATTCCAATCCCAAAGAAAGCAGGTGTCGACAGGTGTGAAAATTACCGAACTACTAGTTTAATAAGTCGTGGCTGCAAAATATTAACATGAATTCTTTACAGACAAATGGAAAAACTGGTAGAAGCCGAACTTGGGAAAGGTCAGTTTGGATTCCGTTGAAATGTTGAAACATGCGAGGCAATACTGACCCTACGACTTATCTTAGAAGATTGGTTAAGGAAAAGCAAACCTACGTTTCTACCATTTGTAGACTTGGTGAAAGCTTTTGACAGTGTTGACCGGAATACTCTCTTTCAAATTCTGAACGTGGCAGGGCTAAAATACAGGGAGCGTAAGGCTATTTACAATGTGTACAGAAAACAGATGGCAGTTATAAGAGTAGAGGGGCATGAAAGTGAAGCAGTGGTTGAGAAGGGAGTGAGACAGGGTTGTAGTCTATCACCGAAGTTATTCAATCTATATATTGAGCAAGCAGTAAAGGAAACAAAAGAAAAATTTGTAGTAGGAATTAAAATCCATGGAGAAGAAATAAAATCGTTGAGGGTTGCCGATTACATTGTAATTCTGTCAGAGACAGCAAAGGATCTGGAAGAGCAGTTGAACGGAATGGACAGTGTCTTGAAAGGAGGATATAAGACGAACATCAATAAAAGCAAAACGAGGATAATGGAATGTAGTCGAATGATGTCAGGTGATGCTGAGGGAATTAGATTAGGAAATGAGACACTTAAAGAAGCAGATGAGTTTTGCTATTTGGGGAGGAAAATAACTGATGGCGATCAAAATAGAGAGGATATAAAACGTAGACTGGCTACGGCAAGGAAAGCATTTCTGAAGAAGAGAAATTTGTTAAAATCGAGTATAGATTTAAGTGACAGGAAGTCTTTTCTGAAAGTATTTGTATGGAGTGTAGTCATGTATGGAAGTGAAACATGGACGATAAGTAGTTTAGACAGGAATAGAATAGAAGCTTTCGAAATGTGGTGCTACAGAAGAATGCTGAAGATTAGATGAGTAGATAACGTAACCAATCAGGTGGTACCGAATAGAATTGGAGAGATGAGGAAATTGTGGCACAACATGACTAAAAGGAAGACCGGTTGGTAGGACACGTTCTGAGGCACCAAGGGATCACCAGTTTAGTATTGGATGGCAGCGTGCAGGGTAAAAATCGTAGAGGGAGACCAAGAGATGAATACACTAAGCAGATTTAGAAGGATGTAGGCTGCAGTAGGCACTGGTAGATGAAGAAGCTTGCACAGGATAGAGTAGCATGGAGAGCTGCATCAAACCAGTCTCTGGACTGAAGACCACAACAGCAGTGGGAAACAACAAGTTGGATTCATTTATGCGCCATGAGATACAACGTTTTTTGGCATTTGCATACTGAGGACAATCTGAACAGCAGTGACTACATGAAGTAACTCCACATGTATTTCAACAGCATAACGCCCGACCAAGTGTCCATTGAAGTGTACCATTCCCTCCATGGCTTACTTTTTCACCTAATATGTCGTCCACTGAACATATCTGCGACATGATCGCAAATAAACCACTTTTAGGGAAATTTCGAGGCCATCATGGTTTCAGTCCACACGACAACCTAGAACCAAAACAGATTACGATATACAAGGGTGTCCAATAAGTAATGCAACATTTTTTTTCTGAAAGCAGTTTGGTTTTATTCAAGATTCCAGTACACCATTTTATTCCCCATTATTTTGGTTACAAAACGCTATTTTTCAACATAACCTCCGTTCAATGTGACAGATTAACGCCACCTTACTGGGAGAGCCTGTATGTTCGCATAGTACCAACGTCTTGCTGCATCAATAACCTCCACATCATCCACGACCATTTCCCGCGGAGTGCAACCGTCATTGGACCAAACAGATGGAAGTCTGAAGGTGCGAGATTCGGGCTGTACGGTGGAAAAGGAAGAACACTTCAACGAAATTTTTTGTGAGCTCCTCTCGGATGCGGAGACTTGTGTGGGGCCTTGCGTTGTCATGGCGAAGGAGAAGTCGTTTGCATTTTTGTGGCGACGAAATTGTTTCTTCAATTTCCTGGTGTAGCACAATGCACTTCATAGTTGACCGTTTCACCATGATGGAGGACACGAAACAGAGTAACCACTTCAGAGTCCCAGAAGCCCGTTGCCGTAACTTCACTGGCAGAGGTTGTGGTTTTTAACTTTTTCTTGAGGGGAGAGGTCGCTTTGTTTCCGGCTCGAAGTGATGAACTCATGTTTCATTGCCTGTGACGAAGTTTGACAAAAAATTGTCACGATCGGCCTCGTAACGTGCAAGCAATTTCGCTCTTTATGGTCTTCTGTTAAATGTTCAAATGTGTGTAAATTCCTAAGGGACCAAACTGCTGAGCTCATCGGTCCCTAGTCGTACACACTACTTGAACTAACTAACAACACACACACACCCATGCCCGAGGGAGGACTCGACCCTCTGGCTGGAGGGGCCGCGCAGTCCGTGACATGGCGCCTCAATCCGCGCGGCCACTCCACACGGCGGTCTTCTGTTAGGTGGCAATGAAGCCATCGGGCACACACCTTTGAGAACCCCAACTGGTGGACGAGTGTGCCAGCACACAGCAACAGAGACATCCAGTTGAGCATCGCAGCGTGATTACGACCCGTCGGTCACCTCGAATGAAAGTGTCCGCGCGTTCCAAAACTGCAGGAGTTACAACTCTGTGCGGCAGACCAGCACGCAGGACATCGGAGAGATTGGCGAGACCTTGTTGTGATGATGACAGAGGTCTCACCCAACAACTCACCGTGCGTTTGTTCACTTCCCGGTCTCCGTAGACATCCTACGAGCGCCTATGGATGTCTGCAATGCTCTTGTTTAGGAAATCGTTCCCTTTACAGCCCCGTACACAAAGTGTATGTCAGTGAGTTCTGCAAAACTGTACTGGAACTGCACCATCGAATTGTACTGTACGTCCGTGAATAGCGCCGAGTAATGAATGGGTCTGTCATTGATTCTTAACACGTTCTGTAATTAAAAACTAAAAAACTAATCGCCTCCCGCACAGGCCACGAAGGCCCAAAGCTACGGACTGGCCGCCGTGTCATCCTCAGCCCACAGGCGTCACTGGATGCGGATATGGAGGGGCATGTGGTCAGCACACCGCTCTCCCGGCCGTAAGTAAGTTTACGAGACCGGAGCCGCTACTCCTCAATCAAGTAGCTCCTCAGTTTGCCTTACAAGGGCTGAGTGCACCTCGCTTGCCAACTGCGCTCAGCAGACCGGATGGTCACCCATCCAAGTGCTATAGCCCAGCCTGGCAGCGCTTAACTTCGGTGATCTGACGGGAACCAGTGTTACCACTGCGGCAAGGCCGTCGACCCACGTTCTGTAATGGGACAACGTAAGTACGATACAACAGAGTCACCTTATGGAAAAGTAAAGTAAGTAAAAAATGGTTCAAATGGCTCTGAGCACTATGGGACTGAACATCTGAGGTCATCAGTCCCCTAGAACTTAGAACTACTTAAACCTAACTAACCTAAGGACATCACATACATCCATGCCAGCGGCAGTATTCGAACCTGCGACCGTAGCGGTAGCGCGGTTCCAGAGTGTTGCGCCTAGAACCGCTCGGCCACAACGGCCGGTAAAGTAAGTAAAACCTACATCATGACTTCTTAGTAATCAAGCTCGTCTTCCTTGTTTCCTTGCAGGAAATAAAGAATGTACATGTAAGTAACAGCACAGTACATGTTACCTTGTACGCACGTTAGCAGTAAATAACCTGGAAAACAGTAATGGTAGACAAAGCAGTAGGCAAGTTTACTTCCATATCTCAAGCTGGCTTCTCTGTCCCCAGATCCCCAACGTCAAATTGTTCAGTGGAGCATTCTCTATGTCCTGCTACATTCTTGCGTGCTGTTACAGAAACACCCTATATAGTGCCTTCACCTATCGGAACCTCATGAAACTATAGGAAAAATATAGGGGCTGAAATAGGACTATTCTGTAGCGGCACTACTGTTTGAGAAAGGAAAAGTTAGTTTTGGTGCAATATTTCTGAGCGCGCAAGTTACAGCCAGGCATAGGCCTGTTTACAGAGAGTTACACTCACCAGTAGTTGCGAAGTAAAATAGAGGCCCAAGGGGTGTAGAACTGCCGGAAAATGTACACGCTGCGGTTTGCGTGGCGAAAGTCACAGGCACAAGGAGCCCACTGCCCAACCTAATTGTTATGAGGACGTGACGTGGAGCAACGCGTTTAGCAAAACAGAGGCGCACAGATGCATATCAATAGGTGACAGTTCACTAACAAAGCATTCAAGTGTGGCAGCTCTCCTGCACAGCAGGGCGTGTCACACCACCGGCCACATGCAGCAGCAGATGGGGCGCCAGCGTTCCAGTCCACGGCAGGTCGATGGTTCAACGCTCTGAGGCCAATTCAGGGTCCGCAGCCAGCCAGCGGCGGGTCACGCCACAGCTCGCTACTGTGGGCAGTCGTCTTGACTCCCAACATGCACCGGAGACATCAGGGCCGAGGGCTGCAGATTCAGCTGATGGATTGCCACGCCGGCAGGGACGCATGGCGCGGGCCACCTTGCTGTTGTCAGTGGGCGGCACTGAGGCAGCACAGGACCATGTTCGCTGAGTTGGCTGCTGACGTCGATGCATCTCCGCGGCCGTACAAGGCCGACACACAGTTGGGCGTGGCACGGCTCGCTGCAGCAGCCATTCCGCACCAAGCCGTATTGCAGACAGCGAAGTGGTGTCCTCAGCATTGCAGGACCTGATGACGCAGACCAAGGGGAATGCGGCACTGTAGTTGGAAATACTAAATCACTTGCGAAGCTCAGATGAGTCATAATACGGTGCCTTCCACACTAAGTTGGAAATGTGGGTGTCATGGGGAGTGTGCCAGAGATAAGTCCCTGCAGTCGCACTATCCTCTGTGTCCTCAATGGCTCAGTCCCTGTCTCTGTGTTCAGCTGGCACAGTAGCTCAGCGTGTTCGTTCAGAGTGTTAGTTACCCTCTGTAACAAAAAACTGAGTGAACCTAAATGGGTGTCATCGGACGTCCACATCAAACAAACTCAACGAACAATATAGAACAAACCGAGATAAAAAAAAAAAAAAATCCGGTAGAGTGTCTGCCATATAAGCAGGAAATCCTGGGTTCGAGTACCGGGTGGGGAACACGTTTTCAACTGTCCCCTTTGATATTTATCGACGCCTGTAAGCAGCTTATAGTATAGATTTCATTGTAATTTCATTACTTGGCTATGTTCTTGTTTCCTTTGTTCTGTCTATATTTTGCTTGTTATCTTCCTTTCTTTTAATTCAGATCTCGTGTTAATAACTTTGTTTCTGAATTTGTCCCTTTCATTTATCATTTCAATACTGATCCTTGCTTGTTTTAGGTATTTTTCTATTTCTTGAAACCGATAGTTTTTTTTATTGAACCGTTTGCTACATCAAAAGTGGTCTTTGTGTCTCTGTTGTTGTTCACTCAATGTATCTCCCCACAGAATGTTAGTAGGCGCTTTCTGATCATGTCATTGAGCCTCTCTGTGTGTTCATATAATTCTTTGGTTGGTCTCTTCATCCATATGCCACTGCTCCAAACAATTTTCACAGGAATTTACGTTCTATTTTTTCAGTCTCTGTGATCCATGACGCGTAGACAGCTTCTGGTAGTACGACTGTACTGCAGTGCCTACGTTTAACCTGTCTTGAACTACACTACTGGCCATTAAAATTGCTACACCAAGAAGAAATGCAGATGATAAACGGGTATTCATTGGACAAATATATTATACTAGAACTGACATGTGATTACATTTTCACGCAATTTTGGTGCATAGAACCTGACAAATCAGTACCCAGAACAACCACAGCAGCCTTGATACGCCTGGGCATTGAGACAAACAGAGCCTGGATGGCGTGTACAGGTACAGCTCCCCATGCAGCTTCAACACGATACCACAGTTCATCAAGAATAGTGACTGGCGTATTGTAACGAGCCAGTTGCTCGGCCACCATTGACCAGACGTTTTCAGTTGGTCAGAGATCTGGGGAATGTGCTCGCCAGGGCAGCAGTCGAACATTTTCTGTATCCAGAAAGGCCAGTACACGGCCTGCAACATGCGGTCGTGCATTATCCTGCTGAAATGTAGGGTTTCGCAGGGATCGAATGAAGGGTAGAGCCACGGGTCGTAACACATCTGAAATGTAACATCCACTGTTCAAAGTACCGTCAATGCGAACAAGAGGTGACCGAGACGTGTAACCAATGGCACCCCATACCATCAAGCCAGGTGATACGCCAGTATGGCCATGACGAACACACGCCTCCAATGTGCGTTCACCGCGATGTCGCCGAACACGGATGCGACCATTATGATGCTGCAAACAGAACCTGCATTCATCCAAAAAAATGACGTTTTGCCATTCGTGCACCCAGGTTCGTCGTTGAGTACACCATCGCAGGCGCTCCTGTCTGTGATGCAGCGTCAAGGGTAACCGCAACCATGGTCTCCAAGCTGATAGTCCATGCTGCTGCAAACATCGTCGAACTGTTCGTGCGGATGGTTGTTGTCTTGCAAACGTCCCCATCTGTTGACTCAGGGATCGAGACGTGGATGCACGATCCGTTACAGCCATGCGGATAAGATGCCTGTCATCTCGACTGCTAGTGATACGAGGCCGTTGGGATCCAGCACAGCGTTCCGTATTACCCTCCTAAACCCACAGATTCCATATTCTGCTAACAGTCATTGGATCTCGACCAACGCGAGCAGCAATGTCGCGATACGATAAACCGCAATCGCGATAGGCTACAATCCGACCTTTATCAAAGTCGGAAACGTGATGGTACGCATTTCTCCTCCTTATACAGGCATCACAACAACGTTTCACCAGGCAACGCCGGTCAACTGCTGTTTGTGTATGAGAAATCGGTTGGAAACTTTCCTCATGTCAGCACGTCGTAGGTGTCGCCACCGTCGCCAACCTTGTGTGAATGCTCTGAAAAGGTAATCATTTGCATATCACAGCATCGTCTTCCTGTCGGTTAAATTTCGCGTCTGTAGCACGTCATCTTAGTGGTGTAGTAATTTTAATGGCCAGTAGTGTATTTCTTTTATTGTAGTGTGTCCTTGCCAGTTTATATGGTTGGTTGGTTGGTTGATTCGGGAGAGGGGACCACACAGCGAGGTCATCGGTCCCATCTTGATAGGGATGTTGTTCTTTCTTTCGATGTATTGCATCTTCTCATACGATATCTGTAAACCCGTTTTCGGAGAGACTTCTTGCGCGTCTTGTCTATTGTTGCTGAGTATTGCCAGATCATCTGCAAATGCGAGACATTCTATAATAGTCTTGTTTATACACTTCCTTCCTAACTGAATTACTTTTACTTTTTCTTCCCATTGTTTGATAATTTTATTCAAGTCACTGTTGAATAAAAGCGGGTATAGACCACCACCTTGTCTGACCCTGGTATGTATTCGAATGGGTTTGAGATTTCTCCCATAAATTTTATTGTGGATGTGGTATCTGGAAGTGTCTTTTTATGACTGTCCTAGTTTTTCTGTCTGTTCCATATTATTATAACGTGTCAAAGAGAATCTGCCTGGCTGAGGAGTAGTAGACCTTCTTAAAGTCGACGAATGTGACTACAGTGTTGTTCGTCTGTCTGACCTTCAGTAGAGTTCGCAGGTTCCAAATTTGTTCAATACAGGACCATTCTTTTCTGAAGCCTGCTCGGTGTTTACCCATCTTTGTATCAGCTTGTGGTTCTAGTCTGTTCAGTGATGCCTTGGAGAAAATTTTGTAGGTGACCGGTAATGATGAGATACCTCTGTAGTTATTAGGGTCTGTCTCGTCGCCCTTTTTGTGGAGTGGGTGAATCAACGCACATTTCCATTCCTGTGAAATTTTCTCTGTATTCCATATTTCTGTAAGGTTTCATGGATTTTTTTGTGATGGTTTGATCTTTGAGTTTCCAGATCTCGAGATAACGCCGTCTTTTCCTGGGTCTCTGTTGTTTCTTAGTTGTTTTTTGATCTCTTCTACCTCGGCTTTTGAAGGTCGCTTTGTATCTGGGTTTGGTATTGTTTTCGTGAATAGTAATTTTTCTTCAGGCTTCTCGCAATTGAGGAGTTTATCGAAATAATTTTTAGGAATTCTGCAGTTTTCTTTAGTATTTGTTCCCAGAGATCTTTTGAAGCATTTATTTTTAGACCGATAACCTTTTGCATTTTCTCTGAAAATTCTTTAGAAATTTCTCGTGTTATTTATTTATTTATTTATTTATTTTAAGTATTCCTCGATTTCATTTAGTCTATTTTTGTCGTACGTCCTTTTCACTCTTCTAATATCTTTCGAGGATTGTTTCTGGACTTTGTGGAAACCTTGCCATGTCTCTTTTGTTTTGTTAGTGCTGGACTTCTTCTAGGCCTGGATTCTACGTTCAGTGCCCTGATCGCAAATTGCGCTTCACCATCTATGTTTTCGTTTCTTCTGGGGTTTACCCCAACGCATTTCATTCTGACTTGTCTTCGCGAGATCTGTCCAATTTCCTGTTGAACATTTATTAATTTGTTCAATAATTTGGTCAAGTATTCTCGTTTCGGCCTTTATTCTGCGTTATCTTTCTGTTTCTTGGGATTAGCCTAATTTTTACTTGTAGCAAGTGATGGTCGGACTCGAAGAGTCCTTTGCGTGTTGTCGCATTCAGAATTTCGCTTTTATTTTTCGTTGCGATGAATACACATGTATTTTTAGCGTTTTCCATGTTGTGAGTGTTTGTTTGGGCTTTTGAAATTGCGTTGACATAATTTTGAAGCAACAATTTTGACAGTAAAGTATGAGATGTTCCCTATTTATGTTGGTGCGATCGTGTGCTGTGGATGGGGCCACGATTTGCTTGTACTTCTTCTCCTTCTCTAGTTGTGCATTGAAGTCTCGTCATACAATTTTAACATGCCTTTTTTGGTATTTTATTTGCTGTTCCTTCCACGTCTTCCCAAAAGTCTTGGACTTCTTGTGGTTTCTTTCTGTTGTGATCGTTTGTCGGTGCATGTGAATTGATGATTGTTTACCTTTTGTTTGAAGGTTATTGTAGAGATTCTTTCTGACATTGAATAGAAATCTAGGATGCTGTCTATGACTGATTAGTGAACCACAAAGCCTGTGCCAAACATCGTCGGTGTTCGTCTTCTGATAGCAGGTTTTCCTTTGTATATCCTGTAGTTTTCTCTGTTGACATGGTTTTCGTCTGTGAAATGCGTCTCTTGTATTGCGAGGATTTTGATGTGAAATTAGTTCCAGAACATCCGTAAGATGAAACTTCCTGGCACACAGTTTTAATCTGCCAGGAAGTTTCATATCAGCACACACTCCGCTGCAGAGTGAAAATCTCATTCTGCATCCGTAAGATGTTTGAACTTGCTTATCTTGACCGACGTATTTGTGTTAAAAGTGCCAATATAGTGTTTGCGAAGAAGTTTCGAGAAGCTCCGATCCTTCATCTTCTCACAATGTCCCTGGACCCCCAGAATCCGATGACCAGGAAAGTCCAGTATACAGGGTGTTACAAAAAGGTACGGCCAAACTTTCAGGAAACATTCCTCACACACCAATAAAGAAAAGATGTTATGTGGACATGTGTCCGGAAACGCTTAATTTCCATGTTAGAGCTCATTTTAGTTTCGTCAGTATGTACTGTACTTCCTCGATTCACCAACAGTTGGCCCAATTGAAGGAAGGTAGTGTTGACTTCTGTGCTTGTGTTGACATGCGACTCATTGCTCTACAGTACGAGCATCAAGCACATCAGTACGTAGCATCAACAGATTAGTGTTCATCACGAACGTGGTTTTGCAGTCAGTGCAATGTTTACAAATGTGGAGTTGGCAGATGCCCATTTGATGTATGGGTTAGCACGGGGCAATAGCCGTGGCGCGGTACGTTTGTATCGAGACAGATTTCCAGAACGAAGGTGTCCCGACAGGAAGACGTTCGAAGCAATTGATCGGCGTCTTAGGGAGCACGGAACATTCCAGTCTATGACTCGCGACTGGGGAAGACCTAGATCGACGAGGACACCTGCAATGGACGAGGCAATTCTTCGTGCAGTTGACGATAACCCTAATGTCAGCGTCAGAGAAGTTGCTGCTGTACAAGGTAACGTTGACCACGTCACTTTATGGAGAGTGCTACGGGAGAACCACTTGTTTCCGTACCATGTACAGCGTGTGCAGGCACTATCAGCAGCTGATTGGTACACTTCTGCGAATGGTTCATCCAACAATGAGTCCATCCTCATTTCAGTGCAAATGTTCTCTTTACGGTTGAGGCTTCATTCCAACGTGATCAAATTATAAATTTTCACAATCAACATGTGTGGGCTGACGAGAATCCGCACGCAGTTGTGCAGTCACGTCAACAACACAGATTTTCTCTGAACTTTTGGGCAGGCATTGTTGGTGATGTCTTGATTGGGCCCCATGTTCTTTCACCTACGCTCAATGGAGCACGTTATCATGATTTCATACGGGATACTCTACCTGTGCTGCTAGAACATGTGCCTTTACAAGTACGACACAACATGTAGTTCATGCACGATGGAGCTCCTGCACATTTCAGTCGAAGTGTTCCTACGCTTGTCAACAACAGATTCGGTGACCGATGGATTGGTAGAGGGGGACCAATTCCATGGCCTCCACGCTCTCCTGACCTCAACCCTCTTGACTTCATTTATGGGGGCATTTGAAAGCTCTTGTCTACGCAACTCCGGTACCAAATGTAGAGACTCTTCGTGCTCGTATTGTGGACGGCTGTGATACAATACGCCATTCTCCAGGGCTGCATCAGCGCATCAGGGATTCCATGTGACGGAGGGTGGATGCATGTATCCTCGCTAACGGAGGACCTTTTGAACATTTCCTGTAACAAAGTGTTTGAAGTCACACTGGTACGTTCTGTTGCTGTGTGTTTCCATTCTATGATTAATGTGATTTGAAGAGATGTAATAAAATGAGCTCTAACATGGAAAGTAAGCGTTTCCGGACACATGTCCACATAACATATTTTATATCTTTGTGTGTGAGGAATGTTTCCTGAAAGTTTGGCCGCACCTTTTTGTAACACCCTGTATTTACCGGGGCCTGGGTTAGTGGATATTTTTCCTGTTGTTCCATAATGATTTTTTTCAAGTTGAGGGTGGTTGTGGTGATCTCCTTGGAGACCACGAATGTTAAGGACTTGATTGTTGAAATCAAGACATATTTGTAGCACACACACCAATTTAGTGAACAGACGCTGATCGCTGGCCGCTGGATGCTAGAACAGACACTAATGGGTGTAGGCCTAAGTTAGTCTGGACTCGCATTCGGGAGGACGACGGTTCAATCCCACGGCCATCCTGATTTAGGTTTTCCGTCATTTCCCTAAATCGCTCCAGGCAAATGCCGGGATGGTTCCTTTGAAAGGGCACGGCCGACTTCCTTTCCCGTCCTTCCCTAGTCCGATGGGACTGATGACCTCGCTGTCTGGTCTCCTCCCCCAAAAACAATCCAACCCCCTAAGCTAGTATTTGGTACACCCTCTACATTTCGCGCAGGATTAGCCGAGCGGTCTACGGCGCTGCAGTCATGGACTGTGCGGCTGGTCCCAGCGGAGGTTCGAGTCCTCCCTCGGGCATGAGTGTGTGTGTTTGTCCTTAGGATACCTTAGGTTAAGTAGTGTGTAAGTTTAGGGACTGATGACCTTAGCAATTAACTCCCATAAGATTTCACACACATTTCCTCTACATTTCATTTCCCCGGTACCACCCATATCTGGGGCGCTGTCAGCTGTCCTGTATCCGCCACCTGGGAAGGCGCCCGATGGGGGATCTAAGAACACTCACTCACACACAAACATATATATATATATATATATATATATATATATATATATATATATATAATGTGGACCATTTTAATGCATCTTAGGGAATGACTCGGGACAGACATGAGATACAACAAAATGTTTTAGCTAAAATTGTAGGTGGTAAAGAGGGTCACACATTGCTACTAGTGGCTGTGACCCTGAACGTTATTTTGAAGGTGATTTTGAGGTTAAAGTGATTTTTTCAAAATGAGAACCCTAACATTTGATTCAAGATTTGAAAAGAGCGGCAAATTTTACGTATAAAATGATACATTATTCAAGGTCGTGGCAAGGTTCAGTGAAGGTCAAATAAGCAAATATGTTTTTAGTTCTAATACAGATTAACTTAGAACAAAGGAAGGATACAGCGAAATTCAATGTTAGATACAAAATGGAAGGGGCATCCCGAGTGATGAGAGGTGAGGGGACTCATTCAACGACTTTTAAGTCAGTGATCTACGTTTTATATATGTTTTTTTCTATCCTGAAAATCCCAGAATAATATTTGTACGCTGTGATGTATTTATTTTTGTCAATAAACACGTTAATTAACACTTAAAATTAATATATCTGTCTGCTCTTTCCAAATCGGACGTCACAAATAGGGGTTTTCATTAAACAAAACTCAACCTTGGAATTGCCTTCGATAATTACCTTTAAAATCATGGTTATTGGTACTGATACGTGACTCCTGATGTCCCTTCCAATATGCATCTAACATTGTATCTTGATGTGTCCCTCCTCTATTCCGAGTTAATCCCTACTGGAATTAAAAGCATATTTGCTTATTTCACCTTCATTGAACCTTGCCATGACCTTGCATAACGTATCATTTTATACGTAAAATTTGCCCCTCTTTTCAGATCTTAAATCAAATATTGGAGTTCCTTGTTTAAAAAATCACTTTAACCTCCAAATCTCCTTTAAAATCACGTTCAAGGTGGTCACGGCCATTATTAGCATTGTCACCTACAAATTCTATCTAAAACATTATTCTGTATCTCATCTCTATCCCGAGTTTGGATTAAATTGTTCCCCCCTTATACAAACCGGGTCTAAGATCTCCAACAGCATTACGTAAATTACGTCATCTGGCCGAAACCGCGTTAAAACGGAATTACAGACAGCAGCAGCTGCTAATTAATTGGTTTACAATGCTGTTTTCGTGCATGAGGGTCATAAAGTAATTATACAAACTTTCTACGCCACAGAACAGACAATACTAAGGAAAAATGACTGAATTGTTGCAAGAAGAAAATGCCTGTCATTCAGTGTCACTATCAAGTATTCAAATCGAATGATATGTTACGAAAGTCAAGGAGCACGGATAGGGCAGAGGAAACCTGCGGCCATTTACACTCAGTCTCAAAAGTATTCGGACAGTGGGAAGTTTCACAATGAGTACTCGAGAAACCCTGACTATGAAACCCAAACATATTTATTAGCAATATATATGCGTAACAACATTAATTAAAAAAGAATTATTGTATTATTTCGTTTCCAAAACATAAATAACAAAAAAATTAACAACAAAACTGAAACATCCTGCACACCCTGCTGCTACAAAAGTATTCGGACACTGTCCAATAAATGTTCATAAGCTGTACGACGAAAATGTCAATACCTTGTGGGTCCACCTTTCATTTTCAATACTTCCTCCAATCTACTAGGCATACTTTCCACAAGTTTTTTCTTGAAATGTGGGCCTATATTTGCCCATTCTTGGCGCAGTTTCTCTTTCAAGGTCTCCTTCGTATAGATGTCCGCGTAGAGGATGTTTCAATTTATCCCACAAATGTTCGATTGAGTTAAGGTCTGGTGATTGGGGAGGGGGGTGCAATACTTTCGGGCAATTGAAGAGCAACCACATTTGTACAATGTGTGCGGTATGCTTGGAATCATTGTCCTGATAAAATTGAAAGTTGTTCGCTATATCTAGATGCTTCAAATGTCCTCGCAGTATATTCAAGTACGCTTCCTTGTTCATCGTATCATCAGTGAACTCTAAATCACTCACACCATTGCCGGACATGCATCCCCACACCATGATGCTCCCACCACCAAACTTTACTATTGGTTTGAGGTTACTGGGATTCATCTCTTCATTGGTCTTTCGCCACACGTTTGCCTTTCCGTCGTTTTGCCATAATGTAAATTTACATTCGTCGCAAAATATCACCCGATTCCACCAAGCCTGAACGTATTCGGAGTATTCCCTCGGAAACTGCATACGTTTCTTCTGGTTCACTGCATTTATGAATGGCTTTCGCCGTGCCACTCGACCACGGTACTGCGATCGTCGTAATACTCTCCGCACGGTTTCTGGATGAACTTTTATACCAAGGTCTCCCTCCACCTCACCTGCAATTCTTGTGGCAGATATTTTCGGATTCTATTGTACCCTTCGCACAATCACACGTTCATCTCTCTGTGAAAATGTCCGTGGCCGTCCTGTACTGCAACGGAATTCCAATCGGTCTTCTTTCTCGAACCGTTTAATAATGTAGTGAACTGTACTTTTCTTCATGTTAACTATTGCGGCAATTTCCCTGCAAGTTTTCCCCTTCGCGTGATGATAAACGACAAGTTGCCTTTGCTCGAACGTAGAACACTTCCCTCTGCGTCCCATCATCGACCTGCACAGGCTCACGATACGTGTTTACTAATCATCGCTATCGTCTCGCGGAAATGTCGGACACACTGCAGTCGCTTCACCCTCTGTGCGTCTCGGAATGAACTACTCTCTCACGTTGTCCGCCTTTGTCCGAATACTTTTGTTGCACCTTCCCATGCCGTTTTCAGGAAATATTACGTAACAGACACAGGTCCAACAACAACTCTTCGTATTTGACGCGTGTTTCACGTTGCGACATCGTACCCAGAGTCCCAAATACATAACAAAGTGCAATTTCTGTATTTGTTCATGCGGCAAACTGCAACATTATGCGCCGTTACGTGCTGTCCGAATATTTTTGCGACTGAGGGTATGTCTTGTAACGTTGAAAGCATAGAAACGGCCTTACTCCGTAAATACACATGGTGTGCGCTGTTCTCATGCACCGTGCGTGAGACCTGGTGTGCATTGCTTTAATTGCCTATGGTACGGTCAGCCTAGTAAACAATGTCATACTTCAAACGCAGACCACACCGCTGTGGGCCGCACGACATTAGCGAGTGTACCAAAGAAACGTACACTGCTGAGGAGGATATCCGCATAATTCTAGAGAGAGCCCGGAGTACCTCAGACAGAGGCAAATTAACCAGCGCTACATTAGAAGGTATAACATACCGGCAAGCTGCCTTACAAGCAAATTTCGTCACAGGAAACATGTCCCCGCCTTCCCAGAAATATGTACGCTCTCAGCCTAGTACAGCCGGCCGCGGTGGCCGTGCGGTTCTAGGCGCTCCAGTCCGGAGCCGCGCTGCTGCTACGGTCGCAGGTTCGAATCCTGCTTCGGGCATGGGTGTGTGTGATGTCCTTAGGTTAGTTAGGTTTAAGTAGTTCTAAGTTCTAGGGGACTAATGACCACAGCAATTGAGTCCCATAGTGCTCAGAGCCATTTGAACCATTTTTTTCAGCCTAGTACCGTAGGCGTCCTATAAACACAAACCACAGAAAGTAATGAACAGATCTTGCGCACGTCAACAGCTTCAACAGTCACCACGTGTTTCACCAATGCCGCTTACATACAACAAAATCACATTTTTAACCCTCTGTCCACAAGGTGGACTGGAAGGACGTAAACAACGAGCTCAGGTGGTATACCACCCACTGAAATACATTTGTATTTTCAAGCAAATTAAATGTATTACAATTGATATTAAGTAATCAGATCTTTGTATATATATTGTTGGGAAAAAGAAACAAAAGAAAAAGCAACATTTTATTAAAATAGGTAACACGTAACTGTATTGCCAAAAATTTTGAGTGTACATGTATTATTTTACTAGTGTCAGATTACAGATAGCTAGGTACTTTCTTCACATCATTAGACTAGACAATTATACTCCAACAAGGTAGACGATTTATTATAAAATAATTAAAAATAACAAAACATAAGGTAATTATTGTTATTAATTTGCTACATGTCAGGACAATTGGAATAAGCCACATTCTTATGTTCACCATACAGACGTCTATGGTATTTTTAACAAAATGAATAACCTTGTCTATCATTATTACACTTATTTTAATTGAAAAAGTCACATCTACGAGGTTTTTTTTGGCAGCTTCCCATATTCCGGCTCAGCTTATTCCCCGCCGAGATAACCCTTGATAGAAAGTCGAAGTTCTCTTGGTGGTAGACGAGAATTATACGCTCTCTTCTTCATAAGCGGTTCCGTTAAATCAAGGGAATGTCCTTTAAGGAATTGGCCGCATTCCCTATTCGAGAAACCGTGTGTATGGGGGCCATTCAATTTTGAAAGTACAAATGTATTCACATCACCAGCATCAAAAACACTCCGTAAAAACACCGGAGTGGCCATTTCCCAGTTTTACGTTCACTGCTCTTATAGTGACGCAGTTGGTCGGAAATGTCCACTCCGGATTTTATCATATTATAGAATTCGATTTGTTCACGTTTCTGAGAGTGCGCATCTATTCTATGTGAATCATGCTCGGATGGTAAAATAATAACATTTTTGTATTTCTTTAGTTTAAAAGAAAAAAGCGTTTTATCAGGGGCGTAGAGAAAACGAGACGACATAGGAGGTGCGTTAATGGACTTGATCATTACCGGCAGCATTTGCGGCTTATTTTTGCGTAACGTGCTGACCAATATGAGTTTCATTTTAGTCAACTCGTCGGCCAATTCACACGATGTGAATGAATTGTCTATCGTTATATTTCTGTTTGTGTTTGTTTACATATTCGCAAAACTATAGGACATAACTCGTTTGCATGGAAAGGCTTACTAATACTTTGACTTCTGGTTCCTTCCTAACGTAAGGAATTCTATCCAAAGAATAAAATGTTTTTGCGTCACATACACTGATAATTTCCAAGCCATACATGCCAGGTTTTTTGGCATAAACATTTCGGAAGATAATCGTCCTGTGGAGTTTAGTACCGTATCATCTATAATCAAGTACTCAGATAAAGCATAATGGCCTTTACAATGAGTGTTAAAAACAGTCCAAAAGTCTCGAAAACCCGCAAATTTGTCATTTTGTTTCCTTTGATCTCGTGCTTTCTTGTCCTCGATCTAAGGGCACGTACAAGAAATTCAAACCGGTTTTTAGATATTCTAAATCGAAAAATCTGGGGTCCGTCGATTTTTAAAACATTGCTTGGAGTTGAAACGGGAAATTCTTTGTGTATCCGCTCCTGTATAACTACCCACAAAGCGCTTCCATCTCAGCATTGTCTGTAGGTGTGGTGTACCACTGGACAGAAGTGAATCACCCAGCTATTCGTTCGATTTCCTAATTTGTGTATTTTACCAAAACTTGAATCATTTCTTCATCTACAAACTAAGAGAATAGTTGTGCCTCATCTGTCATGCCCTTAGTCATACCCTTAGATGAATGAAGGTGTAATACCATACATTTTGTGCGCGTTTTGGCGTATTTAGAGTTTGGAGATGTGCTCGTCTGTGTTGTTTCCAAATGTTTCCCTAGCCGTAAAATATGTAGCTTCTTCGTAATCGTCTTCGGGGAGCTGTCCTTCTTCTTCAAGGAATCCTTCCTCGGATTCGAATTAATCGGCGACGGCCTCCTCAACAGACGATACGCCATCTGATGTCCGAGCCATATTCATCAAAACTGTTTCATCCTCATTATCAGAATCCATCGCCATTAGCCTTTGCAACTCCTCTAAAACCTCTTCTGGGGTGGTGAACAATTTCGTGGGCTATTGTGATATATCCTAAAATAGAACAAAAATTTATCAATATTAACAATGTTGGTTGGAAATCCACCCGAGCTAGGTCCATTGCATAATAAGGTCGGGTGGAATCCCGCCCGAGGACCGTATGTAGATCGGTTAGTACGTACCATTAGTACGTACCACGGAGCAGGCCATTCAATAGTGTGAGCGCGAGTGGCTTGAAGGATACTCAAGCTGGAATAAGACCTGGCATACATCGTGCATGCACACTAAGGGAAATAGGGCGGGTGGGTGGTTTTCCACACAATCTTGGGGGCCGAGGGATAACAATTCAAGAGGCACTAATGAAGCTAATAGGGCTCAGGTGGAAACATCAGTACCCCAACAGAGAAATGCACAGGAGAGACTGCATTCCGTGCAGATAACACGCATAAAAGCTTATGGATGCCAAACCGCGTTCACACAATTATTCCGATAGCAAATTATCAGTACCCACCCACAGCCTCATGGGCTTCAAGAGAGTCAAATTGTTCAGGACGGCTCAACCAGGGCAGTTCATAATACATTAATGAATATAGTAAGGCAGATAACTGGTAGCCCACATGCAGGATAGAACAACAATAACGTCAAAGAATTCATTACATAACCACTACTGAGTATAGGAGTCAAGAGAAGCGGGAATTGTTAAGAAAATAATACACCGGCACTCACTTTCAATTAAAAGTGGTAAAAACAGCATCCTGCATGTATTAAGCTCCAAGCAGTATCAGTATGTGCCACACACTGAGGCGACAAAAGTCATCGGATACCTCTTAATATCGTGTCGGATCTCCTTTTCACGGCGGAGTGCAGCAGCTTGACGTGCACGGAAGACCCCTGCAGAAATATTGGGCCTTGTTGCCTCTATAGTCGTCCATAATTGCCAAAGTAAACACAGCCCACACCATTATGGAGCCATCACCAGCTTGCACTGTACCTTGTTGACATTCTGGGTCCATGGCTCCGTGAGGTCTGCGCCACACTGTAACCAACCCTCCCATTCGCTATTACCAACTGAAATCGGGACTCATCTGATCAGGCTACTTTTTTCCAGTCGCCTAGGGTCCAATCGATATGGTCACGAGCCCAAGAGAGACGCTGCAGGCGATGCCACGCTGTTAGCAAAGGCACTAGCGTCGGTCGTCTGCACCCGTAGCCCGTAACTCCAAATTTCGCCGCACTGTCCTAACGGATGTGTTAGTCGTACGTCGCACGTTGATTTCTGCGTTTATTTCATGCATTGTTGTTTGTCTGTCAGCACTGACAACTTTACGCAAACACCACTGTACTCGGTCGCTAACTGAAGGCCGTCGTCCACTTTGTTCTCTGTGCCAGAGGCGATGCCTGAAATGTGGTATTCTCGGCACACTCCTCAACCTGTTCATCTCGGAATATTGAATTCCCTAACGATTTCCGAAATGGAATGTTCCGTGCATCTAGCGCGTTCAAAACCTGTTAATTCCCGCCGTGTGACCATAATCATGTGGGACATCTTTTCATATGAATCACCTGATTGGCAATGACAGTTCCGCCAAAGAACTGCCCTTTTTGTACTTCGTGTACGTGATGCTACCGATACCTGTATATGCGCATATCGCTGTCTAATGACTTTTGTCACTTCAGTGTATCTGCAACGTGGCTACCTCCAAATGAACTATTTCTCTTTCCTGGTTTTAATGTATCTCGAGTCAACAAGGCGATCGATATGGGGCAAGTGCACTTCTTATAAGGAACGTGGAAGAGGGACATCCTATTTACGCTTACGGTACGGCTCTACATTCCCTGATGCAAACCCAAGCAGAATCGCCTCATGAAGAGGAGATATCTTAATTCTGTCCTTAGCTGCCATTGATGTTACCCTAATTCTACCACATTCTCTCATTAAACGGTCATTCGTAACCGATGTTGTCACGAAAACAGGGGGGATTTCATTTAAGTCAGCACATAGAGCAAGGTTTCACATGCCACATCTCGCTTCGTGGGCTGATAAATTGTTAACTGTACGTGTACTGGTCGCCTAGGATTCTTACCTGTTAAAGTGAAACATTTAAGCCCTACACTTTCTAACTGATCTGACAAAAGAAAAACAACACACAAGCGCAATCGAAACGCTAAGATCCGGCACGACTATGCAGAGACGAAATTGTTTACTTTCATTCAGCATACATTTTTTCTGATGGATTGCTGGTATCATATCGATGCCCTCTGAAAGAAAAGAAAGGTGGAATAATCTTAAATAACAATTAACCTGCGTTCAGAAATCCGGTTACTTCTTGTACTGTTTGCTATCGGGTTCCCCTAAATGGCAGGCAGCACCGCATAACAGCCACGCTATGAAGGAAACAAACCAAGAGCTAAACAGGCGAAGACATCAGGTAAACACGCCGAAGATTCCAGTCGATTAATAGGAACCTTTCCTTGCAGATGTCGCCGCGACATATCCGGCCACGGATTCTTACGCCGGGTTTCTATTGGCTCCAGCTCACTATATAGGCGCGGCCGGTCGAAGGCAGACCAGTCTTCATCCCCTGCTAATGGCAACCACTATAGCAGAGTCTCCGAGAAGATATCATCGAACCCGCTGTACTGCACCGCCGATCGAAGTACCAGCCGACCGAGAGGAACCACATCTCCGGCTAGATCGACGGACGTCTACATCTATTGTACAGCCAGCTATTGTATTGCAGAAGAAGTTACGTTCAATAAACTGTTGGAGAATACAACACTTATTGTAAAGTTTGGTACCTGACTGAACATACACAAAACATAGACATTCTTATACTACTTCAGTCCCTAACGTATACACAAATAGAGGGTGGATTTCGACAGTTTGGTATGGGAATTCAGCACTAAAAACCTCTCTCGGAGGTGCAAATTATTCATTTGATACAATGACTCAGGAGGCTGAGTTCTCTCCGACTAAGGCGGTTACAGTTAAAGTTGCAGTGGCCAGTGACCTCTTGGCGTCCGACATCATGGTAAAAAAATCAGAAGACTTGCTCAACACTAAATTTAGAACAAACTGAATTAATGCCTAGGCAACCCAGCTGCATCTGAGGATCTCAGGGGGAGAACAAGTGTACAATTAATCACGGATCTCGTAGCGTGACCCTGCGAATTTGTAAAAGCCAACGCAACAACTTAAAGACATGATTCGAAGTTCCACCTAAAATAATTGAACTTTACACGCAAATGTGAAAACAAGTAAAGTGAATCACTCCCTGCTCCTTATGGGGCTGATACAACTGGTTTAATCGTGACCCAACATGCAAATCTCAACCCGATTTAATATCTAAATCCACGCTCTATCAGAGCGTGCGTACTCGCCAGCTGCTCCTATCCGAGTATCTCTCTATCGAAATTCACAAGCCTCTCCCAGACGCTGTGTCCAGAGCTGTGGGAAGTGACCAACCACTTGCACCTGCTAAAAATCGTGGGCCGCTAAGCCAACCCCAGGGCTAAGGAAAGCGCGGCAGTCCGTAGCCCTCAGATTCTTTTTGAGCAGAGAAAAGTTCCAGAAAGTTCTGGGCAGAATTCTACAGGACCAATCAAAGGGCTCGATTTCAAAATAGCAAGATGGCTCGCTTCTGTCGTTGGTCTTTACTCCTGCCACCCGGGCAAAAAGAAAGCAACCGAACTGCCCCCCAGCTACCAGAGAAAGGAAGAAAGTGCCTGTAACTTGAAGCTACGTCACAATGTTCTCATCTCATGCAAGTGATTACACTATCACTTCGTATGTGGAAAGGAATAAGTCTGCTAAGCCCAGTAACTAAATGGAAAATAAAATCAAACCAAACGTGCAACAGAAAATAATCCTCCAAGCATCAACGTCTGACAGATAAATGACCACCACCTACAGTGAGGTGACATAAGTCAGGGGATGACGATATGTACATAAACAGATGGTGGTAGTATCGCGTATAAAAGAGAAGTGCATTGGCCGAGTTCTCATTTGAACACAGCTATTCATGTGAAGAGTTTTCCGATGTGATTACGGCCGCACGACGTGAATTAACAAATGGCTCTGAGCACTATGGGACTTAACTTCTGAGGTCATCAGTCCCCTAGCACTTAGAACTACTTAAACCTAACTAACCTAAGGACATCACACACATCCTTTCCCGAGGCAGGATTGGAACCTGCGACCTTAGCAGTCGCGCGGTTCCAGACTGTAGCGCCTAGAACCGCTCGGCCACTCTGGTCGGCCGTGAATTAACAGATTTCGAACGCGGAATGATAGTTGGAGCTAGACACATGGGACATTCTATTTCGGCAATCGTTAGGGAAATGAGTATTCCAAGATCCACAGTGTCAAGAGCGTGACGAGAATACCACCACATTTCATGTATTACCTCCCACCACGGACAACGCAGTGGCCGAAGGCCTTCACTTAACCAGCGACATCAGTGGCGTTTCGGTAAAGTTGTCAGTGCTAACAGACAAGCAACACTGTGTGAAATAACGGCAGAAATCAATGTGGGACATACGATGAACGTATCTGTTAGGACACTGCGGCGAAAAGTGGTGTTAACGGACAATGGTAGCACACGACGGACGCGTGTGCCTTTGCTAAAAGCACGGCGTGACCATATCGGTTGGAATCGAGACGACCGGAAAACAGTGGTCTGGTCAGATGAGTAAGGTTTCAGTTGATAAAAGCTGACGGTAGGTTTCGTGAGCGGCGCAGACCCCACGAAGCCATGGACCGGTGTTGTAAACAAGGAGGTTTGAAAGCTGGTTATGGCTTCAAAATGATGTGGGCTGTGTTCACGAGGCATGGACCGTGTGCTATGGTCCAGCTGAACCGATCATTGACCATTTGCAGCCTTTAGTGGACTTTATGTTTCCAAACGACGATGCAATTTTTATGTATGACAGTGCGCCATGTTACCGGGCCACAATCGTTCGCAATTGTTTTGAGGAACATTCTGGACAGTTCGAGCGAATGATCGGCCACCCAAATCATGTGATATGAATTCCAAAGAACATTATGGGACATAATCTAGAGGTCACTCCGTGTACAAAATTCTGGACCGACAACACTTTCAGAATTATGGACGGCTATAGAGGCATCATGGATCAATATCTCTGGTTTGACTTCCGACGACTTGTGTCCATGCGACGTCGAATTACTGCACTACGACGGGCAAAAGGAGATCTGACACAATATTAGGAGATATCCCATTGATTTTGTCACGTTACGTTATAACCGACGTCTACGTGCAATGGCCAGTCACAGGCAACAGATGGCAGCAGTAGTAGTGGATGGTATAGAAAGCGTGTCGTGGAGATGTGGAAAACATTACAGTCGTCGAAATGGGGAAACGTAGTGATGTATTTGACGTCCAAAGGGGCATGATCGTTGGCTTCCAGTCTAAGGGTGGAGCCATTTGCGAAACGGCTAAGTTTGTAAACTATTCGTGTACCGCCGTGGTTAAAGTATATCGTGCTTGGCAAAATGGCGCTATCCAAAACCGGCGTTGATGCAATTGTGGTGCAGCACGGCCCATAGATGAAAGGGGTGAACGATGGCTGTGGAGATGTGTGTGGGCAAATAGACGTGCAACTGTTGAGCAACCGACCACCCAGATGAACCAAGGGGTCTCCTCAACGATCGTACAGTGAACGTTGCTGCACATGGGCCACTGCATCATGCACCTGGTTCACGCACCCAAGCTGACTCCTGTTCTTCGAGGTCCAAGGCTGGAATTAGCGTACCAATATCACAACTGGACATCCACTGCGTGTTGACAGGTTTTATGCTCCATCAAACAGAAGGCAGTTTACATGTACAGCGTGAGATGTCCTAAACCAAACGTAAAAGCCAGAGGAGGGAGCGTTATGGCTTACGGAATGTTTTCGTGGCATTCCTCGGGAGATTTCGTCGTTTTGGAAGGCCCAGTCGATCAAGACGGGTATGCATCTCTCTTTTGGGATCATGTCCACCTCTACACGCAGTCTGTTTTTCCTCGGCAAAATAGCATTTAGCGGAAGGTTAGTGCAACATGTGACCCAGTTGACAGTGCACATGCGTGGTTCGTACATCACCAGGATGAGTTTACTGTACTCCCCTTGCCACCAGACTCCTAAAATTTAAAAGCAATTGAGAATGTGTTGAACTGCGTCGGTCGGCCTGTTCGTGTCACGAGGAACCACGGCACTGGAGGAGGCTGCCTTCCAGAACCTCACTGACTCTCTTCCTGCGTATCTCGCAGTGGTCCACACTGCAATAGGACTCTTGACAGATGGTTACATTGTTATAACTGGTCAGTGTATATATCTGTACTTTCTGAAACTTTCTCAGTGTAATAATCGCTTCAGTAGTTCGCGAATGTCAGTGCGGATAATGTTGTGACAGCTGCACAATATTTCTACGAGACATCTCCTCGTTATCTTCAGCTTCTCACGGACGCATTGCTTTTTATTTTTATACATTTATTTATTTTATTATTTGTTGACTTCGGGGTATAACAGGCAAATCGCAACTTTCCTTGGATGCGTAAAAGAGGTAAGTGTTGCTACATTTCCTTATTTGAAATCAGAATATACTGTTGAAAAGGAACAGGCATGTATGTGTCCCAGGGTCCCTTAGCCGACTCTTGCTGGTGAAGTATGAGCTTGATTTCCCTGTCCACATGAAGACAGGCAGGTCGATGCCAATCCGATGGTCCTAAAAGACTGAGTGGTACCCTGGCCTCATGTGGGTGTAAAAGGACAATGCCTGCGGTCTGCGACCTTTTGGGATCAGTGAAGGATGACTTGTTGTTGCGGAGGGCCGAAATGTACAAAATACCTTGTCAGTGTGGTATGGCTTACATAGGACAAACGACACGTACTGTGAAAGAACGCTGCACTGAACATACTCGCCTTTTGCAACCAAGCAACTCCTCTATTGCCCAACACTGTATATTCACTTGACATTCAATGGAGTATGATAGAACTATGATTCTGACCTCAGCTACATCTTTTTGGGACGCCATTACTGAAGAATCCGTGGAAATACGCCTGGCGGTAAATCTGTTGAAAGGTGACAGCGGATACCAGTTGGACAATGCGGAGCCCCTTCGTGTCTATCATTTTTTTCTAACCGAAAACGGCAGAATGTGCCAACTGCCGCGGTTCCACCAGCGAGGGCGCTGCCGCTGTGACGGGTGGTCCGCCTGTCAACTTCAGGAATAATCGCAGCACCCTGTAAATGGCGGAAAGGAGCAAATCTTCGTCAATCTTCGATGGCTCACCTAAAGATGACGGGCAGGCGCTCAGTCGAAATATCGTGCAGTTAATTAAACAACGACCGGCTGCAAGCCTGAAATTTGTTGGAGCAGTCAATTCGCCGGGAAAATTTTAAAATTCACATCAATCGACTTTACGGTGAGGAAATGGCCTCACATGTTTGAAGTTTCAACAAGCTACGCGGTAAGAGAGGAAAACTGTTAACTTCTTTAGGCTTTTTATTGAGATGTCGGGACCGTGGCATAATACCAAAATTTGCCAGAGTGACGTATTTTATTAAGACTGCCGCTGCGCGGTAGATTACTGCGAAGGCTAGTCATACTATAGTCAGAGAGAGGATTTGCTATACAAGACGCAGACTCGATGCTGTGTCAGTAGCACTGTACCAGTTGTATCTAAAGGATGCAGCACATCTCTCTCCTGTATCACTGGATTGGGTGATGGAGTGACTTCGGCCAGCTTCGAATGGATACAAAAGTATGTGAGTTTTCGGCAGATGTCAGAATCTGATCCTCTGTTGCCACAGCAGTCGTCGCCACAAGAGGTAACTGCACAACGTTCCGCTGCCAGTTTCACCGAGAAATATGTGTACGATGCGATGCTTTCTGTTTAAGCAAGGGACCCAATTTTGCACCTACACCTAGAGCTCCGCCTTTAATTAGCTTTTGTGAGCAGTTTTGAAGAAGCAATACGGCTCCTTCCTTCGGATGCTGCAGAAGAAATAAGAAGGGAAACTTGTCTTGCTCTTTTGAAAACTCCTCCTCAACGTAGTAACGTAACCTCTGCAGAAAGGGCTGCACTACGAAATCTACGTGAGGACAAAGATGTGGTGGTACTTGTAATCTACCCCCTCTTACCTACTTGCAGCTATTGTCCACAATAAGCAAAGTCTTTTCTGATGATTTGAGAGGAGCGAAGATTACAATAAACTTTCTGGTTTACTTACCTTTTGATTTAGAGTTGGCTCCAGTTCTTCTTGTCTACGGATCTGATTCTTGAAGCTAAAAATGTGACATCTTAGGTCCTCACTATTGGATTGATCTAAATAAATTTGAAGATTGTTGTTGCAGAATTTTTATTGTTACGTTAATATATTTTGTCATATTTTAGTATATCATACAGTCTTTTGAATTTTCACATTAACAAAGCCGAAATTACAAAGTTCGCACAAAATACAAAAATACGTCCGATCATATCAGAGGCAAGCTTACTACTGACTCACTCAGAGGAAATAACAATATTCCAAAGGGTTTACAATTTTTCTTGAAAAATGAATTTCTATTAGTTTCTGTTACATTATTATGGTTCAAATGGCTCTGAGCCAGTACAGTATTGCGTATTTAATAATAGAAATTTTAAGTGTGCCAATAGTTCGTAATTTCAAATGTTTCTAAAAAAATAATTTTAACTGTACATTCAGAAACTACTACTGATCGATTATAACATCGAAAATAAAGTAATTCCTTTTCATAAATTTTAGCTTGAAATATAACACACTGTGTAAAAAATTATATGAAAGTTTTCAGAAAAGCAGCCGAGATAATGTTGATCAGTCCAAAATTCGAAAAATAATACTGGCATCGACAACTGCTGTTGACGAAAAGTAATGCTAGAGGAGGATGTCCCGACACATACTGAAGGCTGATAAAGGTAATGCAACCGTTTTGTTACCTCCTAATGTTTATGGCGACAAGAGGTATGGTCTGCTAAGGGACTACCTGTAGGAGGATGGATTACGACCCGACAGGACGTGTGCAATGGAAAACTTCTGCACTATTACATTCCTCCTTCTTACGTCAAGAGATCATCAAGAGGTTAAGTCCACGTTCTTGTCTACCACCAAGACTATGTGGCCTTCTAAAAATTCATAACGAAAGTGTTCCTTTACGTCCAATAATGAGCAGCATTGGAGCACCTACATATCTACGTATGATTTAGCAAAACATCTCTCAACATTTCTGAGACCGTTGGCAGAAAAATGCCCACATCACGACCGTAACTCTGCCGACTTTATCAATAGACTGGGGGCTCTCCGTATAAGCAGCTCTGACTGTTTGGTTAGCTTTGATGTAGTATCACTTTTTACAAAGGTTCCTCTCGCAGATGCTTTGGCACTAATTGGTAATAAAGTTCTGGTGGACATCACTGCCTTGTTTCGGCACGCTCTATTCTCAATCTATTTTATGTTCAACCGAGAATATTTTGAACAGACTGACGGTGTCGCCAAGGACGGCCTTCTGTCTCCCTCGGTGGCCAGACGTTTTATGGAGGATGTCGAGGAGAGAGCGCTTCAGTCAGCTGCCCTTAAATCAATTATGTTTTGGAGGTATGCACTCTACTGTCATAGTGTGGCGTCATGGAGAAGATAAACGGGCAGAGTTCCTTCACCATCTCAACTCCATTTACAACAATATCCGTTTCACCATGGAAACAGAGAAAGACGGTTGTCTGCCTTTCTTGGGTATCTTGGTTAGACGAAAGAATGATGGCTCACTGGGGCATTCAGATTATCGTAAATCATACTGATTTGTATTTGCAAGTGTCAACTTGTCATCACGCGTCGCAAACTATGAGAGTGCTTAAGACAGTCGTACACAGAGGTAACACCGTTTCAGATCTACATAGTCTGAGCTCGCCTACCTAAAGACAGTGTTTATAAAAAATGAATAGTCCACCCAGCAGATTAACAGGCACTGTCAATCAAAATCAAGAATCATAAAGTGGATAAAAGGAGAACACGCTGGCAAATTCTTTAGCTTTTCTTCCTTTTGTCGGCAATATTTCGTTTAAAATAGCAAGAATCGTCTGTAAATTTCAAGCGAAAGTGATTTTCCGTCCACCATTTAAGATTACAGACCTTTATTTATTTTATTATTTGTGGACTTCGTGGTGCAACAGGCCCAACGCAACATTCCTTGGATGGGTAAAAGAGGTAAGTGTTGCTTCATTTCCGTATTTGAAATCAGAATATGGTATTAAAAAGGAACAGGCATGTGTGGGTCCCAGGTTCCCATAGCCGACTCTTGTAGGTGGCGTACCAGTTGGAGTTCGATGTTAATCCGGTGGTCCTAAAAGACTAAGTGGTACACTGGCCTCATGTGGATGTACAAGGCCAATGTCTGCGATCTGCGACCTTTTGGGGTCGGTGAAGGACGACTTGTTATTGTGGAAGGCCGAAATGTACAAAACACCTTATCAGTGTGTTATGGCTTTCATATGACAGACGACACGCACTGTGAAAGAACACTGCACTTGACATCAACGTTGCACTCGCCTTTTGCAACCAATCAACTCCTCTATTGCCGAACACTGTATTTCCCCTGGACGTTCAATGAAGTATGATACAACTGTGATTCTGCCCACAGCTACATCTTTTTCGGACTCCATTACTAAAGAATCCGTGGAAATACGCCTGGCGGAAAATCTGTTGAGCCGTGATAGCGGCTACCAGTTGCACAGTGCGCTGAACCCCATCATCTCCACGATGTGTTCTAATCGAAGATGACAGAGTGCAGCTACGTCCGCGCCGTGCGGTAATACAGAGCTCAGCTGAGTTCTGCGAGGGCGTTACCACCGTCACGTGGGTCCGTGAGCGCGGAATACTCACAGCGTTCTGTACAGGGCGGAACGGAGCAAGTCTTCGTCAGTCTTCGATGGCTCACCAGGAGATGACTGGCAGGGGCCCAGTCGAAATATCGTGCAATGAATTAAGCAATGACTGGCTGCAACCCGACATTTTTTCGAACTTTCAAATCGCCGGGAAAATTTTAAAATTCACAGCTATAATGTCATCGTAGCTGCATCATAAAAGACGTTGACATCCTGAGCTCCCTGTGTCCTTCGTTAGTTATACGTTTTTCGACTGCTTCTTCAATAATGTAGTCCCAGTACGCAGAGGCGGACGATAGCATCTTTGACTCTCCGCAATTCGTGCTACGTCGTGTCTTAAGACAGTGTTTAGCTTTTCCTGGCTAAGCCAATCTGGTGTGACGTTTATGTTCACCGCACCTATCCTTAACAGTGCGAAACGTCTGGCCAGTGTATGGTTTTCCATGCTGACACGCTCTTTTATATATTCTTGGTCTCCTTAGACCTAGGTTATTTTTAACAGAACCCAGAATCGTTTGCACTCGCGCTGGGTGGTGAAAGGAACACTTTACTTGACGTTTCTTGAATAGGCTGCCGATCTTAACGTACAACGACCAACATCAGATAGAAAAGCCGTAACAAAACTATAACAACTCTCCTGCCCCCTTCTAATTGTAACAATGTGCCTCCCGCTACAGAAACAACTTGCCTTATAATTGTAACAATTTGCCCCACAATGTTAACAATTTGCTTCCAAAACTGTAATAGCTTGCTCCAAAACTGTATTAACCTGGCCCCCAAAGTACTACATTTGCCCAAAAACTGCATTAACATTCCCCTGAAACTGTATAGACTTCCCCATGAAACTGCATGAAGCAGGAAGATCAGGGAGGGGTTCCCCAAAATATCTTATGTTGCGTGAAAGACCTACTCAATAAGTTCACTGCAGTTTCTAAGTGTGCTCTTACAGGCAACAAAGAGATAAGTTCTTTCTTGTCAACATATGCATCTTCTCTCTCTTCCACAGTTCCAAGAAACGTGATGTCGAAGGCATGTGTGCTCTTAAGATATGCGTAATCAATGACACAGTTTTGGAGAGCAAGTTGTAACAGTTTTGGGGACCCGTTGTTACACCTTTAGGTGCAAATTCTTATAGTTTTCTGGGCAAGTTATTACAGTTTCACCACAGGTTGATACAGAAGCCTGCTGTATGTTCGTTGGTTGGTCGGTTGATATAGGGGAGTGACCGGACCGAACAGCGGAGTCATCGGTCCCATCGGATTAGGAGCGGATGGGGAAGGAAGTCGGCCGTGCCCTTTCAAAGGAACCATCCCAGCATGTGCCTCAAACGATTTAGGGAAATCATAGATAACCTAAATCAGGTTGTCCGAGCGCGTTTTGAACTGTCATCCTCCTGAATGCGAGTCCAGTGTGCTACCCTCTGCTATTAATAAATAATATTGACAGTTTATATCTAGAAACATTTAATTTGAAGGTCCACTGTGGTTCCAAAGTGTGGCACAAAGATCAACTCAACAAGTGCTACGAGGTGCATTCAAGTTCTAAGGCCTCCGATTTTTTTTCTCCGGACTGGAAAGAGATAGAAACATGCACATTGTTTTAAAATGAGGCCGCGTTTATTGTCAATACGTCCCAGAGATGGCAGCACCGTACGGCAGATGGAATTTTACCGCCAGCGGCGAGAATGAGAACTATTTTAAATACTTAAAATGGCGACGTTTTCCTTACTTGAACAGTGTGCAATCATTCGTTTTCTGAATTTGCGTGGTGTGAAACCAATTGAAATTCGTCGACAGTTGAAGGAGACATGTGGTGATGGAGTTATGGATGTGTCGAAAGTGCGTTCGTGGGTGCGACAGTTTAATGAAAGCAGAACATCGTGTGACAACAAACCGAAACAACCTCAGGCTCGCACAAGCCGGTCTGACGACATGATCGAGAAAGTGGAGAGAATTGTTTTGGGGGATCGCCGAGTGACTGTTGAACAGATCGCCTCCAGAGTTGGCATTTCTGTGGGTTCTGTGCACACAATCCTGCATGACGACCTGAAAATGCGAAAAGTGTCATCCAGGTGGGTGCCACGAATGCTGACGGACGACCACATGGCTGCCCGTGTGGCATGTTGCCAAGCAATGTTGACGCGCAACGACAGCATGAATGGGACTTTCTTTTCGTCGGTTGTGACAATGGATGAGACGTGGATGCCATTTTTCAATCCAGAAACAAAGCGCCAGTCAGCTCAATGGAAGCACACAGATTCACCGCCACCAAAAAAATTTCGGGTAACCGCCAGTGCTCAAAAAATTATGGTGTCCATGTTCTGGGACATTGAGGGCGTAATCCTTACCCATTGCGTTCCAAAGGGCACTACGGTAACAGGTGCATCCTACGAAAATGTTCTGAAGAACAAATTCCTTCCTGCACTGCAACAAAAACGTCCGGGAAGGGCTGCGCGTGTGCTGTTTCACTAAGACAACGCACCCGCACATCGAGCTAACGTTACGCAACAGTTTCTTCGTGATAACAACTTTGAAGTGATTCCTCATCCTCGCTACTCACCTGACCTGGCTCCTAGTGACTTTTGGCTTTTTCCAACAATGAACGACACTCTCTGTGGCCGCACATTCACCAGCCGTGCTGCTATTGCCTCAGCGATTTTCCAGTGGTCAAAACAGACTCCTAAAGAAGCCTTCGCCGCTGCCATGGAATCATGGCGTCAGCGTTGTGAAAAATGTGTACGTCTGCAGGGCGATTACGTCGAGAAGTAACGCCAGTTTCATCGATTTCGGGTGAGTAGTTAATTAGAAAAGAAAATCGGAGGCCTTAGAACTTGAATGCACCTCGTACTTAACCTGTAAGTTTTATCAGTAGTTCCTATATGCAAGCCACATGCGTTTATTAAAAACGTCTGACAGAATATTTAAATTACGACAGTAGTGTATTTTTGCATATTTTGGGAAATAATAGTTTTATTTTGCTTCAAAGTTTGAATTTTCGTTTGTGATCAGGTGTCTGTAATGATAGTTGTTTGTTACAGTAAGAAACCTGCATGTGTTTTTTTGCACAAAATTGTTACTTATTATGATAAATAATTTTATTCTGCTGGTAAAGAATTTATTTTGGAGATACTGACTACACATCTCTGTCTTATTCCACCATTACCATTGACTATTTTCCATGTGTGTCTCGACTCATCACACCCATCTTTGGTCTTGTTGTGATGAATGTAAACGCAAAAGTTCACCTAGAGTCCCACTAAATATACAGTTTGAGTACTATATCGTTGTATAAAATCTCGTCAAAACAGCTTCTTTTTTCATTCGTTCCTAAAACCGTGTTCAGTACGTTTCTTTTGTGTTTTGGCTTAGTTATGTGCGGATGTGTGTATTTATATCAGGTTTTTTATTTGATTTGGTGTTATTTACTAGTTGATAACTGTAAATACAGATTTAGAGAGTCTTGGCGTTATAGTTTTGACTGGTAATTACTGCAGCCAGCCTTTATAGTTGATATTGTATAACATTATCTTTGTCCCCCATAAAACGGGCCCTGAAAATGTAAGACATTACCGAGAAACGCTAGGTGATGTCAGGTCGTTCTAATAATATAGCTCACATTGAGATGACAACAGCCTTTACGTGTTGTAGATATGGAGACACCACTGTTACACTTGACAAGCCTCAGATGTCAATTTAAATGTGGAAATATTTAATTTGAAGCTCCATTGTGTTTTACACCAAGTGCAAGCCCAAAAAATGGAATTAATTTTATCCTTCCAGTAGCTGGCAGTACTACTTCCTGCCATTTTGCTTGTGTTTGCTTGCATCGCATAGCATTTTAGCCAATATGTGTTTCCTTAGTTACATGTCTGGTCGGGTTATTTTTGCTACATCGCTCATTTAGGTCTTGCTTGAAATGTCAACCACCTGGTTAGCACGTTATTTTTCAGTGTAGGCATGAAAACTGCATTCACGCACTTAAATTGAGAATTAACCATCATGTTCAAATCTGACACGTGTGTGTGTGTGTGTGTGTGTGTGTGTGTGTGTGTGTGTGATTGACGCTTTTTTATGCGTTTTTTGGGTCTCAGGACAATTAAAAACCGATTTCTCCCATCCGATGTGATATGACCGCACTGTGCTGGACGGGCTTACATAACTAACAGTATCACACCTGTACGCTAATGCACACTGAGTAGTACAGTTTGTTTAACGTCATACGTACACCTTAAGCGTTGTTGTATGATTCATTTGTTATTTGTATTCGACCACTATTAAATTATGATGCTTACAGCGCCATCTATTGCTACATTTTGTAACTATTTATTTTTATTCTGCCATACGTTTTCCCCTTGACGTCATTCTGACCAGTGGTGTTATTTATACAGCGATTTGAAAGTTTAACTTACAACAGTTCGGTGCTAGCGGCCGTGCGAAGCGGAGGTCCGATACTTCCACCTGTGCGGCGTGTGCGAGTGTTTGTTTACTTGTGGACTTTGTCTGCGCGCGGGCTAGTAACAACGATCATGGCGAACAAGTAGAGGAAAACTACATTACGATTCAATTTCTGCAAAGACTACGAACGACCAAAGGCTTTAGCAGTGGAACTATTCATTCGAGAGGAAGTCAAGATACCGCCAAACGATATTGTCGGAATTCACCTGTCCATCATTAGTCCCACGGTGTATGTTAAGATGGTAAATGACGCGGCGTGTGAGAGAATTCTACAGGCGACAAAAGCAGGTTTCCGATTTTGCCATAGTGACGGGAATGTCGGCACGGTAACTGTAGAACATGCTGGTCGGGGTGTACGGACAATACGTGTTTTCGAGCTGCCATTTGAGCTCCCGGCTGAAGAAGTTATCGAGGCTTTTAAGCCATACGGCACGGTACATGGTCACACGGCAGAACGCTGGACACAATTCGCCACGTACCCCGTTCTTAACGGAGTGCGACAGATCACTATTGATCTTCAGAAGCATGCACCGTCCTATCTGACAATTGGTGGTTGTCAGGTGGTGGTGATTTACGATGGTCAACCACGTACATGTTCTGGCTGTGGCCAGGAGGGACACCTCAGGTCGAACTGTATGCAACGGCGGATTACGCAACTGCCTTCAGATGTGCGGGAGCCATCGCCGGCGATGACATTACTACCGATCACATATGCCAAAGCCCTCATTGCGTCCGCTGATGACCGAAAGGACACAGCCCCGGTGGAAGATCAAGATGGCACTCTCCGAAACCTTGTCGCAGACGTCGGGATGACAGAGGATGCTGCTCCATCGAGCATACAATCGACGGCGACAACATCAGATGAGACCGAACCCCCACCAAGCACACCGATAGTACACGAAGCAGTTCCAGCCATTACGGATGCTGTTCCGTCTGGAACGCACTCTGAGACGACAACATCAGTTTCGACCGAACTTCCGCCAAATACAACGATGGGATTCGAAACACTTCCAGTTTCTACGGATGTTTTTCTGTCGGGCAGCCGTGATTCCCTACAATCTGAGGACACGGAAGGAAGATCACGCAAACAATGTTCCCCGAAAAGGAGGAAACGACGGCGTCGCACGACATCTCCTCAGGATGACTCCCCTTGCCCCGACGACGATGTGCATGTGGACCAAGACGACACAACAGCATCTACGAAAAAGGATGAGGCAATGGGAACTGTTCGAGCAGACCCACAGCGGTCTGTCACATTGACGGTACCGGGACGTGGTGATGCTGAAGAGGAATCACAGCCAGTTGGCTCTACAGACGCAGATGCTGTGGCTATGGACACGAATATATCACTGCCTGCAAAGATGTGGTATGACGATATTGAGGAGGCGCCGGACGTCATACAGAGGCAGCCGGCACTCACGAAGACGGCCTAATAATTGCTGAAGGTGAAGGGAGAGGGGCGAGAGAACGTCTTCTAGTTCAGCCCCCAGCGCCGATTCAGGGAGATGTTGTTGCCCCTCGACAGAGTGGGATTCAATGCCATGCGAACCGTATTGTGACATTAATTATAAATGACGTGCGTTCACCGGCCAAAATACACCTACTGAAGGAAACGATTTGGGCATCTGATGTGGATATTGCTTTGCTGCAGGAAGTCCACATAGCTGCACTCCCATACATCGCAGACTACCAATCCTATTCGTCACATGGAGATCACAATGGGAGTGGGGTGGCAGTTTACGTGCGAGATGGCTTCCCAGTGGAAAACGTGTGTTATCTTCCATCGGTCAGGGGAATGGCTTTCACGACGTTAGGCACACGCATCATCAATCTTTATGCACAGTCGGGAAATAATCGGCTGCGGGAAAGGGCTCTATTTTATGCAGAAGACATTGCCCCACTATTCCATGGACGTTATGAATGTGTAATAATTGGTGGAGATTTCAACTGTTTTCTCAGCCAGAAAGACCAATGGCCGTAAGCAAACATCAGCCAGGAGTTGCGAATCGTTGTCAACGACCTTGTACTTAGTGACACGTGGCAATTACGACATGGAGATGCACCGGGATACACCTATGTGACAGGTCATTCGGCGAGCAGATTAGATCGCATTTATATCTCACGGGGCTCATCCAAATGATGTCCAGGATGCGGAACGCTGGCCATTGGCATTTTCAGATCACAGCGCTTACATCTGTACGGTGCTTCTTCCCCGTAGAGAGGTGTGGAACAGTAAGGCCCCGTGGCAACTAAACATTCAACATCTACATGATCCTGAATGCCGTCAACGGATCCTTGAGACATGGACGATGTGCGAGCGAAGGGTTGGAAGGTATACGACGATGCTTGATTGGTGGCTGACTTGTGCTAAACCGGCGCTTCGCCGTACGTTCATCTCATATAGCAGGGAGATGGGAGAATGGCGTCGCCGTACGACCGACTTTTATTTTGCAGCACTGCGCGACCTGGATGATGGTCCGCCGGGACAGGATATCTGGATCGAACGCAAAAGGATAAAAGCTAAACCAGTGGCTTTAGCTCGGAAACATCTGCAGGGAACCATGGTGCGCGCCAGATGTCACGATACGATAAGGCACGAGATTCCTTCCATGCGCCACGTCGTGAATGAACGAAAGCACCGACGACGTGTTTTGGTACGGGAATTAATTACCCGCGAAGACCGAAGAGCGACGCGTCAAGCGGACATTGTCTCTGCATTCGTCGACCATTACCAACACATCTATCGGGAAGAAGCAGCCCCTGTCGATGACCTCGACCGTATAGCCACGTACGTCTCCCGTGCACTGACGGTGGAAGCCGCGGGAACCTTACTGGAAGCCATTAGCTGTGAGGAAGTACATGATGCTATCGCACAAGGTGCGTTGAATCGGTCCCCAGGCATTAATGGGCTTCCTGCTGAACTTTATCGAGAATTTCGCAACGAAATGGCACCGCGATGGACGGAAATGTACAACGAGATGTTAAATTCCGATGCGCCTATTCCAATGGCTTTTATGGAAGGCCACTTGGTGCCAGTACATTTAAACCGAAGCCAGGAATTACGGTCACACATTATCGCCCCATCACCCTGCTCAATGCCGACTGTAAGATCTTTGCACGGTTGCTAGCGTCCCGATGTCGTATGTTAATTCGTAGCGTTCTCTCTCCAGAACAGACGACACCGGGTGGATCGGTGAATGTGCAAACAGCTACTGGTGAATGCCGTGATGTGATAGCGCTGGCGGAGGACTGCCGGCTTAAAGCGGCGATGGTGCGGTTGATTTTGACAGTGCTTTTGATAAGGTGAGCCACAACTATCTGTACGCTGTACTGGAACAAATGGGATTTCCAGACCGTTTTACTTGTCTCATTAGAAGGATATATGGGGGCGCACAATCCTTGGTACAGGTTAATGGGCGTATAGCAGGGCCCATTCAGATTCGACGATCCATTCGCCAGGGCTGCCCTCTTTCGATGCTGCTGTTCGCGATAGCGTTGGAACCATTAATTGGGAGGCTAACCAATTGTCTTTCTGGGATGGAACTACGGGGCTACACCTTCAAATGTCGTGCCTATGCGGACAACCTCCTGCTGCTCGTTCGTTCTGAGGAAGAGGTGAAGACGGTCCTTGAACTGTTGTTGGACCACAGTGTGACGGCGGGTAGTGCAGTGAACATGAACAAATCGGCGGCAATGCCGGTTGGAAGGGGCCTTACGCCGGAAGAAATCAGTCCGTTTCCTTATGTGCAACGATTCCGCTATCTCGGCATAGACTTTACCTCATCTGTAAAACATACTGCGGCAGTTAACTACCGACGTATTTTACAGGCAACACGTACCATGGTCCAACAACATCTCCTACGGCGCCTTGATCCATTGCAGCGAGTCGAGTATCTGAACACTTATGTGGTTTCTCGAATGGTGCATATTTCGCAGATCCTGCCCCTACCACTCACGCTCGGACGTCGACTTCAATCAGCACTAGGCTATTTTGTGTTAATTGGATCGCCCCTCAAGGTGCGATACGAAACGCTCACGCTCCCTACGGACAAGGGGGGACTCGGACTTGCGAATGTTCACTGACCAGCGACGGCGCTCCTTCTAGCCACAATGTACAAGCAATGGCGTAGCGGGCGTGATTCGCTTACATCCCGCCTACTGGATCTCCTGGCTCCAGTGTCCCTCACACCTCCGGTGGCGGTGGGCAACATTACGCCACATTTTGCGCATGTAACAACATTTATCGTGGAACTTAGTTATATCAGAGACGAGCTTCCGCGCACGAGACCGCCATGCGCGAAGGATTTTTATGTTTGTCTGCTACGACGGATAAGT